>NW_027491019.1:4664161-6023048 GCF_021521415.1 Bidens hawaiensis | reverse complement strand
TGCCATTTGCCGGTTTAAGCTTAAGTGTGATTTAAAGTTTGTTTTAGAGTGTTGAAAGTGTTTAACAAGTTTTACACACCAAATAGCTATTTATAGTATGTGTAAGGTGTATATAGTTAAAAACCGGTTCCAACGGTCAAAAACGGCTATATGGCCCGGTTCCAACGGCCATATGGTTTAAAATAAAAAAAACGGTGTACCTGGTTTTTACGTAAAACCCGGGCCCGGTTCCTACCCTACCCGGTTCCACTGAGTTCCCATATTACTCCAGCGGGTCGGGTCCGGTTCCTGACTAGAACCGGTTCCATTCTTTACCCGATGACAAAAAAACCGGTTCCGGGTTTTAATAAAACCCGATATTGCGCACCTCTAGACACGGTCATATCTAAGCAAACCTTGTTCTTGTAACCCCAAAGGAAACAAACCTACTTGTATACTTGAAATCTTCATTCGAAAACCCAAATTTGAACAGGTTGCTTGTTAGTTGAATCGGATAATTGTTTCCTTTGGTTTTTGTGATGGGATAAATGTCTTAACAGACTTGTATAAATCATAGCCTAACTAACACGCATGAATTCAGGTTCCTCGGTTTCAGTTTAATCTATTGGTGACCTTCCTCAACGGCCTAAAAACGGTCTACACTGAACAAGCATTAAGCTAACTGGTTTGTCTGAAAACTTTCAACCTTACACATAACTAAACTCTCTAAATTAACACTCAAAATACAAATTCAGCATAAATCTTAGTTCAAACAATATTATCGTTAACTCAAGAACCTTCACACGCACACTGGACACAAACTGTTAAATCTTGACAAACCATTTTCAAAAACATATAAACAATTATCGCACACGGGACACAAACAATGATATCAATAACAAACCGTATCAAGTATCTTTGGTACTTGTTTGTTTATGCTGTCTCGCCCGATAAGATCTGAAGTTCGGCCCACCAAAGAGGCGAGTCTAGGAATTGCTTGATCTGGTGAAATCTTTAGCACTTCCTTCAATTTGATAACCACTTCTTTCATTGTCGGTCTCTTTTGAGCATCCTGCTGAATGCATTCTTCAATAACTTCACATATCAAGTCAAGTTCGTGTTGCTTAAAAAAATTCTAATGTGGGCTCGATTATGTCACTCGTGTTTCTTTCATCGTTTAGATATGTGCAGCCTGCACAGATAAATGAATGATTATCACTTCACAAAACCCGTTAAGAAAAACTCACAGGCTCCCACCAATATCCTAAACTCAAAATGAACTACTGAAATGAGATCAATAACTAATAGGGGCTGTAAACAAACAATACTGTAAACAAACATTTATTGGACAAGCGAATGGCTCACGAACACAAAGCAAACGTAATTTCTTGATCGTGTTTGTTTATTAAGAAATTGATTTTGTTCGTGTTCATCTGTGTTCGTTCACTATATTCATAAACAAACACAAACGAAAAACAGATAGACATAAATCAAACCAAAAGAAATATAAATTTAGGATTTCTAGTATAAAAGTTAAGATGATAAACTAATAAGAGAATCTAACTATACTAATAAAAGAAAATAATGAAGATGATGTGGCAATCCCATATTCATTCTTGGTCTAATCTCTCTTCTCATTCATTTGACTTATCCATGGGTTATGGAGCAAAACCATATTGACAAATGGGTTATAATTTCCTTTCCAATTCTCTAATCTCTCATTTAATTCTACCTAACAATCCATGGGTCATGGGTCAAGATAATTTTGACAAATGGGTTATAATTTCATTTTTAATTATTTAATTTCTCATCTTATTTATTCTAACAATCTATAGGTCATGAGACAAAACAATTTTGAGAAATGAGTTATAATTTTCATTCTAATTTTTTAAAGTTTTATCTCATTCATCATAGTTATCCACGGGTAATTGGTCAAATCGATTTTGTAAATTTGAGATTATAGACATCTTATTGTTTGTACTATATATTTTATTTTTACCTTTAATTTTGTTCATTTTTTTCAAATAATTGATCTTTTTATTTTTATTATTTGACAAATCCCGTGTAATACACGGGTTCAAAAGCTAGTAACTAAATAAAGGAGCGTAAACAAAACATTAATGAACGAACGTAAATGAGATCAACTAACACCTTTCACAACAACTGAACAAGCGCGACCTTTGTTCATGTCCTTTTTATTTAATTAATCGAACATAATTCCTTGTTCATTTATTAAACAAACAAACAAATATAAATGAACTGTTCACGTTCATTTACAGCCCTTGAGATCATTTATGTAATCATATTCGACACATTAGTTGTATAGGTATAAAGATTTGAACAATCTGAGACCAAATTTCTGGTCAACCCAACATGTTTCAACCACCAAACAATACCCTTCTGACCCATTAACCGACCCCAAGTGTCACCATCTCTAACTACCAATCTGAACATGAATCAATGGTACAAGACAACTTTTTAGTAATATGAGGTCTTACCCAATCTACAAGAGGCACTTGCTGGTCTGAATGAGGAAGCTTGCCAGAAATGATTTCAAGCATTAAAATACCAAAACAGTAAACGTTTGTCTCGGTGTCAGTAAGTGGCCGCAGTGAATGCTCTGATTCAGAATCTGCAGATACCTTTGCTTTTGACTTTAAATCTTTCCAAAAACCCATCTCCGCAACCTGAGAAACCCCATTCTTTTAGTAACTTCTTCATTTCTCACTAAAATGTTATAACATTTGGTAATAACTGTAAGCAAAAAAAAGAAAAGACGATTTACTTTGGGTGCATAATCATCTGTCAAACAGATCATTCTTGAGGTCAAATTGGTGTGAGGTACAGGAGGATCCAATTCGTGCATGTATTCAAGACAATAAGCAGTTCCCATTATGATTCTCAACCTCGAATTCCAATCAAGATGTTCAAGCTCTTTAACTGTAGCAATAACAACAATTTCATTAGACTTAATTGCAGTTTCGGTCCCTGTGGTGAAACCCAAAACGCAGGATTCAATCCCGTGGTGGTGGGAGGGGGGGGAGTTACGCAGTTTTGGTCCCTGTGGTGGTCATATTTTTTGCAATTGGTACCGATTCAGTACCGACGGGGTTGAATCCCGCGTTTTGGGTTTCACCATAGGGACCAAAACTGCAATTAAAAAGCATCTAAAGAAACAACATTATACAAATATATTAAAAAAAAAGTGAGTAATCACCATGTAGATGCTCTGAGAGTGAGCCATTAGTAGCAAACTCAAACACCATCATCCTGACAAAAGGTTCATCATCCTCACAATAACCGAGAAGATTAACAAAGTTTTTGTGATTCACTCGTGACAATGCATCAATCTATACAGTTTGCAAAAATATCTATATGTTAGATGCATATCATATAGATGGTAGATACCCTATATAATAGATAAACAAACCTTCTTACGAACCCCTAATTCTGCACGTTTTGACCACTCTTTGAGACTGGAAACGGAGGTCGACGCTACACAAATCTCGACTCCACTAGATAATGTTCCTTTGTATAGTGTATACCCGTCTCTTGTTTCAATAATATTGCTGAAATCCTCACATGCAGTTTCTAGCTCTGTGCGGTTTAGCTTTGGAACACCTGTAACAAAATATAATTAGTTATTGCAAGCCCAAAGTTGTAACTAATGTACGACTTACCTGTAATAAAAGCTTTCTGCAACTGTCCACTAATACCAGTCCTCCAAGAACCTATGGTTTTAACTGCTCGGCTTCTACACACGCACCAGAGCACTGTGGCAAGGATAATAAGCATAAGTACACAAAAACTTATTATGACCCAAATCTTCCACTTATCTCTTTCACTTTCTGGAGTAAGATTTGGTGGTGGTGGCGGTGATGGTGGTGGTTTGGGTACAGCGGGAAATGATCCACTGCTTCTAGTCGTTGGTAGAGCTATGATCATAGGTGGTGCAATCTTGTCCCTTGGAGATGGTACAGCTGCTAGGTTTGAAGATTGTTCTGCTAGCTTTCGTCGTACAACATGTTCCATCATTTCTGCTTCCGATTCCCCTACTGATTCATTCACACACACAAGTCCAGAAATAAGTAACAATATTAGTATTTTTCTAGAATATGGTGACCCGACAATGATCGTGTGTTCTTTTAACTTACACTTTTCATTCATAGTGCAAGTGGTTGAGGGGCTCCTGAAACTTTGGCAAAGAAAGCAGAAGATAAAATAAATTAATTGTATAACATAAAATTGAAGCATAGATTTGCAATTTATGGACAAACTTTCTTACAGTTGGAAGAGATTGAGGTAACCAATAACTGTTTCTTTGATTTGTGTTAGAAGAGAACCAGCTTTCTGTTGAAGTTTAGAACCACCCTGCCATATGCTGTCAATATACAACACAAATTTTCAGCACCAATCACTCATATTAAGAAATGAATAAATGTAATACAATGAGGTGTGGAAACAAGCTTTAAAGCTTCATTTGGTGATTGTTGCTTAAAAAATTCTGCGCAAGATTCAAAGGAGTTTGTTTGGATATGAGTTTTGACAGAAATTCTGATAAAGTGATTACGCAACTATTTAGAGGTGATATAATAGGTTTGATCTCTAACTTTATCTACTACACTACTGCATCCTGAATCATAAGAATTTGACAAACAGTTAAGCTTAACACCATCCCTTGTAAAGCTCTTATTACAGCTACTACTATTTTTAAAAACTAATAAAAAGAATGGTCTTCAAAAACATGGCCTTATTGCAATTTTGGCCCCACACTTTCAGAAACTACATGTCTAGACCAATAGTTTTCACCAAATGTTAGAAAGCATTTGAGTCATTTCTTACAAATGTAAAGGAAAAGTTAACTGACATCCACTTTAAGGACCTAACGTGTAATATTTTGGCAAACTATTGGTCTAAACTTGCAATTTCTCATTGTTTGGTCCCAAAACCGCAACATGGCCATACACAGGGACCATCGGTGTAATTGGCTCATCCAGACAGTGACTAAACAGACATCCATATCTAAACTAAATATAATAATGAGAAGTGTCTTACCATCTTCCAAATTTCATATTTAGACATCCAATCCCGTTGGCAACAAAGGATAAAAGGTTTTCATCACATTGCATTTCATAGAGAAAGTTTGGAGTCATGAGTTCCAAGGATATAGAGCCTTCAAGATTGTTGTTACAGAGCAACCTAGAGTAAATTCTAATAAACAATTATAATCTTCATTGAATTGTAACAAAGCTAAACTGCTGGTCTACATTTGATATAAAAACTCAGAAGAGAACAGAGGGACTGACTTATTTCACTTACAACCATTTTAGTGAAGGCATCCTTCCAAGCTCTGATGGAATATGCCCACTAAAGTTATTATCCCTCAAGTCCAGTACTTCCAGCATCATCAGTTCACCAAGCTCTTTTGGAATAACTCCCGAAAACTTGTTCTGTGAGAGAACACTAGTCCAAAAAGAAAGAAATAATATAAAAAACAATATATAAAATATGATTCTTAACGTTGACTCACATCTAGCAAAACAATATTAGCCATAAGCATGGATGATGACCATTTTAGACCAACATTCTGCATACCATAATTCCCTAAAAGGACTTACTTTTTTCTCAACCTACATCTACTGTGTCATTATAACATGAATAAAAAAGGAGGTCATGAATCTTTATTCCAAGTTTGGTTCATAGTTATTAAAGCCATCGTCTCTTGCGGCCTAGGCCCATTTTTCAGGTGAGGCTCAATAAATGTGTTTCTAGTTCTTAAGCGAGCGCTTCAGCGTTGTCTATGACAGAAACATGAGAAGATAAAAGACAAGCAAAAGAATTACATTGAACATTTTATTATTCAAGTTTTGGAATTTCAGTTGAATGTTGACGATTTTAGAACTTTTGGTACTAAATTAGATGATAATAAATGTTGCATAATAGCTTTTTTAAATTTTGTTTGAAGAATAGTATTATCTTTCATATACATAACATTTTATTATCTTTCATGATGATGATGATATACATAAAATATTTTTAAGTTTTTTATTTAAGTGCGCCTTTTTTCTTAGGCCCTCGCTTTTGTTGCGCCTAGGCCCCGGGCGAGGCCTATGCATTTGATAACTCTGGTTTGATTACACTAATAAACTACAAAATACAAACAGCAACAGATTTATCAAAACGCAATGACAAAATAGAAGAGCCTCACATGCATCTCAAACAAGTGAGGTTCCCAATCTCAGGTGCTAACACTCCTTCCAAAGAAAGCCCATTAAGATTCCTAGAGACAAAAACAAAAAACACATCAAAACTCACTTATTTAAAAAAAATATCAATACTATCTATCAATTATCATATGCACAAAACTTAGTCCTAAAATTAATCCAATGAGTTACTGTCAGCGCTCAATTCACTCAAAAGACTAAAATGGCTACAGTTTATCATTTAATACTCAAAACAACCTATAACTACCCATATTCCATAATATCAAAAGAAAAGAGGAACCACTTACAGCACATGAACATTACCATCGACACAATGAACATTAGACCATGAGCAGGGATCATGGTCATTAGGATTCCAGCTTGTGAAGGCAGCAAATGGATCATGAGATACTCCTGCCCGAAAGTCCAACAAAGCCAGACCTACATTCCAATTGCAAACCACCTAAAACACGTTAAAACTAATAAATAATATACAAAAGTCCACCAATAAGTTTTGTAAAAGATTGTAAGCTTACCCTCGAGGTTCAGTGAAGAACACCCTTGAATTATAACAAGAATCAAAAGCAAGAAACGGATATAAACCGAGTTTACATGTTGTCCATCTAGCCCTCATTGCGCGCATAGGCAGCAATAGTTTTTGCCAGCTTTATATTGCCACCTAAGCCTCCTTGATTAACCGAATACGCAGACCTTGAGTAATCACTCAAACCATACCGACACCAATTCTTTCTCTCTTTACGATAAAAAATTAAATATATAACAAATAATAGTCTACACAACAGAAAAACTATACAATTTCTCACTAGTCACTCCAATAAGAAAACCTTATTTTATAAAAAATACAATAATAACAAATGCCCCTCTTCAACTTAATGATCAAATTGGGGTCCCTCATTTTACAGGTATCTAAGCTTTTTTTGTTACAACTTACTGCACCTCCTTTTGTCACATTTGATGTCACCCGACAAAAGTAGCGATCTTCATTGACTCAAATAGAAGGAAAACAAAGATTTTAAAAAGAGATTAGAAACCCAACAACATTTTTTTGTGTACATGAAGAATAGGAAAAGAATGTCCTCAGCAGCAAGTAATCGAACAATAAGGAAAAGCGTTCAAAATATTGAAAAGAAACGCAACTATGCAGTCAATTATATAAATTTTTCTGTTTATTTTGTTGATTCTTTTTTACATGTCTAAGAAAAGAATCTAAATAAAGATGATGATGAATAATGGTGGATTCTGCACAAATTCTTTTACAATCAAAATGAACAATACTTACAACCATATGTTCGGAAAGAAGGAAAGAAAAAACCAAAGATTTTGTCTCTATATTAGAGGCCTTTTCTCTCTCTCTAGCACTATCTACAGCAACAAGATTCACTTGAGCTTAACATTGAAAAGTATACTTGATATGAAAGGCAAATATGCAGTAAATGAAATCATTTTTTTCTGTTAATGCTTTTTCCCTGTCTAAGAAAAGAATCTAAACTATCGTCTAGATCACAAAGACATTTACGAATAAAGGTGGATCCTGCAAGAATTCTTTTAGAATCAAAATGAAACAATGCTTACACAGAATAAAATGAAATTATTAACAAAATAACAGGAATAGTAATATGTTCTGTAAGAGGAGAAAAGAAAGTTTAAAATGAAAGAATATATGCAACTAAGATCTTTAACATTGAAGCATGCATCCTCCGCATTTGCATAACTAGAAGTACTTACTTGATCTGGGCTCTGCATCTATTTTTCTAGGTCCATATTATTACACATTATTAACTCCTAAAAGGATAATCATTTCTCAGGTGATAATACTACTAGTATTTGTTTATTAACACCACAACATCGTGACAGGCATTTCAAGACTGAAGCCTAGCGTTGATTTTGAAAGTCAAACTAATTAGGGGGTGCTTGGGATTCCTTATGTTACCACTTTTCATTAAGTTAATAAGTTACAGCATTATAACTTATGAAACTTTTCCTCTCATAGTATAAGTAATCCCAAACACCTTATTACTTTTTAAAAATTAATAAGTTATAAGTTGGTGAAGTTAAGTGAAGAGGTATGTACCCGCCTCAACATCGAGCGGGGCGGGTCAACCCACAAGATATATACAAGACATTAGAAATCAAAGATATTATCAAGGCACAAAGCCAAAACTTATGCGCACAGCGCATATCGCATATGCTCAAGCATCACATGCTTGCACATATCACATATGCTCAAGCATCACATATGCTCATGCATCACATATGCTCGCGCGTATCACATGCTCACGCATCATATATGCTTATGCATATCACATCGTGCGTGGCGCATCCGCGCGCGGCGCATATCACATACTCGCGCATCATACATGCCCACCCATATCACAGTTGCGCATGGCGCAGCTGCGCGTGGGGCATCCGCGCGTGACGTGTATTACATGCTTGTGCGTATCACATCTGCGCATGAAATATCTGCGCGTGAGAATAAGAGAAGACCTCGCGCATCCTCAGGATGGGCGCATATCACACATGCACATAATCAACCTCGTCCTTATCCAATTCAGGATTAGGGCAACCTTGATTGTGCACGTCAGACAACCTTCCAGAAGGCATCTTTTTAAGGAATAAGGATATGCTGTTGTTGACAGCTGCTAAATGAAAGGTGGACAGCTCAGCATGACTCATGGGTTACCACGTGATTATAACCAATGAAAAAGCACCAGGTGTCTCCAAGGACACGTGGCGCAAATCGATTGGAGGAGGCCAACAAAACCCTAATTTGGTCCCAGCTCAATCAGTGGAAACCCTAGCACTATAAATACAACATCAACTCCACAAGGAAAGATATACAAAAACACAGTCACACAATCATACAGTATTCAACTATTAAGCAATACTCTCCAGATTCCCTTACTCTCACATTATTATCTTCTCCTACATATACTTATTCTCACGCCGGAGGGTTACCCCAAAGAGGACCCCTCTGTCCCTTTCTGAGGGGTAAGTTAACGGCGTTGTTCATTTTGTAGGTGGAAGAACACAGATCCAGAAGAACCATCGGTGAAATAGTACAATCAAAACCCGAGGAAAGTAGATCTGCTACCAGTGAGTAGATCCACGTTTCTTCATTGGCGCCATCCGTGGGAGTACACAACAATGAAGTACACAACAATGAAGATGAAGATAAAAATTTTTCCTAAGGGCCTGCTTTTATAGGCCCAGGAGAGAGAAAATTGGCAACTGATCGGATTTCACGCGCCCCCACTCGCAGGTGTAAGCCAACGCGGGCGCGGCACGTGTCCCTAACACTGTTGAGGGGACATAAAAACGTAACGGAACTGCCACGGAGCAGAGACGCGCCCCCACTCGCAGGTGCAAACCAATGCGAGCGCGACACGTGTTCCAGACAGCTGTGCGAGGGGACATGAAAGGCAACTGTAGCACCTCGAGCACACGAAACGTCTGACACGTTTCCGGCGCACGTCACCACCAACCAACCACGTGTTTGGACCCTTCGTTTCAACCAAATGGATAGAACTTCGCGCAACGATGGAAACAACCAAGAAAACGACAAAACCCCATTAAAAAGACCAAATCAGTAAGTCTAATATCTATCTTACCGCGCTAGCGCGAGATAAGACACACATTAGACTGGGGGGGCTTGAAGAGGTATGTACCCGCCTCAACATCGAGCGGGGCGGGTCAACCCACAAGATATATACAAGACATTAGAAATCAAAGATATTATCAAGGCACAAAGCCAAAACTTATGCGCACAGCGCATATCGCATATGCTCAAGCATCACATGCTTGCACATATCACATATGCTCAAGCATCACATATGCTCGCGTGTATCACATGCTCACGCATCATATATGCTTATGCATATCACATCGTGCGTGGCGCATCCGCGCGCGGCGCATATCACATACTCGCGCATCATACATGCCCACCCATATCACAGTTGCGCATGGCGCAGCTGCGCGTGGGGCATCCGCGCGTGACGTGTATTACATGCTTGTGCGTATCACATCTGCGCATGAAATATCTGCGCGTGAGAATAAGAGAAGACCTCGCGCATCCTCAGGATGGGCGCATATCACACATGCACATAATCAACCTCGTCCTTATCCAATTCAGGATTAGGGCAACCTTGATTGTGCACGTCAGACAACCTTCCAGAAGGCATCTTTTTAAGGAATAAGGATATGCTGTTGTTGACAGCTGCTAAATGAAAGGTGGACAGCTCAGCATGACTCATGGGTTACCACGTGATTATAACCAATGAAAAAGCACCAGGTGTCTCCAAGGACACGTGGCGCAAATCGATTGGAGGAGGCCAACAAAACCCTAATTTGGTCCCAGCTCAATCAGTGGAAACCCTAGCACTATAAATACAGCATCAACTCCACAAGGAAAGATATACAAAAACACAGTCACACAATCATACAGTATTCAGCTATTAAGCAATACTCTCCAGATTCCCTTACTCTCACATTATTATCTTCTCCTACATATACTTATTCTCACGCCGGAGGGTTACCCCAAAGAGGACCCCTCTGTCCCTTTCTGAGGGGTAAGTTAACGGCGTTGTTCATTTTGTAGGTGGAAGAACACAGATCCAGAAGAACCATCGGTGAAATAGTACAATCAAAACCCGAGGAAAGTAGATCTGCTACCAGTGAGTAGATCCACGTTTCTTCATTAAGCAATCTCAAACACCCCTAAATTTTCATAAGTCATAAGGAGGGGGAATAAGGAATACCAAACACACCCTTAATATTTTTTGTGAATTATAAAGTATGTTCCACGTATACAACAATCATTAGTTAAGACAGTTGAACTAAAATAAACAATTATGATAAAAGAAGCTAAGAAATAAAAGTTGTAGTAATAGTATATGTTAGGGTTTTGTGGAATGTGTTGAAATGAAATGAAAGGAAAAGAAAGTGCAGAGAGAGTGGTTAGAATTATGGAACTATGTTAAAGTCCACAATCGACGTGTTGCTTGTCCTAACGGATCCTACCTGCTCTCCAAAACAATAATCAAAACCAAATTAATTAACACTTAATAATAATAATTTATTATTAGAAAACATTATACAGACTTGACTTGTTTTGTATTTTATGTTTTTAAAAAATACTTTTTCATCATTTCTTCCAAAAGAATACCAATCTGGCTTCTCTTACAACCCGCAACTCACTTAAACGTTTTCTAAATTTGTCATCTACCCAACCCTCACCTGCAAACCTAGAACAATATTGTAACCAAATTTCGTGTTTTTGCATAGTCTCCATGGATAGGGATTTATGAACATCAAAGGGTTCGTTGGGGAGATTTGTTCACAACGATTTATTCATAATATGTGAGGCTTTAATCAAAATCACAACGACCAATTGATAGAAACTATTGGTGATTTGGGCATTTAGGGGAAGGAGGCAGCAGGTGCTTCCGGTGGTAGTTGTTAGCCAGCGGGGGTTGGTAGGTTGTAGTGGTTGATTCATGGTGATGGTGGCGGAGGAGATTGAACATTGAAATTGTGACCTAAATTGAACATTGAAGTTGAGGATTGACGGATTATATTGATTTAGTGTTCAAAGATGGGTGTTGGTGGTATGGTAATAAAGGTTGTTTTATGAAGATGGGTGTTGGTGGTATGGTAATAAAGGTTGTTTTATGAAGATGTTGGTGGGGTGGTGTTGTTGTTGTCGGTGGTTTTCTTCTTCCGAGAAGACGGCAGTGGTGGTGGCTTACCGGCTGCCGAAGAGCTTGGTGACAATGGAGGAAGAAGAAAGGGATACGAGAGGTGGGTTGGGTTAAATTATAGTTAAGTATTTTAATTAAATTGTTTCTAATTATTTTTTGAAATGATTTTTTAAATAAATTGGTAAAATAACCAATTTGTTATCATGTGCAAGGTACATGCCATGACATAATAAAGAAAACAAACTATGCTAGCATCAAAGGACAAACGTTGTAACATTTGAAAACGTAAAGTACAAAACAAATCAATTTTAAAGTTAAATGATAACGAGTGAAATCAGATACAAACATAAAGGAACATATCTGTAACTCTTTTGTATTATTATTATTATTATCATGATTTGTATTCTTATTTAATAAAAGATTTTTCAAATTTAGACTAGATATACCTCTTTCTAAACCATATAAATAATAATCCGATGTTATATAATTTAAAAAAGACTGTCAAAATCTAAATAACAATAACATGATCTCAACATTATAATTCATTCAAAATCCAACCCAACCTTCTAAAACAACCTATTTTTCTTGTTAATCTTGTATGACAGATCAAGGACATATAAGATCATATGTAGTGGAGGGGCTATAATTGGGGACGAATTATGATACGTGGCAACCAGTCAGTATTTAGTGAAAATTTGTTTTTTGGGTGTAATGGTGTAGGGGCTACAAGTTGGGCCCACAGTGTGTTTTTTTATTATTTTCTTTTTATAATTAAACTAATTAAATAAAAACTAATTTATTTAAATAATTAAATAAAAATGCATTAAAATTAAAAAAGAAATACAAAAAAAATACATAACTAAAAATATAAAAAAAACATAACTAAAGAAAAAAATTAAAAAAATCATAACTAAAAAAAAGAAACTAATATCCGTAATATTCGCGCATTTTTTCACGTCGTCGTTAAAACAATAATGCGGCATTCTCGTGAAACCCCTCCGCTTTGAGGGATTCGTAGTCGTCTTTCATTTGTTTTAATTCCAACGTCTGGTTCAGCTTTTCTTGTTGTTTGTTGGATGCTCGAAGGTCGTTTCCAATTACGGTGGCATTTGTTTCCAAACGACCGACCAACTCGTTTATTTCAACGGACTCCGTATTTAATCGTGTTGACGACGAACCTTCCCCCTTATTTTTCCTCGATCTCCGGCGTGGTCGAGGCAACTCCTCTACCTCATCGTCGTCGGGTATATTAAAATCGTCGGCTAAATTAACCGTGTCATCCAGGAAGAAGCTACGAGCATCGGAGGGTGTGTTTGGTGTGCTCGGATTTGTCGACGACGATGTCTTCGACCTTTTTGATTGTCGGGATGAGCCGGCTCGTCGGGCGATGGGAACGGTTGGTGCCCCGGCCCATTTCGCGCAACCACGTAGTTTTTTCCAATAATTCAAATACTTGAACGGTTTCCCGGGCCGCTCAAAAGTTTGGCCCTGAGCTCGAAAGTCGCTGAAGGCTTGAGTTATAATGTCGTTGTCGTTATGCCCGCTACGCCAGCCGGGCCCCTGCAACCGATTAATTATGCCGGAAAATTTTTGACAATCGGCGTTAAGCCCCTTCCAGTGGGCTTGACCCGGTAGTCTTCGGGTTTATTGGTTATCTCGAGCCAAGCTTCAAAGACTTTCTTCCAAAACACCCCAGTGGCTTGAAAGTTAGCTACAAATTAAAATTATTTGACACAATTAGTATACATTTTAATAAACACTAAATACATTTTTAATAAATACTTAATATTAAAAAACTTACTGACGTCGGGATCCTCCGAAATGACGATCCAAGCCCTTGCGAGGGCCACTTCCTCCTCCTCGCTCCAATGCTTGTATGGATCACGTTGCGCCATCGGCTCCCCGGTTGTTTTTTTTGTGTGTTTACGGGTCGGCTTTTTGCTTGAACCGGATGCCCGTGACATTTGCGTCTCCGGCACCGTCACCGGCTCCGACTCCGGTGGTGTAGACCCGAACGCCGGTATTGTGTTTTGGGGGCTAAGATAGTTGGCGTACATGTTTAGGTTCGGGTCGGAAAATTGATACGGATAGCTCGGTTGGTTCGGGTTCATCGGGTTCCATTGTAAGTTCGGTTGGTTCGGTTGGCTCGATTGCGAACCATACGTTTGACCGAAACCAGGGAATTGGTAGTTCGGTTGGTTCGGGTTGTTTCTATGATTCATTTTGTTAATTTTTTGTAAGAATTTGGGTATGATTTGTGTATAAAATGGAGAAGAAGGGTGTATGTGTATATACATATATATTGTTTAAATTAAATAATTTTTTTTATATATGACCGTTGTCAAACGGTAAGAATAATAAAATATTATTATTTTTCACACAAACCCGGCGACAAACTAACCCCACCCCCGCCCCTAATCGCCCAAGTATCGCCCCCGGGGGCGGTGTTTGCGCCCTTTGTCGCCCCTCCTCGCCCTCAATTGTAGCCCACTACACACAGCCTAATATATCCTGATTAGTTACTAATTGATTTTGAAGTGTTTTAAACTTTAGAAGCATTTATCTACAAGTTATGATGCGTAAACTGAAGTGCACACAAACTAATATAAATCATCATCCATGACAGTCACTGAAACTGTTAAATATGAACTTTTCTTTTATACATCAAGACTAGTTAACTAAGTTAATTGGAAATTAGTGAAACATCAAGTTACATATTTTTTAAAAGGCCAATTACGAACACACGTGAGTCTATTGATATCAATCTCTTCATCACATGTTGATGGTCTAAAGGTAATGAAACGATAAGCATTCAGTTATACATCAGGTTAGGTTCGTCAAGTGATTCGATTGGGTCACGTACTTAACCCTACTTGAACCCGAAGAACCATCGTGACCCTATCATTTCAGCAACAACTCAAATCATTTTCATGCAAGCCCACATCTTGGTTAGTTATCTGGTTTATTTTAATTCACATGAAACTTTTAATTAATTGTTAGTTTTCTTATTTTGTTGCCCACGTACTTTATTTCTCATAAAGACTAGGAACTAGTTTAGTCGTCATTTTTTTTTAGTTTCTTCTCTTTATGTTTCACATTAATGAATGAAGGCAGTTGATGTTTAGTTGATGTTTGTTAAAAAAAAGTTGTGTTAATTTTCTCCAAGTGGATTTTGAGTTTAAACTAATTCTTCAATGCTAGATCAAGCGTGGCAACTTGAATGGTGACCTTCGGAATCTAATCACAAGTTTATGTTCGTGTTAGGCGCCCCACGGTTTGATCGAGTGGTGTATCTGTATCTCTATCGACCCATAGCATATATGTTTCTAACTTTCAATTTGAATTCTACACATTTCATATCGTTTATCGATTGATTTCCTGTCACATTCAATTATTAATGAACAAACATGGATGAAACGGTCATAACCCCACCATCATGCATAACCTAACTTGTTTATCCTAAAACAATAATGGGCACACTTCTGTTAAAAAGGTGTAATTGTAATCGTCAGTTATTTTCACGAACAATTATGAACTTTTATGAAAAGTTACCCAAATTAGTGTAAAAACATATATAGTTACTTTCAGGGGTGTTTTTCGGGTTTCAAGTTTTTGGGATTGGGCTCTTCGGGTTTCAAAGTTTTAAATCTAGACCCGAAACCCAACCCAAATCTCTCACGGTTTCTTCGGGTTCATGTTTTTTCGGGTTGGGTTGATCGGGTTTTAAGTATCCTAAGAAAAAAAACTACACTACTAAATTTAAATGCATCATATTATTCTTTACTCTTAATGTAAACAAAGCAATAACAAAACAAAAATAAATCGATAAATATTCTAAAAAGAGTAAAATTTAACAAAGTTCAACCCATAGTTATCAAATGCGATAAGCGCTCGAAACGTTGAGGCTGGGTCTAGAGCCCAGGCGATAAGCGCAAAAAAAAAACGCCCGATTTAAAAAAAACGCACATTAAAAAAACAAAAAATTTAACTTAAATAGAACATCTTATGAAGAACAAATACATTCATTCTTCAAATCTAACTATACTATTAAAGCAATAGGCTTTAAGTCTATTTCCTCTCTTCCCCTATTCGTTGTTGATTAAACCTTCCATGTATATCAATCACTTCTCTAATTTCCATCTTAATAAAATAAATTAATAATATATTTAAATAAGATACAATCAATTCTCTTTTATTATTCTCTTTCATATTTAATTTAATTTTAATCTTGAATATTTTATAATTATCTTTCAAGTCAATGATTATAATTCATACTTTTGACTCAGGCTAATTATATTCATTTTGGGGAATTTCTAAGTAATTTATGATATTTACAAAATTATCACGACTAAATTATATCATATTAAAAATAACATGTCAAATACTTATTAATTTTGGTGAGGTAATTATTATTTAACATTTCTCTTAAAATAGTGTATTACCAGAAAAATTACAGTCATGTCACATTAACAATTCAATTTTAATGTATTTTAGATAATAGATAATTTTGATAATTAATTTATATTTCATCAATAGGATTCAATATACATATATTATGGATTTAAGTTTAGTATAATAGGTTCTAATATTTTATTTCTGAAAATTTATGAAATTCACCGATTGACTCACACAAATATAAAATTTTACTTATATCAACAAATGTTTGCTGATTGACCATCCACAAATGTCAATTTTGTCATATATATCATTCTGAAAATTTAAATATAAAACCTTTTAAGAACCTAACAAAAGGATCCATAAGGCTTAATTATGGAATTTCTATATTCTAATTAATTATTAATTATTATTTGATTAACTATTTGACTAAGCATCTATAAGGCTTACTATAAATACATATGTTGACCGATTGACTTATTCTAAATTTAACAATTAATGATTTAAATATATGAGGTTGATTTTAAATTTAAATTTTGTCATTGAAGTATTATAAAATGTAATTGATGTATATGAGGTTGATATTTGTTTAAATATATATAGTCTATATTTAAAGATATGAATTTAACTAATTTGTATTTATAATAATTTAACAACATTACTGTAACATCCTAAATTCTCGTATTTAATAAAAGAAAGTTGTGTTTAGTTATCGGGCCTGAATAATTAATTAGTATTAATAAAGAACATGGACTTGAACTAATTAAGATGGATTAAAGGGAATGGGCCTTAGGTCCATGGGGCTTTAAGGGATATAAATATCCCCTAAACCATCCTAAAACCCTAAATCCTCATTCTTATCATCCTAATCCCTACACACTCAAAAACACACACATACACTACACCTCATACGGCCGAGAGAGAGAGAGTGGATTCGAGTCCAAAAATCAAGCCGACCATTATTAGATCTTCGATATACGAGATAACCAAGCAAACCGCGACCACACCGAACGCATAAAGATATGCCTTTTACCTTAAAGTTTATGTTTTTAGGATCGATTAGCTTCGAAACTTAAACGTACAGTAAATCGGGTCTAAACGAAACGTAAGGTAGCAAACTTGAAGTAGGAAACGAACTTAATAACCTATGGCTTTGTACGGAGACTCGTTTGAATGTTCTTAAGCTTAAAGGTCCAAACTTTACACTTATCCGAGTCAAGTCTTATCCGAAGTTGGCTCTGGGAATGTTTACGAGAATGGTAAAAAGGTTTATACGTTGAAATATAGCCGATTAGCGGAGTTAAAACCAAACCAGTGGCCGTCACTGGATAACTTCGCTGAAAGTAAGTCCGTATGGGGCAACTTCGCTGCTAGCCAAGTTCGCCAGATACAATGGCTGGTTATAACTTCGCCTAGTGCCAACTTCGCCTATCTATATGTTCGCCAAAGACTAAGTTCGCCGAATATTAATTTCGCTCAAGTTAACTTCGCATACATACAAGTTCGCCTACTATGAACTTCGCCTAATACAAGTTCGCTGATGATAAGTTCGCATGACGTTAAGTTCGCTTACAGTAAGTTCGCTTAATGTTAAGTTCGCTTATTGTTAAGTTCGCTTAATGATAAGTTCGCTGGAGTTAGCAAATTAGAAAATAAATTAAAAACCTAATGAAAAATGTGTTAAGACAGTTAATGGGAATAAAATTTTTCCAAGCTGACCTGGCAGCTCGACCCCAGCCAGGGGCTCTGTCCCTTGGACCCTGCTAGGGGATGCCGCCCCTAGACCCCGCTGCCAGGGGCACTGCCCCCGGACCCCCGTTCGTTGTGGGTTATATAAAGATAGAAATACAACATGAGTAGTAGTAGTTAATTGATACATGTAAATATTATACAGTTAGCCGTGCACAGCTCAAGAAGGGAATAACGATTAACGGAGAGCGTAACAGGATTCAGGTGAGTTTATAGCCCCCATTTATGTGTTATGTTTTCGGGGCTGTGTGCATACTCAATATGTTTGTTAATACGCTTATCCTAAGAGATAAGTGTATGCCTTATGTGAATAATGTGAAATGTATGAATGATTGCTTGATGGTACGTGAACGATCTTCGGATATTGCACGTACTGTCAGGTTGTAACGCTATGTATAAGGTAAGTATGATATGCATGCTTATGTGTATGAACGTGATAAAGTTAATAAAAGAAAGAAATGATGGTTGTATGGTTACGAAAAGGGTACCGAGCCCTAACAATACTCGAGGTATGATGTATGGTTGTATGGTAACGAAGAGGGAATCGAACCCTACTAATATTCGAGAACTAGGGAACCGAACCCTACTAATACTCGAGGAAAGAGGGTACCGAGCCCTAATAATACTCGAGGAAGGAGGGTACCGAGCCCTAATAATACTCGAGGAAGGAGGGTACCGAGCCCTAATAATACTCGAGGAAAGAGGGTACCGAGCCCTAATAATACTCGAGGAATGTAGGGCGTAATGCTCTTTATAACGTAAGATATGAAAGCAAGTTAGTACAAAAGAAAGTATGAAAGTATGATTGAAAGAATATAAGTTTGTGTGTATTGTATAATGTATGATTAACTATAACTCACTCAGCGTAGCTGACTTTTAGTATGCACGCAGGTGAGTAGGATGAGGCAGCTCGCTTGAGGGGACACGTGGCGTTGAATAAGAAACTGGCATCGGAAGACTCAGGGCGTGTTATGTTTTAATTACTTAGTTTTCGAAATACAAGTTGGTTGTTTAAGACAAGTTTTGAATTGCTATGAAATGTTTTATTAAAGTTTTTATATTCCGCGAATGTTTTAATTAACTCTGATATTAGAACTGCGTTTATGAGTAAATCCAACACGAAGGTAGGGCTACCGGTAACGGGACCTTACAATAACATTTTAGTAATTCAAATTTTTAAAAACAATTAACACTCATCCCCTAATTTTTGTCTATACTTTAAGGTAATTAAAATTCTCTAATTTTTTGTTCTTAATTAATTCCGTATATACATTCCTTAATTATTCAAGTTTCCCAAAATTCAAATACTTTTACTATTTATGTATAAATACTTCACTTTCACACAAGAATTCTTACACTATCACACCACCACCAAGCAAAAACGATTATATTTGTTTCTAAGGTTTATATTTTTTCTTGTGTTTATATCGTCCATTTTGTTATTTAGTTTTTGGGTTAAAAGTGTTATTGTTCTCATATGGTTTTCTAGGAAAGAGGAAAAACGAAGATTATTTCTAAGTCATGTAGGTTGAATTGTATCAAGGCAACGGACAATAAGGTTAGTTATGATAATTTAAATGGAAGATTTCAACTCTATTTAGGTTATAATAATATGGAATTTTGGTGTTTTACTGTCAGATGATATTATTAAAATTAGTTTTAGATTTATGTAAAATATATTATTAAAATTATTATAAATATTTAACATGATATCATTTTGTTATGTAGCAAATCTTTCAAAAGTACCCATGACTCGAGAAGGAGCATCAATGATTTTGTCTTTGGATTTGGTAAGCACTCTAAATTAAATCATATTTCACATTTATATGTCTCTAATAAATATATGCTTTAATATTTTGGTTGTTTATTCAAACTGGAGTTCAAGCTGTTTTGGATGCTCTTTTTATTGTGCCAATGACACCGGTTAAAACCTCCAAACTTAACACTTAAGTCGCTATAACTTCTTTGACTGTAAGTTTTTGTACTTTTGACTTATTTTGAATCAATTGGTTAAAAACTTATATTTCATACTCTATTTGATACTCTTATCATATTATTCTGGTAAAGTTTTATATCATTTACAATTATTTTGTTTTTGTTTGTATTTATATTAATAATTATATGCACTACAACAAAAAGGATTTTTTATGACCTTTTGTATGGGACGCTTGTAAAATAGGGTCTTAAAATCTATTTAATAGGACAAATGAACTTTTGGGGTCCTTTTTCTATATACACTACATAACCGGTGTCCTAAAAAGTTATTTAATAGGATGGATGATTCTTTGGGGATTGTAATATCATATAACTTAATAAGACACTTAAAATGTAGATCCTAATATAGTTATCTATAAGACTTGTAGTTGTTGGTGTCCCATTATGTGGTAATGTAATAGGACACTTGATCACCAGAGGTCTTATTATAACATAAGTTAATATGACTTTTTGTAGTTAAGTCATAATGTTTGGTGTTATAGGATCCTTTCTAGTAGAAGTCATACAAGAACATAACTTAATAGGACATTTAACACTAGGGTCTTATAACTTTAACCTTTATAAAACGTTTAATAATTGTGGTGTTATTATAATACACCGTAATAGGAAATTTGATATTTGAGTCATAAAACACCTGTTTTATAGGACGCTTATTCGCTAAAGTTTTATTATAGCATAATTAACAGGACACTTGACACTTGAGTTTTATAAGTTTAACATTTATAAGACGCTAAATCATTGTGGTGCTATTATAATACACCTTAATAGGACATTTGATATTTGAGTCACAAAACATATGTTTTTATAGGACGCTTATTCGCTAAAGTTTTATTATAACATAACTTAACAGGACACTTGACACTTGAGTCTTATAACTTTAACTTTTATAGGAAGCTTAATCATTGTGGTGTTATTATAATACACCGTAATAGAACACTTGATAATTTAATCATCAAACATTTGTTTTATAGGACGTTTATTCGCTAGAGTTTTATAATAACATAACTTAATATGACACTTGACACTTGGGTCTTATAACATTAACCTTTACATGGCGTTTAACAATTGTGGTGTTTTATAGGACGTTTATTGCATTTCAAATTTCATGTCATAACCCATAAACATGTACTACATAGCATTAGAATAACAATAATTTAACAATCTCCATTATAAAGTAAAAGTAGACTTCAAAACAATTATCATAAACGTAAAATGTTTACACTATTGCATACCCCAAGACTTCGTGGCTTATAATTTGGAAAAACTTGCACCATTAATGATCTTTTCGCACTGTCAGGTGGCTCAGTTTTGACTAAAACAACAACATTGTTAGAACCACAACAAAAAAAAACTACTAACAAAAAAAATACGTACAAGAAAATAAAATCATAAGTCTAAAAAGGTGAACACAATAGTCAATGGAACTAGTGGCAAAGAACAATATAATCAAATATAATAAATTGAAATCGGAACCTGGGAATTGGGAATATTGATTTGGAGCGTCAAATGAAGTTTTTGGATTGAACTTAATTTTAAAGAGGACAATTTGGATGGATTTTAATTTGAGTAAAACTTTTCATAGAGGGAGTTTTTTTAAAAAGAGGGAAATATAGTGAATATGGAGGGAAATGGATTAATTTGAGAGAGAAATTGAAATAACCTATTAAAAAGATGATTTGATACCAAAAATGCTTTTTTTAGTTATTAAAATATGTTATATATATAAAAATTATATTAAATGTAAACATAAAACTTATATAAAGTAACTTTTTTGAAATTATATATATCTATACTATATATAATGCACCACCCATGTACAAATTAAGACACTCAAATTTAAATAATTTACAATTTTTCAAACACACAGTGCAACCTTAAATAGGGGCATAGTGGACATTCTAACACTAAATTTAACGTTTCTTTCGTATTTCTTCAAATTATTTACAACCATGCCCCATCAACTTTAATCAACATTTGGAAATTTAAAGAATAGTTACAACTTTGATTCCCCATCTTTTAACTATATATTATTTATAATTTCACTTTTAACCCAAATTCCTCTACGATTTTTAAACGATCATTACTTTTCATACATTAATATTTTTTAAAAAGCATTGCACCATAAAAACGAGCATTTAATTTTCTTTAATTTGTGTATGATATTGTCATAGTTTGTTTTTAGTTAAAAAAAATAAGCATCTTACGTATAGACGTTTGTGGTCCGGTTTTGATGGTTTTAAACTAAGCCATGAGCCAAGCCGTTTTTTGTCATCGAAAACTGAAACCAAACCGTTGAAAATTAAAACCCAACAAAAACAAACCATTAGCAATGGTTAGATTTCGGTTTCATTTGTACTTCGCTACTAAATTGAGTTTAAAATAAGAATTCTTAATCCACGGTTTCAAATGGAGTGATGAGCACCTAAAAATCTCTTACGTGATTATTAAGGCCTGTATTTCCCGCTGTATCGCGCGGGCACTTTTCTAGTAATTAATAAATTAGAAGTGTTATATGCATAGTGTATGGATCAAATACAAATCACTTTTATTATGAAAATCGTATAAATAACTAGAGCAATTATTAATACACCATATTATTTTTTATAACTAATTAATCTAATTAAAATTGTAATTTCACAAGTTATTTGTATATTTAGTATGTTAATTTTATTTATACCGAATCTTTCCCCTATATGTATAATAAGGTAAAATAATTATAGATATCATATACGCATTTTGGTTATACATCAATTTATGATCATGATTACTGACTCTTATAATTTACACTATTTTATAGCGACTAATTAATGAGTCACATGTACCGGTATTTGACAATTATATTGGGAGTATGGAAACCGTATCGCTGCCCAAAAGGGTTGAGGTGTCTGTCACGTCGGGTTTTTGTTAGGAAGGAGTGGTGTACAAGCAACACCCATATCCTTGTTGGGGATCTCTACATTGATGTGAAGGAGGGCGTTAAGCAGTATCAACACCACATATGGTCATATTAATGTTAATCGACCCGAGTAACAATATTGATGGTAATTGGCCATCATTAACTCATATTAACACTAATCACTCCCTATAATATCCTAATTGATCATCATAGTACAAAGGAAAAAGTTACTTTTAACTATTTTTGGATATATTAAATTTAATGTTAATAGTTGCTAGTTCGTCTTTGTTAATATAATGTCGCCATTCAAAAAGAAATGCTAAGACAGAATAATCAAAAAGTTAGTTTCAAAATACAAACTCAAAATGCTAAGTTTAGCCGTTTTCGGCCGAAAATTTGAGCCCGACCCCATCCGTTTTTTAAAATTCTTTATACATTTTGAGTCCGGCCCCTCCGGTGTCTTAGGCAGAGTATGAACTTAAATTAAAAAAAAATGGTTTTTCCCCTACGTGACTTGCATTTTTGTTTTATACAATTGGAGTCATTTATCATTTTGAGGATCAAAGTGAAAACCCCCGCTCATTCTTCTCTCAAAAACTATTGTTCCCCCACCCAGCAACGATGTTCTCTCCTTAATACAGCCCTACTCGAAGGTAATTTCTCTTATTCTTTATCAATTTATTGTTTATTTTTCTATTAAACCTTTATTCTATAGTAGATGAACAATTTTTGTTTGGAGCGGTTTTCGATTTCATATAGAATTTTTAGTTATTACTTTATGTAGTTATGCTTGATTTTAGACTTTTTAGTTTATTACTGTTTTATATTTTCTCTTATAAACTGCCGTTTGAAAGTTAATTCAATCCATATTTGGCATCAATTTAGTTTATTTGAGGGGAGTATTACTTTAATATCTAGGGAGTTTGTTTTGGCATCAATAGAATGCTAAAAAGTAAAAACCACATAATGCATTTGAACCTATTGTTTTGGATGCGACTTAGCAGATGTTGATTTTTGGAGAAGCCGATGATGTGGAAGACATTATTCAGAGTACTGTGTGAATTGGGTCGACACAAGGGCGCGTGAAGCTTATGTAAATCTCATTACTTTGTAAATGTATGTTTTTTTACTGCTTATATTTATATAACGTACACATTTTTAATGTTCTCATATTAGGAATCATATAAGAAACTTGTTAAGAAACATGGAATTTGATATGGACTTATGGTGAAGCATTGCAGGGGGAAGATAAAACGTCGGTTGGACGGGACCAACAACATTATCGACCTGTATGTTGTGTTCCAGCAGCTCCTTTCAATCTGGGTTAAGTAATAAGGTTTCTCATTTAGAATAAAAAAAAACAAAGTTTAGTCTTCTTTTCGCCCCAATTAAAGTGTGCACCGGGTACAACCCGAAATCGGACTCGAACTTGGAACCAGACCTATTACACATGGGTTAGTCTGGGTTTTGAAACGGGTTTTATGGGGCGAGCTCATGGGTTTCACTGGTTTGTTAAAAACTACAAACTGTGACTAACAGTTTGGTTTGCGGTTTATACCGGATGCCGGCCGTATAAAACCGGAACAGAAACGTAGAGTGTTATATAATTTATATCGGGCTTAACACCAAACAAAATGGCTAACTTATAAACTGGTTATATACCTTTACAAACTAGTAAATTCTTTATGTACAAGAAGCTTTTTTAATTTTGCATAAAACATTGAACATTTGTATGTTCTTAAGAATGATCAGTGAATTTAATATCATTGCAGGTGTAACAGTAGGTGGAGGAAAAATGTTTGAGTGAGCAAGGTTATGTTGGAGAAAATTGAAAAAAATGCGAGATTGTATGTTGAAATGGACGAGATCCTTCAGTTATTGGCAAATGCTATTGTAAGTAATATGATTATATATGCATATACATATATTTTCTATGCGTTCTTGGTGCATCCATCACATGGCCTTGTCCATTCATCTCGGAACGTATTTGTTAAACTTGTGATACGAATAATTTTAATACCATGGAACTTATTGCTTATACATGGATGGCTTATTTGTAGGTAGTCCGTAAGGATTGAGGACGCAAAATGACTCGGAGTTTTATGGTGCTTGTTTCTTTTATTGCTTTTAATTTCTTTGTTGAATGTTACAAGAGTTTATGTTGGATAATGTTTTAACTAGCTTATTTATGTTTAGTGTTTTTGTTATGAATTAGCTTATTTAATATAATGAAGTTTTATTTCTTTCAATAGTTGATGTTATACACAATAACTATTAGGATTGTATATGTTGATGGTTTTTTTATTGTTTAATAAAAACCATTATTTAGGATTGTATATGTTGATGGAACTTATTGCTTATACATGGATGGCTTATTTGTAGGTAGTCCGTAAGGATTGAGGACGCAAAATGACTCGGAGTTTTATGGTGCTTGTTTCTTTTATTGCTTTTAATTTCTTTGTTGAATGTTACAAGAGTTTATGTTGGATAATGTTTTAACTAGCTTATTTATGTTTAGTGTTTTTGTTATGAATTAGCTTATTTAATATAATGAAGTTTTATTTCTTTCAATAGTTGATGTTATACACAATAACTATTAGGATTGTATATGTTGATGGTTTTTTTATTGTTTAATAAAAACCATTATTTAGATGTCCATAATCGTATCATCAAATTGTGTGTGGACGTTTAAAAAAGTGTTGTATAATATGATTTGTTAGGACTTCGAATTTTATCCTATGAAACGTTGGAACATTGTAAAAGAGTCATAATATGTTTTTTCAGGACGCTATTTAAGTTGTTCATATATATATATTATGCGATCATAAAATTTAGTTTTATAATCTTATTTGGGATTTTAGGACCCTTTTCTTGGTACTATAGTATTCTATCATAAGGGTCCTATAAATTAATTTGTAAGGATGCTTGTATGTGTATTAAAAGTTTACAATTAGATAAGCATATGTCAGAACATTGTAAAAGTGTCCTAATAGGTTTTTATTGGGACACTTTTTGAGTTGTTAATGGATATATTATGCTACCATAAAATTGGTTTCATAATCTTATTTGGTTTACGAGGACCCTTTTCTTTGTACTAAAGTACCTATAATGTTGCATCATAAGGGTCCTATAAATAAATTTTTAAGGACAGTTGTATGTGTATCAAAATATTAAAAGTAGGTAAGCACATGTTAAAACATTGTAAAAGTGTTCTAATATGTTTTTATTGGGACACTTTTTGGGTTTTTAATGGATATATTATGCGACCGTAAAATTGGTTTCATAATCTTATTTGGGATATCAGGACGCTTTTTGAGTTTCGAGACTTATTACGACCCCTTTACATGAAACGCTTTTCTCGTTGGTCCTATTAAATGAAAGGTCCTATAAAATAGCATTTTAGGACGCTTTTGTGCGTACTAAAAAGCCTTTTTTGTTGTAGTGATGATTTTTTTATAATCTCTTTAGGTTATATATCAAAATCGAAGATTCAATGGAGATCTTCACTATTTCGTTCCGGTAACGTGATTCAAATTTTCCGGTTGCAAATATTAACATCAATTTTACATTTTTTCACATTTTTTCACATGATTCAAATCTTCTATAATTTATTTATTATGTGATATTAATATTAATATTTAATTTTATCATTTCAGGTTATTGTCCCCAACTTGATATAGCTAATTCATGGATTGAAGATTGTTTGATAAGATGTCTTTTATTTTGTTTAATATTGATGTATATTTCTGTTAGTATTCATGTATTTATTTATTTTCACATTTATGTAATTCAGTTGATTATTATATAATTCGGAAATGAAATATAGTTGATTATTCTTTATATGCTTTGTTATTGTTAATTATTATTATGAAAACAAAATGAATATAATGTTGATTCACTATTTTCGAAGATATTTTCATTTCAAATTCAAATTTTAACTTAATAATTAATGTTACTTTGATGACTAGATAATAACTTTTTATTTTAAAGTTTACTTTTTTCCAAATTTAAATTATATTCAAAGTCTCTTTCCGAATATAATTAAATCATTTAATAGTTTTCTAACTTTTCTTAATTTACATTATGATAGTCATTTATCAAAATTAATTACTTCCTATAATAAAATTGGTGAGATTAACTTTTCTAATTTCATCAAATATCTCAAAATTTAAAATCATTTGAATGACCGTATTAAAATCACATTCAATTACCAAAATTACATATCATTCAATATACCCTAATTATGCAAAATCACTGTTTATGAATTAATTATAATTAAAACCTTTAATTATTACATATATAAACAGTTAAATGTGTTGACTTTTTTATTTTCAAGAGATTAAGAGATCCAGTTTCATAACATTTGGTACTAAGCTTAATAACATCTTTTCATATTGATTTATTTATTATGTTTACTTAAATTTATATCATCGATTGTTGTAGGAATTATCAAAATCAGTTTTAAATTCGAGTTCGAATTCAAAAAAGTTTTTAAAATATACATGATTTTCAAATTCGAATTCAAAACAGTTTTAAATATAATTGATTGCCTATTAATGTTTTTTATAACAAGTTATTTGAACTATGGAATAATAAAAGTCACATTTAATCATACATTATGAATTATGTTTAATATGTAATATTATTTCTGTAATGTTTAACACAATATGATATTAGTACTCACGTAATATGAGATATAATTTATCAGGTTGCAACCAACTATTTTGAAGAACATAAGGTTTTCAAATGCATCAATGTCATATGTAATTCACATGTTATATTAGCATTGCCAAAGTAAGCAATTTTAAAGGATATGGAAACTTTGAATGATTATATTGTAGTGTTGTTTAAAAATGTTTGTCAAAACAGACTCGGGTCACATATCAAAAATATGTTCGGGAAAATGTGAGTTCCGAGTAAAATGATTGTAGTTCAAACGCGCATTTAAGTTAACAAATATTTCTTCATTTTAATTTTTTTAATTACCGCATTTTAATTAAGGTAACCAATAAATTATTATTAATTAATCAATGTATTTACGTTTTTATAAAGATTCTTATAATACGTGTTTTAATTACGCTAACCATGTAAGGCCCCGTTACCGGTGCCTCACATTTGGATGTTGGATTTACTCATTCACATAGTTCTAATAATCAGAGTTAATAAAAACATTCGCGGAAAATAAAACTTTCATAAAACATTACACATCAATCCATAATTCGTCTTAAATAACATATTGTCTTTAAGGCATAAACTAATAAACGTCTTTGGTCTTGCGATGCCAGCCTCTTATTCAATGCCACGTGTCCCTCTCAAGCGAGCTGCCTCATTCTACTCACCTGCGTGCATACTAAAAGTCAGTTACGCTGACTGAGTTCTAGTTAATCACATAACATACAATACATTCAAAACTACGTACTTTCATACTTTCGTTTATCATATACTTACTTTACGTTTTAAAGAGCATTACGCCCTATAACCTTCGCATATATTATTAGGGTATGCAACCCTTTAACCTTCGCATATATTATTAGGGTATGCAACCCTCCTTCGCATATATTATTAGGGTATGCAACCCTTTATCCTTCGCATATATTATTAGGGTATGCAACCCTTTAACCTTACCTTACATTTCATTATCATATCCGTACAATTAATACCATACACAACATAATCGTACATACTCCCTTATTCACATACGCATTTCATACATACTATACTATACTTACCTTAACAATACGTGCAATACCCAAAGGTCGTTCACGTACCGTCAAGCATACATACATAACTATCACAATCGTCAATAAGACATACACTTACCATTTAAGGTAAGTGTATTAACATTCACATCGAGTATGCACACAACCCCGAAAACGTGACAAGGAAATGGGGCTAGAAACTCACCTGAAGTCGGTTACGTTCACCGTTGATGGTAATCCCTTTCTTCAGTTGTGCACGGCTGGCTGTATAATAATTACACGTATCAATTAACTATCACTACTCGTATCATCTTTCTAGTCTTAGTTATTACCCAAAACGAACGAGGGTCCGGGGGCAGCGCCCCTGGCAGCGGGGTTCTAGGGGCGGCAGCCCCTGGCAGGGTCCAAGGGGCAGAGCCCCTGGCTGGGGTCGAGCTGATTCGTTACCGAACTTAACTTTCGCGAACTCATTTTTTCACTAAGATTTTAATTCATTTCCTAATTCGTTAGCTCATTCCTCATAACGA
Source organism: Bidens hawaiensis (assembly GCF_021521415.1). Taxonomy (NCBI): domain Eukaryota; kingdom Viridiplantae; phylum Streptophyta; class Magnoliopsida; order Asterales; family Asteraceae; genus Bidens; species Bidens hawaiensis. The sequence goes on along the minus strand of NW_027491019.1, from coordinate 5,993,888 downwards.
ATTAAGTCTGATTCGCTACCCGATTCGTTACCGAACTTAACTTTCGCGAACTTAATTGTAAGCGAACTTGTATACAAGCGAAGTTATATACAAGCGAACTTAGCATTAAGCGATGTTAACTACAAGCGAACATATTCAAAAGCGAACTTAGCATGATGTGAACTTAATCAGGCGAACTTGCTTGCAGGCGAAGTTGGCTTGTTGGCGAAGTTATTCAGCAGCCGCCGCTGTTCGTCCCTAAATCCCCAAAAATCATCTCCATTCAACGTGAAATCTTTGGATATGATATTTAACCAACTAGCGATCAATCATATGGTCGTTTTTGGATAAGATCTGGCCCGAAAACGCATAAAGTTTGGACCTTTAAGTTCAAAACGTTCAATATTAGTTCTAAGGTTTATCTTACACGAGCCGTTCATATTATGGGTTCATTAGGTTCGTTTTAACATCAAGGTTACAGCTTTATGTTCCATTTACACCCAATCTATCATCGTTTCACGTTTCAAGACTAAATACTTATAAAAAAACGTTAACTTTATAGGGTCAAGAACATACCTTTAGTGCTCGTTTGGATCTCACTTAACTTGTTTATGAACCCTAGATCTTGTATATAGATCGTGTAATAATGATCTAATACAAGCTAACGTCCGTTTGGTCTCAAATCTCTCTCGCCACTCTCGGCCGTAAAGATGGTGTAGGTGTGTGTGTGTGTGTTTGAGTATGTAGGCAAATATGGAAAGATGGAATGAAGATTAGGGTTTTAGGATGGTTTAAGGGGTATTTATATCCCTTAAAGCCCATGGACCTAGGGCCCATTCCCTTTTATCCATCTTAATTAGTCCAAGTCCATTATCTTTTCCTTATTAGATGCTAGTTAATATTATTTATCACACGACAAATTTAACGCAACTTTCTTTATTTATTAATAGAATATTTAGAATGTTACAAACCAAAAATCAATTATTAATTAATGTATTATTGTTTCTATTGAAATTTCTATAATTTTCATGTTTTTATTAAGGTAAACAAAAATTAATTATCAGTTAATGTATTGTAACATCCTACTTTTGATCATAATAATAATATAAATTTCGTCTATTTTACTGTGGGTCGTTATCGGTTTAGATAAATAGAAATGAGTTGGGCTAGTGTTGAGTTAAATGGATATGGGTTATGGACTTTGGGTATAAAAGAAAGAAGTAGAGTCCATGGGCTTGATCCCAAGATCCCAAAATATATAAACCTTTAATCATCCATTAATCATTCATTTCACACATATTCCATACACCACCCAAAACACACACTTAAGCTTCCCTCTAGTTCTCTCTTTTCTCTTAAGCCGAAATCACCAAGGAAACGAGCACCGACCTGAGGTAATAATAGTATGATGTTTATGAACTTAAACCCGTTAGATTTACTCACGAAACGACGAGCCGACACCGTTAAACCGTTAAGTTATGAGATCCGGGTAGAATCGGGTATAAACCGAACCTAAGATGAGCTTAGGGTTCATCCTAGCTCAGATCTGGATCGAACGGGACGAAAAACGGTGAAAAACGGTGGAAAAACGAGCCGGATCTCGTTTTTCCGTCGAAGGCGCCGGAAAAGTAGGTACGAGGTTAAGGAGGGTGTCAGGGAATGTTCTGACATTCCCTGACCTAACCCTAGTTCGCTATGGGAACTTAGCGAATCAGAGGGTGATTCTTTAGCTAATTCGTATAAGGAAGTCTAACGAACTAGCTTTGATTCATGTACTAATTCGTTAAGGAAAGATTGATGAACTAGCTTCAGTTCGTGAAGTCCAATTCGTCTGATGACCAGTTCGCTATAAGGTTTAATTCATTAGGAGGACTGGTTCGTCATAAGGGTTTTATTCTAGCACCATTTCCTTGTTATGTTTTCGGGACTGTGTGCATACTCGATGTGATTAGCTAATACACTTATACTAAGTGATAAGTGTATGCCATATATGTAATATGTGAAATGTATGAATGGTTTCTTGCCGGTACATGAACGATCTTCGGAATTGCGTGTACTGCCAGGAAATGATTGATGTTATATGTATGTTGTAAGATAAAGAATGAATGATGTATGTATGTGCGAAACTTACGATTATGTATATAGAAAGTATGTTAAGGAGGTAAGGAAGAAAGGGTACCGGACCCTAATAATATCCGAGGATGAAGGGTACCGGACCCTAATAATATCCGAGGATGACGGGTACCGGACCCTAATAGTATCCGAGGATGGAGGGTACCAGACCCTAATAATATCCGAGGTATGTAGGGCGAATGCTCTTTATAACGTAAGGTTAGTTAGGAATGTGTATGAAAGATTGATGGACAGGTTAAGTATGTAATGCGTGCCTTCGGGAACGTATATGTGTATGTAAAGTAAGTTATGTGATTAACTAGAACTCACTCAGCGTAGCTGACTTTTAGTATGCACGCAGGCAAATAGGTTGAGGCAGCTCGCGTGATTGAAGACACATGGCATGGAATCGAAGATACTAGCATCTCGAAGAAATGTTGTGATGTTTTAAAGACTATGTTTTATTTAATTGACTATGAATGTTTTATAAGACAAGATTTGAAGGTTATGTAACATATTATGGTTGAAGTTTTAATGTTCCGCGAATGTTTTAATTAACTCTGATATTTAGAACTGCGTTTATGAGTAAATCCAACACCAAAGTAGGGCTACCGGTAACAGCGCCTTATATGTATTTTCTTTTTTATACAATCATATAAATCCATATTTTAAACTTTTAATTAAGGTTATAAAAATTTTTGAAAGTTATTGAACAAGAAGTATGTTCTATAATTTATGAGGTTAAGAAAGGATATGTAGTTATAAGTGAAGCAAATAACATTTTGTTTTTTAAAATTTTGATGATTGTCTGTAGATTAAAGAATGAGCAAAGACACATGGTATCAATGATCCCAAAGCCAGACACTTTAATTCTTATTCACTAAGAGGTTATTTTAAATGTTTTTTTAGTTTTAGTTTAGCACTTTTTGACGTTTTTATCTTAATTTTTTCTTAATATTCATAACACATTTAAACCTGATTTAATACAGAATTTAACCAATTAGCAACAACTTTTAAATCTTTCTATACTCTTCAACCTCAACAAACCTTTTCATTTTCTTATATTTGACCATTTTTTTAATTATGCCTAAATGTCAAAATTAATGTTTACAATAAACAGTTTTTTATTATTTCAAAAATAATAAAACTTTTCTTATGTTTTGGAAGTTGACTAATTAACCAATTTAATTTTAAAATTTTTATAATTATGTCGAAATTATTTATTACAATACAACTATACTAAATATTTTTTTTTTTTGGAAATTTACTAATTTTTTTATTCATAAAAATGAACCATAGCTTTGGATTTATGTATATTTTTTTTACTAATATTCATAAAAATTTACTAATTTTTTTACTATATTCATAAAAATTTATTTATTCATAAAAATTTACTAATTTTTTTATTTATATTTCAGGTACTAATACTACTTATCGCACTTATATAATTCGTTATGGTCTAACACCTTCAGATAAGAAAATTCCGTTTAAATTGAAGAGAATATAGTTTTTTCCAGTTGTATTATGTTTTGGAATGACCATTAACAAAAGTCAAGATCAATCTCTAGCTAGAGTTAACATATATCTCACAGACTCGGTGTTTACACATTGACAACTCTATGTAGCTTTATCAAGAGCGAAGAGCGGTGTTAAAATTCTTATATTAAACAAGGAAGACAAGTTACACATAAAGTAAATATGGTTTCCAAGGAAATCTTTTAGTAGCTTATGAATTTTACATTTTTAACTTTTGATGATGTTTTCAAAGGTTGTAATTTGAATGTTGTTTGGGTTTATCTTGGTATTTCACAATCATTGGTTTTCTTACCAATATTATTTACAACTTAAAGTATCTTGTCGTCTCGAATAACATATAAAAACTTATGTTGTCCTTTTAAATGACATGTTTTTGTTCAAAAATTTAAATATTTCCACCCGTGTCGTACACGGGTTAATAACCTAGTAGTTTATATAACAACCAAAAACCAAAAACCAAAATTAAAAACATGAAGTAGTACCAAGTACATCATAATAATTAGAAAAATGAAAAACCAAAACATAGAAAAACCAATATTAAAGTTGGGAGGTTGCAACATTAAACTGAGAAGAAGCCATTTGCTGAAACAATATTAAAGTTATCATACGATTATAAGAAACAAAGAACAAAAAATGCATAGTAAAGAAAGAAATCCGAAAATAGGGAAATAAGAACAAAACTAACCATTAATTCTTAGTTTCTTGATGATTTTGTGTGATATAATATTGATTATGGAACCCCATAAATAGTGGAGTGTTAGGGGACTCATAGAGAATAGAATAAATTATTAAAGAGAATTTAATACGCACGGGGAGGTTTGGGAAAATAAGACTGCGCATTAAATATCTGCTGCATGCTAGTCGCAATTAATGCGCCTGACGCTTTAAATGCGCTTAAGTACACGCTTTTAATAACTATGGTTCAACCACAATTGTAAGGCCCCGAACCCGGTAGCCCTACTTTAACGTCGGATTTACTCATAAACACTGTCCTTCAAATCAGAGTTTATTAAAAACTTTTCGCGGAACATAAAACATCAATCATTTGTTACAAAGCATTAAATCTTTTCTTTGATACCATAACACAAAACTTTATATTCAAAACATTTTTCCTTCTTTCTTCAGATGCCAGCCGTTCAATCCATGCCATGCGTCATCCTCTTGCTAGCTCTGTAATCGGCTCACCTGCGTGCATACTAAAAGTCAGCTACGCTGAGTGAGTTCTAGTTAATCGAACGCCATACAATACATACACATACATACATATCCGTAGATACGTATCCATACTTCACTAGTTACCCTTCTGTTCTACATACATACTTGCTACCATACATACATACATATCTACAATCACTAACCTCAGTCTACCGAGAGTACGTTCATAGTTCACCGTCTATACCTGTACTCAAGGTCGTGAACACGTACAAGGTTCGCAGTCCTTACCTATGTTCACCATTTATGGTACGTACAAGGTTCGCAGTCCTTCCCTATACCATTATACATCCACAACACGTACAAGGTTCGCAGTCCTTCCCTATGTTGCAACCTAACTCATAGCACGTACGAGGTTCGCAGTCCTCCCCTATGCTACAAAACCAGCACGTATAAGGTTCACAGCCCCCCTTTCCTATGCTGACATACATCCACAACACGTACAAGGTTCGCAGTCCTTCCCTATGTTGCAACCTAACTCATAGCACGTACGAGGTTCGCAGTCCTCCCCTATGCTACAAAACCAACACGTATAAGGTTCACAGCCCTTTCCTATGCTGACACCTATCTACATTTACATCTATCATCTACATCACGTATAAGGCTCGCAGTCCTTAACTACGCCATCACCTGCCGAGTCTATGTCCGACAGAAGCTAGAGGGATTTGCCATCCTAACTTACCATGTCGAACATAGAACTCACATGCCAATCGTGTACCTATATACACATACTTCACATATACGATAATTACATTAGAACATAAGAACACTCCAGGCGTTCTTTACATCATTCATTTAACCATACCCCTTGTCGATACGTGCAATATCCGAAGATCGTTCACGCCCCGACAAGTGTTCATTTGAAATATTCATACATCTTTGATATATAATGTTCGTACCTTTATTTTTAACCTGACAGTACTCGCAATATCCGAAGATCGTTCGCGTACCGACAAGCAATCATTCATATCTATCACACATATCACATATGACATACACTTATCACTTAGGATAAATGTATTAACAACACATCGAGTATGCACACAGCCCCGAAAACATAACAAGGAATGGGGCTAGAAACTCACCTGAACACGGTTACGTTCTCCGTTGATCGTAATCCCTTTCTTCAGTTGTGCACGGCTGACTGTATAACAAGTATACATATCAATTTAACTATCACTACTTATAACATCTTTCAAGTCTTAATTACTACCCACAACGAACGGGGGTCCGGGGGCAGCGCCCCTGGCAGCGGGGTCTAGGGGCGGCAGCCCCTAGCGGGGTCCAAGGGGCAGAGCCCCTGGCTGGGGTCGAGCTGCCAGGTCAGCTTGGAAAAATTTTATTTCCATTAACTGTCTTAACACATTTTCCATTAGGTTTTTAATTTATTTTCTAAGCGAACTTAACTTTAGGCGAAGTTAAACCTTAGGCGAACTTGGCTTCAGGCGAAGTTAAACCTTAGGCGAACTTGGCTTCAGGCGAAGTTAAACCTTAGACGAACTTGGCTTCAGGCGAAGTTAAACCTTAGGCGAACTTGGCTTCAGGCGAAGTTAAACCTTAGGCGAACTTGGCTTCAGGCGAAGTTAAACCTTAGGCGAACTTAGCTTGCAGGCGAAGTTCATCGCTTGAAGGCGAAGTTCATCGCTTGAAGGCGAAGTTCATCAGGCGAACTTATTCTTGCAGGCGAAGTTATCGCGCTGCAGATCTATTTGCCCATAAATCCTTCGTTTCTTAGCCAAATAACTCGATTTTGGTACCCACGGAATCGTATGATCGGCGCCTACAAATCCCAACCATCAAATCGGCCTAAAATCGACGTTTTAGGGGTCCGATTTGGGCAGTTTGGGTTTCGGGTCCGGTTAACCCATCCAATCCTAACCATTTTCAGTAATATTAGCTTTGTTGGATTTGTTCTTACCTTACCAACTCAGATCTATCAACAAAATCTCGGGTCTCGGCTTCGAATCTTGATCGGTTAGAATGTGTGTGTTTTGAGTGTGTGTATGGAATATGTGAGAAATGGTGGTTAAGGGTATTTATATTAGGGATCATGGGCTTAAGCCCATGGACTCTCCTTCCTTCGTTCATAACCCAAGTCCATAACCCATAACAAATCCTACTCTATTTATATCCCGATAACCCGAGTAAACTTTCCCTCTATTATTAAGTAATATAATTAATATTATCTTGAAATTTCGGGATGTTACAAGTCTTCCCTCCTTAAAGAGGTTTCGTCCCCGAAACCTAACCTATTCCCTATAAAAGGAAAACTTCTTATATTTACACACTTTATTGAATCGCCTTCGCCTTCTGAGTTATCCTTCTTACTCCCGACTTTGCAGCCATCGAATGGTGGTCATGTGTTTTAGCTATTTAAGGTAGCTTGTCCATGAGACCCTCGATGTACCAAGACTCGTCTCATCCTTCTAAGGGTTTCGATTAGTACTTTTAACACTATTGTCTAAAACAACATTTCATCATAACATAATAATCATTCATAACCAAACTCAATATATAACACGTCACTGATAAACATAAGTTTTAAACCTTAACACAAAACAAGTTCTTAAGCAATTGTAATTTAATAAAACCATTGCATGAGCAATTATTCCTTCATCAGGTGTTCCTCTCCGCAGTTTTCCCAAGTCTTTAACCTTTCGCACCTCCCGCCCCTGATTCCTTGCAATCCCTAGCCATGTGGTCAGTTTTTCCGCATTTGAAGCACTTTGGACGATCAGGGCAGTCTCGAGAGTAATGCCCACCCTTTCCGCACCGATAGCACCTGTCTGTCCCAATCCTGCATTCCCCCGGGTGTACTCGCCCACACGTCACGCATCCTTGTTCCCAACCTTGGCCTTCCTCTCATCAGTTGTTGTCACCATCTCGCCAGACCGCTTAGCAGAGGTAGCCCATTTCTTCTCCTTCTTTTCCCCCACCACCACATCGTCCTCAGCCAGGTCAGCATAAACCACCTCTGCAAGTTCAACAGCAGAGTCAAAAGTAGCAGGTTTATTTGCCCTGACCAACATGCGGACTTTTTGTGGCAATCCCCTCACATAACATTTGATTCTTTTGACCTCAGTGTCAACCATATCAGGCACCAACCTAGATAGTCGGTTGAATTCAGTAGTATACTCACGATGCGTCATCATACCGGCCTTTAAATTCAAGAACTTCATCTCCGTCCTTTCAACCTCGGCATCTGCGCAGAACTTTTTCATCACCAACTCCTTCAGATCGTCCCATTTCAACGCCTTGATCTCATCCCTAGTCTTTCTCTGCTCCACACCTTCCCACCAATACATAGCTTCTTCCTCAAATGACTGAGTAGCATAACCCACAGCTTGGTCGGGACGGCATTCGCTAATGCGGATAACCTTGTCCATAGCGGTTATCCATTGGAGAGTAGCGATTGCGTCTCCCAAACCAGTCAGCTTTGGCGGGTCGCATCCTTTGAAGGACTTATAGCTGCACCCACCTTGTCCTCTTCTCCTATCATCGACTTTCACAGACTTATCCCCACTCGAGGCCCCTCTTTCACCTTCCCCATCCTTCCTACCATCACCACCCGCCCCTTCAGCAGTTCGTTCACGACTTCCAGCAGATCCTTCGGGATTCAGGTTCTTCACAGCAGCAACTACAGCTTGAACAATGGCTGCTTGAACTGCAGGGCTAAGTTGAACTTCTTCGTTGTTGTTCTGGTCTCCTCCAGCGGCGCTTCCTTCATCTTCGGTGTGGGAAGCTTCTTCTACCGAGGGTTACCGGACAAGACGAGGCCTGCCACGACGTCCAGTGCGACCCCCGGTTCCCACAAATTCTCCAGCTCCAGCCATCAGTATTCTAACAGGGACAACACAAACATCCTCACTCAAGGAACTATCTAGTACCAGGATAGTAAGGCTAACAGGTAATAACAGTGGCCAGTTGTGATTAGCTGATCACGTTACTTTCCGTGTCCTATACACTTCCCTTTATGAGTCTATTTGTGCTGGTTCTACTTAAGCAGTTTGTCAAATCAAACAATCAATTATTCCTATCCCTGACGTTCACATATCTTTTCTTTCTCATTAACATATATCATTTAATCATACCATTTACCTTTACTGATCCTGCTTGAGCGACACATGGCATTCTTGAACTGGCATCTTCTTTCCTTTCTTACTTAAATTCCATACTCTGTTCGAGTCTAAGCATGTAGGATGCTTAAATCTCTCGAACTTTGCTCTGATACCAACTTGTAAGGCCCCGAACCCGGTAGCCCTACTTTAACGTCGGATTTACTCATAAACACTGTCCTTCAAATCAGAGTTTATTAAAAACTTTTCGCGGAACATAAAACATCAATCATTTGTTACAAAGCATTAAATCTTTTCTTTGATACCATAACACAAAACTTTATATTCAAAACATTTTTACTTCTTTCTTCAGATGCCAGCCGTTCAATCCATGCCATGCGTCATCCTCTTGCTAGCTCTGTAATCGGCTCACCTGCGTGCATACTAAAAGTCAGCTACGCTGAGTGAGTTCTAGTTAATCGAACGCCATACAATACATACACATACATACATATCCGTAGATACGTATCCATACTTCACTAGTTACCCTTCTGTTCTACATACATACTTGCTACCATACATACATACATATCTACAATCACTAACCTCAGTCTACCGAGAGTACGTTCATAGTTCACCGTCTATACCTGTACTCAAGGTCGTGAACACGTACAAGGTTCGCAGTCCTTACCTATGTTCACCATTTATGGTACGTACAAGGTTCGCAGTCCTTCCCTATACCATTATACATCCACAACACGTACAAGGTTCGCAGTCCTTCCCTATGTTGCAACCTAACTCATAGCACGTACGAGGTTCGCAGTCCTCCCCTATGCTACAAAACCAGCACGTATAAGGTTCACAGCCCCCCTTTCCTATGCTGACATACATCCACAACACGTACAAGGTTCGCAGTCCTTCCCTATGTTGCAACCTAACTCATAGCACGTACGAGGTTCGCAGTCCTCCCCTATGCTACAAAACCAACACGTATAAGGTTCACAGCCCTTTCCTATGCTGACACCTATCTACATTTACATCTATCATCTACATCACGTATAAGGCTCGCAGTCCTTAACTACGCCATCACCTGCCGAGTCTATGTCCGACAGAAGCTAGAGGGATTTGCCATCCTAACTTACCATGTCGAACATAGAACTCACATGCCAATCGTGTACCTATATACACATACTTCACATATACGATAATTACATTAGAACATAAGAACACTCCAGGCGTTCTTTACATCATTCATTTAACCATACCCCTTGTCGATACGTGCAATATCCGAAGATCGTTCACGCCCCGACAAGTGTTCATTTGAAATATTCATACATCTTTGATATATAATGTTCGTACCTTTATTTTTAACCTGACAGTACTCGCAATATCCGAAGATCGTTCGCGTACCGACAAGCAATCATTCATATCTATCACACATATCACATATGACATACACTTATCACTTAGGATAAATGTATTAACAACACATCGAGTATGCACACAGCCCCGAAAACATAACAAGGAATGGGGCTAGAAACTCACCTGAACACGGTTACGTTCTCCGTTGATCGTAATCCCTTTCTTCAGTTGTGCACGGCTGACTGTATAACAAGTATACATATCAATTTAACTATCACTACTTATAACATCTTTCTAGTCTTAATTACTACCCACAACGAACGGGGGTCCGGGGGCAGCGCCCCTGGCAGCGGGGTCTAGGGGCGGCAGCCCCTAGCGGGGTCCAAGGGGCAGAGCCCCTGGCTGGGGTCGAGCTGCCAGGTCAGCTTGGAAAAATTTTATTTCCATTAACTGTCTTAACACATTTTCCATTAGGTTTTTAATTTATTTTCTAAGCGAACTTAACTTTAGGCGAAGTTAAACCTTAGGCGAACTTGGCTTCAGGCGAAGTTAAACCTTAGGCGAACTTGGCTTCAGGCGAAGTTAAACCTTAGACGAACTTGGCTTCAGGCGAAGTTAAACCTTAGGCGAACTTGGCTTCAGGCGAAGTTAAACCTTAGGCGAACTTGGCTTCAGGCGAAGTTAAACCTTAGGCGAACTTAGCTTGCAGGCGAAGTTCATCGCTTGAAGGCGAAGTTCATCGCTTGAAGGCGAAGTTCATCAGGCGAACTTATTCTTGCAGGCGAAGTTATCGCGCTGCAGATCTATTTGCCCATAAATCCTTCGTTTCTTAGCCAAATAACTCGATTTTGGTACCCACGGAATCGTATGATCGGCGCCTACAAATCCCAACCATCAAATCGGCCTAAAATCGACGTTTTAGGGGTCTGATTTGGGCAGTTTGGGTTTCGGGTCCGGTTAACCCATCCAATCCTAACCATTTTCAGTAATATTAGCTTTGTTGGATTTGTTCTTACCTTACCAACTCAGATCTATCAACAAAATCTCGGGTCTCGGCTTCGAATCTTGATCGGTTAGAATGTGTGTGTTTTGAGTGTGTGTATGGAATATGTGAGAAATGGTGGTTAAGGGTATTTATATTAGGGATCATGGGCTTAAGCCCATGGACTCTCCTTCCTTCGTTCATAACCCAAGTCCATAACCCATAACAAATCCTACTCTATTTATATCCCGATAACCCGAGTAAACTTTCCCTCTATTATTAAGTAATATAATTAATATTATCTTGAAATTTCGGGATGTTACAAGTCTTCCCTCCTTAAAGAGGTTTCGTCCCCGAAACCTAACCTATTCCCTATAAAAGGAAAACTTCTTATATTTACACACTTTATTGAATCGCCTTCGCCTTCTGAGTTATCCTTCTTACTCCCGACTTTGCAGCCATCGAATGGTGGTCATGTGTTTTAGCTATTTAAGGTAGCTTGTCCATGAGACCCTCGATGTACCAAGACTCGTCTCATCCTTCTAAGGGTTTCGATTAGTACTTTTAACACTATTGTCTAAAACAACATTTCATCATAACATAATAATCATTCATAACCAAACTCAATATATAACACGTCACTGATAAACATAAGTTTTAAACCTTAACACAAAACAAGTTCTTAAGCAATTGTAATTTAATAAAACCATTGCATGAGCAATTATTCCTTCATCAGGTGTTCCTCTCCGCAGTTTTCCCAAGTCTTTAACCTTTCGCACCTCCCGCCCCTGATTCCTTGCAATCCCTAGCCATGTGGTCAGTTTTTCCGCATTTGAAGCACTTTGGACGATCAGGGCAGTCTCGAGAGTAATGCCCACCCTTTCCGCACCGATAGCACCTGTCTGTCCCAATCCTGCATTCCCCCGGGTGTACTCGCCCACACGTCACGCATCCTTGTTCCCAACCTTGGCCTTCCTCTCATCAGTTGTTGTCACCATCTCGCCAGACCGCTTAGCAGAGGTAGCCCATTTCTTCTCCTTCTTTTCCCCCACCACCACATCGTCCTCAGCCAGGTCAGCATAAACCACCTCTGCAAGTTCAACAGCAGAGTCAAAAGTAGCAGGTTTATTTGCCCTGACCAACATGCGGACTTTTTGTGGCAATCCCCTCACATAACATTTGATTCTTTTGACCTCAGTGTCAACCATATCAGGCACCAACCTAGATAGTCGGTTGAATTCAGTAGTATACTCACGATGCGTCATCATACCGGCCTTTAAATTCAAGAACTTCATCTCCGTCCTTTCAACCTCGGCATCTGCGCAGAACTTTTTCATCACCAACTCCTTCAGATCGTCCCATTTCAACGCCTTGATCTCATCCCTAGTCTTTCTCTGCTCCACACCTTCCCACCAATACATAGCTTCTTCCTCAAATGACTGAGTAGCATAACCCACAGCTTGGTCGGGACGGCATTCGCTAATGCGGATAACCTTGTCCATAGCGGTTATCCATTGGAGAGTAGCGATTGCGTCTCCCAAACCAGTCAGCTTTGGCGGGTCGCATCCTTTGAAGGACTTATAGCTGCACCCACCTTGTCCTCTTCTCCTATCATCGACTTTCACAGACTTATCCCCACTCGAGGCCCCTCTTTCACCTTCCCCATCCTTCCTACCATCACCACCCGCCCCTTCAGCAGTTCGTTCACGACTTCCAGCAGATCCTTCGGGATTCAGGTTCTTCACAGCAGCAACTACAGCTTGAACAATGGCTGCTTGAACTGCAGGGCTAAGTTGAACTTCTTCGTTGTTGTTCTGGTCTCCTCCAGCGGCGCTTCCTTCATCTTCGGTGTGGGAAGCTTCTTCTACCGAGGGTTACCGGACAAGACGAGGCCTGCCACGACGTCCAGTGCGACCCCCGGTTCCCACAAATTCTCCAGCTCCAGCCATCAGTATTCTAACAGGGACAACACAAACATCCTCACTCAAGGAACTATCTAGTACCAGGATAGTAAGGCTAACAGGTAATAACAGTGGCCAGTTGTGATTAGCTGATCACGTTACTTTCCGTGTCCTATACACTTCCCTTTATGAGTCTATTTGTGCTGGTTCTACTTAAGCAGTTTGTCAAATCAAACAATCAATTATTCCTATCCCTGACGTTCACATATCTTTTCTTTCTCATTAACATATATCATTTAATCATACCATTTACCTTTACTGATCCTGCTTGAGCGACACATGGCATTCTTGAACTGGCATCTTCTTTCCTTTCTTACTTAAATTCCATACTCTGTTCGAGTCTAAGCATGTAGGATGCTTAAATCTCTCGAACTTTGCTCTGATACCAACTTGTAAGGCCCCGAACCCGGTAGCCCTACTTTAACGTCGGATTTACTCATAAACACTGTCCTTCAAATCAGAGTTTATTAAAAACTTTTCGCGGAACATAAAACATCAATCATTTGTTACAAAGCATTAAATCTTTTCTTTGATACCATAACACAAAACTTTATATTCAAAACATTTTTACTTCTTTCTTCAGATGCCAGCCGTTCAATCCATGCCATGCGTCATCCTCTTGCTAGCTCTGTAATCGGCTCACCTGCGTGCATACTAAAAGTCAGCTACGCTGAGTGAGTTCTAGTTAATCGAACGCCATACAATACATACACATACATACATATCCGTAGATACGTATCCATACTTCACTAGTTACCCTTCTGTTCTACATACATACTTGCTACCATACATACATACATATCTACAATCACTAACCTCAGTCTACCGAGAGTACGTTCATAGTTCACCGTCTATACCTGTACTCAAGGTCGTGAACACGTACAAGGTTCGCAGTCCTTACCTATGTTCACCATTTATGGTACGTACAAGGTTCGCAGTCCTTCCCTATACCATTATACATCCACAACACGTACAAGGTTCGCAGTCCTTCCCTATGTTGCAACCTAACTCATAGCACGTACGAGGTTCGCAGTCCTCCCCTATGCTACAAAACCAGCACGTATAAGGTTCACAGCCCTTTCCTATGCTGACATACATCCACAACACGTACAAGGTTCGCAGTCCTTCCCTATGTTGCAACCTAACTCATAGCACGTACGAGGTTCGCAGTCCTCCCCTATGCTACAAAACCAGCACGTATAAGGTTCACAGCCCTTTCCTATGCTGACATACATCCACAACACGTACAAGGTTCTTGTTACTTTATTGTTACTTTAGAGTCAAAGAACTGAAATGGTTGGCAAGTCCTTAGGGTAGAGGGAGTGGTTACCTAAGGGTATGGAAACTATCATTGACACTGACCAATCATGTACCGTCACATCATTTCTACCAACAACTACCATGGACTACCCTAAGGGTTGGCAATGTTGCACCCAAAATACCCTAAAGAATTTTATTTATAATTTAAAAAACTAAAAAATTATACTTTAAAAACTTAAAAATAGATAAAAATGCATACAAAACACATAATAATTAAACGTCATTTTATTAAATTAAACATATATAAATATACTATTCCCAATTCCATTTGTTATTTACTTTTGTTATGAATTCAAATGTGTCGTTATCGCGAGCGTTATTGTAATAACTCGGTTTTTCCAAATTTATATACCCGACCCGTTTATATGTTAGGAAAATTTAAATCATTTAAAATTTTCACGTTCATCGAGTTAATAATAATTTATTTTTATTATTTATTATATTTATTTGTTTTATCAAAAATAACTTTAAACTAAATACATTTTCAACCCTAAACTATAGTTATATCATTTTTTTCCACCTCTTAAGCTCAAGGACCCATTTTGCAATTTCTGTTATTATTATTATATTCTATTATAACTCAAGACCCATTCCCCAATCCATACCCGTTTCTGAACCAAGCCCGTGACCCGTTAACGTTACTTGATCCTTAATCTTCGCACCATAATCAAAATTTATTTTACCAAATCGTATATATGTTTATTACGAACTCACACCGACACTCTAATTGTAGAAATAGATCAACAAACAATCTCGTATATGAATTTAACCCAACCGTCTTTCTAAACTTGTGATATACTATCTAGACTTGTAAATAATTCAATAAAACGTTTATACACCTGATGTGCTAAAAGTAGTTATAATATTATTAACTAAAATTACGCTAATCTAGACATTAAGTAATAATTCTAGACTCTTAACTTAACTAAAACTACTAACCGGCAAGTGAACCGGTCAATTCTAGTACAGATAAGTAAGTCCGGATATCGAACCCACGAGACTCTTTAAATTACGAAACTATCATATTAGACTCAACTACAAGACACGACTATTTAATAATAATGTTTGAGTGGGTTTTTAAACTAATAATTAAACTTAATAATAATTAACTAATAATTACTTTAATTAACTAATAATAAAATATTAAAACCTAACCTTAATTATTATAATTATAATAAAACATAATCATTACTACTTAATTAATTAATATAAAAACTTAACCTAATTAATTTTTAAACTAATAAAAACAATTAAACACTTAGATTAACTCAGATGATGAAGATAACTACCCAGGCTAGAATCCCCAAAGTTACGGTTATTAATTAAATGGAAAACTCACGTTATGGAACTGGGATCATAAAATAGACCCTTGACAGAAAACCCGAACAAGACCCTTGAACTTCAAGAAGACGCCTATGGATTTCTAACAAGTTTTAAGACTCACCAGTTTTATTTTAAACTTCCTTACGGTTGTTTAATTGCTTATGTCTAAGTATCTATTATGATGAAAACCTACCTTACAGCACGGAATTCAAAGATAGCAAAGCAGACTTAAATAATTTAATAGACTAAGCTGACAATCAAACCTAGACGGACTCCTTACGAAGACTAAATCTAGCAATCCCGAAAAGCAAATATCTATCAACAACCTATCACCTTACAACTTTCTAGGCTGGCAGTTCACTTTTATCTATTTACTTGATTTTATTGTTTCTATGATTTTAATGCATATTAATCACATACTAGCCAAGAACACACAGTAAATGACCTAACAAAACCTTATCCTATGAAACAATCAACAAGGGCAATGTGAAACAATAAATTCAAGTAAACAAAACCAGGCAACCAAACGCATCAATTAAATCAAACTCAACAGTTTACTTAAAACATAAAATCCATAACGAAACAAAAACCAAACAAAATCAAACCGAACAATGGTTCATCACGACTTAGGTAGTTTATGGAATTTATCCTAGCATCTTAAAGTCTAAATCAAACAAAACAAATAATAATGAAAACATGGTGAAAATCTAAAGAAACGAAGAATCAAGGATGATAAAACCCGTAAAACTTCAAACGTAAACGTGTAGCTCTTCACCGGCTGTCCTCTTGCCTTCAAAATCACCACAAGACTCGTAAAATAGCTCCAATAACTCTCCAAAATCGGCTGGTGGCTTTAAGTAAAATACCTAAAACAAGGCCCAACATTAAGCAAAAACGAATTAAAAAACCCATCAGCAACCCCTAGGCGCCGCGCGACAGGAAATAGGGTATCCCTCCGCGCGGCGCGGCGTGCTTTTCTGTAACAACGTGAAAATTTCGAGTTCAAAGTATCAACTTTCCAAAGTCTAGGGACTAAAATTGCCAAAATCCTAACTTGAGGGTTAAAAATGAAAAATCTGATTTCTTGTCCCATCGCTCTACACGAAGGATAAAAGGAGAAGCCCATCGCGTACCGCAATGGAGCCTCTGAAACAACATGACATGTGTGCCACGTACCGCAATGGAGCCTCTGAAACAACGTGACATGTGTGCCACGTGGCACACGGTGGCACCACTTGCTGCCACGTGTCACCACGTGGAGCGGCGCCTGCCACGTGTCAACACGTGGCAGGTCTACGCAGTGTGTCAGCAGACCTATATCGCGGTACGCGATAGGTCTGCTCAGGGACCCATTGCGTACCGCGATGGGATCCGAAAATTCGTCTATAAATAGCTGCCATGGGGTGTTCATTTCACACATCCACAACTCAGCTCTCACTTCTCTCTAACATTTCTCTAGATCCCGACAATCATATTAATGATCTGTCTCGTAAAACGTGTTCCGATCTGTCATTTGTGTATAACGTTTCCTCGAAGTGCGTGCCACCCTCCACCACATTTAACCAAGATGGTGTTTGTTCTCAAAGTACGTGCCAACGTGTGTTGAAGATTGGCTTTCGTTGACTTGTTCGAGAAAAGAAGCGGCGCCGGAGTGCTGCTCGAGTCCCTGGGGTTTCTATACGCCACTAAGGTTAGGCGTAATAATGAATTCAATATAATTCAATATCATGTTAAAGGCTTAAGCCCTAAGTCGAGGTTATACTCGATACCTCGATAAAAGAAAAGAAAGAAAACATAACAAAGAAATGAATAAAAGAATGAATGTTGAATATTGTGATTACATATATATGTGTGTAAGTATATATGTATATATATTCTTTGTTATGAAAATATTATTTAATGAATAAAGAGCATTCTAAAATAATAAAAGAAAAAGATTACGTTTCTTAGAGAAGAAGAAACATCGGGTTTTTATTATAAACTAAAGGTTTATAATTTACTTTTAAACTAAAGGTTTTCAAGTAAAAGAAAATGAACTAAAGGTTCATCGAGGATTGAGTTAAGACTAAAGGTCTTAAGCCGGATCGTGTATCCGACTAACAAATATTTATACTCGTACTATAGGTGTGAGATAAAGAAGGGAAAGACCCTTGGATGGTGAGTGAAGCCTATCCTAAAGAGATAAGGTGAATACGCCCCCAAACTTTTAACTTGTTTTTCAAATAAGTCAAACTTGTTATATGAAATTGTTTACAAGGAACTATGTGTTCCTAAAACTGTTATAACTATGGGTATGAACCTAGCCCTTAGGCTGTGGTATACGTATGTCTGGATCCTTACATAGGTTGTATTATGCGGTGAATGGGCACATCGCACCACCCTTGGTCGTAGGACGCTCTCCTGCAGGGAGTACGACCCTATGTGTATATATACGGGTACTTAACTAAGTCGAACGCTGCGGTGTTTGCTGAGGTGACCTAGAGTAGAGGCTCTAGTTTATAATGTGTTATTTGACTTTGTTATTCCTAAGCCACGTTGGGCCGAGGCAGGCGTAGTCTTGAAGGGTAATAAAGTAAAAGAAGTTATTCTGCGTCAGCGTTTTCACCAGCGTTCGTTGCTGACGTATTTTCTTACATTTTGCAGGTGAACAAAGTTAGAGCTTGGAATGACGAAGTACTATGATATCCGATGGCTCAGATTTATTTTGTATAAACTTAATATGGTGGTTTGTAAACATAAACAAGTAATCTTTTGTTAACAACTCTAAACGGGTATTTTACAATCCCGTCTTTTGATTGTATATATAAAAGTTATCTTTTGATCCTTAAAGTTTTATAAGTCTTTCGCAAATTAACGCAACTCTGATTTAATTACAAATACGATACCAACTATTGGGTCGCACTCCTAGGCCAAAGATGGGGGTGTGACAGGTTGGTATCAGAGCCATCGATCTTAGCGAATTGGGTATCATAAAACAATACCCAAGCTTCGATCCAAGTATAGGAAATAATTGTTTATGTGTTTTAGGGATAAGATAGGCTGGTAACCTTTCTTTCCCACTCTACATTCTAAACCACCCATAATATTAGATGTCATTCAAAGCTCATATCGAAGAATTTGTACGCAAGGCGAAGGAAGCCGGAATCGCCGAACTTTACCCCGAAGACAACATGAGTAATGGATACTATGAAGCATACTTTGATCAATATGTGGAACATGACCTGACCAAACCCATGTACTATCCCGAAACTAGACACTACCCAATAGACGTTCCCGAAAGTCCACCAAAACCAAGTATGGAACCACCGAGGTACTCAAGTTACCATCCACCTACAATATCGATGTATAATCCATCCGAAGTACCGACGTACCACCCATTAGAGATCCCAACATACCAACCCTCGGAGATACCACAAGGCTACCCAACTGGATATCTACCGAATCGGTCCTCATCCGTCCTATGCATTCCTCTCCAACATACCTATCAAGGAGGAACCAAGATCCCCATCCTCTGACTGGATGAAATGCCACTCCGATCCATGCCGATGGTATAACGGAAGCTCCACTTTTAATGAAGTCAGTTCTCAACCAAACAATAATGAAGGGCCATCCTGCAAACCATAGATGAGGATAATGATGCCTTCTGAGAGTTTCCAGATGTCTCCAATAAACATTGAACACACACAAATCATGGAGGAAGATGAATCGGAAGAAGAGGAACCCGAAGAAGAGGAGGATCCCGAAGAAGAGGAGGATCCTGAAGAAGAAGAGGAACTTGAGGAACAAACTGAGGAAGAACTGGAAGAAGAGCATCCTAATAACCCAAATGAGATGTCAAGCCCAATGAAAGGATCACTCACTTCCCAAAACGCAAGCTATGGTTATGTGGATCCATATGTACAATACCTCGAGAAACTTAGGATTCGAACTTCGTCAAGCTTCCCACCATTCCAAGGAAAGATTCCTTTTGAGAGTTTCCAGATGTCTCCAATAAACATTGAACACACACAAATCATGGAGGAAGATGAATCGGAAGAAGAGGAACCCGAAGAAGAGGAGGATCCTGAAGAAGAAGAGGAACCTGAGGAAGAAACTGAGGAAGAACTGGAATAAGAGCATCCTAATAACCCAAATGAGATGTCAATCCCAATGAAAGGATCACTCACTTCCCAAAACGCAAGCTATGGTTCTGTGGATCCATATGTACAATACCTCGAGAAACTTAGGATTCGAATTTCGTCAAGCTTCCCACCATTCCAAGGAAAGATTCCATCAATCAAAGAGCAAGCTGATGAGATCCGAGAGCATAACCAAGCTGCCAAGACCTACCTCTACCTTTCATCTGACATGGACTATATTCCATATCCAGAACCGAGGAATCACTACGAGATGGTGACACTGGGTTACCGTGACCCACCTCCACATTATGGATACCCCAACATAGTCCCGCAATCGTATGAAGAGCATTTGGATCGTGCTTTACACGAAACCGATGATTGGAGGAAGAAGGTAGACGAGGAAGAAAAGAAAAAGAAGAAGGTTGGAGAAACACTCCTTCGTAAGTGCAATAAACTAACGAAGGTTGTGAATAAGTACTTGAAGAACTGAAGATGGTGGAATACGATGTGAAGCTCTGTGTGTAAAATAGTCTTGTATGTTATGTATATAAATAAAGAACGTTTGAAACATTCTCATGTAATGATAGGACAAGTTATATATATATCGTTGGAACGATATATATATAAGTATGTGTAATATGAAATATATATATCCTTGGGATATATATAACTGTATAATAAATAAAATGTGTGTTTAATAAAAGAAATGTTAAAATTTCAGACTTAATTGAAAAAGAAAAGAAATATGTTTGAACAAAGTAACAACAATGAAAACGCTTGAAAAGAGAAAGAAATGAAAGATAAAGGAAAGAACTCCGAGAACGAGAACGAGCGAGAGGAAGAAATTCCCAAAAAATACATGAATAAAATTCAAATGATGATTAAGAAAGCTATTAGAGAAGAGTCTGAGTTTAGATCTCAATCTAGACAATCCAAACATTCCCGATCTGTTAACCCTTCTGTTCATCCTTTGAAATCCGTGAAATCCCGTCCAAAACCCTCTCATGATGAGGGTAGTGTTCACGAGTCTAACACCGACGGTGGAGTTAGACGTGAGTTCAAGAAACTCAAGATAAGTGGTTGTTCTTTTAAACATTTTAAGTACTATGGGCCGAAAGAATTCCATGGTGATAAAGGAGCCATCACAACAGTGAGGTGGCTCGATGAGATGGAAACAATTGTTATCACAAGTAAGTGTTCTGAGGAAGAAAAGATCCAATACTCTGCCCTGATGTTTAAGGGAGAGACGCATGAGTGGTGGAATGCGTTATTGATGAGTAAAGGAAGAGACGTGATGTACGGCCTGATATGGGATGAGTTTAAGACCATGGTGATGGGAAAGTTTTGTCCCATGCATGAAACCGATCAAATCCAAATGAAATTCCTTAATCATAAGGTTGTAGGGACAAACCTCCGAGAGTACAATACTAAGTTTCTTGAGTATTGTCGCCTTGTTCCCCAGCTGCTTAACCCTGAATCCAGCAAAGTCACAAGATATATATGGGGACTACCACGGGAAATCCACGACATGGTGAGGTCTCACCTGCCTCAAACTGCTGACTCTGCGATGGAGTTGGCTGGTTATTTGATGGACGGCCTAGTCCGCAACAAGGAAGAGGATAAAAAGGTGACACCAACAACTGCTCAAGGAAAGACTGGAGGAGGTTCCAACTTTAGAAGCAAAGGCGTAAACCGAAACAACTCAATGCCATGCAAGACATGTAGGAGGTACCATAAGGGCCGATGCAATTTCGCCCCGTCTCCTAATGTTTGTGAATCTAGTAATCGTATGGGACATGACACTGCTAACTGTTGGAAGAAAAAGATGACTTGTTTCAATTGCAAGGAGATGGGCCATTTGAGTTTCGAGTGCCCAAAGAACAAACCCGCTGCTGGTGGTGCGGGTGGAAGTGGCAAAGACAAGAAAGGAAACGCTCGAGTTTTCATACTCGACACAAAGAAGGCTGCTGACATGCCGAAAACCATAACCGGTACGTTTCTAGTCAACGACACCTATGCTAGAGTTTTGTTTGATTCGGGTGCCAATTTAAGTTTTATAGATTATAGTTTATGTAGTCAATTAAACGAACCATTAACAAAATTAGATAAAACTCTAAGCGTCGAGACTGCTAGTGGCGAAATCGATAAGATCTCCGAAGCCCTTGAAAACGGAAAAATACTTCTAGCTGGTTATATATTACCTATTTGTTTATTACCCATGAGTCTGGCTGGTTTTGATATTTTACTTGGTATGGATTGCTTATCCGATAACCATGCCCGTACCATCTTCAATAGCAAAACCGTTGAGCTTCAAGCCCCCGATAAACGAACGATTCGAATTGAAGGGGACAAAGACGCTGGCCAAGTTAGCATAATTTCCATGATTAGGGCTAACAAATGTTTGAATCAAGGATGCCTCGCATAAATGGCCTACGTCACTGAAGAGTCTAAGCCAAAAGAAATCAAAGACGTTCCTATCGTTTCTGACTTTTCTGACGTTTTCCCTGATGAACTTCCTGGAATCCCTCCCGATCGTGAAGTAGAGTTTAGGATCGATCTTATTCCCGGTACTGCTCCGATCGCCAAAGCTCCGTATCGCTTAGCGCAAACCGAGATGAAGGAGTTAAAGAAACAACTCGATGAGTTATTAGAGAAAGGTTTCATTCTACCGAGTTCGTCACCTTGGGGAGCGCCAATTCTATTCGTCAAGAAGAAGGATGGTTCCATGCGAATGTGTATTGATTATCGTGCGTTGAACAAAGTCACAATAAAAAATCATTATCCACTCCCTCGTATCGATGACATTTTCGACCAACTTCAAGGTGCTAGCTTCTTTTCAAAAATCGATCTTCGTTCCGGCTATCACCAACTCAAAGTTCAATCCAAAGATATTCCAAAGACCGCGTTTCGAAAAAGATACGTCCGTTATGAGTTCACTGTTATGCCATTTGGACTTACTAATGCGCCGGCTGCATTCATGGATATGATGAATCGTATTTGTAAGCCGTACTTGGATAAGTTTTTTATCGTCTTCATCGACGACATACTTATTTATTCTAAGTCCAAGGCCGATCATGAAATTTATCTTCGAACGTTGCTTGAAATTCTTAGAACCGAGAAGTTGTACACCAAGTTCTCGAAATGCGAGTTCTGGTTGCACGAGGTGCAATTTCTTGGTCACATCATCAACGTTAACGGTATTCAAGTGGACCCCGCTAAGATTGAAGTTATCTCTAAGTCGGAGGTCCCGAAGTCGCCAACCGAAATCCGAAGTTTCTTAGGTTTGGCCGGCTATTACCGTAGATTCATCAAAAACTTTTCTCGTATCGCCGTTCCCCTAACTTCATTAACTCGTAAGAACATCAAGTATGAATGGGGAACGAAGCAACAAGAGGCGTTCGATGAACTTAAACAAAAACTCACCCAAGCACCTATACTGGCTTTGCCAGAAGGTACTGAGGATTTTGTTGTTTTTAGCGACGCATCACACTTGGGTTTGGGATGCGTACTAATGCAACGTAAGAAAGTAATTTCTTACGCCTCTCGACAACTCAAAGCCCAAAAGAGTTCGAGCGTTACGTCTAGAACTTCAAATTGATCTTTTTGAACAAATCAAATCCCCGCAAACTCAAGCGATCAATGAAAACCAAATCTCCGACGAAAAACGTAATGGCACCATTGACTCGTTAGTCAAAGGTGATGATGGTATCCTTAGACTCGGTAATAAGATTTGGGTACCAATCGTTGGAGGCTTGCATGAGAAAATTTTGAACGAAGCTCACAAATCTAAGTACATGATGCATCCCGGAAGCGACAAGATGTATCATAATCTTAAAGCAAATTATTGGTGGAATGGAATGAAAAAGGATGTCACTTCGCATGTTGCGAAATGTTTAACGTGTTTAAAAGTCAAGGCTGAACACCAAAAGCCTTCGGGATTGCTTCAGCAACCTGAACTTCCCATTTGGAAGTGGGAGTTAATCACTATGGATTTCATTACTAAACTCCCGAAAACGACCCGACAACATAATGCAATTTGGGTGATCGTCGATAAATTAACCAAATCTGCTCACTTCATTCCTATCAATGAATCGTACTCAATGGATAGATTAGCGCGTATCTATGTAAACACCATCGTCGCTTTGCTTGGAGTACCCGCTATCTATAATATCTGATCGAGACAGTCGTTTTACGTCTCAATTCTGGAAAAGCTTCCAACAAGCTCTTGGTACGAAGTTGAACCTTAGCACCGCTTATCATCCACAAACCGATGGGCAAAGCGAAAGGACTTTAAAAACGTTGGAAGATATGCTCCGCGCTTATGTGATCGACTTAGGTGGAAGTTGGGACGACCACTTACCCCTAATGTAATTTTCGTACAATAATAGCTATCACGCAAGTATTCAAACCGCACCATTTGAGGCGTTGTATGGAAGAAAGTGTAGAACGCCCGTGTGTTGGTCTGAAACCAGAGACAATCAATTATCTGGACCCGAGATAGTCCAAGAAACCACCGACAAGATTCTCCGAATCCGAGAACGACTTAAGACAGCACGTGATCGCTGAAAGAGTTACGCTGATGTCTGTCGTAAGCCATTAGAGTTTAATGTTGGTGACAAAGTGTTATTGTAAGTCTCGCCTTGGAAAGGCGTTGTTCGCTTCGGTAAGAAAGGAAAATTGAGTCCTCGATTCGTTGGACATTTTAAGGTACTTGAACGATTCGGCACTGTTGCATACCGTTTGCGACTGTCCGAGGAAATGCAAGGGATACACGATGTATTCCATGTTTCGAATCTGCGTAAATGCTTGACCGATGAATCTTTGGCTATGCCATTAAAAGACGTAGAAATAAATGAGAATTTAAAATTCGTAGAACGTCCAATACAAATTGAAGATTCGAAAACAAAGAAATTAAAAAGACGAACGTTGAAAATTGTGAAAGTAAAATCGGACTCGCGTAGAGGGCCCGAATATACTTGGGAACTCGAATCGGAAATGAGAAAGAAATATCCCCAACTATTCTTGTAAAACAATCTCGAGGACGAGATTTGTTTAAAGGTGGGGAGGATGTAACAACGTGAAAATTTCGAGTTCAAAGTATCAAATTTCCAAAGTTAAGGGACTAAAATTGCCAAAATTCAAACTTGAGGGTTAAAAATGAAAAATCTGATTTCTTTTTCAATTGCGCTACACGATGGACAAAAAGAGAAGCCCATCGCGTACCGCGTTGGAGCTTCTAACACAACGTGACACGTGTGCCACATGGCACACGGTGGCACCACCTGCTGCCACGTGTCGCCACATGGAGCGGCGCCTGCCACGTGTCAACACGTGGCAGGTCTACGCAGTTCGTCAGTAGACCTATATCGCGGTACGCGATAGGTCTGCTCGGGGACCCATCGCGTACCGCGATGGGATCTGAAAATTCGTCTATAAATAGCAGCCATGGGGTGTTCATTTCGCACATCCACAACTCAGCTCTCACTTCTCTCTAACATCTCTCTAGATCCCAACAATCATATTAACGATCCATCTCGTAAAACGTGTTCCGATATGTCGTTTGTGTATAACGTTTCCTCGAAGTGCGTGCCACCCTCCACCCACATTTGACCAAGATGGTGTTTGTTCTCAAAGTACGTGTCAACGTGTGTTGAAGATTGGCTTTCGTTGACTTGTTCGAGAAAAGAAGCGGCGCTGGAGTGCTGCTCGAGTCCCTAGGGTTTCTATACGCCACTAAGGTTAGGCGTAATAATGAATTCAATATAATTCAATATCATATTAAAGGCTTAAGCCCTAAGTCGAGGTTATACTCGATACCTCGATAAAAGAAAAGAAAGAAAACATAACAAAGAAATGAATAAAAGAATGAATGTTGAATATTGTGATTACATATATATGTGTGTAAGTATATATGTATATATATTCTTTGTTATGAAAATATTATTTAATGAATAAAGAGTATTCTTAAATAATAAAAGAAAAAGATTATGTTTGTTAGAGAAGAAGAAACGTCGAGTTTTTATTATAAACTAAAGGTTTATAATTTACTTTTAAACTAAAGGTTTTCAAGTAAAAGAAAATGAACTAAAGGTTCATCGAGGATTGAGTATAGACTAAAGGTTTTAAGCCGGATCGTGTATCCGACTAACAAATATTTATACTCGTACTATAGGTGCGAGATAAAGAAAGGAAAGACCCTTGGATGGTGAGTGAAGCCGATCCTAAAGAGATAAGGTGAATATGCCCCCCAAACTTTTAAACTTGTTTTTCAAATAAGCCAAACTTGTTATATGAAATTGTTTACAAGGAACTATGTGTTCCTAAAACCGTTATAACTATGGGTATGAACCTAGCCCTCAGGCTGTGGTATACATATGTCTGGATCCATACATAGGTGGTATTATGCGGTGAATGGGCACATCGCACCACCCTTGGTCGTAGGACGCTCTCCTGCAGGGAGTACGACCTTATGTGTATATTTACGGGCACTTAACTAAGTCGAACGCTGCGGTGTTTGCTAAGGTGACCTAGAGTAGAGTCTCTAGTTTATAATATGTTATTTGACTTTGTTATTCCTAAGCCACGTTGGGCTGAGGCAGGCGTAGTCTCTAGGGGTAATAAAGTAAAAGAAGTTATTTTGCGTCAGCGTGTTCACCAGCATTCATTGCATGCGTATTTTCTTACATTTTGTAGGTGAACAAAGTTAGAGCTTGGAATGACGAAGTACTATGATATCCGATGGCTCGGATTTATTTTGTATAAACTTAATATGGTGGTTTGTAAACATAAACAAGTAATCTTTAGTTAACAACTCTAAACGGGTGTTTTACAATCCTGTCTTTTAATTGTATATATAAAAGTTATATTTTGATCCTTAAAGTTTTATAAGTCTTCCGCAAATTAACGCAACTCTGATTTAATTACAAATACGATACCAACTATTGGGTCGCACTCCTAGGCCTAAGATGGGGGTGTGACATTTTCCATGGGGTCGGTCTGACCAGTTCTCTATTCTGACCCTTTCTGACGCGTTCCGGATCTCCGTTTCGGCTCGTTTTAGCTCGTTTTTCGCCCCTTTTAATCAAGATGAAATCCCGGAACCTACGACACACAAAAACGTTACTAGTATACAAATATTGACTAAAAACGAACAAAAACAATTAAAATATTGAGTAAAATAAACAAGGGAAACATATATATTTAGCATTATATCAAATATCCCCACACTTATTCTTTTTTTCGTCCCTGAAAAAGTTTGATGCAGTTGGATCAGAATCGGAATATTACAGTCTAACAAACATATAGGTTAATTTTTAAAGATCAGAAAAACGCAAAAACCGCGATCACCGATATTGTTGTCCACTTAAACCCATGCCTTAATCTTTACCGAGACAAATATGATCCGACAATAATAGTTCTCAGTGGTTTACACAATTAAGACCCGCTTATTTTCAGCTTTTACCGGACCAGACCACCCCAATTTGACTTAAACCTCAAAATTAGAAGATTTAAAACTTTTTTGTTGCTCAATTTTTTCTGAATAGTTAAGACGATCAAGGGTATTGTTTATCCATCTAAATTTAAGCATCAAAGTCTACCAAGCAACCATTAGATATGATTAAGGTTCAATTAATTTATAGCTAGTGTTCCCCAAAACATGACATACCCCCGTTATCAAGCAATACACCGAACCATTATCATAGGTGAGTATGCAAAATTTCATCTATAGGGCTTACATGTGGCGTGTCCCTTGTGGTCCGTTTCTTAATGGTAATGAGACGCAAGCAAGGGGACCCCACATGGCTAACAGCGTGGATGATCAAGTCTGTAGTGCACTTGTACTTTTGTACTTTTTGTGATCATGTTTAAAGACTTAAGTGGCAGAAAACTGCGGGTTTGCTCTTTTTTAGCTTTATTTTAAATATTCACAACCCCATTTGGAATTGTGAATACCCAGATGAACATACTGCATACAGACCCATGGTCTCCAGACCCGGGACATCCCATCAATACAAGATTTAAGGTTATAAAACCATACGCCAATGATGTGTAAAACACTAAAGCTAGCAGTTTAAGATTTATATCACAGGCTACATGGCATACTCTAACGTTAAACATACTCAAGCATCATATGATAACATATTCAATTTTTTAAAACTTTTTAAACTTTATAATATCTCCACTTTTCATACCAAGAATTGAGGCTTGAGTATGGCCCGACCTTTCATTACTTATTTTTCACGGACAAAATGTTTTACCCACAAGAGATTTCCGACCCATTTTATCAAATTGCCCTTTCATTTTCAAGGCTGAGCCTACCGACACATCCCAAGTTAAGTGCGTTTTCTTTTATTTATCTCATATTATTAGTAGTTTGAAAAACCAATTTCCGATAAATATCATCATCTCCCACTTTAACGCAAAAAACTAGATTCAAGGGACATTTTTAAAGCATTTTTTCAATTTTTTTTATTTTTCAAACAAAAACTCAATTTAAACTATGACTCAAATATCCTATCCCCACACTAAAATTTTGCATTGTCCTCAATGCAAGGATAAGGACGACATAAAATAAAAATAAAACTATAATAAAGTCGGACTACAAAAAAAAACTAAAAATCTAAAAATAAAAACAAAATGAAAAATTAATAAGTTAGATAATGGAGAAGACTTAGCTGGTAATATGCGCATGAAACATGATGCCAAAGTCTTCTTCCATGAATGTCCTCCAACTACGAACGTGCTCAGCAAATGGTAACTCCTTCTCACACACACGAACATAAGCGGTAAAACAAAACAAACTTATCTAAAGATGTATCTTATCAAACTGATAGATATTATGCAATTAAAGTACTTCAACAACCCACAAAATATATAAAACTTGAATAATCACGAGCAAATAAATACATACAAAGTATATGGCTCCACTGCAACTCCATCCCCACACTTGTTTGTTTCATTATATTCTTCCTTGGGGATCGTCTCTCTAGCTCATACAATCTTCAAACTAGCAAAACTTAAAAACGCAAAAACAAAGAAGAACTACAAAAACTACGTTAGTGACTCGATTAAATATACAAACTCAGCGAAACCTCCCCACACTTGAACTTAATCAGGAGGTTTCTCCTTGATCTGGACCCTATTTAACCAGTTTAGTTCCACCCGGAATTTATCAAACAGTAATATATCAATGATGGAACCGCCAAATATTAATTTAGAATTAAAAATCAGTAACGGGTCAGACCACCTATATTTAAACTTACCTGGCAAGAGTCGAATGCGTTGTAAGTATCGAGAAGACTGGTCGTGTTTGACATTTAATGGCTTTTTCACTCCCGTAGACCATCTCCTAAAATATACACAAGTTCGGTTTTCAGTTAATTTCTCATCCTCGACCTTCTCTCGTGGTTTTAATTCCCGATAAGCATTCAAAACACAGTCCACGGGCCGGCAATAGTGTTCTTCCTCTAACACCACATCCTCATCTACACTGTCCTCTACAAGTAGGGCCTCGAAAAACGCAACATCCTCATTAACGTCCAATATGTCTCCCCCGTCATAATCCGACAATCCATACAACTCTAGATTCAGGAATTCATCTTCCTCGTTAAGCTCATTATCAACCTTAACCATATCCTCAACACCAAACATTAGCTCAAGTGAATCTACCAAATCCATTTCATCCTCTATCTCTTCTTTCTTCATTAACGACATCTGATAAGCAGCCCACTCTTCTTCGTTTATCTCATCATCAGAGTCACTCCAAAAATCAATAATAACATGTGAAACCGGAGGTGGGACTTCAACATCCACTTTTGTCTCCGTTACTTGAATGATTTCCTCATCTGACTGCTCAACATATTCCAAGGATCTCAACCTCTCCATTTCATCTTCTTCATCCAGTATCTTAGAAATTTCTTCTACTTGACGTTGGAGATCTGTAATAATATCCTGGTGATTTTTGAAGATGGTATCATGCTCAACGAACATCTTTTGGGTATCTGTAGCCATGTATTGGACCAACATCTTTTCTATCTTACCCATAGCAGCTACATCCTCAAGAAAATTGATCATAGCACTGCTCCTGGTTTTGCTGAGGTTGCTGATACGGATTATCAAAATAATACGGAAAAGGTCCCTGTGAAAAATTTTACACCGGTTGCACAAAAGGGTTAGCATAATGATGTGCCAAACACCCCACATATTGTGGACATATAAGCGTAAAATGGGGTCCGCCACAAATCTCACACATATTTACGACTCAAAAGAAATAAAAGACACGGACAAATAGACTCCTACGACTCAAAACAAAAACAAACACAAATAGCACGTATATAGCAAGCAAGTCTAATCAAAGCTAACAACGCAATTTCCAAGAGTCCCCGGCAACGGCGCCAAAAAACTTGATGTGCTAAAAGTAGTTATAATATTATTAACTAAAATTACGCTAATCTAGACATTAAGTAATAATTCTAGACTCTTAACTTAACTAAAACTACTAACCGGCAAGTGAACCGGTCGACTCTAGTACAGCTAAGTAATTCCGGATATCGAACCCACGAGACTCTTTAAATTACAAAACTAGCATATTAGACTCAACTACAAGACACGACTATTTAATAATACTGTTTGAGGGGGTTTTTAAACTAATAATTAAACTTAATAATAATAATTAACTAATAATTACTTTAATTAACTAATAATAAAACTAATAATAAAATATTAAAACCTAACCCTAATTATTATAATAATAATAAAACATAATCATTACTACTTAATTAATTAATATAAAAACTTAACCTAATTAATTTTTAAACTAATAAAAACAATTAAACGCTTAGATTAAATCAGATGATGAAGATAACTACCCAGGCCAGAATCCCCAAAGTTACGGTTATTAATTAAATGGAAAACTCACGTTATGGAACTGGGATCATAAAATAGACCCTTGACAGAAAACCCGAACAGGACCCTTGAACTTCAAGAAGACGCCTATGGATTTCTAACAAGTTTTAAGACTCACCAGTTTTATATTAAACTTCCTTACGGTTGTTTAATTGCTTATGTCTAAGTATCTTTTATGATGAAAACCTACCTTACAGCGCGGAATTCAAAGATAGCAAAGCAGGCTCAATTAATTTAATAGACTAAGCTGACAATCAAACCTAGATGGACTCCTTACGAAGACTAAATCTAGCAATCCCGAAAAGCAAATATCTATCAACAACCTACCACCTTACAGCTTTCTAGGCTGGCAGTTCACTTTTATATATTTACTTGATTTTATTGTTTCTATGATTTTAATGCATATTAATCACATACTAGCCAAGAACACACAGTAAATGACCTAACAAAACCTTATCCTATGAAACAATCAACAAGGGCAATGTGAAACAATAAATTCAAGTAAACAAAACCAAGCAATCATACGCATCAATTAAATCAAACTCAACAGTTTACTTAAAACATAAAATCCATAACGAAACGAAAACCAAACAAAATCAAACCGAACAATGGTTCATCACGACCTAGGTAGTTTATGGAATTTAGCCTAGCATCTTAAAGTCTAAATCAAACAAAACAAATAATAATGAAAACATGGTGAAAATATAAAGAATCGAAGAATCAAGGATGATAAAACCCGTAAAACTTCAAACGTAAACGTGTAGCTCTTCACCGGATGTCCTCTTGCCTTCAAAATCACCACAAGACTCGTAAAATAGCTCCAAGAACTCTCCAAAATCGGCTGGTGGCTTTCAGGTTATGTCAGGTTTAAGTTAAAGGTGTTTAAATACCCAAAACAAGGCCCAACATTAAGCAAAAACGAATTAAAAAACCCATCAACAACCCCTAGGCGCCGTGCGACGGGAAATAAGGTACCCCTCCGCGCAACGCAGCGTGCTTTTCCATGGGGGCCGGTTTGACCCGCCTGGTCTGACCGGTTCTCTGTTCTGACCCTTTCTGACGCGTTCCGGATCTCCGTTTCGGCTCGTTTTAGCTCGCTTTTCGCCCTTTTTAATCAAGATGAAATCCCGGAACCTACGACACACAAAAACGTTAGTAGTATACAAATCTTGACTAAAAACGAACAAAAACAATTAAAATATTAAATAAAATAAACGAGGGAAACATATATATTTAGCATTATATCAACACCTCCTCTGGATCTCGGCGAACGTAAGCCTCCTGTTTAATTGTACTATCTTCACGTCCAAGACCTGTTTTAGATCATTCGCTGGCCGCGGGTTCCTTCTAGCCGTCCACCCGCAATTCATCATAATGGGAGGTAATCAATTCATGAATCAAGGTCTTATTAATCTGTATTATAATAGCCCTAACAGTAATTGTACATTCATATCGCGGATTTATCGATTTTGAAATTAGGGTTCATATCAGTTTAGGGCATTGGCCGTTTCGAGTTGTAATAAACAGTTTTCATTTATTACTCAAATGTCAAGCTAGTGCAGATGGCGTGGCCTATGTGCGTAGTCCTCGTAGATCCAGCCTCTGGCGCGGGTTCGAGTCTCGGCCAAGCCCTTTTGTTTTGATTTTTGTTTAATCAATTGTTATCTAATAATATTTAATCAATAATTAATACTATAAATGTTATAAAATCATAAATACTTTATATTTTGTCAAACTGACAATGTTACTTGTGTTTTTCCCGAATCTATATTACACTATAATAACGCCCTGCTTGCGGTGCGCGCATATAATGCATATATGTGTGAACCCTCGGGTGGGCAAAAGTAAAATTGCACTAATTTTGACGTTATTTTACTAATCTCGTGAAAATAACGTTAAAAGTGGCGGAAGGTTAATCAGGCATCATGTGGTGGCGTTGATAGTCGAATGACAAGGGCACATGCACCGATCAGCCGGTGTCCCGATGATTGAGTGCTATGTGCCTTATGTCCTAGGCTTGATGCAAAACTACTATCAAGCCGGGGGTCTCACCGGAAGCAGCCTCTCTATCCCTATGGGATAGAGGTAAGACTGTCTATATCTTACCCTCCTCAGACCCGACCATAGCATTGCTATTGGTGGGATATACTGAGTACGATGATGATGATATATTACACTATAATACATACGGATAACTTTTCAAATTCCCAAGCCGTAATATTAAATTCCCTAACCTCCGGCTTCCAACTCGGACCATCGTCACGGCCGGCCACATCAATACAACCCTCGACTTCAATTAAATACCTCATTAATCTCTCCGGTAAGCGTCTCGTTCAATTGATTTATCCCCCTCTCCGTATAATCGTCTTTTCACGTCCCCTAATTAATGATGGGTTTTAACTGTAACATCATCGTACATTCAATTGGGCAATTTAAAGACCTCCTGATTGAATCCCCGCTTCTTCACAGTAGTTGTTTTCGATTTGGTTCATATAGTTTCAACAACATGTCGCCCTAATCGATTATCTGCTTCTTAATTCCCTAATCTCAGCAAATATTTATGTTTTTGATTGATTTAATTGTCTCAAGCCACATGAAAATTTATTCTGATTACATATATTCGTGTCGAAATCATTTGATAACAGCTAGGGTAAGCATTTTTATGCTTTCAATTTTCAAACTGATGCCTGTTGGTTTCTAATTTGGTGAATTTCAGTATCTATATAGTGAACTTTTTGTTGCTTATTCACATGCAGGGTTATTTCAAAAACTCTTGTACCTATACTCTCTCTAATTTATAAATGATGAGCAATTAAAAAAATCAATTAAGCATACTTTTTACAAATCTTGCTAGATATATGGTGAAATCGTTGAAGATGATGCATTGTGACAGATACACACAAAAGGAAAGCTGACATGACACTAGAAGCTGATGCGTTTATTGCACTTCCTTGTATTTTTATAATTATGTTCAAATTTTATGACTTTTGAACATAAAATTCGTATTCAAATATTGATGGCGTTGGTGTTTTCAGGAGGTTATGGAACCATGGAGGAACTCGTGAATTGTTCCAGGTTATATTATTACATTTTTAATGGGTCAAACACATATAATTGATTACTCAATTTGTGGTTAAATTTGATGAATTTGTAGGTATTAGTTGAAGGCAATGCATGCTCGAGATCCATGGTGCTCAACAGACTGTCATTCCTAAATGCGCTCAATGCTCCCCTGGTTCGATTATTATTATTATTATTATTATTATTATTATTATTATTATTATTATTATTGTTACTCTAAAAGTAAAATTGCACTAATTTTAACGTTATTTTACTAATACCCCCCTCAGACCCTACCATAGCTCGCCCTGCTTGCGGTGCGCGCATATAATGTATATATGTGTGAACCCTCGGGTGGGCAAAAGTAAAATTGCACTAATTTTAACGTTATTTTACTAATCTCGTGAAAATAACGTTAAAAGTGGCAGAAGGTTAATCAGGCATCATGTGGTGGCGTTGATAGCCGAAAGACAATGGTACATGCACCAATCAGCCGGTGTCCCGATGATTGAGTGCTATGTGCCTTATGTCCAAGGCTTGATGCAAAACTACTATTGAGCCGGGGGTCTCATCGAAAGCAGCCTCTCTATCCCTATGGGGTAGGGGTAAGGCTGTCTACATCTTACCCTCCTCATACCCTACCATAGCTTGGCTATTGGTGAGATATACTGAGTACGATGATGATGATGATGATTGTTACTCTTTGGGGTATTTAATTAGGTTAATTTTTTTAATCGGAATGAAGACTGTGATTTGATTACTTTTTTTCTAGATAGCTCAACTTGATTTTAATCTTTGTGGTAATTTGACTCATATGCTAATCGATCTACCCTTTGTAAGGATTTAGGTTAATATTCATATGGTGTAACCGACCCGCGGCACTCGTGAGCTCCTCGAGATTGGCTCGCAAGAGTAAACCTTAAACGAAGTCTAGCTCGAGCATAAATATAAGCATGTTTACTAAACGAGTCTGAGCCCGGGCTTTAATTAATCGGAAGAGAGACTTAGATTTAATTATAATTTTTTATGGACTGAGTTCAACTTGATTGTTTAATCCATATGTGGTAATTTACTAATGTTGCTGTAGTCAGATCTGTTTACTAAACGAGTCTGAGCCCAAGCTTTAATTAATCGGAAGAGAGACTTAGATTTAATTATAATTTTTTATGGACTGAGTTCAACTTGATTGTTTAATCCATATGTGGTAATCTTTAAATACTATTAAAGTAATACAATGTGGACACATGACCTTCTTCTAGGCTGTCCACATGTGCAATCCAGTCAACATGTTTCCATTCTCATGTGCTCTAATATTCTGCCATGTGTCATGTTGATCATACACCCAAAAAACTTATTTAAACCTTAAGATTTTCCACCCAAATCATTTTAATCTCTCTCTCTCTCTCGGTTTACTAACTCCACCATCCACCATTTTCTATATTCCGGTAATATAGATCGGGATTAATCGTTTTCCGGTAAGGTTATATATTATAATCTAATGGCCAACAATGTTATATGATTTTCCGGCAAGGTAATATCTTTTTCCGGTAAGGTTTTCCGATATGATTTTATATTTATTTTAATTGTTATATGATTTTGTAATGATTACTTTAGGTTGTATATCAAAATTCAAGATTGTATTGATATTTTGAAGTTATGACGGTTTTCCGGTAAAGTTTCCGGTAAGATTTTTGTACCAAATTCAACGTTTTCCGGTAAGTTTATATATTATACTCTAATGGCCAACAATGTTATATGATTTTCCGGCAAGGTAATATCTTTTTCCGGTAAGGTTTTCCGATATGATTTTATATTTATTTTAATTGTTATATGATTTTGTAACGATCTCTTTAGGTTGATGATGGTTTAATATGAAAGAACATGTTTATGTCTTTTGTTGATTTTTTTGGTTGTTTGATGTACATTAACTTATTGTAACTTTTAACTTTTAATATCTAGAACATGTAAATGGTTAACGTTTTGGTCCGAAAGTTTGAAGAAGTTTTGTGTTGCTTAAAAAATGTTGTTTAAATTTATTATGTTTATTGACATGTTTTTCCACCCGTGTGTAACACGGGCTATACCCTAGTTTACTAATGTTGCTGTAGTCAGATCTGCATGTTGTATTTTTATAGTTTTAGCCAAATAAAATGTCATCTTTTTCTTTACACCAGTTCTCATTCAAAATTACAATCAAGGAGATGCCTTCATTCTATTTTTGACATTTAGTAATTTTCTTGGCAATCTTGAAACATGATTTTTGTTATACACTACACATGAAATTTAACATAAAGATGATATTTTAATTGCATGATACACTGATTCTTTTCATTTCAAAAAATTATATTTGTGTTGGTTATGTAGTCTTTCATATTCTTAATCATATGTCATAATTTGGCACATGCCAAGTTGAATTTCTGCCCTAACTGGTTAATTTTAGAAGCATACATACAGTTATTCAGATGTACATAGCACTTCAATATTAATATTCAATTTTTTGACCCGATAGTGTCCTTGGAAAAGGCGGTTTTTGACAGGCTTTTAAAGGGTGATTGATGAACAAACACTTCAAGCTGCAAAAGCCCAATTCTACATTGAACAAATCTAATCTTACTTCTGTTGTTCACCAGCTACTTTGTTCAATGGTCACACGGTAAATATGCACAATGCCTTTTTTTGGTCATACATACAGTTATTCAGATGTACATAGCACTTCAATATTAATATTCATTCAATTTTTTGACCCGATAGTGTCCTTGGCGAAGGCGGTTTTTGATAGGCTTTTAAAGGGTGGATTGATGAACAAACACTTCAAGCAAGATTTGCCCAATTCTACATTTAACAAATCTAATCTTACTTCTATTGTTCACCAGCTACTTTGTTCAATGGTCACACGGTAAATATGCACAATGCCTTTTTTTTGGTTCTGTAAATATTTTTTATGCTTCTAATTACATAGACTGCTTTATTTGTTTACTTCTAGACGGGTTGTTATTAGACACTTACGTTTGGTTTCAGGATACAAAATATAAAAGTGCAAAGTGTGCATTCAAGACAGAACAATAACTTTTGGATTGCAGTCTGAGTTACAAGAAATTTATATTTTTGAAAGAGATGCAGGTGTGTTGTTTATACTTTATATACTCTTGGATGCATCTATATTCCATTTAAATTTGTCTTTCGTGTTAGTGCATTAGTGATTAAAACGGGTCGTTTTAAAAATGTGTCAGTTTTGTATGGGTGAAAACAGGTTCTGGTTCAGGTCGAAATGGGTAGTTTTACAAATATGTTTGTTTGATTTGGGTCAAAACTAAAAACAGATATTTTAAAAATATAACTTTCTGGTTCAGGTCAAAATGAGTTATTTTCAAAAAAAGTATGCATTTTATTTGGGTCAAAATAGGTTATATTTAAATATATATATATTAGGCTCGTAAAAAACCGGGTTTGGCCTGAAACTGATTGTTAAAATGGAACAATATGGTATGGGTAATGATCTATACGTTAAAGTTAATGGCGTGCATATTAATATAGGTAAATAATATTTTTGATTTTGTCGTCGTTTTGGAATTGAAAACTGTTCGGGGACTGGTTTGAAAATCCAGTATTTAAGGTCTATTTTTTTTGTTGACGCCAACTAATCTAATTTCCAAGTCCTCCGGTTTGTGCATTTTTTTCTGTTTCGAGTCTTAACGAGCTCTTTTATTACAAAAATTTTATTTTTAGTTTGGTATCGCATCGATTTGGTTTAGTTTGTCATATTTTTAGTTTTGGTTTGGTTTTAGTTATCTTAATTTTTGGTATTATTTTTATTTGATTTTTTCCATTTTTTTCGTTTTGGTTTAACTTTTTATGGTTTAATTTGGTTTGGGTCAAAATAGGTTATATTTAAATATATGTATATATATATATATATATATTATATATATATATATATATATATATATATATTAGGCTCGTAAAAAACCGGGTTCGGCCTGAAACTGATTGTTAAAATGAATCAATATGGTATGGGTAATGATCTATACGTTAAAGTTAATGGCGTGCATATTAATATAGGTAAATAATATTTTTGGTTTTGTCGTCGTTTTGGAATTGAAAACCGTTCGGGGACTGGTTTGAAAATCCAGTATTTAAGTTCTGTTTTTTTTGTTAGACGCCAACTCATCTAATTTCCAAGTCCTCCGGTGTGTGCATTTTTTTTCTGTTTCAAGTCTAAACGAGCTCTTTATTACAAAAAAATTATTTTCAGTTTCGTATCGCATCGATTTGGTTTAGTTTGTCACAGTTTTGGTTTGATTTTAGTTATCTTAATTTTTGGTATTATTTTTATTTGATTTTTTCCATTTTTTTCGTTTTGGTTTAACTTTTTATGGTTTTGTTACAGTAAGGTCTATTCGTTGCGGTTTTTTTGGTTTTGCGTATTTCAGTTTTGTTTCAATTTGGTTATTGTTTGGTTTTTGCTTTCAGTTCGGTTTTCATATCTTAGTCTCATTTCAGTTTGGTTTCAGTTTATTTGGTTGTTCAAGTTTGGTTTTTGGTTTCATTTACGTTTGGTTAGACAAAGGATCGTATTAAAACCATGGTGTTCGAGTCATTACACAGTTGTACCATAACGGGTCGACAATGTGTCGGTCAAATGTCTGCGAAGGTGATACCTAGATTTGCATTCTCTTTTCATTGTTTTTTTTTTCATATTTAGGTTGTAATATTCTACAATAGGAACGTGAACAATTTCACCAAGTTGATGATGAATATAGGGCTAGGGAAATTGAAAAGGAAACTGATATGCGTAAGGTAATGGTGATTATGTTTTCTTATTCTTAATTTATCTGTTAATCTTGTTTTATTTATTTCATGATCTTCAATGAATTAGGACAAATTTGTTTGCGGGTTGAGAAAATGAAGGAAATTGCAAAGCAAAATGCTAACGAAGAGAGAAGTGGGTCAGAATCTGAGTTGATAATCTTGTAATATACTGTACACTTGTTCTTTGTATATTTCTTTATACGAGGTTGTTAGAAACCGGTGCTTCCATTGATTATATATAATGCATACATTTTTAAAATTCATTTCTATGGCGAATTCTTTTGTTTTAGCTTGACCTATCGTTGAATGTGGAGAAACTGCAACAATTATGGAATTATGGTACATCGGAATCCAGATATTAACAAAGCAAGATTTGTAGTGTAGATTACCTAATTTTTTGGCTCATAAACGAACTGAATGAAAAAATTGTTAGGGATGGGATCATATTGAGGGGACGAGATCATAACCGAGAATGTTACATAGTTAGGGGACAGGATCATATTGAGGGATTTAAAATTGTTGTACGTTATGATGTTTGATGCATTTTGACTTGCTGCACTTAATCTTTCTATGCATATCATAACACGAAGTCCTCTTAAATTGGGTTCTTACTTGTTAGATATTATTATTGCTAGCCAGGATTAGTAAATCTATATTTTAATTTAAGATCATATGGCTTTCTTAGTGTGAATAGAACCATTCTCTCCTATAATTTAATCCACATCAGTTAGTTTATGAGCAAAGCCGATTCGGGTTGTAGCCAGTTTATAAAGAAAAAATGACAAGCTTACAATGGCCATGTTAATGTTGCTATACAAATTTCTTATCTTACGTTTCAAAAACTATATCCACTACAAATTTTGCGATACCAAATGCCGATAACATAACAGACTAACGCCCTGCTAACCTAATTTTTCTTGCATCCCCGCCTCAGCGCGCGGGCACATTTACTAGTCTTATTAGATATATATACTTGTTGAACCACTTAAGAATTAATTTATTTATTTAATATATATGCAAATGGTTAAATTAATTTATAAACTTATTATAATAGATATTAGATATGAAATAAATGTTACTTTTATTAAAACCGTCACCTTAGAATTTATGTCTCTCGGCAAATCTCATTAAAAACTTTTGTTTATATATATATATATATATGTACGTTTGTATTATAAGTATATTTAATAATAGTAAACCTAATTATTTTATTGAAACCCGACACTTTGATTCACGTTTTGTCATCTTGAACGTCGTTATAAACTTACTTGTATTTGTTTTATATTTAAATAAATACATTCATGTATATATGTATGTATATCTAAGGCCCCGTTACCGGTGCCTCACTTTGGACGTTGGATTAATCATAAACGTAGTTTTAAATATCATAGTTAATTAAAACATTCGCAGAATATCAAAACATTCATAAAACATTACACATTAATCCATAACTTTGTCCTATCAAACATATTGTTTTCCGAATCAAAAACATAAGTTATAAAACGTTTTGAGTCTTCAGAAACCAGACTTTTATTCTTCTGCCATGTGCCCCCGCTCAAGCCAGCTGTCTCATTCTACTCACCTGCGTGCATACTAAAAGTCAGCTACTCTGGGTGAGTTTTAATTAATCATACAACATACAACACATTCATAACTACATACTTTCATACTTTCATTTATAATATACTTACCTTCGTACTTTCTTTTATAATATACTTACTTACCTTCGTACTTTCTTTCTTTAATTTTTCATACCTTACGTTTTAAATAGCATTACGCCCTATAACCTTCGCATATATTGTTAGGGTATGCAACCCTTTAACCTTCGCATATATTATTAGGATATGCACCCCTTTAACCTTCGCATATATTATTACGACATATTTGTCCTAATATCGGATGACATGCCCTATTCATCATAACCATAAATGTTGCCTGAGCATTCGTCTACCCAACGATATCACAAGAAACTTGTAGTATTCATATCGCGTCTGAAATGTTGTCATAGGGATGTCTGCCTCTTTCACTTTCAATTGATGATAGCCTGCTCTAAGGTCTACTTGCGAGGACCAACTCGCACCTTACATTTGATCAAACAAATTATCCATTTGTGGTAATATCTATTCTTCACAGTAAGCTTGTTCAACTCGTAGAAATCTATACACATTCTCATACTTCCATCTTTTTCCTTCATGAACATCGCAGGTACACCACGTAGGGAAATACTCGGCATAGAACACCTTCGTCGAGAGTTCTTGTAGTTGGGATATCAACCCTTTCATCTTGGACGCGCCAGGAGGTAAGGTGCTTTCGAGACGGGCTGTGCTCCTGGTATTAAGTCTATCTGGAATCCTACCTTTCGTTCCAGTGCTAACCCCGGAATGTCCTACGGGAACACTTCTGGTTATTCACACACTACATGAACATCTTTCATTTCTTTCGTGTCAGCCGTAGCTTTGACAACATACGCCAGGTGGACACTGCACCCTCGCCTTGACAAACCTTCAGCTTTTATCATCGGAATGACGTTAAGCCTTGAACTTTCCTTAATACCATAAACCATCACTGTACCGCCATCCAGAGACTTAAACCTTACCAACTTACTCTTACATTCTATACGAGCTTTAAACTCAAACGTCAAATCCATTCCCAAACGACATCGAACTCTCTTAAGGCCAATCATAAAGAGTAGATAGGAACTCACATCCCTCTAGTTCTACCTTACAATTCTTAACCATTCTCCTACTTTGACGAAAGTATCGCTAGTGGTCTCTTCCATAAAGTATCAGGTACACAACTACATTCTTCTTAGTGTCTTCTTTAATATTCGCTACATTATGTAGCCTCGTCCTTTCATTCCTTTTCAATTAGGATGCCTTGACATTCACCCGTCCTCCTCTATCACCTTTGCTTTTATCATTATTCGCTTCGTTACTCACGATCCCATCAAGTTCCTTTATGGAGTTAACTATTGCAGACATAATACATGTCTTGACTCTCTAAGTTGGCTTATCTTCGTTTTTTTCATGTTGCTTCCACTTGGACTTCCCAGTTCGGGCTGCCATTGATGCTTCAACGAACATTGTCGGCATTGTAGTGCGAAACAATTTAGCAACTCCATTAATATTTGACTACAAGCTCCCAGGGTGATCCTTATTCATTACTTCCTAAAGTCGAAGTTCTATTGCTTTCGTATATTACTTTGTCACACCTTCTTCAACATGTGTCTGGTTAGCACGTGTCTTACCATAACGTCCAGTACGACCTCTTCGCGCTCGTCCCTTTTGTAGCAGTCATCTATCTTATCTCTAAGGAAACACAAACTTTATCACTCTAGGAATTATTTAGCACATGATTCATAAGGTAAGTAGTTAATGACAGTGGCCAAGTGTAATTAACTCTTTACATCACTCCTCAGGTTCTA
Organism: Bidens hawaiensis; assembly: GCF_021521415.1. Taxonomy (NCBI): domain Eukaryota; kingdom Viridiplantae; phylum Streptophyta; class Magnoliopsida; order Asterales; family Asteraceae; genus Bidens; species Bidens hawaiensis. The sequence goes on along the minus strand of NW_027491019.1, from coordinate 5,951,730 downwards.
CATATTTCCCTGTGTGATTTCACTTGTGCTAGTTTTTACTTCACACACAATCATAACATACATATAACCTACATTCTTATCCCTAGCAATTAAGCTAGCATACACACATTCTTTCTTTAGCAATTAAGCTAACATTCAAATATTCTTTCTATAGCAATTAAGTTAACTTCCTTACACATTCTTACATTATACATGAAATTAATCATATATTTTACCTTTACCGAGCTTGCTTGAGTGACACATGGCTATCTTGAACTGGCATCTTCTTTCTTATCTTACTTAAATCCCATTCTCTGTTCGAGTCTAAGCATTTAGGATGCTTAAATCTCTCGAACTTTGCTCTGATACCAACTTGTAAGGCCCCGTTACCGGTGCCTCACTTTGGACGTTGGATTTACTCATAAACATAGTTCTAAATATCAGAGTTAATAAAAACATTCGCAGAATATCAAAACATTCATAAAACATTACACATTAATCCATAACTTTGTCCTATCAAACATACTGTCTTTCGAATCAAAAACATAAGTTATAAAACGTTTTGAGTCTTCAGAAACCAGACTTTTATTCTTCTGCCATGTGCCCCTGCTCAAGCCAGCTGTCTCATTCTACTCACCTGCGTGCATACTAAAAGTCAGCTACGCTGAGTGAGTTCTAGTTAATCATACAACATACAACACATTCATAACTACATACTTTCATACTTTCGTTTATAATATACTTACTTACCTTCGTACTTTCTTTCTTTAATTTTTCATACCTTACGTTTTAAAGAGTATTACGTCCTATAACCTTCGCATATATTGTTAGGGTATGCAACCCTTTAACCTTCGCATATATTATTAGGGTATGCAACCCTTTAACCTTCGCATATATTATTAGGATATGCAAGCCTTTAACCTTCGCATATATTATTAGGGTATGCAACCCTTTAACCTTACCTTACCTTTCATTATCCTCTCCGTTATCACATTCATACATATCTTACATAATATCATACATATCATAGTCATACATACTCCCTTATTCACATACTCTTATCATACATACTACACTATACTTTCCTTAACAATACGTGCAATACCCGAAGGTCATTCACGTACTGTCAAGCATACATTTATAATTTAAACATAACTATCACATTCATCATTAAGACATACACATACCATTTAAGGTAAGTGTATTAACATTCACATTGAGTATGCACAGAGCCCCGAAAACATAACAAGGAAATGGGGCTGAAAAATCACCTGGATCCTGTTGCGTTCACTGTTAATCGTTATCCCCTTCTTTAACTGAGCTCAGCTAACTGTATATAAGTTATATGTATCAATACTCATCTAATCTAACCCAAAGGCCTAGTATTAGCTCAGCATTTTTTTATGGTTTTCCTTTATTTTAACATTCTAGCGTTTTACCTTGTCCTTACAATGCATACCATCACGTGTATGCACATATATGTATACATATACAGGTCGCCATGTATCCGGGTCTCAATTTAAGCGAACTGAGATATAAGCGAACTTAGATATAAGCGAACTTAGGTATAAGCGAACTTAGATATCAGGCGAACTTATATATAAGCGAACTTAGATATAAGCGAACTTAGATATCAGGCGAACTTATATATAAGCGAACTTAGATATAAGTGATCTTAGATATCAGACGAACTTAAATATCAGGCGAACTTATATGCGGCGAAGTTTACAGTAGGCGAAGTTGAAGTGGCGAACTTACTCAGCAAACTTGTAGTAGCAGCTACGGGTTCGATCTTAACCCCTTTAACCATCTCCGTTTCAACGTGTAACCCTTTGATATGGTACTAACCAATCCCGTAAACATTCTCATGGTCAATTTCAGATAAGATTTGGCCCGAAAAAGCATAAAGTTTGGACCTCTAGGCTTAAAACGTTTAAAACTAGATCTAGGGTTTATTTTATGAACCGTATAAGTCCATGATTTCGTTAAGTCCGTTTTATACATCAAGTTTGCAACTTTATCACATAATAGGGTCCGATTTACTATCTTATTACGTTTCATGCAAAACCGACTTCGTTTACCCGTTCTTTTCACAAACCGAACACTACTCGTTATACCCGAAATGAACCAACTAACCCGTTTATTATCAAGTTCATTAATTTATCAATAATCATGACCCGATCTATCATCCTACAAATTTTCATGTAAATCCGTTCATGAAAAGTAAGTCTTTTTAACAAAAACGTACCTTTGAGGTTTTTGTATGAAATCACTCGAGATGCTCAAAACCATATCAAACGAACTCCGATTTGAGTGATCCAAGCAGCCACGGAACCGTCTCATCCCGATCTACAAACTCATCAGCTCATCTTCACCGGAAACTGCAGCTACAGTCGCCGGAACAGCTGAACAGTTGCCGGAATCTTCACTTTTGAGCTGCTATGGTTTTATTGATAAATATCGGACTTCCCGACTTCTGATCGAAGATCTAATCAGTGGAAATCTTCATTTATATACCATGAACACTCAGTTAAAATTTGAGACCGATCCAACGGCTAGATCTCCGGTAATCTTGTGTCTTCGTGGGTGGTTTTCTCAAAAACGGGAATTGGGTTAAGTGTGTGTTTTGATGTGTAGGCTATGGTGTGGAGATTTATGGAAATGGAAAGGATTAGGGTTTTAAGGGGTATTTATACTCCCTTAAGCACATGGACCTTTGGCCCATATTTTATTTTTGTTCCATAATTAATTCCATCTACTTAGCCTACTTATCCTTCCATCTTTATTATTGTATTTCTCTACTAACTTAAGTAAACTTTTTCACCATAAATAAATAATATATTAAATATTATTCTTAGAAATTTCGGGATGTTACAAGTCTACCCACCTTATAAAAGGTTCCGTCCTCGAAACCTGCTTAGTCCTTGTAAAGAGGAATACTTCATGTATTCACATCCTTTCTTTAGCTTCCTGACTTACTGGTTTATCCTTTGTCTTACAATCAACGAGTGATGTTAATTAGTTTTAGCTTTCTTAGGTAGCTTGTCCATGAAGTCATCTATGATACGCTTCCTTTTTCCAGACTTTGCAATTGCATATTACTTCCACAAGTATGATCTCCTTTCTTGTCCTTTAAATTAGCACTGAATGACCATTCCATCCAATTACAACCTTTAGCAAATATACTGCTTTGCAATACGTTCAAAACATATTAATTCCAAAAAGGAAACCTTCCCAGTTTCTCCTTAAGGGTTACTTCTTAAAATCCCTTTGTCTATTCCTTGAGAGATAACACTTCTTGCAATTCTTGAGCGCATCCATTGCATAACTTGTTGGAGAACTCCTTAAGTCAACACTAATACCTTCTTTCATTCTCAGCTCTGCATCAGCATGTAAGGTTCATGAGTTATAGCTGCCCAAGGTAGCTTGATCATGAAGTCCATGATGATACATCTCCCTCTTTCTTGACTAATCAAGCCTCACGTTGTTCTATGAATCCATTGTTGTTTGCCGTTGCATATCAGGCTGCCTGATCTGTCGTAACCAATTACCTTAACCGACTTCCTTTCCGGTATGTCTTGACCTTCTTTTATAATACCATTCTATCCTTTCCATTCCAGAGGACTTCCCTTCATTACTCACTAATCATTTGTGTCACGACTCAATAAGTCTAAACCATATCTACGCTTTCCTTGCATGTCTTTCCACCTTTTGTCGTTGATTTCTAGCATTTTCTTGAAGTGTGACTTTCGGCTCCACATTCGTAACACTTGTGGTTATTCTTATCTATGTTGGCAAAGTATCATGTCTATCCACAACTGTCACATGCCATGGACTCATATCCATCTGACTTCTACTAAATCGTTTCACTTCTATTAGTATATGCCTTCTAATAATTAAAAGTATATTTTACGTATATTTAATTAAAATATTTTATTTAATTTGTATATTTAATCATTTATTTATTTAGATTTTTATTCTTACAAGCATATCTTATATCTTAATTATCTAAGTTATTTAAACACTTAATTATATATATATCATGGGTAAGTATTTGGGAATTTATAATTAATAAGACTATTAATAACAATGACCGTAGAGAGTAGTCGATCATTCAAGTAATAACATCTCGACCCCAATCATAACTTAAATCACATAAAAATATTAATTTATTAAATCGAGTATATTGTTTATAATTAATTCATATTTATATTATTTAACTAGGAATCCTTGACGGTATATTCCGAAGGGGTTTACCTTGCTCTCATCATCCTCACTTGTTTTTCGTTCATCCGATCAGGTGAGTACCACATTCCCCTCTTTTTACTCATTTTTCACGTTTTGGGGACATATGCGTAAATTATATTTCTTATATATATACTTATACTCAAAACTGCAACTATTGTCTTATGTGTTAACAACTTACTAGCAGAAGTGCCATCGCGTTGCTGTGGGTTCGCGTAAATTATCCTGTCGTATTGGTTTGTAGTGTTTGGTGTGGTGTAATGTGTTATCAATACGAGCGCGTTGCCGCATGTGCATATGATTTGTTGGATTTTTTTTGTGCGGGGTTGCACACTTATATATTGACTATGCGTATAGTTTAGTGGGTTTTATATTTAGAATTAACATAAATGATTGAATGTGTGTTAATTGGTGAGTAGTTAGACGGTATTTCTAATACGAAATGTGTATTACATTCCATTGTTTATTTTTTTATACATGATGAAGCATTAGATGTATTGGAATCCAAAAAGTAATGATACATGACTTGTTAGGTATTGATTTTGGTTAAAAGTTTTTAAATCCGGGAATAGGTGTATATAAACTCCAACTATAAGTTTGTGAATAAGTCGAGTGAATGGCATAGAGATGGAATATTTAAAAGAAATAACATATTATTGTTAAAGACATTATAATTTGTGTAATTAACTCATGAATGAAAAATTGTGAAAACTATTTTTTATGAGTAATCTGCAATAACAAATTGATTGGATGATTATATATTTGTAATTATTGTAGGTGAAGTAAGGGATATTGATACATTATTTTAACGTGGTTTGTAACTTTGCATTTAGAGTTACTTTAGTTTTTAATATAAATTGTTGGTGGTCTAATTATTTCGTATCAAAAAGCGAAGGCTATAGCAACTGCCCTTAGTAGTTTGTATGGTGCGTATAAAGGTATGTCTAGTATGTTATATCTAACCATTATTAGGCTCGCATGTACACGAATTGTGTATGTGAAAATTTTTTCCAAATACCCTTCTAGTTTGGACCGCCACCAACCAAGTTTAAAGTTGAGACTATTATTTACCAATAGGCCATAGTTGCGATTATTTAAAACCAATATTACATGTAAGATACTAACCAACAATGATGATTCCATGCACGGTAGTTTATCTTTGATTTATGCAAATTAAAGTTAATCGGAACAGAGCGTGAAATCAAAGAGATAATTATTCGCTAGAGCCTAGGAAAGCAACTCACGAGCCAAAATAAAGATTGAAAAAAACAACTCACCAACAGAGGTTGAGCTCTGAAAAAAAACATAACTGTATATATTTATCGTTAATTACCTTACGAGTTGCATCAAGTTCATAATGTAGAACTTTGTAGAACTTGGTAGAACTGGAAAGAACTCACGCCATCCCTTTAAATGTACATGAAATATATGAGTAAATATATTTGGAATGAAGAAAAAATAAAATAATAATACAATATATGTAGAAGATAATACGCTTTGGTTTTATCCAGGTGCTCTCGAGGGTGTAGCAGAAGTTCCCTATATTTTGTGCATAACCAAATTAAACAATATATAAAATACATAAAGCTTGACTTGATTGTTACATGCAACAGTAAAATATCATACATAATTATTAAATATGAAAGATAAAAAATGTATAAAAAGAAATAAATTTACTAAATTGTTTTGAGGTTGAAGATTGTGAAATCTGTAATATTCCATTTCAATTTCCCCCATCCAATTTTAACAATCTTAACACATAAATTTAAGTTTAATCACTCAACTAAACATTAAAAAAAAACTAGCAGATATGTTCGCGCTTCGCGCCGGGTATGCAACTTTTATACTTAAACGCATTGGGGTGGCTCGTTAATTCGAATAATACCTTGTCTAGATAAGTACACGACAAAGTACACCAATTCGACCACGTCTTTTCGACCACTTCTTTACAATTTAGGCTAACAACTTATAGCTTGAACTTAAAAAAAATAACAAACAATTACATCAGTTTAACTCCAAATCAAAACAATTGCATCAACACAATAACGAAAACAATTGCTAAATGGTTGTAAATACAATTAAAAGAAATGTATCTAGGCGTTTGAGCAGCAACTGTGAATGAAATTCTTACAATTGCTGACTTCCCGACTTGTTGTGCTCTTGTTGCCAATATGTTAGCAATTTCTTAAATGGTATTATAATATAAAGCATTATTGAAGCATAGTTTCATAAATTACAAACACGTACTTAAGTTTGGTATATATTGTAAGAAAGGACAACAATGTTTACCTGAGGTTTCATCCCAACTTATAATGACTTGGAAACAATCATGGTTCTCTCATTATCACATAGATTATCAAAGAATTCATGTGTAACGAATACCACTATGTGAGTGATCAACCTCTAGTTCAGTCATGTATTCCTGAGATAAATTGTTAATAAGTTGATAAAGAATCTTTGAGATTACCATTCATGAACATATTAACTAACATACCTTCATAAGTTGCAAGGAGCCGTCAACTTGCAATGCAAAATGAAACTCATGAAGCAACGGAGAATATTTTTGTATAAACAGCACCATGACAGGTTATAAGAAATCATGGGTCTCCATTATTAGCACATTAAAAGCATGTTGAAAATTATGAACTTGAATCCTGTTGAAAATTATGAACATGAAATTATAATAGCAAGATACGTACGTGTTCATCAAAACTCTATTTCGGATAAAAAATTTAACAGCAAATAAATCACATATTAGAGAGTATTTTACAAGTTGAACTACAAGTATACTAATGTGTGAAAACCTATTAGTATTATTTTTATTATTATTATTATTGTTATTATTTATTAACACAAACCTAACCATTAAATACGACAATCCAAACATCGAAGAAACCTAAGGATTTTGTTTGACGCCTCAACAAAGAAGTTCAACAAGGTTAAGGATTAAAACCATATTGGTATCCAGCAAAATATCTTTACAAGTCCTCGTTAGCTTTTGGGCATAAACTCTACATATGGTCGTAATTAAAATGAAAAATAATAATAACCGAGTTTGATTATTTTCAAATTAAACCAATAATTAATCTTATTTATAATTTATCCACTTCAAATGACCGGTGGCTAACCCAATTAACTACCCTGACCAATTGTTGTTACCCGCAAAACAGCCATCATTTCCACCTGTTGATGCCTGAAATTAGGGTTGTCATAACATTTCAGACACGACACGATAAGACACGATGACCAGTTGTACTAAACACGAACACGATACGATAACGAATCGTGTCATTTTTTAAAAACACGAACACGAATGTTTAGTTACAGGTTAACCTGTTAAAACATACAATGAATAATACATGTGTAATAAAACAAAAATTTTCAAAAAAAACATAAAAGTACATAACACATAACATATTGAAACAAAAAACCACAATTCTTAACATATATGATACAAAAAACCACAAATCCATAGCACACTTATACAAAAAACCATAGAAGCAAATCATCAACCATTAAAAATATAGTAGCAAGTTCTAATGGATATACGTGTGATGTCGTATATAAATATGCCTTTAGGTTTAGGACTTTAGGAGAGTATATTTATTTACTTTTTTAAAATTAAAAATCTACACAGGTTAACAGGTTTTTAACTCTTTAGGACATGAATGAAGTTACGTAGTAAAAGGCGGTATATTGATTACTTAACTCAAATGCTAAAGTACATTTTCTTGATTTTAAGATTTTGGTGAAAGTGTTAATTGCGCGAGTTAGTCATATTGATTTCAGGCAGGGCTATCAATTTATGACGCGGACCTGTTAACACGACATGGGTTTTAACAGGTATGGGTTTGAGCTTAACAGGATTCATGTCTTAAACAGGTTGACCTGTTTAAGACATGTTAAAAAATAAACAAATTATATGATAATGCCATAATCTAACAAAGGTTTAGATGCAAGATCGTTGATATACAGACGCTAAAAGTGGTTCAACCTAACATGACATGACTAACAACTCATTATGACCCGTGCTAAAAGAATCTGTACTCTTCACAACCTACCTAGAGTAACTCGTTTTGCCACATCGTGTTAGAGAAAAGAAGAATAATTGTGTGTACATGTATTTTTATATGTGCAATTAAACCAGACAAAAATGAAGTACAAAAATAAAAAATCAAGAATTATGCATACCAATTTGAAGCCGCCTAATAACCCAACATTAAGTTGAGTCCACTATTAATATGATCCTCCAGCAAGAGCAAACATTTAGTAAGATGCAAACAAAAGGTCTGACTCAAAAAAGAAAAAACCCTTCAGTACACTTTATTTTTAATTTAGCTATATCAACATAATTAGCATAGATAAATAAAAACTTAATTATTAGAAAAGTTAATGGATTGGAAACAGACACTGAATTGTAACAAAAAGTCTCTATGTATAATGGAATTAAAATACAATAAACAAGCCAAAGATTGGACATATGTACGCCGACGGCAGAGATTGTTCCAATGGTCTAAATCGAAATCACCTGTTAAGAGAGGTTTATCAATGAAGCGAAAGTAATACGATTAGGATTACGATTTTTGAAATAGATGAAATTGATCTTGATCTGCATGATTGGGAGATTTCTAATCTCTCTCTTTATACGAATTTGGTAATTGAACCAATCAGTTTCGCATTCATTTCCATCAATTCAATAGGAAATCTAACAGACTGTGACATTGAAGGATGGTTTTGGTAGGGTAATCTAAAGGTCATTCATATTAAATAGCATTGAAAAGAGAAAAAATAAACTTTTGCATGCCTAAAAGGATTAAATAGTAGTTATTAAGTTTTTGAAGCTTCAAAAACTTGTACAATATGCTTGGAGAACGAAATGGGATCATGCCAAATTACTTTTTATGCCCAATTGTGAAATGTCGTTTTTGTCCTCGTCCTTTAATTGTGAAATTACTATTTCGTCCATCACTTATGTTTAATAATATAATATATATACCTTACTTGTTTATGTGTTTACTTGCTTTATATGCTTCCGCATTCGGAGAGGTCCAGCATAATCTCAAATTAGTATGATCATACGCCAGTCGTTATAGCCCTGTGCTTCTCAACATCTCAGTTATACTTGCTCATTTGGTTGATTTGTTATACTCATATGACTTGTTGCAATTACTTATTTTTAGGGCAGACGAGGTGGTGCGTGATGGACCATCAAACACCGCCGCCGGCCCTTACGCGTGATGAGAGGGTACGCGTGATGGCCATCACGTGGTGAGCCCCGAGAAACTGACCGTTGAGGAATAAAAAGTTGACCACCACCATGCGCCGTTCCTCAATCGCCTCAATCCTCCGTCGTTCCTCCTCCGGAAGCTGCTTGTGTGATATGCAAGGGTGAGATATGCATGGTGGGTATTATTATTATTTGACCTTCGCCGTGGCGCAAATGACTTGATGGTTACCGCCGGCGCCGGTGAGAAGATTGGTTGCCGGAGATTAGTGGTTGATGAGTTGTGAGAAGAGAATGGTTGGTTATGGATAAAGATGAAGTAGGAATATAAAACGGAAAGTTCACCAACTCACATGTTCACGTATGTTCTCTTTAAACAAATACATATAAAAAATTATATATAATAAACAAATATATATTATATAAAATAAATAAACTCAATAAATAAAATCATCACACCACACCAAACCACATCACCACCCCCACTAAATTCCATCACAAGTGATGGATTTGGTTGGGGTGAGGTGTCACCATACCATTGGGTGTGGTGGGTGATGGATTTGGAACCCCCCCCCCTATATATACTATATGTACATTTAAACTGGTGTGCTGCTCACTCAACCTTGTGTTGACAAAACAATTTTATTTTCAACGCATATGCAGGTTATCGTTTGATATGAAGTAACTGAAGTACAAGATCACTTACGGATTTTATGCTAGAAGAAAATTAACGAGAAAATATTATTTATGACTTTTGATTATTGATGCACTTTTGTTTTGTTTGGATATTGTATGAATATTTGTATTTATTTGAATTTATTAAATAGATATTGAAATTTCCCATATTGCATGATAGTAACATTTGAAAAGTCGTGAGCAATCAGTTACGCCCCGGCATTTCCGCCGTAAGTTGGGGTGTGACAGTTATTTTTCCGACCATATGTCGCCATTTCGAACACACTTGGTGTTGTTTACGATCGTTTGATCCTCCCTCAGAAACATAATAGTTCCAAAACCGTAGCCAAAAACCAACGGTCGTTGCTCCATGGGGTCCATGTCTTCGCAAAAATAGAACCAAGCCTTAGCTAACATTACTTCTTCTTCACGGCTCCATCTTCGTGACACAATTCGTTGGGGATTTGGTTTCTCCATGTAAAAATTGTTTAAATTTTTGAAGAGAATGAAAAAATTGTTATAGAATATTGTGTGTAAAAATTGAAAGAGATGAAAATTTGTTATAGAATCTATTGGTAACATGTACCTTTTGCAAGAAACTCAGTCATTCAGAAGACGATTGTCGGAGAAAATTGTGGTATGTTTCAGCTCTGGAGAAAACGGGCACTTCGGTTCAGAATGCTTGAAAAAGACAAGCAACGCAAGTGGAAGTGGTGCTAAGAAAGAAAATTCGAAAATAAATCTGTTAAACATACAAGATGTATCCGACAATAAAGAATAGAAGCAGACAAGAGTATGCCAAATGAATTTCAAGATCAGAAGGCATTAGAAATAACTAATACTTTAGTTAACTCTTGTAAACTTCTTGTAAACTCATTTTTAAACAAGAAGTTTTGTAACAAAAAAAGGGTAGTTAAATCCCTAATGTATTTAAAGAAAGATATTAGCATACTGATCGTGTCTTTACACAAGAATGCTTATATTCAAAAGAAAAGAGATGGTTATTGTAACATTCGTTCATTTATAAAACCAAAAACCCGACCTGTTTTATATTTTCGGTTTTGTTTCTATTTAAATAAATAAATAAATATATATATATATATATATATATATATATATATATATAATATTAGTTAATCTCAATTTTCGTTAACGTATTTTATGTGATCATTTCTATGCAATTATACTTTTCACCACCCTTATAGTATTACATATACATTTAAAACATTCATAATAAAGATCAAATATTTATGTACATGTCTTATGTAATTTACTAGAATTATTATTTAACTACTACTACTTTTATTATTATTATTATTATTATTATTATTATTATTATCATATGTTACTTAACTAATAAATCTAATGAATGTTTTAATTCAATAAAATTTATTAAAATAGTTAAACCTTTTGAATACCCCATTAAACTATTTTTAATTTGTGTTTTAACTATATTAAACATGATTTAATTTCTTAAATTCTATAATACATAACCATTCTAAAAATTCACTATAAAAGGAGGACTAATCCTCCATCTTTTTCACAACTCAATACATTCTTTTCTTAAGCTTAAGAGCATTAACAAGTAAGTTTTACCATATCGTGCATTTTATAGCTATTGTTTTGATAATTATCTTGAATATTCATACTTGTTCATAAGTTGTTCTTCATGATCATACTATTTTTATCATAAAAATCTTATATTTTGGTTTAAGAATCATTATGATAATGGATATCCAAGATAACACTATGATCTTTCTAAATCTTGGATCAAACCTTATTATTTTGCAAGAACAAGCATGAATATATATTTATCTAAATCTTATGATTTGTTGATCATCATAAACTATTAAACTTTCTTTTAAATAAGATGATTTACAAAAATTTCTTTTATTTAAAATATTTTAAAATAGATATAACATACTTCATATTTTTTAAATTAATAATTGAGTAAATTATTTATTTTATTTTAACATAAACTAATATTTATAATTTCTTTAAAAGAATACATGCAAATTAACATTTTAGTTAATTAATTAGCAAATTAATTAGTTATGTTACTAGAATAAAATAAAACGTTTAATCATAAATTGTTATTAATAATGTTATTTATTCTTATATTAATAAAGTTATAATTGTTCATCTACAAATAATTCTTTAACTAATAAACATCAAATGACTTATATAAACTTTACTCATTTTTGTTAAACTCATTAAAAATCCCCAAGTCCCCATTTGCCACAAGTTAATGACATAGATATTAAAATAATGCATAATTCCTAAAACTAATATTATTTAAATTTATAGCTTTACATTTTGAAACGATTGAACCTCACAAGCTATAATTTAATCCCGATAGTTAGTCTTTAAATTTTGTATTTCTTTTATAATTATAGCTTGTGAGGTTCAATCGTTTCAATTTCCTAAAACGCGCTTTCGGTAATTATTTCAAGTTGTCTTCAATCTCAAAGGTGAGTATCTCACACCCCTTTTTACACTTTTACTACTTTTGGGAGTAGCATTTATATCCTATCCAAATTACAATTTCGTTTATTCATTATTTACAAACTACAATTCGCAAAATGAATTTGTGTGTTTATTTGCTTACTTGCTCAAAGATTACGTGCTCATGGTTTCCTCATTAAGTATGATCATATGCCCCCTATGCACTCGGGACCTCGATGTTATGAGTGGAATAGGGACCCTTGATCCGAGTACGTTGGTTGTTACCAACGGAAAAGACACTTGCTTGCGCTATTATCCGAGTACATTGGTGCACAATCCCAATTGGAAAGGACTTTACTTGCTCATTTACACTTATTCATTTTTATGTACTTATATCAAAACTTGTGTGAACTCACCAACTATTCATTTAGTTGACTTTATTTTATATATATGCTACAGGTACCTTATTTAGAGGATGTTTCCGTGACGATGACATTAGTACTTAGAATATTCAACATAAATGGACAAATTGCCTAAATGTGTATTTCTTTGTATTTCTTTTACTTCTAAACTTGTGTACTTGTTGTTTGAATCAATTAATGGTAATATTGTCACTTAATAGTGTCACGTGTGTTTTGAGCAATCTGTACGTCACACTCAGGCATTTCCGCTTTAGCCGGGGTGTAAGAGATTGGTATCAGAGTCGTGGACATTAGACGTTGTGTTCTAGTTGGTTATAGCTTATTTATATTTATTTAGGGTTGCATGATTAGAAATTATGTGTGCCCTGTTTGATTGTTCAAAGCACTTACTTGTTACTATTATACTAATAATTCAATTACTTCAATTACCCAAGCACACACAAGTCCAAGGCTTATGCCTAACGCAAAGATTTCAAGGAGTTTCAATAATCAAAATTTTGATCTTTACGTTTTTAATATTTCTTCTTCTTAAAGATGGTTCAATGTGGCGGGTAAGTAGTAACTGGAAGGATGACGTGCCTGTTTTCCGAAACTCTTGACACAGAGGCTATTGAAACCTAAGGATAAGTAATGCGCATAAATCCCAATCAGACGCGGGACCCGGTTGCTTACTTGGAGAGTTAGGAAAGAGCATGAACTATATTAAGCCAAAGCATACCACTTTCAACGCCATGTGAACCACAACTTATAAGTTTTCAAACGCGACCATGTTCTCTTTGTGAAAAGAATATGGTTGCACTCCTCTATGTTTTACAATGTGTTTTAACTGGAAGTCTGTACACGAATACCCAGCTTTCGATTCGACTTAATTACACATTTTTATACTAGAATAGTTAAGTTTAAAAATTTTTGTGACTCGTTTTCCTTATACCTTCATTTACGATTTAAAATTTTAGAAGTTCGAAAGTTAATAACCGAATTTCAATACGATTACTTTATTATTTTACTATTACGTTTTAGAATTGAAAGTTCAAAAAGTTATGGTGATACATAAATGGTTGAATTTCGATTCGATCCTTATATTATTTTAATCATTTACTACTACGTTTTAGAATTGAAAATTCGAAAGGTCATGGTGATACATGAATGGTCGAATTTCAATTCGATTACCTTATTTCTATATTCATTCACCCTTATGTTTTAAAATTGAAAATTCAAAAAGTCATGTTCATGCACACTCTATTTTCAATTTGATTTCATTATATATTGTTAAGTTTAAGTTTTTTTTTCTCATATGATTATTTAATAATTTATGAGATATTCATTTATTAGAATATGAAAACTCATGACGTTTTATGAGAATTCCAATTTCGATTTCAAATATAAATTCATGCGATACCTTTACTTTATTTGTTATTATTGATGTATCTACTAGACGTTTTCATACTTACGTCCCAAGTCACGCGAATTCTTCACGTTTCGTATCATGCCTCCTCGTCTTCCTAGTTTTCGCACTCCACTCGCAAAATGACAATCCAAGTTATCAAGTAAATGGCCTCCGCGATCCCGATCACCCCACGTTTGAACGCACCCACCTTCACCCCTATAGTAAATTCAAATTCAAACCCAACACCATTCTTAGAAACGCAAACTAAACCCATCCAAAAAGCCTCGTGCTGAAACACACCCTTTGTACAGTATGTGTAAATCCCAACACTTTAGTTCCCTGAAATGTTGATATACTTCAATTTGTGCTAGATCCAATTACCACTTATTGCTAAACTTACCCAAACTCAACGCCAGTCACCCATCTGCAAGACCTGTACCTAACCAGTTGTCTAAATCACATGTTTGACCTCATGCTTCAAGTCTACTATCATGGTGGTGACCCTAGCACACCTGTCATACTTTTAAAGGCCTAACTTGTTTCCGCCATGCAATATCCTAACCCTGCATCCTTTGTCGACCTTATACGATTTTTCAGTTTCAATACTTAGATCTTTACAAAACTCAACAAACTCGTCTATATTTTATTTTGCATACTCTCCTACATTTTATTTCTTTTACTAACACCTCGCGCCTAATTCCAAAATCCTCAGTTATTTTTAAATTTCAGTCAAATGGATTTTCTTTAAAAAGATTTTATTATCTCTATTGTTATTATTATTACTATAATTATTGTTATTATTATTAAAATTATTAATATTATCATCACAACTAATATTACTACTACTATTGTTATTAGTACCATCACTGTCATCATAATCATTATTGTTACGGTAATTATCAATATTTTTATTAGTAGTAGTAGTAATATTATTAATGCTAGTATCATCATCACTACTATTAGTATAATAATATTTAAAGTAAAATATTTGCTTCAAACAAGTTTTGAGCCATTTTGAAACTATTTTTCATTCAACAAGTCAAGTAAGCTAACAATTTTTTTTATTCCTATGCCATTGGCCAAAAGAAAACATTTGTTTTTACGTTTAAAGTTTCTTAAAACTTGCAAGTTTTAGCGATAGCAAAAAATCTTTTATCTAAATAAAATAGAATAAATTTTATTTCACCATGAAATTTAAAAACATCACGATTTACAACCGATTTTCGTAAATTAGAATATATGTTATATCCCTTCCTTTCCTTCCCTTTCGCCGGTGAGTTTCAACTATGAAATCATGGCACCAACTCGCACGTCAACTTTCATAGCACAAACCGACATTCGAGAAGACAAGCGTCGCAAGCTGCATTTTCTTTTCTTTAACTTCTCCTTCACGTATTTTTTTTTCGAACTTACCCAAAGTGATTTTTTTTATATCCACTTCTTTAGAATATTGTTTACGAAGTTTATTTTGATTATTTATTGATCAATATTCGTTTGTATTTTACAAAACGCAAATTTATACATCATTCTTAAATCACATTTTTTTAATCGGTTTACGTTTGTTATCTCGGGGTCTATGACCAATTTCCCATCAACATAACAATTAAGTGGAATTTGGGACTATGAACATGTATGTGTACATAGTTACCTAATAGAAACCGTATTTTTATTTTATTTCTACATTTGACTATCGGTGACCGGTTCTCCCCAAAGGAATTCGTTTACTTAGAACCAGGACTGTGTCCCATATACATACTGAGTTTATGTTATGTTATTTTTACACAAATTGTTTTGGTTATTCGTTTACTTCGTTTTCACGCGATGTTTTATTTGAACCGTTTGTTTGTTCTTGATATCATCAATATGAGACAAATGCTTTATTTTGATTTCGAAATTTAAATTGTTTACCTTGATAAAATCAAGGTTACTATTGGAAATTTTTCTTTTTACAAACTTAACCGATTTTTTTTATGTATTAAAATTTCGTTCACTCATTTCATTTTATTATAAACTTACATTATTGTAGGATGTAATTGTTATTCATCTCAATGTTGCCGCAACTAACGTTGAAATTTATTCCGAGATTTACATTTGTTAAAATTTTTGATATTTAAAAGTTTCGTTTATCTAATCTATTCTCGGACCCAATGCGTTATCAATTTACATGTTCATATTTCGTTGGTTAAATGCTACGTTTACTTACCACGTTATTCTCGACCCTATTATTTCAAATTACATGTTACGATGTTCATAATTCTAACTGTTTCATTCTTTAACTTCATTACCTCGTTTAGTTCATTTTTTTAACATCGTTTACTTGGTTTAGACACGATGATTTTATCTACTTGACTTCGTGTTTTTGCGTTGCTCTTGGCCTGAATGGTCTATCAATCATCATCATCATCATCATCATCGTACTCAGTATATCCCACCAATAGCAAAGCTATGGTAGGGTCTGAGGAGGGTAAGATGTAGACAGCCTTACCTCTACCCTATAAGGATAGAAAGGCTGCTTTCGGTGAGACCCCCGGCTCGATAGTAGTTTTGCATCAAGCCTTGGACATAAGGCACATAGCACTCAATCATCGGGACACCGGCTGATCGGTGCATGTACCCTTGTCTTTCGGCTATCAACGCCACTACATGATGCCTGATTAACCGTCCGTCACTTTTAACGTTATTTTCACGAGATTAGTAAAATAACGTCAAAATTAGTGCAATTTCACTTTTGCCCACCCGAGGGTTCACACATATATACATCATATGTGCGCACCACAAGCAGGGCTATCAATGTGCTTTGTAATTTTTTTTTATCAATGGTCTATCAATGTGCTTAGTAATTTTTTTTTATCCTTTTAATTCATTAATTTTTATTTTCAACGTTCTATATGAGAATTTTATTTATTTATCTAATGTTTATGTCTTAAAATCACACACCAGAGCAAGTTATATGGACCATCCGACGATAGAGGTAATTATGGATCGACACGTAATTATCAAAGTCCTCGCATGGAAAATATAATAAGTTCGGTTGTGTGAAATAACTCGGAACTTGGAAGGATTTTGGGAAACGGGACAAATACAATATGATAAGGGTATGTTGGATATGCCGCTGGTGCATCCTATATATAAGTGTCCTTGTCATATTTTTTATTTGTGGCGTCTTTCGGTTCATTCAAAGATCAGCGTTATTTATTTTTTTTATTTAAATATGTATATATAAAAATGTTTAAACTTTTAACAGCTACATGTACTAGTTCTTTTTTCTTTTAAAATTTTATTTTATTTTAATTTCGGGGCGAAATTTCTAAAAGTTGTGAATCCTGTAACATGCGTTCATTTTCAAAACCAAAAACCCGACCCGTTTTATATTTTCGGTTTTGTTTCTATTTAAATTTATATATTTTTATAATATTATTAGTTAATCTTAATTTTCGTTAACGTATTTTATGTGATCATTTCTATGCAATTATACTTTTCACCACCCTTATACTATTACATATACATTTAAAACATTCATAATCAAGATCAAATATTTATGTACATGTCTCATGTAATTTACTAGAATTATTATTTAACTACTACTGCTACTTTTATTATTATTATTATTTATTATTATTATTATTTATTATTATTATTATTATTATTATTATTATTATCATTATCATTATCATTATCATTATCATTATCATTATCATATGTTACTTATGTAATTTACTAGAATTATTATTTAACTACTACTACTACTTTTATTATTATTATTATTATTTATTATTATTATTATTATCATCTTTTCATATGTTACTTAACTAATAAATCTAATGAATGTTTTAATTCAATAAAATTTATTAAAATAGTTAAACCTTTTGAATACCCCATTAAACTATTTTTAATTTGTGTTTTAACTATATTAAACATGATTTAATTTCTTAAATTCTATAATACATAACCACTCTAAAAATTCACTATAAAAGGAGGACTAATCCTCCATCTTTTTCACACCTCAATACATTATTTTCTTAAGCTTAAGAGCATTAACAAGTAAGTTTTTACCATCTCATGCATTTTATAGCTAATGTTTTGATATTTATCTTGAATGTTCATACTTGTTCATAAGTTGTTCTTCATGGTCATATTACTTTTATCATAAAAATCTTATATTTTGGTTTTAAAAATCATTATGATCATGGATATCCAAGATAAACACTATGATCTTTCTAAATCTTGGATCAAACCTTATTATTTTGCAAGAACAAGCATGAATATATATTTATCTAAATCTTATGATTTGTTGATCATAAAAAACTTATAAACTTTCTTTTAAATAAGATGATTTATAAAAATTTCTTTTATTTAAAATATTTTACAATAGATATAACATATGTCATATTTTTTTGAAATTAATAATTGAGTAAATTAATTATTGTTTATTTTATTTCAACATAAACTAATATTATAATTTCTTATATTATAATTTCTTTAAAAGAATACATGCAAATTAACATTTTAGTTAATTAATTTTTAAATTAATTAGTTATGTTACTAGAATAAAATAAAACGTTTAATCATAAATTGTTATTAATAATGTTATTTATTCTTATATTAATAAAGTTATAATTGTTCATCTACAAATAATTCTTCAACTAATAAACATCAAATGACTTATATAAACTTTACTCATTTTTGTTAAACTCATTAAAAATCCCCAAGTCCCCATTTGCCACAAATTAATGACATAGATATTAAAATAATGCATAATTCCTAAAACTAATATTATTTAAATTTTATAATCCCGATAGTTAGTCTTTAAATTTTGTATTTCTTTTATAATTATAGTTTGTGAGGTTCAATCGTTTCAATTTCCTAAAACGCGCTTTCGGATATTATTATTTCAAGTTGTCTTCAATCTCAAAGGTGAGTATCTCACACCCCTTTTTACACTTTTACTACTTTTGGGGGTAGCATATATATCCTATCTAAATTACAATTTCGTTTATTCATTATTTACAAACTACAATTCGCAAAATGAATTTGTGTGTTTATTTGCTTACTTGCTCAAAGATTACGTGCTCATGGTTTCCTCATTAAGTATGATCATACGCCCCCTATGCACTCAGGACATCGATGTTATGAGTGGAATAGGGACCCCTGATCCAAGTACGTTGGTTGTTACCAACGGAAAAGACACTTGTTTACGCTATTATCCGAGTACATTGGTGCACAATCCCAATTGGAAAGGACTTTACTTGCTCATTTACACTTATTCATGGAATTGTAGATTTTTATGTACTTATATCAAAACTTGTGTGAACTCACCAACTATTCATTTAGTTGACTTTATTTTATATATATGCTACAGGTACCTTATTTAGAGGATGTTTCCGTGACGATGACAATAGTACTTAGAATATTCAACATAAATGGACAAATTGCCTAAATGTGTATTTCTTTTACTTCTAAACTTGTGTACTTGTTGTTTGAATCAATTAATGGTAATATTGTCACTTAATGGTGTCACATGTGTTTTGAGCAATTTGTATGTCACACTCAGGCGTTTCCGCTTTAGCAGGGTTGTTATAGTTGTATATCGAGAATTTTCGAAATACAAGAGACCATATCATTTAATATACTTCATCATCTATAGAAAAATGAAATAATTAGAATGATGAATTAAACTAGACATAAGAGCATGTCTTCTCAAAGAAAATCAGTTACCCGAACTTTGAAAGTTCAAATAATTGATGGACATAAACGAAAGAAATCCGCAAAGATCATGAAGCAAAGGATTATATGACTCATGTATGAATATCTTGAAAGTTATCAAGATGAATAAATTAAAAGGATTCGATAGACTGAATCCAAGTTGCAATCTAGTTAACATCTAAAATGTTTAGAATACAAAAGGTAAGGTAAATAGTTAAACACAACTAGCCATCGTGCTTAGCAATTTACAATTACTTATGACATTCTAAAGTATTGACTGAATACATTATTTAAGGATATAAGTTAACTATGATTTAGGAATTTCAGTAATTCAATAGTCAGAGTAACTCGAGAAACTAATTAGATTGAATCTAATCATAAATCGATAAGCAATGAATAACTCACAACGAATCTCGAGCATGGAATGATATCTTAGGAAGACCGGAGCATGATTTGAAATTTTAGGAAGTGTTAGAAGGATTCGGAAAAAGTATGGATGAGAAATCATAAGACGATGCTAAAACTGAACTAAATGGCACGCGGCCAGAAGTAAAACGAGCATATCCTAGGCTAGAAAATGAGTTGCGGGAGCCATAATATATGAATTTTGGGTTTCTCGATGAGAGAAATCTGAATAAGAGGTTATCTTTGTTCTCGGTATGCGACGAGATGGGTATATGTCTATCGCGTATCGCGACGAGAAAAAACGAGTTTTAACCCATATCTTCTATTAAACAAACCTAAACCATTATTACGACTTCCGGCAAGTGTTAGGAGATTTTGGGTGAATTCCAGGGCTACCAATCATATCTTGATGAATTCTAATGGCCTTCTTGATCATAATTGAAGACCTATCGATGACGATGATGGGCTAGTCTTCTCGAATCATGCCCGGGATGTAGAGTATTGTATTTTATAGTTTTTCTCATGTCATAAGAGTGAATGATTTTTAATTGTTTATGATTAATCTATGAGTATTGAAGTTTGGTATTATTGTGCACTCAGTCGGTTTAACTTTATTTCGATCAGAACGATTAGTTTGCCAGCTGCTATGATAATTGCTTATTGGGTTGTTTTGACTAGTTTGAATATGATGAAGCATACAATTGCCCTTAGCTGAGTCACACTGACATGGACTGTTTGATAACCAGTGTCGTGTGTTAGTCAATGAGATTACTATATATTTTCTTACTTGACACCCGGGTGTGATTTGTCTTTATTAATTGTTTGAAAGTTGTTTAATTGATTGCTTAATATTAACCCAGAATTTGTTTGCTTGTGTGATCAACATTCAACACTATAAATTGTTACTTAATCTAGAAATCTGTTACACATTACATTGACCACATACTCCTCGTGGTTTGACACCCTACTTACCTTAGGTTGCTTAGGTGATTAGGAACTTGATTTAATTGTTTTTTACTAGATAGCGACAATCTAGCATCAAGTTGTTTGTCGGACGTAATTTTAGGCTCTAAGTCACCATTCGGTGAACTTGAGAGACCAATGTTGACAAGCGGGTCATAATTGGTCATGTTTCCTAATTACAACAGGCTTCCTAATTGTAATATAATTATAACTAGTATTTAGACCCCGCCGCAACGTTAGGAAAAGAAAATACAACACTATGTTACGAAAACACAAAAGTACTGAGACTTAAAGCTCTATTTAAAATGTCCAATGTGTATCAACCTTCCCTAATGATGCTTTACAAAGTCTAGTAATATCTATCTCACCTAAAACTTGTATAAAAACTATAAAATGGTCTAAACTTTGCAAAACAAACAACCCTGTAACTTGGTTCTAGCACCATAAGCTACAACAATCAAGGTGGCGTGGACATAGTTATTCGAGCATGTTAGAATCTTGATGACCAACGCTTGGCGGCGATATGTAATTTCGAAAAAAATTTGATAATTTAGTGATATGTAATTTCAAAACAAATTTGATAATTTAGTAGCACGCTAATTCACAATAACAACACTATAACTACCAACAATCTGAGATACATATTTGCTAATTCAGTAACACTAATAATAAACTACCAACTTATTTGTAAATAGATGTCCATTATACTTGAACTATGTAAAGCCAGATAACCGTATAATTCATTAGCTAACACAACAGCCCCTTAGTCCAAAAAATCAGCAAACTTGCGGACTTATCGTAATCAAAGTTTGAAGCCAACATCCGGGGGCATGTTCTACAACCTACTAAACATATAAATCATTAGCTAAACTTAAGTCAAAACATAAAAACAAAAACAGTGCAGAAAAGCATACAAAACTACATCTAAGTAAGAATAGATGAATTTTAATAGTTAAATCACCTCAATAAATAAAGTAAAGAAAACTTTGAAGTACCTAAATCCTAATGAATAAATACTCAACATGGCCTGACTAACTTGGCATCGATTTTCAGCTAAATTTCAAACTTTCACTTCCTTACATGTACAATATGTGAGCATTTGTTTTGAACAAAATAAATAGACAAAACAAAACTTACCAGCGTCTCAATTGGCTTCGATACACGAAAAAGTCATTTCAGATCATCATGTTTCACACCATATAAAACCATAATCTGTAAAAAAACACCACACAAATACAATCACTAATTCACTATAAATTAAGATATTGAAAACAATTACATATTTTTCATAAACTCCATAAAAACTTCCATTTATTATTGGAAATACATGTTTTACAGTAAGCAGGTCTAAACTCATTCCTAACTTATAATTCAAATATATCATCTATAACGAATACCCATCAACTCTTATATTCTAATATTAAGCATGAAATAATTGAACTTCATAATAAGATCAGTAACCAAAGCAGCTTGATTTAAGCATAATGTCGTTAGAATGCTTAACCTTGTCTTCTTCAAGTCCACTCTTTCCTCCAGAGCTTTCAAGGTTGAACAACGTCACTGATTTGATGATGTTAAGATACTGGCCACAAAATTCGAACAATCTAACTTTAGGCTCAGATCATATTCATGGTTGCAATTGTAGTTGCTTGTTTCCAAGCACCATAATCGCCACGCCAAAATTTTGTCATCATCATCACCCAAAAATCCTAAAGGTGTGGCACAATGGTCAAAGCATCCCGTCAAACACCTTATGTTCAGCGTACCTAGGCTCTGAAAAACCGTCACACCCTTTCTTAAACCCAAACGAAGAGAGAGGCACATTTCATCGAACACCTCATGTGCACCGCATCTAACTTCACAAATAAACATAAGGCACCACACCGTCCGCACGTTGTTAGCAAAATATTCCATTTGCTATAATAATCCGTAGCCAACATATTGTAATTTCATGAAAACACAAATAATGTAAGTTCGCTGCCTATATGAGGCGCAAGTTCGCACAATGGCTGCAACATATGTTGCCACGCCAAAAAGCGGAGCATCATCGCAACCATAAAGCAAGTGATAAATGGAAGAAACAATAGAGCCAAGCACAAAATACAACAATCAGCCTCATACAATACCAAATCAAACATCGCAAACAGTAACTCATAAGGCATAGGCATTAAACATTGCATATTTAGGCCTAATCACATCATTTCAGACGTTCAGATAGAAAACAACCACCGACGTTACCAACCAAACAGAAACCCGGCAACAGGAGGTTAACCACCCTTTTGAGTTCGTCTACTAATACCTTTGCAAAACACCACCACACAACTGACCCGCCTACAGCACACTACTTAGGGTTTCCAGATGGTGGTGGTTGTTGAAGAGAGTGGAACCGACGCTGACAATGATGGTGGCAGAGGGTTTCGAGATAAAAACTCTCAAATCAAATGGTGACATAAAAGCTTACTCAAACGGTGGTGGATACTGGATAAAGACGGAAATACACGTGTGAGCCAAATGAATAAGTACACAACAAAATGCATATGATACAATTTTTAAAGCATAAGTCACAATCTCTAAAGCATCAAGTACAACCTTAAAGCATACATTTGGTTAAGAAAAGTTGTCTTTTAATAGACCCAATTACAAATTTTGTCCTTTAAAATAAGACGAATTACGGTTCGTGTCCTTTTCTAAGTTTCCTTGCAGGCGATGTACTTTAAACTTTTTTTTCCTACAAGTTTTGTCCTTTACGCTAACTGGGTTAGAAAAAGTCAGTTAAATGCCCTCACGTGAGACGCATGTGAGGGCATTTTTGTCTTTTTGCCTACCCTTCTTCTTCTTCTTCTTCTGTATCTATTAACACACACACACATTTCATCACCATACCTCCCACTCTTCTTCTCCATCACCTTAATCGATGCCTCCACCATCGGCGGTTCTACTATCGCATGGTTTTAACATACAAACCCTAATCGATTTCGATTCTACTGATGCCGGGTTACAACTGTATTTGTCCCCCGTACCGTCATCTTGCACCTCTAGCCACCACTGTTATCTTGCCTGGCTATCATCGCCTATTTTCCATCTGATCTACTGTTGCCGGGTATCTTTGGGAAACCCTAGGCGGCGGTGTGACGGTGGCAGTAGTCCGATTGTGGTTCTGATTTCGATTGTTGCGGTTACAAGACGGTTGTGATTTTAGGGTTTTCTTCTTTCTTTCTTTTTTCCAGGTCAAAACAGGTTTCAGGTTGAAATTGAATCGGAGGGTTTCTTGACGGATTCGGAGCGATTAAGGGTGGAATTAGGTGAGGGTTTTAGTGGGTAATCGATGGCTGAGGTTGAATTGATGGTGTAAGATCGGTTGTAGATTGAGGGTTGTTGTTTGTGGTGATCGGAACCGATCATTTTTAGGGTTTTCGATTGAATTGAAATGAATTTGGATTGGGATGATGATGGTTTGATTTTGTGGGTGAGATTGAAGGTGATGGTGGCGGCGGTAGGTGGTGGGTAGTGGTGGCAGTCGGCAACAGGTGGTGGTGGGGTTTTGGATGTTGAAAGAAGAAGGTGGGTGGTGATGGTGGATGCACATGAGAGGAGAGATAGGGGGAAGAAGAAAAGAGGAAGAAGAAGGGTAGGCAAAAAGACAAAAATGCCCTCACATGCGTCTCACGTGAGGGCATTTAACTGACTTTTTCTAACCCAGTTAGCGTAAAGGACAAAACTTGTAGGAAAAAAAAGTTTAAAGTACACCGCCTGCAAGGAAACTTAGAAAAGGACACGAACCGTAATTCGTCTTATTTTAAAGGACAAAATTTGTAATTCTGTCCTTTTAATATATATATATATATATATATAAATATATATGTATATATACATATATATATATATACACCTATAAGATTTGGTTCATTTCAGAAGTGTTTCTTGTTGCGAGAAAAGATGATAACCAATCATATTATTTCTTTTTATTTTATGATTATTTAAATAAAAGGATATGTTAGTAAAATATAAAATGTTTGTTTTGTAACTAATACTCCATTATTATTATTATTATTATTATTATTATTATTATTATTTCATCTAAAAATTAAACTTTTAAAATCCACTTTATTCTAAAATATGGTTAACTATTACTTTTATTCTAAAGTTGTGTAATCATAACTAATGTAATGTAGACATATCAAATGTAGTATAGGAAAAACTAATGTAGTATAGGCACACTATCAAGTGTTGTATAGTTATAAGTAATGTAATGTATACATATCATACGCAGTGTAGGAAAAACCAACGTAATTTAGGTTCACTTTTAATTTTTGTGTAGTTATGTAGTGTAGGCAAAACTAATGTAGTGTAGGCACACTTTCAAATGTTGTATAGTCATAACTAATGTAGTGTAGATATATCTAATGTTGTGTAGGCAAAACTAATGTAGTGTAGTGTAGACACACTTTTAAATATTGTGTAGTCATAACTAATGTAGTTTAATCATATCCAATATAGTGTAGGCAAAACTAATATAGTGTAAACATACTTTTAAATGTTATGTTGTCATTACTAATGTAGTGTAGGTAAAACTAATGTTGTGTAGTCACTTAAGACAAGTTGGTGTATATTTTTATGTATCATCTATATGTATTAAATCAATATATAAACAAATCAATTATTTTATTATGAAATATAATAAAAGAAATTACCTATGAATATTATCAATCAACGTACAAACAAAATTATATTAAATTTAAAAGAAAATTCTACCCAAGTGTAATTTAAATCGAAAATGAATTGTTTTCAAATGATTAACATTGTAGAAAAAGAATAACTAGTTGAAAGTTTTTACCTAAATAAATACTAACATAAAATTTGGAGAAAGATGAGAAATGGTCATTAATGATTTACGTTTTCTATTTAATGTCTACATTTGGATGACAAGATTACCCTTTTCTATTAAAAAAACTTGGATTTATCTTTCATATTTATTACAAGTTTGCCACATTTATTATAAACCATTGATCAAAATAGTGAATGGTCATGACCTATTTCTCGCATTTCTCGCTGTAATATCACTTCTCGTAAGATCCATCCCCTATACCTATATATATATATATATATATATATATATATATATATATATATATGTGGAAAGTATCAAGAGAGAACTCCTCCTTAGCAAGAGAACTAGAGAACTAATAATAAAGTATTTTTAATTTAATTCAAAAAAATATTTTTAAATTTTTTTTCTTTCATCCTTCTTATATGTTGTAATTCTTCATCACAAAAAAATATAAAAAAAATCTCGTTGTAATGCATATATGCATTACGTCGACTTTTTTCTTTATGCATATGTGCACTAGTGTGTATTTTTATATGTGCAATAGTGTTGATTAGCATATATGCAATTGTTTGTATTGTATATATATATATATATATGCAATAGTGTTATATTATATACAAAATAAAAAAATTTATATAGTGCATATGTGCATTGGTGTTGTATTACATATATGCGATAGTGTGTATTGCATACAGTTATTAGTGTTGTATTAGCATATATTCAATAGTGTGTATTGTATAATGCAATTGTGTTGTATTATATGCAGTAAAACACTATTGTATATATGTAATAAGCATTAGTGCACATATGCACTACACCGACAAGTTTTTTTTCTTTCTTTTTTTAGTATCAATATCATCTTATTAGAAGGAGGAAAGCAAAAAAAAATCACAAAATATTTTTTTTTAAAGTTAAAAATAATTCTTTACTAGTTCTTTAGTTCTCTCTTTAAGAGAAGTTCTCTCGAGATCCCACCTCTACATATATATATATATATATATATATATATATATATATATATATATATATATAATATTGGTAGTGTATTTGCTAGAAAGTTAGGTTGGTATACATAAACCAAGTCATGGTTAGACATTTATTGAATACTGTCTGAGATGCATCTTGAGGCCCACACGAGTTGTAACCGAGTCGGGGGTTTATCAAGAGCCAAACCGATTTAGAGTTTGATAAATTGTAATAAGTTTTTTAAGTTATATTTTCTTATTAATATAAACGAGAGTTAGTCGTTTAGTTTGTGTATGATTACTGATCGGGACTTGATTCTTTATGTATGTTTATCCATTAATGTTCATTTTTGATACTCAACTGTGTAAACAACTACATATAAAAGAAAATAAAATATAATTAGTGAATGTGACATGCAGATAAAAGACAATAAAAATCATAAATGATTATAAATAGGACTTTAAGACTACCTGCTTGAACTTTTCCCAAAGGTTTTTTTATCTTTCAAGTTCTTAATCAATGAGTCCAGCTTGATTTTAAATATTCGACATGATATGTTAGGTCTGTCTTCCGCTTTTAGGTTGGTGTCTTTTAAAAACCGTTTAATTTCCGGCCAATTCGTATTACATGTAAAAGTAATGAAAAAGTCCGGGAAGCCAAACCACTTACAAAGAGACATTGCATCCAGATAATTCTGCATCATATATCGCGAACCGCCAGTAAAAGATGAGGGCAATATAACACGTTGGCCAGCTCTTGATATATCTCCGTTTCCTTTGTTTTTTAATTTGCAAAGATTCTCATAGGTCTCAGATCTAAGAATACTCTGCTGGCTGCGTATGAAAAAAAGTCTTTCGCTTTCAATCATCGTATAAGCGTCAACTAAATACTGTTGATATAATCTTCTTCCATTCACAATTATTGAAAACTGACCGACTCTGTCTTGAATCATGAAACAAAACCATTGGTGCATCGTTGTTCTTTTTCGTTTCTTTGTAGTTTCACCTTCGAGTGTTTCACCCCTATGAGGTATGTCAATCCTATATCCATCTTCACCATAAACATGTATCAACGGATATTGAAGCGGAAGGTAACACGGATGGAGTTCGCTAATTGGTATTAGTTTTCCGTCTTGAGTTTTGACAACAATGTCTCTTGTGTCAAGCTGTTCATGAATGTCACCAACTATTAGTGCAGCTACTTCAGAAGCGGTGGGTAAGTTATAAGTACGACCATCTTTCTGTCTGTTACCGATGATTCTCAGCTTTAGTTCAATACCTAGATTATGTTCAATACAATCTCGTGCCATTCTATAAGATTTAACCAAGTGATTTTGGGAATCTAACATTTGCTTTAATTCACTTATAATGGCCAAATCTAGAGTATTTGAAGCTGAATTTGCTGAAGAACCAGATTCGCTATTAAAAAAAATATAATTTATTAGTATATGGTGAAAATGAAAGGAAAAAATAATATATAAACAACATGTACTTTTAAATTTTGTAATATTACCTGAATATTCCTTGTCTGTTAGATACTTCGTTGTCGGTATCATATATGTAGGGTTGTGCAAATTTTGGTTTCGAGTCGGAATTCGGTAGAAGACTGCCAATACTATGGTAATTTTGTCCACTAAGTCTGAAAACAAATGGAGCATTACCTTTATTAATTGAGCGGTCTATTTTACCGCCCATTGAAATAAAGCTAAACATGGAATTATATCGACGGATGTTTTTCAAAAAGAACTTGCTTTTTTCATCTGATGAAAGAAATAAACTCTTATAAGAATCAGATGGCTCCTTCCATTTTGGAAGCTGAACCTTCCCTTTGGCACAACACATTGAATAGACGCCAGACCCAACCTTTTCGTTTCCTCTTCTTGATTCATCTTTCCATAATTTAGCTTGACATGCTGAACATATAACTGACTGATCACCATGATCCAGGTAATCTATTTTCAATATAAAATTCGAAATATTAAAAAAAACAGAGTAAAGAAGGTAAAAGTTGTTAACTAACTGTATATGAAATTAGAAAATACCTTTAGAAATTCCCTTAAAGCCATTTTCAATAACATGGTCATCATTTAATTCATCATGTGTGAAGCCATGCAAATGTAACTCACGTGCGTTTAAACTTGTTTTTGAATCTTGTCTATGTTTACGTGGCTTGACAAAAGATCCCTTTGTACGCATACCACTTGTTTTTGACGAAGATGGGAAATTCGGTGGTGTAGGAGTTGTATAATCGCTTTGATGCGTACCTGAAAATATTGAAGAGTAATTTATAAATAAATATTGCGTCAACACCGTTGGTTAAAGGTAGATATGTTAGAAGAATTAGTAATACCATTTGTGGTGTCAGATGATGGAGTTGAAATATTTAATGGTAGATTAATATTACTGGCAAAGTTTTTTTGATATGTTGTAGGTGTTTGCGGGTTGAAATTTTCTTGATCATAAGAAAACATTAGATTAGTAACGGCTGATATGTGAAGCAAGCCTACATTTTTAGGACCTGAAAAAACAAAGAAAAAAATCTAACTGAACAGAAGTTTTATTTAGATCGATATAAAGCGCAATAAAAAAGAATTATTTTAAATACTTACATATAGAAGGTTGATATGTTGTAGGTGTTTGAGGGTTGACATTTTCTTGATTATAAGAAGACATGGGATTAGTAACGGTTGATATGTGTCGCAAGCCTACATTTTTAGGACCTGTAATTTTAAAAAAATTAAATAGAAAAAAATTAATGAATACTGAACATAACTTTTATATCGATTGTGTTAAAAGGCGACTAAAAATCATTAGTGTAAATACTTACATATGGATGGGTTTGATTTTTTAGTGACGTCTTTTGATAGAATATATTGTAAAGAGAGAAGAAAGTTTCAAAAACGACTTTTGACAGCAAAAGAAAGCGCGAGTGTATTACCGGTAATATTTATTAATATACTAACTTCAATGGTATAATCACCATTGAAGTTAGTACAACACCATTTATATCGATTGTGTTAAAAGGCGACTAAAAATCATTAGTGTAAATACTTACATATGGATGCGTTTAATGATGAAGGGACATTGGACAACAATGAACTTGATTTCAAAGTTGGTGTTGGTGTTGTACTCCAGTTTTGATACGTAGCTACAATTATGTTAATGTATTTAATAAATTTTAACATATATCGATTGAAAAAAACTATTCATAAAAAATGATCATAAAGTTTACCACGATTTGTGATATCAGACAATGGAGATGCAAGATCCGAAATATCACCAATGCGTGTTTGAGGATTGACATTTTCCTTATCATGAGAAGGAAATAAATTAGTAACGGATAATAGTTGACGTCTGTTAACACTTTGGTGGCCTGAAAGCAAAGATAAAAAATGGTGATTAATAAAATGAAGAGTGATTATACCATTGAAGTTAGTATATTAATAAATATTACCGGTAATACAGTCGCGCTTTCTTTTGCTGTCCAAAAGTCGTTTTTGAAACTTTCTTCTCTCTTTACAATATATTCTATCAAAAGACGTCACTAAAATAAAAATATGATTATAAGGTTAGTATTAGATGTAGCTATTAATATGAATAATGAATAAAAACCTAAAATGATTTACAATTAGCTATATGACTGAGGTTTGAAGTTATACGGTCGAGGTTCTTCTTTTTGTTATCACGAATGAGCTGTCTTAGCCGTCAATTTTCCTTACAAATATCTAAAGTAAAAAAAAATATAATAGTGATTTAAAATGAATAATATTTAAAAAATAAATAAACAAAAATTGGACTTACATTTTTTGGTCAATCTTTGTTGTGATATTTGATGTGTAGAGGCTAAATTTTCATTGGTGATGCCTATATAAATAAACAATATTAGTATTATGTAGAGACATCATATTATTACCATTGAAGGATATCGTACCCTTAAAAACGGTAAAAGTCCATAAATGATACTGATAAATGAAATGTTTGGTTGTTGTACATATCGAGGGCGTTATGATCTGAATTCGTAGTAGCTGCGTAGTCTCTCATTGAATTGTACATACATAATGAAATAAATAATAAGTAAAGAGTTAAAAGTGTTGGTGCATGAAAAATAGAATCGAACAACATAATAAAAAAATTACTGATACATGATCTGGCAAATAATTGAGATAACACTTTGAATCGACCAAGAATAATCAAAAAATTAAAACTGTTTATTGTAAATAGGTTGGTTCAATTTAAATTAAACAATTATCAAGAATTACTTTTATTTATCAAAATACTGAAAGTATACCTCCTGAGCCAATTGGAGGAGCATGATGAAGAACCAAATTATACAACAATTACTTTTATGCATTTAATAGTAAAATCAAAATCAAAGTTACCCTTACCCAAAAGCTTATAAAGGTCATAGCGAAAAACGAACAAAATCCGATGTATCAGCAGTTCACCCTTAAAACATTTTGGAACTAAAATCCAACTTTTTGAATTCTACTGTATACATTTAATATTAAAATGAACATCAAATGTGATCTTTAAGGGTGCAATTTTTTTAACACGATAAGAAAAAGAATGAATTTGTTTAGAACTTACCCTTACCCTAAAGCAATATAAAGGTCAGATTATCGAACACAATTCACCAACAAAACAAAACTTAATAGAATGGCCTAAGCGATAAACTAACAAAATCTTATTATAGATTAAACCATATAAAATGACCAGAAAACCTTTTAAGTAGATGACAAAGAAAATCAAGTTCATTTAGGCATTTTATCAAACAGTTGGAGTGCATATTGAATTATAATTATAATCACTTATACAATCAATTAAACTTCACATGACAGTTTAATGATATTAAATCGATCAAACAGTTTAATGATATTCAATCGATCAAACAGTTTAATTATACAATCATATAACTCACATTAAATCGATCAAACAGATTAAACCACTTTATCCCCCACAGACATCCAGCAGGCTCTGTATGCCTTGTCTCTGCAACAGCAGGACCCACATGGCTTCATGGACACCGGGGCATCTGGCCATATGAAATCTCCACAAGGTACTAACTTTCCGTCTTCTTTTTATACTTGCACTAACAAATTTATTGTTGTTGGTAATGGTATGACCATTCCCATGATTGGTCAAGGCAACCTCACCCTACCACCCCCATTCCCACCTTTTAAATTAAACAATGTCTTTTATGCCCCAAACTTTGTCAAAAATCTTATCTCTGTCCGTAAATTTACCATTGATAATTTATTGTCCATTGAATTTGACCCATTCAGTTTTACTGTGAAGGATCTCAAGACCAAGGCACACCTCCTCCGATGCAATAGCTCAGGAGATCTTTACCCATTGACAGCACCGCTTCCTTCCAACACCACCTCTACTGCTTTTGTGGCCACCTCTCAGGAACGTTGGCATCAACGCCTTGGACACACAAGTTTTTCCATTTTGAATTCTTTACCTTTATCTGTTCCTAGTTCATCTAATAAACATGACAAAACATTATGTCAGGCTTGTGTTTTTGGTAAAAGTGTGCGCTTACCATTTTTTGCTTCATGTAATCATACTTATTTGCCATTTGATATCATTCACAATGATCTTTGGACATCTCCGGTACCTAGCATCGGGGGCCACCGGTATTACATTTTGTTTTTAGATGACTTTACAATTTTTCTTTGGACTTTCCCCCTAACTAATAAATCCAATGTATTTTCCATTTTCAACATTTTTACAACTACATCACCACCCAATTTGGCTCTAAAATCAAACAGTTTCAATGTGATAATGGCAAGGAATATGACAATAATTCTTTTCATACCTTTTTCCGTACACATGGAATGCATTTCCGGTTCTCTTGCCCATACACCTCTTCCCAAAACGGGAAAGCCGAGCGTAAAATTAGAACAATCAATAATATGATACGCTCCCTGCTAGCCCAATCCTCCTTGCCGCCATCTTTTTGGCACTACGCTCTTGAAACCGCCACATACCTTCTTAACATCATCCCCAACAAACATACACAATTCCTCTCCCCCACCTCACGTTTGTATAAATGTGACCCCACCTATGATCACCTTCGTGTGTTCGGGTGTTTGTGCTATCCTTTAGTTCCCTCCACCACCATCAACAGGCTTACTAACCGTTTCAAACCTTGTGTCTTTATCGGTTACTCGCCTATCCATCGTGGTTACCATTGCTTAGATCTCACTACGAATTCCTTCTTCGTCTCTCGACATGTGCAATTCGAAGAGACGATCTTTCCTTTCTCTACCACCTTACCTATCCAACTAGACTCCTATGACTTCCTAGCCAGTGGGCTTAGCCCTCTCCTATGGGATCATGTTAGCCCTCCTTCCCCACACAGCCCACGGCCCAATACCACACCTTCACCCAACCAACAGCCCACTCCCTCGGCTCCCCTCCCTCAGCCCACCCTCACCTACACCCGTCGCTCCCGACCAGCCCAGCCCACCGCTGACCGGCCCACTGGCCTAACGACCAGCCCCCTAACTCCACCTGGCTTCCCCTTACGGACTGATCCACCTTCCCATACAGCCTACCCCACTACACACCCACCATCACCGCCCCAATCCACGGCCCCACAGCCAACTTCGACCCCTACACCTCAACCTGATCCGCAACCACCGGCCCGTACCATGCGCACTCGTGCCATGGACGGTATCACCAAACCCAAGCACCATTTCAATATCCACACCGCCACTATCGTGCCTATTCCCAAATCCACACATGTTGCCCTGTCTTCACCTAAATGGCTCAATGCCATGACCAATGAGTTTAGTGCACTTATTAAAAATGAGACTTGGGAGTTAGTTCCTCGTCAACCTAACATGAATATTATTCGGTGTATGTGGCTCTTTAAACATAAGTTTCGATCGGATGGTAGCTTGGAGAGGTATAAAGCTCGACTGGTTTGTGATGGTCGCAGCCAACAGGTAGGCGTTGATTGTGGTGACACCTTCAGTCCGGTTGTTAAGCCGACAACTATTCGCCTCATTTTAACATTGGCTTTATCACGCTCATGGGTGATAAACCAGCTAGATGTTACTAACGCCTTCCTTCATGGCACATTGGAGGAAACAGTTTATATGCATCAACCCATGGGGTTTCGGGATCAACAATTTCCGTGTTATGTATGCAAGCTGAAGAAATCTCTCTATGGTTTGAAACAGGCACCACGTGCCTGGTACCAGCGCTTTACTGACTTTGTTTTGATGCAGGGTTTCATCCAAAGCAAGTCTGACACATCTCTGTTCACCTACTTCTCTATGTGGATGACATTATCCTCACCACGTCCTCAGCTGCTCTTCGTGGACGTATTATGACATCTTTATCTGCTGAATTCGCCATGAAGGATTTGGTCCCTTATCTCACTTTCTTGGTATCTCTGTCACACGCACTGGTGACAGCATGTTCTTGTCTCAACAATCCTACGCCAGAGACATCATCCACAGAGCTGCCATGACTCCTGCAAACCAGTTGCAACTCCTGTCGACACTGGCCCCAAGCCGGCCACATCAGGCTCCGCCTTGTTTCATGACCCCACCACCTATCACAGTCTAGCAGGTGCACTTCAGTACTTTACATTCACGCGACCTGATATCTCATATGTCATTCAGCAGATATGCATGTATATGCACTCTCCCACGAATGATCACTGGAATGCTCTTAAGCGCATCATCCGGTATATACAGGGAACTACAGACTACGGCCTCTCTCTCAATCCTGCTCCAAACATCTCTCTTCGTGCATATACTGATGCTGACTGGGCAGGATGCCCCGATACACGACGTTCTACTTCAGGCTATTGTGTCTATCTTGGAGACAACTTGCTTTCCTGGTCGTCCAAAACGGCAGCCAACAGTGTCACGTTCCAGTGCGGAAGCTGAGTACAGAGGGGTTGCTAACGTTGTTTCTGAGATATGTTGGCTTCGCAACGTTTTGCTCGAATTGAACCAACCGCTCCTCAAGGCTACACTCATTTACTGCGACAATGTCAGCGCCATTTATTTATCGGGTAACCCTGTTCAGCACTAGCGGACCAAACATATTGAACTCGACATTCACTTTGTTAGAGAGCAGGTACAACGGGGGTGTGTTCGTGTCTTACATGTGCCGTCACGCTACCAGGTTGCTGATATCTTCACCAAGGGCTTACCACGTGTCTTATTCGATGACTTTCGGTCCAGCCTCAACGTTCGTCAACCTCCCGATTCGACTGCGGGGGTGTAATAGCAATTATTATGTAAATATTGTTAATTGCCTTATCTTAGGAAAGTTGTTGTATCTCATTAACTAGTTTCCTAGATAGTTGATCATCCTTGTATTATTTATAGAGTGTCTTGATTAATGAAATATTCATTCAGTCAAATTCCTATTTCCTATACTGATGGCTTAGGTTAGCGAAGCCAAACTGACGAACAGCTTTGAGTGAGCAAGATCAGAGATGGGATGTTCCCGATTCCAGCGATTGGTTCGCGTGTCAGCGACGACGACGGATTTGACTTGGGTGGAGGCGAAATGACCGTAGAAGATGGGCAAGTGTGACGATGGTGTTCATACGCAGCAGAAAAGGGGGACTGTGGGAGTGATTTGAATTTTGAAAGGATAAAAGTGAAACTGTGAAAGAAACCCTAAAGCATCTCATCTGCTTTTTGAATGTTTTAAAGCATAGGCGGGAATTCAAAATTTAAGGGCTGCGAATCATCAAGCATGCTTTAGGAGTTGTACACCATGCATATGAGTTTGTAAAACTCTTAATTTTAAGAGTTTTTGGTCAAATGACCATTCTATCCTTCCTATATCTATTTTAATATAGTATAGATAAGTTAAGCAGATTTAGGCTTAATAAGGTTTAGTGGCCCATATGGTTCAATAGGCCCAAGACAAGAGATTCGATCCAAACTAGGGCGGTCCAAACCACCCGTGTCTCGAACTCGCTTGCCGCTCGCTCAGAAATTGCTCGAAAAATGCTCGCTCGTTTTTCGCTTGATTGTAAACGAGCCGCTATGCTCGGTTCGGTTTGCATACGAGCCAAGCAACGAGCAAAGGTCTGCTCGGTTCGGTTCGGCTCGAATATTTTTAATTTATTTTATATATAGTTATATACGAACAAATATATAGACAAAACACATAAATATAAGCTTAGAAATTTTTTAACCGCTTTAAATTTTTCCTATTCCGTCAATTTTATAGTTTTATTTGTTCATTTCAAGTTTTTAGAATATTAAAAGTTTGTTTACATGATCATTTTATTTTACTTCAAACTTACTTTTAATAAATTTACAATATATTACACGATTGTCTAAACACTATTAATTTATTTATGAAATATATAATTTACAACCTTTAAACTTGTTTGTTATTGAAAATTTTAAAGTGAAAAAGAAATAAATAATGCTCAAAATCGCTCGATGTTTGATCAAAAAATGCTCGATCCGATTTAGGCTCGTTTTGGTTTTCGCTCAGTTCGAATTTCAGTCGTTCGGTTCGGTTGTAAAGGAGCCAAACAACGAGCGAGCATTTGCTCGGTTCGACTCGACTCGTGAACAACCCTAATCCAAACCAGTGAACCTGCCCGAGCATAGGAACCGGCCCATTCATAAAATTAATCACACTTTTGAGTTTTATTAAATAAGGCTTATTGAATGATTTAAAACTAGCTCATCTAACAATAAAAATTAAAAAATAGACCCTTACGTTACGTGAGGAGACCAAGAATTATAAAGAGTTGATCTGAGTGTTTTGTTTCCAAAAATGCTAGATGAACTTCACATTTCATTTCAGTATTTTGATTATATCACTTTGCTAAAATACTTTAGTTTGGTTTATTGTTATTACAATTATCTAAAGAATTTTTAAAATTTTATTTTCAGCCCTTTATTTACATGTTTCGGACTCTGAAACTTTTTTTTATATTCGAGGTGACGGTTGACGTTTAAAAAAGTATCAACTTAGCGTTGAATTTTTGAAATTTAGAAGTCTTTAACGCCGTCAAAAATTTTACTATACTTTTAAAGCAATACAAGATATCCACATAGCCTTCAACTAGCATGTCCACATAGGCTTCCAAGTCATCCGGTTTTCATCTATAAAATTGCCATATAATTCACTAATTAATGTACTCTAGAATCATAACCTCACTAATTAATGTTTTTTCTATAATCATAACTAACTATTTCCATTCAAATGATTTAAAAACCGATTTTGACCACAATTAATTATTTATAACTGATTTTGTGTTACTTTTTTAGTATGACTATTATTTTAATAATTCAATTATTTGTATATTTATATAGTTTCTCATTCCACCATTTATACATATTTTTTATAGATCTTGTGGTTTTGCAAAGAACACAGTGAAAAATTCTTATGATATCTACATATATATGACATTTAAAATATTTTTCACCCATATATAACACTCTAATATTCTAATAGAAAAATATGCTAAGGCATTTAAAACACGCATAATAATAACAAGGTATTACTTTTTTTTTATTTGAGGCGACCAACTTTTTTTCTCCGTGGAATCTTTGACTTTTAATAATAACAACGTTTAACAATTTTTTTATTCGAGATAAACAACTTTTTTTTCTTGAAGCAATCATCTTTTAAATATTATCAAAACTATGTGATGCAATGGAAAACAATATTTAAAGGTTATAAGCCTTAGTTTCGACGACATGTACATTGTCATTCTCCCCGCAAAAGGATTCACATCAAAACTACAATCCCAAATGTAAGAGAAAAAAAATAAACAAATAAAAAATCTTTGAAGTAGCTTCGATGGCTTGTACATTTATGTTTAAAAAACATGTACATTATTGCGAAAACATGGTTTTAAATAAAACTTACATCGAGAGGTATTAAAATTTATAAGGCCTGCTTTCGACGATGACCTGTATGTTGTTATTGACTCTGATAAAGTTCACGTCGAAACAAAAATTCTGAAACGGAAGAACACAATAAATAGTTAATAAAATAAAAAAAGAAAACTTGAAACAGTTTTTACTGCTTGTACACTTGTGTTTCATTGAGTTGTTCTTTATCACGGTAATTCGGTTTTAAATGGAATTTACATCTGAGTGTAGATGCGCGTCGTAAGGCTACATCCGGAAATTTATAACACTATGATATTTTAAAAGTTTTTGAAATTTATAAAACATGATATTTAAAAAGTAATAATACTAAACTTGTGTCTAAATTTAGAGTAAAGTGTCATTTTCATCATTGTGATTTGACAAATAATGCGAATTAAGTCCAAAAGGTTTAATTTTTGCATATGGACCCTCCACGTTTCCCAGTTCTTGTCAATTACATTCAAATCACTAACCCCGTTAAATTTAATCGTTAAGTCAGGGGTAACATGTTTTTTGATTATTTCTTTATTATAATACTTACTTTAGTGAACTGCGGTTTTCATCCTTGTGGTTTGTCCAAATATGTGGTTTTAGTCCAATACTTTCAAGCTTTCAATTTCTGTCCTTGTATTTTCATTTCACTTGCAATTAAACCCGAATTTATTAACCTCATTAAGTCTGGACGTTAACCCATTTGCTTGCGTCTCACGTGACGACCAATTTTGTTGTTTTTCTCTCAAAATAAACCTTAGTCCTAATCCTCGAGCCCCCTAACGTGAGGGGCAGAGGTGTATTTGGATAAAAGGAAAAAAAAGGAACAAAATTGTCCCTCACGTGAAGGGCATACTGATGGGTTTAACGACCAGACTTAACGAGATTAGGGAATTCGAGTTTAATTACAAGTGAAATGAATCCGCAGGGAAAAAAGTTGCAAATTTGAAACCATTGGACTAAAACTGCAGGTTTGGACAAACCAAAGGGACAAAAACCGTAATTCACTGAAATAAGTATTATAATAAAGAAATAATGAAAATACATGTTTACCCCTGACTTAACGATTAAATTTAACGAGGTTAGTGATTTAGATGTAATTGGCAAGAACTGGAAAACATGGAAGATCCATATACAAAAAATAAACTTTTTGGACTAAATTCGCTTTGTTTGTCAAACCACAAGGACGAAAATGACACTTTACTCCTAAATTTATATATTAGTATTAAAATAATAAAAAAGTTAAATTAATAATAATAAAAAAATGGTTTGAATATTTTAAAAGAATTTAATTCGTTATATTATCTATCCGCACTTCACAAAAATAAATAAGGGAAAGAATGGGTGTCTGTGCCGGTGCTGCTCATAACAAGTCGGTTTGGACATAATGGTTTCTGGGCTCAAAAGTTGTAAACTGACTCGGTTTGTTTTAACTTTAGTAAAAAAAAAAAAAAAGAGGAAAATTCTTGAACCTATATAAAACGATTATGGTAGGGTTGAAACCGAATACCCGTTTCTTTCAAAGCGTGGCAGGTTTAAACATGTTTAAGGTGCGAGAATACGAATTGGTCAACAAATTGTCGGTTAAAGGTGGTCCAGGTGGAGATGGAACCGGTTTTGTGTGACGTCGGGTCAAGGCATAAACCTGTTTATCGCGACTAAACCGACTTTCGCCCATCTACCGACCACCCACATTAATACATTTATGTAAATATGGTGACTATTTTAATTGAAATTAATGTCTAAGTTTTTTAAGACTGTACATCGCCTATAATTCTGTAAATCTACATTTGACAATATACTTTTGTTTAGAATCCCTAGAACGCTAACCATTTAAGTAAAACAATTTAGCATACGCCTTAATAATGTTTGGCTATAAAAAAATGTCAAATGTATGAAATCACGCTCCTTAACGTTCAAAAATTCCCCTTTCAAAAGAAGACTGATCTTTTTATTAAAATATTTATATTTTATTTAAATAATTTTTTATGTAATATTATAGTAGAAGATTGCAATCTACTTATGTATTATTTTAATTTTTTTAAACCTACCATACCATTATAGTTTGACTTATTTTTTATTGCATTATACTATTATTATATAGACAGCTTAAGATTACTTCTTTTTATTGGCCATCAAAAGCTTGTTTTTTATTTTGACAAAGTTTGGTTTTTATACTTTCACCATCAAGGATTTGTTCTTTTATACTTTAGTAAAAGTTTGGTTGTTTATATTTTGTTCATCACATGTTTTTCTCTGTGTTTTGACACCACAGAACTTCCACACATTTACATTTTTTGACGTACGACTTTCAAATTTAGAAAATTTGTTTTTTGGACTTTTGCCACCACAAAATTGACTTTCAAACTTTTGCAACCAAATTTGAACATCTTTACATTTCTGGCACAAGACGTTTAAGCTTTCATATCGGTTGCAATACTTCTACAAATTGCATAAAATTTTTTGTCTTTCAATTTTGTCATCAAACTTTTAGAATTTTTCAAATTGGTCACAATTTTTTCCCCAGTTCTAGCCCAAACACTTTTCAACTTTCAACTTAGGTCACAAAATATTTTTTATTAATTGTACAATAACGAACCGATGTCTATTGAGTTACCGTCGTGTTCCCCACCGTAATGTAGGGTTTCAAAGCAACTACATAAATTGGGTTTGGATCCATTCAGGTTTACAGCAAGGTAAACAACAGAGGCGTTGGGGTTCATTCATGAATCAAGTTTGAGCCGGCGCAATGCACATATTCTTTAAATTGTTAGTTATTTTTAAATAACTTTATAGCGACTAGTAGAATTTGATCGTTCTCTATGGCAGAAGAAACACTTAACCAAATTTATAGTAGTGAACAAAGCCGGCTATGAGGCAGGGCCGGGTGGTCACCAACCCCGACCTGACATCTCCATAGGCCTAAATTAATTTTTAATTAAAAATTATATATATATATATATATATATATATATATATATATATATATATATATTAAAAAATTATGTATTCTTAATGTTCAAACCCAATTACTCAACTAATTTGAGACCCAAATTCAATCGTCTTCGACCTAAAAATTTTCACGATTTTCAAAACTCGCTCTAGTAATTAAAACACCAAAATAAAATTGCTAGTTCTAAAAATATGTAGCGTAAATGATCATTAAGACCACCCACATCCATGACCTCTTGGAGAGGTCGGTTGCCAAATTCAATAAAAGGAAAAGGTAAAGGAAAAAAGAAATTTATTGTCACAACATGGCCGTTCACTCAACCCAAATTACAACCCAACTATTTTACACATGGCATCCTTATAATGATTACATGTCTGCTTTTCTTTATCTTTTTTTCCCTTTTTTAGATATTCATTTCTTCTTGTATTAATATTTTATTTCTTTTTTAAAACGACAATTGTATTTTATTTAGGCTAAACATTAAAGTTTTATTTAATAACTTATATTGTTTAACTTAAAAAAATATATTTAACTTTTAAAAAACTTCTGAAAACACATGCATGCTTATTTTTTATATAAACATTTTGATATAAAGTTTATTTAAAACACACGTCTTTCAAAAATATATATTTTTAATATGATTTCTTGATATCTTTTTTGTTAAAACATGTAAATAAATTGTTAGATTCGAAATGAAGTTCAACTGTTTAGTCTTTTTTTAAAATATAAAAACATAGTCTTGTTTATTATTTTGAAATGCAATTATGGAGATTACTTAAATAATCAATACAATGAAAACACTACGTTTTTTAAAGATTTTATATTTAATGTTATATGTTTATAATAAAGTTTATAGAATAAATTAAAGCTATAATCATCTATATTTACTACAAAAATTATTTTGGGTTGTATTGAGAATGAGAATGAAAAGTTGGCTTTGATTGTGAATATTAAAAGTGAAAACATATTATATGTGACTCGAGTTGGTTTTGAATACAAATTAGGGTAAATCATATGTTTTTTTTCTTTATGTTTAGGGTGACTTGTACATTATGTCATATAGTTTCAATAAATACACTGGACGTGTCTTTCTAAAAAAAAATAAATACACTGGACGTCCTTAAGATTAAGGGTTTATAACACTATACATCATTTTCACTAACTGGCGTTAAATGAATCAATTATTTTAAAGTAAAATTACGATTATACACATGTTAGGCTAAGGGTAATGGGGCTTGGTTAAGCCCCAAGTGAGTCAAGCAAAATCTGACACGTAGGTGTTGTTGTGGCACAGGATCAAGCCCCTCAACCAAGCCCCAGAGGGTGTAGTGGTCCAGGTGATTAGGGGCTTGGTCAGGGGCTTGATTGATTTTATTTATTTATTATTTTTGTTTTGTTATGCACAGAAATATAAATTAAAATACTTCATTAAAACATAAATAAAAATGAAAATAAAAAGGAAAATCAAAAGAAAAATAAAAAGGAATATAAAAAAATACATATAAATAGCGCTTTTATTTTTGTGTTGCGAATTCCTTCCGAATACATTCTTTTTCTTCCTCCATTAGCGCTTGGTCGTATGACGGTAGGTGGCTAAAGTCTTCGGCTAGAAAAGCCAAACTCTTGAAACGGTTTCTTTTGTGTCGAGCTTCACCAATCGATTGGAGGCCACTTTACAATTCCTTAATTTCTTTTTATAGTCGCCATCAACAACCGTTTTTTTCCCACGATCCCTACCCGGAAGGCGGCTACAACCTTGGTCTTTCAAATGACCTTCAGACAAGTTTAGGTCTAAGTCAATATGATTCTCCGACCCGTTCGGAGAGACGTATGTGCCGGACGCACTAGTTTTTGTACGTTTTGCCCCATCGCCCATGTCCTCCGCACATAGTTTAATCCATTTCGAGCACTTTCTTAACACCTCCCACAAGTAGCCATCGTCAAACGTCTTCACCACCCCATACCTCCGCAACACCTCTTGTTTCCATTCATCACAAGTGAATTTGTAAACCGCGAGATCATCGGACCCACTCGGCCGCATTCGGTTAGCATTGCGGTTATGTATGTTGGTAAACAATCCTACATATTTACGAGTATCGGTCCACCGACCCGATATCATATTATCGGTACGAGCCCTACTCCCCACTTGTTCGTAAAAACATTCCCGAACCTTGGCCCAAAAAACTCGAGCTTTTTGAAAGTCGGCTACAAAATAAATAACAAAAAATGTAATAAGTACACATAAAACTTAAAAGAAATATCAAACAATAAAATTCACGAAATAATTTACCCGCGTTCCGATCTTGGGATATTTCAATCCAAGCTTTCGCCAACGCAAGCTTCTCTTCTTTAGACCACGGAGTAGTCTTCCGCTTCTCCGGTGCCGAGGGACCATCCGCTTCGCCGGTCTTCTTCCCCTTCTTTTTGTGGGATCGTTTTGCCGGCTCCAGTTGTGTTTCCGGGACCGAAAAATCAGGTTGTGACATCCCAATGAACTCTTGAAACGAAACTTCGTCCATGTAGTTACATTCCTCGGGAAATTGAGTGTCGTTGATGTTGCCTCAACCCGACATGGTTTGTAACTTGATAAATTCTTAAATTATTAGAGAGAAATGAAGTGAGAATGGTGTGTTATTGTTATAAAATGAGGTAGTTATTTATAATGTCTTATTTAGTAAAAAAAAAACAATTTAAACTAGCCAACGGCTAGTTTTTTACACCCCAAAGCCCAACGGCTATTTTCTGTCCCGCGACCTCAATCACGCCGCCCAATCGCGCCCCGGCTCACCTGACCTGTGTAGCGGTGTTCGCGAGCCACATCACCGGCCACCTGGACCGCGCCCCCTCCTTCGCGAGCCACTACCCACAGTCTTAATAAAAATAATAATGTAAAGAAAAAACCTATTGCACTAATTTAAAAAAACACATGCAACAATATAAGAACTGATTTTATATATTAACTAACACACACACACAAATATATATATATATATATATATATATATATATATATATATATATATATATATATATATATATATATAGTGAATATATATCGAAAACCACATCCAGTTGCGAAAACCCCGCAAACCCGAATATGTGGTTCTTGTTGTGTCACGTATCCCCTTATTTTATTAATTGTTTTTAACAAGAAGGGTAGTTAGGTCAGTTCAACCCTTTGACCCTTCTCTTTCTATTCTAATGTTGATTTAACCAACTACCTGATTTTCAACTTCATTTCTCTCTCTCTCTCAAACTCATTTAAAATTCTCAATACACTTATTTCTCTTCCTTTTCAAATCTTACTTTCATCTTCATCCCTCTCTCTCTCTCTCTTTCACCTGGTCGTCGCCTCCGATGATGACGACTAGGATTCCGACGATACTTAAAGTTGTTTGACCTGAGATGGAGGAAATGGTGGGAATGTAGCCGTAAGTCACCACCGCCACCGACAGTGTACATTCAAGGTTTAATTATTTATTATTCCTTTTTCACCCATTAGTAATGGTTTGCCCTTTTTTTGTGTAATTTGATAGATCTATGATGTTTGGTAGATATTTATCATTTTTAATGTATTTGGTAGATCTTTGATGTTTCTTTCAAGATATGATGCTTTTTATTTTTTTCGTTTTCAAAATCTAAATGATTGTATTTTTTTTTTAATTATTTTTTTCTTTTTATCAATAAGAATTCATATGAGTGTATTTTTTTTCATCATTTTTTTCTTTTTCTTTTTGTTCAAGATAAGATCTAAAGAATGTATTTGGTAGATTGTTTGTTCATAATATGATGTATTTTCAGTTTTTTTCGCTCTGTTTATAAGGATCTAAAAAATTGTATTTCTGTTTTTTCTTTTTCTTTTCTTTTAAGATCTATC
The DNA here is from genome assembly GCF_021521415.1 of Bidens hawaiensis. NCBI lineage: Eukaryota > Viridiplantae > Streptophyta > Magnoliopsida > Asterales > Asteraceae > Bidens > Bidens hawaiensis. The sequence goes on along the minus strand of NW_027491019.1, from coordinate 5,906,785 downwards.
CATATGAGTGTATTTTTGGTTTTGATTTGTGTATAGTTAAACTAATTATTGGACTTATTAAGCTTGTAGCGATGGTGACAATGAGTTTAACGTATGTTTTGTACACATATTAATGTAGTATACATATGTTGTATAATTAACATATGTATTTTGTTGTTTTTTTTGCAGTTCCTCCTTAAACGTATGTTACCTCAGCCGTCACCTTAGGCCGGAAACCACCGCCGGGGTTTGCCTGAAGCCTGTTGGTTGTCGATATCTTAAAGAAAACTGGGAAGATGGTTGGATTGGATTTAGTTAGGATGAAAGAAAAATATAGTACATTTTTTTAAATATGGCGACTTTTGTGTAAGAGAGAGAGAGAGAGAGAGAGAGAGAGAGTGTGATGGTGACATAAAGTGTGTGATTAAAATGTGTGGATATGTGTTGGAGAGAGTGTAATTGTGACGTAAAGTAATGAAAAAGTATGAGTAAAAGTGATAACTTTGATTTGATTGATTTTTGAAAAGTACAATTCATGTCTCCCACACTCTCTTTTATATTAAATGTACATAAAATTTGTATAACCTCTGTCTCCCACTCTTTCTTATACATGTCATATGCAAGTTTTGATTTTCAGATCTGCCGGCTTAGATGGAGGTTTAGATCGAGTTGCGGCTAGGGTGTTCCAGCGGTACTTAAAGGTGTTTTGAGATGAAGGAGATGGAGGCCAGGGTTCCGATTTCTACATCTTATACCATCTTTAAAGTTTTTCGGGTTCCCATTTTCACATCTTCTGCCATAGTCAAAGTTATAAGAGCTCCTTTTATAATATAGGATTTATTAAATAAGAAGGTTAGTTATGTTTTTTTTTTTTCATTTTTACATTTTTAAGATCTAAAGGATTGTCTTTTTGTTTTTTCTTTATTATTTTTTTTCTTTTTATCAATAAGAATCCATATGAGTGTGTATTTTGGTATTTATTTGCTTATAAGATATGTTTTCTTCTTTTCCTTTTCAAGATCTAAAGAATTGCATTTTTGTTTTTCTATTATTAGTTTTTCTTTTAATCAATAAGAATCCATATGAGTGTATCTTAGGGTATATAAAATGTTCATAAAACATGTGTTCGTAAAACATATGTTCATAAAACATATGTTTGATTAATGTCTAAACAATTTACATATGTTTTTTTTTGTTATTTTGCAGTTCCTTCTAAAATGTATGTTATATCCGCAGTCACTTGGGGCCGGAAACCTGTTGGTTTTTGATATTTTAAAGAAAAAGATGAAGATGGGCCGAACTGGATTTAGTTAAGATAAAAAAATACATTGTTTTGAAAGCATGTTTTTTTTGTATGAGAGAGAGATGGTGACATAATGTTTGTGGATATGTGTAAGGGAGAGAGTGTTGTTGAGTCAAACAATTGACCTAAGGGGGAGATTGTTTAATCAAAGATTTGTTCTAAAAGACATATGGAAGATTGGAATCTTCTCAACCTCCTCAGAATTCGCTATGTATGGATCCGGGCACACTTAAGACCTCCAAGCAAGCTTTTACTTAGCCGGGTACGATATTTTGTCTATCGGGCAAGGTTATCTTCAAGAAGTTTTCTTTAGTGGATATCCGAGCAGGGTTTGCAAATTGGTGTATTACCGGGCAAGGTTCACTAGTTTATGCAAATCCGGGCAAGGTTCACTTTATCTAGCAAGTCTGTTCTTCAAAGCCAAGTAAAGTTCACTCCCGAGTAAGCTTTTGGCTAACCAAGCTCGTGAAGCCAAGTGATTGGAAGACCGGGCAAGGTATTCATTAATAATTGTGGTCCAAGTAGGCTTGATGTGTTAATGGAATTTTCTAAGTAACATCGGGCAAGGTTCAACTCAAGCAAGGAACAGTGCTACCGAGCACACTTTTCTAATAAGTTATTCTATAGCAATGAGCTGAATGGACCATCGAAGAACAAGGTTGCTCGTAAGGGTTTGTCGGGCAAAGTCTGGCAAAGTCAAGAATATTGAAGTCTACCCGGTGAGTATTTTACTTGGTGAAATATTCTTCAAGTAAAGTCTACCCGGAAACTGATCCCCGACACACTTCTATGTTACCAAGTCCTGAAGGATGGCAGAGTACACAGCCTACTCGGAAAATCAAGATAACTGCAAAGCCTACCCGGAAGACTTGTTTTACACTTAGAATATTTCTAAATATGTAATTTGAATATGTTTTAGCATTTAGGGTTTCTAGAAGGAATGACAGCTATAAAGGAGGTGTCAGGCCTATAAAAAGAATAATTTAGGGCACGCCTCCTAAGGCAGACAGACTCATTAATTCAGAGAGAATATTATTGAGTGTGACGGCTGTCTTAGAATAGTACGGATAAAATTTCCTTCAAGAAACCCTAAATCGATCACCCTTTGTATGATGAACATTATATAAATGGAAATCTTTTGAGTGAATCTTGTGTGTGTTAGTTACCTTTGATTACTGTTTAGCAACCACATCGTTTGTTATTGATTCCGCCTTTAACAAACGGTAATATTTCTAAATATAACAACCCGTCATTAACTCCCTTGTCGGCACATCTATTTGTGTGTGTTATGGCATGATTTGAGTAAGATCCTGCTGAAATCGGGGACCTGACAAGTGGTATCAGAGCTTGTTGCTGCTATTTTGGAAAGATTGTTGCTGATTGAAGATTTGAAGAAAGATGACGCAAGCAGACCACTGTTCCATTGAAAAGTGACGTCAGAAGCTCTGTTCTTCATTTTTCTTCCAGATCTACAATCATTTGGTGTTTTCTCTTCTTTATTTTGGTTAAAGCCTTAATTTTTATATATAAATCTTGTTTTAATCTCATCAGACAACTCAGATCTGAACAACCGGTTTTCAGATCTGATTATTTTTGAACTCTGTTTTTACAAAGAAACTATTTTTGATTTCTCAAAATGTCTGGTTACAAAGAACAAGAAGTGTCTACTAACAAGATTCCTAGACTGTATGGACTACCAAAATTTCACTAAATGGAAGGTCTTGTTTGAAGCAGCCGTTTGCTATAATGATGTTGATATGTGTAACTCTATCAAGAATGGTCCACAAGGCACTATTGAGGAAGGTGCAAATCCAGCTGCAACTGCGGCCGTGAGAGAAAGAATGAGAAATGTGGATGACAAGGCTTTAGCAATGTTGAAATTAGGTCTGTCGTGGGAGATACTTACCAAGGTTGCTCATCATCCCACTGCAAAGGCAATGTATGATGCAATACTTGAAATGTTTGAGGAAAATGTTGAGCTCAAAAACATCAAGAAGCAGAGATTGAAGCAGCAGCTAGAAAGATTTAAGTATAAAGATGGAGAAAGGTTGAAGTCTATTCTTGAAAGGTTCTTAGCAATAGTGAATGATCTCAGAACCACTGACTATGTCATGACTGACCTTGACTTGAATACCAAGTTGCTCAACTCAATGCCAAAGGAATGGTATACTGCTTGCAAGTTCATCCTTACAAAACACAACTTCAATGATTTGAAATTGGATGATGTAGTATGCTTTCTTCAACTTGCAGAGATTGAGATGATAGAGAATGAGAGGATTAAGGAGGAAAGACCTTGCTTCAATGTTTCAAATGCATTGATTGCTTCAATGTTTCAAAGCTTTCAATTTCTGTCCTTGTATTATCATTTCACTTGTAATTAAACCCGAATTTATTAACCTCGTTAAGTCTAGACGTTAACCCATTTTCTTGCGTCTCCCGTGACGACCAATTTTGTTGTATTTCTCCCAAAATAAACCTTAGTCCTAATCCACAAGCCCCCTAACGTGAGGGGCAGAGGTGTATTTGGAGAAAAGGAAAAAAAAGGAACAAAATTGTCCCTCACGTGAAGGGCATACTGATGGGTTTAACGACCAGACTTAACGAGATTAGGGAATTCGAGTTTAATTGCAAGTGAAATGAATCCGTAGGGAAAAAAGTTGCAAATTTGAAACTATTGGACTAAAACTGCAGGTTTGGACAAACCAAAGGGACAAAAACCGCAGTTCACTGAAATAAGTATTATAATAAAGAAAGAATGAAAAATACATGTTTACCCCTGACTTAACGATTAAATTTAACGAGGTTAGTGATTTAGATGTAATTGGCAAAAACTGGAAAACATGGAAGATCCATATACAAAAAATAAACTTTTTGGACTAAATTCGCTTTGTTTGTCAAACCACAAGGACGAAAAGGACACTTTACTCCTAAATTTATATATTAGTATTAAAATAATAAAAAAGTTAAATTAATAATAATAAAAAAATGGTTTGAATATTTTAAAAGAATTCTACCCATCCATCTACCTGGTTTTTAATTCGTTATATTATCTATCCGCACTTCACAAAAATAAATAAGGGAAAGAATGGGTGACTGTGCCGGTGCTGCTCATAACAAGTCGGTTTGGACATAATGGTTTCTGGGCTCAAAAGTTGTAAACTGACTCGGTTTGTTTTAACTTTAGTAAAAAAAAAAAAGAGGAAAATTCTTGAACCTATATAAAACGATTATGGTAGGGTTGAAACCGAATACCCGTTTCTTTCAAAGCGTGGCAGGTTTAAACATGTTTAAGGCGCGAGAATACGAATTGGTCAACAAATTGTCGGTTAAAGGTGGTCCAGGTGGAGATGGAACCGGTTTTTGTGTGACGTCGGGTCAAGGCATAAACCTGTTTATCGCGACTAAACCGACTTTCGCCCATCTACCGACCACCCACATTAATACATTTATGTAAATATGGTGACTATTTTAATTGAAATTAATGTCTAAGTTTTTTAAGACTGTACATCGCCTATAATTCTGTAAAGCTACATTTGACAATATACTTTTGTTTAGAATCACTAGAACGCTAACCATTTAACTAAAACAATTTAGCATACGCCTTAATAATGTTTGGCTATAAAAAAATGTCAAATGAAATCACGCTCCTTAACGTTCAAAAATTCCCCTTTCAAAAGAAGACTGATCTTTTTATTAAAATATTTATATTTTATTTAAATAATTTTTTATGTAATATTATAGTAGAAGATTGCAATCTACTTATGTATTATTTTAATTTTTTTTAAACCTACCATACCATTATTGTTTGACTTATTTTTTATTGCATTATACTATTATTATATAGACAGCTTAAGATTACTTCTTTTTATTGGCCATCAAAAGCTTGTTTTTTATTTTGACAAAGTTTGGTTTTTTATACTTTCACCATCAAGGATTTGTTCTTTTCTACTTTAGTAAAAGTTTGGTTGTTTATATTTTGTTCATCACATGTTTTTCTCTGTGTTTTGACACTACATAACTTCCACACATTTACATTTTTTTACGTACGACTTTCAAATTTAGAAAATTTGTTTTTTGGACTTTTGCCACCACAAAATTGACTTTCAAACTTTTGCAACCAAATTTGAACATCTTTACATTTCTGGGACAAGACGTTTAAGCTTTCATATCGGTTGCAATACTTCTACAAATTGCATAAAATTTTTTGTCTTTCAATTTTGTCATCAAACTTTTAGATTTTTTCAAATTGGTCACAATTTTTTCCCCAGTTCTAGCCCAAACACTTTTCAACTTCAACTTAGGTCACAAAATATTTTTTATTAATTGTACAATAACGAACCGATGTCTATTGAGTACCGTCGTGTTCCCCACCGTAATGTAGGGTTTTAAAGCAACTACATAAATTGGGTTTGGATCCATTCAGGTTTACAGCAAGGTAAACAACAGAGGCGTTGGGGTTCATTCATGAATCAAGTTTGAGCCGGCGCAATGCACATATTCTTCAAATTGTTAGTTATTTTTAAATAACTTTATAGCGACTAGTAGAATTTGATCGTTCTCTATGGCAGAAGAAACACTTAACCAAATTTATAGTAGTGAACAAAGCCGGCTATGAGGCAGGGCCGGGTGGTCACCAGCCCCGACCTGACATCTCCATAGGCCTAAATTAATTTTTAATTAAAAATTATATATATATTGTTAGTGCACGGTTTTGCGTCTAGAGTCTTTGTATTTATTGTTAATGTTTATTTATCAATTAATGTAATATTAAATGTTTATATTTATCTAATTCGTTAATATTATGTGTAGTTCGCTAGGAATGTTAGCGAACTAAGACTAGTTCGTTAAGGTTAAGTCTAGTTCGCTAGGGATGTTAGCGAACTAAGACATTATAATGTATTCCCTCCTGATTCATTAGGGGATGTTAACGAATCAGGGGGCGGTTCGTTATGATAAATTATGTAACAAAGGGGAAGCTGGTTCGCTAGGGGATGTTAGCGAACCAGGTCGTCCTCTATTTATAGTGAACCACTGTTCACTTTAAGTAAAGTTTTTGAGAAAAATTCATTGAGTAATATAAGTTTATTTCAAAAAAGCAATTACTCTCTCTCAAGCTTCATATTAACGTTATTGATAATATATACACATATACAATACACTAAATCAAGGTTTATTATGAGATAGATCTTTAACAGTATAATTAACAGATCTGAGATCTGTGTTATTGTTATTAACTGTTAATCCGGGGATCAAACAAGTGGTATCAGAGCTGTTGGTGCTCGTTGTACACTTGATTTGGTGTTATAAGTATTCCATTTTTGTTAGTTTTTGGTTTTTGTTTGATTTTGAATCATTTGGTATTTGATTTGGATGAATTATGGACGAATTAGAGTGAATTTGTGTTGATTAAGATATTGTTGTGGTTTGGTTAAGAGGAATTGAGATCTGAATTGGATTTGAGTTATTTGGTTTAGATTTCGGTTTAAGTCCGAAACAGGGGTGTGATTGTTGGTTAATTTGGATTGATTAAGATGTTAATCGGTTACGAGGTTTTATGTATTGGATTCGGAATTGGTTTACGAGTATTTTGGTAGTTTACTTGTGCAATTTGATTAAGTAACGAAGGTGTATTACAGATTTGGTATTATAGAGTTTCTGGGTTTAATCTTCATAATTTCTGGAATTTCGTTTGAAGGTTCGAAGATTTGAAGATGAATGTGATTCGCTATCTTCTTCCTAGTGATTCGCTATATTTTGATATGTGATTCGTTATCAACAGTGCTAATTCGCTACCTTGTTCGTTAGCCAGTTCGTGTGAGTTATTGATTCGTGTTATCTAGTTCGTTAACTAGATTAACCGATTCGTGTGACACGTGTTCTTCTTGGGATTTGTGTCATAACAACCTTTGCCACGTGGCATAAGGTGTCAGAGTTTGTTACAAACGGTTGTAACAACCTGATTCGTTATAGTATAATTCGCTACAGTGTTGATTCGCTATCAACTGTAGCTGATTCGTTATCTTAAGTTTATTTTGGTGATTAGTTATTAATTAATATCTGATTCGCTAAACTAATCTTGATCAATTCGTTTGGTCAATTCGTTAAGTTGACTTGTGCAATTCGTTGGTCAATTCGTTAAGTTGACTTGGTCAATTCGTTTGGTCAATTCGTTAAGTTGACTTGTGCAATTCGTTGGTCAATTCGTTAAGTTGACTTGGTCAATTCATTTGGTCAATTCGTTAAGTTGACTTGGTCAATTCATTTGGTCAATTCGCTAAGTTGACTCGTGATTCGTTAAACCTTCATCACATTCGTCCTTTGAGTGATTCGTTAATTTTATTTGTGATTCGTTAAGTTGACTTGTTAAGCTGACTTTTGATTCGCTAAAACACTCACCTCATTCGTTAAGACTTGATTCGCTACACTATTCACAGTTGTTCATTGATTCGTTAACCACAGTTTGTAGTTCGCTATAACTGTTCACATCATTTAAACTTGTGAATTTATTTGTCAAATATGGCTGGTATGTATGCATTGGCGTCTCAGAACATGTTGATGCAACAGATGTTGCAACTTGATACCGAGATAGGTTCACATTCTAAATGTCCAAGATTGATGAAGTTCAGTGACTTCGCCAAGTGGGAACCTCGGTTTCGTGCACATTTGGGATCTTTTCATCCTGACTGCTCATATTGTCTTGATGAAGTTTATGTTGCACCAATGATTGGTGATGATACTATTGGGTATACTCCTAAAGCCGTTTCTCAATACTCACAAGAAGAGAAGAAAGCTTTAGAAATCGAGATAAAAGCATATTCTACTTTGACTATGGCATTACCAGAAAATATCTTTCATCAAGTTGGTAGTATTAAGAGATGTGCATCTTTATTTCAACATCTGCGTATGAGAAGCATGGGAAACACAGCTGAAAGTAAGAAAGTGATGCTCAAGTTTCAGTTTCGAAACTTTAATTTCTGAATGAAGACTTGATGGCACTTGAATTTCTACAAAAGATCGAAACTAGAGAATATGATCTTAAGTGTCAAAAATCCTCCAAAGAAAATCAAGATCCAGCTTTCTATGGTGGAAGTATGCCTCTCAGTTCAACAATCTCTCCAATCACTGCTTTTCTTACTCATGGGGAAAGTGAAAAAGAATCAACAATGTTTAATGATCCAAAAGTTTGTTTTTACTCTGCTGGTAATTCGGGTGGTTCTGGAAGTTCGACAAGTACAAATCCATTTGCTACACCACCTAGGGTTAATATGAAGGAAGCTGAGCAAAACTTTGCTTTTCTGACGGCTTTTATGTCTTCATATGAAAACTTAGTGAATAGTAAAATTGCCACAAGTGATTTAACAGATGAGGACTATGATCAGATAGATCCAGATGATCTAGAAATCATGGATTTAAAATGGAACATGGCTATGATTGTTCGTAAAGTTAAAAGATTCATGCAGAGAACTGGAAAAGATCTTCCAGCTTTAAACAAGAAGTTGGGGTTTGACAAATTAAAAGTAAAGTGTTACAATTGTCAAGAATTCGGACATTTCGCGAAGGAGTGTGACAAACCAAGGAAAGAATACACTGGACTTCGTGGTCAAAGTCAAAATACTTCTTCACCACGAGGAAGTGATGCTGAAAAGAAACCATCTTCTGCTACAACACAAGCAATGTTAGCAGATGGTAATGATTGGTCACAACGGCTACTATACAATGATGTTCAAGCAAATTTGGCTATGTTTGGGTTACATGAAGATTGTCAAGATGCTACTGGTAGTGAGATGTCTTCCGATAATGATATTGGATCTGATTCTGACGACTCTTGCGACAAGCCTTCTGAATCAATATTTGCTTGCATGGCCAAGATCAATGAGGTTAGTAATTCTATGTCTACTACTTCATTTGTTAAAGCATCATGTGTTGACTATGAATCTAACAACTCTAAGTTAGAAGCTTTGAAAAATCAAAATGATAATCTTATAAGAGAAATAACTTCTCTTAAGGATACTTATCGACAATCTCTTGAGTCTCAAATGAGATCTCGAGAAAAGATTGATGCATTGTCAACAAGTAATCACGATCTCAAAGCTGAGTTATCTGTGAAAATGACCATTAATGACCAAAAGTTTCAGGAAATCTTGAAACATCGTTCTAAGACAACTGAGCTTGAGAATGAGGTTCTTGAGTTGAAGAATAAATTAGGGAAATTCAGGAATTCATCTTTTCTGTTGAATGAAATTATTGAAGTGTCTGGAAAACAAAAAGATTCTAAGAAAGGTATTGGTTTTGTTGAAATTCCACCACCTTTTCATAATGATTATAAAATTAATCCTTTTGCAAGAAAAGAAGAGGATTTGATTCAAAAGGAATCTGTGATTTCTGAAAAACCTAAAAGGGTTAAACCTGAAATTGTCAAACCCCAAGTTGTTCCTAAAAAACCTCATGTGGAAAGTAAAAAGGTCTTTGTTGAAAATATTGACAAGGTGATTATTGAAGATGTGATTGAACCTGATATTATACACAAGAATAAGAACATTCCTAGTTCTAATCATATTCTTTGTGAACCTCAAGAGTTTGAGGAAGCTGTGTATGGTTCATTCAAGTCTCAGATAAACAAGGAAGAAACTGTGACAACTAAACCGGTGAGGATAAAGAAGTCAGTTAAACCAAAAATTTCTGACGAGGACTTAATGCGTTTCATTAATCCTCCAAGTTCTAAGTGTTCTTCGGCTAGAGTTTTTAAGTTAAAAGGAATGGACACAATGTTCATTGAAAAAGACATTCCAATAAGTATTATTAAACCTGAACTTATTTGGGGTGTTTTTGTCAATGAAACTTCAAAAATTCAAGAACTTGAACGTGTGTATGCTCAAACAAAAACATCATTTCAATCTGATCCATTGACTAAGGCAAAACAATTTTACAAAACAAGCTAAGAAGATTAATTTTGTTAAGTCAACTGGAACAGATACACTAAAAAGTTTTTCAAACAGTTCTAATTTAGATTTTTATTTAAAGAAGAAATCTGACTTATCTGATGAGTTTGCTAAGAGCATGACTAAAAATGTGAGTCATCATCAATCATCTGCTTCATTTATTCCAATTACTTCTAAACATCATCATGTAGACATGCGAACTTGTTTTTTATGCGGTCAACAAGGTCATGTTGTGAAGAATTGTACTCAACAGAACTATCAGAATCTTCATCCTTTTATCAAGGACAAATCTAAGCCAATTCCAGTGGTCAAGGAGATTTTGAAACGATCTGTGTCGTATGCTGATGATACTCATGTTTTGTTCTCCGATGTGAATCTTTGGAAGGTTCTTCATGTCAAAACAGGAATTCAAATATTGTTCAGGCAGCTTATTTAAGACGAAAGTCTAGGAAGCCGGTAACTTATTCACAAGTGGCTGAAAAACAGTTGAAATCTATTAAAGTTAATGATCAAAGAGAAAATCAAAAGGTGCCCAAGACTGAGGCCTGGGCTGCCTTTTGAACTAATCACTTTTGTTTGCGTGTAGGGTTCATCCAAGACCATTTCTGGTGAAAACTGGATCATGGATAGCGGATGTTCTCGTCATATCACTGGGAATCTCAACCTATTAACCAACATAAGAAATATTCAAGGAGGTTATGTAGCGTTTGCTGGGAATTCTGGGGGCATGATCACACAAGAGGGTGAAGTTTCAAATGGTCATATTACGTTTGAGAAAGTGAATTTTTGCGACAAGGTTGATCATAACTTATTGAGTGTATCGCAAATTTGTGATTAAAAAAAATACACTACGATATTTACTGACAAAGAGTGTCTTATCTTGAAACCGGGTTATGTTATTCCCGAGGACATGGTTGTCATGCGATCACCACGATCAAATGATATTTATGTCTTAAATATGAGTTCTAAGATATCAACATCGATTGAAACATGTTTTATCTCGAAAGCAACTAAGAAAGATTCGATTCTATGGCATCGTAGAATGGGTCACATACATGTCAGAAAGATGAATTATTTAATGGCAAATGACTTAGTTGAGGGTGTCTCGTTAAAGAATTTTAAGTTATCTGATCACTGCGTTGCATGCAAAAAGGGCAAGCAGAAGAAGAAGATACATCCCTCTAAGTTATTGAATTCCATTGATACTCCTCTTGAACGACTTCATATGGATTTGTTTGGTCCAGTGAATCGTGCGAGTATTTCTGGAGACTGGTATTGTCTGGTAGTGACAGATGATTATTCAAGATATTCATGGGTGTTATTTATGAGTTCAAAAGATCAAACACCGGTTTTGGTACAAAACCTTATTACTAAGACCGAATCACTGTATAAACAAAAGGTGAGGAGAATCCGAAGTGATAATGGTACTGAATTCAAAAACACTATATTGGATTTCTTTTGTATTCAAAAGGGAATTCACCGAGAATATAGTGCACCTTATGTACCCCAACAAAATGGTGTTGCTGAAAGGAAAAATAGAACTCTGATTGAAGCTGCACGTACAATGCTAGCTGATTCAAAGCATCCGGTTCAATTTTGGAATGAGGCAGTGAATACAGCTTGTTATACGCTTAATCGGGTTCTAACAGTGAAACGACTCAAGAAAACAAGCTACGAGATCTTAAATAATAGAAAACCTAATTTAAAGTACCTGGAACCATTTGGGTGTCCATGTACAATGTTGAAGAAGGATTCGGGTAAATTTGAAGAAAAAGCTATCGAAGGGTATTTCTTGGGATATGCATCTCCAAAGAAAAGGGTTTTTAATTTCACATCTGGCTGTGTTGAAGAATGGTACCATGTAAACTGTCAAAAGTACACAACCCCTCCTCAAGGGAAAGGTCCAGACTGGATGTTTGACTACGATAGTTTATTTAATTCTTTTACTCCTTCGACTGAAAACATCGATGAAGATCTGGTTAGAGCATACTTTGAAGAACAATTGAATATTCCATGTTCTTCAAGTTCTAATACAGTTGAAGCTCAACCAGATGCTCCAACTAAAGATTCTCCAGTTGTTTCTCCAGTTGTTATTGATACTGTTTCTACTTCTTCTTCTGATGATCAAGCTGAAGTTCAAGTTATTGATCTTGACAGTGATAATGTTTCATCTCCAGAGTTGGGTGAACATTACACTAACTTATTTGATAATGTTGTTGTTCCTGAGAATCCCACTCTTCGGATTCATGGATATCATCCACAGGAAAACATCATCGGAGAACTTGATGTGGGTGTTCGTACACGTTATCAAGTTGCTTCGTCAAGTGACAATAACATATTATGTGCTTACACTAATTTACATTCTCCGGGAATCGTGAATTTTGCTAAATTCAATTGCTTTCTATCTCAAGTTGAGCCAACTACAGCTCGTAAGGCACTTGAAGATCTTTCGTGGGTAGAAGCTATGCAAGAGGAATTACAGCAGTTTGCACGTTTGGGTGTTTGGGATTTAATAGACAAACCTGCTAGAGTTAAGAAAGCTATTCCGACTAAGTGGGTATTTAAGTGTAAGAAGGACGATCGAGGGGTGATTGTCAGAAACAAAGCACGTTTAGTGGTGCAAGGTTTTTATCAACAAGAGGGTATTGATTACACAGAGGTATATACTCCAGTTGCAAGATTAGAGTCGATTCGAATCTTTCTGGCTTATGCAGCTTATAAGAATATCAAGGTTAATCAAATGGATGTTAAGAGTGCTTTTCTCAATGGTGAATTACACGAGGAAGTGTTTGTCCAACAACCACCTGGTTTTGAAGATCCTGATTATCCAGACCGTGTTTACCGTTTAAACAAGGCTCTGTATGGTCTACATCAAGCCCCGAGAGCTTGGTATGGCACGCTCGCCGACCATCTAACTGATAATGGCTTCAAACGAGGAACTGTTGACTGCACTTTATTTCATAAGACTGTTGGTGATGATCTTCTTCTAGTCCAGATTTATGTTGACGATATTATTTTTGGGTCTACAAACGACACATTGTGTAAGGAGTTCGAGAAGTCCATGCAAACAAAGTTCGAGATGAGTTCGATAGGAGAGATGAATTTCTTTTTAGGGTTGCAGGTTCACCAGTCTGCTCACGGAATTTTTATTCATCCGACTAAGTATGTGAATGATGTCTTGAGCCGATTCAAGATTTCTGCCGGAAAAATCCCTTCTACTCCTCTTCCAGTGGGTCACAATTTATCACCGGATGAATTGGAGTATTCCGTTGATCCAACCCTTTATCGTGCTATGATTGGTTCTCTAATATATTTAACGGCTTCTCGCCCTGATATTATGTTTGCTGTTTGTCTTTGTGCTACGTATCAAGAAAGTCCACTAGTGACTCACCTAGCTGCAGTCAAGAGAATTCTTCAGTATTTGAGGGGAAATCCAGACATCGGGTTGTGGTACCCCAAGGATGATACGTTCTTTCTTACTGCCTACTCCGACTCAGATTATGGAGGATGCAAGATCAACTTCAAATCAACGACTGCGGGATGTCAATTCTTTGGAAACCGGCTTGTTTCCTGGCAGTGTAAGAAGCAGACAACGGTCTCCACTTCAACCGCTGAAGCTGAGTATGTTGCAGCCTCGAGTTGCTGTTCCCAGGTTTTGTGGATACAACAACATCTTCGCGACTACGGTTTGGAGTTTCTTACTACTCCCATCTTGATTAATAATTCTGCTGCTATTAGTATCACCAAGAATCCCGTACAACATTCTAAAATGAAACATATCGAAATACGATATCATTTTATACGGGATTGCTATGAAAAGAAATTAATTGATCTTGAGAAAGTACATACTGATTTTCAAAAAGCCGATCTGTTTACTAAAGCTTTTGACAAAACGCGTTTTAAATTTTTGCTTGACTTAAACGGATTGAAGACCCTCGCTGATATCCTTAAACAAGGATGACTATCTTTATTTTCTGTCATTTCTTTCTTTTAAAATTTATTTTGGTTTTTGGGGGTGAAAATCTAGAAAAATACAAAAAGAGTGTGTTTTCGTTTGTGTTTTCGTTTGTATTTAGAAAAACCAAAAACATTTTAAAATTTTGAAAAACCAAAAATAATGTGATTTATGTTTTGCACAGAAAAATTAAAAAATCCAAAAAGATTGTGAAGTTTATTTTGTTTATAAGAAAATTGAAAAAGACAAAAATATTGTGTTTTAATGTTTGTACAGAGAAAACCAAAAAGATTTTTGATTATTTTCTCGCTGAAAATTATGTCGGTTGTTTAAGTTTGTGAAACATGCTTGCATGTCTTGGTCCTATGATTCACTTGTGAATTGAAGGTTAGCCATTTATTTATTAACTTAAGTTAACTGGGGCGATTAAATTTATCTTTTCTTTATTTTTTTTGTTGCTCCTCAAAATTTTGAGTTTTTGATGCAAAAAGAGAAAATGATAGTACATTGATTATCTTGACCCCAAGTTCAGCAAAAAGTAAGCTTAAAAGACTGTGTGCTTAATTGCATTGGTGCATTGGTAGGTCTTAAAACAACCCAGTAGAGTAAAGTATGTGATATAAACATAAAGAAACGCCAAATTGAAAGGGGTGTTAGTCTCTAGCAAAAGTCTCGGTGAGGATGGCAGAAATGTAATAACCGGTCATACTCAAGCCTTATATTTGTTGATCACTCAGAAACAAAATAAAGCAAATAACAAGTGTTAAGATTCTGGACACTGTGAGTCTTTATGCGGCTTAACCATCTGGGTATTCATAAGCATGAATATTTCACTCGCTTTCTAGAGTAAACCCAAAGTCATTAAACTTGATCATCGCTGTACTTCGTACAATTTAAATTACTGACTTGATCAAAATCCGCTGTTAGTCATACAATTGTTCCTCCCTTGTGTGCGTCTTAATACCATTAAGAAACGGACCCCAGGGGATACAATATATGTAAGCCGACAGATGGACTCGTGCATACTCACTCACAGTAAAGGAAACTTGATGCATTGCTTAAAATTTCTACAATTGGTATAAAAAATTTTGATCAACAATATAATGGTTTAAGTCAAGTTGGGGTGATTTGGCAAAAATCAAATTAAGCTTGAACCATGATTTGAGGCTGATAGTTTCTGATATTCTGTGTTTTAATTGAACAATTTTAATCATATCACAAAAATACTTGAATGCGTGTTATTAGATTTATGTGGACAACAATACCAATGACCGACTTATCGCCAGTCATAATATCGCTGAAATACTGAAATATAAAACTGTGATGGAAGGGCAATTTAGTCAATATGATTCTCTGCTCAAATTCAACAAAAATACAAAAATATGTACTGTTTTTGATAAATCATTGAAAAACACAAAAAAATGGTCTATTTTAAAGGATTGGATATTCTTCTGTAAATACATTCTTTAATTCTTTAAATTTTTTACAAAATACCAAAAATATTTTCATCTTCTTTATACAAAAATTCTTAAATAAATGTTTAAGTTATGTTTCGGAAATCTGAAACAATTTATTTTTAACATAATTGGTTGTCGGGATAAAAGGGTTTCTCGATAACCTAATTTCTTAATTTATTTAATTCTTTTTTTAATTCATTAATTTATTTTATTTATTTAATTTAAAATTAAATAATTAAATAAAAGTGTTTAATTCGCTAAAATCCCATTCGTTATGTATGGATAACGAACTAGGTGATTCATAGCGAACTACCTTCTGGTTCGCTAACCTAATTCGCTTCCGCACTCTGTAACGAATCATCCCTTCGTTATGCATATTTAACGAATCATGACACGAATCATGTCTTGATTCGCTACCTTTTATTTAACGAATCAAGTTTCGATTCGCCCTCTTAAGGTAACGAATGAGTTAGCGAATGGGCTTATTCGCTAACTTTAAGTTAAACGAATCGTTTGATTCGTGCAAGTTGTGCCTAGGGCTTTGTGCATTGATATATAAGACAAGAAAAAGAATAGTATTCCACTGTTCGTCTTCTTTCTTCATCTTTAAGAAACCTATTCAAATTCTCTCTGAAAATTCAACCTTTCTGTTTGAATACTTCAAAGATCGATTTGAGCTTCTAAGGTATAACTGTTCTTGGCGATATCAATTTCGTCAAAAATGGCCATGTATTGACTGTTAAGTTATGAAATTTCAGGGGTTTAAGGGTTTTGAACTTTTGAAACTCATTTGTGTATAATTTATGTTCATAATTATATGATTTTGATATCATTATAATCGGAATTACTTTCCGATACCCTTGGTGGACTCTAATCAACATTTGATTATTGTTTGCTGGGTTAATTATTGTTTGTGTAATTGATGTTTACTGTTGGTTCGTTTGATCCTTAGTACATTTAGGTATTGAGTCTTAATCTCATTCACCTATGCTTACTAGTGTGATTCCGAGCTCAACGAGCTGAATATCCTGATGTTCCAACGATGGTTATGGCCCAATTGTATCTGGGTTATGATGTTTGACTATTGTTGTTCTTCTTAATTTTGACCTTGACTTTGTGAAGTCAAAGAACAAGTCTTAATTCTGACCATTCGTTAGTCTTAGCGAATTGGAACTGTTTCGTGTCCAATTCGTTAAGATTTTACACGAACTAGCTTAGCGAATAAGATGTTACACGAATCAGAGTTTGATTCGCTTAAAATATAACGAACTAGAGTTTAGTTCGTTAAAATTAATTGATGATTCGCTAGGTTTAGTGCGTTAAGGTATTTACTTGATAGCGAATCGCCTGATTCGTTATCTGTGTATAACGAATCAGTGTGATTCTTAACGAATGACATTTAAAAAAAATGGTGATATCTTTTAACTAATTAATTAGCTAAATTTAATATTCATTTAATTTAATTAAAGGATTTAAATCGTCTAATACGCGTAACTAGATTAATTACACATATCTTTTGGATATCTATTCTCATATTCGGTTTTATTTATATAGTTAAACATGGCTGATCAAGAACAACAAAATCAACCACCACAGGAACAAACTCGTCAAGAACAACCACAACAACCAGATCAACAAGCTGAAATGATTTTATTACCGTTTGATAAGAAGCACAACATCTGTGCTTATGTTGATCACGACGTGACTGATTTAAGGACGTTCGGAGCTATGTTGACTTTCTTACGCCGCTCGAAGATACATTATGCAATCACTGCTAAACCTAAGGTGTATCTTAGTATAATCAGGCAGTTTTGGAACACGACGGTATATGTTGAGGAAAATAATTGGGTTCAAGCTACAATTAATCAGATTCCTATCACGATTGATGTTGAGGTCATTCGTCGGGTACTTCAATTTGACGATAGTGATGATTACACGAGTGAATTTGACAGGACGCTGGTTAGGGGTCTATTCACAAGATTAAATTATAGGGGTGATATTCGTAGGTCTATGTTGAACAAGAATGGGTTGTGTCCACCATACAAGTATCTGCTGCATGTTTTGCTTCACTGTATGAGTGGACGTCGAGGAGGTTTTGACGAATGTAGACTAAGTTTACAATTGGTGTTTGTTGCCCTAATCCTGAACAAGCCATTCAACTACTCAGAACTTATCTTGATCATCTGAAAGAGCAAGTTCAGCAAACTCTACCGTCGAAGAAGTTTTTAATGTATCCACGCTTTTTACAGCTAATTATTCAGGATCTGATACCGAATTTGGTGATTGATCAATCGTTGGTGAAAGATGTTCTTGATATGGAACATATGAAAGTTGAAAAGGTGCATCGTATGTTAATATATAGAAAAGACAAGCCACAGGACAAACAGATGATTGGTCATGTAATCAATCCAGATTACGTATGTCCTCCTAATGAGCGCTGGATCCATGATGATTCGGATTTCGAGCGTGAAGGGGGAGAAGGTGGGAATAATGATGGTGGAGATGATGATGGTAACAATGATGATGGTAATGGTAATGGTGGAGCTGGTGAACAAGCTTTTAAAGAACAACAAGATGCAGTCGATGCTGCGCTAGCTGCCACCATGAAAGCTCAGCTAGAACGAAAATGAAAGGGCAAAGCTGTAGCTATTGGTGAACCATCGAAGAAGCCCCGTGTGTCTGCTGGGGCTGGGGTAATTATTGGAACACCACCACCACGTCAATCAACTACTCAAAGCTCGGCGGTGCCGCTAACTACTAACACTCCGACGCTCACCTTGACAACGACGATGGTGTCACATGAGAGGCTCGGTCTTATTCCTCAAATGGCGTTGACCGAGATACCGAGGCCTCCTGCTGTGATGTCTACAGTATCTCCTACCACATCAATGAGACCTCCTCATCTGCCAACAACTACTCTTCCTCCACCTCCGCCGAGTGATGTCTCTTTTATGAGGATTACTCGACCTCAAGGACCTGTTCAACCTGTTCATCCATCCGTATACAACTTGCCACCAGGTCGTCAAACTGAAATGCTGCTAAATCTGCTACACTTATATGAAAATCAAATGGCAGCCGATCGACAAACTCAAGAACGACTCATGGAGAATCAACGAAAAATGATGAGTTATATTTCGTTCTGCCAGAAGGAGACTAAGTCGTTGCGTGCGATTGTTGAGTCTCAGGGGGTGAAATTAAAGGAACAAGATGAGTTGATTTTACAATTAACTTGCAAAGAAGATGCCCTCAAGAAACTCAAAAATGACGATGATGATCCTGACGAATCTGATGCAGGAGGTGAGGCTAAACATTCGCATGGTTCATCCTCTTGTGCTGGTGTTAGTGGCGCTAATGAGTCAAGCAAGCAGATAATTACCTATCAAGATCCAACAGCTGCCAAGCCAATTGAAATGATTGAGGCTAACATGGTGATATTTATTGATGGATCGGGGGTGGTTAGAAGTGTGGTGAACAGAGATGAGATAGAGGTCGGTGAGTTTGTGGTTAGATCTTTGACACGGGAGCAAATTTCGATTCTGTTTGGGTTAAATGACGATTAGTTGACTGCTTTAGAGACCGAGCCCGATGTTGAAGTGATCAATGAGGAAGATATGGATGTTGATCCGCTATTTATGAATACGGATTTTATTTATGAGAACGAGGAGATTGTGATGGAGGATGTAACAGCCGAAGAGTATCCGGACTTGTATCAACACGTAAATGTTGATCAAGGTGCTCCTGTATTTCATGAAGACGTAATTAAAAAGACTAAGGATGAACTGGAGAAGATTGTGCAGCGAACTGTTCCCTCACTCAAAGAAGTGACTGATGATGACATAGAAAGATGGTTCAAACGTCAGAAAGTGGGAAAGATCATCAGTGCTTATCGGTATGTAGATCAGGAAAGAAAAGATGCTGCTGCTGCTTGGATTGAGGCTAATCAGGTGACTACCTTCAAGACTGTTTCTAAGGTATATGGTGATATTGTCTCCTGGCTCTATGATTCAGACCTTAAGGTATGTATAGTTAAGTGGGAAAAGGGTGTCTAGTATTACGAGAGGATAATGGATGTTTTAACTCTACCGCGTTGGGATGTACGTACCCTCGCGAGACGTCCATTTATCAATCGTAGGGGTAACCGAACTGCTGAGTGGTTTCATCAACACTTACTGTTCGAGGTCAATCATGGTTTCAAATTCTTCAAGCCCCAGGTCCTAAGACGTAAGCGCACTGATGAGATTGATCCAAGGACCGGCTGGAAGAAACTTGTCTTGAAAGTGAAGCCGCCAAAGACAATGAAAAAGGTTCCTGTGAAGACAATGTCTCAAGATATTTATCTGTCTTTCAACCGTTGGTACTATGACAATCGTACTGGCGAGGCCGTTATTGTTTGTGGTCGAGGACTGCAGACCGAGCTCATCAAGATAATCGACCCGATGTGGTTGGTTAATTTATCAGAGACAGACAACGACGTGCTATACAGGAAGCAGATTTTGTTTGAACACCAAGAAGATTACGACCTGGCTATGCAATTCCAACAAGTTGTTCGCGTGTGTCATGAACATGGAATTCATAGTTGCAGAGACTGGCAGTCCAAGCGCTTCAAATAAGTTAAAGACAAAGAGCTCAAGACGAGGGGGTGTCTGTTAGTGCACGGTTTTGCGTCTAGAGTCTTTGTATTTATTGTTAATGTTTATTTATCAATTAATGTAACATTAAATGTTTATATTTATCTAATTCGTTAAGATTATGTCTAGTTCGCTAGGAATGTTAGCGAACTAAGACTAGTTCGTTAAGGTTAAGTGTAGTTCGCTAGGGATGTTAGCGAACTAAGACAATATAATGTATTCCCTCCTGATTCGTTAGGGGATGTTAACGAATCAGTGGGGCGGTTCGTTATGATAAATTATGTAACGAAGGGGAAGCTGGTTCGCTAGGGGATGTTAGCGAACCAGGTCGTCCTCTATTTATAGTGAACCACTGTTCACTTTAAGTAAAGTTTTTGAGAAAAATTCATTGAGTAATATAAGTTTATTTCAGAAAAGCAATTACTCTCTCTCAAGCTTCATATTAACATTATTGATAATATATACACATATACAATACACTAAATCAAGGTTTATTATGAGATAGGTCTTTAATAGTATAATTAACAGATCTGAGATCTGTGTTATTGTTATTAACTATTAATCCGGGGATCAAACATATATATATATATATATATATATATATATATATATATATTAAAAAATTATGTATTCTTAATGTTCAAACCCAATTACTCAACTAATTTGAGACGCAAATTCAATTGTCTTTGACCTAAAAATTTTCACGATTTTCAAAACTTGCTCTATTAATTAAAACACCAAAATAAAATTGCTAGTTCTAAAAATATGTAGCGTAAATGATCATTAAGACCACCCACATCCATGACCTCTTGGAGAGGTCGGTTGCCAAATTCAATAAAAGGAAAAGGTAAAGGAAAAAAGAAATTTATTGTCACAACATGGCCGTTCACTCAACCCAAATTACAACCCAACTATTTTACACATGGCATCCTTATAATGATTACATGTCTGCTTTTCTTTATCTCTTTTTTTCTTCCCTTTTTTAGATATTCATTTCTTCTTGTATTAATATTTTTATTTCTTTTTTAAAACGACAATTGTATTTTATTTAGGCTAAACATTAAAGTTTTATTTAATAACTTATATTTTATTTAGACTAAACATTAAAGTTTTATTTAATAACTTATGTTGTTTAACTTAAAAAAATATATTTAACTTTTAAAAAACTTCTGAAAACACATGCATGCTTATTTTTTATATAAACATTTTGATATAAAGTTTATTTAAAACACACTTCTTTCAAAAATATATATTTTTAATATGATTTCTTGATATCTTTTTTGTTAAAACATGTAAATAAATTGTTAGATTCGAAATGAAGTTTAACAGTTTAGTCTTTTTTTAAAATATAAAAACGCAGTCTTGTTTATTATTTTGAAATGCGATTATGGAGATTACTTAAATAATCAATACTATGAAAACACTACGTTTTTTAAAGATTTTATATTTAATGTTATATGTTTATAATAAAGTTTATAGAATAAATTAAAGCTATAATCATCTATATTTACTACAAAAATTATTTTGGGTTGTATTGAGAATGAGAATGAAAAGTTGGCTTTGATTGTGAATATTAAAAGTGAAAACATATTATATGTGACTCGAGTTGGTTTTGAATACAAATTAGGGTAAATCATATGTTTTTTTTCTTTATGTTTAGGGTGACTTGTACATTATGTCATATAGTTTCAATAAATACACTGGACGTGTCTTTCAAAAATAAAATAAATACACTGGACGTCCTTAAGATTAAGGGTTTATAACACTATACATCATTTTCACTAACTGGTGTTAAATGAATCAACTATTTTAAAGTAAAATTACGATTATACACATGTTAGGCTAAGGGTAATGGGGCTTGGTTGAGCCCCAAGTGAGCCAATCAAAATCTGACACGTAGGTGTTGATGTGGCACAGGATCAAGCCCCTCAACCAAGCCCCATAGGGTGTAGTGGTCCAGGTGATTAGGGGCTTGGTCAGGGGCTTGATTGATTTTATTTATTTATTATTTTTGTTTTGTTATGCACAGAAATATAAATTAAAATACTTCATTAAAACATAAATAAAAATGAAAATAAAAAGAAAAATCAAAAGAAAAATAAAAAGGAATATAAACAAATACATATAAATAGCGCTTTTATTTTTGTGTTGCGAATTCCTTCCGAATACGTTCTTTTTCTTCCTCCATTAGCGCTTGGTCGTATGACGGTAGGTGGCTAAAGTCTTTGGCTAGAAAAGCCAAACTCTTGAAACGGTTTCTTTTGTGTCGAGCTTCACCAATCGATTGGAGACCACTTGACAATTCCTTAATTTCTTTTTTATTGTCGCCATCAACAACCGTTTTTTTCCCACGATCCCTACCCGGAAGGCGGCTACAACCTTGGTCTTTCAAATGACCTTCAGACAAGTTTAGGTCGAAGTCAATATGATTCTCCGACCTGTTCGGAGAGACGTATGTGCCGGACGCACTAGTTTTTGTACGTTTTGCCCCATCGCCCATGTCCTCCGCACATAGTTTAATCCATTTCGAGCACTTTCTTAACACCACCCACAAGTAGCTATCGTCAAACGTCTTCACCACCCCATACCTCCGCAACACCTCTTGTTTCCATTCATCACAAGTGAATTTGTAAACCGCGGGATCATCGGACCCACTCGGCCGCATTCGGTTAGCATTGCGGTTATGTATGTTGGTAAACAATCCTACATATTTACGAGTATCGGTCCACCGACCCGATATCATATTATCGGTACGAGCCCTACTCCCCACTTGTTCGTAAAAACATTCCCGAACCTTGGCCCAAAAAACTCGAGCTTTTTGAAAGTCGGCTACAAAATAAATAACAAAAAATGTAATAAGTACACATAAAACTTAAAAGAAATATCAAACAATAAAATTCACGAAATAATTTACCCGCGTTCCGATCTTGGGATATTTCAATCCAAACTTTCGCCAACGCAAGCTTCTCTTCTTTAAACCACGGAGTAGTCTTCCGCTTCTCTGGTGCCGAGGGACCATCCGCTTCACCGGTCTTCTTCCCCTTCTTTTTGTGGGATCGTTTTGCCGGCTCCGGTTGTGTTTCCGGGACCGAAAAATCAGGTTGTGACATCCCAATGAACTCTTGAAACGAAACGTTGTCCATGTAGTTACATTCCTCGGGAAATTGAGTGTCGTTGATGTTGCCCCAACCCGACATGGTTTGTAACTTGATAAATTCTTAAATTATTAGAGAGAAATGAAGTGAGAATGGTGTGTTATTGTTATAAAATGAGGTAGTTATTTATAATGTGTTATTTAGTAAAAAAAAAAAAACAATTTAAACTAGCCAACAGCTATTTTTACACCCCAAAGCCCAACGGCTATTTTCTGTCCCGCGACCTCAGTCACGCCGCCCAACCGCGCCCTGGCTCACCTGACCTGTGCAGCGGTGTTCGCGAGCCACATCACCGGCAACCTGGACCGCGCCCCCTCCTTCGCGAGCCACTACCCACAGTCTTAATAAAAATAATAATGTTAAGAAAAAAAACTATTGCACTAATTTAATAAAACACGTGCAACAATATAAGAACTGATTTTATATATTAACTAACACACACACACACACAAATATATATATATATATATATAGGGAATATATATATTGAAAACCACATCTAGTTGCGAAAACCCCGCAAACCCGAATATGTGGTTCCTGTTGTGTCACGTATCCCCTTATTTTATTAATTGTTTTTAACAAGAAGGGTACTTAGGTCAGTTCAATCCTTTGACCTTCTCTTTCTATTCTAATGCTGATTTAACCAACTACCTGATTTTCAACTTCATTTCTCTCTCTCTCAAACTCATTTAAAATTCTCAATACACTTATTTCTCTTCCTTTTCAAATCTTACTTTCATCTTCATCCCTCTCTCTCTCTCTTTCACCTGGTCGTCGCCTCTTGTGTTGACGACTAGGATTCCGACGATACTTAAAAGTTGTTTGACCTGAGATGGAGGAAATGGTGGGAATGTAGCCGTAAGTCACCACCGCCACCGACAGTGTACATTCAAGGTTTATTTATTTATTGTTCCTTTTTTCACCCATTAGTAATGGTTTGCCCTTTTTTTGTGTAATTTGATAGATGTATGATGTTTGGTAGATATTTATCATTTTTAATGTATTTGGTAGATCTTTGATGTTTCTTTCAAGATATGATGCTTTTTGTTTTTTTCGTTTTCAAAATCTAAATGATTGTACTTTTTATTTTTAATTATTTTTTTTCTTTTTATCAATAAGAATTCATATGAGTATATTTTTTTCATCATTTTTTTCTTTTTCTTTTTGTTCAAGATAAGATCTAAAGAATGTATTTGGCAGATTGTTTGTTCATAATATGATGTATTTTCAGTTTTTTTCGTTCTGTTTTTAAGGATCTAAAAAATTGTATTTCTGTTTTTTCTTTTTCTTTTCTTTTAAGATCTATCCATATGAGTGTATTTTTGGTTTTGATTTGTGTATAGTTAAAATAATTATTGGACTTATTAAGCTTGTAGCGATGGTGACAATGAGTTTAACATATGGTTTGTACACGTATTAATGTAGTATACATATGTTGTATAATCAACATATGTATTTTGTTGTTTTTTTTGCAGTTCCTCCTTAAACGTATGTTACCTCAGCCGTCACCTTAGGCCGGAAACCACCGCCAGGGTTTGCCTGAAGCCTGTTGGTTGTCGATATCTTAAAGAAAAATGGGAAGATGGTTGGATTGGATTTAGTTAGGATGAAAGAAAAATATAGTATATTTTTTTAAATATGGTGACTTTTGTGTAAGAGAGAGAGAGAGAGTGATGGTAACCTAAAGTGTGTGATTAAAATGTGTGGATATGTGTTGGAGAGAGTGTAATGGTGACATAAAGTAATGAAAAAGTATGAGTAAAAGTGATAACTTTGATTTGATTGATTTTTGAAAAGTACAATTCATGTCTCCCACACTCTCTTTTATATTAAATGTACATAAAATTTGTATAACCTCTGTCTCCCACTCTTTCTTATACATGTCATATGCAAGTTTTGATTTTCAGATCTGCCGGCTTAGATGGAGGTTTAGATCGAGTTGCGGCTAGGGTGTTCCAGCGGTACTTAAAGGTGTTTTGAGATGAAGGAGATGGAGGCCAGGGTTCCGATTTCTACATCTTATACCATCTTTAAAGCTTTTCGGGTTCCCATTTTCACATCTTCTGCCATAGTCAAAGTTATAAGAGCTCCTTTTATAATATAGGATTTATTAAATAAGAAGGTTAGTTATGTTTTTTTTTCTTTTTTACATTTTTAAGATCTAAAGGATTGTCTTTTTGTTTTTTCTTTATTATTTTTTTTCTTTTTATCAATAAGAATCCATATTAGTGTGTATTTTGGTATTTATTTGCTTATAAGATATGTTTTCTTCTTTTCCTTTTCAAGATCTGAAGAATTGCATTTTTGTTTTTCTATTATTAGTTTTTCTTTTAATCAATAAGAATCCATATGAGTGTATCTTAGGGTATATAAAATGTTCATAAAACATGTGTTCGTAAAACATATGTTCATAAAACATATGTTTGATTAATGTCTAAACAATTTACATATGTTTTTTTTGTTATTTTGCAGTTCCTTCTAAAACGTATGTTATATCCGCAGTCACTTGGGGCCGAAAACCTGTTGGTTTTTGATATTTTAAAGAAAAAGATGAAGATGGGCCGAACTGGATTTAGTTAAGATAAAAAAAATACATTGTTTTGAAAGCATGTTTTTTTGTATGAGAGAGAGATGGTGACATAGTGTTTGTGGATATGTGTAAGGGAGAGAGTGTTGTTGAGTCAAACAATTGACCTAAGGGGGAGATTGTTTAATCAAAGATTTGTTCTAAAAGACATATGGAAGATTGGAATCTTTTCAACCTCCTCAGAATTCGCTATGTATGGATCCGGGCACACCAAAGACCTCCAAGCAAGCTTTTACTTAGCCGGGTACGATATTTTGTCTATCGGGCAAGGTTATCTTCAAGAAGTCTTCTTTAGTGGATATCCGAGCAGGGTTTGCAAATTGGTGTATTACCGGGCAAGGTTCACTAGTTTATGCAAATCCGGGCAAGGTTCACTTTATCTAGTAAGTCTGTTCTTCAAAGCCAAGTAAAGTTCACTCCCGAGTAAGCTTTTGGCTAACCAAGCTCATGAAGCCAAGTGATTGGAAGACCGAGCAAGGTATTCATTAATAATTGTGGTCCAAGTAGGCTTGATGTGTTAATGGAATATTTCTAAGTAACATCGGGCAAGGTTCAACTCAAGCAAGGAACAGTGCTACCGAGCACACTTTGCTAATAAGTTATTCTATAGCAATGAGCTGAATGGACCATCGAAGAACAAGGTTGCTCGTAAGGGTTTGTCGGGCAAAGTCTGGCAAAGTCAAGAATATTGAAGTCTACCCGGTGAGTATTTCAAATCTGATTATTTTTGAACTCTGTTTTTACAAAGAAACTATTTTTGATTTCTCAAAATGTCTGGTTACGAAGAACAAGAAGTGTCTACTAACAAGATTCCTAGACTGTATGGACAGGAAAATTTCACTAAATAGAAGGTCTTGTTTGAAGCAGCCGTTTGCTATAATGATGTTGATATGTGGAACTCTATCAAGAATGGTCCACAAGGCACCGTTGAGGAAGGTGCAAATCCAGCTGCAACTGCGGCCGTGGGAGAAAGAATGAGAAATGTGGATGACAAGGCTTTAGCAATGTTGAAATTAGGTATGTCGTGGGAGATACTTACCAAGGTTGCTCATCATCCCACTGCAAAGGCAATGTATGATGCAATACTTGAAATGTTTGAGGAAAATGTTGAGCTCAAAAACATCAAGAAGCAGAGATTGAAGCAGCAGCTAGAAAGATTTAAGTATAAAGATGGAGAAAGGTTGAAGTCTATTCTTGAAAGGTTCTTAGCAATAGTGAATGATCTCAGAACCACTGACTATGTCATGAATGACCTTGACTTGAATACCAAGTTGCTCAACTCAATGCCAAAGGAATGGTATACTGCTTGCAAGTTTATCCTTACAAAACATAACTTCAATGATTTGAAATTGGATGATGTAGTATGCTTTCTTCAACTTGCAGAGATTGAGATGATAGAGAATGAGATGATTAAGGAGGAAAGACCTTGCTTCAATGTTTCAAATGCATTGATTGCTCCTATGGGAAATTTGACTACCAAGAATCAACAAATTCCTATTATTGAAGAACCAGTTGAGCATAGTACTGATACTCCAAAATCTTTTGTTGGGGTTGGCACAAGTAATATTGGAAACCAACAAAGATTCAATGTGCAACTGATTGATGACACTGATTCTGCCTCAATGGCAAGTGGGAATGTACCTCATACTAGTGGTGGACATGGTCAAGGCAGTGAAGCACATGCCTTGTTTTCAATGTTTAAAGAGTCATATAATGAATTTGTTGCAAAGAATTTAATTCACACTAGTGTAGTATATGATGATCTGGAGCAGATAGATGCTGATGACTTGGAGGACATGGATTTGAAGTGGCAAGTAGCCATGTTGGCCCTTAGAAGCAAAAGGTTATACAGCAGGACTTGTAGGACACTCCTATCAGGGCCTAATGAAAGAATTGGTTTTAATAAGTCAAAAGTCATTTGCTATAAATGTCAACAGTCTGGTCATTTTGCAAGAGAATGTAACATGCCAAGAAACCTTCAAATGAACCAATTTCAAAACCAACCAAGAAATCAGCAACCTCAATATCAAAAGAATCAGCAGAGAATCAACAACAACAACAACTTCAACAACAACTTTAACAACAATCCCAACAACAACTATAATCCCAACTTCAACAACTTCCAACCTCAAATGAACAATCATAATCAAGGAATTCCTCAGAATCAAGGTTTTCAGAGAAACAACAACTAAAACCTTCAAACTGTTCCAGACAACACTATTCCAGCCAACCAAAATCAGATCAGAAATTAAGGAAATGTTGCTGTAACAACACAGCATGAGGGTAACTTTGACTGGAGCAATCATGAAGAAGACATTGCAGATGATATCAAGAAAGCAAATGTGACATTCATGGCCATAATTGAGAAAGAAACTGGATCATCATCTCAAGTACACTCTGCTCCTACTATTGATTTAAATGAAGTTATCAATGATTTGAAAATGAAAGTAGGCAAGCTGGAAAGTGAGTGTTTTAAGAAACAAACTATTATCAATGCATATGAGGCAAGTGAACTGGTAAGTGAAGAAAGAATGAAAAGTTTGGAAGAAGATTGTGTAAACAGTTACAGAGCTCAGAAAAGGTTCACAACTGAAATAGATGGATTGAAGAAAATGATTATAGAAGAGAAGGTGCAGAACACAAAACTGCAAGCTGACAATGAGTTCTTGAAGAACTTGGTCTCCACTGGAAACGTCTGTGGAATTCTAAACCAAGTTAAGGAAGAAGACAAGTACAAAGCAGTACCACCACCATTCAACAATAACTTTATGCCAAAAGTTGATAAAGAAAAAAGAAATGCATATCTATAACAATTCAAAGATGTTTTCTAAGACAAAGAAGAACTTGTGGATTGTATAAGAATGTTGAGGTGAGTGAAGAAGGAGAGTTTGTTGTGAATAAAGATTGAAAGAAGAAAAGTCAATTGGAGTTCAAGTCTCTGAAGATGACTTTGGTTCTAATGATTTGAATCAAGATGACTTGAGTGATTTGAGTGATCAAATCACTGATGAGAAAATCAAAGCTGCTGAAAGAGGAAGAAAATACAAGAAACCAGAATCTATTGACAAACTTCCAATGTATCCACCAGTCACACCTAGAATGAAGAAACAGAATGAAAGAATGAAGAGAGAGCATGTGTCCTTTGACATATGTGAAAAGAAGAAGATAGATTACAATGCTGTAAGACCTCCAAGCAAAGAATTATTGGAAAAGTTATAACAGAACAACAAGAAAAGGGTGAAAGAAGAGGTGGATGTTGAAAATTTTATCCCAATTTACCCTATTTTCTCTAATCATGAAGTTCTTGATATTGGAGAAGTGGAAACCCTGGAAGAATATGAGAAGAGACAGTCAAGACACAGAGAAAGTCAAGATGAAGAACCACTGAATATGCAAAACATTGTGTTTGTAAAGAGTAAGACTGAAAGACAAGACATCAAGATTGAGGAATTTGTTCCTTTCTCAATCAACTTTGATAGTCTAAAGAATCAAAAGACCATTGGAGTCAAAGAACCCAGACCAAGTGAAAGATTCAAGAAAGAAAAAGAACATGAGAAATACAAAGGAAAGGTTTGGTGTAAAAAATGTGATGAGTATGGTCATCATACAGACTCTTGCAATGAAAGACTCAAATTCAAGCCTTTTCATGTCCCATATGAAACAAAGTATGGACAAGACTTTGTTGTGTACAAGCAAAAGCATGATGAATACCTGGGAAAGGGAAAAGTTTGTGAAAAGGAAGTTCTGAAGAAAGAAAGTCAAAAGCCTTCAATGAAAGGCAAGAAACATGTGGCTAAGCATGCTCAGAGGAGTAAATCTCCTATAAAGCATGAGAGAAAGGTCAAACAGAACTTTCAACCCTTGAGAATCATCCTTAAAAAGGAGATTCAATCTGTGAAATCTGATAGTTTTTAAGGATCACCAAACAGTGAAAAGACAAATATCAAAGGTGCATTTCCTAGAAGGAAACCAACTGAACTCACTGGTAATGAAAAGTTTCTAATGAAACATTGGTTTGAACCTGAAGGATTCCTTTGGAAACCTAACGCTGAAACCAAGGTTGAAACAGTTGCTGATATAAGAGACTACTCTGAAAAGAAAGACTATGTGGTGAAGAAGTGTGACACTGCATCAGAAGACTATCTAAGCTCAACCTCATTTGTTAAAACTCCAAGAGAGTGTGGTTATGAAACAGACAATTTAGATAATATAGAAGTCACTCATGAAGATCCTGAACCAACAACACTCACTTCCCAAGTTGCCACTGAAACTGAATCTGATGAGCTGCAAGTTGATATAGCTTGCACTTCATCACTCAACTAATTAAACTTTTTCTTATGTGCAGGAACAGTCCACTCCTCTGAATGACCTATGGTACATGGATAGTGGTTGTTCTAGGCACATGACTTGTGACAAGAGATCACTTGTCAATTATGAAGAAAAGTTTGAAGGTCCTGTAGCATTTGGGAGTTATGAGAATGGTGGAAAGATTGTTGGTAAAGGAATCTTAACAAATGGAAAAGTTTCATTTGATAATGTATTTCATGTTGAGGGTCTTCAGTATAATCTACCGAGTATTTCACAAATGCGTGATAAGGGTTACAAAGTCAGTTTTGATGATTCCCACAGTTTCATTCTAAAACCTGAATTTGTGATTCCACCTGAAATGATTATGATGATGGCACCAAGAAATGGCAACCTATATGAATTGAATATGAAAGAAGCTGTTTCAAGGGGAGGTGCATGTTTTGTGTCCAAAGCCACTGAAAATGAGTCAAAATTGTGGCATAGGAAACTGTGTTATGTGAACTTAAAGAACATGAATAGACTTGTCAAAGGTGAGCATGTAATAGGCTTACCTACAAGAGAGTTTAAATTAGAAGATCATTGTAGTTCATGCCAAAAAGGAAAACAACACAAATCTACTCATAAGCCAAAGCTCATCAACTCAATTGATCAGGTACTTGAATTACTTCACATGGATCTCTTTGGTCCTGTGAGTGTACCAAGTATAGGAAAGAAAAGATACTGTCTTGTGATCATTGATGACTATTCAAGATATACTTGGGTTTATTTCCTAAGTACGAAGGATGAGACTGCAGAGCTGATTAAGGGTGGGTTGTGTAACAATGATTGAGAAAAAATTGAATAAGAAAGTTAAAATAATGAGAAGTGACATTGGTACTGAGTTCAAAAATGGAGTTATGCAAGAATTTTTTGCAGAAAAGGGAATACTTCAACAATTTTCAGCTCCTAGAACTCCTGAACAAAATGGTGTTGCAGAAAGAAGGAATAGAACTTTGATTGAAGCTGCAAGAACCATGTTAGCAGATGCTAATTTACCTGTTACCTTTTGGGCTGAAGCCATAAATACAGCCTGCTATGTTCAGAACAGGGTACTTGTCAACAAGAGGCATAACAAGACTCCTTGTGAAATATTCCACAACAGAAAGCCTTATATCAAGTTTTTCAAGCCCTTTGGATGTAAATGTTTTCTTCTGAACACTAAGATTATTTGAACAAGTTTCAAACAAAATCTCTGGATTGTTCCTTTGTTGGATATTCTACACACTCAAAAGCTTACAGAGTATACGTGAAAAACCATTTGAGTGTTATAGAATCATCTGACATCATCTTTAATGAGAATCAATTCAATACAGTTGATGGTGCAGCATGGCTGTTTGATCATGAAAAGTTGATAAGGTCTTTCAAGATTTATCCTGAAGACTTTGATGACTCTTTCTACAAGACCAGTGTAATTGAAGAGAAAAAGAAGAAAACATTGGACTTGGAAGAATTATGGAAGAAGGTTGCAAGAAAAGAAAAGGAATATACTTTTGTGAAGAATTCCTTAAGTGATATTGTTGAGCAAGATCAAGGAAATAATCAAGAGAACAATCACAATCCTGAACATGATCATACTGAGAACAATCAAGACAATCAAGAAGTACAGAATGATCAAGTTTAGAATGAGGGAGACACAAGTAACCTATTAAATGTAGAAGAACATGCATCTACTGCAAGATTTCAAGATCTATTTGAGAGACTGAATTTAGAAAACAATGGTGCATCTACTTCAGGACATAATAATGAAGAAGCACCCGGATTTCATGATGCAGAAACTGATTTGATCATTGAAGAACCAGATCTCAATGAAACAAATCTTGACACAAATGTGTCTACAGATATGATTGTTCAAACTCCTTATGTGGAAAAGAACCATCCTTCTGAAAACATCATTGGAGATTTGCATGAAAGAGTCACAAGAAGTCATTCTGAAATTGAAAACATCTGTCTTTACTCATGCTTTCTATCCCAAATAGAGCCAAAGAACATTGCTCAAGCACTAAAAGATAATAGTTGGGTGGAAGCAATGCATGAGGAATTGGAACAGTTCAGAGACCTACATGTGTGGGATCTTGTTGATAGGCCAATGACAGATATGCAATAGGAACTAAATGGGTTTTTAGAAACAAAAGGGATGAGAGGGGTTTGGTGATTAAGAATAAAGCCAGACTTGTGGCACTAGGATGTCTTCAAGAAGAAGGAATAGACTTTGAGGAAGTCTTTGCACCTGTTGCAAGACTTGAATCTATCAGGATCTTTCTTGCATATGCTGCCTCAAAGTACATTAAGGTGTTCCAGCTTGATTTTAAGTCTGCATTTCAAAATGGAAAGATTGATGAAGAGGTGTATGTAGCTTAACCTCCAGGTTTTGAGGATCCCTTGTATCCAAACAGGGTGTATAAGTTGAACAAAGCCCTATATGGATTGCATCAAGCTCCTAGATCTTGGTATGATGAGCTGTCAAATCATCTTCTTGAAAATGGTTTTAAAAGAGGAGCCATTGACAAGACACTCTTCTACAAAAGAAAGGGATCAGACTTGCTTCTGTTACAAGTGTATGTGGATGACATCATCTTTGGATCTACAAATGAACAAATGTGTATGGAGTTTGAAGGGGTAATGAAGTCCAAATACAGCATGAGCTCCATGGGAGAAATGAACTTCTTCCTTGGATTGCAAGTTCAACAGAAAGCTGAAGGGATCTTCATTTACCAGACCGAATATGTGCAGGACATCTTGAACAAGTTCAACTGTCATGAGTACAAAACTGCTTCAACTCCAATGGACACCAAATAAAAGATGATTGCTGATGAAAAGGGGGAGCCTGTAGATGAACATGAATACAGAGCCAAAATTGGATCCCTGATGTACCTGACTGCAACAAGACCAGATATTATGTTTGCTGTATGTGTGTGTGCAAGTTTCCAATCAAATCCAAAAGTCTCCCATATGAATGCTGTGAAGAGAATTTTAAGATATTTGAAGGGAAGACAAGACTTGGGAATTTGGTATCCAAAGAATAAATCTTTTGATCTAATTGCCTACACAGACAGTGATTATGATGGATGTTACATGAGCAGAAAGTCAACCTCAGGAGGATGTCAATTTTTGGGTGAAAGGCTAGTGTCATGGCAATGCAAGAAGCAGACTACTGTCTCAATCTCCACTACAGAAGCTGAATACATTGCTGCATCTACCTGCTGTGCACAAGTTCTATGGATTCAAAATCAGATGCTGGACTATGGTTTGAATTTTCTGAACACCCCTATTCTTATTGACAATACTGCTGTATATTTTACTGTTAAAAATCCAGTTCAACATTCTAAAACTAAGCACATTGAAATCAGACATCACTTCATAAGAGATTGCAGTGAAAAGGGTTTGATTGAAATGCAAAGAGTTGATACAAGTGACAATTTGGCTGACCTATTCACCAAACCACTTGATAGAACCAGTTTCAACTTTCTTCTGAAAGCTCTGGGAATGATCAACTATGATGAGATCTGATTAAGGATGTGTGCCTAGTTGTGTACCTCTTTGTGCTAACTGATTATTTTGTTTGAGGTCACACATAATGAATGTTTAGTGAATATGCTTGATTATGTTGTTTGATATGTTAACTATTATGTGCTTTAACTGATTATGTGTGCAAAATTTGACATGATTAATTTGATTGATATGTTTGCATGTTTATCAGTTGATCTACATTTGTGATGTTAGGATGAGTGTTACTGTTATGAATTACTTGTTAATGTAAGCTTAACTAACATCATTGCTTAATTGCTTGAATATGTGCTTTATCTGATCATTTGATGTTATTAGGATATGATAGACCTTAAATGTTAGTACTGTCTGCTTATCTTGATGACATTATGTTTGATTAAGATTTGAATATGTGTGAAAACTGTTTGTGTCAAATTGAGTCTTATGTCAAAATTAAGTGATAAAATGAAGTTTTCCAATGAATTTTGCATAAATTCTTTATTTTGGTCAAAACATGAGCAAGTTGATTAATGGTGTAGAGATATGATAAGATTACTCAGTTCAAGCTTTAAAGAAGCTTAAAAGAAGGATTTTTAAAGAAAGACTCAAGTAGTTATTTTTGCTGAAAATTATGTCATTTGCCCAGTTGGAAGGACATGTACTTGTGTATGTTTGGTCCTTAAATCTCTACAGATTCAAAGGATAGCCATTGACCTGAAAAACTGAATGCATATGGGGCAATTATGGCTTTTTTCTTATTCCCTCACTTAAAACTATGTCAATAGCTCTGACTTTGAAAGGACATATATTCACATGTATGTTTGGTCCTGCTAACCACTTGTAGTCAAACAGGATAGCCATTTACCTGCCAAGTAAGAGAAATTGGGGTGATTGAATATTAAACTGTATTTAATATGGGAAATGATAGTACATTGACTGCTTAGTCAATCATATGGATTTAATAGGCTAAAAGGACCTTAGTATAGTCATTAACATGTATGGTTGCTTTCCCATGATGATGTAAAATCTAAGGTGATATAAACATAATGAATATGCTAATCTTTATGTGGAGATACATAGTTGTCTTTGCATGTCTCAAGATAAATCTCTCCAAATGATAGGCAGAAAAGTGATTACCAAGTCACACACAAGCCTGTTGTTATTTGGTCAACCAAAAAATGAAGCATCTTTAAATATGACAAAGAACATGTTTTGAGAAAAGTTGAGAAAATATCAAAAACAAGGGGAATAATGAATAAATCAACCAAAAGTTGATAAGTGTTTTAAATATTTTATCAAACAAGAGGGTTACAACAAGAACAACAAAGATGTTGACAAATCTGTCTCATCTTGAATGAAAGGCCTGTTACTTAACAGTAAGTCCAACGTTCAACCTCTATATATGTTTGAATATCAAAAATAAAAAAAATTCCAATAAGTTCTGTCATACAAAATAATTTTTGACCAAATATAGGAGGTTGGAGTCAAATTGGGGTGATCTGGGGAAAGCCAAATAAGCTTTGAGAAGAGATATGAGGCATCATAGCACAGTGTTGACCATTAATGCATTATGCTACTAAATGAACCTTAATCATATCTCCAAAGAAATGAAATTCATGCTAAGTTTATACCTGCTGTTAACATATCTATGTTGTCATAATAATGCTGAGAATGAAGTATTGAGAAATTTACTTAGTCAATATGATCCCATTCTTGTGATCTTTTCAGAAAATAGAAGAAACTGTTTTGAAGAGAAATACAACTGAAATTTGATCTCTAAATGCACCATTTGCTCTTAAACTATGATCTTTAATGAAAATTATATTTTGACAAAGCGGTTTAAGTCAAAAAGTGTTGCATTTTGCCTTTAATAGGTTGAATATGTAAGTTCGGGTAAGGTTTAATGTTTTATAACCTTCCCGGGCACAAAACAGTTGAATATGTTTGAATATGTATTTTCGGGTAAGGTTTGATGTTTTATGACCTTTCCGGGCAAGCTTAGTCATTTTTGGCTAAGTGTATGATTTTCGGGCATGCTTTGAAGTGTTTACACTTTCCGGGTAGAGTACACTATTGTACTAATTTCCCGAGCAAGCTTGAAGTCTTGAGATGATTATGTGTTGTAACTAGCTTTTAACAAGAAATTCTTGTTCCGGGCAAGCTTTGCATTTTGTATGACTGATTGTTATTCCAAGTAAACTGTGTAAACATAGGATTAGTACACCGAGTAAGCTTTGTGATTTGTGTGAATATGTTTTCTTTGAAATTACAAGTGTTTCCGGGCAAACCTTGTTTTCCGGGCACACTTTATATTTCTGGTACACTTTTGTTCCCTCAATATACTTGGTAATTTCAAAACTTGACATTCTAAGTACACTGTCTGCTAGAAGTCCTTTTTCGGGCACACTTTGTACTATAGGAAGGTTATTCGGGTATACTTTGCATAAGAAGGTTGTTCGGGCACACTATGTTTCTTAGTATGCTTGATTGAATATGTTTCTTTGATTGAATATGTTTCTAGTATGCTTAATTGAATGTGTTTCTTGTTCTGATAGGGTTTATGCTAGATTAAGCTTTTTAATTTAATTTTAAGAAATTTTTATGGGTATCTTAACTGATTCCTAGCAAGGATGTTTATTTGATATTTTATACTTGATTATTTGTCTTGTGATTAAGTTCTCAAGAAATCTGGTATTTTGGGTAAGCTTTCTTCATAGAGTCTTGACTTTAAAATACTTAGCTTGACCAAGCAAGGTTTGATATTTTTATCGGGTAAGCTTTGTGTAAGTGGAAGTATACCGAGTAGACTTTGCAAAGATTCACTTTTCCGAGTAAGGTTTGCTTAACTTAAAAGATAATAAATGTTTTTAATATATCAAGTGGATAATGTTACTGTTTGACAGCTAATAATTCATTAAACGACAAAAAACATTTAAAACCCACTTTCAAAAAGGTATATAAGAGGGAGTTAGGCATAATTTTTCAACATTACTTTTCCCTCTCTCTCTCCTTCCACTGCAACTGCTTACTCACAAAGAAACCTAAACCGACTTTCGCATTCATTTATATTCTAAACCTTAACTTGAATCCGCCCTCTAATTCCGACTCGGTAAGCAATAATAATGTTTTTTATGATCACGATTAGATTACAATGGGCTATGATTATGTATTTGATTACTAATACCCTGTTTATGTGTTTAGGTTATAAACTTTTCGAAGAATAGGTTCTTGATAATTTTTCCCTCTTTCTTCTTCATTTTTATACCTTGAAATTACTTAAAGTACTGAACTTTATGACTAATTTCACTTTGAATATGTTTGATTGTGTTGTTCAGATATGGCGGAAGAAGAACAACCCAAATACTTCTTTGAGAAGAAACATAACATGTGTGCACTATTACAAGTTACACTTGATAACGAGCCGGTGGCGAGAATGATTACATGGATGGCTCGATCGAATGTCAGTTTCGCTTTTACTGAATGCCCAATCATCTACAGAAATCATTCACTAGATTTCTGGAGATCTGCAAGACTTATGGATGATGTAAATGGTCGGAGAATCGAAGCAAATGTTGCAAGCCATGAGATACATGTGACGGAAAGAATGATTAGAAGATGTTTTCAATTAAATGATGATGACCATAACCCAATAAACTTCAATACAGCTCACTTGATGAGGATATTTGAGCAAACGATGGGTTATCAGGGAACTTTACATGATGGGCAGTTTCAAAAAGGGATGTTTCCGATACTGTATAGATTCCTTATTCATCATGTGATACAGGGATTTGCTCCACGAAAAGGATCATGGACTCTGATAAGTCATGATTTAGAAAATGCCACTGTGATTTGCCATTCAACTTTTCAAAGATGATCTTTGAAGGTTTGGTATCAAATCTAAAGAAGGCTGAGGTGCATAGATTCTTGCAATACCCAAGATTCCTACAGATAATCTTTAACCGTGAATTACAAGATCTACCCACTATTGGCATTACACACCTACTGTAGAATCCCAACACATATGGAAGAATTAGAAATCCGGGTGTTGCCAATAGATTTAATCTAAACATTCCGTTTGAGATTTTACCATGGTTGTTGGACCATGACTTGGATGTGATGCCGGTGCCTGAGTTGAGCTCAGATGAGGAAGGAGGGGAAGAAGATGATTTTGGAAGTGATGATGATGACTCTGATGGAGATGATAATGCTGATGAGGGAGATGAAGGAGGGGCTGGAGGAGCCATGATTATTGGTGCACATGATCAGGGGGAGCAACCTGAGGAACCAGAACAACCCATTATTCCAACACCACCACAATCACCATTACACATTGACCAACCCATTATACCATCACCACCACAAACACTACCACATAAAACAACTCAATCCCCACCCCAAACCTTAACCATGAGCCAGCTTGAAACATCAACACATATATCCCCAACACCACAAACACCACCAACATCTAGCTCAATTCATTCTGATCCATTCATTCCAAGCCCACCTCATACACAATCACCACCACAATCCATTTTCCAAACCCAAACCACAACCCAAGAACCACCTGAATATGATCCATTCTTTACATCACCACCTACAACACCACCCACTGATACTGACTTATTCCAAAGAAACTCGAACTTATTGAAAGAAAATGATGAATTGAGAAAGAGGAATGAGGAGGTCACAATGGAGAATGTGATGTTGATAGAGAAGTTGGCACGAGCTGAAATAAGAATTAAAACCCTAGAGCAGGAGGTTGAGAAGACCCCAGCTGCCCCAAAACAGGGGGAGAATGAAAACGTGCCAACTGAATCTGTGGTAAATGTTGAGAATGTGGATGGTTTGAAATTAATTCTGAATGCATATGATGATGGAGAGGAGGATAGTGAGGAAAGGAGAGTTGAAAATGATGAGTATGAAGGTGATAAATCAGATATTGGAGAACAAGATTATGATTATAATGATGAAATAATGAATGTTGAATGGAGTGAAGAGAATGTTGAGACAGAGGATAGAGTTGAAAAGACAAATGTTGAAGAAAATGTAGCTACCACTGATGTGGCTACTGATGTCTTGACAGATGTGGCAACTAATAACTTAATTGATGTTCAAACTGAGGAAATCATTAATGAAAATGTTGCTACTGAGGAACTTATACACACTGAACCGAAAAAAGATCAACAAGCATGTTCCAAGAGAGTAGAGCATGACCCAGAACTGGAAGCACTTGAAAAGGAAATAGATGACTATGTACAGTCTGAAGATGAAGAGGATGTGAGGAGGAGAATAGAGAAAGGTAAAACAAAAGTTTGTGAAGAAGAGCCTGTTAAGGCATATCCAGAGAAAGACATTTTGTTTAAAGATGATACTATTGCTGCTGTTGCTGCTGCCTTGAAAGAACAAGAAAACATCATGAGAGAAACAAGGGAAAGGGAGATACTGGCCCAAACCTTGACTCCAGAGGAACTGGCAGAGCAAGAAGCCTTGATCAAACAAGCCAATATTGCAAAAGAAATCATTGATGAAGTGGCTGATAAAGAGGTGATTGAAGCCTTGATTAAGTTAAAGAAGGTTGAAGAAGCTGAAAAATCATTAGCTATGGTGGTAAGCATGTTTCAACTACAGAGTCAACCTGAAAATGAATCCCAACAGTAACCTGAAAGGAATACTGAAAAAGAAAATAAAGAATCTATTGAAGAAATGTTGGCTAAAACATCAAAAATACATGAAAATGTGGAAAGATTTGAAAAGAAATACTCAAGAAAGAGGAAAGCTACTGATCAGGGCATGAGAGATGATTAGAAACAAAGAGAGGGAGATGGGATGAAAAGAATAAATGCTATATAGAGACTCCTGATGATGATAATGATGCAAGCCCAATAAGGGCAATTCCACTACAAACACTGCAACTAGGTGAAAGGATTCCAGGTGTTCCTGATGTAACTGAACCAAATCCAGATCATCCATCCTCTGTTGAACCCAAAATTGATGCTGTAAATGATTCAACTTAGGAGGAAGATGAGTCTGATGATTCCGATGATGATGATAATCCTGATGATGATCAAGGAAAAAGTGCAAAGAATGCCAATGTTGAGTCCCCACATGTGACAATGACTGATGAACAAAGGGATAGCATTGAGCAGAGTTTGTTGAATGCCAGACTGAACAATCCTTTGATTATGAAGTTAAAGGAACTTGGTGTAAAGTTTGAGAGTGTGGCTCATATGAGTGATGATGAGTTGAATAAGAGACTTGAGGAAGAATATGAAAAGATCAAAAGGGCCATGCAGCAAAAGAATAGAGATGATCAGAAGTACAGAGAGTATCTGAGAAGGGATGGTTATTCAGAGAAGGATCTGACACACTTCAAATTTAACCAACTCCAAGATCTTTATAACAGTGAAAGAGTAAAAGTGATTGAAAAGTGTGTAAAGGAGAATGAGAAGATTGAAAAGATGGAAACTTTGAAAAAGAAATTTGGAGGAATGTGTGGATACCTGCTGGAGAAAGGATTGAAGCCTGAAATAGTTGAGAACTTAACAAAAGAATCAGTGTTGGACCAGTATAATAAACTGAAAAGAAAAGAAAAGCTGAAGAGGGTACAAACTGAGAGCTCTACTAAAAGGTCTGAAACATCTGTTGAGCCTCCAACAAAGAAAAGAAAGATCATAACTCTAAGAGAGAAATTGACGATTCAGGGTGAAAAGGAAATGTCAAAGGAAGTACCTTTTGTTGACACATCTATCCCAAAGGAAGTTAATTCTGAACCTGAAGATGAACCTATTGTTCCTTGGGAGAATGAAGAAATGATAAATATTCTAAGGGGGATAATGATTAATCAAAGGGGAATGGATTAAGCCTCATTTAATGCCTCTGAAAAGCAAGACTTAACAGATCTTTTCTATATTCAAAAGGCTGAGTGGGAAAAAGCTCTGAGGGAAGGTGATAACCCTAGAAGCTTTGTTGAAGGAAGATTTATACCTGGAGGACTGTCAAAAAGTCCTGGGTTAGCTAAAATGATGATGACTGTTAAAGAACAAGCAAGACAGGATCTTGTTGAACTAGCTAACCTTCCACCTGAGATGGTGGAGGCCATCTACATCAACACCTTCAACTTGAAGCCTAGAAAACCCAAGAAGTCGATTCCATTCAGGCCTCCTATTTCAAGAAGACATTAACAAGGTGGAAGAGGTGAATCAAGTAGTTATGTACCACAAAGAACAACAAGACCACAATCAGATGTGGATCTTCCAAGAGAACTTTATTATGATTCTGTATCTGAATGTTTGCGAGTGAATATGGAAAGCAGAAAGTTGAGAGACATAGTTGTGGGAGGTGACTTTTATGAGTACACTCAGGAACAACTAGAAAGAATGGCCACTCTTAACCTGTATAATTATAGAGATAGAAACAAGATGGCAGGAAAGCAAATGAATGATCTCTCAAAGTTTTTGAAGGAAGAAGCTGACAAGGGATTCCAGTTCTTAAAAGAAAAGAGAAGTTGGAGAATGATTCAACTTCACAAATCAAGAAGGTGAGAAAAGTTAAGAAGAATGGACAGCTGAACTGAACTACCTAATGAATGTCAGAGACAGAAATCCTTTGTCAAACTTAAACACATGCATAAGCATTGAAAGAAGAATGACACTCCCAAATTACACAATTCAAAGAAATGGCGTTATAACTGAAGTTGAATACAAAGAAAACGTTGGCCATTATTTGCTGAGAAATTCTGATGGAAAAGTACAGGGGATAATCAAGAAGGATGAAGACTTGACTTACTTTCACGACAAGGATCTGATGGATATAAGGGATTTGGTCATACTAGAAAGTCATAGTCACTACCAAATCCTTGATATCTTTAGGCTGAGAGCTGCATCAGTATTAGTAAACATAAGACAAGCCGCCCATAATGCAAGGAGGAGACAAGATTCATAGATTAGGCTTTGTTATGTAATGTCTTCGGACATTATTTTGATTATGTAACTTGTTTATGTAATGAATATGTACTTTGATTTTGATTTGATTTGTATTTTGACTAAGTGTAAGTAACCATAGAATGCTTTGGGTCAGCTGAGGTGTTCCAATCTAGGGGGAGATTGTTGAGTCAAACAATTGACCTAAGGGGGAGATTGTTTAATCAAAGATTTGTTCTAAAAGACATATGGAAGATTGGAATCTTCTCAACCTCCTTAAAATTCTCTAATTATGGATCCAGGCACACCTTAGACCTCCGAGCAAGCTTTTACTTAGCCGGGTACGATATTTTGTCTATCGGGCAAGGTTATCTTCAAAAAGTCTTCTTTAGTGGATATCCGAGCAGGGTTCGCAAATTGGTATATTACCGGGCAAGGTTCACTAGTTTATGCAAATCCAGGCAAGGTTCACTTTATCTAGCAAGTCTGTTCTTCAAAGCCAAGTAAAGTTCACTCCCGAGTAAGCTTTTGGCTAACCAAGCTCATGAAGCCAAGTGATTGGAAGACCGGGCAAGGTATTCATTAATAATTGTGGTCCAAGTAGGATTGATGTGTTAATTGTATATTTCTAAGTAACATCGGGCAAGGTTCAACTCAAGCAAGGAACAGTGCTACCGAGCACACTTTGCTAGTAAGTTATTCTATAGCAATGAGTTGAATGGACCATCGAAGAACAAGGTTGCTCGTAAGGGTTTGTCGGGAAAAGTCTGGCAAAGTCAAGAAGATTGAAGTCTACCCGGTGAGTATTTTACTTGGTGAAATACTCTTCAAGTAAAGTATACCCGGAAACTGATCCCCCACACACTTCTATGTTACCAAGTCCTGAAGGATGGCAGAGTACACAGCCTACTCGGAAAATCAAGATAACTGCAAAGCCTACCCGGAAGACTTGTTTTACACTTAGAATATTTCTGAATATGTAATTTGAATATGTTTTAGCATTTAGGGTTTCTAGAAGGAATGACAGCTGTAAAGGAGGTGTCAGGCCTATAAAAGAAATAATTTAGGGCACGCCTCCTAAGGCAGATAGACTCATTAATTCAGAGAGAATATTATTGAGTGTGACGGCTGTCTTAGAATAGTACGAATAAACTTTCCTTCAAGAAACCCTAAATCGATTACCCTTTGTATGATGAACATTATATAAATGGAACTCTTTTGAGTGAATCTTGTGTGTGTTAGTTACCTTTGATTACTGTTTAGCAACCACATCGTTTGTTATTGATTCCTCCTTTAACAAACGGTAATCTTTCTAAATATAGCAACCCGTCATTAACTCAATTGTTGGCACATCTATTTGTGTGAGTTATGACATGATTTGAGTAAGATCCAGCTGAAATCGGGGAAATGACAAGTGTGACGGTGATATAAAGTGTGTGGATATGTGTAGAAGAGAGAGATGATTGTGACATACTTTATTTTTTTTAATAAAAGTACACCCTTAAAGGTGGTGAAAAGTTCTTTTGAGTCATATCAATTTTTTTACTTTTGATTTATTTTCATGTTGACTATTTAAAAATTTAAATCTTTATTGATTTTTGTAGAGTTTTTTTATGTTAACAATATCTTCTTATAGAACAAGAAAGTTTTAAAATTTTTATGATACACCATGCACCTCCTTGTTTGATGGTCTGCAATACACAGTTGTCGGAAAATAAATGAACTCAATAATTTGGAGATTTAAGTTTTTAATAGAAAATTTGTTGTTATTAAAATGATATTCACAAATAAAGAGAGAGAAAGTAATGATGTCATAAAGTAATAAATGTGACGGTGACATGAAGTAATGGAAGTGTTGGTGACATATTTTTATTTTCTTAATAAAAATACACATTTAAAGGTGATAAAAAATACTATCAGGGTCATATCACCTTCTTAATGAACAAGAGAGTTTTAAAAATCCAATAAGACTCATTTCTTAATTGCTTTAAAAATTCTTTTGAAAAGGTTTGTGTAATAATAATCATTAGTAAATTGTTTGACATTTTGTTTTAAGTTGGAGATATATGATTTAAATTTTAATTTATTAGTAATATTGGTGAATTAGATAGATAAAAAAAATTGAATAATAACATTCCAGTACAAAAAAAAAAAACATACGTTTTTGCATATTTAAAAATATGAAGACAAACGTTACGTTTTTGCATATTTAAAAATCTAAAGACA
Organism: Bidens hawaiensis; assembly: GCF_021521415.1. Classification (NCBI taxonomy): domain Eukaryota; kingdom Viridiplantae; phylum Streptophyta; class Magnoliopsida; order Asterales; family Asteraceae; genus Bidens; species Bidens hawaiensis. The sequence continues at coordinate 5,862,807 of NW_027491019.1, read as the reverse complement.
GATGTAATGTCACACCCCGAAAATCTTAACTTAAAACAGCGGAAGACTTAACTTAAATCGTTCGGTTTATGACTGATGCCGATAGCCAATACCAATAGAATAATTAATAATAAAAGATTATCTTTTATTAAAGAAAATATATATATTACATAATCAGAGTTTTATACACGTGTTATCACACGGTCTTATTTCAACACTATTCAAACACGACCCGCCCTCCTTTCCATGCATTACTCGAAACCTTCACTTACCTGAAAAACATATTAAAATAACGGTTAACACAATGTGTTAGTGAGTTTCCCTTTATAACAAAATCGTCTATATATATATATATAGATAAAGGATCCAATACAATAATCCCTTATCATACAATATGGACGCGAGTTTCTACACCATCGATATCAAAAAACACGTGACCTTCCACTGCTCCAGTGCTCTAATCCTCTGCTCCCATCAACTCTAATCCACTGCTCCATCGATTCCGTACACCTTCACCTTCACCGTTACCGTCCAATGATTTCATCCACCGCCGTGACCGTCGAGGTATTGTCGTGAACACCATCTTCCTCGTCACGCCTTTTTCACAGGTCAGTTGATAAAATTGACCAATTGAAATTGAAATTGTTGCAGTAATTGATTAATTAAACTTTGAAATTGGTCCAATTAATTATCAATTTGAAGTTTCAATTGATCAATTTTGAGTTTTGCAGAAACCCAGTTGCAAACGTTACATATTTTGTTCATATGATCGAATCAATGATCAAATTAACGGTCGATTGACGATTGTTTGGTGATTATGAGATTATATGAAGTGATTTCAGTGTTCAATTTCATGTTTACAGGTGTTTAATTTTTTTTGTTGGTTTTAGAGGTTCTGAACACCCAGAACTTCTTAGAACTTCTAAACCTTTTTGAACACCCAGAACTTCTTAGAACTTCTAAACTTTTTTAAACAACCTGAACTTCTTAGAACGTATTAGAATGTTTAAAGATGTTCATTTTTTCGAACACCCAAAACATCTGTGAACGTATTAGAACGTTTAAAGATGTTCTTTTTTGGAAAGAACGTTTAAAGGTCTTCAGTTTTATTTCAGAACGTTTAAACACAATATTTTGAACCCTATTCAGAGCTCGATTGAGTGCGTTATTTCTGCAATTCCATAATCGATTGATGTTTTTGTTAGAACTTCTAAACATTTTTGTTAGAAATTCTAAATTTTTGGTACAGAACTTCTAAACTTGAATGTTTAAAGGTGTTCGTTTTTTTTCAGAATGTTTAAATGTACAGTTTCTTCAGTTTTTGTTTAACTTCCAAAATAAGTTGCAACTGTAAAATTGAAGGCTCAAATTTGTATGATTAGATAAAAAATTGAAGAACAAACAACAATCGTTTGTTTAATTGCAAAAAGAATTGACCCATTGTGTTTGAAGTTTATTCGCAGGTAACAAACATTTTTTAGGTTTAGATAACTCAATTTAGTTTGATGTCAATCTGTAGATTAGTTTGTTATGGATCGACGATTGAACTATATTGATATAGATGGACATCTGATGAATCAATTGATGAATTAGATTGTAGAATTAGATTTAGGTTATTTACGATTATGCCACCGCTTAAAAGTTAAATCGATGTTTATAAAGCTCGCGTACCTAATGTACGATAACTGATTATTGTACAATAACCCACCCCTATATATATGTGTGTGTGTGTGTATATATATATATGAAAACAACATCCATATAATGATCTTTTGTCATTAAATCCATTATCAATATGTGTGTAATCGTCACTACACCCCGAATTATATTTAAAACATCCCGTGTATAGTGGCTTACCACCATTATAACACCAATCCGTGTGTAATGATCTACCGTCATTACATCACAAAAAAATAGGCATTTTACTTCTTAAACAAATTGTGCTGTTGTAGACGAGCAAAGAATATAACATTGCGTATGACTATCATAGTTGATAAGCTGACACATACCATACTCAAAATACGCCCACTTCAAACCCAACGCGATGGAAGTAGGGGGCGTCACCCCGATAGATCTATCCATATTTATGTGCCCCTTCTAGGGTTAACCGTTATCTAGCCAACTAGACTCATCCCGCGTTTGACACAATTTGTAAAATAAAATGCCTTTACAATATCAATGAAATCCCTATGTAATAAAGAATATGTTTTTCCCCCAAAACACAATTAAATATCAATTTGAAAAAAATTCCAGTTAAAAACAAGGGGGTTCGATAGAGAAACTCACGATTTGTAGCTTTTCGTTCCAAAATCCCGTGTCCTATATACGTTTTGTTAATAAAAACTTGGTTTTAGTTTTTATATAAAACCCTTTTTAGTTTTATCTAGTGTCCACACAAGCACATAAGCAAATAAGCGAGTACACATAGTTCGGTTTTCCGTTAACTATTATTTAATTAACTAAATCAATTAATAAATAATTTAAATATAATATAATATAATATTTTAAGTTTCAGTTGCTGGAAAGTTTTAAGAAAATATTAAATCTTTTATTTTTCATAATTCTTGTTGGTTTTGTCGTTTTATGTTTTAAAATGAACCGTTTTGGTTTTTCGTGCAAAATGTAACTTTTAAATAATGAAAAGTACTTATTACACATATGTTAGTCAATTTTTATAAGTTACTTTGTAAAAATATATTATTTTCATTTTTGTTAATATTTTCTTAACATAGCAACTTTTTAACGTTTTCGTGTCGATTTTCGTGATATGAACCGTTTAGGACTAAGTTTTATCATCTTGTCCTTTTCCCATATATTAAATTATGTTACATATGAGAATTTTATAACTTTAGGGGCTGTTCTTAAACAGTCCCTAAGAGTTGTGTCGGTGTAACACCCTACTTTTGATTATAATAATAAAATATATTTCGTTTATTTTATATTGTGTCGTTTATCGGTAGATAATAAACTGTACACGGTTGGGCTTAGACTTTAGAAGATGGAATAGGCTTTAGGTCCATGGGCTTAAGGGAGTATAAATACCCCTTAAACCCTAAACCTTTCCATTTTCATCCATCTCTACACCTTAGCCTACACCTTCCAAAACACACACATCATCCTATAACCCGAACCAAGATCCAAAGACTAGAACCCGAGCTTGTTGGTGCTAGATCGTCGTGAAGAACCAAAACAACATCAAGGCTTAACCGTGTTCGTAGTTTGACTCGTTTAAGGTACGTTTATGGTTAGAAATCATTCGTTTAGGTTCGGATTGGTTTAGGAAATCACAGATCTGTTATAGTATGTTGAAAACGAATCCAATACAACAAATATTACTAAAATCCATTAACGATTGGTAGGTTAATTGATAACCTAAAAGAACCCGTAGCATATATGCCTAAATCGCACCCCATAAACCTGAATATTTGGACGAACAAAGGGTTATGGTTTGTAGGCACTGTAATTCCGAATCTGTTGATACCTAAATCGTGTTATTTGGTTAAGAAATGAAGGTTTAATCGCAGATCTAAGATCTGTTGACTATTTGCTGTTCTTGACGATTTTGACTTTGACCCCATGAGTCAAAGTCTGGATAAGATTTGTGCAATTCGTTAAGATAAGGTAGCGAATTGATTATCCCTGTTCGTTATGATCAGATAACGAATCAGTTTCCCCAGTTCGTTATTATCAGATAACGAATCAAGTGATTCGTTACCCGCCCAATTCGTTAGGATAACGAAGTAGGCTAGCGAACTTGGATAACGAACTAGGTAACGAATCAGGTGGTTCGTCACGCTTCAATTCGCTATTATAAGACAACGAACCAGACTAACGAATCAGATCATAAAGGATAACGAATTAGCTAACAAATTAGCCTTAATTAGTTATGGCGAAGGAGTTAGCGAATTAAATAATAAATTAAAATCCTAATGGAAAATGTGTCAAGACAGCTTAACCCCATCCAGGGGCTCTGCCCCTTGGACCCCGCTAGGGGCTGCTGCCCCTAAAACACCGCTGCCAGGGGCGCTGCCCCCGAAACACCGTTCGTTGTGGGTAATAATTAAACTAGAAAGATGATATGGATAGTGATAGTTAATTGATACGTGTAATTGTTATACAGTTAGTCGTGCACAACTCAAGAAGGGAATAACGATAAACGGTGAACGTAACCGAATTCAGGTGAGTTTCTTGCCCCATTTCCTTGTTATGTTTTTGGGGCTGTGTGCATACTCAATGTGAATTTTAATACACTTACCTTAAATGGTAAGTGCATGTCTTAATAACGAATGTGATAATTGTGAATGTATGCTTGACCGTGAACGACCTTCGGGTATTGCACGTATTGTCAAGGAAAGTATAGTGTAGTATGTATGATATATGTACGTGAATAAGGAAGTATGTACGACTGTGATAGGTATGATATTAATGTATGGATGTGATAATGAAAGGTAAGGTAAGGTTAAAGGGTTGCATACCCTAATAACTTATGCGAAAGTTAAAGGGTTGCATACCCTAATAATATATGCGAAGGTTAAAAGGGTACGCTAATAATATATGCGAAGGTTAAAGGGTTGCATACCCTAATAATATAAGCGAAGGTTATGGGGCGTAATGTTCTTTAAAATGTAAGTTATGATTATGCAAGTGTAACACGTAATGCTCGTTAAAGGGTTGCATACCCTAATTGTACTTTTTCATGTATACTTATACACAGATTGGTATTAGAGCCGAAGGTTTAAGATAGGTCGTTAGAAATTGCCTAAGACACATGTTTAGGAACCCTATACGTGCCTATCAGTTTGCCTTATGTGTTCAAAATTAATTGTTTACAGCTTTCCTAGATAATTATTTATTATCTATTGTATTGTTATGCACACACACACAAACTCCGAGGCTATGCCTCAACATTCAAAGAAAACTTTTCGAAATTAGATTGCTTTTATTTTCGGGAAATTCCTTAAGAATTCCCACCTGTTGTTTTCACTCGTACACCTTAAGGCTAGGTTGTGTGGCATGTCCCTACGGTAAATGAAAGTGGAAGAGAAACTGTGAGTTGGGCACTGGCAAAACGGTTCCCAGAACCAAAGGTAAGACGCTATTCCTTACCTGGATGATAACCTGACCACAGTACTCAACCCTATGGACCCGAGTGAGACCATAAATGCCATATGACCGACCCTTAGGTTGATTTGAACCGAATTCACGGTGATTCGTGGCTAAAATCGGTTTTCCCGATTATTGTGTTCCGTTATTTTAATGGTTAGTTGGGTGAAAATCCATGGAACCCATGGGCCCTCCTACTATTCATTTCTTAACTTGATTTCGTATTTTTGTTGGAGTAATCAACGTGGTGATTCACAAGATTCTCCGACTACCCATATTTATTTCGATAGTTCGTTATTTAGTTTGGCCGGTTAAAACGCCATGTAACGCTCATTGGGCCGACAAACTTCATTGCATTGTTAATTCGTTAATTAGTTGGGAAAATCAAGTTGCCATGTAACGCTCATGGGCTGTCCAACTCAGTTGTTTTTCGTTAGTTCGTTGGGCCATTCAAATTGCCAAGGAAAGCTCATGGGAGGCCAACATCCGCAATTTATATTTCGTTAGTTTATTGTAAACTTAATAATCTAAATTTTAAACTGACTTAACTCCTCATGTAGTCATCAGACATAAATCTTATTGACTACATCATTTAATACCTATTTACGCAATGTATCCCCCCTCATCTTATAAACTTTTACTTTTAATCCTGATGACATAAATTCCTTTACTTCTCAAGGCAACGTTATCATAAGTTATCTATATACTTAACCATTTTATTAATATGTTGACTTCCTTAATTTAACCTTCATCTTATAAATCCTTATTTTTGGTCCCTATAAAATGTATCATTCAAGAAACCAATGTTACCCTCGAAATCAATCATTTGATACTCATAGTCACTGTATGGATGCCTGTATCGTCAAAGAGATAGCTGCTGCGATCCATAGGATAGTGACGCAAATTCAAAATATCAATGCCACTGATTCAACTTTTCCCACTAATTCCCCTGCCGGTGACTACAAAACCATCTACCTCCACTCATCCTAACAACAAGAAACGTAAGAACCTTGCTGCAACAAATTCTACCCACCCGCAAGTCTCCTCAAACAAGGAACCTTACCTCGGTTCTTTTCCGTCATGTTCCCTTTGTAATCTTCATCACTCGGTTAAATCCCTATGTCGGCGCTACATGTTATGGCCATCTTGCTAACACTTGCCGTGTCCCGCCTACTTCACAAGTTGTTACGCAACAACCTACCCCTTATACTCAACATGATGTTCCTAATACCCGTGATTGCTACCATTGTAAGGACCCAAGTAATCTCCATAATGCATGCCCTCAATTTACCCAAGCTCATCAAGCCCAATCTACGACTACACCATACTACTCGACCCATGCTTACAAGGCTCAAACCCAGCAATCTCATGTCCCTCAAGCTCCTCCCATCAATCAAGGTCAACCTTACTCAACACTACCAAACCTCGCAACCACAAGCTCAAGTTTACCAGACATATTTCCACCAAACAACTCTCTTGCAAACCGTTCAAGCTATAGTTTCCCAAGCAATACCGAATCAACTTGCCTCAACTGCTCCTACTCCTGCAACTCATCATGGTGCCTCAAGTCACTCCAATTAAGCTAATCAACGATCATGAGGAACTTTGTCGTTCCCGTTATCTATCATACCTTATTTTGTCTATTTCTTAATCACGTATTGTAACGCCTCTTATGGCCTTGAATTATTTCCCCATTTAAACTATTTATCTTCTATCTTATAAATAAAGTCACACAGATTGATGTGTTGACAAGGGAGTTAATGACGGGTTGCTATATTTAGAAAGATATCCGTTTGTTAAAGGCGGAATCAATAACAAACATACGTTTGCTTAATAAGTATTCAATGATAGATAACACAAACAAGATTCACTCAAAAGATTTCCATTTATATAATATCAATATACATAGTGGATAATCGATTTAGGGTTTCTTGAAGGTTTATCCGTACTAAGATAGCCGTCACACACAATATTCTCTCTTAATAAATTCCTTTTTCCGTGTGTTGTGTGTGTGTCTGTTCTTAGGCCTCTCTTCCTTCGTAGGCGGCGTGCCCTAAAACATTCTATTTAAAGGCCTGCCAACCTAGGACAACTGTCATTCCTTCTAGAAATCCCAAACATACATACATATTCAAATTACATAATCAGAAAATATTCTAAGTGTAAAACAAGTCTTCCTTGTAGGCTCTGGATAAGTAAACTTCTCCGAGTAGACTATGTGCTCTGCCTGCCTTAGACTTGGTAACATAGAAGTGTGCTCGGGATCAGTTTCCGGGTAGAGTTTACTTGAAGAGTATTTTACCAAGTAAAATACTCACCGGGTAGACTTCAGTATTCTTGACGTTGCCAGACTTTGCCCGACAAACCCTTACGAGCAACCTTGTTCTTAGATGGTCCATTCAACTCCTTGCTATACAATAACTTATTAGCAAAGTGTACTCGGCAGTACTGTTCCTTGCTTGAGTTGAACCTTGCCCGATGTTACTTAGAGATATTCCATTTATACATCAAGCTTGCTCGGACCATAATTATTAAAGAATACTTTGCCCGGTCTTCCAATCACTTGGCCTCATGGACTTGGTTAGCCAAAAGCTTAATCGGAAGAGAACCTTACTTGACTATGAAGAACAGACTTGCTTGATAAAGTGAACCTTGCTCGGATTTACATAAACTAGTGAACCTTGCCCGGCAATGCACTAATTTGCAAACCCTGCTCGGATATCCACTAAAGAAGACTACTTGAAGTAAACCTTGCCCGATAGACAAAATATCATACCCGACTAAGTAAAAGCTTGCTCGGAAATCTAAGGTGTGCCCGGATGCATACTTAGCGAATTCTGAGGAGGTTGAGAAGATTCCAATCTTCCATATATCTCACTTTGGTCAAATCTTTGACTCAACAATCTCCCCCTTAGGTCAATTGTTTGACTCAACAATCTCCCCCTAGATTGGAACACCTCCGCTGACCCAAAAAATTTCTAAGATTACATACACTTAGTCAAAAATACACATCAAAGTTCAAATTCAAATTACATAATCAAATAACATAAACAAATTACATAATCAAAAGCTGTCCGAAGACATTACAAAACAAAGCCTATTCTATTGATTTTGTCTCTTTCTTGCATTATGAACGGCTTGTCTTCGATTAACTATCTCAGAAGCAGCTTTCATTTTTAAGATATTATGGGCTTGGTAGTGAGTGTGACTTTCTGGTATAGTCAAATCCCTTATATCCATCAAATCTTCATTATGAAGGCAGGTCAAGTCTTCATCTTTCTTAATAATCCCTTATATTTTTCCATCAGAGTTTCTTTGTACAAAGTGATCAACATTCTCTTTATATTCAATTTCAGCTACAATGCCATTCCTCTGCAATGTGTGGTTGGGGCGTCTCATTCTTCTTCCCAGACTTATGCATGTATTCATGTTAGACAAAGGATTCTCTTCTCTGATAGTCATCTGATAATCTCTCTCAGCTATGTCCATTCTCTTCAGCTTTCCAGTCCTTTTGACTTGTGAAGTTGGATAGTTCTCCAACTTCTCTTTTCTTTCAAGAACTTGAACCCTTTGTCAGCTTCTTCATACAAGAATTTTGACAGATCATTCATTTGTCTAACTGCCATTTTGTTTCTGTTTCGATAATCATACAACCTAAGAGTCACCATCCTTTCCAGTTGTTCTTCATTATATTCACGGAAGTCACTCCTAACAACAATCTCTCTCAATTTTCTGCTCTCCATAATCACCTTCAATGAATCAGTAACAGAGTCAAAGTACAGTTCTCTTGGTAGATCCACATCAGATTGTGGTCTTGTTCTTTGTTGTGCAGAACTGCTTGATTCACCTCTTCCTCCTTGACCTCTTCCACCTTGTGGAAATCTTCTTGAAATTGGAGGCCTGAAAAGAATAGACTTCTTTGGTTTCCCATGCCTTAAGTCGAAAAACTTTATGTAGATGGCCTCTATCATATCAGTTGGAAGATTGGAAAGTTCAACAACATCTACTCCATGTTCTTTAAGTTCTAGTAACATTTTTGTCATTCTAGGAGTTTTTGCCAACCCAGGAGGCACAAATCTTCCATCTGCATAGTATCTTGGGTTCTCACCTTCTCTTAAAGCTTTTTCCCATTCACTCTTTTAAAGATATAAAAGGTTTTTTAGATCCTCCTTTTCCAAGACATTAAAGTCTGCTTCACTCATTCCCCTTTGATTGATCATTATGTTCCTCAGAATGTTGATCATCTCTACATTCTCCTAAGGAACAAATGGTTCATCCTCAGGTTCAGGCTTCACTTCTTGAGGAGTAGAGGTTTCAACTGATCTGACCTTTTCTTTTGTCTTCTCCCTCAAAGTCTGAATTCTTCTTTTCTTAGCTTGAGGTTCATCAGTTTCTTCAGCCTGTTTGGTAGACCTTTCAGTTTGAGCTCTTTTCAGCTTTTATTTTCTCTTCAATTTATTATATTGGTCTACCACTGATTCTTTTGACAGATGCTCAACAATTTCAAGCTTCATACCTCTTTCCAACAGGTATCCACACATTCCTCCAAACTTTTTCTTCAAAGCTTCTGTCTTTTCAAGTTTCTCATTCTATTTTACACATTTTTCAATGACCTTTTCTCTCTCATTGTTGTATAAATCTTGAAGTTGGTCAAATTTAAAGTGAGACAGATCCTTTTCTGAATAGTTATGTCTTCTGAGATAATCTCTGTATTTCTGGGCATCTCTATTCTTTTGTTGCATAAGCTTCTTGATAGTATCATTATCTTTTTCTAATCTCTGCTTCAATTCATCATCATTCATAGCAGCCAAAGTTTCAAAGCTTATACCGAATCTTCTTAACTTTATAACCAATGGATTTTTCCTTTTAGCTTCCAACACGCTCAGCTCAATGTTTGCCCTATGTTCCTCAGTCATTGTGACTTGAGGGGACACAACACTAGCAGCTTTGACAGTTTTTCCTTGATCATTCTCAGGGTCATCATCATTATCATCAGAATCCTCAGACTCATCCTCTCCTTCAGTCAAGTCATTCATTGCATCAATCTTTGGTTCATCAGAAGGTGGATGATCTGGTTCACTTCTGTTTGGCACATCAGGGACACCTTGAACTCTTTCACCTGGTTGCAAGGTTTGTAGTGGGACAACCCTTATAGGACTAGCTTCATCTTCTGGTGTTTCAACAAAATACTTGTTCTTATCATCCCACTTGCCCCTCTTAGCAGCTCTTTCATGCTCAGACTGCTCATATGTCCTCTTTCTCCTCATGTAGGTCTTGGCAAACCTATTGACTTTTTCAGCAAATTCTTCATGAAGTTTAGAAAGTCTTTCTCTTTTCTGGTTATTTGTTTCATGAGGCTCAGTAACATTCACCCTTTCTGACCAGCTGTCAGTAGGATTCTTCTTCAGATCTTCTTTTACTTGCTCAGTCCATTTCTTGGCAGCCACTGAAGCAATGGACTCACCAATTTCTTCTTCAATAATCAGATAAGTATTCAGATTGGTTGGTTCAGCAGTTTCTGATTGTTGACTTTCAGATTGAAACTTGCTAACCACCATAGCCAATGATTTTTCAGCCTCCTCTTGCTCTCTCAGCTTAATCAAGGCTTCAATTACTTCTTGATCAGCCACATCATCAGAAATTTCTTTTGCAAGTTGGCTTGTTTGATCAAGATCTCCTGTTATGCAATTTCTTCAGGAGTCATGGACTGGGCTAGAATTTCCCTATCCCTTGTTTCTCTTAAGATGTTCTCTTGTTCTCTCAGAGCATTAGCATCAACAGTATCATCATCTGTAAACAACACATCTTTTTCTGAATATGCCTCAATAGGCTCTTCTACACTGATTTTTGCCTTACCTTTCTCAATCCTCCTCCTTACATCCTCTTCATCCTCAGACTGTTCATAGTCATCAATTTCTTTTTCTAGAGCCTCTAACTCAGGATCATACTCTGCCCTCTTGGAGCTTTCTGGTTGTTCAATTTGAGTGATGGGCTCCTCAATAACAGTATCTCCTTCATTTAACACTTCAGTTGTCTCAACTCCAATTTGCATGTCAGTTAAGACATCAGTAGCCATATCAGGTGCAGCTACATTCTCTACATTTTCCTCAACATTTGTCTTTTCAGTCTCATCCACTCTCTCAACATTCTCCTCATCATATTCTTTCTTCATTGTAATCATAGTCTTGTTCACCAACATCTGATTTGTCACCATCATTCTCTTCATCCTCAATCCTCCTCTCCTCACTACTTTCCTCTTCATCATTATACTCAGTCATAATCAATTTTAAACTGTCTGTAGTCACAACAACTGTTCCAGTTTCTTCAACATTTACACCAGAGATAGTTGGTATAGATTCATTCTCCCCCTGTTTTAGGGCAGCTGAGGTCTTCTCAACCTCCTGCACCAGGGCTTGAATTCTTAAAATTGCTTGCACCAACTTCTCTAATAGCATCACATTCTCCTCTGTCACCTCCTCATTTCTTTTTCTCAACTCAACATTTTCTTTCAACAAGGTTAGAAGGTCAGTGTCAGTGGGTGGTGTTGAAGGTGGTGATGTGGTGAAATGTTCAAACTCAGGTTGTTCTGTGGTGTGAGTTTGGTATAAGGATGGTGGTGGTGATTGTGTATGAGGTGGGCTTGAAATTAATGGATCAGAATGACTTGGGCTAAATGTTGGTGGTGTTTGTGGTGTTGGTGGTATAATTGGTTGGTCAAGGTGTGGTGGTGACTGTGGTGGTGTTGGAATAGGCTGATCAATTTGCTCAAGTTGCTCCCCCTGATCAGGTGCAACAATGTCCATAGCTACCCCAACTCCTCCATCATCTCCATTCACATCATCATCTTCATCATCAGAGTCTCCATCATCACTCTCATCATCATCATCAACTCCTTCCTCCTCTGAGCTTAACTCAGGCACTGACATTATCTCCAAGTCATGGTTTAACAACCATGGCAAAATCTCAAAAGGAACTCCTGAGTCAAATCTATTGGCTACACCTGGATTTCTGATCCTTTTGTAAGTGTCAGGGTTCTAGAGTAGGTGGGTTATGCCAATAGTGGGTAGATCTTGCAATTCTTGATTAAAAATTATCTGTAGAAACCTTGGATACGGCAAAAATCTATCTACCTCAGCCTTCTTTAAATTTCCCACCATGCCTTCAAATATCACCTTTGAAAAGTTAAAAGGCAGATCATATACAATACCAATAGTGGCATTAGCTAGATCACGACTCATTAGAGTCCATGACCCCTTCCGTGGAGCAAACCCTTGTATCACATGGTGTATCAAAAATCTGTACAACATAGGGAACATTCCCTTTTGAAATTGCCCCTCATGTACTGTCCCCTAATATCCTATCGTCTGTTCAAAAGTTCTCATCTGGTGATCAGTATTAAAGTTTATATGGTTATGATCATCATCGCGTAACTGCAAGCAACGTCTAATCATTCTTTCAGTGACTTGTATCTCTTCTCTTGCAACCGTTGCTTCAATTCTCCAACCATTAACATCATCAACTAGTCTTGCAGATCTCCAGAAATCCAATGAATGATTTCTGTAGATAACAGGACTTTCAGTGAAAGCAAAGCTGACATTTGATCGAGCCATCCAGGTTATCATTGGTGCCACTGGCTCGTTGTCAGGTGTGACTTGTAAAAGTGCACACATATTGTGTTTCTTCTCAAAAGCATATTTAGGTTGAACTTCTTCTTTTTCTGCCAAATCTGAGCAATACAATCAAACATATTCAAAATGAAGTTAGTCATAAAGTTCAGTACTTTAGATAATTTCAATGTATAAAAATGAAGAAGAAAGTGAGAAATTTCATCAAGAACCTGTTCTTCGACAAATTTATAACCTAAACACATAAACATAGTATTAGTAATCAAATACATAATCAAAGCCCATAATAGTCTAATCTTGGTCGGAAAACACATTAATGTTGCTTACCGAGTCGGAATTAGAGGGCTGATACAAGTTAGGGTTTGGATTGAAGCAAAATGCGATAAGTCGGTTAGGTTTCTTTGCTAATAAGCAGTTTGCAGTGGAAGGAGAGAGAGGGAAAAGTAATGTTGAAAATTTTGCCTAACTCCATCTTATATACCTTTTGAAAGTGGATTTTAAATGCTCTTTGTCTTTTTGTGAATTATTAGCTGTCATACAATAACATTATCCACTTGATATATTAAAAACAATATTTATCTTTTGAGGTAGTAAAACCTTCCTCGGAATTATTCTTTTCAAAGTCTACTCGGTATACATCCACTTACAAAGCTTACCCGGTCAAACTTTGCTTGGAAAATTTTCATTTTTGAATATACAAAGTTTGCCCGAATCCTTCTATTTATAAACCTTGATCGATCAAGCTAATTAATTTAAAGTTAAGACATAATGAAAAAAGATTACCCGAAATACTAGATTTCTTGAGAACTTAATCACAAGATAAATAATCAAGTATAAGGATCAAATAAACATCCTTACTAGGAATCAACCAAGACACCCATATAGATTTCTCAATTTCAAATTAAAACTTATCTAGCATAAACCCTAATAAGAATCATAATCAATTTTATCATACTAAATAACATATTCAATCAAGCATACTTGAAAACATAGTGTGCCCGAGCAACCATTCAAGAGAATAGTGTGCCCGAACACCTTTCTAATGCAAAGTATACCCGAATAACCTTCATATAGTACAAAGTGTGCCCGGAAAAGGATTTCTAGCCGACAGTTTACTCGGAAAGTTAAGTTTTGAAATTACCAAGTATATTGAGGGAACAAAAGTGTACCCGAAATATAAAGTGTGCCCGGAAAATAAAGTTTGCCCGAAAACACTTGTAATTTCAAAGAAATCATAAACACACATATCACAGAGCATGCTCGGAATGAAATTAAAACACATAAACCTTTAAGTATGCTATAGTCTAAAATTTCAAAGAGCTTGCCCGAAAATCCTATGTTAGCACTAAGCTTGCTAGGATAAACACATTCAATCATCAGGTATGCCTTTACTCGAGGGAATTTCAACATGTCAAACCATACCCGAAAATGACAAACTTAAATAATAATATCTAAGTGTGCCTGGAAAGATTAACAAACCTTTCCTAACAGCATATTCACATAAATCACAAAGATTACTCAGTATACTAACTTAAGTTCACAAAGTTTGCTTGAACTCACAATCAGCATATAAAATGCAAAGCTTGCCCGAAACAAGAATATCTTGTTAAAAACTAGCTATACTACATAATCATCTCAAGACTTCAAGCTTGCTCGGAAAATGAGTACAACAGTGTACTCTACCCGGAAAGTGTAAACACTTCAAAGCATGCCCGAAAATCATAAACTTAGTCAAAAATGACTAAGCTTGCCCGGAAAGGTCATAAATCATCAAACCTTACCCGAAGTAACATATTCAAACATATTCATCTGTTTTGTGCCCGAAAAGGTTATAAAACATCAAACCTTACCCGAACTTACATATTCAGCCAATTAAAGGCAAAATGCAACACTTTTTGACTTAAACCACTTGTCAAAATATATTTTTCATTAAAGATCATAGTTTAAGAGCAAATGGTGCATTTAGAGATCAAATTTCAGTTATATTTCTCTATAAAACAGTTTCTTCCATTTTCTGAAAAGATCTAAAGAATGGGATCATATTGACTAAGTAGCTTTCTCAATACTTCATTCTCAACATTATTATGACAACATAGATAGGTTAACAGCAGGTATAAACTTAGCATGAATTTCATTTCTTTGGTGATATTATTAAGGTTCAATTTAAGCATAATGCATTAATGTTCAACACTGTGCTATGATGCCTCATATCTCTTCTCAAGCTTATTTGGCTTTCCCCAGATCACCCCAATTTGACTCCAACCTCCTGTATTTGGTTAAAAATTGTTTTTGTATGACAAAACTTATTGTATTTTTGTATTTTTTGAGATTCAAACATATATAGAGGTTGAACGTTGGACTTACTGTTAATAACATGCCTTTCATTCAAGATGAGACTGATTTTGTCAACATCTTTGTAGTTCTTAGTTGTAACCCTCTTGTTTGATAAAATATTTAAAACACTTATCAACTTTTGGTTGATTTATTCATACTTCCCCTTGTTTTTGATATTTTCTCAAATTTTCTTAAACTTTGTTCTTTGTCATATTTAAAGATGCTTCATTTTTGGTTGACCAAATAACAACAGGCTCGTGTATGATTGGGTAATCACTTTTCTGCATATCATTCGGAGAGATTTATCTTGAGACATGCAAAGACAACTATGTATCTCCACATAAAGATTAGCATATTCATTATGTTTATATCACCTTAGATTTTACATCATCATGGGAAAGAAACCATACATGTTAATGACTATACTATGGTCCTTTTAGCCTATTAAATCCATATGATTGGCTAAGCAGTCAATGTACTATCATTTCTCATATAAAAACAGTTTAATATTCAATCACCCTAATATCTCTTTATTGTCAGGTTAATTTCTATCCTGTTTGACCAACAGTGGTCAACAGGACTAAACATACATGTGAATATATGTCCTTTCAAAGTCAGAGTTATTGACATGGTTTTAAGTGAAGGAATAAGAAACAAGTCATAATTGCCCCAAATGCATTCAGTTTTTAGGTCAATGGCTATCCTTTGAATCTGTAGAGATTTAAGGACCAAACATACACAAGTGTATGTCCTTCCAACTGGGAAAATGACATAATTTTCAACAAAAACAACTTCTTGAGACTTCTCTTTAAAAATCCTTCTTTTAAGCTTCTTTTAAAGCTTGAACTGAATAATCTTATCATATCTCTTCACCATTAACAACATGCTCATGTTTTGTTCAAAATAGAGTATTTATGTAAAATTCATTGGAAAATATTCATTTCGTCATTTAATTTTGACATAAAACACATTTTGACACAAACAGTTGTAACATATTCAAATCTTAATCAAACATGAAATCATCAAGACAAGTAGACAGTACTAACAATCAAATTCCAACTTATCTTAATAACATCAGAAGATCAGATAAAGCACATATTCAAGCAATTAAGCAATGATATCAGATAAGCTTATATCAACAAGTAATTCATAACAAGAACACTTATCCTGAAATCACAAATGCACATTAACTGATAAACATGCAAACATATAAATCCATTCAATCATGTCAAATTTTTCACACATAATCAGTCAAAGCACATAACAGTTAACATATTTAGTAGCATACTCAAGTAACATAATTAAGCAACATAATCAAGCATATTCACTAAACATTCAATATGTGTAATCTCTAACAACATAATCAGTTAACACAGAGACACACAGCTAGGCACACATCCTTAATCAGATTTCATCAGAGTTGATCATTCCCAGGGCTTTCAGAAGAAAGTTAAACCTGGTTCTATCAGGTAGTTTGGTGAATAGGTCAGCCAAATTGTCACTTGTATCAACTCTTTGCATTTCAATCAAACCTTTTTCACTGCAATCTCTGATGAAGTGATGTCTGATTTCAATGTGCTTAGTTTTAGAATGTTGAACTGGATTCTTAACAGTAAAATATGCAACAGCATTGTCAATAAGAATAGGGGTGTTCAGAAAATTCAAACCATAGTCCAGCAACTGATTTTGAATCCATAGAACTTGTGCATAGCAGGCAGATGCAACAACATATTCAGCTTCAGCAGTAGAGATTGAGACTATAGTATGCTTTTTGCATTGCCATGACACTAGCCTTTCACCCAAAAATTAACATCCTCTTGAGGTTGACTTTCTGCTCATGTTGCAGCCATCATAGTCACTGTCAGTGTAGGCAATTAGATCAAAAGATTGGTTCTTTGGATACCAAATCCCTAAGTCTGGTCTTCCTTTCAAATATCTAAATATTCTTTTAAAAGCATTCATGTGGGAGACTTTTGGACTTGATTGGAATCTTGCACACACACATACAGCAAACATGATATCTGGTCTTGTTGCAGTCAGATACATCAGAGATCCAATTTTGGCTCTATATTCATGTTCATCTACAGGCTCCCCGTTTTCATCTGCAATCATCTTTTCTTTGGTGTCCATTGGAGTTGAAGTAGTCTTGTACTCATGACAGTTGAACTTGTTCAAGATGTCCTGCACATATTTGTTTCGGTGAATGAAGATCCCTTCAGCTTTCTGTTGAACTTGCAATCCAAGAAAGAAGTTCATTTCTCCCATAGAACTCATGATGTATTTGGACTTCATTACCCCTTAAAATCCATGCACATTTGTTCATTTGTAGATCCAAAGATGATGTCATCCACATACACTTGTAACAGAAGAAAGTCTGATCCCTTTCTTTTATAGAAGCGTGTCATGTCAATGGCTCCTCTTTTGAAACCATTTTCAAGAAGATGATTTGACAGCTCATCATACCATGCTCTAGGGGCCTGATGCAATCCATAAAGGGCTTTGTTTAGCTTATACACCCTGTTTGGATACATTGGATCCTCAAAACCTGGAGGTTGAGCTACATACACCTCTTCATCAATCTTTCCATTAAGAAATGTAGACTTAACATCAAGCTGGAACACTCTAATGTTCTTTGAGGCAGCATATGCAAGAAAAATCCTGATAGCTTCAAGTCTTGCAACAGAAGCAAGAACTTCCTCAAAGTCTATTCCTTCTTCTTGAAGACATCCTAGTGCTACAAGTCTAGCTTTGTTCTTAATCACCAAACCCCTTTCATCCCTTTTGTTTCTAAAAATCCATTTGGTTCCTATTGCATATCTGTCTATTGGACTATCAACAAGATCCCACACATGTAGGTCTCTGAACTGTACCAGTTCCTCTTGCATTGCTTCTACCCAACTATTGTCTTTTAGTGCTTGAGTAATGTTCTTTGGCTCTATTTGGGATAGAAAGCAGGAGTAGAGACAGATGTTTGCAATTTCAGAATGACTTCTTGTAACTCTTTCATACAAATCACCAATGATGTTTTCAGAAGGATGATTCTTTTCCACATAAGGAGTTTGTATAATCATATTTGTAGACAAATTTGTGTCAAGATTTGTTTCATTGAGCATTGGTTCTTCAATGATCAAATCAGCTTCTGCATCATGAAATTCTGGTGCTTCATCATTATGTTGTCCTGAAGTAGATGCACTATTGTTTTCTAAGTTCAATCTTTGAAATAGATCTTGAAATCTTGCTGTAGATGCAGATTCTTCTCCACTTGCTTGGTTGCTTGTGTCACCCTCATTCTGAACTTGATCATTTTGTGCATCTTGATTGTCTTGATTGTTCTCAGTATGATCATGTTCAACATTGTGATTGTTTTCTTTATCAGGTTCACCAATATCACATGAGGAATTCTTCACAAAAGTATAATCCTTTTCTTTTCTAGCAACCTTTTTCCATAATTCTTCCAAGTCCAATGATTTCTTCTTTTTCTATATTAATTTCACTGGTCTTGTAGAAAGATTCATCAAAGTCTTCAGGATAAATCTTGAAAGACCTTATTAACTTTTCATGATCAAACAGCCATGATGCACGATCAACTGTATTGAATTTATTCTCATTAAAGATAATATCAGATGATTCTGTAACACTCAAGTGGTCTTTCACATAAACTCTGTAAGCCTTTGAGTGTGTAGAATATCCAACAAAGAAACAATCCAGGGACTTTGTTTGAAACTTGTTCAAATAGTCTCTTGTGTTCAGTAGAAAACATTTGCATCCAAAGGGCTTGAAAAACTTAATGTAAGGCTTTCTGTTGTGAAATATTTCATATGGAGTTTTGTTATGCCTTTTGTTGACAAGTACCCTGTTTTGAACATAGCAGGCTGTATTTATGGCTTCAGCCCAAAAAGTGACAGGCAAATTTGCATCAGCTAACATGGTTCTTGCAGCTTCAATCAAGGTTCTATTTCTTCTTTCTGCTACACCATTTTGTTCAGGAGTTCTAGGAGCTGAGAATTGTTGTAGTATACCCTTTTCTGCACAGAATTCTTTCATAACTCCATTCTTGAACTCAGTGCCATTGTCACTTCTCATAATCTTGACTTTCTTATTCAACTTGTTCTCAATCATTGTTACAGAACCTTTAATCAACTCTGCAGTCTCATCCTTGGTACTTAGGAAATAAACCCAAGTGTATCTTGAATAGTCATCAATGATCACAAGACAATATCTTTTCTTCCCTATACTTGGTACACTTACAGGACCAAAAAGATCCATGTGAAGTAATTCAAGTACTTGATCAATTGAGTTGATGAGCTTTGGCTTATGAGTAGATTTGTGTGTTTTCCTTTTTGGCATGAACTACAGTGATCTTCCAATTTGAATTCTCTTGTGGGTAAGCCTATGACATCCTCACCTTTAACAAGTCTGTTCATGTTCTTTAAGTTCACATGACACAGTTTCCTATGCCACAATTTTGACTCATTTTCAGTGGCCTTGGAAACAAAACATGCACCTCCTCTTGAAATCGCTTCTTTCATATTCAATTCATACAAGTTACCATTTCTTGGTGCCATCATCATAATCATTTTAGGTGGAATCACAAACTCAGGTTTTAGAATGAAACAGTGTGAATCATCAAAACTGACTTTGTATCCCTTATCACACATTTGTGATATACTCAGCAGATTGTACTGAAGACCTTCAACATGAAATATATTATCAAATGAGACTTTCCTATTTGTTAAGATTCTTTTTCCAACAATCTTTCCATCATTCTCATCACTCCCAAAAGCTACTGGACCTTCATACTTTTCTTCATAATTGACAAGAGATCTCTTGTCACATGTCATGTGCCTAGAACATCCACTATCCATGTACCATATGTCATTCAGAAGAGTGGACTGTTCCTGCACATACAAAGAAAGTTTGATTAGTTGAGTGATGAAGTGCAAGCCTTATCAACTTGCAGCTCATCAGATTCAGTTTCAGACACAACTTGGGAAGTGAGTGTAGTTGGTTCCGGATCTTCATGAGTGATTTCTAGATTGTCTGAATTGTCTGTTTCATAACCACACTCTCTTGGAGTTTTAACTAGTGATGTTGAGTTCTGGTACTCAGCTGAGTCAGTGTCACACTCTTTTATTACATAGTCATTCTTTTCAGAGTAGTCTCTTACATCAGCAACTATCTCAACCTTAATCTCAGGCTTAGGTTTCCAAAGAAAACCTTGTGGTTCATATCCATACTTTAACAGAAACTTCTCATCGCCAGTGAGTTCTGTTGGTTTCCTTTTAGATACCACATGTCTTTTTCTATGCTCACTGCTTGATGATCTTTGAGAACTATCAGATTTTACAAACTGATTATCCCTTTTTGGGATTGTTCTCAATGGATGAGAGTCCTTCTTAACAGTTTTCACATGCTTCACTGGAGATTTAACCTTGTTAACAGGTTTGATCACATGTTTCTTGACTTTTAGTGAATGCCTTTGTCTCTGTTTTTCCAGAACTTCCTCTGCACAATCCTTTCCCATACCCAAATATTTTTCATTCTTCATTTTATAGGCCACAAATTCTTGTCTATATTTTGTTTCATCTGGGACATGAAAAGGCTTGAATTTTAGTCTTTCTTTACAGGAGTCTGTATGATGACCATATTCATCACACTTCTTGCACCAAACCTTTCCTTTGAATACTTCATGTTCTTTTGGTATCTTGAACCTTTCACTTGGTCTTGGTGAATCAACTCCAATTGTCTTTTTAGATTTTAAACAATCAAAATCAATTGAGAAGGGAACAAATTCAGCTATCCTTATGTCATTTCTTTCCACTTTCCCTTTAACAAAAACAATTTCTCTTATACTTAAGGGTTCTTCCTCTATGCTTTCCCTTTGTCTTGATTTCCTCTTTTCATATTCCTCCATTGTTTCTACTTCTCCAATGTCAAAGTCTTCAACACTTGAGAAAATAGGGTAAACAGGGGAATAAAATTTTCACATGCAACTGTTTCAACTTCTTTCAATTTTTTATTCTGTTTAATTCCTTCCAATAGAGCTTTGCTTGGAGGTCTCACTGCATTATAACTTGGTTTTGATCCTTCACAGATATCAAATGACACATGTCATCTCTTGGTTATTTCATTTTGTTTCTTCATTCTTGATGTGACAGGTGGATACTTTGGAAGTTTGTCAATGGATTCTGGTTTCTTGAATCCTCTTCCTCTTTCACCAGCTTTAATTTCCTCCTCAGTAATTTAATCACTTAAATCACTCAAGTCATCTTGATTCAAGTCAATTGACTCAAGGTCATCTTCAGAGACTTGAACTCCAATTGACTTTTCTTCTTTCAGTTCTTTCTTCACAACAAACTCTCCTTCTTCACTCACCTCAACATTCTTATACAAATCCACAAGTTCTTCTTTATCTTGAAAGACATCTTTGAATTGTTGTAGATATGCATTTCTTTTCTCTTTATCAACTTTTGCCATAAAGTTGTTGTTGAATGGTGGTGGTACTGCTTTGTATTTGTCTTCTTTCTTGACTTGATTCAGAATTCCACAGATGTTTCCAGTGGATACCAAGTTCTTCAAGAATTCATTTTCAGTTTGCATTTTTGTGTTCATTACCTTTTCTTCTATAATCATTTTCTTCAACCCATCAATCTCAGTTGTAAATCTTTTCTGAGCTCTGTAACTGTTCATGCAGTCATCTTCCAAACTTTTCATCCTTTCTTCACTTATCAGTTCACTAGCTTCATATGCATTGATGATACTTTGTTTCTTAAAACACTCACTTTCCAGCTTGCCTACCTTCGTTTTCAAATCATTGATAAGTTCATTTAAATCAATAGTAGGAGCAGAGTGTACCTGAGAAGTTGATCGAGTTTCTTTATCTATTATGGCCATGAATGCTATATTTGCCCTCTTGATATCATCTGCAATGTCTTCTTCATGATTGCTCCAATCAAAGTTACCTTCATGTTGTGTAGTCACTGCCACATTTCCTTGATTTCTTGGTTGATTTTGGTTGACTGGAACAGTGTTGTTTGGAACATTTTGAACTGCTTGAAGGTTTTGATTGTTGTTCATTTGAAAACCTTGATTCTGTTGCATACTTTGATTAAGATTATTCATTTGAGGCTGAAATTTGTTGAAGTTGGGATTGTAGTTGTTGTTGGGATTGAAGTTGTTGTTGAAGTTTTGGTTGTTATTTCTTTGCTGATTTTGCTGGTATTGCTGCTGACATCTTGGCTGTTGATTCTGGAATTGATTCATCTGATAGTTCCTTGGCAGGTTGCATTCTCTTGCAAAATGTCCTGGCTGTTGGCAATTGTAGCAGATTGCCTTTAACTTGTCAAATCCAATCCTTTCATTAGGACCAGAAACCAGAGATCTACCAGTTCTATTATACAACCTCTTACTTCTCAATGCTAACATGGCAGCTTGCCACTTCAAATCCATGTCTTTAAATCATCAGCATCTATTTGTCAAGATCATCTTGCACTACAATTGTGTGGATTAAATTCTTTGCAACAAATGCATTATATGACTCAGTGAACATTGAAAGCAAAGCCTGTGTATCACTGCTTTGACCATGTCCACCACCAGTGTGAGGAACATTCTCACTTGCCATAGAGGCAAAATCAGTGTCATCAATCAGCTGCACATTGAATCTTTGCTGATTTCCTTGATTACTTGTGCTAACACCAACAAATGATTTTGGAGTATCAGAATTGAGTTCAACAGGTTCTTCAATGATAGGAATCTGCTGTTGATTCTTGGTAGTCAAATTACCCATAGGTGCAATCAATGCATTTGAAACATTGAAGCAGGGTCTTTCCTCCTTAATCATTTCATTTTCTATCATCTCTATTTCTGCAGCTTGAAGAAAACACACTACATCATCTACTTTTAGCTCATTGAAGTTGTGCTTTGTAAGAATGAACTTGCATGCATTATACCATTCCTTTGGCATAGAGTTCAGCAGCTTGGTGTTGAGATCAAAGTCAGTCATGACATAGTCTGTGGTTCTGAGCTAATTCACAATTCCCATAAACCTCTCTAGAATTGATTTCAACCTTTCTCCTTCTTTATACTTGAATCTTTCTAACTGCTGCTTCAATATCTGCTTCTTGATGTTCTTGAGTTCAACATTTCCCTCAAACATTTCAAGTATTGCATCATACATTGCCTTGGCATTGGGATGGTGTGCAACCTTTGGTGAGTATTTCCCAAGACAGAACTAGCTTCAACATAGCTAAATCCTTGTCATCAACCTTTCTCATTCTTTCTCTTACAGCAGCAGTTGTAGCTGAATTTGCACCTTCTACAACTTCTCCTTGTGGACCATTCTTGATGGAGTTCCACATATCAACATCATTGTAGCAAACTGCTGCTTCAAACAAAACCTTTCATTTTGTGAAATTTTCCTGTCCATACAATCTAGGAATCTTGTTAGTAGACACCTCTTGTTCCTCGTAACTAGACATTTTTGTAAAAATAAAATTAATTTCTTAATAAAAACAGAGTTTCAAAAATATTCAGATCTGAGACTCGATTGTGTAGGTTCCCTGGACGGATCGCACGAGATATCGCGGTCTACTCAGGTGCGGAATCCCTGCGTAGATCGTTACGAGTGTAGAAAGCAAATCAAACAAACACGATACGATAAACGAACACGTTATATTGATAACCGAACACGTGATACGATATCACTATTACAGACTCGTGAACCAAAACTGCTAACAACTATCACACGATTCACTCAACAACACTTTAACCAACTATCCGTAACCTATATATAAATACACGACAACTTCGCCTGATATGTTCAGGCGAAGTTGTCCATAACTTCGCTTGTTCAACAAGTTCGCCTAGGCGAACTTGTTGACAACTTCGCTTTAAACAAAAACATAAATAACAATACAGACTCGATTACAGACACTAGACTATGAACTACTGACATTCATGCACCAACAGACTCCCCCTTGGCAGTAGCTTCATATCTTGATCTTTAAGCTCTTGTCTTGTAATCCTGTATCTTCACGCATGCACTCCTTCTCTAACACATACCGTGACTACTCGCTGATATTTCCTTGCTTCATCCTTCCAAGCAGGAATATAGAATATCTTCTTTTCATTCAACACTTGCAGATCAGCTTTCGATAAGTTAACAAGATGCATCGGATCATACACCCTCAGCACTTCTTGTTCGTCTTCGTCTTCCATCACGGCTTCAGCAGTCTGGCAATCAACGTACCACCATTTTAGATTCTTCAACACATCTTGAGGCATAGTCTTCATTGGAACCTCCTTGATGCATCGGATCGGTTTGTACTTCATCACCATCCATGGCTTGCCATCTGCTCTCATTCCCCTTTCTGTATCCTCCACGAGCTTTCCCTTCTGTGGCTTTAATAATTCAAACTTCTTCTCTTTTATGCTTTCTTTCCACACGATCTTCCCAATCACTCTTGCCATGTTGTCGTCACTTCTATTTATCAGGCCCAACCTGGCCAAATCCTTCACCTCACATTCCGGCAACGTATTGAGAGATCTCAGGGTTCTTTTGAAGTATTGAATACCATCATAACGCTTCACCACAAACAACTTTATCTGTTCATCATATATCCAACAGATAATTCCCTTCTTCGACTCAGCATAGCCTTTGATGTTATAACTCTTCTTGAACATGGCTGGAACAGCAGGCTTCTTGGTCTTAATAAACCAATGAGCACAGCCTTCCTTCCACCTAGGCTGCTCCTCCCACTCAGTCTCATCCATCTCAGTACCCATGTCGGCTTTCTCAACATCTGGGATCTCGTGTTCAACGTCTTCTTCTACTATCTCCCCCCTCTTCTATCCCATCTTCAATCACAATCTGTGCGCCAATCTTCTCAATCTCCTCACACGGCAGCACATCATCATCAAACACATCATCATCTAGCATATCATCATCTAACTCTCTCAACGCATCAATCACATCATCTTCATCATCAACCATCACCACCTCATCACCACCAACTGCACCTGCAGACTCCCCCTGATCTGTGGAAGTCCCAAGAGCTTGAGTAGTTCTTGGCAACTCACCACCTGCACCTTTCGGTGCATTGGGATCATCGTCTCTGTCGTTTCTCTTCTTCGTCCTTAACTCGTCGCCTCTACAGCCTGTCTCCCCCTGAGATGCCAAGAACGCCTTCATAGCATCTATAATCCTCCCATGCTCAACCAGGAGGGACGACTGTAGTTGATTTTCTGCTACAAGGCGTTGAATAGCCTGGGTCTGGATAAAGTTGATCCTTGATTGCTCTGCCACGACCCGCTCAAGTGCAGCTATTCTCTCCGAGTCTGAGATGGTTGCATCGAAATCAAATCTCATATTAGATGTATCTGGAGTATACTCAGCAGGGATTTCGAATGCAACTGGGACTTCAGAAGCAGTTGTGGACGTAACCGCAGGTGGTATCGTGACCGACAACCCTGCAGTTGCGACGACTGTCGACTCTACAAACCGTGCCACCACCTCTGAAGGAGTAAGCGTTGGAGGTGGTAACGACACAATCTCCGGAGTCGTCGTCTGTAGTGTGATGGATGGGATGCCAACAGCTGATGTAGCCACCACAGGAACATCTGCAGCGCTTGTAACCTGTACAGAAGTAGGAACAATTGACATACCTGACAGTGCGGATGGAGCAAAACGTATAACACGTGAAGTCTCTCCAGCTCCCATACCAGCACCTGTCCTTTCACGTCTCGAACGTCTGATCAACTTGTGTATGTCCTCCTTTTCTTCCTCTGACTCACTATCATCCACCGTCCTCTTTCTCTTCCCCAACGTCCTCTCTCTAGTCACCAACATCCTTCTCGCCTCATCCATAACGTCGTCAAGATCGGAGTCAGCCACCGTCGTAGCTGCTCTAGTCACAATCACTTCCCTCACCTGTGCAGCAGAGACCTGCACTTCTTCATGTGGATCAAAACGATCCATGTCAAAGAAACCTTGGCCGCCAAATGCAGCATCAAGGTCTACCTCCTCCTCAGCCGATACAACAGGCACAGTAGGTACATCTCGAGTTGCTCCTGCCTGTTGTGGTTGAGGGTCTCTGAACTCGTCCCCCCGAGCTGGCACATACCCCGGGTTTATCAAGTACCCGAAGAGTGGAGTATGCCTTGGACGACGTTCAGGCTTGCTCCTCGCACTCGAAGTACGGCATTGAGCAAAGATACGTTTGCTCACATTCTCCACGTATCTTATCGGGCGTCGTTGAGGCAAAGCTGGAGCCACATGGTTCAAGATCATCTGGATGAATCTTAGATACATTATGAACCGCTCACGAGCCATCGCCCTCCTCTGTCTATCAATCTCGTAAAAGACCATCTGACTGAAGCTATAACGTTTGTTATAGGTCAGTGCAGTCATTGCGGACTGCATGGTCGCACCCATACCGTCAGTGCCCGCCTTCCTCCCAGACATGCGTACTATCATAACGTGCATGAGGAAGCGCCACTGATCAAGTAGGAACCCCTTCCGTCTCTGGGTATCGCCCAATGGACCAGAATAGCCCATTCTTAGAAATGCTCCATCACGAAACGAAGCAACAAACTCCGTAGGGTCGTTCCGAGTCTCCTCTCCAAAACGTATCGCCCAATGGACCAGAATAGCCCATTCTTATTTGTTCAGATGAGAACTGAACTTCTTGGTTATTGACTGTTGCTCTCATAACCGGGGGCTCAACACGACAATCATACTCCACCGTCTGCCAGAAATCCTCGATATTGGGTAAGGATATCGGCAGTGTCGTCGTGATTGCGTGAAATATCCTCGAGCGTAGGAGGAATGTGATTATTTCTCGATAATCCTCCACACCACTCGCTTCCGGGTCTAAGGTGATGAACATGTTGTGACCCGGGAAGAATTGCCTCTGATTATCTCCTCCGTCATCTCCTCCAGCACCTCCAGCACCGGCAACAACAGCCATATCTGCAACAAACGAACCAAGTTAGATAAACATTAAGACATAACACAAGTTCGCATGTTACCATGAGCGAAGTTGTGATAAAAGCTGCATAGGCGATGTTAAAGTTTTGGCGAAGTTGGGAACAACTTCGCTTCAGCTTTAAGTTCGACTAAAAATTATTAAGTTAAAAAGGTTCCAGGCGAAGTTAAAGTTGGGGCGATGTTGGGAACAACTTCGCTTTATCTTTAAGTTCGCCTCACCACAACATCGCCTCAGGCGAATTTAAGTTTCAGGCGAAATTGAGCATCAGGCGAAGTTACGGATAACTTCGCCTCAGGCGAATTTAAGCTCCAGGCGAAGTTACGGATAACTTCGCCTAAACCTTAACTTCGCCTGAATCTGAAACGGCGACAGTAAGGTTAATCGAAATCCGGAAAACCGGTGTTTCGATTAACTTTGACGATTGAGGAGGCTCAAACACATGATATTAATGATAACTAAACGACCAGGTTGTACTTGAACACGTAAAACAAGTTTTGAAATCGGGTATAGGTTTCGAACATCCGAGGTCGTTAACCGGGTGTCGAAACAACCTAGGATTAACAACATCGAACATCGAGTAAAAGATATAGAATCCAAACACACCTTGAATACTAACTGAAATCGGAAAAAGGATAATCGGATGAAAATCGAGTTAAGTTCGCTGAGAAAACGGAGAATAAGTTCGCTGATATTTAGAATAATGAACTGTTTGACTCTTGAAAATCCTTATATAGGGGCGAAGTTATACAGGCGAAGTTACGGATAACTTCGCCTAGGCGAAGTTATCCACAACTTCGCCTGTTCAACAACATCGCCTATATTTACAAAATTTAACCTTATAATTTTAACATTTTTTCAATCAAGTTATAAAACTTTCCTTTAAGAACTAAATGACACGATCAAGTCCAAGTAACCTTTTATAAAAGCATACAACTACATAAAAAGAAAACTTTTAACAAGTAAAGTATAAGGGATCAAATTTCAGTCTCGATAGGGACTGCTACGTTTTAGATAAGATCCGAACAGGAATCATACTAACAACGTGACTGTCACATAGATCCGTGTTTAGCTGTATTATGACATAAGGAAACAGGGTGTAAGCAGGTAATATTCTTAAGATGGTTTTCATCGTTTCTGTGATACGAGTTAGATTCAATTATGCCTCAAAATTTAAGTGGGCAACAACTCAGAGATTATGATGCCTCCTATCTATTCTCAAAGCGTATTTGGCTTTCCCCAAGTCACCCCGAATTGACCTCGACCCATAGTGTCTGATAAGGTTTGTAATTACTCTTCATCTGCTTCCCGTTCTCTTTCTTACTCCATGATTAAGAAGTCTTGATATGTTGATCTCTAAAATGTTTCAATAACTCATAAGTTTTGTTTTTTGTTTTGTTTTTTTTTTTTTTTTTTTTTTTTTTTTTTTTTTATGATAAACATTTACATAGACTTCAGAGTAGTAACCAACTGCAAGTCCCGAATCTGGATCACTGCAGTTTCTTGAAACGCTATCTTCACGGGAATCAGAACACTTACGGGCTCGTGTATGACTGGGTAATCGCTTTTCTGCCTATCATTCGGAAAGATATATATGAAGACATGCAGAACTCGTAAGGAGTTTCCACGTAAAATCAAGTAGTTTTAGTTTGTATCACATTTACTTTTACGCACCATAAAAAGTTACCATGACATACAATGACTGTCCTAAAGCCTTTTAAGCCTAATAACTTCACTAGTTAAGCACACAGAATCAGTATATCTATCATTTTCCAAGGTTGGATCAATTTTATGTTAAACATAGCTAACGAACTTCTTACGAAGTAGTAGACTTGAAAAATAATTTCATTTCCCCTAAAAAAAAATGTTGACTTCAATCGCCCCGATCAAGTCAAGTCGTCAGGTTAACGGCTATCCCGAAGATCCAATGGATCAGCTGGACCGACCACATACTAGTATATGTCCTTCTAACTAATTAATATGATCGACTAATTTTAAGCGAAAGAATGAAAACACATCATAAACCGCCCCGGTCACTTTCAGTCATCTGGTTAATGGCTATCCTCAAAATCTACAAGTAGAAAATGAGGACCAAAACATATCCGAAGACATGTCCTTCAAACTGTGGTAACCGACATACTTTTAAGCGATAGTGATTTTTTTTTTTTTTTTTTAATAATAACTTGAAAAACATGGTTACTCGGGATTGATCATCCCATTCAACTCAATAAGGTTTTGAAATCTCGTTTTGTCAAACGCTTTAGTATAAAGATCAGCGAAATTATCAAGCGTATCCACTTTTTCAAGCACAATCAGTTTCTTCTCAGCACAATCCCGTATAAAATGATGACGTATGTCAATATGTTTAGTTTTACTATGTTTTGCGGGATTGTTAGTTACTGAGATAGCAGCTGTGTTATCAATGCAAATAGGTGTAAGTAAGAAATTCAGACCATAGTCGCGCAATTGTTGTTGAATCCAAAGAACCTGGGAGCAGCAGTTGGATGCTGCCATGTATTCTGATTCACAGGTTGAAATTGCGACTGAAGTCTGCTTCTTGCATTGCCACGACACCAATCTGCCACCAAGAAACTGACATCCTCCAGTTGTTGACTTTCGACTCTGATTGCACCCTCCATAATCAGAATCTGTGTAAGCGACTAGCTCCAAGTCTCCTCTTCTCGGGTACCACAACCCCAACTTCGGTTTGCCCTTGAGATACCGCAAGATCCTCTTCACACCCTTCATGTGAGATTCCTTTGGGTTTGCCTGAAAACGAGCACAAAGACAAACAGCAAACATTACATCAGGCCTAGAAGCAGTTAAGTACATTAAAGAACCTATAATAGCCCGATACTGAGTTGGGTCCACATCTGCATCACCGTTTGACTCAGCACCCAATTTGTGATTGACGCAGATAGGAGTGTCGAATGGAGTGCTGTCCTCCATCTTGAAGCGTTTGAGCACATCATGGACATACTTGGTCTGATGAATGAACATCCCATCCTTCTTCTGATCAACCTGCAATCCTAAAAAGAAAGTTAGTTCACCCATAGCACTCATTTCAAACCTTTTCTTCACGACGGCCTCAAAATCTTGACACATGGAGACTTTTGATGCAGCAAAAATAATGTCATCCACGTAGACTTGCACTAGCAGGAAGTCGCTTCCTTGTCTCTTCACAAACAGCGTGCTATCTATCTGACCTCTTTCAAACCCATTTTCAAGCAAGTAGTCTGACAGAGTTGAGTACCAGGCACGAGGTGCCTGATGTAGTCCATACAATGCCTTGCTTAACTTGTACAATGCCAGCATAGTTCTGGCTCCTTCAATTAACGTTTGGTTCTTCCTTTCAGCCACTCCATTCTGTTGCGGTGTATAAGGAGCGCTGTATTGGTGTTCAATCCCTCTCTGAAGACAGAAGATCTCCATCTCAAAATTCTTGAACTCTGTTCCATTTTCACTTCTGATGAACTTAACCCTTTTATCCATAACGTTCTCAACTTTGGTAATCAAATTCTTCACCATCTGAGCCGTTTCATCTTTTGATTTCAGGAAATATACCCACGAGTATCGTGAGTAGTCATCAGTGATCACCAAGCAGTATGAAGTACCTCCTAGACTTTTTGCATACACGGGACCGAAGAGATCCATGTGAAGCAATTCTAGAGTACTGGCAATTGAATTTACTTTCTTGGTGAGATGGGATTTCTTGTGCTGCTTTCCCTTCTTGCATGCTATACATTTATCTTCAAAATTGAAATTTTTCAAGGGAACGCCCAGCACAAGCCCATTCTTGACAATGTGGTTCATCTTCCGAAGATGAATGTGTCCCATTCTCCTATGCTACAATTCGGACTCTGTTTCACTCGCTTTTGTCAAAAGGCATGACTCTGCCGTGGCCATTTCAGTTGATCTCAAATCCATAATGTACGCATTCCTATCACGAGGAGCCTTCAACAAAATCCACTCCTCTGGTATCTGAAAACCCGGTTTCAGCACGATCGCCTCGTTCTTTGTAAAATGAACGGTGTACTCCTTATCACAAATCTGCGACACACTCAGCAGATTGTGCTTCAATTCTTCTTCAAAGTTGACATTCTCCAACGTCATCTTTCCGTTCGACACCGTTCCCTTTCCAGTAATATTGCCTCCACTTTCTCCGGCAAAACTTACTCTCCCTCCTTGAACAGGTTTTAAATCGTGTAACAAATATTTGTTACCCGTCATGTGCCGGGAACAGCCGCTATCTACAACCCAAAGATTGTTGGCAGCCCTGTTCAACTGTTCCTGCATAACAAAGCAAAAGATTAGAATTTAGGGACCCAAGACCAATTGGTCTTGGATCTATACATCCCAAACTTTGGCTTTCCAAAGTTAGTATCTCGATAACTCCTGTAAGTCCCATTAGGATATCTTATTGAAGATTGATTGTAAGGCCTTCCAAACCTTTGAGAATTGAAAGTATTATAGCTTGTGGTTTGGTTATTAGAAGTGTAAAACTGAGATTTGTTTCTATGAAAACCTGAATTATTCACATTTTTGAATTTTAAGTGGTTTTCATTTTTAGGAGCATAATAATTACTATTAGGTCTATTCTCAGCTTTAGTAGGCCTTACACCTCTGAATCGCTGCTTCAGAGGGCAATTTGCAACAAGATGTCCTAATTGATTACATCTAAAACAACACCTATGTTCAACCTTTTTATCAACAGGTGTTTTAGATATCGAGGCTATATTACTGCCCGTTCGTCTCACATAAGGTGGGACGTATGGGTTTAGTGGAGTACTCTTTTTATTTGTTTTATCTTTTTCTCCACTCTTGGGTAACACAACCTCCTCTTTTGCCTTACCAGACTCGGATGACTTATCCGAATCTGACGAGACTGGACTTTGATCAGAAATTTCAACACTTGAAACAGGCGAACTTGTTTCGCCTCTACTAACATTTGGTTCTTTAACAGTTACTTTAATTGGCACTGTTTGAGCAACCTCAAAATCAATAGATTTCTGAACACTAGGGTTAAAAGTGTAATTGTGATTGTACGGTGGTGGAACCTCATGATAACCGATTCCTCCTCTCTTGGTAGAGGAACCTTGATCACTAACAAGGTGATCAAGAATAGCAGAGGAATTTCTGAACTGCTCCAGTTTTCGATTCAGTTCCACCACTTTCACCTGGTGGTCAGCAATCTGTTTTTCTCTCTCAGCAATTAGTTTGGTCTTTTCTTCCAAAACCTCATAACTTAAATCAATCACTTCAATTTTTTCAGCAAGTTTAATTTTTAAACGTTTAACATCTTTTTCACAAGCTTTTATTTTAATTTTATAATTATTTTCTCTTGATTTAGTAAAGTGATGATCTTCTTTTAAGGTTTTAAATTCAGCATCCAACCTAACATACTGATCGGTAATAGTTGCTAATTGCTCAGACAAGTTCTCACATTTTGAACAAGTAGTTTTAGAGCATACCTCGGAGAGCTTGTCATTAACGTCTGCCATAAGAGCCTTTTCTTCTCCGGCAGCCTTCTCATTTTCTTCTGTTTCGACCTTTGCCAAATTTGCCTGCTCGAAAGATTCTTTAGAAAGCAGGTTCCAGTTATATTCACCATCTCCTCTGGAAATCATGGCACTGTAATCTCTTCTTCCCTCATTATGCGGTGTAGACTTTCCTTGACTTCGTTCTACACGCTCATTCCTACATTCTTTTGCGAAGTGACCGTTTTGTTGACAATTGTAGCACTTTACCTTTGACTTGTCGAACCCTGGTCTTCCTCCGACAAACTTTCTACCGGTTTTATTCATAAACCTCTTCACCCTCCTTACAATCATGGCCATCTGCCATTGTAGATCCATTTCTTCCATATCGTCAGCATCAATCTGATCGTAATCTTCATCCAACATAGCTGGATCAACAATCTTCCCTTGAATATAGTTCTCATAGGAAGCAATGAAAGAAGCATAGAGGCCAAACTGCTCTTCAGCAGACTTGACACTCATAGGCATCTTGGAGTAGTTGTTGCTGGGAGCACTTGAAGAGCAACTACTCTTGCTTGCCTGGGGTTGAGAACCACTAGATCCAGCTGCTACATAGCAAACATCCCCATTTGTGTTAACTGACACATGCCCCTCATGTGATGAGTTGGGGCCCGACTCTCCCTTCGAGTAGTAAGCAGCCGATTCAGTCTTTGAGCCTGAGCTAGTGTTGACTTTAGCTCCATACATACTTGGATCTTGAACCTGATCCATAGATGTCTCCTTTCTTACCATGTTAAGCTCAAAGGTCCTGAGCTTGTTGACTGTCGTTTCGAGATCATAAGTGGGAAAGTCCTTGTCTTCCCTCATCAGCACAGTGTACATCTCCCATTTTGGTGGGAGAGCATCCAGAAGCTTCTCAACTATCTCTTATTCTCTGTAAGAAATGGAATAGTTGCTCAGTTCAGTCATCAGATGATAATATCGAGTGATGATATCATCTAATGATTCATTCTTCAAATACTTGAAGACTGAGAACTGGGTCTTGAGCAGTTTTATTTTTGAAGCCCAGATTCCTACATTTCCTTCAAATCTGCTCTCAAGGGCTTCCCAAAGCTCCCTTGCTGAAGTGTACTTCCTAAAAGTATGAAGGATCTCCTGTGGAAGAGCCATGGTAATAGCAGCATGAGCCTTGCTCTCAGCCTCATACATCTTCTTCTCTTCTTCTTCCATTTTACTATACTTCTTGATTTGGTCACGACCTTCATACTCCATAATTGGTGGAATATAACCATCCTGGATGCATACCCACATCTTCGCATCCTGGTATTTGACGTACTGTATGAACCGATCCTTTCATGCAACGAAATCGGTTCCCTTCAGCAATCTTGGGGCCTTGGTAGCCGACCCTGCTTCAACTTCCATCTTCACTAACTCAGAGATGTTGATCGACGACATCTTTTCCGAAAAGTAAGAAACCTGAAAAGTTAAATTTTTTTTTTTTAAGTACTGTAGGCGAAGTTACGGATAACTTCGCTTGAAGTAGGCGAAGTTGTAGAGAACTTCGCTGAAGAACTTCGCTGATAACTCTGCTGATTAACTTCGCTGATTCTTAACTTCGCTTAAGGTAAGCGAACTTAGGAATGAGGCGAAGTTGTGGACAACTTCGCTGATACAGGCGAACTTGAGAAGGTAGGCGAAGTTGTGGACAACTTCGCTGATACAGGCAAACTTGAGAAGGTAGGCGAAGTTGTGGATAACTTCGCTTAACCTTATATCTTCGCCGAAACCCTACGTACAGTGACGGCAACTTCGCCTGATGAACACGGACGTTTTTGAAGATCTGGAATCTGGATTTAACAAGGTTTTTGATGGTGCAAAGGCTTTAACACGATGGTAGGAGGTAAGAATGATCAAAAACACCAAAAACACGTCCCGCGAATAGTCGAAACGGGACGATTTCTACACCCGCGTGAATATCCCGAACCACACAATCGAGCAAACGCTCTGATACCAATTGTAGGTTCCCTGGACGGATCGCACGAGATATCGCGGTCTACTCAGGTGCGGAATCCCTGCGTAGATCGTTACGAGTGTAGAAAGCAAATCAAACAAACACGATACGATAAACGAACACGTTATATTGATAACCGAACACGTGATACGATATCACTATTACAGACTCGTGAACCAAAACTGCTAACAACTATCACACGATTCACTCAACAACACTTTAACCAACTATCCGTAACCTATATATAAATACACGACAACTTCGCCTGATATGTTCAGGCGAAGTTGTCCATAACTTCGCTTGTTCAACAAGTTCGCCTAGGCGAACTTGTTGACAACTTCGCTTTAAACAAAAACATAAATAACATTATAGACTCGATTACAGACACTAGACTATGAACTACTGACATTCATGCACCAACAGATTGTTCAGATCTGAGGTGTCTGATTCGATAAGAACAAGAAATAAATATAAAGATTAAAACTTTAAATAAAATAAGGAAGAGAAAACACCAAATGATTGTAGATCTTGAAGAAAAAGGAAGAACAGAGCTGCTGACGTCACAAATCAATGGAACAGTGGTCTGCTTACGTCATTCTTCTTCAAATCTTCAATCAGCAACAATCTTTCTAAAATAGCAGTAATCAGCTATGATACCACTTGTCAAGTCCCTCGATTTCAGCTGGATCTTACTTAATCATTTCATAACTCACACAGATTGATGTGTTGACAAGGGAGTTAATGACGGGTTGCTATTTAGAAAGGTTTCCGTTTGTTAAAGGCAGAATCAATAACAAACATACGGTTGCTTAATAAGTATTCAATGATAGATAACACAAACAAGATTCACTCAAAAGATTTCCATTTATATAATATCAATCATACATAGTGGATAATCGATTTAGGGTTTCTTGAAGGTTTATCCGTACTAAGACAGCCGTCACACAATATTCTCTCTTAATAAATTCCTTTTTCCGTGTGTTGTGTGTGTGTCTGTTCTTAGGCCTCTCTTCTTCCGTAGGCGGCATGCCCTAAAACATTCTATTTATAAGCCTGCCAACCTAGGACAGCTGTCATTCCTTCTAGAAACCCCAAACATACATACATATTCAAATTACATAATCAGAAAATATTCTAAGTGTAAAACAAGTCTTCCGGGTAGGCTATGGATAAGTAAACTTCTCTGAGTAGACTATGTGCTCTGCCTACCTTAGACTTGGTAACATAGAAGTGTGCTCGGGATCAGTTTCCAGGTAGAGTTCACTTGAAGAGTATTTTACCAAGTAAAATACTCACCGGGTAGACTTCAGTCTTCTTGACTTTGCCAGACTTTGCCCGACAAACCCTTACGAGCAACCTTGTTCTTCGATGGTCCATTCAACTCCTTGCTATACAATAACTTATTAGCAAAGTGTACTCGGCAGTACTGTTCCTTGCTTGAGTTAAACCTTGCCCGATGTTACTTAGAGATATTCCATTTATACATCAAGCTTGCTCGGACCATAATTATTAAAGAATACTTTGCCCGGTCTTCCAATCACTTGGCCTCATGGACTTGGTTAGCCAAAAGCTTACTCGAAAGAGAACCTTACTTGACTATGAAGAACAGACTTGCTTGATAAAGTGAACCTTTCTCGGATTTACATAAACTAGTGAACCTTGCCCGGCAATGCACTAATTTGCAAACCCTGCTCGGATATCCAATAAAGAAGACTACTTGAAGTAAACCTTGCCTAATAGACAAAATATCGTACCCGGCTAAGTAAAAGCTTGCTCGGAAGTTTAAGGTGTGCCCGGATCCATACTTAGCGAATTCTGAGGAGGTTGAGAAGATTCCAATCTTCCATATATCTCACTTTGGTCAAATCTTTGACTCAACAATCTCCCGCTTAGGTTAATTGTTTGACTAAACAAAATTGTTTATTAAAGTTTACTTCTATATTACCCTTAACTAGTAATAAGTTATCCTTTCTTCAACTTTAAATACTTATATTTTTGCGATGTTTTAAAAAATTTCTTACTTTATTAAAATCCATTATAACTTTTGAAATTATACATTGGTGACTTTTTAGTGTTCTAAACTAAAACTTCTTAAAACTTTTGTTTCCTCAAAGTCATATTTTTTTTAATTAAACGTTTTGTAAAATAATTATAGTATTATAGTGAACCATCTGACGATTAAAATAATTATAGTATTATAGTATCCTTTAATTTCGGGACGAAATTCCCTAAAGTATGGGAGACTGTAACAACTCAAAATTTAAAAAAAAAATCTTTATTTCTATTTATCCGTAACCTGACCCGTTTTATGTTCGGGAAGTAAAAATATCGCGTTTATCGAGTAATTATTTTTATATTTATAATCATTTATTATATTTATTCACATTATTAAAATAAACTTTGAAAGTTATACAATTTTAACCCTTATATAAACATTAACCTATTTATGCTTCCATCCCCAATCTGTAAGGACCAATTAGCAAATTCTAGTTATAACAATCCTTAACCCTTCACCCATACCCAGTAACCCAGATAGTAAACCCATGACCCATTTAGTTACTTGATGCTTAATTCTCGTCATAAAATTGGTAATTAAATCATCAACCTTGTTAACCTTAACATTTGAGGCCGACCGACACTATTAATTTAGTAAATCGATCAATCGTGATGCATATTAACTTATTTAAACAACCCGAAATGAACCAGTTCTTTGATATCTATTCAAACGACCATATAAATTCAATTAAGTCTGCAGATACGATCCTCATAGTAGCGCCTATCTATCCCTCATAATCAATTAAGTTTATACTGATGTTATAACGTGATCTTGATGATGTTTTAGCCGGCCACTGTGAGCGTCATTAACCCACATCCTTTCTTCGTTACAGGTAATAAATCATTTGGTTTGAATCATTTCCGAGGCTAGATCATTAACCCTAAGGTTAATCGATCCAAAAACAAGCAGATTAATTGATTTGATTTATTAGGGTTTATAGTATGAATTGGGTTTCTGTTCTACAAGTTATATTTAATCTGATTCAACTTTTAACAAAACTAAGATATTGAATTTCTGGGCTGGAGGGCACGGGTTCAAGTCCCTCCAGCAGCGTTTTGTTTTTATTTATTTTAGTTTTAATTTATTATATATATATCATCTATTTAATTCCCTAAATCATAATAATAATATTGTAAATATTAGAATTAATTCATATTTCGTTAAAACCGGCTCACTAACTAGTTGTTTTCTGAATCTTGGATAAAAACTATAGATATATGTATATACATTTGATTTTAAAAATTGTTAAAGGTGTTAATGTAAAACAAAATTATTTTAATCTAATATAAATATACTTAAAATTTTCCATACTAATTAATGCATTTAAATTTAGTATAAATTCAAGTATTTATATAAAGGACCACATTTTATATAAATATTATTATTTATTATCTATTATCTATTATTTATAATATTTATCTAAAAGAAACCTTTATTAATAAATAATACACACACACACACACACATATATATATATAATGTATTTTTAGTCTAAAATAATCATATAAAAACAAATATTTTTATATAATCTATCCAAAATGTTATAAACATTTATCAAGGTATTTTATTGATTAAAATATACTATTTAATAAACTTAACAAAATAATATCAACCATCTAACTCTCGAACCTTATCTTATTCATCGACTTCATTTATTTATTTTCCACATTCAATATCTTAATAGGCTTTACCATCAACACTTGATCTTCAATCCTCGTTCTTATAGTTATCTTATTCGCGTTTGCTCGTCTGATAAGGTGAGTACCACATTCCCCTCTTTTACTCGTTTTCTACGTTTTGGGGACATATGCGTAAATATATTTCTCATACATACTTATACTCAAAACTGTAACTTTGTCTTGTGTGTTAACAACTTATACCTTACTTGTTTATATGCTTATTTGCTTTGTATGCTTCCGCATTCGGAGAGGTCCAACATAATCTCAGTCTAGTATGATCATACGCCAGTCCTTAGCCTTTGTGCTTCTCGACATTTCAGTTATACTTGCTCATTTGGTTATTTTGTTATTCTCATATGACTTATTGCAGCTACTTATTTTATTATATATACTATATGTACAACTAAACTAGTGTGTTGCTCACTCAACATGTGTTGTTGACAAAATTCTATTTTATACGCATATGCAGGTTATCGCTTGAATTAGTAGCAAGACTTTGTGAAGAGTTAGCGAAAAATTATTGTAGAAAAGATAAAATCAAGAATTAAATTTGTGTTTATTGTTTGTTTAACGAGTTGTATTTTGTATTTGACTTATTTGAAAATTGAATAAAATTAATAGATATTGTCATTTAAATATTGCATGATAGTACCTTGAGAGCTGTGACAATCAGTTCGCGCCCCGGCATATCCGCCGTACGTTGGGGTGTGACAGCAAGTATGAAATATGAAGGATGTACGAAAGTATGTAGTTATGAATGTGTTGTATATGGTATGATTAACTAGAACTCACTCAGCATAGCTGACTTTTAGTATGCACGCAGGTGAGTAGAATGAGATAGCTAGCTTGAGTGGGGGCATATGGCAGAAGAATAAGAGTCTGGCATCTGAAGACTTAAGACGTTTTGGAATTAATATTTGATTTGAAAGACAATATGTTTTGATAAGAAAAGGTTATGGATTAATATGAAATGTTTTATGAATGTTTTAATAATCCGCGAATGTTTTTATTAACTATGATATTTAGAATTGTGTTTATGAGTAAATCCAACTTCCAAATGTGAGGCACCGGTAACGGGGCCTTATAGTCGATTTGTTTAAAAAGCCATTTTTTCGACCGTTAACGTCACCGACAAGTCAAATAAGTTGAACAAGTCTACACCAATCGTCTTACGAACTGATCACACATATAATAACACATAATACACCATAAATTCCAGTTTTGATTATATAGTTTCACAAGACATGTTTAATTTAGTTTTAAGTTCCTAGTTCATATTCTAGGTTTGTTAATAACGTTACTAATCAAGTTTGTTATTCTTATATTAAAAAATATCATTATATAACCTATGAATCCAGATTTTAACTTACTTTTATAAGTTCATAATAAGCCAAAATTTTACTTTTCAATAAAGGATTCATATTAAATTTTAGAAGAATCTAGTTTCATGATTCAATTATGTCCTTTTTTTTAACAAAATCAAGTATGAACTTTTAAATGATTCTATTCTTTATACTCAATTACTTTACATCATTCCTGACTTTATCAATCTCTAATCAATCATTCAAATCACAAGATCATGGATTTTCTAAGTGCTGTTCTAACAAAGTTTCCTATTATAGTAACTTTTAATATTTGATAATTCTAATTGATTTAATTCTTCCACTTTGGTTAAGTAAAATTCTAAGTTTAATTCATTCAATTAGTTTAATAGGGTTTCATGCATCCTAAGTGTTCTATTCCAATTTTGTTCTTTCAATTCACCATTCAGCAAAGTTTCTATATCTAGTAATTTGTTTGCTAATTCAATTAATGTATTAGCTAATCAATCCTTTGATCATACATCCTATCTTAGTTTAAAGTTGCCATTAATCACATATTGATCACATTCATATCAATTATTCTTATCAAAATCAAAAATTCAACTTTTGTTAAATTAAAGTTTCCCTATTTAGCAACTTTAACAATCTTTGTTAGTCTTCAAGTTGCAACTATTAATTCTTGCATATAACCTCACTTATTTTCAATTAAGTTCTTCCATATCACTTTTTGATTCAACAATCCTTTCAAAACCCCTTAATTAATCCCATATCCAAAAATCCCCAAATTTCAGTTATGAACATATTCTTGTTTTGTTCATCTTTAATAACAAATTTCTAAGTCCTTACTAACAAGCTAATAATCTAATAATCAATAATCAATCTACATTTCATTCTAGCAACAAACCCTAACATCAAGTTTATTCAAGTTCTTCTCAAATATTCAAGAAATTAACAACACTTATAATCAAACTTAACAACCAATGTAGGATCTTTTAGGATGAATCTATGCATGTGTAATGAGCTTGATCTTCCATCTTACACATACATAGATATATACATACACACATTATCCATATTTTAATCTTTCAAGCTTCAAACAATCTCAAGAACAACAATTCTTATGCATCTATATCTAGTAATCAACTATAATTTAAACTTGTTCTTTAGGAATTTGAAAGATGAAAATATTGGTGTTAAGAGTGGTGTGAGAGTGGTGTGCCTCCTTCCTAATAGCTTCCTAATAGCTTACTCTTATCTTGTTCTTGATTTAGATCTTCATAACTTTTGATTATGTATGTCTGTGTGTTTAATAATGATTTGAATTTGGTTTGTGTGTGTTGGGAGAGGGGGGGGGGGGGGTGTTCGGCTGAGCTTATTATAAAGGGAGAGGGAAGAGTGGTGTAGAGTATTGAGTTGGATAATAGGTTGATTGATGGAAGTTTGTGTGCTTTACAACACACCCACCTTCTAGAAGCAACAATGATTGGGAGGGGAGTTGTAGGAAGGGTATTGGAGGACAAAGGAGGTGACTAGGTGAGGTGGCAAAGGGGGGGGGGTATGTAGAGGGTTTTTGTTTAAATACTAGTTGATTCCGATTAATCGTTTAACGCATTATGTGATTTAAGTGTCCAAACGGATCCCGTTTTCAATACTTTTTGTAAGACTTTGAACGAAATCAAATACATGACAATATGGACCATAAAAACCATTTTCTTCGAAATAGTTTGTGTTGGGTCCTTTCCGGGTCCTGTACTGGTTTGTACTTATTTATTTTCCAATTTTCGCTATTCGAGCCTTCCTAAATTATGTTTTTATATTGTCTCACATGTTTTTATATATATTTTGAATTTTTAGGATTATTTAATCCATCTAACGATTTATTTACTTTCTGGCCCGTTGCTCGATGTTTTTGCACGTTTTTCTCATTTTGTGTCAGAATCTGGACTTTTTGTTGACTTTGCAAGATATTGAACTTTAATAAAGAGGGATT
Organism: Bidens hawaiensis; assembly: GCF_021521415.1. Taxonomy (NCBI): domain Eukaryota; kingdom Viridiplantae; phylum Streptophyta; class Magnoliopsida; order Asterales; family Asteraceae; genus Bidens; species Bidens hawaiensis. The sequence continues at coordinate 5,821,247 of NW_027491019.1, read as the reverse complement.
TTATTAACTAAACGATATTTCGATGATAAACGTGATTACATTAGTGAAAACTTTTGCCAAGTGTTACATGTAACATACGTTTTCGCATGTTAAAAACAAACGTTTCTAGACAACAGTGACATACGTTTAAAAAAAAAACTCTGAAGACCACCCCACCCCGCCATCTTTTTTTTTTCCAGTACAAATAAGTTGAAGATATAGTACAAAATTCAAGATTTCTTCAAGAATCGCAAAAAAAACATAAAAAGTTTGAATCTTTTTAAGAGCCAATAATAAAAAGAAGAATGAAGCCCCTTTCTACTCTAAAATAACAAATTCAAATGATTTGAAATAAGATCCAAATCTAAACAAAATTTCCAAAAATATTTAAAAAAAAAACTAAAATACTAAGACGACCATATCTGAACTCTGTCAACTTAGTACCTTAGAAAAAGAAAAAAAACTAAAAACGACGAGATTCTAGCAGCTTTCATCCATAAATTCTTTTTAAGAATTTTGTCAATATAAAATGTCCAGATCTGAACATTTTGTAGAGGAAAATCACCGGATCAAGTGGTAAACGATTGGCTTGCGAGATCTGGCAACGTTGGTGGTCATGAATCCGTTTTGTGGATTTGGATATGTGTTTTGGATCTTGGCTTCAATATGCTTTGGATCATGGATTTGATTAACATCCTCACCATATTTGGATTTTTGTTTGTTGTGTGAATGAAAGATGGAGGTAGAGAGAGAGTCTTGGTTTTGAGTAATGAAAAGTGAGAGAGAGGCCCTTGATCTGCATGTTTTTTATGGGTGACATAAAGCAATATATCTAAAATGTCTCTTTTGCCCTTTTGTACCTTCATAATATGTTTTTTAATATAAATATTGTACTACTATTACTCACTCAATCTCAACCATCCATCCAACAAGATCAAAGGCCTATATAGAGTTTCTAGGGTTTTCACAACTGGAGTGAGTTTTTAGTTTAACCCTGCCATATATATATATATGGGTGAGTTATTGTACAATAATGACTTATCGTACATTACGTACGCGATCCTGATCATCGATTTCAATTTCACGCGGTGGCAGTTTGGTAAATAACCCAAACCGTAGTTCGCGATCAAATTCATCGATTTAAAATCGATTCCGATCCAAATTCAGAACTCCTTAATCTATCTCATCTAATTTCTAAACTATAATCACAACTTACAGTATGAAATCTCAAAATTAAAAATCAAAATTAAAATAGAACGTCACTGAACATAAAAAATCTTCAAATTGATCAAAAATTGATTTAATCAATCGAATTGATGTGTAAGAGGCTTTAGAATCATCAATCGATTATGGAATTGCATAAATAACGCACTTAATCGAGCTCTGGTTAGGGTTCAAAATATTATGTTTAAACGTTCTGAAACAAAACTGAAGACCTATAAACGTTCTGACCAAAAAAGAACATCTTTAAACGTTCTAATACATTCAAAGAAGTTCTGGGTGTTCTAAAAAAATGAACATCTTTAAATGTTCTAAGAAGTTCAAGGTGTTTAAAAAAGTTTAGAAGTTCTGATAAAGTTTAGAAGTTCTAAGAAGTTCTAGGTGTTTAAAAAAGTTTAGAAGTTCTGATAAAGTTTAGAATTTATAAGAAGTTCTGGGTGTTCAAATGAGTTTAGAAGTTCTGATAAAGTTTAGAAGTTCTAAGTAGTTCTAGGTGTTCCGAACTTCTAAGACTAACAAAAAAAATAAAAATTAAACACATGTAAACATGAAATTGAACACTGAAATCACTTCATATATTCTCATGATCATACAATCGTCAATCGACCGTTAATTTGATCATTGATCAGATCATATAAACAAAATATGGAACGTCTGCAACTGGGTTTATGCAAAACTCAAAATTGATTAATTGAAACTTCAAATTGACGATTAATTGGACCAATTTCAAAGTTTAATTGATCAATTAGTTCAACATTTTCAATTTCAATCGCTCAATTTGACAACTGACCTGTGTGAAACCCTGTAAAATAGCAGACGATGGTGTGAATGAAATTTGATTATGTTTCTGATCTTGGTCTGCAATTTAGGAGTCGATGTATGATCGTGATTGATGAGCCAATGATTTAATTAGGGACGGAATAGGATTTGAAGAAAATTACAATCTTGCCACCGTGTGTTTCTAAAAATTGACATTCCATACACTCGCGTACCTATTGTACGATAAGGGATTTTTGTATTGGATCCTTTAACTATATATATATATATATATATATATATATATATATAGTTAGGTTTAAAAGAGAACTCTAAAAAAGTGGAAAACTGGAGAACTTCATTCCCAACCATTGATCAATTCTTCACATCCTTATGGTGCACCATCAATCACTTACAACACATTATTTATGTAAGAAAAAAATAAACTCATAAAAAAAATAATTAAAAAAAATATAGAATAAGAAAAAGTAAAAAAACCAAAATGTTTATCTAGCATCCCCGGTCCAAAAACTAAAACCATTAAAAAAACGAAAAATTAATTATAAAAATTTGAAAAAACGAAAAAAATAAAAAAAGTAAAAAAACAAAAAAATATCTAGTATCCCTATTCCAAAGGAATAAAACACTTAAATTTAGTTTAGCATTCGAGTTTAGTTATGTCACACACCGAAAACCTTAATCAAGGAAGTGTAAGACATTAACTAAGTTATTCGGGTCGTGACAGCTGCCGATCGCTAATCATAATAAAGCAAAATAATTTATAATAAAAGTTTAACTTTTATTTAATAAAAAGAATTTTTATTACATGATCAGATTTTTATACGTGCTAGCCGCACGGTTTATTACATTCCTAGTTTCCACGTTATTCAAACACACTATCAACTCTCTCTTACATGAAAAACAAATTAAAATAACATCAATACGAATGTTGGTGTGTTCTCTTTATTGAAAATAATATATACACACACACACACACACACACACACACTTATATATATACATATATAGGTAAATGATCCGATACAATAATGCCTTAACGTACAATAGGTACGCGAATCCATTTTTTCACGAAATCGATCCATGCAATCACATCCAAACATCTCGGAATCGTCAAAACATATCCAGTTAATCATTGCTCCCCCGAAAAAAAAAAACAGTTTTGGATGGTTAATCGATCTATTTTTCACGAAAACCGTTTTTGAGCGTTTTAGGGTTTTAGCTGAGCGTTTTAGTTTTTTGTGAGGGTCTTAGGTTTTTTCCTTTGAGCGTCTCGCGTACCCATCGTACGTTAAGGCATTAGCATACAGTAATTGCACCCTACATATATATGCGTATTATAATGAAGGTATGGCTAACGAAACTTCAATATAAGTCATCATAAAAGAAATGATAGTAAACAATACTTTATCAGTTTATCACGAAACATAGTAAACAAATACTTATAAATTACCATAAGCAACGGTAATGTTCTTTCCTCACCGTTCTTTTAACATGGTATTCATATCTTTAAGAATTCATAATAATTAAATTTACCATAAAACGAAGCATTTTATCTTTTAAACAAATCGTATTGTTGTAGACGAGTAAGGAATACAAGTGTATGACTATCAAAATTTATAACTCGAAACATACCATACTCAAAATATTCCAACTTTTAACCCAACGCGATTGGAAATGGGGGGCGTCACCCCGATATATCTACCAACATTTCTGTGCCCTCATTAATTTGGTTAACAGTTATTTAACAAATTGTAGACTTGTCCCACTATTTACACGGTTTGTAAGTTAAAACTCTTTATAGAAACTTCAATACAAAGTGATAAAAGAATATGCTTTTCCCTAAAACACAATAGAAAAAATTCAAAAAAACAAGGGGTCAATAGAGAAACTCACCGTCGAAGCTTTTCTTCCCAAAAATTGCGCGTCCTATATTAGTACACGTTTTGTTAATAAAACTTGGTTTGAGTTTTAGTTTATAGAAATCTCTTATTTGTTAAACTTATTCTAATGACCACACAAGCACACTAGCAAATAATTTCATTTCTAACAAGTTAACAAGTAAGTATATTTGGAGTTTTGTTAACTATTGTCTTAATAACTAAATCAGTTAATAACTAAAGTAAATATATAATATGATAAAATATTAAAGTTTCAGTTGCTGGAAAGTTTTAAGAAAATATTTAATTATTATTTTTAATAGATTTTGTCGATTGTGTCGGTTTTGTTGGTTTGCGTTTAAAAACGAACCGGTTGGCTTTTCGTATAAAACATTACTTTTAATTTTTTGGTAACACTTGTTACATATATATTAGTTAAGTTTTAGGAGTTATTTTACAAAGATATGTTATTTTTCATTTTAGTTAATATTTTCTTAAAATAGCAATTTTTAACGTTTTCGTGTCGGTTTTCGCGACACGAACCGTTTAGGACCAAGTTTTGTTATCTTGTCCTCTTCTCATATATTAACTTATGTTATATATGAGTATTTTACAACTTTAGGGGCTGTTTTAGCCTAACCGTTGTGTCAGTTTGCATTTAAAAGCCGATTTTTCGACTGTTAAAGTTACTGGCATGTAAAATAAACCAAATAAGTCCACACCAATTAACTTATGAACTAATCATATACATTATAACATACAATTTACTGTTATATCCAGGTTTGATCATAAAATGTTCATAAAGCACATTTCAATTAATTTAGACTCCTAATTCATGATTTATGTTTGCTAATAATGGTAATAATCATCCTAACAAAATAAAATACCTCAAACATAATCATAACACCAAAAAGTCCAGATATATATTATTGTCATGATCTCCATAATAAACCAAAGTTATACTTTTCAACTATATTCCTTATTCCTTTTTAGAATTTTCTAACATGCATGCTTAATCATGTTTGTTCATTATAAATCAATTCAACAATTATATGATCATTTCTATCATCATCACATCATCAAATCATATATGCACAAATTCAAGTGTTTCATCATTAACTAATCAACTTATGAATTTCATAAGTGTTCAATCAACAAAGTTTCCTGTTGAAACCCGTATCAATAACAATCAACAGATCTTAGATCCGAATCTATACTATCAATACGTTTATAGATATAGCTCATAATTAACCTTGATTTAATGTTATGTATGTGTAATAACGTTAATGTGAAGCTTGAGAGAGAGAGAGTAAATACTTTAAAACTTTTTTGAATAATGTTATCTCTCTCTCTTTTTCCAACAAGTGAACAGTTGTTCACTATATATAGAAGGCGACCTGGTTCGCTAACATACCTTAGCGAACCAGCTTCCCCTTCGTTACATAATTTAACTTAACGAACCACCCCCTGATTCGTTAACATCCCCTAATGAATCAGGAGGGAATACATAATAATGTCTTAGTTCGCTAACATTCCTAGCGAACTAGACTTAACTTAACGAACTAGTTAAATATAAACATTAAATATTACATTAATCATCAAATAAACATTAACGATAAATACAAAGACTCTAGACGCAATACCGTGCACTAACAGACACCCCCTCGTCTTGAGCTCTTTGTCTTTAACTTATTTGAAGCGCTTGGACAGCCAGTCTCTGCAACTATGAATTCCATGTTCTTGACACACACGAACAACTCATTGGAATTGCATAGCCAGGTCGTAATCTTCTTGGCGTTCAAACAAAATCTGTTTCCTGTGTAGCACGTCGTTATCAGTCTCTGATAAATTAACCAACCACATCGGGTCGATTATCTTGATGAGCTCGGTCTGCAGTCCTCGACCACAAACAATAACGGCCTCGCCAGTACGATTGTCATAGTACCAACGGTTGAAAGACAGATAAATATCTTGAGGCATTGTCTTCACAGGAACCTTTTTCATTGTCTTTGGCGGCTTCACTTTCAAGACAAGTTTCTTCTAGCCGGTCCTTGGATCAATCTCGTCAATGCGCTTACGTCTTGGGACCTGGGGCTTGAAGAATTTGAAGCCATGATTGACCTCGAACAGTAAGTGTTGATGAAACCACTCAGCCATTCGGTGACCCCCACGATTGATAAATGGACGTCTCGCGAGGGTACGCACATCCCAACGCGGTAGAGTTAAAACATCCATTATCCTCTCGTAATACTGGACACCCTTTTCCCACTTGACTATACATACCTTAAGGTCTGAATCATAGAGCCAGGAGACAATATCACCATGCACCTTAGAAACAGTCTTGAAGGTAGGTACCTGATTCGCCTCAATCCAAGCAGCAGCAGTATCTTTTCTTTCTTGATCTACATACCGATAAGCACTTATAATCTTACCCACTTTCTGAAGTTTGAACCATCTTTCAATGTCATCATCAATCACTTCTTTGAGTGAGGGAACTGTTCGCTGCACAATCTTCTCCAGTTCATCCTCAGTCTCTTTAATTACGTCTTCATGAAATACCGGAGCACCTCGATCAACATTTGCGTGTTGATACAAGTCCGGGTACTCTTCAACTGTCACATCCTCCATCTCAATCTCCTCGTTCTCATAAATAAAATTTGTATCCATAAATAACGGATCAACTTCCATTTCTACCTCATTGATCACTTCGACATCGGGCTCAGTCTCTAAAGCAGTCAACTGATCGTCATTCAGCCCAAGTAGAATCGAAATCTGCTCCCGTGTCAAAGATCTAACCACAAACTCACCGACCTCTATCTCATCTCTGTTCACCACACTTCTAACCACCCCCAATCCATCAATAAATATCACCGTGTTAGCCTTAATCATTTCTATTGGCTTGGCAGCTGTTGGATCTTGATAGGTAATTATCTGCTTGCTCTAATCATCAGCGCCACTAACACCAGCACCAGAGGATGAACCATGCGATTGTTTAGGCTCACCTCCTTCATCAGATTCGTCAGGATCATCATCATCATTTTTGAGTTTCTTGAGGGCATCTTTTTTACAAGTTAATTGTAGAATCAACTCATCTTGTTCCTTTAATTTCACCCCCTGAGACTCAACAATCATACGTAACGACTTAGTCTCATTTTGACAGAAAGAAATATAACTCATCATTTTTCGTTGATTCTCCATGAGTCGTTCTTGAGTTTGTCGATCAGCTGCCATTTGATTTTCATATAAATGTAGCAGATTTAGCAGCATTTTAGTTTGACGACCTGGTGGCAAGTTGTATACGGATGGATGAACAGGTTGAACAGGTCCTTGAGGCCGAGTTATTCTCATGAATGAGACATCACTAGGCGGAGGTGGCGGAAGAGTAGTTGTTGGTAGAGGAGGAGGTCTCATTGATGTGGTGGAAGATACTGTAGAGAACACAGCAAGAGGCCTCGGTATCTCGGTCAACGCCATTTGAGGAATAAGACTGAGCCTCTCATGTGACACCATCGTCGTTGTCAAGGTGAGCATCGGAGTGCTAGTAGTTAGCGGCACCGCCGAGCTTTGAGTAGTTGATTGACGTGGTGGTGGAGTTCCAATAATTACTCCAGCCCCAGCAGACACACGGGGCTTCTTTGATGGTTCACCAGTAGCTACAGCTTTCCCCTTTCGTTTTCTTTCTAGCTGAGCTTTCATGGTGGCAGCTAGAGCAGCATCGACTGCATCTTGTTGTTCTTTAAGAGCTCGTTCACCAGCTCCACCATCACCATCATTATCATCATTGTCACCGTCATCATCTCCACCATAATTTTTCCCACCTTCTCCCCCTTCACACTCGGAATGCGAATCATCATGGATCCAGCGCTCATTAGGAGGACATACGTAATCCGGATTGATTATATGACCAATCATCCGTTTATCCTGTGGCTTGTCTTTTCGATAGATTAACATACGATGCACTGTTTCAGCTTTCATATGTTCCATATCAAGAACATCGTTCACCAACGATCGATCAATCACTAAATTAGGAATCAAATCCTGAATGATTAGCTGTAAAAAGCGAGGATACATCAAGAACTTCTTCAACGGTAGAGTTTGCTGAACTTGCTCTTTCAGATGATCAAAGATAAGTTATGAGTAGTTGAATGGCCTGTTCAGGATTAGTGCAACAAACGCCGATTGTAAACTTAGTCTACATTCATCAAAACCACCGCGACGTCCACTCATACAATGAAGTAAAATATGCAGCAGATACTTGTAAGGTGGACACAACCCATTCTTGTTCAACATAGACTTACGAATATCACCCCTATAATTCAAGCGTGTGAATAAACCCCTAACCAATGTCCTGTCAAATTCACTCGGGTAATCATCATTATCGTTAATTGAAGTACCCGACGAATGACCTCAACATCAATCGTAATAGGGATCTGGTTAATTGTAGCTCGAACCCAATTATTTTCCTCAACAAATTCTGCCGAGTTCCAAAACTGCCTGATTATACTAAGATACACTTTAGATTTAGCGGTGATTGCATAATGTATCTTCGAACGTCGTAAGTAAGTCAACATAGCTCCAAACGTTCTCAAGTCAGTCACATCTTGCTCAACATAAGCACAAATGTTGTGCTTCTTATCGAACGGCAATAAAATCACTTCAGCATGTTGATCTTGTTGTTGTGGTTGTCCTTGTGGAGGTTGTTTCTGTGGCGGTTGATTTTGTTGTTCTTGATCGGCCATGTTTTACTGTATAAATAAAACGAATATGAGAATAGATATCACAATGTATAATCAAAAGATATGTGTATTAAACGATTTAAATATCTTAATTTAATTATTATTATTATTTTATTTATTTATTTATTTATTTATTTTTTTAAATAAATGTCATTCGTTAAGAATCACACTGATTCGTTACAATGAGATAACGAATCAGGCGATTCGCTATCAAGTAAATATCTTAACGAACTAAACCTAGCGAATCACTAATTAATTTTAACGAACTAAACTCTAGTTCGTTATATTTTAAGTGAATCAAACTCTGATTCGTGTAACATCTTATTCGCTTAGCTAGTTCGTGTAAAATCTTAACGAATTGGACACGAAACAGTTCCAATTCGCTAAGACTAACGAATGGTCATAAATAAGACTTATTCTTTGACTTCACAAAGTCAAAGTTAAAATTAGAATGAACAACAATAGTCAACATGGTAAACCCAGATACAATTGGACCATAACTATCGTTGAAACATCAGGATAACCAGCTTGTTGAGCTCAGAATCACACTAGTAAGCTTAGGTGGATGAGATTGAGACTCAATACCTAGATGTACTAAGGATTAAACGAACCAACAGTAAACACCAATAATCCGAAACAATAATTAACCCGGCAAACAACAATCAAATTAAGATTTAAGTCCACCAAGGGTATCGGAAAGTGATTCCGATCATAATGACATCAAAATCATACAATTATGAACATAAATTATACACAAATGAGTTTCAAAAGTTCAAAACCCTTAAACCCCTAACATTTCATAATTCAGCAGTCAACACATGGCCATTTTTGACGAAAATGATATCGCCAAGATCAGTTATACCTTAGAAACTCAAATAGATCTTTGAAGTATCCAAACGAAAAGGTCGAAATTTCAGAGAGAATTTGAATAGGTTTCTTAAAGATGAAGAAAGAAGGCGAACAGTGGAATACTATTCATTTTCTTGTCTTATATATCAATGCACGTAACCCTAGGTACAACTTGTACGAATCAGACGATTCGTTTAACTTAAGGTTAGCGAATTAGCCTATTCGCTAACTCAATTTGTTACCTTATGTAGGCGAATCGTTACTTGATTCGTTAAATTAAAGGTAGCGAATTAAGACATGATTCGTGTCATGATTCGTTAAATATGCATAACGAAGGGATGATTCGTTACCAAGTGCGGAAGCGAATTAGGTTAGCGAACCAGAAGCTAGTTCGCTAGAGAATCACCTAGTTCGTTATCCATACATAATGAATTGTATTTTAGCGAATTAAACTCTTTTATTTAATTTTAAATTAAATAATAAATTGAATAAATTAAATAAATTAAAGAATTAAATAAATAAATAAATTAAATTATCGAGAAATCCTTTTATCCCGACAACCAGATACGATAAAAAATGTTTCAGATTTCCGAAACATAACTTAAAAATTTATTTAAGTATTTTGTATAAAGAAGACGAAAATATTTTTGGCCTTTAGTAAAAATTTAAAGAATTAAAGAATGTATTTACAGAAGAATATCCAATCCTTTAAAATAGACCATCTTTTTGTGTTTTTCAATGATTTTATCAAAAGCAGTACATATTTTTGTATTTTTGTTGAGTTTGAGCAGAGAATCATATTGACCAAATTGCCCTTCCATCACAGTTTTATATTTCAGCGATATTATGACTGGCGATAAGTCGGTCATTGGTATTGTTGTCCACATAAATCTAATAACACATATTCAAGTATTTTTGTGATATGATTACATAGTTCAATTAAAGCACAGAATATCAGAAACTATCAGCCTCTAATCACGGTTCAAGCTTAATTTGATTTTTGCCAAATCACCCCAACTTGACTTAAACCATTATATTGTTGATCAAAATTTTGATACCAATTGTAGAAATTTTGAGCAATGCATCAAGTTTCCTTTACTGTGAGTGAGTATGCACGAGTCCATCTGTCGGCTTACATACATTGTATCCCCTGGGGTCTGTTTCTTAATGGTATTAAGACGCACGAAAGGGAGGAACAATTGTATGACTAACAGCGGATTTTGATCAAGTCAGTAACTTAAATTGTACGAAGTACAACGGTGATCAAGTTTAATGACTTTTGGTTTGCTCTAGAAGGCGAGTGAAATATTCATGCTTATGAATACCCAGATGGTTAAGCCGCATAAAGACTCACAATGTCCAGAATCTTAACGCTTGTTATTTGCTTTATTTGATTTTTGGGTGATCAACAAATATAAGGCTTGAGTATGACTGGTTATTACATTTCTGCCATCCTCACCAAGACTTTTGCTAGAGACTAACACCCCTTTCAATTTGGCGTTTCTTTATGTTTATATCACATACTTTACTCTACTGGGTTGTTTTAAGACCTACCAATGCACCAATGCAATTAAGCACACAGTCTTTTACGCTTACTTTTTGCTGAATTTGGGGTCAAGATAGTCAATGTACTATCATGTTCTCTTTTTGCTTCAAAAACTCAAAAATTTTGAGGAGCATAAAATAAAGAAAAGATAAATTTAATCGCCCCAGTTAACTTAAGTTAATAAATAAATGGCTAACCATCAATTCACGAGTAAATCATAGGACCAAGACATGCAAGCATGCTTCACAAACTTAAATAACCGACGTAAATTTTCAGCGAGAAAATAATCTAAAAACGTCTGCAAAAATCTTTTTGGTTTTTCTTTGTACAAATTTTAAAAACACAATATTTTTGTCTTTTTCAATTTTCTTATAAACAAAATAAACTTCACAATCTTTTTGGATTTTCGGATTTTTCTGTACAAAACATAAATCACATTCTTTTTGGTTTTTCAAAATTTTCAAAATGTTTTTGGTTTTTCTAAATATTTAAAGGAAAAACATTAAAGAACAGAAATCACAATATTTTTGAATTTTGAAATTTTTAATGTTTTTGGATTTTATCTATACAAACGAAAACACACTTTTTTTGTATTTTCTAGATTTTCACCCCCTAAAACCAAAATAAGTTTTAAAAGAAAGATATGACAGAAAATAAAGATAGTCATCCTTGTTTAAGGATATCAGCAAGGGTCTTCAAACCGTTTAAATCAAGCAAAAATTTAAAACGCGTTTTGTCAAAAGCTTTAGTAAACAGATCGGCTTTCTGAAAATCAGTATGTACTTTCTCAAGATCGATTAATTTCTTTTCATAGCAATCCCGTATAAAATGATATTGAATTTCGATATGTTTCGTTTTAGAATGTTGTACGGGATTCTTGGTAATATTAATAGCAGCAGAATTATCAATCAAAATAGGAGTAGTAAGAAACTTCAAACCGTAGTCGTGAAGATGTTGTTGTATCCACAAAACCTGGGAACAGCAACTCGAGGCTGCAACATATTTAGCTTCGGCGGTTGAAGTGGAGACCGTTGTCTGCTTCTTACACTGCCAGGAAACAAGCCGGTTTCCTAAAAATTGACATCCTGTAGTCGTTGATTTGAAATTGATCTTGCATCTTCCATAGTCTGAGTCTGAGTAGGCAGTAAGAACGAAAGTAGCATCCTTGGGGTACCACAACCCGATGTCTGGATTTCCCCTCAAATACTGAAGAATTCTCTTGACTGTAGCTAGGTGAGTCACTCGTGGACTTGCTTGATACCTAGCACAAAGACAAACAACAAACATAATATCAGGGCGAGAAGCCGTTAAGTACATTAAAGAACCAATCATGGAACGATAAAGGGTCGGATCAACGGTATCCTCCAATTCATCCGGTGATAAATTGTGACCCACTGGAAGAGGAGTTGAAGGGATTTTTCAGGCAGAAATCTTGAATCGGCTCAAGACGTCGTTCACATATTTGGTCTGGTGAATAAAAATTCCATGAGCATACTGGTGAACCTGCAACCCTAAAAAGAAATTCATCTCTCCCATCGAGCTCATCTCGAACTTTGTTTGCATGGACTTCTCGAACTCCTTACACAATGTGTCGTTTGTAGACCCAAAAATAATATCGTCAACATAAATCTGGACTAGAAGAAGATCATCACCAACAGTTTTATGAAATAAAGTGCAGTCAACAGTTCCTTGTTTGAAGCCATTATCTGTCAGATGGTCGGCGAGCGTGCCATACCAAGCTCTCGGGGCTTGATGTAGACCATACAGGGCCTTGTTTAATCGATAAACACGGTCTGGATAATCAGGATCTTCAAAACCAGGTGGTTGTTGAACAAACACTTCCTCGTGTAATTCACCATTAAGAAAAGCACTTTTAACATCCATTTGATAGACCTTGATAATCTTATAAGCTTCATAAGCCAGGAAGATTCGAATCGACTCTAATCTTGCAACTGGAGCATATACCTCTGTGTAATCAATACCCTCTTGCTGATGAAAACTTTGCACCACTAGACGTGCTTTGTTTCTGACAATCACCCCTCGATCATCCTTCTTACACTTAAATACCCACTTAGTCGGAATATCTTTCTTGACTCTAGCAGGTTTGTCTATTAAATCCCAAACACCCAAACATGCGAATTGCTGTAATTCCTCTTGCATAGCTTCTACCCAAGAAGGATCTTCAAGTGCCTTACGAGCTGTAGTTGGCTCAACTTGAGATAGAAAGAAATTGAATTTAGCAACATTCACGATTCCCGAAGAATGTAAATTAGTGTAAGCACATAATATGTTATTGTCATTTGACGAAGCAACTTGATGACGTGTACGAACGCCCACATCAAGTTCTCCAATGATATTTTCCTGTGGATGATATCCATGAATCCGAAGAGTGGGATTTTCATGAACAACAACATTATCAAATAAGTTAGTGTAATGTTCACCCAACTCGGGAGATGAAACATTATCACATTTCAAGATCAATAACTTGAATTTCAGCTTGATCATCATCAGAAGAAGTAGAAACAGTATCAATAGCAACTGGAGAAACAACGTGAGATTCTTCAGTTGGAGCATCTGGTTGAGCTTCAACTTCATTAGAACTTGAAAATCTTGGAATTGCCAAATGATCTTCAAAGTATGCTCGAACCAGATCTTCATCGATGTGTTCAGTCGAAGGCGTAAAAGAATTAAATAAACTATCGTAGTCAAACATCCAGTCTGGACCTTTCCCTTGAAGAGGAGTTGTGTACTTTTGACAGTCCACATGGTACCATTCTTTAACACAGCCAGATGTGAAGTTAAAAACCCTTTTCTTTGGACATGCATATCCCAAGAAATACCCTTCGATAGCTTTTTCTTCAAATTTACCCGAATCCTTCTTCAATATTGTACACGGACACCCAAATGGTTCCAGGTACTTTAAATTAGGTTTTCTATTATTTAAGATCTCGTAGCTTGTCTTCTTGAATCGTTTCGCTGTTAGAACTCAATTAAGCGTATAACAAGCTGTATTCACTGCCTCATTCCAAAATTGAATAGGAAGCTTTGAATCAGCTAGCATTGTACGTGCAGCTTCAATCAGAGTTCTATTTTTCCTTTCAGCAACACCATTTTGTTGAGGTACATAAGGTGCACTATATTCTCGGTGAATTCCCTTTTCAATACAAAAGAAATCCAATATAGTGTTTTTGAATTCAGTACCATTATCACTTCAGATTCTCCTCACCTTTTGTTTGTACAGTGATTCGATCTTAGTAATAAGGTTTTGTACCAAAACCGGTGTTTGATCTTTTGAACTCATAAATAACACCCATGAATATCTTGAATAATCATCTGTCACTACAAGACAATACCAGTCTCCAGAAATACTCGCACGATTCACTGGACCAAACAAATCCATATGAAGTCGTTCAAGAGAAGTATCAATGGAATTCAATAACTTAGAGGGATGTGTCATCTTCTTCTGCTTGCCCTTTTTGCATGCAACGCAGTGATCAGATAACTTAAAATTCTTTAATGAGACACCCTCAACTAAGTCATTTTCCATTAAATAATTCATCTTTCTGACATGTATGTGACCCATTCTACGATGCCATAGAATCGAGTCTTTCTCGGTTGCTTTCGAGACAAAACATGTTTCGATCGATGTTGATATCTTAGAACTCAAATTTAAGACATAAATATCATTTGATCGTGGTGATCGCATGACAACCATGTCCTCGGGAATAACATAACCCGGTTTCAAGATAAGACACTCTTTGTCAGTAAATATCGTAGTGAATTTTTTATCACAAATCTGCGATACACTCAATAAATTATGATCAACCTTGTCACAATAATTCACTTTCTCAAACGTAATGTGACCATTTGAAACTTCACCTTTTTGTGTGATCATGCCCCCAGAATTCCCAGCAAACGCTACATAACCTCCTTGAATATTTCTTACGTTGGTTAATAGGTTGAGATTTCCAGTGATATGACAAGAACATCCGCTATCCATGATCCAATTTTCACCAGAAATGGTCTTGGATGAACCCTACACACAAACAAAAGTGATTAGTTCAAAAAGGCAGCCCAGGCCTCAGTCTTGGGCACCTTTTGGTTTTCTCTTTGATCATTAATTTTAACAGATTTCAATTGTTGTTCAGCCACTTGTGAATAAGTTACCGGCTTCCTAGACTTTCGTCTTAAGTAAGCTGCCTAAACAATGTTTGAATTCTTGTTTTGACATATAGGTTCAGTTGGAAGGAATTTTGGTTTCACTTGACCGTGTGTCTCATTGACATGTAGAAACTTTCGAGGATTCACATCAGAGAACAAAATATGAGTATCATCAGCATACGACACAGGTCGTTTCAGAATCTCCTTGACCGATGGAATTGGCTTAGATTTGTCCTTGATAAAAGGATGAAGATTCTGATAGTTCTGTTGACTACAATTCCTCACAACATGACCTTGTTGACCGCATAAAAAACAAGTTCGCATGTCTACACGATGATGTTTAGAAGTAATTGGAATAAATGATGCCGATGATTGATGATAACTCACATTTTTAGTCATGCTCTTAGCAAACTCATCAGATAAGTCAGATTTCTTCTTTAAATAAAAATCTAAATTAGAACAGTTCGAAAAGCTTTTTAGTGTATCTGTTCCAGTTGACTTCACAAAGTTAATCTTCTTAGCTTGTTTTAAAAATTGTTTTGCCTTAGTCAATGGATCAGATTGAACTGAAGTTTTTGTTTGAGCATACACACGTTCAAGTTCTTGAATTTTTGAAGTTTCATTGACAAAAACACTCTCAATAAGTTCAGGTTTGATAATACTTATTGGAATATCATTTTCAGTGAACATTGTATCCATTCCCTTTAACTTAAAAACTCTAGCCGAAGAAGACTTAGAACTCGGAGGATTAATGAAACGCATTAAGTCCTCGTCAGAAATCTTTGGTTTAACTGACTTCTTTGTCCTCACTGGTTTAGTTTTCATAGTTTCTTCATTGTTCATTTGAGATTTGAATGAACCATACACAGCTTCCTCAAACTCTTGAGGTTCGCAAAGAATATGATTAGAACAAGGAATATTCTTATTCTTGTGTATTATCTCAGGTTCAAACACATCTTCAATAATCACTTTATCAACGTTTTCAACAAAGACCTTTTTACTTTCCACATGAGGTTTCTGAGGAGCAACTTGGGGTTTGACAATTTCAGGTTTAACCATTTTAGGTTTTTTCAGAAATCACAGATTCCTTTTGAATCAAATCTTCTTCTTTTCTTGCAAAAGGATTAATTTTATAATCATTATGAAAAGGTGGTGGAATTTCAACAAAACCAATACCTTTCTTGGAATCTTTTTGTTTCCCAGATACTTCAATAATTTCATTCAACAGAAACGATGAATTTCTAAATTTCCCCAATTTGTTTTTCAACTCAAGAACCTCATTCTCAAGCTCAGTTATCTTAGAACGATGTTTCAAAATTTCCTGAAACTTTTGTTCATTAATGGTCATCTTCACAGATAACTCGGCTTTGAGATCGTGATTACTTGTCGACAATGCTTCAATCTTTTCTCGAGATCTCCTTTGAGATTCAAGAGATTGTCGATAAGTATCCTTAAGAGAAGCAATTTCTCTTATAAAATTATCATTTTGATTTTTCAATGTTTCTAACTTCGATTTGTTAGATTCACAGTCAACACATGATACTTTAACACATGAAGTAGTAGAAATAGAATTACTAACCTCATTGATCTTGGCCATGCAAGCAAATATTGATTCAGAAGGCTTGTCGCAAGAGTAGTCAGAATCAGATCCAGTATCATTATCGGGAGACATCTCACTACCAGCAGCATCTAGACAGTCTTTATGTAACCCAAACATAGCCAAATTTGCTTGAACATCATTGCATAGTAATCGTTGTGACCAATCATTACCATCTGCTAACATTGCTTGTGTTGTAGAAGAAAATGGTTTATTTTCATCATCACTTCCTCGTGGTGTAGAAGAATTTTGATGTTGACCACGAGAACCAGTATATTCTTTATTAGGTTTATCACATTCCTTCACGAAATGCCCAAATTCTTGACAATTATAACACTTTACTTTTAATTTGTCAAAACCCAACTTCTTGTTTAAAGCTGGAAGATCTTTTCCAGTTCTCTGCATGAATCTTTTAACTTTACGAACGATCATCGCCATGTTCCATTTCAAATCCATGATTTCTAGATCATCTGGATCTATCTGATCATAGTCCTCATCTGTTAAATCACTTGTGGCAATTTTACTACTCACTAAGTTTTCATATGAAGACATAAAAGCCGTCAGAAAAGCAAAGTTTTACTCAGCTTCCTTCATATTAACACTAGGTGGTGTAGCAAATGGATTGGTACTTGTCGAACTTCCAGAACCACCCGAATTACCAGCAGAGTAGAAACAAACTTTTGGATCATTAAACACTGTTGATTCTTTTTCACTTGCCGCATGAGTAAGAAAAGCAGTGATTGGAGATATTGTTGAACTAAGAGGCATACTTCCACCATAGAAAGCAGGATCTTGATTTTCTTTGGAGGATTTTTGACACTTAAGATCATATTCTCTAGCTTCGATCTTTTGTAGGAATTCAAGTGCCGTCAAGTCTTCATTCATAAAATAATCATTCTCTTTCAAAACCATTAGAAATGTTGAGTAGGAACTTGGAAGCACACTTTTAATAGTGTCAATTTTATCTCTTTCAGAAATTTCCATTTTCATCTTGTCCATTTCAGCAATTAAATGACTAAATCTTGTAGTCATCTCTTCAACTGTTTCTCCTTTTAATAAATTAAAGTTTCGAAACTGAAACTTGAGCATCACTTTCTTACTCTCCGCTGTGTTTCCCATGCTTCTCATACGCAGATGTTGAAATAAAGATGCACATCTCTTGATACTACCAACTTGATGAAAGATATTTTCTGGTAATGCCATAGTCAAAGTAGAAACGGCTTTAGGAGTATACCCAATAGTATCATCACCAATCATTGGTGCAACATAAACTTCATCAAGACAATATGAGCAGTCAGGATGAACAGATCCCAAATGTGCACGAAACCGAGGTTCCCACTTGGCAAAGTCACTGAACTTCATCAATCTCGGACATTTGGAATGTGAACCTATCTCGGTATCAAGTTGTAACATTTGTTGCATCAACATGTTTTGAGACGCCAATGCATACATACCAGCCATTTTTTTTTGAAACGATTCAAAAATTTAAAGAATGTGAACAGTTATAGCGAATCAAGTGTAGCGAATCAATAAACAAATATAACGAACTGTGAATAGTGTAGCGAATCAGTAACGAATTATCTTAACGAATCAAAAGTCAACTAAACGAGTCAACTTAACGAATTACAAATAAGGTTAACGAATCACTCAAATGGCGAAACAGATAACGAATGAGATGAAGGTTTAACGAATCATAAGTCAACTTAGCGAATTGACCAAACGAATTGACCAAATGAATTGACCAAGTCAACTTAACGAATTGACCAAACGAATTGACCAAGTCAACTTAACGAATTGACCAAAACGAATTGACCAATTCAAATTAACGAATTGACCAAACGAATTGCACAGGATTCGCTTAGCGAATCAGATGATAATTAATAACGAATCGCCAAAATAAACTTAGCGAATCACTAAGAAGTGCTTAGCGAATTAAGATAACGAATCAGCTACAGTTGATAGCGAATCAACACTATAGTGAATTATACTATAACGAATCAGGTTGTTACAACCGTTTGTAACAAACTCTGACACCTTATGCCACGTGGCAAAGGTTGTTATGACACAAATCCCAAGAAGAACACGTGTCACACGAATCGGTTAATCTAGTTAACGAACTAGATAACACGAATCAATAACTCACATGAATTGGCTAACGAATAAGATAACGAATTAGCACTGTTGATAACGAATCACAGTGAAACATATAGCGAATCACCATGAAGAAAATAACGAATCACATTCATCTTCAAATCTTCAAATCTTCAAACTCATTTCCAGAAATTATGAAGATTAACCCAGAAACCCAGAAATACCAAATTCGTAATATAACCTTGTTACTCAACCAAATCTCATAAATAACCAATCAAAATTCTCGTAAACCAATTCCAAATCCAATACACAAAACCTCGTAATCAATTATCCTCGATAACCAATCCAAATTAACCAAAAACCACATCCCTGTTTCGGATTTAAACCGAAATCAAAACCAAACCACACAAATCCAAATCAAACATCAATTCCTCTTAACCAAAACTCTACAATACCTTAATCAACACGAATTCAATCCAATTCGTCCATATTTCAACCAAAATAAACACAAATTGATTCAAGATCAAATAAAATCGAAAACTAACAAAAATGAAATAAATAGAACACCAAATCAAGTGTAAAACGAGCACCAACAGCTCTGATACCACTTGTTGAAACCCGTATCAATAACAATCAACAGATCTTAGATCCGAATCTGTACTATCAATATGTTTATAGATCTAGCTCATAATTAACCTTGATTTAATGTTATGTATGTGTAATAACGTTAATGTGAAGCTTGAGAGAGAGAGAGTAAATACTTTAAAACTTTTCTGAATAATGTTATATCTCCCTCTTTTTCCTACAAGTGAACAGTTGTTCACTATATATAGAAGGCGACCTGGTTCGCTAACATACCTTAGCGAACCAGCTTCCCCTTCGTTACATAATTTAACTTAACGAACCACCCCCTGATTCATTAACATCCCCTAACGAATCAGGAGGGAATACATAATAATGTCTTAGTTCGCTAACATTCCTAGCGAACTAGACTTAACTTAACGAACTAGTTAAATATAAACATTAAATATTACATTAATCATCAAATAAACATTAACGATAAATACAAAGACTCTAAACGCAAAACCGTGCACTAACATTTCCTATCATAGTAACTTTTAATTTTTAATAATTCTATCTATTACAATCTTTCAATTATGATCAAGAATGAATCTTGTTTATCTCATTCAACTAGCTTAACAAGGTTTCATGCAGCCTATTGTTCTATTTAAATTTTGATTCTTCTATTACAAAGTTTCTATTTCTAGCAAGCAGGTGGCAATTGATCCATATAATAATCCATTGTATACATTAGTGATGTATTCTATCCTAATTCACGTAGGTAACTTATTATCCATCAAAATCATATATGTTAAGTATTCATACCACAATCAAAGATTCAACTATGCATCCAACAATGTTTCCTTATTTAGCAATTTAACAAATCATCTTCAAGTATTGTTCTTCAAATTAGTAGATTATGAAATTTCTAACATACAACTGATGACCGTCGTTTGAGTCAATCAAAAACCTAATTATTCTAAATAGTTAGAGCAAGTAGGGTATCGTATCACAAGGAGTATGTGGTCAATGCAATTTGTGTAACAGATTTAATATTATGAAGTGACAGGTTTTTAGTGCTGATCACACAAGCAATTTTTAGTAAATATAGAGAACTAAGCAATGAACAAGTAAACGGATTTCAAACAATTAACGAAGCAAATAACACCCGGGAATTCATGTAAGCAACCAAACAGTATCTCATGCAACCTAACAGAATTATTAACGATTAATTGAAAACTGATCAATCGGAGAAAACCTTAGACGTCAACAATCACTTTACACACGGCACTGGTTATCAAACGGTTCTTGCCAGTGTGACTCAGTTAAGGGTAATTGTACGTTTTATCGTATTCAATCTAACCAAACAGTTATATGACTAATTATCTAGCAACTGGTAACAGATCGTTCAGACCAACGTAAACCTAAACCGACCGAACACACAGAAATACTAAACATCAATAATCATATATCAATCATCAATAACAATACACAAGTGTTCTTAATCACATGAGAAAAACTGTAAAAGGTTACAAACTATACATCCCGGGTGCGATTCTAGGAGATTAGCCGAGCCTAGACATCATCGAATCTTCGATACGGATGATAGAAATCATATGTAGGGTCTTGACACGAGCTAAGATAGTGGAAATCGCCTTCTTGGACAGCTGGAATCGCCTCTTGGTCATCAAAAACGAAGTTAGGGTTTTCTTTCATGAAAAAGATAATATAAACTAAAAAATCCCGTCTACACACCCGTCGCGGTATGCGATGGCCATATGACCATCCCATCGCATACTGTGACCTACGAAAACCTCATTTTCAGATTCCTCTCGTCGAGAAACCCAAAATTCATATATTATGGCTCTCTTAACTCATTTTCTAGCTCAGGATATGCTCGTTTTACTTCAAGGTCGCATTTCGTCAACTCATCTTGTTCAGTTTTAGCATCGGCTTATGATCACTCATCTATACTCTTCCCGAATCCTGAAACACTTCCCAAGACATCAAATAATGGTTCGGTCTTCCCGAGATATCATTCCATGCTCGTACAGGTCTCCCATTTAACATCTTTAATGATCAATTACCTGAAATACAAAAGCACGTATGAAGTACCAAAGTTCTAACAATATACTCAATAAAACTATATAATGAATACACTAAAATACATACAAAATACCCGACCATCACATCCCCACACTTATCTTTTGCTTGCCCTCAAGCAAACTCTAAACTTAACGTTAACCTCTATCATAGGTATGTAGATTATCGCCATTAATACTAGTAAGGTTTAAGGTCATACCCAGTTTCCCCGACTGACACTGTTTTTAGATTGACATCTAACAAATACGGTTAAATGCTATAATAAAAACAATAGAGCCGTCCAGACAGGTGTACTTTGTTTCCGGTTAAGGCACACATGCTCATACCACTCGTAATATAACAACTCTCCTCTCGGTTTGATATATGGACTAGCAAAAGATGTGCCAGTATCACTCAGCTCTCAATATCACTCTTAAGTACATATTAATCCATCAAGCTGCTTTGGCACAAATGCAAATCAAGAGGTCTTTAAAAGGGTTGTAACGGGGCCAGGTGTAAGGGTATGGAAGGGAAATATTTAAGTAGCTCAAACGATCTGACCCGGCTTATTACAAAACATCTAAATAAATGAAAATGCTATACAAACTGACTGACTTATTATAAACCTCTAAATAAGCAAACTAACATACATACTGATTTCATATTTTTTTTTCTTTTTTTTAACATAAACGAACTACTGAATACATAACTGAATATAAACAGACATCTTTTTGGCCTTTTCCACAAGTTTTTTTTAAGCATAATAACGTGATGCTTAAATATGGAACAAATACAAATACAAAAACAAAAACAAATACAATTACAAATAAACCTAGTAAGCCGGATCGTCTCGTAACATAATGTCGGGGTTAAACAATTGAAAAATAAGTCCAAGAAAGGTTTTCTAAGGGACCCAACCCCACACCCTTCATATTAACCTCACCTCATATGTGTAATAATGAGGCCCCAACCCCCCAATACCCACACTCACACTCATCCAGACGAGGCTTAACCTTGCTGCCTCTATCACTTTTGCATTTTGTTAATTGTGATCCCGTAATCCATGAACATCAGTGAAAACACTCAAATGAAATGTGTGTACTATATATTATATGTCTATTATATATATTTGGGTCAACTCACACACACGTACCGGAGGAATAGGGCTGACGATATAAACATGTGTACCTGTCCCCATGACTCGTTATTCCCGCCTAAACGACCCCATTTTCAACTTCTCGTTATAAAAAAATTTGTGAGTAAGACTAATGAGATGCTGAAAAACCAACCATGACCAGAAACCTATGACTTGGCATTAATGGCAATAATTAACAGTTAACAACTTTGGTTTCTGAACACTCTTCGAGGTACTATCGGGCTAAAAATTTTCAAATTTCCCCCATCCCCACACTTGAGGTTTACATTGTCCTCAATGTAAGAATAGTTAACATTGTCCTCAAATTTAAACATGATAGAACGATTAATAAACATTTGAGGGACGAGGTTGAAATTGACTTTTTGACTATTAAGCAAGTTTAAAAATTCGGGGCTCAAATGTGGCGGTTCTACTAACAATTATACAATTACACTTTTAACGTTTAAAGTAATAAAAACAAAAATAAATTATGAAACTGAAATCACCTGATATCAACGTGATTGGAGAAGGACCAGTCGGCTCGTGAACTCTCATAACACTGGTATACTCTCGTCTCATCCAATTACCAAACTGACAATCGAACCTGCAAAATCTCGAGATGTGTAGAAGCAAGCTTCTCACAAATGTAACACATAGGTCTTTTAAGAGTTATGAAAATGATTTTATGTTATTTTTATTAAAACAATTACCGAGCCGAATTAAGTCGTTTCATAATAAATTCTGTTACATTAGTTAAAAACATTAAAAGACCTAACTCACTTTCGTAGGAATCACGATTGCATTTAGCGTATGCAACAAGCCCTGTAAACCCCACGGTAGCCCGGGAGGACGAGTGGGGTCTCGTGAGGGTTTATAGTGAACTACACCCACAAAGTTCCAAATACAACAAAATTTACACGTACCTGGATTAACCACAGCAAAAAGAACATGAAAGCACTCTGGATAGTTTAACTGAAACTTCGTTTTCTGATGGTGCGGTATCCCCACACTTAGCCTTTGCTATGATGGTACGCTTGAAATACAATTAGTAATATAAAAACTAAAACAAAATGGAAACTAAAAATATACAAAATGTACAATTACCACCCTTTTGAAACTTGTATGCCATTCAAAGAGGGCGTCTGGCCCGCTCCCGTGCAACCTTTGTTGCCAGTCTTTCGATAGGCCAGAATCTGTCCCGAACATCCTCAATCTCCATTCTCGATTATTTTGTTAGGGTGGCTGTCTCACTTCCTTCTTCCTTGGTTGGTTACCTTTCTCTTCCACCTTTTCACTCTGTAGTTTCTCAAATCCCTTCTTATAATCCTGTCAATCACAAAACATTCCTCTTTTCTACGATCCTTGTCCAAGGATACACACTTGTCAACAAGAGGATTAGTAGAATTTTCAAACAATAATAACCGTTTATCACGGTCTCCACACTTGATTCCCCAAACCCCCTTAGCACAATCAGTTATCGCATGTGCTGTGGTGAAGAATGGCCTACCCAATATGACTTGTGGTTGTGTATTATTCTCACGTTTAGCATAGTCAAGTACAAGAAAGTCAACTGGGTAAAAATATTCCTCCACCTGAACCATTACATTAGTCACCATGCCCCGGGGAAGTGTATGAGTTTGGTCCGCCAAAACCACGGTGGTGTTTACCATTTCTAATGGGCCAAATTCATACTGATCATATAAACTACCGGTCATGATACTAACACATGCTCCAAGATCTAGAAGTGCCCGATCAGTTTTAAATTTCCCGATTTGAATTGATAAAAGCGGCACTCCTGGGTCTTATTTACTTGAGTTGGTATTATTCTCCACCTCCTCATCTCTCATGTTGGTCTGTTTACCATTTAAACATTTTTCACATGTGCAATTTTCATATGTTTTTGTTTCTGATTCATTTTGGAAAATTGATTCATTTTGACCGACACAATCACTCACACTACTAATATCTTCCACCACCTCCTCAAAAAACTGTGGTGGTGAATCCACTTCAACACTAGAAATTTCAAAATGAGGTAAAAGACTTACAGCATTGATGTGCACATTGTTTCCCTTCTTGGAGCTTGAGCAGTAATGGTTCGGGTTGACTGTAGTATCACTCGGGAATTGACCTTCACTCTTTTGCAACTTTGCCATATCTGCTGCGAGCTTACCAATCTGCTTTGACATTGCCCCTGCTGACTTATCATGTAACTCAAACTGTTTCTTCGTTTCAGCCTTATGATCTGTCATAAACTTCATCAATGCATCCAACTTTGAGTGCACCGACTCATCCGCATTTCCCGAGGACTCCCTCTGCTGGTCCTGATTACCCGATGAATTTCCACCCCGGTTACCGTCTCTATTATACCCCCGATTCTGATCATACGAACCCTGCTGATAACCGCCCTGGCGGTAATTACTCTGCAATCTGTTCTGGCTCGAACCCTGAAAGTTCGGGTTCAACTGAGAAGATGCGTTCCCGTAACGAAAATTCGGGTGATTCCTCAGGCCCGGGTGATATGTGTTAGAATTGAGCCCTTGGCCTTTGGAATCCCCGTAAGCATAATTAACCTCCTCGGTGTCATCCTCCTCATCATCATCAAACTCGGGGCAATTTTCTGCCTTATGCCCGAGTTCACCACAATCTTCTCAAACCGGGAATTTAGCACCAACTTTCCGGACCTCTTTCTTCTTACCCTTTCTGTACCCAGCCAGTTCACGTTCTAACTCAGCAATTCTTTCAGGCTCACTCGTGACTGACTTAACGGATCTGGATGAATTACCACGTCTTCGTCTTTCAGCTGCTGCTTCTGCCTTGGAATCTTCACACATGAACTCTAAATATTCCCAATCATCTTCCTCGGGCTGATTCAACAACTGACTATTACACGAGGCCTTAAGATGCTTTCGGTCCTCGTATGTCAAACCGTCAACCAAGCACTTTACCAGTTCCCACAGTTCGATTTAGTGATGTGGGCATCTTCTGATCATATCCTTATACCTGGTAAAAGCTTCATGGAATAACTCACCCGGTAACTGTTAAAAGTGACGAATGTCTGAACGGGCCTCGGTAGTCTTTGACTGTGAATAAAGCTCGTTTAGGAAGACTTGTTGCATCTCGGCCCAGTTTCTGATAATGTGTGTTGGTAACGAGTTAAACCACAGTTTCGCTTTGTCTTTTAATGAGAACTGGAATAACCGCAACCGGACTTAATCCTGATCGAAAGTACCATCACCAATAGACCCGCAAACATCCGAAAAATCAATCAAGTGCGAATACGGGTCTTTCGAAGCCATCCCGTTGAAATGAGGAACGGTGTTGATGTAATATGGCAGGGACTTGAAAGTTTGTTGTCCCGACACTCGTTCCTGTGGGACCAACGGGGATGCTCTGTCTGAAATAGACGGTCTGAACCGACTGTTAACACCATAAGCCGGGGCTATGTAATTTCTCCTTTGCCCCCCCCCCCCCCCGGGGTTTCCCATACCGCCCCGGTTAACCGGAATACCACGAACTCTCTTGGGCCGTTCCACCCGATTTACCCTTTCTCGATCCCTTCGGTGTCTGTTAACGGGTTCAGCTCGTCTTCGATTTACATGCTCCTCCACCTCATATTCATAATTATTTTCACCCTCAATTTCCGGTTCACCAACCTCGTTCTCGGGTTCAACCTCCCGATTTCTCCTAACCCATCAATCAACCTCATCATCAGCTGCCCGAAAACCCTCGTTTTCATTATTCTCTTCACCCTCATCCTCACATTCAGTCGAAACACTCGATCGAACATCATCAATATTTATCCTAACTCGACGGTTTGGGTTGTTGTTTGGATCGGATGGTCCGGCTTTGTTAAAGTTGAGGTTCAGGTTTCGGTTAAGGTTTCGGTTTCGGTTTAGATTTCGGGTTCTGGAGGCCCGAGCTGAGTTGTTTTGGTTATTCTGGTTATTGAAGTTTGGTGGGTCGGGTATGTTTTCTAGGTGAAACATGTTGGTTTGTGGAAATGGATCTTGGTTTTGGTTATTGATCTGGTTCGGGTTTTCGTTTTGGTTCTGGTTCTGGTTCTGTTCTTCCATTTCTGAGTTTCTGTTTTGCACTCGGTTTTGCCGAGCTAACCTCTCTATTTCGGGCTCGTAAACTAACGGAGACTGTCGGCCCGAATGGCGGGTGCATATAAACCTGTAATCTGCACAACTAACATAACCCGCGTAAAATGAAAAAAATACAAATAAAATAAAGTAAAATAAAATTTAAACTAAAAACTGAAAATTAAATAAAACACAAAAATCAAATAACACGAAAACACTAAGCGCACTAACTCCCCGGCAACGGCGCCATTTTGATGACCGTCGTTTGAGTCAATCAAAAACCAAATTATTCTAAATTGTTAGAGCAAGTAGGGTATCGTATCACAAGGAGTATGTGGTCAATGCAATTCGTGTAACAAATTTAATATTATGAAGTGACTGGTTTTTAGTGCTGTCACACAAGCAATTTTTAGTAAATATGGAGAACTAAGCAATGAACAAGTAAACGGATTTCAAACAATTAACAAAACAAATCACACCCGGGAATTTAAGTAAGCAACCAAACAGTATCTCATGCAACCTAACAGATTTATTATTAACGATTAACTGAAAACTGATCAATCAGACAAAACCTTAGACGTCAACAATCACTTTACACACGACACTGGTTATCAAACGGTCCTTGCCAGTGTGACTCAGTTAAGGGTAATTGTACGTTTTATCGTATTCAATCTAACCAAACAGTTATATGACTAATTATCTAGCAACTGGTAACAGATCGTTCAGACCAACGTAAACCTAAACCGACCGAACACACAGAAATACTAAACATCAATAATCATATATCAATCATCAATAACAATACACAAATGTTCTTAATCACATGAGAAAAACTGTAAAAGGTTACAAACTATACATCCCGGGTGCGATTCTAGGAGATTAGCCGAGCCTAGACATCATCGAATCTTCGATACGGATGATAGAAATCATATGTAGGGTCTTGACACGAGCTATGATAGTGGAAATCGCCTTCTTGGACTGCTGGAATCGCATCTTGGTCGTAAAAAACGAAGTTACGGTTTTCTTTCATGAAAAAGATAATATAAACTAAAAAATCCCGTCTGCACACCCGTCGCGGTACGCGAAGGCCATATGACCATCCAATCGCGTACCGCGACCTAAGAAAACCTCATTTTCAGCTTCCCCTCGTCGAGAAACCCAAAATTCATATATTATGGCTCTCGTAACTCATTTTCTAGATCAGGATATGCTCGTTTTACTTCAAGGTCGCATTTCGTCAACTCATCTTGTTCAGTTTTAGCATCGGCTTATGATCACTCATCTATACTCTTCCCGAATCCTTGAAACACTTCCCAAGACATGAAATAATGGTTCGGTCTTCCAGAGATATTATTCCATGCTCGTACAGGTCTCCCATTTAACATCTTTAACGATCAATTACCTGAAATACAAAAGCACGTATGAAGTACTAAAGTTCTAACAATATACTCAATTAAACTACATAATTAATACACTAAAATACATACAAAATACCTGACCATCAACAACCTATCCTCAATATCCATCAACATCAATCAATAACACTTTTTAACTTCATCCATTCATCAAAACCATCAATTTATCCAAGTAATCCAAAAATCCCTAAATTGCAAAATTATGAACAAGTTCTTGCTACATTCAATTTCAATACTAGCAATTCAATAGATCATATTCATATCATTACTCTTATTGATCATTGATTACCAAATATCCATCCTAACATCAAACTCAATCACCAAATTCATCCATAATTTCTCCTAAATATCTAATATCCTAACAATACTTTCAATCAATCTCAACAATCCAAATATGTTCTTCAAGATGAATGTATAGAATTCTAAAAACCAGCGAGAGGTTCCCCACTCTTCTTTGATCCGTCTTAGGGCCGAGTGGCAGCCTCGACCCGAGCGGAAGGGAGATGTGTCTGGTAACTCGGGATGGTATATGGATTCGAGTACTATTCTTAACGCCTCTTTCATGATCCTTTCTATAGGTAGAACTACTGTGAGCGGTCTAAACTTCAACCCTTATTTCTTTCTTCATATTATATTGTAAAGGGGAGCAAAGCCCTATTTTTCTCTCCCAATATTGATTGTCAAGGGCCCTACTACTTTCGTTTCAGTGAGTCATAGGGCTTTCCCTCAACTCTGTCTTTTTGGTTCTTGAGAATGGTCGCCACCTCTCCCAGGACCGGAATGATTATCCCTGCCCGATGTGTCTACATCTATCCCATAATGTCGTCGGGTACTGCTAACTTCCCCACCATTCTTGTAGCTGTAATATATGGGTGGGTTCAATACTTCCCATCACACTTGCATATATACACACGGCTCATATACACACACACAAGCATCCATAGTTTCAAATATCTAAGATCAATCTCAACCCAAGAACACATAATATAACCTATTCAATCATAGAAATCAACTCCTAACTATAACTTACTTGGGTTTTTCAAGATCTTAAGATGAAGATATGAATGAGATGAATGTGTGTGGCGTTCCTTCCTCTTAATCCATCTTCCTAGATGCTAATCACCATCTGGTTCTTGATCTAACTTGAATGTGTGTGTGTGTGTGTGTGTGTGATTTGAATTTTGAAATGTGAATGAGTGCGGTGTTTGTCGTAAGATATAGAGAGAGTGGGGGAGGAGTAGCTTTGGAGAATCGGCTAATAGGATGATAAGTGGATGATATCTGTTGATTACAACACATAAACTAGAGGTTAGGGATGTAATCATTGGATCGGTGAGTTGGTGATGGAGGATTGGGAGAAAGGGAGGTGGAGAGGGTGAGGTGGCAAGGGGGCGGCGGCCAAGGGGGTTAGGAGTTGAAGGGTTAGGTTATCTCATCTAGTTTGGTAAATCAGTGTAACGCATTGCGAGTTTAGGATAATCAATCGGATCCCGTTTTTAGTAATTTTTTTCAGACTTTGAAAGAAATCAAATTCTTACAATATAGACTACAGAAACTCTTTTTTTGAAGATAGTTTGTGTCGGGTCCTTTCAGTGTCCTGCACTGGCTTTCGTTTACTTATTTTTCAGTTTTTGTGATTCGAGCCTTTTATAATTATGTTTATACATTATCTCTAATGTTTTAACATATATTTTAAACTTTTGGGGCCATTTTATCATATTAATAATTTATTTATTTTCTAGCCCGCTGTCCGAGGTTATACCACATAATGCTCGTTACGTGGCGAAATTTGGACTTTTTTTTGACTTTGCAAGATTTTGAATCTTAATAAGATAAGATTTTTCTTTTTCATAAAATGATACTTTATTGCTAATCATGATTACATTAGCGATAAATTTTTCCAAGTGTTACATTCTCCCTTCGTTGAAGAAATTTCGTCCCGAAATTTAGGAAGTGACATTGGCTTAAGATTCTACAGGAAATAGATGAGGATACTTCCGTTTCATCCGGTCTTGTGGTTCCCAGGATCAGACCTAGTCTTGAATTCCAACGAACTTTGACTAACTTGATTCGATTTCGTCTAAGCTTTTGTATTTTCCAGTCCATGACCTCTACAGGCTCTTCAACGAATTGAAACTTATCGTCAACTCGAATATCCTACACAGGAACGAGTAGTGATTCATCGGATAAGAAATTATTTAGACTAGATACGTGGAACACATCGTGTATTCCGTTTAGCTCTGAAGGCAATTAGAGTCGATATGCTACTAGACCAACTCGATCGGTGACTTTGAATGGTCTAATATGTTGGGGACTCAATTTTCCTCTTTTTCCGAATTTGATCACTCCTTTCCATGATGAGGCTTTTAATAGTACGTGGTCTCCTACTTGGAATTACAATGGTCTCCTGCGATTGTCGGCATAACTCTTTTGTCGGCCTGTTGCAGCCTTCAATCTATCTTTTTTCTGGAAGACCCTATCGGTAGTCTCCTGAACAATTTCTGGTCATGTCAGTTGTTTTTCTCCAATTTCGGCCTAACAAAGAGGGGATCGACATTTCCTCCTGTACAAAGCTTCAAACGGTGCAGCTTTAATACTAAAGTGGTAGCTGTTATTATAGGAAAATTCAGCTAACGGTAAATGAGTATCCCAACTTTAGCCGAAATCAAGAATACAAGCTCGCAACATATCATCGAACGTTTGAATGGTTCTTTCGCTTTAACCATCATTTTGGGTGTGATAAGCAGTGCTCTTGTCTAAACATGTGCCTAAGGATTCGTGCAGGGATTGCCAGAATCGAGAAACGAAATGACCATCTCTCTCAGAGATAATTGAAACGGGTGCACCATGTTTTGCTACAATCTCTTTTAGATAAAGTCGAGTTATTTTCTCTAAGATATCCTTTTCACGGATGGGAATGAAATGAGTGGGTTTTGTTTAATCGATCCATAATAACCCAAATGGAATCATGGTTACTGGGGGTGGTTGCTAGTTTGGTCATAAAATCCATGGTAATATTTTCCCATTTAATATCCTTTCAGCCCACACATAATTGACCTCTTCTTCTTCTTCTTCAGTTTCTTTATCTTGCACAACTCCACAACTCACAACCTCGTGCCCTAATTCACCACAACCTTCACATATCGGATATGTTTTTCCCAATTTTCTTGCTCCCTGTACACCTGCAACCGACAACCTATCCATCTTTTCCAGCCTATCCATTCTGTCATCTGAACCATAACTTTCAACTACTTTTACTACCGCTGTTTTTGCCATCCTGTTCAACTGTGTTTGCCTCTTTGAATTATTTGCATGTCTTTCCAAATGCCCCCAATCCACATTTTCATCACTTGCAAGAAAGGATCCATTAGTGGTGGCTTGGAGATCACAAACATCATCATTTGAGAGACTTTTGTGGAATGCCTTTATCAACTCCCATAAAGCGATTCCGTGATGCGGACAAGTCCTCAACAATCGTTTAAATCTTTGAAATGTCTTATAAAAGGTTTCACCTGTGATTTGCTGAAAATTCCAAATGGTGTTTCGAGCCTCGGTTGTTCTCTGGGGCATATAATATTCGTCTAAAAATTGTTGCGCCAAATCCTCCCAAGTGTAGATGCTAGCTGATGGCAGAGATAAGAACCACTGTTTTGCTGCATGTTTCAAACTGAATTGGAAGACTACTATCTTCACCTCTTCTGAAGTAAAACATTGACTCGAGATAAGTGCACATATCGAGTTAAAATCATTCAAATGCAAGAATGGTTCTTCAGTAGCCTTTCCATGAAATGCCGGTAACCCCGTCAAACTGCTTTGCCTCACCGGCCAGGTCCTTCTATTTCTGACTGGGATAATGATCGGTAGAGGGTATGTGGCCACTTGTGGAATGAAATGACTTTGAACTCCTCTGACTGGCGGTGGGATATATGCTCTCGGCAATCCATCATTGAACTCGTAATACGGTGCCTGTTGTTCACGGTTTTGCTGGTGATTCGGTGCTCGATCTCTTTGATGATTTTCTAGATGATTATGTCGAATTTCTTGGTTATTATGGATATCTTGTTGTTGATATGGACCCCCTTGTTCATCCCTAAATTCTTCATCATCCTTCAAATCGAACCCCAAATCGTCCCCTATATGCCAATTATCCACCCGTACAAGAGCCTGGTTAATCTCGGGTCTTTCCTCTCTAAACTCATATTGTCTTTGACGGGTTACTGGGCCATCCTGATTGACAAGTTGTCATCCATTTTAAACTACCTCCTGTGGTTACGGTTGACTGCTCCTCGGTTAAACGGGTTTTGGTTTCGGTTTCAGTTCACATTTTGGTTTCGGTTTCGTGGTAGGTTTTTTTGCGGAGCGGTTTGTTCTTGTTTGGTTTTGGTTATATGGTGAGTAATCATTCGTGTCTCTTCTGCTTTGGGTACTCATTGTTTCTGCATTATTAAAGTGACAATATCTATTAATTAAATTAAGTAATCATTTACATCAAATTAACCAAAGTACATAAATAAAATTAAATCAAATAAAAATTTAATATTCTAATTCTTGCGTCTTCTTCTCTAGCATGCAACCTAATTTTTCTTCAAATACAAGCTTGAGAACCACATCACACGAAAACCTGCATATGTGTTGAAAATAATATAGTTTGTCAACACAAGGTTGAGTGAGCAACACACCAGTTTAAATGTACATATAATATATATCAAAAATATGTAGTTGCAACAAGTCATATGAGAATAACAAATTAACCAAACGAGCAAGTATAACTGAGATGTCGAGAAGCACAAAGGCTATAACGACTGGCGTATGATCATACTAGACTGAGATTATGTTGGACCTCTCCGAATGCGGAAGCATACAACGCAAATAAGCACATAAACAAGTAAGATATAAGTTGTTAACATATAAGACACAGTTGCAGTTTTGTGTATAAGTATATATGAGAAATACAATTTACGCATATGTCCCCAAAACGTGGAAAACATGTAAAATAGGGGAATGTGGTACTCACCTGATCGGATGAACGAAAAAAAAACTAGTGAGGATGATGAGAGCAAGGTAACCCCCCTTCGGAATATACTGTCAAGGATTCCTAGTTAAATAATATTAATAAGTATTAATTAATAATGAGACAACACGTAGAGTGAATTAAGATTTCATGTGAATTGAGTTAGGTTTGGGATTAGAATGTTTATTAATTGATTAATGGATTTCTTCAATAATTAATATTGTAAAGATTAATATTATTGTTTTTCATACATTTAAAAGACGATTAATTATTATCATTTATAAAATACTATTGATTATTCTTGATAAGATATAAAATACATTTACTTAAATAACTTTAAAGAATTAAGATATGCGATATGCTTACAATAATAATATCAAAATAAATATATAATTAAATATACAAGTTAAATAAAATAATTTGATAAATATAACTTGAGACATACATAAAATTATCCGAATGAACAGATGATTAATTATGTATAAATAAATAAATATAATATGTATTAAGATCTAAAATAAATATTTTGTTTAAATCTTTTAACGAAAATTTAACTTAACAGATATAATTAATACGTTTAAAATACGTTGAATATAATTTTTGTTTAAAGAATAATATATATATATATATATATATATAAAGAATTTGGTAAAAGCGATTAACGACGAGAAAAATCAGTAATGATGTTCGGTTTTTAATAAAGCAAAGTTCGTTTTATTATTAATATATATCTACATATATATATACACACGTAAACGAAAGGTTTTTAACGATGTTCTCACAAAAGACGTAACTTTAAGATGCCGGTTTAATAAAATGTGTTTATGTTTAGAAATAATAATAATAATTTTATAATTATATAAACCATTAAAAGAACAAAAAGAAAACAAAATAACAAAACCGCGTAGAGGGGGCTCGAACCCACGCCCCTGGCCGATTCACAGAACTAATTACCCACACACCAAACCATACGAGCTGCGCTGTAGATTGTTTATAAACTGAGAACGAGATAATACAAACAACAACAGATAAAGATATATGTTGATTATGAAACCCTAACACTACAATTGTTTAGTTCGTTCGTTTTTAGATTAAATGGTGTTAGGGTTAACGTTATAGAGATAAAAACGATCATGCTGCTTGAATCAATTACCTTATACGTTGTTGTATTGATGGTGAACGGCTAGCAGGGGTTGACAACACTAAAGCCAACTTGTGAGAATCATAGAAAGCTGCATAACGTAATCCACCTTAGGGATATTGCTCGTGAGGTCTTGGGGAGGGTGCGACAGAGTTCGATTGCAATATTACCAATTGATTTGGTATAATCATGATTATATCATAGACGGTTTAATACATTACAAAATTCGTATCAATTTGATTTTTGTTTCCAAAATTAATTGTGTCGGTTGTGATATAAAATTATGTATAAATGAGATTACGTGATCAATTCTAATTAGGTGACGAGGATTAAGTAGCAAGGAATCTAAAACGGGTTACAGGCTTGTTAATCGGACTCATGATACGGGTAGACGGGTTTGGGTGGAGGATTAGGTATATTAAAATAATTAGGCCAGATATTGCAGCTGGGTCCCTTAACTTTAGAAGTGGATACATATTAGATTAAACCTTGTTTTAGGGGAAAATAAGTATATAACTCAAAGTTATTTTGAATAAATGGTTAAGTATAATAAACAATAACGATAAAATATTAATGTCTATATAAAACACGATACTTTGTTGATTAAAATTACCCAATAGCGAACACGGATCGGGTAACAGATATATAAATAGTAATTGGAAACCCGAGTTGTTGCAGTCTCCCTTACTTTAGGGAATTTCGTCCCGAAATTAAGGAAAATTTTAACAACACCATTAAATAATAAAAAAAATACATATGATTTAAAATTAATCATAATACAGAATTTTGAATAGTTAAACTAACGTTCCAAATGCAAATCCGATAAGGGCACTTATATATAGGATGTACCAGCGGCGTATCCATCATGTCCTTATCATCTCTACATTTGTACCGTTATCCCAACTACTTTCAATTCCATATTATGACACACAATCTTACGCATCATGATTTTCATGCGAGGATTTCGATAATTATATTCTGGACCATAATTATTTAGATCGTCGGATGGTCCACATGGTTCATCCCATTGTGTTGGTTACAAAACATTTAAAGAACATGATTTTTTAGAGACAAGGGTTTTAAGGAGTTTTTAATACTAGAAAATTACCAATGTATAAAATAATTTCAAAATTTGCAGTGGATTTTACTAAAGTAAGGATTTTTTTTCCAAGACGTCGCAAAAGTATGAGTATTTAAAGTTGAAGAAGAGTTGGCTTATAAATAGTTAAGGTTAATGAAGGTAAAGAAATAAGATAGAAGTAGGCTTCAATAAACAATATATTTAATCAAAAGACTTATTTATTTGATAGAAGGTAAATAGTTCAAATGAGAAATAATCCCAGGTCATAAAGAGGCGTTACGATACGTAATTAAGAAAAGACAAAAGATGTTAAGATGGATAAAGAAAAAGACGAAAGTCTTTGGGGTCCTTGTGTAGCTTAATTGACTTGACTCGAAGCACCATGAGCAGTTGCATTCATAGGAGTTGGAACAATCGAGGTAGATTGATTTGGGGTAGCTTGAATAACGTGAGCTTGAACAGTTTGCAAGAAGGTTGTTTGGAGGAAATATGTTCGGTAAAATTAAGCTTGCCGTCGTGGGGTTTGGTAGTGTTGGGTTAAGTAAGGTTGACCTTGAATGATGGGAGGAGCTTCACGGACATGAGGTTGATGGGTTTGAGCATGGTGAGCATGGATCAAGTAGTACGGTGTAGTCGTAGTTTGCGCTTGATGAGCTCGGGTACGTTGAGGGCACGCATTACGGATATGATTTGGGTCTTTACAATGGTAGTAAGCACAGGTATTTGGAACACCAGGTAGAGCATGAGGGATAGACTGTTGTGGAACGGCTTGAGCATTAGGCGGCGTAGGGAAAGTATTTGCAATGATGATCGAAACGATTACATTGGGTGCAAAAACGACATGACGATTGAGTCGAATGATGAAAGTTACTAGTGGGGCATAACGAGTGAATATCGATGGAGAGTTTCTTGCTCGGGGTACTTTGATTTGTCGAGATTGATATTGATTTGATTAATATTATTAGACTTGCGCATGTTGTGGTCGTTGTTGTTGTTGCGATGGTGAGTAAATTTCAATTAAGGAAATTAATGAACAAGTCTGAATTGGTTGTATTAATGCTTTGAATTTGATTCTATGTTTTAGGGGTTGCAGCAGTTAACTCTTTGTCTATACATGCAATGTTCCTGAGAACTTGACTATTGATGTCGAGGACGACGGTGGTTTCTTAGATGAGACTTTCTACGATGACCGAAAATAAAGATTTATAAGATGAAGGATAAGTTGAGGAAAACATTATGATAACAAAATGTTTAAATATTTAGAAAAATTATAATAACGTTGCCTTAAAAAGAAAGGGGAATTGCGTCATGAGGATTAAAAGTAAAGGTTTATAAGATGAGGGGGGTTGGGTACATAGCGTAAATGGTTATGAAATGATGTAGTCAATAAGATTAATGTGTGATGACTACATGAGGAGTTAAGCCGGTTTAAAATTTAGATTATTAAGTTTACAATAAACTAACGGAATATAAATTGTGGATGTAGGCCTCCCATGAGCTTTCCATGGCAATTTGAATGGCCCAACGAACTAACGAAAAACAACTGAGTTGGAAAGCCCATGAGCGTTACATGGCAATTTGATTGTCCAACTAATTAACGAATTAACAATTCAATGAAGTTTGTCAGCCCAATGATCGTTACACGGCGTTTTAACCGATTAATGTGTGATGACTACATGGGTAGACGAAGAATCTTGTGAATCACCACGTTGATTACTCCAACAAAAATACGAAATCAAGTTATGAAATGGATAGTAGGAGTGCCCATGGGTTCCATGGATATTTCACCCAACTAACCATTTAAATAACGGAACACAATAATCAGGAAAACTGAGTTTAGCCACGAATTACCGTGAATTCGGTTAAAATTAACCTAAGGTGTCGTTCATATGGCATTTGTGGGTCTCACTCGGGTCCAAAGGGATTAGTATTGTGGTCAGGTTATCACCCAGGTATTGAATAGCGTCTTACCTTTGGTTTTGGAACCGTTTTGCCAGTGCCCAACTCACAGTTTCTCTTCCCCTTTCATTTATCATAGGGACATGCCACATAACCTAGCCTTAAGTATTAGTACATGGTTTTGCATCTCGAGTCTTTGTATTTATCATTTATGTATTTGTTGTTTTAATTAATGTATTAATTATTAAAGACATTAATGTAGTTCGTTAAAGTATCGACTAGTTCGTTAAGGATGTTTAACGAACTAGGTTTAAGTTATGTTCCCTCCTGATTCGTTAAGGAAGTTTAACGAATCAGGGGGTGATTCGTTATGTTTGTTTCATTTATTGTAATGTAACGAAGTGGAGGCTAGTTCGTTACGGAATGTGTAACGAACTAGATCCATCTTCTATATACAGTGGTGTTATTCCACTGTTAATTTAAGTTTTGAGTTTAGATTATTGAACCTCTGCCCAATTCGTTTCTCTCAAGCTTCATTAACATATTATACATACACATACATACAATTAATATATATACAGTTAACCTATAACATATAATCAAGTGTAATCATGAACTAGATCCGTAATCGTTATTAATTATATATATCAGATCTGAGATCTAAGGTAGTGTAACGTATTCACTAGTGGTATCAGAGCTTTCGGTGTTCGATTGCTCTTGATTCGTGTGTTAAATTGTTATTAGTGGACTGTTAATTGGTATTTTGGTATAGGTTTATATCTAGTTTGGGGTTGGATCGAATTGAGTTTGATTCGGACTTGGATATGGATTGATTGGATTGGATTTGAGATTGTTAATGTATCGTTTTGGTCATATTGGTTTTGATATATGGTAATTTGATTTACGAGATGGTGCGATTTGGATTCGCGTTGTGATTTACGAGATGGTGCGATTTGGATTCGTTACAAATTCTAATTCGTGTCAATCAATTCGTGTGACACGTGTCTCAGTTAGTTAACTTTAATCCCAACAACTTTTGCCAGGTTGCAATTATTGTCAGAAGTTTGTTACAACCATTGTAATAACCTGATTCGTTATAAGTTGATTCATTATCAACTGTAGTTAATTCGCTACTTAAGTCGCTAAGATTACACTTAGTGATTCATTAAAGGAAACCATCTGATTCGTTACTTAGTGATTCCTTACTTAATTCGTGGACCAATTTGTTATAATCTATTTCGTGTGAGATTATTCCAGATTCGTCAAAGTTACTATTTCAGATTCGTTAAAATCATTTCTAATTCGTTACCTGGACAATTTTCAATTCGTTAAATTGTGATTCGTTAACCACTGTTCACAGTTCGTTAATTCTACTATTCACAGTTCGTTAATATAATTTTCATTTTTAACCCTTGGAGGTTGAGAAAATTTTCATTTAGCAACATGGCTGGTATGTATGCATTAGCTTCCCAAAATATGCCTATGCAACAAATGTTACAACTGGACACTGAGATTGGTTCACATTCAAAGTTTCCACGTTTAATGAAATTTAGCGATTTTG
Organism: Bidens hawaiensis; assembly: GCF_021521415.1. Classification (NCBI taxonomy): domain Eukaryota; kingdom Viridiplantae; phylum Streptophyta; class Magnoliopsida; order Asterales; family Asteraceae; genus Bidens; species Bidens hawaiensis. The sequence goes on along the minus strand of NW_027491019.1, from coordinate 5,782,442 downwards.
CTACATGGGAACCCCGTTTCCGTGCTCATCTAGGGCCAGTTCACCCTGATTGTTCGTATTGCTTGGATGAGGTTTACACCGTTCCAATGATAGGGGATGAAACTATCGGGTTTACACCTAAGGCTATCTCTCAATACTCTCAAGAAGAAAAGAAAGCATTAGAGATTGAAACAAAAGCATATTCTACTCTTACAATGGCTTTACACGAAAACATCTTTCATCAAGTTGGTAGCATAAAGATTTGTGCTTCATTATTCCAACATATTCGTATGAGAAGTATGGGTAATACCGCTGAAAGCAAGAAGGTTATGCTCAAGTTTCAGTTCCGAAACTTTAATTTATTTAAGGTGAGACTGTTGAAGAGATGACAACGAGATTTAATCACTTGATAGCTGACATGGAGAAGATGAAGTTGGAAACATCTGAAGTTGATAAGATTGACACCATTAAAAGTACTTTACCGAGTTCTTACTCGACTTTCTTGATGGTTTTGAAAGAGAATAATTACTTACACAATGAAGAACTGACAGCATCTAAATTCATGCAAAAGATTGAAGCACGGGAATACGATCTTAAATGTTAGAAGTCCTCTAAAGATAATCACGATCCTGCCTTTTATAGTGGAAGTATGCCGTTGAGTTCAACCATTTCTCCTATCACTGCATTTCTCACACAACATGCAAGTGATAATGCTACAACTATATATAGTGATCAACGTGCTTGTTTCTACACTGCTGGAAATTCTGTATCATCTGGTATTTCTAGTTCATCTGGAGGTTCTGGAAATTCATCACCATCAAATCAATTCTCCTCACAACCAAAAGTGAACATGAGGGATGCTGAACAAAATTTTTCTTTCTTGTCTGCCTTCATGACTTCATATGGGAATCTGGTTAGTAGTAAGATTGCAACGAGCGACTTGACTGATGAAGACTATGATCAAATTGATCCAGATGATTTAGAACTGATGGACTTGAAGTGGAATATAGCTATGATAGTCAGGAAAGTGAAAAAATTCATGCAGAGAATGGGTAAAGATTTTCTATCTTTGAACAAGAAATTGGGATTTGATAAATTATAGGTCAAATGCTACAATGGTCAAGAGTGTGGGCATTTTGCTAAAGAATGTGATAAGCCGAAGAAGGAGTACACCGGTCCCAGAAAGAAAGATCAGAATTCATCTGGTAAAAACGGAAATGATGCGGGAAAGTCTCCTGGAACTAAACTGTCGTCTTCTGTATCACAAGCAATGTTGTCCAACTTGGATGGAGATGACTGGTCATAAAGATTGTTTTGCAATAACAATCAAGCAAATCTGGCAATGTTTGAATCGACTGAGAATTTTCAAGATGTAAGTGGAGGCGAATTATCTTCTGATGCTGATACTAAATCTGATTATGATGACTCATGTGAAAAGCTTCCAACTACTTTTGCCTGCATGGCCAAAATCAACGAGGTTAGTTTTTCTTCTTCTTGTAGTGATTGTGAGAAAAACAAGCCTATGTTAGATTCCTTGAAAAATCACAATGGTTGTTTAATGAAAGAAATTCCTTCACTAAAGGATACTTATCGACAATCTTTAGAATCTCAAATGAGATCTCGTGAGAAGATTGAAGCGTTGTCGACAAGTAACCATGATATCAAAGCTGATTTATCTGTTAAAATGACTATCAATGATCAAAAGTTTCAAGAAATTTTGAAACATAGATCAAAGATAACCGAGCTTGAGAATGATGTTCTTGAACTAAAGAACAAATTGGGAAAATTCAGAAACTCTTCTTTTTTCTAAACGAAATAATTGAAGTATCAGGTAAGCAAAAAGATTCAAAGAAAGGTATAGGTTTAGTTGAAATTCCACCACCTTTTCAGAATGATTACAAACCAAAATCCTTTTGCTAGAAAAGAAGAGGATGTGATTGTAAAAGAACCTGTGATTTCAGAAAAGACAAAACTAGTTAAACCTGAAACTATTAAAGCCCAATCAACAATTCAAAAACCTCTTGTCCAAAGTAGCAAAGTCTTTGTTGAGAATGTTGATAAATTCGTCATTGAGGATGTGTTTTAACCTGAAATCATACACAAGAACAAGAATATTCCAAGTTCTAACCACATTCTTTGTGAACCTCATGAATTTGAGGAGGCTGTATATGGTTCACACACAACTCAGGTGAGACGAGAGGATCTGTTAAGGTTAAACCAGTGAAAGCTAAGAAACCAGAAAAGCCCAAAATTTCTGATGAGGATTTGTTACATTTCATCAATCCAAATGTTTCCAAGCCATCAACTGGTCGTGTGTTTAAATTAAAAGACATAGACACGATTTTCACTGAGAAAGACATTCCAATTAGTATCATTAAACCAGAACTGATTTAAAGTGTTTTTCACAATGAAACCTCCAAGATTCAAGACCTTGAATGCCAGTATGCTCAAGCTAAAACATCAGTTTCATATGACCCCTTGACTAAAGCTAAACAATTTTTAAAACATGCTAAGAAAGTTCAGTTCGTAAAATCGACTGGAACATATACTTTGCAAAGTTTTTCTAATTGTTCTAATCTTGACTTTTATCTGAAAAAAGAAGTCGGTGTCATCTGATGATTTGGCTAAGAGCTTTACCAAGAACATGAGTTATCATCCTTCTTTGTCATATGTTAATGTTAAAACTCACAACGATCGTGTGGACATGAGAAGTTGCTTTCCTTGCGATCAACAAGGTCATGTTGTGAGAAATTGCGGACAACAGAAATTTTAAAATCTTCATCCTTTTGTCAAGGACCAATCAAAACTAGTTCCTTTGATAAAAGAGATTCTGAAACGACCTGTGTCGTAGGATGATGATACTCACATAATATTCTCAAACGTGAATCCTTGAAAGGTGGTTCATGTGAATGAAACTTATGGTCATGTTAAACCAAAGTTTGTTCCAACTGAACCGTTGTGCAAAAATGTGAACTCAAATGTAGTTCAAGCTACTTATCTAAGGGGAAAGTCCAAGAAGCCTGTAACTTATTCTCAAGTTGCTGAACAACAGTTGAATTCGGCTAAGTTTAATGTTTCTCAAGAAAACCAAAGGGTGCCCAAGACTGAGGCCTGGGCTGCCTTTTTGAACTAATCATTTTCTTTTGTGTGTAGGGTACATACAAGACCATTTCTGGTGAAAACTGGATTATGGATAGCGGATGTTCTCGTCATATTACTGGAAATCTCGACCTCTTAACAAATGTGAGAAATATTCAAGGGGGTTATGTAGAGTTTGCTGGGAATTATGGGGGTATGATCACACAAGAAGGTGATGTTTCGAATGGGCATATTACTTTTGAAAAAGTCAATTATTGTGACAAGGTAGACCATAATTTATAGAGTGTATCGCAAATCTGTGACAAGCAATACACTACAATATTTACCGAAAAGGAATGTCTGATGTTGAAACCGGGTTATGTGATTCCCGAGGACATGGTTATCATGTGATCACCTCGATCGAATGATATTTATGTCTTAAATATGAGTTCTAAAGTATCTACATCTATTGAAACATGTTTTGTCTCGAAAGCAACCGAGAACGACTCAATTCTATGGCATCGTAGAATGGGTCACATTCATGTTCGTAAGATGAACTATCTAATGGAAAATGACTTAATTGAAGGTGTGTCTTTGAAGAACTTTAAGTTATCCCATCATTGTATTGCTTGCAAAAAGGGCAAACAAAAGAAAAAGTCGCATCCCTCTAAATTATTAAATTCCATTGATACTCCTCTTGAGCGACTTCATATGGATCCTTTTGGTTTAGTGAATGGTGCAAGTATCTCTGGAGATTGGTATTGCTTGGTAGTTACCGATGATTATTCAAGATACTCATGGGTTCTTGTTCAGAATTTAATCACTAAGATCGAATCACTATACAAACAGAAAGTGAGGATAATACGAAGTGAAAATGGTACTGAATTTAAAAAATACTGTATTGGATTTCTTTTTTTTACAAAAGGAAATTTATCGAGAATACAGTGCCCCATATGTACCACAACAAAACGGTGAAGCTGAGCAAAAGAACAAAACGTTGATTGAAGCTGCTAGAACAATTCTTGTTGATTCAAAGCTTCCTGTCCAATTTTGGAATGAGGCGGTGAATACTGCTTGTTATACACTCAATCGAGTTCTAACTGTTAAGAGACTCAAGAAGACAAGTTATGAGTTGTTGAATAATCGTAAGCCTAATTTAAAGTACTTGGAACCATTTGGGTGTCCTTGTACGATGTTGAAGAAGGATTTGGGTAAGTTTGATGAAAAATCCATTGAAGGGTATTTCTTAGGGTATGCTTTTCCTAAGAAACGGGTATTTAAATTCACGTCTGGTTGTGTTGAGGAATGGTACCATTTGGACTGTCAAAAGTACACCACACCTTCTCAAGGGAAAGGTCCCGATTGGATGTTTGACAATAATGGCCTATTTAATTCATTTACTCCAACAACTGATCAACCAGATGAAGACTTAGTTCATGCTTACTTTGAAGAACAACTGGTAATTCCAATATTTTCAAGTTCTAATGATGTTGAAGTTCCAATTGATGCTCCAATTGAAGATCCTGATAATGATTCTCCGGTTCTCTTTGATAATGCATCTACTTCTTCTGATGATACTCCAGTTGTTGATCAAGTTATTGAACTTGAGAGTGATGTTTCATCTCACGAGCTGGGAGAACATGACACTAATTTATTTGAAAATGTTGTTGTTCCTGAGAATCCTACTCTTAGGATTCATAATTATCATCCGAAAGAAAACATTATTGGAGAACTTGATGTGGGAGTTCAAACACGTCATCAAGTTGCTTCGTCAAGTGAAAATAATGTGTGCTTATGCAGATTTACATTCGTCTGGAATTGTAAATCTTCCAAAATTCACTTGCTTTCTATCCCAAGTTGAGCCAACGAATCCTCGTATGGCACTTCAAGATTCTTCTTGGGTAGAAGCCATGCAAGAAGAATTACAGCAATTTGCACGTTTGGGTGTTTGAGATCTTATCGACAAACCTTCTAGAGTCTAGAAGGCAATTCCGACTAAGTGGGAATATAAGTGTAAGAAAGACGATCGTGGGGTGATCGTGAGAAACAAGGCAAGGTTAGTGGTGCAAGGTTTTCATTAGCAAGAGGGTATTGACTACACTGAAGTATATGCTCCGGTTGCTAGATTGGAGTCCATACGAATCTTTCTGGCCTATGCAGCTTACAAGAACATACAAGTCTATCAAATGGATGTAAAAAGTGCTTTTCTCAATGGTGAACTTCACGAGGAAGTGTTCGTTTTACAGCCTCCGAGTTTTAAAGACCCTGATTCTCCTGACCGAGTTTATCGCTTAAATAAGGCATTATATGGTCTTCATCAAACCCTGCGAGCTTGGTATGGCACGCTCGCCGACCATCTGATGGATAATGGTTTCAAACGTGGGACTGTTGACTGCACTTTATTTTACAAAAACATTGGTGATGATCTTCTCCTCGTTCAGATTTATGTCGATGACATAATCTTTGGGTCAACAAACTACGCGTTGTGTAAGGAATTCAAGAAATTAATGCAAACCAAGTTCGAGATGAGTTCGATGGGAGAGATGAACTTCTTTTTAGGGTTACAGGTTCATCAGTCTGCGAAAGGAATCTTCATTCACCAGACTAAGTAGGTGAACGACATCTTGAGCCGATTCAAGATTACTGCCGGAAAAACCCTTTCTACTCCTCTCCCCATGGGTCACAATTTATCACCGGATGAATTGGAGGATACCGTCAATCCTAGCCTATATCGAGCTATGATTGGTTCTTTGATGTATCTTACTGCTTCTCGACCCGACATAACGTTTGATGTTTGTTTATGTTCTAGGTACCAAGCTAGTCCCCGAGTGACTCACATGGCAGCGGTCAAGCGTATTCTTCAATATCTGAGGGGAAATCCTGACACCGGGTTATGGTACCCCAAGGATGATACATCTGATCTTACTGCTTATTCTGACTCAGACTATGGAGGATGCAAGATTAATTTTAAGTCTACCACAGCAGGATGTCAATTCTTAGAAAGCCGGCTTGTTTCCTAGCAGTGTAAGAAGCAGACAACGGTCTCCACTTCAACCGCCGAAGCTGAGTATGTTGCAGCCTCGATTTGCTGTTCTCAGATTTTGTGGATACAACAACATCTTCGCGACTACGGTTTGAAGTTTCTTACTACTCCCATTCTGATTGATAATTCTGCTGCTATTAGCATCACCAAAAATCATGTACAACACTCTAAAATGAAACATATCGAAATTCGATATCATTTCCTACGGGATTGTTTTGAAAAGAAATTAATTGACCTTGAGAAAGTACATACCAATTTTCAAAAAGCTGATTTATTTACCAAAGCATTTAACAAAACGCATTTTTAATTTTTACTTGGTTTAAATGGCTTAAAGTCCCTTGCTGATATCCTGAAACTAGGATAACTATCTTTATTTTCAGTTTATTTTCAATTTAAATTTTATTTTGTTTTTGTTTTTAGGGAGTGAAATAGAAAATACAAAAATATTATGCTTTTAGTTTGTATGAATAAAACCCAAAAACATTAACAAATTTAAAATTAAAAAAATAGTGTGTTTTCATGTCTTGAGTTTTCATGTCTTTATGTTTTAAATTTTGAAAAATACAAAAACATATTAAAAAATATTGAAAAATCAAAAAGATTGTGAAATTTTTAGTTTTATTTAAAAGAAAATCTGAAAATTCAAAATGATTGTGAATTTTTAGTTTGCACAGAAAAATCCGAAAAAGAAAAAAAGATTGTGTTTTAAGTATGTAAAGAGAAAAACCAAAAAGATTTTTGCTTACGTTCGCTGAAAAATAATGTCAATGACTTCTATTTGAAGGACATGTACTTGTATATGTTTGGTCCTGATAATTTCCTATGAATATTCGGCATTGCCATTTACCTGACATTGCAATGTAATTTGGGCGTTCGTTATGTATTTTTATTTTATTTTCTCGCTGAAAACTATGTCGGTTATTTAAGTTTGTGGAGCATGTTTGCATGTTTTGGTCTTATTATCTACTTGTAGATTGATAGAATAGCCATTAATCTATAGACTGAAAGTGACTGGGGAGATTAAATTCATTTTGTTTTATGCTCCTCAAAATTTTGAGTTTTTGAAGAAAAAGAGAAAATGATAGTACATTGAATGTTTGACCCCAAATCCAGCAAGAAATAAGCTTAAAAGACTGAGTGCTTAATCATTGGTGCAATGATAAGTCTTAAACAAGCTGTTAGAGTAAAATATGTGATATAAACATAAAGAAAAGCCACATTGAAAGAGGTGTTAGTGTCTAGCAAAAATCTCGGTGAGGATGGTAGAAATGTAATAACCGGTCATACTCAAGCCTTTTAGCTGTTGATCACCCAAAAATATAATAAAGCAAATAACAAGCGTTAAGATTCTGGACACTGTGAGTCTTTATGCGGCTTAATCATCTGGGTATTCATAAGCATGAATATTTCACTCGCTTTTAGAGCAAACCCAAAGTCATTAAACTTGATCACTACTTACTTCGTACAATCTAAATTACTGACTTGATCAAAATCCGCTGTTAGTCATACATCTGTTCCTCCCTTGCGTGCGTCTCAATACCAATAAGAAACGGACCCCGGGGGATACAATGTATGTAAGCCGACAGATGGACACAGTAAAAGAAACTTGATGCATTGCTCAAAAGTTCTAAAAACTTCAAAATTTTGATCAACACTATAATTGTTTAAGTCAAGTTGGGGTGATTTGGCAAAAATCAAATTAAGCTTGAACCGAGATTAGAGGCTGATAGTTTTGATATTCTGTGCGCTAACTGAACCATTAATCATATCACAAAAATGCTCGAAAGTTTGTTATAAGATTTAGGTGGACAACAATATCAATGACCGACTTAACGCCAGTCATAATATCGCTGATATATAAAAATGAGATGGAATGGCAATTCAGTCAATATGATTCTCTGCTCAAACTCAAAAAAAATCCAAAAATATGTACTGCTTTTGAAAAACCATACAAAAACACAAAAATATTTTCTATTCTATGTTTCTCATTTTCGGATATTTCTTTTGTAAATATTTTACATTTTAATAAGCAAATTAGTTTTAACGTATTCGATTGCTACGAATAACTAAACCGTGTACTAACATTTGTTTTTATTTAAATTCTTTTAAGTTATACGTTTCAAAATGTGAAACGCTTTAAGGTATTCGATTATCGAGATATAGGACCTCGATAATTCATTTAAGTTAACATTGTTTTATTTAAATACTTAATTCATTAATTTATTTAGTTTATTCATTTAAAATTAAATAACAGGTACTTCGTTAATTATGAATAACGAATTAGGTCATTTTACGAATTACATCCTAATTCATATTATCCTAATTCGCTTCCGTAACTCTGTAACGAATGACACTCAATTTATTATACATATTTAACGAATTAGACATTAATTGAATCTAATTCGCTATGCCACGTGTTAAGATTAGATAACGAATCATCTGATTCGTTAATTCAAAATTCAAACGAATCGGCTGATTCGTTACATAGAAAAGCGTGCCTTGTCAGACTATATAGGACGGCGTGCATACGAATCGGTTACTATTCACTGTCTCCTTCCTCCCCTTGTGTACTGTTACTCCGGCAAATTTTTTCCAGAAAACTCGACCTTCATTATACCTCTGTTTGATTATACTTTTGAGTTTCTAAGGTATAGACGATCATACCTTCATGATTTTCTTCAATTATTATAACGATCAGTTAGGTTAATTATGCAATTTTGTTACTGTGTTTTTGAGGTTTATATAAACCTGAATCTATGTGCTTAATACCATGTTGTGTACCACTATAATGATACCATTGTAATCGAAATGTGTTTCCGAGATCCATAGTGGTCATTGATTTGTCTTCATGTTGTTGATTATGGTTGTATCAAATTCCCGATTATTTGTTTGACTTTTGAAGTTCTTGGTTATTTTGACCTTGACTAATTAAGTCAAAGATTAAGTTTATTTTGGCCATTCGTTATGCTTAACAAATTGGAACTAATTCGTGTCCAATTCGTTAGGAAATTCAAACGAATCAGGACAGCGAATCATATTTCTAACGAATCAGATTTGTATTCGTTATTTATAACGAACTAGTCTTTAGTTCGTTACCTTTTAATAGTAATTCGTTAGTCCTCATTCGTTACTTATTTACTTGATAGCGAAACAGATGATTCGTTATAACAATTTAACGAATCAGCCTGTTTTTAACGAATGATATTTAATTTTTATTATTTTATTTTAATTTTTAAGTTGATTTAAATTTTACAACCTTATATACATATATATATATATATATATATTAATTATTACTGATTCTAGACGTTATTTATTTAGACCTATGGCTGATAACATGGACCTAGATTTACCGGTTGCTGATCAACAACTACAACAACAACTTCAGGAGTTACCAATGTTTCCGTACGACACAACACATAATGTTTGTGCTTTTTTCGGTACAAACTTTGCCGATGAAGTTGTATTTGGGGAGTTACTAGCATTTATTAGACGATCGGTTATCAACTTTGCTGTGACTGCTCGGCCTAGGGTTTGTCTAAGTATTATACGTCAATTCTGGAACACGACCGAGTATGTTGAAGTTGAGAACCACATCAAAGCCACAATCAACCAAACTTCTATGACTGTAGATACTGATGTGATTCGACGGGTGCTTCGATTTGGAGATAACATTGACAATCCTTGTGAATTTGATAAGGAATTGATCAAGGGTTTATTTCGTCGTGTATTTTACGGTGGTGACATCGGAGATTCTATGTACAACAAGAATGTATTGTGTCCAACTTACAAGTATTTACTGCATGTTTTGATCCATTGCTTGGGAGGTCGTAAAGGCGGCTTTGATGAATGTTGGATCATGTTACAGTTGGCTTTCGTTGCATTGGTACTAAAAAAGCCGTTTAACTTCTCAAAGATGATCTTCTATCATCTTAAGGAACAGTGTCTATAAACAGTTCAACGAAAGAAATTTCTAATGTATCCTCTCTTCCTCCAATTAATTATTCAAGATTTGATCCCTAATCTAGTGATTTATCAAACATTGGTGGAAGATGTGTTACCACTAGATCACATGACGGCTGATACTGTACGAAGAATGAAGATCTATCAAAAGGATAAACCTAGGACCAAACGTTTGATTGGTCATCTAGTGAATCCAAATTATGTATTTCCTAACAATGATCGCTGGATCCATGACGATTCTGATTCTGAGCGTGAGAAGGGACTAGGTGGTGGTGATGATGGTGATGATGGTGGTAATGGTGGTGATGGAGATGCTGCTATACTTGAACAACAAGTTGCGGTTGAGGCGGCTTTAGATGCTACAATTGCCGCTCAACGCAAAAGAAAAGGGAAAGCGTTAGCTACTGAAGGATCGTCTAAGCGACGAGTGTTGGCTGGTGCTGGCGTTTCTTTTGGAGTTCAGCCTCCAAGGTTGTCTGTTTCTCAAAGACCGGTGGTGCCGCTTACTACTAGCACCCCGGAACTCACTTTCACGACCATGCTTACGTCTGATCCTAGGCTTGGTATGATTCCTCAAACTATTTTATCTACTATACCAAGGCCTACAACTGCTGCATCGGTGGTTTCTCCTACACCGACTATGCTGCCTCCAAAACCAATGGACTTCTCATATTTGAGGCTTAATAGACCTAAAGGTCCATGTTCAACCTATTCTAGCTTCGTTTTTGCCATGACGCTTGATCAACAGATGAATATGGTTCTGAGTCTACATCATTTATATGAAAATCAAATGTCTGCTGACCGTATGACTCAAGAACGCATGATGGAAAATCAACGAAGGCTGATGGGATATATCTCCTTTTGTCAGAAGGAACCAAAAGATCTTCGTGAGATTGTTAAGTCTTAGGGGGTGAAGATCAAAGAGCAGGAGGATCTCATCTTGCAGTTAACATGCAAGGATGATGCTCTTAAAAATATCAAGAATGATGAAGAAGATCCAGATGAGTCTGGCGCAGGTGGTGAGCTTAAACAAACTCACGGTTCATCCTCAGGTGCAGGTATAAGTGATGTTGATGACTCTGGGAAGCAGATTATTGTGTATCATGACCACACAGCTGCCAAACCAATTGAGATGATTGAAGCTAACACTATCATCTTTGTGGAGGGATCGGGTCTGGTTTGAAGTGTAGTGAATCAGGATGTGATTGAAGAGGGACAGTTTGTGGAAAGTGTAGGTTCCCAGCCGGATCTACACATGAGTATCTCGTAACACGAGGGTGCGGAATCCCCACATAATACGATACGAGTGTAAGATAAGCAATACGTTAAATAAGTAGGTAAACACACGAGATAATACTTGAAAACTTGATGTATTACTATTGCCAACACGTGATGCACAAGATCACCAAAAACACGTTAAACAAAACCCCCTTTTTTTTCTTCCTAAAACCCGAAGTTGAGGTTTATATATACCTCGACAACTTCGCCTGACATAATAGGCGAAGTTGTCTAACTTTGCTACTCCCTAAGTTCGCTCAAACAAATCAGCGAACATACAAACTCAACAGTATTCGACACGAAAGAAACAAGACTAAACGATTACAGACACAGACAAAACACAAGATACTGAACTACTGACATCATGAATTAGCTTCATATCTCTATCTTCATTCTCGTGTCTTGTAATCTCAAAAATCACGTGCCATCCGTCTTCAAGCATGAATGCGCTGTCTTACACAAACATAGACCACCCTCTGGTACTTCTTGGCTTCATCCTTCCACGCAGGAATGTAAAATATCTCCTTATCATTCAGTACCACGAGCATCTGGATCCAAGGTGATATACATGTTGTGACCCGGAAATAACTGTCGGTTATTATCACCACCTTCATCACCACCAGCACCTGCCACAGCAGCCATATCTGCACAACAAACAGTTTAAGTCAGTTCTTTGTCTAAACAGGTCATAACTTCGCCCTTTACCATAGGCGTAGTTATGAAATAATTGATTGTGAACTTCTCTTGAAGCCCAACTTCGCCTGAGCATGAACACAGAGAGTAACAAATCCAGTACATTTAATCAATATTTTCTTGAACAGGCGAAGTTAATCATATGGCGAAGTTGAGTACAACTTCGCCTAAACCCTAACTTCGCCTCTTAATCGGCGTATCACGATTGACCCATTTATGGTTTTGTTCGGCCGATTTTGAGAATGAAAACATGAAAGAGGTTGTTCGATTGAGATCCAGATAACCAACATTTGTTACTAAAAACGATATGTTAAACGAGGGTTTAGCGAGACCACAAACCGAATCATCGTGATACCGATTATCACCATATATAACGAATTACAGGTTACATGGATCCTACAAACCTTAATCACGGACAAGAGATAGAATATAATGAGGTTCGATTCAAGAGTATAAGTTCGCCGAGGGTTAGAGGGTTTGAAAATAGTTTGACCAAAAGACCACCGCATCAGTTTATATAGTTTAAATAAACCCCAGAGGAGAAGTTGTGATAACTTCGCCCCAAGACTAACTTCGCCAAGTCAAAGACATGTCAACTTCGCCTCACTTGTTTACCATGAACATCGCCATTATTATTATTTTAAAAACAGAACCAAAAACGTTTCAACTGGCTTTTTAACATCTCCGAAAAAGATTTAAATTGTTCAATCAAAGAACCAAGTAACCAAGTTTCAAAAATTAAAACCATAAAACGAAATACATAACGAAAAAGTTAAATAATTAGAATAGACGGGATCAAATTTCAGTCTCGACGAGAACCTGCATGTTTTAGAAAAGATCCGAACAGGAATCATACTAATTAAGTGGCTGTCACTCAGATCCATGTTCAGCGGTATTATGACATAAAGAAACAGGTTGTAAGCAGGTATAAAACTTAGTATGGTTTTCATCGCTTCTGTGATACGGATTAGGTTCAATTAAGCTCAAAATTTAGATGGATATCACATGAGAGATTTTGATTCCTCCTATCTATTCTCAAAGAATATTTGGCTTTCTCCAAGTCACCCCGAGTTGACTTCGACCTGTAGTGTCTGATTAAACAATGAGCACACATCTATCTTTAGAGTCTTCTTCCCGTTCTTTCTTATGCTTGAAATATTCTTTCTTGCCTCTTTCTAGATATTTGAAACATCTTAAGCTTCAGAAGGCTTAATAATATACATTCTTTTTACTGATACAAATAAGGACATTAATACAACTCCAAATTGTAGACAACTGCAAGTCCCGAATCTGGATCACTGCAGGTACTTAACACTATCTTCGCGGGAATCAGAACACTCACGGACTCGTGTATGACTGGGTAATCACTTTTCTGCCTATCATTCGGAAAGATGTATATGGAGACATGCACAACTCAAAATGGTTTTTCACATTAAATCGAGGAGATTTAGTTTGTATCACTTCTACTTTTACGCACCATAGAAAGCTACCATAACATACAATGACTGTTCTAGAGTCTTTTAGGCCTAATAACTTCACCAGTTAAGCACACAAAATCAGTTTTTCTATCACTTTCCAAGGTTGGATCAATTTTCTTTTAAACATCGTATTGAAACTTCTTACGAAGTTATAGACTTGAAAAATTATATCATCTCCCAAAAAAAATTTTAAATACTATCGCCCCGATCAAGTCAAAGTCTTCAGGTAAACGGCCATCCTGAAGATCCAATGGATCAGCTGGACCGACCACATACGAGTATGTGTCCTTCTAACTAAGTATGAACGACTATTTTTCAGCGAAAGAATAAAAACCCATCATAAACCGCCCCAGTCACTTTCAGTCATCTGGTTAATGGCTATCCTCATAATCTACAAGTAGAAGTAAGGACCAAACATATCTGAAGATATGTCCTTCAAACTTAAGCAACCGACATAATTTTAAGCGATAGTGATGGTTTTTTTTATTTTTTATTTTTTTATATTTTTTCAACTGAAAACAAGGTTACTCGGGATTGATCATCCCATTAAGCTCAACAAGATTTTGAAAACGGGATCGGTCAAACGATTTAGTAAAAAGATCAGCAAAATTATCCAAAGAATCAACCTTTTCAAGCACAATTAATTTCTTCTCAGCACAATCCCGTATAAAATGATGACGAATGTCAATATGTTTAGTTTTTCTATATTTAACGGGATTGTTAGTTACTGAGATTGCAGCAGTGTTATCAATGCAAATAGGAGTTTGAGTGAAATTCAGACCATAATCGTGCAATTGCTGTTGTATCCATAAAACCTGGGAGCAGCAGTTTGATGCTGCCATGTACTCTGCTTCGCAGGTGAAAATGGCTACTGAGGTCTACTTCTTGCACTGCCACGACACCAATCTTCCTCCAAGAAACTGACATCCAACGGTTGTTGACTTCCTGTTCTGATTGCCACCTCCATAGTCAGAGTCGGTGTAAGCTACCAAATCCAATTATCCCCCTTTCGTGTACCATAAACCCAACTTAGGCTTGCCTTTGAGATACCGCAAGATTCTCTTCACTCCCTTAATGTGAGATTCCTTCGGGTTTGCCTGAAAACGAGCACAAAGACAAACTGCAAACATAATGTCAGGTCTAGATGTTGTTAAATACGTTAAAGAACCTATGATTTCCCGATATTGAGTGGGATCCACAACATCATCATCACTGTCGGAATCAGCACCCAGTTTGTGGTTGACGCAGATTGGAGTGTCAAATGGGGTACTATCATCCATCTTGAAGCGTTTGAGCACATCATGGACATATTTCGTTTGATGAATAAACATGCCATCTTTCTTCTGATCTACCTGCAATCCCAAAAAGAAAGTTAATTCGCCCATGGCGCTCATCTCAAACCTCTTCTTCATGACCGCTTCAAATTCCTGACACATAGTGACTTTTGATGCAACAAAAATGATGTCGTCCACATAAACCTGAACGAGAAGAAACTCTCCCCCTTTTCTCCTGACAAACAGCGTACTATCAATCTTTCCTCTTTCAAACCCATTTTCTAGCAAGTAGCCTGACAATGTTGCATACCAGGCACGAGGAGCCTGATGTAACCCATATAATGCTTTACTCAGTTTGTACACATGATCAGGAAAATCTGGGTCAGGGAAACCCGGGGGTTGTTCAACATATACCACCTCATCGACTTTACCATAAATTAATGCCCTTTTCACATCTAACTGGAACACTTTCATCTCTTTGTGTGCAGCATATGCCAAAAACAGTCGGATTGCCTCCAATCTCGCTACAGGAGCAAACACTTCATTGTAATCGACTCCTTCCTGCAGATTAAACCCTTTCACTACCAATCTTGCCATGTTCCGTATGATTATCCCCTTCTCATCTCTCATACATTAAAATACCCACTTTGTACCGATAGCAGTTACTTCTTGTGGTTTCTCAACTAATTTCCACACTTCCATCTTCTCAAACTGTGCCAGTTCTTCCTGCATGGCTTCAACCCACGAGCTATCCTTCAGTGCCGTTTGATAATTCTTTGGTTCAATCTGGCTGATGAAGCAGGTGTACAATCATTCATTTATTATACCCGTCTCTTTAATGCTTGCGTAAATGCATGTGTGTTCATCCAAACTTCTTCTTGTACGAACACCGTCAGAAGGATTACCGATCACATTCTCCAAAGGATGATTCTTGTGAACTCTAGTAGTCTGAATCGGACCAACTTCCTTATCATTCTCAAGATTTGAAGAAATTTCATCAGTGTGAGTCTGAGGTTGAGTGTGAAATGGATTATAGAACTCATCATCATTCGAGACAGCAGGAGATTCAACCGCATTGGACGAGGCTGGTTGATTTTCATCATATTGTGGACGTTGCACAATGGTCTCCTCGTCGTCATACAGTATCTGCGAGGCTATTTTCTCATCAATGTCTGCAAAATCCAAGTAGGGCACATTAAAAGATTTGAAAAGTTTATCATAGTCGAAAGCCGCTACTGGTCCCATGCTAGGCTTTGGTGATTTGTAACTAGTAATGTCAGTGTTACAAACCACCTCAACCTTGCTGTTCGATAGATTAAAGACTCTTCTGTTGGGTGTCCCAACAACATAGCCGACTAAGATACCTTCGTTGGCGTTCTCACCAAATTTAAAGTTAGTCTTTAATATCGAACATGGGGACCCGAAAGGTTCGAGACACTTCAAGTTTGGCTTTCTACCACGCATAAGTTCATAACATGTTTTATTTAATCTTTTAATAGTTAAAACACGATTAAGGATATAACAGGCTGTAGAAACAGCCTCAGCCAGAACACCACAGGAAGTTTAGCATCTGCCAGCATGGTCCTGGCGCCTTTGATTAGTGTTCTATTCTTCCTCTCAGCTACTCCATTTTGTTGCGGAGCTTATGGGGCGCTGTACTGATAATCTATCCCTTTCTGTAAGCAGAACATCTCCATCTGATAGTTCTTGAACTCTGTACCATTATCACTCCTGATGTGCTTAACCTTTCTTTTAACAATATTCTCAACCTTGGTAATCAAGTTAATTACCAACTGAATTGTCTCATCTTTTGCCTTCAGAAAATAGACCCAAGAGTATCGAGAGTAATAATCGGTTACCACCAGACAATATGAAGTTCCTCCTAGACTCTTTACATTCACAGGACCAAAGAGATCCATGTGAAGTAGGTCCAAGGTGCTGACAATTGAGTTACCTTTCTTGGAGTGATGAGGCTTCTTGTGCTGTTTTCATTTCTTGCATGATACACATTGGTCTTCAAAATTGAAGTTCTTCAAAGGAACCCCTAGCTCCAACCCATTCTTGACTATGTAGTTCATCTTACGAAGATGTATATGACCCATTCTTCGGTGCCACAGTTCTGACTCAGATTCAGTTGCTTTTGACAGAAGGCATGATTCTTCTGTTGTCATCTCGGTTGATCTCATATCCATCACATACGTGTTTCTCTCTCTTGGAGCTCTCATTACAACCCATGTCTCTAGTATCTTGAAACCAGGATAAAGCACGAGTGCCTCATCTTTAGAGAAATGAACAGTGTATTCTTTATCACAGATCTGAGAAACACTCAACAAGTTATGCTTCAACTCTTCTACAAAATTCACCTTTTCCAACTTTATTCTCCCATTTATCACAGTCCCAATACCACTAATTCTTCCCCCACTTTCTCCAGCGAAACGTACTCTTCCTCCTTGAACAGAGTTCCAGTTACGTAACAATTTCTTTGTTACCAGTCATGTGCCGGGAACAACCACTGTCAAAAACCCACATATTGTTTACAACCCTGTTTGACTGTTCCTGCACAATTAAAGAAATATATTAAAATATGAGACCCAAGACCTACTGGTCTTGGGTCGATTAAATCTGTTATCCGGCATCCAGTACCTTGGTTGCCCAAAGTCAGTTTGAGGAAAGTTTCTATTAGTTATGTAGTAGAAATTTCTAGATTACTGGCAATGAGGCCATCCAAACCTTCGTGAGTTAATTGGACTATAATTATTGTTTTGGTAATTTACTGGGAAAAAACGAGACTGATTTCTTTGAAATCTTGGTTTAGACCAATGATTGTAATTTGGTATGTTAGTGTTTTTACCAGCATCATTGTTTGTACTCGTTTTACACTCAGTTTTAGTAGGCCTCATATTTCTAGCTTTTCTCTGTTTCAGAGGACAGTCAGCGACAAGATGTCCTATCTTGTTGCATCTAAAACAACTTATGTTCGATCTAGTCTGGCTGTTTTGAACTTTCGTCTCAGAAGTTGTTGCAGATGTTGAGGTTGTGTTATTATCCGTTTGTCTAACATATGGTGGGACGAACGGATTTAGGGAAGATTTCTTTTCATCAGGCTTATATTCCTCCCCTCGTTTCAGTAACACAACCTTTTCTTCTATCTCCCCCGATTCGGACGACTTGTCTGAATTTGACGAGATAGAACTGGAGACAGAACAAGTGACATTTGAACTTGTTTTACTTGTTTCGCTCTCATTAACTTTAGTTTCTTTAGCAGAAACTTTGATTGGAACTGTCTTACCAACTTCAACATTTGCAGATTGCTGATTACTAGGATTATAAGTATAGTTATTGTTGTATAGTGGTGGAACTTCAGAGAATCCAATTCCCCCTTTGTTAACTGGGGAACGTTGAACACTGATTATGTGATCTAACATATTAGAAGAATTTCTAAATTGTTCAATTTTTCTATTCAGTTCCACCACTTTTACCTGGTAATCAGCTATCTGTTTATCTTTTTCAGCAATTAGTTTGGTCTTTTCTTCTAAAACTTCATAACTAAGATCAATTACTTGTATTTTTTCAGCTAGTGTGGCTTTAAGACTTCTGATATCCTTTTCACTAGCTTTTATTTTTACCGAGTAACTGTTTTCTTTAGTTTTAGAATAGTGATGTTCTTCTTTTAAGTTTTTAAATTGAGTGTCCAAACTAACAAACTGATCAGTTAAGGTCTTCAATTGATCAGACGGGTTTTCACATTTTTCACAATGAAGTTCAGAACTTACCACAGAGAGCTGATCATTCACTTCTGCCATGTATGCTTGATCTTCCCCCGTCTCTCTTTCACTTCCTCCAGTTTCAATGTTTACCAGATTTGCCTGTTCGAACACCTCCTCAACTTGTATATTCCAATTGTATCCACCGTTATGTTGAGATACCATGGCCCTATTTTCACTACCACCACCATTCTGTTGATCAGGCCTGTTCTGACTTCGTTCGACTCTCTCATTTGTACATTCCTTAGCAAAGTGACCGTTTTGTTGACAGTTATAACACCGAACCTTTGATTTATCAAACCTTGGTCTTTCTCCAACGAACCTTCTACCCGTTTTCTTCATGAATCTCTTTACCCTTCTTACTATCATAGCCATCTGCCACTGCAGGCCCATCTCTTCCAAATGATCAGCATCGATCTGATCATAGTCTTCATCCAAAGTTGCAGGGTCGACTATTTTACCTTTGATGTAGTTCTCATAAGAGCAAAGAAGGATGCATAGACAGCAAACTGCTGTTCAGCTGATTTAACACTCATGGGCATCTGTGAGTAGTTATAGCTTGGAACATTTGATGAGAAATTTCCAGTTGTGGTTTGAGGTTTTGAAGAATTACTACCTCCTGCTACGAAACATACGTCACCATCCATATTGAGAATCACATGACCATCTGGAGTTGAGTTTGATTCCCCCTTTGAGTAGTAGGCGGTGGATTCTGATTTTGAACTTGAGCCTGAAGTGACTTTCGCACCATACATTCCCGGATCCTGAACCTGACCAGTTGGTGTCTCCTTTCGAACCATGTTAAGTTCAAAATTTCGTAACTTATTTACCACCGTTTCCAAATCAATCTTGTCAAAGTCCTTATCTTCTCTCATCAGAACAATGTACATCTCCCATTTTGGTGGGAGAGCATCAAGAAGCTTCTCTACTATCTCTTCTTCCTTGTATTCAATGGAGTAGTTATTTAGTTCGGTCATCAAATGATAATATCGTGTGATAATATCATTAAGTGATTCGTTCTTCAGATACTTGAATACGGAGAATTGGGTTTTAAGCAGCTTTGTCTTGGAGGTACGTATCCCAACATTACCTTCATATCTGTTCTCTAAAGCTTCCCATTGTTCTCTAGCAGTTTTGTACTTTTTGAAAGTATGGAGAATCTCTTGTGGAAGTGCCATTGTTATAGTTGCATGCGCTTTACTCTCTGCCTCATACATTTTATTTTCATCATCCTCCATCTTACTGTACTTCTTAATCTGTTCACGACCTTCAAACATGGATGTTGGTGGAATGTAACTGTCTTGAATGCAAAGCCACATCTTAGCATCTTGATACTTCACATACTGTTCAAAACGATCTTTCCATGCAACGAAATCAGTACCCTTCAATCGTTTCGGAGCTTTAGTTGCTGAACTGGATTCAATCTCCATCTTTACCAGTTCTGTGATGTTTAAAGAAGTCATTTTTGAAAGAATAGAGATTCGAGAATCAAAAACAAGGTTCTGTGAAATAGCTATAGCGAAGTTAGTACAACTTCGCTGGACTATAACTTCGCTAGACTATAACTTCGCTTGGACTATAACTTCGCTTGGACTATAACTTCGCTTGGACTATATCTTCGCTTAGACCATAACTTCGCTTGGACTATATCTTCGCTTAAACACTATAACTTCGCTAAAAACCCTACGTATTGTTACGGCAACTTCGCTTGACGAACGACATGTTTTGCAGCTTTTAGTTAAGTGGATTGCAAGAGATGTGAGGGTGATTACGAGGTATATTTGTTGAGGGAAGATGGGCAAGAGACAAAAACGAGGTATTTCAACGTAAACTCGTTCCGCGAATGGTCAAACGGAACGATCTTAACACCCGTGTGATAATCCCGAACCAAACAATCACGAGCAAAATGATCTGATACCGATTGTAGGTTCCCAGCCGGATCTACACAGGAGTATCACGTAACACGAGGGTGCGGAATCCCCACGTAATACGATACGAGTGTAAGATAAGCAATACGTTAAATAAGTAGGTAAACACATGAGATAATACTTGAAAACTTGATGTGTTACTATTGCCAACACGTGATGCACAAGATCACCAAAAACACGTTCAGCAAACCCCCCCTTTTTTTCTTTCTAAAACCCGAAGTTGAGGTTTATATATACCTCGAAAACTTCGCCTGACATACTAGGCGAAGTTGTCTAACTTCGCTACTCCCTAAGTTCGCTCAAACAAATCAGCGAACATACAAACTCAACAGTATTCGACACGAAACAAACAAGACTAAACGATTACAGACACAGACAAAACACAAGATACTGAACTACTGACATCGTGCACCAACAAAAAGGTCTCTAACACGAGAGCAGATTTCGTTACTGCTTGGATTAAATGATGATGAATTGACCGTGTTAGAAGCTGAGCCCGATGTTGAGGTCGAGAAAGATGAAGAGATCTTAAATGATCCGACTGTTCAAATGAATACGGCTTTCATTTTTGAAGATGAGGAGGTTGAGGTTGAAGATGTTACAGCTGAGGAATACCCTGACCTGTTTCAACACACCATTGTTGATCAGGGTGCTCCAATACTTACTGAGGACACATTCAAAGTAGCTAAGGATAATTTGGATAAGGTATCAAAGGGTAAACTTGTGGTTGATACGAGATTCAATTCGATTGAAAACCCGACTGATGCTGACATTAACAGATGGTTTGGTTATCGAGATAAGAAAGCTCGTAAGATTATTTATGCTTATCGGTATGTGGATTAGGAGGAGAAGGATGAAGCTGTTGCTCGTGCTAAAGCCAATAAGATGACTTCATTCAAGACCGTGTCAAAGATTCAAGGTGATATTATCTCTTGGTTATTTGATTCTGATTTGACAGTGTGTATCGCTAAATGGGAGAAAGGGATCCAATATTATGAGAAGATAACCGATGTTCTCTCGTTACCCGCGTTGGGATGTTCAGACCCTCGCGTGTCGACCATTAATTAACCGTGGGGGTGGTCGAATAGCAGATTGGTTCCATCAACATCTGTTATTCCAGGTCAACTATGGGTTTAAGTTTCTTAAGCCACAGGTCCTACCCGTAAGCGTATTAATGAGATTGACCCAAGGACCGGCTGGAGAAAGTTGATTCTTAAATTAAAGCCACCAAAGACCATGAAGCGTGTGCCAGTGAAGACGTTGAATCAACATATGTCTTTATCATTCAACCGTTGGTACTACGACAACCGAACTGGCGAGGCCGTCATTTTCCTGGGTAAAGGGTTAAAGACCGAGCTAATCAAGATCATTGATCCGATATGGCTCGTGAACATGACAGACACTGACAACGGCGTGCTTTTCAAGAACAATATTTTGTTTGAGCGCAGTGAAGACTATGACCGTGCAATGCAGTTTCAATGCGTTGCTCGGGTATGTCATGAGCATGGAGTTCACAGTTTCAGATATTGGCAAACAAAGCGCTTCAAATAAGTTAAAGACAAAGAGCTCAAGACGAGGGGGTGTCTGTTAGTACACGGTTTTGCGTCTAGAGTCTTTGTATTTATCATTTATGTATTTGTCGTTTTAATTAATGTATTAATTATTAAAGACATTAATGTAGTTCGTTAAAGTATCGACTAGTTCATTAAGGATGTTTAACGAACTAGGTTTAAGTTATGTTCCCTCCTGATTCATTAAGGATGTTTAACGAATCAGGGGGTGATTCATTATGTTTGTTTCATTTATTGTAATGTAACGAAGTGGAGGCTAGTTCGTTATGGAATGTGTAACGAACTAGATCCATATTCTACATATAGTGGTGTTATTCCACTGTTAATTTAAGTTTTGAGTTTAGATTATTGAACCTCCTCCCTATTCGTTTCTCTAAAGCTTCATTAACATATTATACATACAATTAATATATATACAGTTAACCTATAACATATAATCAAGTGTAATCATTAACTAGATCCCTAATATTTATTAATTATATATATCAGATCTGAGGTAGTATAATGTATTCACATTAAGGTTTACGAGTGAAAACAACAGGTGGGAATTCTTAAGGAATTTCCCGTAAATATAATAAAGTAATCTAATTTTTTTAAAAAGTTTTCTTTGAATTTTGAGGCATAGCGTAAAAGTTTTTGTGTGTGTGCATAACAATACAATAGAAAATAAATAAATAATTATCTAAGAAAGTTGTAAACAATTTAAAAATTGAACACATAAAGGTAAACATATAGGCACGTATAGGGCTCCTAAACATGTGTCTAAGGCAATTTCTAATGACCTATCTTAAACCTTCGTCTCTGATATCTATCTGTCACACCCCAACCTATGGCGGAAATGCCGGGGTGAACTTATAGCTCACAGCTTTTCAAAGGTTACTATCATGCATTATTAAAATGACAATATCTATTAATTAAATTATGTAATCCTTTACATCAAATTAACCAAAGTACATAAATAAAATTAAATCAAATAAAAATTTAATATTCTAATTCTTGCGTCTTCTTCTCTAGCATGCAACCTAATTTTTCTTCAAATACAAGCTTGAGAACCATATCACATGATAACCTGCATATGCGTTGAAAATAATATAGTTTGTCAACACAAGGTTGAGTGAGAAACACACCAGTTTAAATGTATATATAATATATATCAAAAATATGTAGTTATAACAAGTCATATGAGAAAAACAAATTAACCAAATGAGCAAGTATA
Source organism: Bidens hawaiensis (assembly GCF_021521415.1). NCBI lineage: Eukaryota > Viridiplantae > Streptophyta > Magnoliopsida > Asterales > Asteraceae > Bidens > Bidens hawaiensis. The sequence continues at coordinate 5,759,177 of NW_027491019.1, read as the reverse complement.
ACTGATATGTCGAGAAGCACAAAGGCTACAACGACTGGCGTATGATCATACTAGACTGAGATTATGTTGGACCTCTCCGAATGCAGAAGCATACAAAGCAAATAAGCACATAAACAAGTAAGGTACAAGTTGTTAACACAAAAGACAAAGTTGCAGTTTTGAGTATAAGTATATATGGGAAATATAATTTACGCATATGTCCCCAAAGCGTGAAAAAAATGTAAAATAGAGGAATGTGGTACTCAGCTGATCAGATGAACGAAAAAAACAAGTGAGGATTCTGAGAGCAAGGTAACCCCCTTCGGAAAATACCGTCAATGATTCCAAGTTAAATAATATTAATAAGGATTAATTAATAATGAGACACCATGTATAGTGAATTAAGATTTGATGTGAATTGAGTTAGGTTTGGGATTAGAATTTTTATTAATTGATCAATGGATTTCTTCAATAATTGTTATTGTAAATATTAATATTAATATTTGTCATACATTTAAAAGATGATTAATTATTATCATTTATAAAATACTATTGATTATTCTTGATAAGATATAAAATGCATTTACTTAAATAACTTTAAAGAATTAAGATATACGATATGCTTACAATAATAATATCTAAATAAATATATATTTAAATATACAAATAAAATAAAATAATTTGATAAATATAACTTGAGACATACTTATAATTATCCGAACGAACAAATCATTAATTATGTATAAATAAATAAATATAATATGTATTAAGATCTAAAATAAATATTTTGTTTAAATCTTTTAACGAAAGTTTAACTTAACAAATATAATTAATAATATATATAAGAATTTGGTAAAAATGATTAATGACGAGAAACACCAGTAATGATGTTCGGTTTTTAATAAAGCAAAGTTCGTTTTATTATTAATATATATCTATAGTACATACATATATATATATATATATATATATATATATACATACACGTAAACGAAAGCTTTTTAACGATGTTCTTACAAAAGACATAACTTTAAGATGCCAGTTTAATAAAATGTGTTTATGTTTAGAAATAATAATAGTAATAATAATTTAATAATTATATAAACCATTAAAAGAACAAAAAGAAAATAAAAATACCAAAACCGCATCCAGGGGGGCTCGAGCCCGTGCCTCTGGCCAGTTCACAGAACTAATCACCCACACACCAAACCATACGATTTGCGCTGCAGATTGTTTATAAACTGAGAACGAGATAATACATACAACAACTGATAAAGATAAATGTTGATTATGAAACCCTAACACTACAATTGTTCAATTCGTTCATTGTTAGATTAAATGGTGTTAGGGTTGACGTTATAGAGATAAAAACGATCATGCTGCTTGAATCAATTACCTTATATGATGTTGTATTGATGGTGAACGGCTAGCAGGGGTTGACAGCACTAAAGCCAACTCGTGAGAATCGTAGAAAGCTGCATAACGTAATCCACCTTAGGGCCATTGGTCGCGAGGTCTTGGGGAGGGTGCGGCAGAGTTCGATTGTAATATTACCAGTTGTTTTGGTATAATCGTGATTATATCAGAGACGGTTTAATACATTACAAAATTCGCATCAATTTGATTTTTGTTTCCAAAATTAATTGTGTCAGTTGTGATAGTAAATTATGTATAAACGAGATTACGAGTTCAATTCTCATTAGGTGACAAGGATTAAGCAGCAAGGAATCTAAAACGGGTTACGGGCTTGCTAATCGGACTCATGATACGGGTAGACGGGTTTGGGTCGAGGATTAGGTATATTATAATAATTAGGCCAGATATTGCAGCTGGGTCCCTTAACTTTAGAAGTGGATACACATTAGATTAAACCTTGTTTTTGGGGAAAATAAGTATATAACTCTAAGTTATTTTGATAAAATGGTTAAGTATAATAAACAATAATAAAATATTAATGTCTCGATAAAACGCGATACTTTGTTGATTAAAATTACCCAATAGCGAACACGGATTGGGTAACGGATATATAAATAGTAATTGGAAACCCGAGTTGTTACAGTTGTGACTTATGGTATTCGGTTTAGTTTGGGCCTTCAGAAGATGGTAATCCGGATGCTTGATTAGTAGTGGTTTGTTTTGTTTTAGGCGCCATGATTTCTTTTATCATAAAAACATATTTTGTTAGTTTTGTAAAACCTTTATAACTTAAAGATCAACATATAATTCATAACTTAAACAACCATAAGGGGGGGGGGGGTCTATTACTACCTACAGATTATACAAAATACAAGGTGTAATACATACTACATTTTAATGTTGTCCACCCACATCCTAATTGATACAACATATAACAAGTCTTGAATAATTACACAACAACTAACATCCAACAAAAACCATTACCCATGAGCCCAAACTAGTGGAGGCCCATTAGGTAGTGAACACAAGGTCCAATAATATCGTTCTTGGACTCCAAACTTTCCACCCGTGCTTCCATGTTCACTCCTCTGTTTTCAATGGCGAACACGTAGTGGCACAAGGCGTTATACGCCTGGCCATCTCCTCCCTGTATGTGGTCCATAGTGTAGAGGCGGTTTATGAGTTGATGTATAATGATCTTATATGCTGCCAGCCTCCTTTCGAGGTAGGTAATACGGTCGCCATCGATGGGGCTTTGCACTATCACCGTCTCCTTTTGAGTAGACGGTGATGGTGGTGAGGCCTCAGTCGAGGGTGGGGCTACAGTGGAGGTGTTCACATCGTAGTCAGCTCGGGAACACTTTCGAGAATACACCTTAAGAGGTGCATCCCTCCAACTCGTTCCGGGGTGGCTCAAGGCGATCACGGTTTGGAAAACGACCGACGATGCCGGTGCATCCTCAGAGCTAGACTCCGAATCTGTCAATATCACGTGTGTTGGCGCCATATGAAAAGGCATACAATTTAAGTTAGTTATAAATACTTAATCACACACACATATATATATATATATATATATATATATATATATATATATATATATATATATTTTTTTTTTTTTTTCCTACCTTCCAACTTCGCGAGACAGGACAAGAGCGTGTGTTTGAATATTTTTTTATAGTTTAGAAAATGTTTAAATTTTCTAATTCTCTATAACGACTGGCTCTGATACCAACTTCTGTCATAACCCGAAAACCTTAATCAAGCCAGCGAATGACTTTAACTAAGTCATTCGGGTTGTGAAAGATGCCGATAACCAATCATAATAAAGCAAAATAACTTATAATAAAAGTTGAACTTTTATTTAATAAAAAGTATTTTTGTTACTTGATCAGAGTTTTACACGTGCTACCCGCACAATTTATTACATTCCTAGTTTCCACGTTATTCAAACACACTTCCAACTCTCTCTTTTTCACATTTCCTCGAAGTCATCACTTACGTGAAACATATATTAAAATAACGTCAACATGAATGTTGGTGAGTTCTCTTTATTGAAAATAACATAAAAAATAATATATATATATATATATTTATATTGTTTTCTAATAATAGATAAATGCACATAAGTATTTGAACTCATATTGCTGGAAAATCAAAGAAAAGCTCAAAAAGAGTCAATGTTTGAGTCAATATCGTTTGCAAATAATAGTTAGTGAGTTGTTTGTTTGTTTGAATAAATTGGGTTTCATCCACCATAAGCTACTAAATAAATCCACTTCCACACCCTAACCTAAGCCACAAGAAAACCCTTAGTTCTATTCTTTATGCAATCGATGGGTAATGGGTGGAGATATGACTAGCTTTCAAGCTTATTACTTTATGTTCATACTCGATATAGAGGGCACAGAGATCCTAGCACACTTGTTGGTAGTCCAGATATTAAACTGAGAGAAGAGATATTATATTATGAGGGGTGTGAACATGTGTGCCTTAGCCGGAAACAAAGTACATTCGTTTGGGCGGTTCCATAGTTTTAAATTGTAATATCAAATTATTTGGTTGGTCATTAACCTTGACAGTGTCACTTCTTGGGAGTTGGGTATGACCTTATACCTTACTAGTATTATTCGCGGTAACTGATGAATCATCAATCAAGGTGTATGTGTTGCATGAGAGTTTTCTTGAGGGCAGGCAAAAGATAAGTGTGGGGATGTGATGGTCGGGTAAAATTCATGTATATTATGATATTATTTGTTTACTTTTAGTTTTAATATTATGTGAACTTTGGTACTTCAAGCGTGTTAATGTGTTTCATGATACTTGACGTTAAGGACGCTTAGCGGGAGGAATTACGGGCTTGGAACGAAGATGTAGAAGACTCATTATGATTGACACGCTTTCTTATGCTCAATAAAAGAAGAAAATAAAGAAAACTGTGTCAGACACCCTTAGCGCGGCGCTAAGGGGTCCTAAGGGTGATGTTAGAGATACTATAAGATCATCAGACAAATGAGTCTTTTGCGCGGCGGTAAAGGCTCACCCCTCGATGTTAGCACCGCACTAACATCCCTCCTTACGGGAAAATTACCCTAACTTTGATATATTCAGTTTTGAGCCTCTAATTCGACCTATCCTTCATTCCAGCAACCAAGTACAAGCCCAAGGACGATTTTCCACCATCCCGAAGCCTCCGGTTCGTCCGTTTATCGCATGCTTTCGTCCTCTCATCAGATAAGCGAATACTTCGTGATGCCGATGTCAGGCTAAATCAATGTATTCACTTTAGGCTAGGGATTTGTGTAAACTAACTTTGATCAGATTCTATGTTTTGAATGATTATAAACTTGATTGAATGTCTTTAATCTTGTTTTAAATTATGAATTGATTGTTTAAACAGTTTATAATTTTGATTATCAAACTTTGCATCACTTTTTTTTGTTGTGTTCATCACATGTAGGGTTAGTGTTGGTGCATGTTTTGTAACAGATGATCTTTTGTGTTTGTTAGAATTGAGAGCAACGGTCAAAGGGGAGACTGTTGGTGCATTTTGTGACCGTCGCTTTGCAATTCAGACCAGCGGAACGCCACAGGCGAAGTTAGCACAACTTCGCCTTAGGCGAAGTTAGAACAACTTCTGCCTTAGGCGAAGTTAGAACAACTTCGCCAACGGCGAAGTTGTAACAACTTCTGCCTTAGGCGAAGTTATCACAACTTCGCCATAGGCGAAGTTATGAACAACTTCGCCTACTGGCCCAAGCCCAAGCCCGAGAAGATGTTTTGTCTATATATATGTGTGTCTTGTTTAGGTTTTGAATCGAGAAAATAAGAGTAATTGTGTTATAGTTCATTTGTCTAGAGAGTAAAAGAGAGGAAGTGTCGTGAGGGACGACCCGAGGTAGAGCTCACCTCGGGTCGGACGTGTTTCTGTTTATGTTACGGTATGTAACGTGTTTGATTATTATATTATAAAGATCTGCAGATGTGTTTTATCCCGTTCGTGTGTTTGTTCTTGTGTTTGTGTATGTGTAATCGTGTTCTTCTCTCTTCTACACCATAAATGAGTCTAGGAGGATTCCGCACTCCTAGACCTCGTGCGGATCTCGTATCGATCGGCGACGCCCCCGGGGGGACCTACAAGTGGTATCAGAGCCTTAGGCTCTTATGCTATGGTTCGAGATCTGCGTTTTCGTGTTTCTGGCACGTTTCTGTGCGTTTCTGGCCGAACAGCGCCGCAGGCGAAGTTATTGTTCATCAGGCGAAGTTGCCGTCACTGTTTGTAGGGTTTCAGCGAAGTTATGAACAGGTGAAGTTATGAACAGGCGAAGTTATGAACAGGCGAAGTTATGGCCAGGCGAAGTTAGCAGCCAGGCGAAGTTAGCAGCCAGGTGAAGTTATGGCCAGGTGAAGTTAGCAGCCAGGTGAAGTTAAAAAAAAAAAAAAAAAAAATTGTTTGGAGTTTTCGTCTGTATGGCCAGGTGTACACGATTATTGTGAGACCGAAGATGTTGTTCCGTCAACGAGTGAAACTTGTTATCTCTTGGTCTTACGTGTGAACAAATACGTGTCAACTCTGGATTTGAAGTTGAGGTTGTGAATGGGATATTGATTGAAACTGGATATTGACACATATTTGGGTGTTTGTGGGCAATGAAATTGTTGTTGTTCGAGGTTGACCAACTGAAGAAAGTCAAATTGAACTGAAGGCTTTCGTCATTACTAGATTGCGGTCAGAGCATATTATTTATGTTATTTTCAAGGCGTTCGAGAATTGGATCCTGAAACGTGATGCTTATTTATTAGAGTGAAAATTCTGGAACAAGTTGGATTTAATCGGGAACTAAAGTGTTTATGTTCTTGATCGTTATCCCTGGTGATTGAAGATGCTTCGGATTAATTAATGGTCATGTGTTAGATTCTGTCAAGGTGGTTTTTTGATGAAATTGATCACTTGATGTTGAGTAGTTGAAGATTAAACCTTATCGTATGCCGACGAGTTGGTGAAGTTGTGGAGGACGCCCAACTTCACGTGTTGGTGAAATCAGATGGACTCACGTGATTGGTTGAGATGATCTATTGGCACGAGGATGCATGCATTTCAAAGACCTCAATCGTTATAGTCGGAGAAGCTTACACTGAAGGGGAGATCTGATATGGAAGACGCTGGGTGATTGGTAGATTTGTGAAGCTACAGGACAGTTTCAGACACGGCTGGTTGATGAGCAAACAGAAGATCATCAGTTAAGAGGGAGTCTGTTGGTGCATGTTTTGTAACAGATGATCTTTTGTGTTTGTTAGAATTGAGAGCAACGGTCAAAGGGGAGACTGTTGGTGCATTTTGTGACCGTCGCTATGCAATTCAGACCAGCGGAACGCCACAGGCGAAGTTAGCACAACTTCGCCTTAGGCGAAGTTAGAACAACTTCGCCAACGGCGAAGTTGTAACAACTTCTGCCTTAGGCGAAGTTATCACAACTTCGCCATAGGCGAAGTTATGAACAACTTCGCCTACTGGCCCAAGCTCAAGCCCGAGAAGATGTTTTGTCTATATATATGTGTGTCTTGTTTAGGTTTTGAATCGAGAAAATAAGAGTAATTGTGTTATAGTTCATTTGTCTAGAGAGTAAAAGAGAGGAAGTGTCGTGAGGGACGACCCGAGGTAGAGCTCACCTCGGGTCGGACGTGTTTTTGTTTATGTTACGGTATGTAACGTGTTTGATTATTATATTATAAAGATCTGCAGATGTGTTTTATCCCGTTCGTGTGTTTGTTCTTGTGTTTGTGTACGTGTTTGTGTTCTTCATCTTTATACCAATAAACGAGTCTAGGAGGATTCCGCATTCCTAGACCTCGTGCGGATCTTGTAACGATCGGCGACGTCCCGGGGGGACCTACAAGTTTTTTTTTTTTTTTTTTTTTTTTTCAAACGAACACGTTATGTAATATAACTTGTAACACGTCTATTACAGACTAGATCTCTCGTCTACTGACTTGCTGAAATACACGTGATTAACCAGAACACTAACTAACCAACTAATCAACACTTAAACAGTTAACCCGTAAACTGTTTAAATACACGACAACTTCGCCTCAGGCGAAGTTGTCAGTAACTTCGCTCGTTGAACAAGTTCGCCTAGGCGAACTTGTCTACCACTTAGCTTGTTCAACAAGTTCGCCTAAGCGAACTTGTTGACAACTTCGCTTGTTCAACAAGTTCGCCTAAGCGAACTTGTTGACAACTTCGCTTACATACAAAATCATAAACTTAAACATAATTACATTACAGACTCGATTACAAACGCTAGACTATGAACTACTGACATTTATGTACCAACAGACTCCCCCTTGGCAGTAGCTTCATATCTTGATCTTCAAAGCTTGAGTCTTGTAATCTTTCGTCTTCTCTCTTCATCTCTTCAAGCATGCACTCCTTGTCTTACACATACAGAAACCAACTTCTGGTACTTCTTAGCTTCCTCTTTCCAAGCAGGAATGTAGAAAATCTTCTTAGCGTGTAGTACCTGCAAGTCAGCTTGAGACAAATTGACCAAGTGCATAGGATCATACACTCTCATGATCTCTTGCTCATCTTCATCCTCCATGACCGCTTCAGCAGTTTCACAATCCACGTACCACCACTTCAAGTCTTTCAAGACGTTCTTGGGCATCACCTTCATCGGCACTTCTTTTAAATGACGGACTGGTTTATACTTCATAACCATCCATGGTTTGCCGTCTGCCCTCATCCCTCTATCTTTGTCTTCTACTAACTTCCCTTTCTGCGGCTTCTGAAGTTCAAACTTTTTGTCTCTAATGGCCTCCTTCCAAACAATTTTCCCAATTACTCTCGCCATGTTATCGTCACTTCTGTTTATCAGCCCCAGTCTCGCTAAGTCTTTCACCTCACACTCCGGTAAGGTATTCAAGGATCTTAACATCTTCTTGAAGTACTGAATGCCGTCGTAACGTTTGATCACAAATAGTTTTAACTCTTCATCGTACAACCAGCATATGATTCCCTTCTTCGATTCTGCATATCCCTTTATATTATACGACTTCTTGAACATCGTCGGTACTGCTGGCTTCTTGGTCTTTACAAACCACTGAGTGCAGCCTTCCTTCCAGTTTGGCTGTTCTTCCCACTCAGTGTCGTCAACCACAGCATCTTCACATATAGTCGACTGTTCAACCACAGGGATCTCATGCTCTACATTTTCTTCAACAATCTCTCCTTCTTCTATCACATTCTCAACAACAATTTCTGCACCAATCTTTTCAATCTCATCGATTGGCAGAACATCATCTTCATTCATCAACTCATCATCCTCTAACATATCATCTATCTCTTTTAGCGCATCAATCATATCATCAACGTCATCCACATCATCACCAACAACTACCACATCATCACCAGCTGCAGACTCCCCCTCAGCTGTGGAAGCCCCAAGAGCTATAGTAGTTCTTGGCAACTCACCACCTGCACCTTCCGGTGCATTGGGATCATCGTCTTGATCGTTTCGGCGCTTGGTCCTCAACTCATCTCCTCTACAGCTCATCTCCCCCTGAGATGCCAAGAACACCTTCAAGGCATCTATAACTTTCCCGTGCTCAGCCAGGAGGGATGCCTGCAGTTGATTTGCTTCCACTAGGCTTTGAATAGTCTTGGACTGCTCAGCTACAATCTGCTCTAGTGAAGCTATTCGTTCCGAGTCTGAGGTGGGCGTGTCCGCAGGTGGTACCGTACCCGATAACCCTGCAGTAGTGGTGACCGTAGACTCGACAAATCGTGCTACTACCACCGCTGGAGTAAGCGTTTGAGGTGGTAGAGACACAATTGCTGGAGTCGACGTCTGGACGGCTGTGATCGGTGGAATGGCAGCCGACGATGTAGCCACTACGGGAACAACCGTAGCGCTTGTATTCGATACCTGCACAGAGGTAGGAACAAAGGACATACCAGACAAGGCAGCTGGAGCAAAACGTACCAACCGTGAAGTCTCTCCAGCTCCTACACCCATACTTGTCGTTTCCCTTCGTGAACGCTTCCTCACCAGCTGCACAGCTTCTTCTTCATCATCTTCCTCGTCGTCATCGTCAACCATTCTCTTCTGTTTCCCAACTGTTCTCTCATGCGTTACCATCATCCGTCTAGCCTCTTCCATCACATCATCAAAGTCAGCCTGTGGACCCGAGACTTGAATATTCTCTTCAGGATCAACTCGGTCCATATCAAACATTTCGTGGCCTCCCAACATGGCATCAAGATCAATCTCAGCAGCTGACACAGCAGCAGATACAGCAGATGCAGCTGATACAGCCTGGGGTGCTGCCGCCTGTTGTGGTCTTGGGTCTCTGAACTCGTCCCCTGCCGCAGGCACATACTCCGGGTTTATAAGATACCCAAAGAACGGAGTATGCCTGGGACGCAGCTCAGGCTTGCTTCGTGCGCTGGAAGTGCGACACTGTGCAAAGATACGTTTTGTCACACTTTCCACGTATCGAATAGGGCGTCGTTGAGGCAGCGTCGGAGCCACATGATTGAAAATCATCTGTAGGAATCGAGGATACATTGTAAACCGCTCACGCGCCACAGCCCTTCGTTGCCTGTCGATCTCGTAAAAGATCATCTGGCTGAACGAATATCTTTTATTATAAGTCAATGCAGTCATAGCAGACTGCATTGTCGCACCCATTCCATCAGTGCCTGCCTTCCGTCCTGACATACATACGATCATGACGTGCATAAGGAAGCGCCACTGATCCAAAAGGAATCCCTTCCTCCGTTGAGTGTCTCCTAAGAGACCAGAATACTCCATCCTGAGGAACGCCCCATCACGGAATGGTGCAACAAACTCCGTTGGGTCATCCCTCGTCTCTTCACCAAACTGCAACACCACCCGTATATGTTCAGAGGAAAACTGAACAACTTGACCGTTAACGGTGGCTCGCATAACCGGGGGCTCAACCCGGCAATCAAACTCTACCGTCTGCCAAAAGTCTTCAATGTTCGGTAGCGAAATAGGCAGGGTAGTTGTTATTGCATGATAAATCCTTGAGCGAAGGAGAAAAGTAATTATCTCCCTATAGTCCTCCACGCCCTTTGCATCTGGGTCAAGTGTTATGAACTGGTTATGGGCTGGAAAGAATTGTCATTGATCATCACCGTCATCACCTGCACCTCCAACAGCAGCCATATCTGCAATAAACGAACCAAGTTAGATAAACGTTAAAGTTATACACAAGTTCGCTTGATTACCAGGAGCGAAGTTGTGACCAAAACTGTATAGGCGAAGTTAAAAGTGAGGCGAAGTTGGGAACAACTTCGCTTCATCTTTAAGTTCGTCTAATTAATTTTAAGTAAAATGTTCTGGGCGAAGTTAGTGATAACTTCGCCTCTTCACAACATCGCCTCAGGCGAAGATAAGGGTTAGGCGAAATTAAGCCTTAGGCGAAGTTGCGGATAATTAACTTCGCCTCAGGCGAAATTAATCGTCAGGCGAAGTTGAGGATAACTTCGCCGAAACCCTAACTTCGCCTGAACTGAATCGGCGACTGTTCAGATTCAACACTCGGAATCCGATGATTCGGCTAAGTTTGACGATGAAGAACTCAATAACACTTGGTATTAAGGTTATTTGGACGAAAAGTTTGTCCATGAACACGTAATACAAGCTTGTAAATCTCGGTTTTGAAAGGTCACCGGACCGAGGTCACGAAACCGTTCAAAACGACCTATGAAAAGCACCACTGTCTTTGGATATACGGTTAATCGATAACACACACCTTGAATCTAAGAATGAAACTGAGAAAAAGGATCGAAACGGAAACAAATCAAGTTCGTCGGAAAACTATATATCTTCGCCGGAAATTTCGGATAAGTTCGCCGGATTTCTGATGAACAGTTTCAACCCTTAAAATCCTTTATATAGAGGCTCTGATATACAGGCGAAGTTACGGATAACTTCGCCTAGGCGAAGTTATTCACAACTTCGCCTGTTCAACAACATCGCCTAAAATTTCAAAATTTAACCCTTAAGATTTTAACAGTTGTCAATTAAGTTAAAAACTGTCCTTTAAGAAATAAATAACATGATCAATACTAAGTAACCAGTTAAGAAATCATAAAGCTATCTAAGTACAAAAACGTAAAAAAATTTAAAGTATAAGGGATCAAATTTCAGTCTCGATAGGGACTGCTACGTTTTAGAAAAGATCCGAACAGGAATCATACTAGCTACGTGACTGTCACATAGATTCGTGTTTAGCTGTATTATGACATATAGAGACAGGTTGTAAGCAGGTAATATACTTAAGATGGTTTTCATCGTGTGATTGTCTTACGTATTCTACGCTCGTAACTACCTACGCAGGGATTCCGCACCTGCGTATATAGCGATATCCCGTGTAAGATCCGTCCGGGAACCTACAATTGGTATCAGAGCCATTGTGCTCGATTGTGTGGTTCGGGATTTCACGCGGGTGTAGAAAACGTCTCGTTTGACCTATTCGCGGGACGCGTTTTCGTTGATATTGTGTTATACTCACCTTATACAGTCATATTCAAGCCGTTACACCGACCGGAAACTGCTAAATCGTCGAAAACAGATCTGAATATTTTCAGTGTTCTTCGGGCGAAGTTGTTGTTCTTCAGGCGAAGTTGCCGTCACTGGAAGTAGGGTTTCGGCGAAGATATAAGGCTAAGCGAAGTTATCCACAACTTCGCCTACCTCATAAGTTCGCCTAAGCGAAGTTATCCTCAGCTTTGCTTACCTCCTAAGTTCGCTTACCTTATGCGAAGTTATTCTCAACTTCGCCAAGTCACGCGAATTTAAGGATTTTCCAGCGAAGTTAACACTTAAGCGAAGTTATCCTTAACTTCGCCTATAGTACTGTTTAAAAAAAAAAAGAGTATTTTGGTGTTTTCGTCTGTATGGCCAGGTGTACACGATTATTGTGAGACCGGACATGTTGTTCCGTCAACGAGTGAAACTTGTTATCTCTGGGTCTTACGTGTGAACAAATACGTGTCAACTCTGGATATGGAGTTGAGTTTGTGAGTGGAATATTGATTGAAAATGGATATTGACACATATTTGGGTGTCTGTGGGCAATGAAATTGTTGTTGTTCGAGGTTGACCAACTGAAGAAAGTCAAATTGAACTGAAGGTTTTTGTCATTACTGGATTGCGGTCAGAGCATATTATTTATGTTATTTTAAGGTGTTCGAGAATTGGATCCTGAAACGTGAAGCTTATTTATTAGAGTGAAAATTCTGGAACAAGTTGGATTTAATCGGGAACTAAAGTGTTTATGTTCTTGATCGTTATCCCTGGTGATTGAAGATGCTTCGGATTAATTAATGGTCATGTGTTTGATTCTGTCAAGGTGGTTTTGTGATGAAATTGAACACTTGATGTTGAGTAGTTGAAGATTAAACCTTATCGTACGCCGACGAGTTGGTGAAGTTGTGGAGGAAGCCCAACTTCACGTGTTGGTGAAGTCAGATGGACTCACGTGATTGGTTGAGATGATCTATTGGCACGAGGATGCATGCATTTCAAAGACCTCAATCGTTATAGTCGGAGAAGCTTACACTGAAGGGGAGATCTGATATGGAAGATGCTAGGTGATTGGTAGATTTGTGAAGCTACATGACAGTTTCAGACACGGCTGGTTGAAGGGCAAACAGAAGATCATCAGTTAAGAGGGAGTCTGTTGGTGCATGTTTTGTAACAGATGATCTTTTGTGTTTGTTAGAATTGAGAGCAACGGTCAAAGGGGAGACTGTTGGTGCATTTTGTGACCGTCGCTATGCAATTCAGATCAGCGGAACGCCACAGGCGAAGTTAGCACAACTTCGCCTTAGGCGAAGTTAGAACAACTTCGCCAACGGCGAAGTTGTAACAACTTCTGCCTTAGGCGAAGTTATCACAACTTCGCCATAGGCGAAGTTTTGAACAACTTCGCCTACTGGCCCAAGCACAAGCCCGAGAAGATGTTTTGTCTATATATATGTGTGTCTTGTTTAGGTTTTGTATCTAGAAATTAGAGTATTGTGTGTTACAGTTTATTTGTCTTTAGAGAGAGTAAGAGACAAGGAGAGTCGTGTGAGACGACCCGAGGTAGAGCTCACCTCGGGTCAGTCGTGTTTTCTGTTTATGTTCTGTATGTCTCGTGGTTGATTTTTATATATAAGAATCTGCAGATTTGTTTATCCCGTTCTTGTATTTGTTCGTGTATTTGTTCGTGTACGTGTTTGTGTTCTTTATCTTTACACCAATAAACGAGTCTAGGAGGATTCCGCACTCCTAGACCTCGTGCGGATCTCGTATCGATCGGCGACGCCCCCGGGGGGACCTACAGTTAGCTCTTATGTCATTGAACCAATAATCATTAGTCATTGCTTATAACTAATTTTCAAGTTAAAAACTGGTAATTGGGTAAACCGGGGTTCAGTTGTGTCAACAATTCGGTTAGAGTATTGTTTGTCATCACAACCCAACGGTTAGGTTTAGTAATTACTGCGCAATTAACCTTATTAATTTGTGATTAGTCGGTCATCAAATTACCTGAACCTGAAGTGAATCATTTTCTCATTATTGTTTACAGTTCGCTTAAAGTAATCATTTTTTATTAAATCATCTTTTATAAACCGCTTGACATCGTTTGTCTGATTAATATAATAATTAATAATTATGAACTTTACTTACACTTTCCATTGATTCCATGTGGAGACGACCTTACTTACCCATACTAGTTATAGGTATTAAGTCTTATAAATACTTGTTGATTAGAGCACGACATCTACGTCAAAGGTGTCTGAGCTGATTCATCACAGAAGGACTGTGACATGCCTAAATCTCAAAATATTTCTGCATAATATAATACAGTAAACATAAATTACTTCTCAAAATATTTCTGCATGCATAGATGTTTGAAAAACCACTTTTACCAAACTTAAATGATTTTTATAAGTCAAAAATCCTTTTAACAACATAAAATGCACATAAATGAATAATCAAAAAACATAAAATGCCCAAATAAAATTAAAGAATAACCATTATGTGTTCCCACAGCTTATCTCTAAGCTCCTTTGCGACCTTCCTCCAACTTAAATGTCTCAAGCCAACCATTTCTCTTGTAACATCCCCTAAAAAACTTGGAAACTTTGATCTGGTTTGGCCAGTGAACCTACCCAGATTATCAAACTCCATTACCAGTTTGACACCACCAGAGTTTGCATAATCGGTACGTAGCTTAGCTAACCTTGTCAACCCCCTTGTAGGTTTTTTCATAGTAGCCGAACTGTTGATGGGTTCGATAGCCTCCAAACTGTTGATGGGTTCGATAGCCTCCGTCTCTATATCATTATCTCCTTGAGCGTCGTTGTCGTTGGATTCCTCGGTGGAGTAGCCTCCAGTGTCGTCTGATTGAGCGTCCTCGTCGGAGTATAAATCATGTTCTTCACCGATTGTTTCATCAATAAGCTTCATCTTCGACTGTTTATTCTGTAAGGATTTGAGTGCAAGTAATTGCATTGTGGAGTGGAAAAGTTTTTAATAATTTGGAGTGTAATTTGTTAATCCGAAAATTAATTAATTATACCGCCAAATATTTTGGTGTTTTTGAATAATTTGGACTAATTTGAACTAGTTTGGAGCTAATTGAAGTAATTTGGAGCTTTTGCCTCCCTTTTTATCCTCAATAAGTTATAAAAACACAATATAACCAATGGACTTGTTATAAAAAATTTATTGTAAACCTTAACTAGAAATTTATAAAAATATAACATGAACCACATTGTTGACGGTAGAAAAAACAATACCTAAATTTAACGTATATATAATATTATACACAAAGTTACATGAAAACGTTACATAATATAGCTTATAAGACACGACAATGGGTTTAAATGTCCTATAGCACCCATGGACCATAAGACCTATAAGATAGGTTTATAGATGTCGAGATCACACTATTTGTCATTTTATTAGATGTGAACTATGGGTGACATGTTTTATATATGGTATATACTACACAGCTAAGGCATTATCGTATCGTCATCCTGATATATATGGGCTATAATAATCATCATCATCATCTTAATTATCGGAATCATCATCATCATCGTCATTATCATCATCTAGGTTATCATCATCACCATATGTGCTATGCTGATGATCAACATCATAAAGTTATCATCATTATCAAGGGTTATAGTGGTTATCATCATCATAATCATCGATCACCGTCGCCATGAAACGACATCATAATCAGTCATGGGGGTAATCTACGTGGTCATTGTATTGGCTATCGTAGTTGGCGTCGATCATACGGGTAACATATATCTCGTTATCAGTGTCATCATCATCGTGATCAGCATCATCAACACCAACATATATATGGCCTATTGCCATGTACGTGATGTAGTGAGCATCGTATGGGTTATCTCGTAAACAAAACGCCCAATAACGACATCATTAGTCGCACGAGCTACCATCAGTATGATCATCGTATACTTTATCATGGTCGTCGTCGATCATACGGGTTGTCATATCCATATATTCATGTGGGTATCATTATATTAGCATCTTCGTCATCATAATTGGGCCACTCATCATGATTATTATACGGGATAGCACCGTCATCGTCTCATGGGTTACATATCCTCAATCATACTACACACCACCCACCGCCCACATTCGCCACAACCATAGGCACCAACCACCACCACCTCCAGCACCAACCACTACCACACACCACAACCACCTACCACCTCCAACATAACCATTAACACCCACAACCACTACCCACTATCATAATGACCGGCTAAACTGTAGGTTCCCAGCCCGATCAACACAGGAGTATCTTGTACACAAAGAGTGCTCGTAACTTATAAGAAAAACCAGCGTACAAAAGTTATGACAAAAAAGCTACTAAAACCTACAACCAAGTTAGGTTTTATAGGGAACGACAACTTCGCCTAACATACTAGGCGAAGTTGTCTCTAACTTCGCTACTAGGCTAACATCGCCTATATCATAATGCTAAACAAAAAGTTCACCAAAACCAAAACATAACAAACACTTTTCTGATTATAGACATGATAAACAAAATACTAATGAACTACTGGCACACTGCACCAACAAAAACCCATCACCACCACCAACATAAGCCTTAACACCACCCACCACTACCGCCACAACTGCCTCTGCCACCACTACCCACCACACCTCCGCCACAACTGTGACATTCGTGACAAAATGCGGTATACTTTATTCACTACGTAGCGAGTAAACGATTAATTGGTTAATTCGTAGGGATTAATCGAGTAACCGACTGATACTGAATATGACCCGTATATATACACCGAGGGGTCATATATGAGTTATATATATGTTAAAGAGGCTAACATATTTATATTTAGGCCTCAGTACGTTCAAAACTCTTTAACGAAAAAGGTTTCGTTTATCGATACGCTATAAGTTTAAACGCAATCATTAACATCAAAACGAGCATTGTAGCATCCGTTAAGCCGAAAAAGATTTATAAAACACTTATATGACATGTTCTAAGCAATCCGTCAAAATATTTTGGATTTTTACAATGAGGCAGTATGTTTTTCTTATTTTGTAAAAATGAGTCAAAAAATGACCGTTTGCGCGCTATTTCTCACACCAGAATTATTTTTCTTGCAAAAAACTGGACCCGAATTAAATTTTGGACCGAAATTTACACGTGACACAAATACTGAGGCACCATTGGGCCAAAATGGAGGCCCAATGGGCCTTTATATGTTGCGGCCGCAAGGGGTGGTTATCCCACCCTTTTCTAGTAACATGTATATATTAAAATAAATAAGATATTTAGACAAATAAATTCAGGAAACTTCATTCTTTTCTGTTCATCTTCATCCACCAGCCAAAACTTAGAGGTAATTCTTAATTTCTTATTAATTTCAAGCTTGATTAGTAAGGTTTAAACATAGGAAATTAGTTCTTGATTAGTTTTAAAGATGTTTAACCATTCAAAAACCATAAAAATCAAGTAAAATCATGTTTTGATGTTAAGCATGTCTAGAAAGCAGAATCATATTGATTTTTGGTCAAAAACACATATTAGAACATGAATACAACGTTTTTACGGTTCGAAAGTTCGGTTTGAAACCAAAAATGAAACCCTAGTTAACAAGGCTGTTCAATGGATGATTTATGCTCGGTTTGATATTATATGATATTTAGGTATACTGACTTCGCAACCCAATACCCGGAGAGTCGTTTAAACTATCGAAAAATCACCGAAAACCGACAAGGTAATACCGTATTACTCGTTTAGGGTCTGTTTGTGATTCGATTGTGACGTGCTTGTTTTTAGGTTATGCAACTTTGCAGGGACATTAGGGATCACATGCAAATTTATGAATTGGTAATATTGGTAATATTTCTATAAACGGAGAATATTTGGCGAATTTATTACCGTTTATTGGCGTTTATTCGAGAAAAGTAGGTAAACTTCATGAAAATTTATGAACTTTGGTTTGGAACCCATATATTTTTTGTTAATATCACTGGAAAAATTTGAGAACATTTGGAGATGGCTAAGTATTTTTTGTGCAATTATGTTTTAATCGAGTTTTAATAGCCGAAAAACGCGCAAAAAGGCATTTTGGCTAAAGAGTTAGGTTCTGGACATTTTTCAGGGGCTATGTGATGATATTGAGACCACTTGGAAAAATTATCAGATTTTTCGGATGTCGTTTGTTATAAACGGTCTATTTATTACTTAATTATAACAAATTAAATGAATTTTTATAAATAGATAATTAATGATAAAATTTCTGAAAATATCTTTATAAAATTCTCCACATTTTAAATTATTTTTACAAAGGTTTTCATAATTTATACATAAGCGCATAATTAGTTATGATTAATCAAATATTTAAACTATATTTGTTTTAACAAAACCGGCAGTTTTGTGTTTAACGGACTGACTGGTATGTCAAAATGTCAAAAGTGATAAAATATCATAGTTTTGGATTAATTTGATAAAAACGAACTTTTTACGAGATTTCCGGACAATTCGGGTGTATTGAACATTTCACAGTATACAACGTCACAATCTTAGACTACTGTCATGTTCTGGGCCTATCAGCTGTACCCAGACTAGTTATACAGCCCGATTTAGTTTAACCATTGTACTAGTAACAGTACGAGACCGATTATAGGATTCAAGCTATAATCGAGGCACACTAGTTACTGTTACGTATTACCAGCTTGAACTACGCTAAGGTGAGTTTCACGACCCCACTTTCTAAACTGTACTACGAACTTTTGGGGTGGAAAGCAAGTTTACATATATGTTTATACTTGAAAACTTGTGATGATGTGAATTATCTAAGTACTAACACTTGAAAGTCTCCACAAACACAAGTGATTAGCTTCGTGCCGGTGATGTGTGGATAGTACTATCGGTTTGACAAACCCAACTGACAGAGCCGGTGGGGTATGCCGGAATATGTTAACCCAGTTGCACATTGTCATTTATATTTGTTACATTCTGCTATGTGGTGTTAGACATAGTACATACTTGGGGCAAAGTGGTTGTTAAATGCCAATGGGAGTGCATGGGCAGGGGTGGCCATGTGTTTTAGCTCGTTTCGGTTTCACTTGTGGCTTAGTATAATACATCATACACATACTTATATACATACGTACTATGAACTTTACGAACTCGTATACTGACTCTGTTCGTACTCGTGAAACTTGAAACTTACCAAGTAGACGTAGTTGACCCGTTTTAACATGCTTTTTAGGTAAGCCGAAGTTGGAATGAATTGCTTACGTGCTTGGTGTTAGAAGTAAAGTTGAATAGCTGTGAATAGATGCAACTACATAGTTATGAATAAGAAGCCCGTGAACTGGTTATGTGATTTTCATCTAGTTTGTAAACTTAGTACCAAACCATGTAATATGATGTAAATTAGTTTGTTGAATTTCTTTATAAACAATGTGGTTGATCCCAATGTTATCTGTTACATTCCCGTATTACGCTTCCGCAACTACCTAGTCGGGGTGTGACAGAAGTTGGTATCATGGCCATTGGTTATAAAGAATTAGGATGTCTCTTAGGATCCCCTAATATAACCTTAGGCTCTATTAGCTCTGGGAATAAAGTAATATTAAATAATATATACCGATGATTCTCAGGATGAACTCGAACGGGCAAGTGGTTTATTATGGTCCGGAACGTAATAATGGACTTGCTCGTACGAAGGAATTCAGGATGAAATTGCTGAACATTCCAATAGGTAAAAACATCAACATATGTGTATAAAATATAATATTAACTATATTTATATAAAAGATTATATGTGCTAATGTGTACGTATTTGTGTAGGTACTAAATGATAGGTAATATTATACATTTATTATAATTAATATTGTTAAGAATTATTATTATACTAACATTTGTACAGAGGGATGTAGAGAACCCGAAATGATGCATTTGATCAAGTGTCAATACTATCTCTTGTGAAGGAAGAACCAGAAACAGACCTGGGGGGGAATGAATATGTAGAAATATATGAAAATGAGAGAAATGACGTGATTCCATATGAGGCACCAATTGATAAGCCTGACTTATCAGACTATAGATGTGATAGTTATTCCCTTAGGACATCACTTAGATATGAAGTAGAAGCCACCAATACTTACCACTCTCTTTCTAGAGCTCCTAGATCTACCACACCATTATCACACCATACCACGGTGACAACACCCACTCATAGAGCTAGTCAGACTGACCGTACGAGTGTACCACCACCTGATAGTATGCCTTCCCCATCCAGATTGACTTATCATAGGGGAAGAACCTTCCGTATCCTGGTTAACTTTCCCTACACGGAGTATACCTATACCCAATCAAGAACCTCCCCATTTAGCTGAGCCAGCCTTGTTAGCTGTATTGACTGATCAGATACTAGGGCACTTAATAGCTATAATTACCAACTTACAGAGAAGACGGGAGCTATATGATTACATGTTGGATATACAACAAGTAGTAATTAAGTTACATTGATCCGATACTCATTCTTAACGGCTCTTGGATAGAGTGAAACTTAGTTATGGGGTTGCCAAGCAGTTATTGCAGCCTAAATGGTTGTTTGTGTGTGGTTATTGTATTATATACATATGAATAAACAGAAATAAAAATAGTCGGGTTGGTTGTACGTAGTCTTTTGATACCACATGCAGCACTGGTAGTAGTATATTGTGCTGACATGGAGGATGTTAATAATCTACTATTATTACAAGTACTGACACCCTTACCGGGTTAAGTCTCTATATAGTGACAAATTTTAGTACGTCTATTTAAAGCGCTGGCCTATACCAGGTTAAGCCTATGCATTGATTTTGGAATAAATACGTACAGTAATAGTTATGGGTAATACAAATGTGTTCTTTGGCATAGCTGTGTGTTTATGATTATTTTTATAGAATGGCCCCAGAGAAAACTAATACTATATCTGAGGTGGAGGTTGGCGAAAGGATTGCTTGCCAACTACAAGCAGTGATACTGACTATTCTAGCGCTAGTCACTACTGGCATACTTGAAAATACAACCGTTAACCAACCGTCGAGCACCGATACAACCGATAATACTACACCTCCGCCAACACTAATGCAGCTATGAATACTATTTCCCCGTTAACTACAAATAATGTCACGAATATAACTCCCCCACTATATACTAATATTTCTGGTAACATGAATCCCCCGCGTCGAGAATGTTCGTATGAACAGTTTATGTCATGTAGACCTATAAATTTCAGTGTTACTGAGGAACTAAACGGATTGATAAGATATATTGAAAAGGCTGAATCCGTAATTAACGTCAGCAACTGTCCACCATATTGTATAGTTAAGTATACTACTAGCATGTTTATTAATCATGCCTTAATTTAGTGGAATATGATTGTACAAACTCGAGAACGAGAAGCGATTAACAGTATTACATGGACTGAACTTAAAACCCTTATATTAAAACATTTCTACCCAAGAAATGAGATCCATAAGTTGGAATACGAACTCTGGAATTTGGAAATGAGAGGCCCTGATTATTTAAGTTACAAAAACCGTTTCAACGAATTGACTTGTTTAGTACCATGCTCAATTATTCCGGAACCCAAGCGCATTGAGGACTACATTTGGGGACTGACCCCAAACGTGAGAAGTACAGTCAATAGTCAATTCCACAGCCTACCCAACTTTAGAAAGTGCTGTGTCACTAGCCAGCGTCGTTACTTTTGACCTTACAAGAAACGGTGTATTAAGAGTACAAGGAGAATCGTCCGGTTTGAAACGAACTAGTTATATCTCTAGAACACAAGTGAAATCTCAGAATAAACGAATCTGCCCTACAACTCAGAACTATGCTAAGACCAGTTCCGACATGAAACAAGTCTGGAAAGTGTAATTTCAATCATACTGGTGAATGTCGAACGACCATATGTCAAAGATGCGGAATGATTGGGCATTATACCCTAAGTTGTAGAACTATAATGAATACTTCAAACCGAAAGTCTCAAACAACCCAACCTCGTTGTCCACAAACACCTAGTCCCCAACCAATTCGACAACAATCAAATCAACAAACCCCATCTTCAATGAGTCTCCAAACATGTTATAAGTGCGGTATTACGAAACACTTTAGGAGACACTGCCCCAAATTGAATCCCGATGTAGTAAAACGACAAAATCAAGGGCAAACATCAACTTCCTATCCGGCTAGGGGATACGCTTCCGTAAATGGATCGGGCAAAGCGCGACAAGACCCACATGTAGGAACAGGAAGTTTTGATGTTCTAGTCATGGCTATCTAAGTTTAAAGCTGAAATCGTTTGTAAGGATAAGACTGTTAGGATACCTCTTTCGAATGATGAGGCAATGATCGTTCAAGGTGAGAAATCTGGTATTATGCTGCCTCTCGAATCCCAACTTAAGGCGTTAAAGTATTTGCTCCAAGGATGTACATTATACTTGGAGAGCGTAACAGTCAAGGACCCCGATGAAAAGCGAATTGAAAACATCACAGTGGTACATGATTATTCAGATGTAATTCCCAATGAGTTTCCTGGTTTACCACCGGCCCGACAAGTCGAATTCCGTATTGACCTGATACCGGGAGCAGCCCCCATTGCTAAGGAAACCCTACCGATTTGCACCTTCTGAAATGCAAGAACTGTCCAACCAGTTACAAGAGTTACTGGACAGGAGTTTTATCGAACCTAGTTACTCGTCGTGGGGAGCACCAGTGTTATTTGTGAAAAAGAAAGATGGAAGTTTTCGGATGTGTATTTATTATCGGGAATTGAATAAAGTGACTATAAAGAATAGATACCCCTTACCCCGAATTGATGACTTGTTTGATCAGCTCCAGGGTGCGAAGTATTTTTCAAAAATTGATCTAAGATAGGGTTATCATCAAGTAAGAATTCAGGAAGAAGATATCTCAAAAACAACATTCCGACCTCGGTATGGTCAGTATGAATTTTTGGTTATGCCATTGGGGTGACAAATGCGTCTGCAGTATTTATGGATCTAATGAACCGGTTTTGCAAACCTTACCTTGATAAATTCGTGATAGTGTTTATCGACGACATTTTGATATATTCAAAAAGTAAAGAAGGACACGAAAAGCATCTGCAGGTAATCTTGGAGTTATTGAGGCAAGAAAAGTTGTATGCCAAATTGTCCAAATGTGAATTCTGGTTACAAGAAGTACAGTTCTTAGGACACAAGTAGACCCAAGCAAAAATTGAGGCCATTAAGAATTGGCAAGTACCTAAGTCACCAAGAGAAATTCGCCGGGTATTACAGACGATTTGTTGAAAATTTTTCAAGCATTGCCCAACCTTTGACCCTTCTAACTCAAAAAGATCGAACGTATGACTGGGGAGAAGAACAAGAAATGGCCTTCCAAACGTTAAAACATAAGTTATGTGAAGCTCTAATATTAACCCTTCCAGATGGAACTGAGGATTTGGAGGTCTATTGTGACGCATCTGGTAAAGGTTTAGGATGCGTACTGATGCAACGAAAGACATTAATAGAGTATGCCTCCCGACAATTAAAAGTGCATGAGAAGAATTATACAACCCACGATTTGGAATTGGGAGCAGTTATCTTTGCATTGAAAATTTGGAGACACTGGCACTAAGTGTACCATTTATACCGGTCACAAAAGCTTACAACACATATTCGATCAGAAGGAGTTGAATATGAGACAAAGAAGATGGGTAGAGCTGTTAAGTGATTATGATTGTGAAATTAAATACCATCCGGGTAAGGCCAATATAGGAGCTGATGCTTTGAGCCTAAAGGACAGAGTTAAACCGTTGAGAGTATGAGCACTTGGGATGATTGTCCAAAGTAGTCTGACCGAACAAATTTTTGTTGCACAAGACGAAGCCTTAACAGCAGATCAGTTAGAAAAGGAAGAACTACACGGGAAGGAAACTAATTTTGAGAAGAAAATTGATGAAGTATATTACTACAAAAACCGGGTCTAGATTCCAACACTTCATAAACTTCGTGAATTGATTCTTGATGAAGAACAGAAGTCCAAATATTCTATTCATCCAGGTACTGATAAGATGTATAAAGATGTTAAGGAATTTTACTGGTGGCCTGGCATGAAAGAGGATATAGCCGTGTATGTAAGTAAATGTGCAGCGTGTGCAAGGGTTAAGGCTGAATACCAAAACAATCGGGAATGTTACAACAAACTGAAATTCCCCAATGGAAATGGAAACAAATTACCATGGACTTCGTGACGCACCTTCCCAAGACCTCTCGAGGGCACAATGCCATTTGGGTAATTGTAGATCGATTAACCAAATTTGCACACTTTATTCCAATCCGTAACACTTACTCTACCCAGAAACTTGCCCAGATTTATATCGATGAGATTGTATCTCGACACGGAGTACCTCTGTCGATTATTTCGGATCGAGACAGTACTTTACTTCTCATTTTTGGCAAGCAGTTCAAGAAGCTCTGGGAACCCAAATAGAGCTTAGTACCGCTTACCATCCCCAAACAGATGGTCAATCCGAACGAACCATCCAAACCTTAGAAGATTTACTTCGTGCTTATGTACTGGACTTCAAAAGGAATTGGGATCAACACCTCCCGCTCATTGAATTCTCTTACAATAACAGTTATCACAGTAGTATACAAGCAGCACCTTATGAAGCCTTATACGGGCGAAAATGTATATCACCACTTTGTTGGACAGAGGTGGGTGATACACAAATTTCAAGATCCGATTTGATTCAAGAAACAACCGATAAGATTCACAAGATTAAACAAAAATTAAAATCTGTCCGGGACCGACAGAAGAGTTATGCCGATATTCGTAGAAAACTGTTATCTTTTGAAATATCGACAAGGTGTTTTTGAAAGTATCGCCGTCGAAAGGTATTATAAGGTTTGGAAAGACTGGTAAATTATCCTTGAGATACATTGGACCTTTTTAGATTGTTGCAAAAATTGGTCCCGTAGCCTATCGATTAAAACTACCCTTAGAACTGAGTACTATTCACGATGTGTTTCATGTATCGAATCTGAAAAAGTGTTTGACTGATGAGACGGAAATAGTACCACTGGAAGACGTTCAAATTAATGAAAAACTCGACTTCATAGAAGAACCAGTATAAATTGTGGACGGGAAAACCAAACAGTTATGACACAACAAAATATTGGTAAAAGTTCGGTGGAATTCAAAACAAGGACCCGAATTTACTTGAGAACGAAAGGGTAAATTTCGAAAGAAATACCCACACCTGTTACCAAAAAAGAAAACCTGTGACACATTAAATTTTGGGGACGCAATTTCTTAACGGGGGGAGAATGTGACATTCGTGACAAAACGCGGTTTACTTTATTCACTACGTAGCGAGTAAACGATAAATCGGTTAATTCTTAGAGTTAACCGACTGATACTGACTAAGACCCGTATATATACACCGAGGGGTCATGTATGAGTTATATATATGTTATAGAGGCTAACATATTGATATTTAGGCCTCAATACGTTCAAAACTCTTTAAACGAAAAAGGTTTCGTTTATCGATACGCTATTAGTTTAAACGCAATCGTTAACATCAAAACGAGCATTGTAGTATCCGTTAAGCCGAAAAAGATTTATAAAACACTTATATGACATGTTCTAAGCAATCATTGAAAATATTTTGAATTTTTACAAAGAGGCAGTACGTTTTTCTTATTTTGTAAAAATGAGTCGAAAAATGACCGTTTGCGCGCTATTTCTCACACCAGAATTATTTTTCTTGCGAAAAACCGGACCCGAATTAAATTTTTGACCGACATTTATGCTTGGCACGAATACTGAGGCACCATTGGGCCAAAATGGAGGCCCAATGGGCCTTTATATGTTGCGGTCGCAAGGGGTGGTTATCCCACCCTTTTCTAGTAACATGTATATATTAAAATAAATAAGATATTTAGACAAATAAAATCAAGAAACTTCATTCTTTGCTGTCCATCTTCATCCACCAGCCAAAAGTTAGAGGTAATTCATAATTTCTTATTAATTTCAAGCTTGATTAGTAAGGTTTAAACATAAGAAATTAGTTCTTGATTAGTTTTAAAGATGTTTAACCATTCAAAAACCATAAAAATCAAGTAAAATCATGTATTGATGTTAAACATCTCTATAAAGCAGAATCATATTGATTTTTGGTCAAAAACACGGATTAGAACATGAATACAACGTTTTTACGGTTCAAAAGTTCGGTTTGAAACCAAAATCGAAACCCTAGTTAACAAGGCTGTTCAATGGATGATTTATGCTTGGTATGATATTATATGATATGTAGATACACTGAGTATGCAATCCAAGACCCGGAGAGTCGTTTAAACTATCGAAAATCACCGAAAACCGACAAGGTAATACCGTATTACTCGTTTAGGGGCTGTTGGTGATTCGATTGTGACGTGCTTGTTTTTAGGTTATGGGAATTTTCAGAGACATTAGGGATCAAGTAAGTGAGTCCCTGTTAAAATTTGGTAATATTTCTATAAACGGAGAATATTTGGCGAATTTATTACTGTTTATTGGCTTATTCGGGAAAAATAGGTAAACTTCATGAAAATATATGAAATTTGGTTTGGAACCCATAAATTTTATGTTAAGATCACTGGAAAAATTTGAGAACATTTGGAGATGGCTAAGTATTTTTTGTGCAGTTATGTTTTAATCGAGTTTTAATAGCCGAAAAACGCGCAAAAAGGCATTTTGGCTAAAGAGTTAGATTCTGGACATTTTTCAGGGGCTATGTGATGATATTGAGACCACTTGGAAAAATTATCGGATTTTTCGGATGTTTTTTGTTATAAACGGTCTATTTATTACTTAATTATAACAAATTAAATGAATTTTTATAAATAGATAATTAATGATAAAATTTCTGAAAATATTTTTATAAAATTCTCCACATTTTAAATTTTTTTTACAAAAGTTTTCATAATTTATACATAAGCGCATAATTAGTTATGATTAATCAAATATTTAAACTATATTTGTTTTAACAAAACCGGCAGTTTTGTGTTTAACGGACTGACTGGTATGTCAAAATGTCAAAAGTGATAAAATATCATAGTTTTGGATTAATTTGATAAAAACGAACTTTTTACGAGATTTCCGGACAATTCGGGTGTATTGTGCGCGTTTTGTACAATCATATCCGTGAGAAAATGGAGAGGAGCCTTGCGATCAATCCAGATACCGAAACCTTTAAATTCTTTCATAAATTAAATCATTTTATCAATCAGTATGTTTACTTAAGTTTTTGTGATCTTACCTATTTCCGAACCACATAAACGATCAACTTGGCTAGGCTCGGAAAACGATGAAACTAAGTCAAATCTTGTTTTGAACATTTCACAGTATACAACGTCACAATCTTAGACTACAGTCATGTTCTGGGCCTATCAGCTGTACCCAGACTTGTTATACAGCCCGATTTAGTTTAAACATTGTACTAGTATTAACAGTACGATACCGATTATAGGATTCAAACTATAATCGAGGCACACTAGTTATTGATACGTATTACCAGCTTGAACTACGCCAAGGTGAGTTTCACGACCCCACTTTCTAAACTGTTTTACGAACTTTTGGGGTGGAAAGCATGTTTACATATACGTTTATACTTGAAAACTTGTGATGATGTGAATTATCTAAGTACTAACACTTGAAAGTCCCCACAAACACAAGTGATTAACTTCGTGCCGGTGACGTGTGGATAGTTCTATCGGTTTGACAAACCCAATTGACAGAGCCGGTGGGGTATGCCGGAACATGTTAACCCAGTTGCACATTGTCATTTATACTTATTACATTCTGCTATGTGGTGTTAGACATAGTACATACTTGGGGCAAAGTGGTTGTTAAATGCCAACGGGAGTGCATGGGCAGGGGTGGCCATGTGTTTTAGCTCGTTTCGGTTTCACTTGTGGCTTAGTATAATACATCATACACATACTTATATACATACGTACTATGAACTTTACGAACTCGTATACTGACTCTGTTCGTACTCATGAAACTTGAAACTCACTAACTAGACGTAGTTGACCCGTTTTAACATGCTTTTCAGGTAAGCCGAAGTTGGAATGAATTGCTTACGTGCTTGGTGTTAGAAGCAAAGTTGAATAGCTGTGAATAGATGCAAATACATAGTAATGAATAAGAAGCCCGTGAACTGGTTATGTGATTTTCATCTAGTTTGTAAACTTAGTACCAAACCATGTAATATGATGTAAATTAGTTTGTTGAATTTCTTTATAAACAATGTGGTTGATCCCAGTGTTATCTGTTACATTCCCGTATTACGCTTCCGCAACTACCTAGTCGGGGTGTGACAACAACCACTACCACCCACCACCACACATCCTCCACCACGAACCACCACACCTCCGCCGCCGTCCACCACCATCATGACCACTTGAACCCACCACCACCCACTAATATATATATATATATATATATATATATATATATATATATATATATATATATATATATATAAACTGACTCGGTTTAGTAAAACCTAAAAACTCCCTTTTCACCCCCATAAACACTAAAATAAAACACATAAAAAACCACTTGAAGAAGCAATCGATCTTCATGGAATCGATCTCAACATCCAGTAACAGAAGCAATCGAACTCCATCCAATCGATCTCAGGTTTATTGTTTTTGTGGTCAAGAAGCCATTCTAAGAACATCAAGGACCACCAAAAAATCAAGTCGGAGGTTCTACAATTGTGCATCTCAGGTTAGTGAAATTGAAAATAAAGTTGGAATTCATCCCATCTTTATGTTAATTGTTGACCCTAAACTCTATATTTTTTAAATTAGGACAAAATATGTGATTTCTTTATATGGTCTAATTTGTTCGTCCACAAGATCTGATGTGTGCACAAGATATACAGACATAATTCCTATCTTGATAAGGGCAAATAACTCATTAGAGGATCAACTTGCAAGGAGTGTAGCTTCACGGATTGAATCAGAAAAAAAAAGTGAAGAAATTGTATTTTATTTGCGTCTTGTTGTTTTTAGGGCTTTTAATTAGTTTTGTAATCCGAGTAAAAAAGCTAAGAAACTGTGTATTTTTTGGTGCTTGTTGTTTTTGGGGCTTTTAATTAGTTTTGCAATCAGAGAAAAGTTAACAAACTGTATTTCCATCAGTTTTAATTATTTTGATGTTGCTGCAAAAAGGTTAATATAAAAATATGTTCCTGAACTTCGAACCCGCGACAATTGCAATCTATGTTTAATCATAAGCGCCTCAACCGTTTGAGCTACACCCTGAGCACATTATAGAACCTCTTCTAATATTTTTATAATCACATTTAAAATCTCATAATCTCACCAAACCCTAAAAAACTGTTGCCGGCTACTCAATCCTACCAAAAAGCTTCATTAATCTCAGGTTGGAAGATGGATAAGTCTTGGATGTCAGTAGGCGAAAGGTGCAGTAAAGCATATAAAGATGGTGTTAGGGCATTTCTAGATTATGCAGTTCGTAATTGCAAGGAAACATTACCACCAATTTCTATTTCATGTCCATGTGTTCGGTGTGTGAATCATGTATCTCTTAATGTATACGATATAGAACATGACTTGTACAGGTTTGGAATTCATAAGAATTATACTACTTGGATAAAACATGGAGAAGCCGACACCAAAATTCCACCTAATGTTAATAATACTGGGTTTGTCTGCACCAACATTCCAACTAATGTTAATAATACTGGGTTTGTTGACACCAACAATCCAACTAATGTGACTGATAATAATACTGGGTTTGTTGACACCAACATTCCAACAGATACATGTGAAACTGTAGAAATGGTAAATGCTACTAAAGACAATTTCAAAGGCGACAAGAAGCATCAACAGTTTCAACAACTACCTGCTGACGCTGAGAAGCCCCTGTATAAAGGATGTCCTGCCTTCACCAAGTTGTCTGCATTAGTACAGCTACTCAACTTGAAGAGCAAACACGGGGTATCTCATAAGTTCTTTGATGAACTTCTGAAATTGTTGAAAAAGATGCTACCTACAGATAACAAATGGTAAATAATATGTATGAGAGAAAAAGGATGATGGAGGCAATGGGCTCAGGATATGAAAAGATACATGTGTGTATCAATGACAACATTATTTACTATAAGGATTACAAGGATTTGGAAGCATGTCCAGTTTGTAATAAGTTAAGGTGGAAGGTGGATGAGAAGACTAACAAAACTTACATAAACACGCCCGCCAAGGTAATGTGGTACTTTCCCATTATTCCACGCTTCAACCACCTCTTTCAATCAAAGACCACAACAGAGAATTTAACATGGCACGCCACGAGTACTAATAAACCCGGTGTTTTACGCCACCCATCAGATTCACCAGCATGGAAAGCCATAGATGACAGGTACTCCGATACCATCGGAAGCGATCCAAGTAATCTTCGTCTAGGGATTTGTACTGATGGGGTCGACGTACATAGAGGCAACAGAAACCACAGTGTGTGGCCTGCTTTAGCAGTCATTTACAACCTTCCATATTGGATATTCATGAAAAGAAAGTTCATCATGCTTTCCTTATTAATATCCGCAGTGCAAGGAAGCTATATTGATGTGTTTTTACAACCTTTAATTGACGATCTAGCATCTTTATTTGAGGTCGGGGATCCAACATATGATTCATATAAACAAGAAATGTTTACAATACGTGCAGTTGTGTTATGGACGATTAATGATTACTCTGCTCTTGGTACACTATGTGGTTGCCCTTAAAGTGGATTCAAGGGTTGTGTAGTGTGTCATGGCGACATTTAGCGTGTTCGACTTTTTCTTACAAAGAAGCAGAGTTATGCTGCCCACGGAAGGTATCTATCACATGACCACCCTTTCAGAAAACAAACAAAGATGTTCAACGGAAAAGAAGAGATGAAAACCGCTAAAGAGCCTATGACAGGGGAAGAGATATACGAAGAGGTCAAAAACATTAAGAATGAATGGGGAAAGAGATCATAATCTCTATGTGCGAGTAAGAAAAAAAAGGGATAACACAACTCCCCAATCATATTGGAAGAAGTTCAACATATGATACCAACGACTCAGCTATTGGAAGCATTTACCTATCCAACATTGTATTGATTTGATGCATGTTGAAAAGAATGTTGCAGAGAGCATTGTCGGGACGTTGCTGAACATTCCCGGTAGGAAAAATGACGGATTAGCAGCTAGAAAAGATTTGGAGTTTTTAGGGATTAAAAAGGAGTTTCAACCGAAAGCAAAACGCAACAATACAGAACTGGCTGCAACATGCTTCACTTTATCAGCACAAGAAAAATACATGTTTCTTGAAACATTGTATAAACTGAAGGCTCCACTAGGGTATTGTTCTAACTTCTCTTGTTTGGTGAATCTTAAAGAAAGGAAGCTATAAGGACTTAAATCACATGATTATCACATGTTTATGCAACAGTTTTTGCCCCTTGCATTACGGTTCATCATGCCATAACCAATGAGAAATGCTATAATCATGCTTTATTTTTTTTCAAGTCAGTTTGTAGCAAAGAAATCACTGTAGAAGATCTTCATAAGATGCAGGAAGAGCAAATAGTTACACTGTGCCTACTGGAGAAGTACTTATCATTTTTTGATGTCATGGTTCACTTAATCGTGCACCTTGTCAGAGAAATAAAATTATGTGGGCCACCTTGCTTTCGTTGGATGTATCTCTTTGAAAGGTGTATGAAGGTTATCAAAGGGCATGTACGAAACAAAACTTATCCAGAAGGGTGCATTGCTGAGGAGAACATTGCGGAAGAAACAATCGAGTTTCTCATAGAATACCAAAAAAGCATCAAGAGTACTGTTGGTATTCCACATGATAAGCATGATGATAATGGGGAGACAATTCTTGTAACAGGCGCTAAATCAGTTGAATTTTCTCCTGATCTCTTCAAGAGAGGAAGACACATTGCACAAAGCTGATAACATACAATTTATACTATAATCGTTGATCATAGCTTCCAACCTTGTAACCTTATTTTCTTGATTAATATAGTGGTGATCGACAATTATCATCACCCGGGGTTTTTGTGCCAGCGATCATAATCCTATCAAGGGATTTTACTCGTCACAAGTCTCTGTGTTCATCCTTATTTAGTTTACATAATTACTATTATTGTACATGCACTCTACCTCACAAAATCATATTTAGTTACATTAAACTTAAACCGATTTTTGACCCAAACAGGAAGTATGGCATGCTTTGAGGATTCGATTTCTTGGAATTGATTATGTACTAACTGTAGAAGATGAAAAAGCAGCCCAAGAAGCCGCCGAGAAAGAAAGTTTGAATGAGATCGTTGAGAAAAAAATATTGGATTTATTTATTCAAAAATAACAAGCACATAAGAAGGGATCACATGAAGCTATTGAATGAAGAAAAAGAAAGAATTTATTCTGAAGAAGCAGAGAAGATGGTGAATCTTCAATTATATTTTTCTGAATCAAACAACCTTGAAGATGAGAAAATTGATAAGATAAGTGAATAGAAAGGAAGTAAGAAATTTGTTTCTGATCATGATGATGAGAGAAAGTATATGGTACTGAATGAAAGGAATGATGCAGCTAAAAAGTCTGCAGATTTAGAATGGTGTGTGAAATTCAACAATCTAGCATTTGTTGATGAAAAGTTAGAACTGAATGAAAGGTTGAGAAGAATTTTTAGAATGGAAGGCCCATTAGCGTCTGATAAAAAAGGAATGAATAGCCCATCTACAAGTTCTGATAAAGAAAAAAAAGAAAAGAAGAGTAAGAAAGAAGAACTTGGAGAACGAAGTTGTATCTGAGATCAATGTGGATGGTTTGAATGATGAATGTGAAGAACTTGTTAAACAGGTTTGTTACAAACAACTGAAAAGAAAGGATAAAGATGAATCAATGATTAAAATTGAAGAGTTGAGAGTGTTATGCGGGATTCAAGACCTTAGTGGTACAAATTCAAGATTAAGAGGTGAATGAAGATTTAATCTTGATTTTTTAAGTATATAAAAGTTCGGGGTTTGTTTTGTTAAGTTTTACATTAATATTTGTTTAGTAAGATAAGAATGTTATGGATTATTCAAGAATAAGTTTGTCTTGTTTTTCAAGTTAGGGTTGTCTTGGATAACAAGTTTAGTAGGTCTATAAATAGGGTTAATATTATTAGTTTTATTAGAGAGAGTAAAGGGAAGTCTCTTCTCCTTGTATGTTCATGAAGTTATGTTCGTTTGTGAAGTTCATGTAAGGCCCCGTTACCGGTACCCTACTTTGGACGTTGGATTTACTCATAAACACAGTTCTACAAATAAGAGTTTATTAAAACTTTCGCGGAATAATAATAAAAGTCAACCATTCATTACAAACGTTCATAACTTGTCGTTTTAAAACATAACATAGCATATAATATCAAATATCATAACAGATCTTCAGATGCCAGCCTCTTCGATCTTGCCATGTGTCTTCGATTAGGGTCCAGTAACCCTTTCTTCCATACCTCCATAGCATACTTTGATATATACATAATCGTAAGTTTCACACGTACATACATCATTCATTCTTCATCTTACAACATACATATAGCATCAAACCATTACCTGGCAGTACATGCAATATCCGAAGATCGTTTATGTACCGACAAGAAATCATTCATACATTTCACATAATACATATATGGCATACATTTATCACTTAGGATAAGTGTATTAACTAATCACATCGAGTATGAACACAGCCCCGAAAACATAACAAGGAATGGGGCTAGAAACTCACCTGAATGCGGTTACGTTCACCGTTTATGGTTATTCCTTTCTTGAGCTGTGCACGACTAAATGTATAACAATTACACTTATCAATTTAACTATCACCACCCATATCGTGTTTCTAGTTTAATTATTACCCTCAACGAACGGGGGTCCGGGGGCAGCACCCCTGGCAGCGGGGTCTAGGGGCGGCAACCCTTAGCAGGGTCCAAGAGGCAGAGCCCCTGGCTGCGGTCGAGCTGCCAGGTCAGCTCGGAAAAATTTTATTTCCATTAACTGTCTTAACACATTTTCCATTGGAATTTTAATTTATTATTTTATTTGCTAAATTAAAAGGTTCAAGGGCTTCTATGTAATTAAATCATTCTTTTCTAAGTCCAGGGACCATTCTGTCATTTTATTAAACTTCTAGTTCGTTACCCGGTTCTTAACGAACCGGGTTTGACTCTTTACTTCTGTCTTTCATAACGAATTGGCTAATTCATTACTTCAAAACGAATTGACCTTCAAGATGAATTGAACCTTATAACGAACTGGCTCTTATAACGAATGGCCCTTTTATAACAAACTGGTCATCATAACGAATTGGACCTCATAGCGAATGACCCCTCTGTAACGAACTGGACCTTCTAGTTCGTTATCTCCTTTTAACGAATGGCCATAAAGAATTGGGGTTAATTCGTTATCTTTTCCTTGACGAATTTGGATACGAACTAAGGCTAGTTCGTTAAGCTTCCGTTAACGTATCAGCTAACGAATTGCCTCTAGTTCGTTAACTCTCCGTTAACGAATTAGGGTTAGGTCAGAGAATGTCAGAACATTCTCTGACATCCCCCTTAACCTCGTATCTACTTTCCGGCGCCGCCAGAAAACCGCGATTTCACCGGAAAAATGAGATCTCACTCGTTTTCCACCGTTTTTTGTCCCGTTCGATCCAGATCTGAGCTAGGGTGACCTCTAAGCTCATCTTTTGTTCGGTATATACCCGATTCCACCCGGATCTCATGACTTTAACGATTTAAGGGTTTCGACTTGTTGTTTCGTGACTAAATCTAACGGGTTTGAGCTCATACAATATCATACTAACATTACCTTGGATCGGGATCGGTTTTCTTCCTTGTTTCGGCTAGAGAAAAGAGAGAAACTACAAAGAAAGCTTAGGTGTGTGTTTTGGGTGGTGTATGGAATATTTGTAAATGAATGGATTATTGGTAATTAAGGTTTATATAATTATGGATCATGGGCTTAAGCTCATGGTCTTTCATTCTTTCCTTCCTAGACCAAGTCCATAACCCATACCTATTTAACGCAACACTAGCCCGACTCATAATAACTCATCTTTTCATATTATTAACTGAAAATCGAAAATGGGATGTTATAAGTCATTCCTCCTTAAAGAGGTTTCGTCCTCGAAACCTGAGTATTACTAAAACAAATCTGGATAAAACTTGCGCATCTCATCCTCAGCTTCCCAAGTAGCATCTGAAACCTTGTGATGCTTCGATATCACCTTCCCAAGTTGCTTCTCCTTGCGGTAAACTATCATGATCGGTTGCTCGATGTAATTCAACTGTTCATAAACCTCAATGTCCATTAATGGCACATGAGACGTGTCATCAGCTTGACATTTTCTCATATGAGAAACATGGAAGGTTGAATGAAATCCTTCTAATTCTTCGGGTAAATCTAGCATGTAAGCCACTTCACCCACACGTTCAATAATCTTAAACGGTCCAATGTATCTCGGACTCAACTTCCCTCTCTTTCTAAAGCGGATTATTCCTTTCCAAGGCGAGACCTTGAGCATCACATTGTCACCAACGTTAAACTCAATCGTTCGTCGCCGCTTATCAGCATACGACTTCTGTCTGTCTTGAGCAGCTTTCATTCTTTCCTTGATCTGATCGAACTTCGAAGAGGTTTCTTGCACAACTTCTAGGCTTCCCATCTCCTTCTGACCAATCTCTCCCCAACATACGGGAGTTCTACAACGTCTCCCATACAACATCTCGAATGGTGGCATACCAATACTTGAATGGTAACTGTTGTTATAAGAGAACTCTGCCAGATGCAGATGGTCATCCCAACTTCCACCAAAGTCTAGTACACAAGAACGTAGCATATCCTCAAGGGTTTGGATCGTCCTTTCAGACTGTCCATTTGTTTGGGGATGATACGCCGTACTAATGTTCAACCTCGTTCCCATAGCTTCATGGAACTTCTTCCAAAATCTCGAAGTAAACCGTGTATCTCTATCGGACACAATTGATAACGGTACTCCATGCTTAGATACAACCTCTTTAATG
Source organism: Bidens hawaiensis (assembly GCF_021521415.1). Taxonomy (NCBI): domain Eukaryota; kingdom Viridiplantae; phylum Streptophyta; class Magnoliopsida; order Asterales; family Asteraceae; genus Bidens; species Bidens hawaiensis. The sequence goes on along the minus strand of NW_027491019.1, from coordinate 5,723,073 downwards.
AACAAGCTTGCTAACGTTTCTGACGAGATAGCCTCTCGTATAGGCAGAAAGTGAGCACTCTTGGTCAAACGGTCCACAATCACCCAGATGGTATCATGGTGCTTAGCGGTACGAGGTAGCTTAGTTATGAAATCCATGGTGATGTGTTCCCATTTCCATTCTGGTATCTCCAAAGGTTGCATCTTTCCATAAGGCTTCTGGTGCTCTGCCTTGACTTGTAAACAAGTTAAGCATTTACTGACATAATCTATCACATCATTCTTCATTCCTGGCCACCAATAATCTCTTTTCAAATCCTGGTACATCTTTGTAGCTCCTGGATGAATCGAATATCTTGATTTATGAGCTTCGTCTAAGATTCGACCTCTAAGATCTCCATGGCGTGGGATCCACATACAGTCAAACCAAGTCTTAACACCATGAGTGTTTTCCATCAACTAGTCTTGCTGACCGGAAATCCTTTCTTTCTTCACTAATCCTTCATCTACCAGCACTTCTGACTGTACTTTATGACCAATATCTCCCCAACATACCGGGGTTCTACATTGTCTACCGTAAAGCATCTCAAACGGTGGCATACCAATACTTGAATGGTAGCTATTGTTATAGGAGAACTCTACCAGATGTAGATGATCATCCCAACTCCCTCCAAAGTCTAAAACACAAGCACGTAGCATATCCTCAAGGGTTTGGATCGTCCTTTCAGACTATCCATCTGTTTGAGGATGATTCGCCGTACTGATGTTCAATCTCGTTCCCATGTCTTCATGGAACTTCTTCCAAAATCTCAAAGTAAACCGAGTATCTCTATCGGACACGATCGATAACGGTACTCCATGCTTAGACACAACCTCTTTAATGAACAAACTTGCTAACGTTTCTGATAAGATGGCTTCTCGTATAGGCAGAAAGTAAGCACTTTTAGTCAAACGGTCCACTATCACCTAGATGGTATCATGATGCTTAGCTGTACGAGATAGCTTAGTTATGAAATCCATGGTGATGGGTTCCCATTTTCATTCTGTTATCTCTAGCGGTTGCATCGTCCCATATGGTTTTTGGTGCTCTGCTTTGACTAGTAAGCAAGTTAAGCACTTACTGTCATAATTTACCACATCATTCTTCATTCCTGGCCACCAGTAATCTCTTTTCAAATCTTGGTACATCTTTGTAGCTCCTGGATGAATCGAATATCTTGATTTATGAGCTTCGTCTAAGATTCGACCTCTAAGATCTCCATGGCGTGGGATCCACATACAGTCAAACCTAGTCTTAACACCATGAGTGTTTTCCATCAACTCGTCTTGCTGACCGAAAATCCTTTCTTTCTTCACTAATCCTTCATCTACCAGCACTTCTGACTGTACTTTGATGATTTCTTCGAAAAGACTTGAGTTCATAATCAATTGGTATGACTTCACTGTTGCAATGACTTCCTCATTCTTACAACTTAGCGTGTCAGCGACCACATTAGCCTTTCCAGGATAGTACTTAATGTCGCAGTCGTAATCCTTTAATTCTAACCACCTTCTCTGCCTCATGTTCAATTCTTTATGCTCGAAGAAGTACTTTAAACTTTTATGATCAGCGTAAATGGTGCACTTGGTACCATACAGATAATGTCTCCATATCTTGAGAGCATGCACTACTGCTGCTAGCTCGAAATCATGCACCGGATAAGTACTCTCATGTACTTTCAACTTTCTAGATGTGTAAGCTATCACTTTTCCTCATTGCATTAACACACAACCTAACCCACGACGCGAAGCATCAGTACAAACAACCAAATCCTTGTCACCATCAGGTAAAGCAAGGATCGGAGCTTGCGTGCGTCTCTTCTGTAACTCCTGAAAAGCCTCTTCTTGAAACTTACCCCAAGTGAATACTACCAACTTTCGGGTCATACCGGTCAATGGTGCGGCTATCTTGGAGAAACCTTCGATGAATCTCCTATAGTAGCCAGCTAACCCTAAGAAGCTTTACATATCAGTCGGATTCTGTGGAGTCTTCCAATTAGTTATCGCTTCAATCTGAGCTGGGTCCACGGTAATCCCTTAGGGATTTATCATGTGACCTAGAAATTGCACTTCTCGCAACCAAAACACGCATTTCGAAAACTTAGCGTACAACTTTTCTTTCCTCAGAGTCTCCAATACCTCTCTCAGATGCCCGGCATGATCATACTCGCTTTTTGAATAAATCAATATATCATCGATGAAGACGGTAACTGACTTATCCAACATCGGTCGACACACCCTATTCATCATGTCCATAAATGCTGCAGGAGCATTTGTCAGACCGAATGACTTCATGAGAAACTCGTAGTGTCCATACCGCGTTCGGAACGTTGTCTTAGGGATGTCTGCCTCTTTCACCTTCAGCTGATGATAGCCTGATCTGAGATCTATCCGTGAGAACCAACTTGAACCTTGTAGTTGGTCAAACAGATTATCAGTCCTTGGCAAAGGATATCGATTCTTTGCCGTAAGCTTATTCAACTGGCGATAGTCTATGCACATTCTCGAGCTTCCATCCTTCTTCTTCACGAATAACACTGGTGCGCCCCACGGGGAAACACTTGGTCAAATAAAACCTTTGTCGAGAAGTTCTTGTAGCTGGGACATCAATTCCTTCATCTCGGACGGTGCTAGACGATAAGGCGCTTTCGCGACGGGTTGGGCTCCTGGTTCTAAATCTATATGGATCTCTATTTCTTGCTCCGGTGGCAACCCCGGAAGATCCTCAGGTAATACTTCTGGCTAGTCGCGCAAGATAGGAACATCTTTCATTTCTTTCACCTCTACCGTAGCATTGACAGCATACGCCAGGTAGGCACCACAAACTCGCCTTAACAAACCCTTGGATTTTATCATCGAAATGACATTAAGCCCAGAAGTATCCTTATCACCATAGGCCGTCACCGCACTACCATCCAAGGATTTTTACCTTATTATCCTACTCTTACATACTATCTGAGCCTCATACTCTGACAGCCAATCTATGCCCAAAACCACATCGAACCCTCCTAAGGTCATAACAAACAAAGTAATAGGGAACTCATGTCCCTCTAACCCTATCTTATAGTCCTTAACCATCCTCATTATTTTAACCGAAGTGTCACTAGCGGTTTATACTACAAAGGTTTCAGACACTCTGCAACATTTCATTTTAGCTAGTTATTAAATGGTGTAGCTACGAAACTTTTATTCGCACCCGAATCAAATAATACTGAAGCGGAAATACCGTTTACTAAAAACGTACTAGTGACGACATCTGGAATCTGGTTGGCTTGTTCTTGAGTCAGCATGTAGGCTCTAGTTCTTGCTCTAGCCTGATCAACCTTTTTCTTTCCAATACCCCCAGCTCCACCATCAGTACACTCTCTTGCCATATGACCCATCTTACCACATTTGTAGCATGCGGGTTTCGCATCATATTCATTAGCATAGTGCCCCACCTTCCCACACTTATAACAGGCATTTTTCCTAAGCCTACACTCTCCACCATGAGCCTATCCACATTTGTGACACACATCCGAACCCGTACCCCACTTGCACTCGCCACCGTGCACATTTCCACATGTCTTGCATGTCTTTCTCTCCCACACCTTCTGCTTCTTGTCATTAGGGTTCCATAACTGAGTACCTGGTCATTTGACAAGAGAAACCCATTTCTTATCCTTCTTCTCTTCCTCCACCACAACATCTACCGACAAGTCGTCGTAAACCATTTATGCGAGCCCTATAGCATAATCAAAGGTAGCAGGTCTACTAGCCTTGACCAAGACGAGAACATTCTGTGGCACCCCTGATGTAACACTTAATCAGCTTGGCCTCAGTGTTCACCATGTCCGGCAGCAGCCTAGACAGGCGGTTGAATTCAGTGGTGTACTCGCGGTGTGTCATCTTTCCCGCCTTCAGACTCAAAAACTTCATTTCAACCCTTTCAACTTCCGCATCCGCACAAAACCTCTTCATTACCAACTCCTTCAGATCATCCCACCTCATCGCCTTTATCTATTCTCGACTCTTCCTCTGCTCAACTGACTCCCACTAGTGCATCGCCTCATCACCGAAGGACTGGATAGCATAACCCACATCTTGGTCAGGACGGCACTCACTAATTCGGATAATTTTTATCCATGGCGGTTATCCATTAAAGAGTAGCGATTGCGTCTCCCAAACCAGTTAGCTTTAGCGGGTCACAACCTTTAAATGACTTGTAGTTGCACCCACCTCGGCCCCTCCTCCTATCATCAACCTTCACTGACTTAACCACACTCGACGCCTCCCTCTCCCTTTCATCCTCTTTCCTACCACCTCCTCATGTCCTTTCAGCCGTTCTTTCACGGCCTCCAGCAGACCCTTCAGGATTCAAGTTCTTCACAGCAGTGGCTACAACTTGAACAATAGCTGCTTGAATTGCAGGGTCAAGTTGAAACCTTTCATTGTTGTTTGCGTTTCGCCAAGCTACTCTTCCTTCATCTACGGTGTTGGACGCTGCTTCAAACAAAGGTCGTTGGACACGAAGAGGCCTGCAACGACGTCCAGTGCGGCCTCCTGCTCCAACAACTGCCCTAGATCTAGCCATCATATTATGGAAAGGAAAACATAAACGTCAACACTTAAGGAACTATTTAGTACAAGGATAGTAAGGCAAACGGGTAATAACATTGGCCAGCTATGATTAGCTGATCACGTTACTTTCCGTGTCCTATACACTTCCCCTTATGAGTCTATTTGTGCTGGTTCCACTCTTAAACAATTAATCAATCAAACAATCAAGAAATCCTATCCCTAACTTACACATATCCTTTCTTTAGCCGTTAAGCTAACATTAACATTCATTATTTAACCATACACTTTACCGTTACTGAGCTTACTTGAGTGACACATGGCTATCTTGAACTGGCATCTTCTTTCTTTTCTTACTTAAATCACATTCTCTGTTCGAGTCTAAGCATGTAGGATGCTCAAATCTCTCAAACTTTGCGCTGATACCAACTTGTAAGGCCCCGTTACCGGTTCCCTACTTTGGACGTTGGATTTAATCATAAACATAGTTCTACAAATCAGAGTTTATTAAAACTTTTGCGAAATAATAATAAAAGTCAACCATTCATTAAAAACGTTCATAACTTGTCTTTTAAAACATAACATAGCATATAATATCAAACATCATAACAGATCTTCAGATGCCAGCCTCTTCGCTCTTGCCATGTATCCTGCTTAAACCAATTGTCTCAATCTGTTAACCTACGTACATACTAAAAGTCAGCTACGCTGAGTGAGTTCTAGTTAATCACATAACTTACTTTACATACACATACACGTTCCTGAAGTTACGCATTACATACTTAGCATGTTCATCACTCTTTCATATACATTCATAACTAACCTTACATTATAAAGGGCATTTCACCCTACATACCTCGGATATTATTAGGGTCCGGTACCCTCCATCCTCGGATATTATTAGGGTCCGGTCACCCTTCATCCTCAGATATTATTAGAGTCCGGTACCCTCCATCCTCAGATATTATTAGGGTCTTGTCACCCTTTCTTCCATACCTTCCTAGCATACTTTTCTAAATACATAATCGTAAGTTTCAAACGTACATAATCATTCATTCTTCATCTTACAACATACATATAGCATCAAACCATTACCTGGCAGTACATGAAATATCCCAAGATCGTTTATGTACCGACAAGAAATCATTCATACATTTCACATAATACATATATGGCATACACTTATCACTTAGGATAAGTGTATTAACTAATCACATCGAGTATGAACACAGCCTCGAAAACATAACAAGGAATGGGGCTAGAAACTCACCAGAATGCGGTTACGTTCACCGTTTATGGTTATTCCTTTCTTGAGCTGTGCACGACTAACTGTATAACAATTACACGTATCAATTTAACTATCACCACCCATATCGCGTTTCTAGTTTAATTATTACCCTCAACGAACGGGGGTCCCCGGGGGCAGCACCCCTGGCAGTGGGGTCTAGGGGCAGCAACCCTTAGCATGGTCCAAGAGGCAGAGCCCCTGGCTGGGGTCGAGCTGCCATGTCAGCTTGGAAAAATTTTATTTCCATGAACTGTCTTAACACATTTTCCATTGGAATTTTAATTTATTATTTTATTTGCTAACTTAAAAGGTTCAAGGGATTCTTTGTAATTAAATCATTCTTTTCTAAGTCCAGGGACCATTCTGTCATTTTATTAAACTTCTAGTTCGTCACCCAGTTCTTAACGAACTGGGGTTCATTCGTTACTTCTGTCTTTCATAACGAATTGGTTAATTCGTTACTTCATAACTGATATACGTCAATTTATACATCTTGATTCCCTTGTAAGTTATGTCTATTTAATGTTTTAAGTTCGTTTTAGTTAGAGTTTCGTATATCTTTCTTTTATTTAAGGTTTTGAGTCAAGATTTATCCATTTATTATGTTTTTTATTATGTTTTATATCTTTTGGTGTCTTGAGTGTTAAGCTCTAATTCTTTCTATCATATCATGTAAAGTTTAAGTACATTTTGCTCGTTAATGGTTACATGATTGTTCCACTTAGCGTTTCGATTTGTTTTCATGTAGATGGTGATTTGTAAGTCAAGAAAAAGAAGGTCTAGAAGGTTCTAAACGTTACTTGGAGTTCAAGAAACGGATCTAACATGATTAAATAATAAATAAAAAGCAAAAAACAAAAATTCCCTATTTAGGGCACCGTCGCGCGCTAAGGCAAAGGGCCAAGGCGGCCGCGCGTCGCCTAGGCCTTCTGGTCAGCCAAAAACTGCAAAGCCCAAGTCTGTTTCTTATTTATATAAAGGATTGCAAACCTAGCCAATTCTAAGACTTTTGGCAGCCGATTTTGGAGAGGGAACTAAGGTATTGAAGGTGATTTGAAGCTAGGAACCAAGGAGGATCGAGAGAGCTTTCATCCGGGTGTTCAAGGATCAATCGCAAAGGGTTTTATCGCTCTAACTTTCGTTCCTTGTTCATTATTTGTCATGTCTTTCCTCTTTGTTTTTAATACTTGTTTGGGATTATTTTTAATAATGATTCTAGGCTAGACTTCATGTCTACCTAGGTTTGATGAACATGATTGACGCTTAATTCTTGCTTTGGACAATTGTTTGATTATGGTTTCGTTTTATTAATAGTAAAAGACTTGGTTTTGCTTTCATGATGCGTATAAGTGTTTATTATCTTGGTTAATTATTAACTATTGCTTCACATGGATCTTTTATCTATTGATTGTGTTCTTAGATTTAGGGTTTATGTTTAATCAATTACTTGGTGTTTTGATTATTATTGTTGAATAGGCCTATTAGATCATAGAAGCTTGTTGATAGTCGGTTAGGGTTTTAAATGTTTTGCTAAATTCCAATAGCTGTAAGGCGAGGAGTTGTTCGTGTGTCTTGGTCAATTGCATGCTAGGATAGTAGTGACAATATTCTTGCTTATTGTGTTGATCCATGTTCATGATGTCATGTTTAATTTATCAAGTTATCTAAGGTTTAGTGTTTCGTAAGATTGCTTGCTTTAGATACTATTAATTAACCCTAATTGATGACTTTGCGGAAATCAATATAACCGACTGCTTAATAATCTAATAATCATCTTTGGGATGTCGTTTGATTCAGTCAAGGGTCCTTTAGGGTTTGTTAGATGAATACGTTTAGAAATCAGTTTCCATAATCTTGTTATTTGTTCATTGCTTGATGATTGTTGATGCATGGGATTCTTACCTAGGTAGATTCCTTCTCTTTTTGGTTCCGATCTTGTGTTTGGTTTCTTGTTTCTACTTTACTTGCTTATTTGTTTTCTTAGTTTAATATTAGTTTTAAAAACCCCTTTAAAACATTAATAATAAATATTCGTGTTATAAGTCGAGTCCAATTAGTTAATTAACGTAATTTATAGAGTCCTGTGGGTTCGATATTCCGGACTTACTTAGCTTTAGTACAATTGATCGGTTCACTTGCCGGTGTTTTGTGTGGTTGAGTATTAAGTCTAGTTTTTATTACTTGTTTTGTTAAGTTAATATTTAATTGACTGTTTTTAGCACATCAAGTTTTTGGCGCCGTTGCCGGGGACTCTTGGCGATTGCGTTATTAGCTTTACTTGGACTTATCTGCTACATCCGTGCTATTTGTTTTATTTTTGTTTGAGTTATAGGAGTCTAATTTAAGTTTTAGTTTATTTTAGTTTATTTTTAAGTCTTCGAGTTTACTCACTTCGTCTTTTGCGTTTTTCAGGTTTATGCCACATCTTCGTTCGCAAGGACCACCACTGGATAATCTTGGATCTTCTCCGTTGAAGACCGAGGCTAGTTCGTCAGTAGAAGAACAACCGTCAGAACCCGCATCTACACCAAATTCTTCACCACCCAGTTCACCACCCGAAAGTCCTAGAAGTCAAGATCCAATGGCAGACAATAGGACAATTGCTGCTCAAGCCTTCGATGGCTTAACCGAAAACCAGTCATGCATCGTCGTTCCCCAGATCGAAAACCCCAACTCGTGGAAAATTCTGTCATACGTCATGAACAACATCGTTCAAACCATTCAGTTTAATGGGCGTGATGACGAGGACGCACCGGCTCACATTAACCGACTTTACTATGTTCTTAAAACTTTTAATTTACAAAGTGTTACCAAAGATGCTATTTTCTTACATTTGTTTCCGTTTTCACTTGCAGGTAAATCAGCCACTTGGCTTGACACTCAGCCGCCCGGCACGTTCACTACGTGGGAAGCACTACGTTCGGCATTTATCAAGAGATACTTCCCACCTGCTAAAGCGGCTATTCTTCATGATCAAATTCACTCGTTTCACATGGAGCCGAGGGAGCAATATTGTCATGCTTGGGAGCGTTTTCAGAGCTTGCTGTCTCGATGCTTACAGAATGGTCTCACACCATGGGCTCTCGTGGAGAAAGTTTACAATGGGTTGAACTATGAAACCGAAGTTCGGTTCGACACGGTCGCGGGAGGAAGTCTACTGGCTAGGAAGAATGTCACCGAGTGTAACGAGATGTTTGAAAGCTTCGCTCAATCGGACCTTGCCAAAGTGCCACATCGCGGGAATTCCACTCCCGTTAGCAGTACAATATTGCTCCCTCGGCCGCCCGGCACGTTCACTACGTGGGAAGCACTACGTTCGGCATTTATCAAGAGATACTTCCCACCTGCTAAAGCGGCTATTCTTCATGATCAAATTCACTCGTTTCACATGGAGCCGAGGGAGCAATATTGTCATGCTTGGGAGCGTTTTCAGAGCTTGCTGTCTCGATGCTTACAGAATGGTCTCACACCATGGGCTCTCGTGGAGAAAGTTTACAATGGGTTGAACTATGAAACCGAAGTTCGGTTCGACACGGTCGCGGGAGGAAGTCTACTGGCTAGGAAGAATGTCACCGAGTGTAACGAGATGTTTGAAAGCTTCGCTCAATCGGACCTTGCCAAAGTGCCACATCGCGGGAATTCCACTCCCGTTAGCAGTACATCCTCATCTGCTCGAGGTGTACACCAGGTTAATCTGGATACTAGTGTGGCTGCTGCTTTGGAATCACTAACTCGAGAGGTTAAGGAGCTGAAGGCCAAGGTGGACAGGTGTGAGTTTTGTAGAGGTGGACATGGTATATTGGAGTGCCCGGTGATGAATCAACAGGTCGATTTTGTTGCTGGTCAGAATAGGTTTCCCAACAATTACAACAACAATAATCAGAGTTGGAACACCTAGAAAAACCCGAATCAGAATAATTCCAACTGGCGTCCGTCAGGCGCACCACCCGGATTTCAAAATTCTTATGCTCCAGCACAGGGTCAGTATTTTAATTATAATAATACCAATAATACTAATGTTCAAAATAATGTGCAGGATTCGAACGGTGGAATTGGGCGTTTGGAAGAGATGATGAAGCAAATCCAGGAGAGAGATCAAGTTACACAGAAAAAGTTTGCCGAACACGATTTGCTTTTCAAGAATCAACAATCTTCTATTCTCGATATTCAAAGAACTGTTGGTGATATTGCTCGTCGTTTAGAAGAAAGGTCTCCAGGTCAGTTTTCGGGTATTCCTCAAACTAATCCGGCTGCTCAATTGAAAGCCATCTCCACTCGTAGTGGTAGGGTTTTTGGTCCGGAGGTAGTTAGTAAAGAAATTGGGAAAAACGGGGACGATGAATTGGTAGATGAGGAGATAGAGGTAGAGGCTCCGGATAAGTCACAAGTTACGACACCGATTATTGAGCCACTAGTTGAAAAGAAGCCGGTTGGAGTTTGGCCACCACCACACATCATTAACCCTGCTAATTGTCCCGTATCCCGCTCGTCTAAAGCATCAACAATATACGAAAGATTACGGGTATTTTCTTAATATATTTAGCCAATTAAGTGTTAACCTCCCGTTCGTCGAAGTCCTCCAGCATATGCCTAAATACGCTAAATTTTTGAAAGATCTTCTTAAAAGGAAGGATAAGTTGGAGGAGTTTTCGACTGTACCGTTGAATGGAGAGTGTTCTGAATAGTTCTAAATAAAGTTCCGGAAAAATTACCTGACCCCGGCATTTTTACCATTCCATGTCTTTTCGGAAGTGATACAACGTGTCAAGCATTAGCCGATCTTGGAGCTAGCATAAACCTCATGCAGTATTCTTTATATGAAAAGTTGGGTCTCGGAGAGCTCACCCCTACTCGTATGACGTTGTCTTTAGCCGATCGTTCCGTTAAGTATCCGAGGGGTGTCGTGGAAAATTTTCTTGTTAAGGTAGATAATTTGGTTTTTCCCGCAGATTTTGTTGTTTTAGATATGGAGGCCGACGAGAGAGTTCCTATCATTTTGGGTCTTCCGTTTTTACGTACTGCTAGGGCAATCATAGATGTGTTTTAAGGCAAGATAACTCTTCGAGCTGGTGATGATAGTGCCACTTATTTGGCGAAGTCCATGAGGCATCCGTGTGGTCAAGACGGTCTCATTGATCCATGTCACCCAGTTTACTCGATAGAATCAATTATCTCGGGCATGGGCCCTAGTCTTGACGATTCCCATTCGATGAGTATTAGTGTGAAAAAGGGGCGAGAGGGTTCTAGTTCTCGAAAAATGGTAAAGTGTGTTGGAGAAAGATGTGGTGGAAAGCGTAAGTTTGAAAAGGTTCGTGGAGTCAGAAAGAAGAAGACAAAGGTTGATGAATGGTCGGATCGTGATTCGGAATTTTTGAGGGCATTGGAGTTCTACCGAGGTGGAGGAAGCTCCACTCGGTCCGCCACGTGATTCGCATAACATGGGTTCTTGAGTGAAAACTCAAGTGTATAGTTTGTATATTTTATTATTTTTATTTTATTTTCTTTGAGTCCCTAACGTAGTTTTTTGTAGTTTTTCTTTGTTTTTTGTGTTTTTGAGTTTCGCTAGTTTGGAGATTGAATGAGCTAGAGAGACGATCCCCAAGGAAGAGTATATTACAAAAGATAAGTGTGGGGATGATGGAGCAGCTGAAACGTATACTTTATATTTATTATTTGATGCTAATTATTCATGATTTATTTGTCGGTTGATGTGAAACACTTTAATTGCTTAATATCTATCATTATGATAAGATACATTTTTAGATATGTTTGTTTTGTTTTGCCGCTTGCGTTCGTGTGAGAGAGAAGGAGTTACTATTTGCTGAGCACGTTCGTAGTTGGAGGGCATTCATGGAAGAAGACCTTGGCATCATATTTCATGCGCATATTACCAGCTAAGTCTTTTCCTTTATCTAGCTTGTTAACTTTTTATTTTGCTTTTGTTTTTAATTTTTAGATTTTTAGTTTTTTTGTAGTCCGACTTTATTTTAATTTTATTTTTATTTTGAGTCGTCCTTATCCTTGCATTGAGGACAATGCATAATTTAAGTGTGGGGATAGGATATTTGAGTCGTAGTTTAAGTTTGCTTTAAATTAAAAAAATTGAAAAATGTTTAAAAATGTCCCTTGAAGTGAGTGTTTTTGCGTTAAAAGTTGGAGATGACGATATTTATCGGAAATTGGTTTTTCAAACTAAAAATAATATGAGATAATTAAAAGAAAGCGCACTTAACTTGGGATGTGTCGGTAGGCTCAGCGTTGAAAATGAAAGGGCAAATTTGATAAAATGGGTCGGAAATCTCTTGTGGGTAAAGCGTTTTGTCCGTAAAAAATAAGTAATGAAAGGTCAGCCATACTCAAGCCTCAATTCTTGGTATGAAAAGTGAAAATATTACAAAGTTTGAAAAGTTTTAAAAAATGTGAATACGTTATCATATGATGCTTGGGTAGGTTTAACGTTAGAGTATGTCATGTAGCATGTGATATAAATCTTAAACTGCTTAGCTTTAGTGTTTTACACATCATTGGCGTATGGTTTTATAACCTTAAATCTTGTATTGATGGGATGCCTCGGGTCCGGAGACCATGGGTCTGTATGCCGATTATTCATCTGGGTATTCACAATTCCAAATGGGGCTGTGAATATTTAAAATAAAGCTAAAAAAGAGCAAACCCGCAGATTTCTACCACATAAGTCTTTAAACATGATCACAAAAAGTACAAAAGTACAAATGCATTACAGACTTGATCATTCACGCTGTTAGCCATGTGGGGTCCCCTTGCTCGCGTCTCATTACCATTAAGAAACGGACCACAAGGGACACGACACATGTAAGCCCTACAGATGAAATTTTGGATACTAACCTATGGTAATGGTTCGATGTATTGCTTGATGACGGGGGTATGTCATGTTGTGGGGAACACTAGCTATAAATTAATTGAACCCTAATTATATCTAATGGCTTCCTGGTAGGCTTTGATGCTTGGTAAAGATTAAGGCATGAGTTTGACTATTCATGAAATAAATAGAGCAACAAAAGTTTTAAATCTGCTAATTTTGAGGTTTAAGTCAAGTCGGGGTGGTCTGGTCCGGTAAAAGCTGAAAATAAGCGGGTCTTAATTGTGTAAACCACTGAGTAATATTATTATCGGATCTTATTTGTCTCGGTAAAGATTAAGGCATGAGTTTAAGTAGACAACAATATCGGTGATCGCGGTTTTTGCGTTTTTCTAAGCTTTAAAAATTAACCTATATGTTTTTAAGACTGTATTTTCCGATTCTGATCCAACTGCATTAGACTTTTTCAGGGATGAAAAAAGAGTATGTGTGGGGATATTAATAATGAATTAACCTTCAAGACGAACTGAACATTATAACGAACTGGCTCTTATAACGAATGACCCTTTTATAACAAACTGGTCATCATAACGAATTGGACCTCATAGCGAATGCCCCCTATAACGAACTGGACCATCTATTTCGTTATCTCCTTTTAACGAATGGCTATAATGAATTGGGGTTAATTCGTTATCGTTTCCTTAATGAATTTGGATACGAACTAAGGTTAGTTCGTTAAGCTTCCGTTAACGAATCAGCTGACGAATTGCCTCTTGTTCGTTAACTCTCGGTTAACGAATTAGGGTTAGGTCATAGAATGTCAGAACATTCTCTGACATCCCCCTTAACCTCGTACCTACTTTTCGGCGCCGCCGGAAAACCGTAATTTTGCCGGAAAAACGAGATCTCACTCGTTTTCCACAGTTTTTGGTCCCGTTCGATCCGGATCTGAGCTAGGGTGACCCCTAAGCTCATCTTTTGTTCGGTTTATACCCGATTCCATACGGATCTCATGACTTTAACGATTTAAGGGTTTCGACTTGTCGTTTCGTGACTAAATCTAACGGGTTTGAGCTCATACAATATCATACTATCATTACCTTGGATCGGGATCAGTTTTCTTCCCTGGTTTGGCTAGAGAAAAGAGAGAATCTAGAGAAAAAGCTTAAGTGTGTGTTTTGGGTGGTGTATGGAAAATGTGTAAATGAATGGATTATTTGGTAATTAAGGTTTATATAATTATGGATCATGGGCTTAAGCCCATGGTCTTTCCTTCTTTCTTTCCTAGACCAAGTCCATAAACCATACCCATTTAACCCAACACTAGCCCGATTCATAATAACTCCTGTTTTCATATTATTAACTGAAAATCGAAAACGGGATGTTACAGTTCGTTTGATTATATAAAAAGAATCGCGGGTTGTCACCCTAATATCTCGTGTTCGTTTGTTTGATAAGTTCGTTTTATATGATTGTCTGATCCGTCTGATCCAACATTCAGGTCCGGGATTTTCGGTATCGGTACCGGTCGATACCTATACGGTACAGATCTCATCCTACCGTCTTGTACTGATCCCTACACATCTGGCCACCGCTACAAGAGAGTTCTTACAGTCCCGATTGATGCTATTTGAAATTCCAAGAACTTATAATTGTTTGGATAAAGTATACTACTCATTTAAGCATTTGGTATTAAGGTAAGGATAACCTGTTAATATTACTTTTATAGTACGATGATATGTATGCTATTTTTCTATAGTACCAATTGTTTAATAAGTGTTAGGTTTTTTTTTGGTTTAAGTACGAATCGTTTATTGATTCAAATGAATAATTGATATTCGGTATTATTTTGATTTCTTATGAATTGACGTGACATGTTTTTGAACCCTGATGTATGTGATGAATAATTTTGATTTTGGATTTCCAGATATTCTGACATGTTAGCCTATTTTTACGGGTTTGTTGTTATAGTCGTTTTGTGAGGAACGTGAGTTGAAACGTATAAATCGATCATGGAAAAAGATACATCGTCTCAATATTGAATGTAGATTAATGATAAGAAAATGAAATTTGTCTGAAGTTTATGCACTACTACACAAAAGGAGCAAAAGCGACTGGAATTTGCGACCAACCAAAATGGTCGCAAAATTAGCCACCGTATAGGCGACCAAATCAATATCGGTTGCAATTTACCGACCAAATCAAAATCGGTCGCAAAATCAGGGACCAAAACAAAATTGGTCGCAAAATTAATGACCGAACATTTTCGGTCGTTAATCTGTCGTAGTTGTAGCGACCGGAGTTTTTTCGGTTGCAAATATGGTTACTAATTTTGTTTTTTTAAATAAAATTATAAACTATAAATATGTTTGGTCGCAAAAACGGTCGCAAATTTTTTCGACCAAATTGATTTTGTCACAAAGTTAGTTGGTCGCAAAATTAGCGACCGAACATTTCCGGTCATTAACCGCGACCAAAATGTTTCAATTGTAAATATGGTCGCAATTTTAAAGTAACAAAATAGAATTTATTTGGTCGCAAAAATGGTTGCAACTATTTACACCGAATTATTCGGTGGCAAATTAGCGACAAAACAAGATCGGCCGAAAAAATGACGACCGAAATTATTCGGTTGTTAATCGTCACAGATGTAGCGACTGAAATTGTTTCGGTCGCAAATATGGTCTCTATTTTTAAAGAATATAGTATATTTAAAAAGGTCGAAAATTAAAAAGAAAAAACAAATAGTTTGTGATAATATTGTTAGTAGTGGTGGTAGTGGTAATAGTGGTAGTAGTAGTTGTAGTGGTGGTAGTAGTAGAAGTGGTAGTAGTAGTAGTGGTGGTCGTAGTAGTAGTGGTGGTCGTGGTAGTGGTGGTCGTGGTGGTCGTGGTGGTGGTGGTAGTAAGTCGTAGTGGTAGTAGTAGTCGTAGTAGTCGTAGTAGTAGTCGTAGTCGTAGTCGTAGTAGTAGTAGTAGTAGTAGTAGTAGTAGTAGCAGTAGTAGTAGTAAACAAACGACAGAATTATGACAATCCTTTTTTCTTCCCATTACCCGAACCACATACCCGAATCATATACCCGAAAAGTTCTTTGTATTTTCTTTAGGTTGTGAAGTATATATATACTCAATTAAAGATTAACCCTTAAAAAAACCCGACTTTAGAAATTAAAAGCCCCTAGTTCAGGTTATTCGGGTCTACCAAATTTTAGGTATTTTAACCTAGATACCAACCTGATTATCTTATCTCGGGTTCGGGTTAAGATCTTATTTGGTTTGGATAAATTTGGGTCGGGTTATTCGAGTCTCGGGTCGCTTCTAATCAGGTATGGTATTTGAATACTGTTAAAAAGCACACAATCAAACTCAAGAAGTTTGTTGCATGTGTAAATAAATAATTCATGGCACCAAAGTACAGATTGTGTCACCTATAATAATAATAATAACTAGTGTACTTACTGCCACGTTGCTCCGGACGGGTTGGTAAAACCCGGACGATGATGAACCCAAGCGTTATCAGTCCCGAGTGTTGAAACGGCAAGTGGATGCGACTTCGATCGATTTCGGTTAAGTGTATTATGATACCATAACTAAACACCGAAAATGAAAGAAAAACATATAAAACTTGAGGTGGATCAATTGGATGTTGTCGGTCGGTAAAACTCAGGCGTTAGGAAGATCCGAGAATTGTCAATCCCAGACGTTGATGCGGTGAGTCTATGCATATTAGGAATATTTCCGTCATATTCGTTACGATACCGGAATAAAACAGAAAAAAAAAACACAAAATTGGCGTTTGGTAGGTTTCATACGCTCATTAGCGTACTAGAATTAAAACAAAATGCAGGTGAGTCTATTAAAACAAAATTCGGGTGAGTCACGTTCGTTACGGTGGCGTCGATTGGTTAAATCGAGCATTTTTTACGGTGGTGTCGATTGGTAAAATTGAGCGTTGGTAAAACTTGAGTGTTGTTGGTCCCCATCATTGAGGTTGTCAGTCTATGCGAGTTGTTCGGTTTTTCTTTATGTTCGTTATGTCTTTTTTATAATCAAAACTAAGTCGTTTTGATGAGTTTTGCGTATAAGGTTAGACGACTAACGGTATCGTATTCCTCTTATATAATTTTACCTGAAAACATAAGATAATAGTATTGTTAGCAAAAAGAAAAAAAAAAGCACAAAAGTATGCATGTATATAATAGGGATCGAACACCCGCAAGGAACTCACCATGGAGTTATCACCACAAACAAACCAATAAACCATTAATCCATTATACCATATTGATTAAAGCTCCAAAGAGAATTAATAAAAGGACAAAACTATCAACTAAAACCAATTTCTGTGATACTGCCAAGCAAATTTTATCAATATACTACTACTACTACTAATAATAATAATAATAATAATAATAATAATAATAATAAACAAAACGATGGAATATAGCAATCCCTTTTCTTCTCGTCGTCTGATTCAACGAACACACCTAAAATTTGAAAATTTCAAGCCTCATCTGACCCTAAACCTCAAATCGATCTTACTATAGCCCTCCTAACACCGTTGAGTCATTTGATCCTGCTTAAATCACGCCGACTCGTTGCCCGTATTCTTAATCAACTGAGTGACGTGTTCATTTGATTGTTCCTAACTTACAAATCAACAACTTCTAGTCATTCAAGATTTTGGATACAACCCCACTGAAAACTAAACAAAATATGGTTAGTGTTTATCAATCAGTATCAATCAATCATGTTATTTGGATAGATTATGAATTATGTGTTAGCAATTTTACATTTTTTCAATAACCAGCATTCTGTAATGGATTCGGTATTCCCGTGGATTACCGGTAACTATACCGCCTAGGGTCGAAACGGATTGCATTCTAAAACACGAACCGATATTGGTACCGGTACCACCTAGTTCCAAAACGGATTGCATCCTAAAACACAAATCGGTACCGATTTAAATCGGTCAGGATGGTAGTGTTCGGTACCGGGATGGTACCAGTGCTGGGAACTATTTGCTCATCCCTATAATTATCTATATATACTAAAAGAGATTGCTGGCGCCACAGAATGGAATTATGCATATTTTTTATATATGTTTAATTTAATGTAGGATTATTGGTCGGCTGAGATGTTAAATGTCCTTTTATAATAAGCATTGCATGCCAATATTAACCTTCAAATATGACTTTTGTAAGATCAAGAACTTGGGCGGTCTGCCACCGTAGATGAAATTTGGATGTAGTCACACGGGAAGAAAGGGACAAGACCTTTAGATAGATTGGCAAATTGTAAAGGATGAGAGGGTTCTGGAGATGCAAATGCTTTGGATGAGATCGATATACATAACGATTTTGATTGTGTTGACACCCGAGCAGAGGATTCTCTTGTGAGTTTCTTTACTTATAAAATGTATGTTCTTATTCATTATTTATCGAAAGTTATAAATATTACAAAACATTATTTTCTTGTATGTTATAGATATCATATCATAAATATGTCAAGGAAAGGCATGGAGATGATGCTAGCAAGCGCCCGCTATTTGATCCAGACTATTGGGTACAAGCTGTTGGGGGAAAGAAAAAAGTTAGAATTTATGGGGTTAATGATATCAGTGACCCACATGCTGTGATGACGGGTACACCGTCAACACCGGGTACTAGTGCTTCGTATTTACCTGCAAGAAATGAAGAGGTATGTTTATTCTATTTTGGTCGACTTTTTCATTTATGTTTAAGTGATATAATATATTATTTTGTTAGTTTTTGTTCTTAAAAATACATGACATTAAATGAATAGGAGTAAATAAATAGGGGACAGGACTGGAACCGGTTAAGCCATATTTTCAAACCCGAATCTGACGACTACAAATGGGCTAGTCCAGACCCTGAAACGGGTTCTACGGGTCAGGTTGGAGGGTTTCACGGGTCTCTTATTGGCCATTAATATGCAGCTAAATGTTTTTAAACAAGGTTTAAACTGGTTTACAAAATTAGAAAGTATGTGAATATTTCAGTGTGTTTTGATCAAAATCTGGTTATGTTCTAGCCTAATAGATTGGGTCCATTAATATATACTGTGTTTGAGGATGATTTTAAGAAAATAAAAAAAGATATCTATGGTGTTCTTTTCATTTCTTTATCCAAATTTCTCCTTATTATTCTGAATAATATACTTGTAGAGTCAGAGAACGTTCAGATGATCACTAGGTTCATGGGTGGTTCTTCCGCAATTTACTTTCTTTTGCTAGCAAAAAAGCGCTTTTCAAAGCTCTTAACCCTCTTTTCCTTTCTGGTAAACACATGTTATCTATTCGTTCTTAATCATCCTAATGTGCCTGATATAGGTTTAGTTCCGATTTGCACTTAAACATAAATGAAAAAGTCGACCAAAATAGAATAAGCATACCTCTTCATTTCTTGCAGGAAAATACGAAGCACTAGTACCCGGTGTTGATGGTGTACCCGTCATCACAGCATGTGGGTCACTGATATCATTAAACCCATAAATTCTAACTTTTTTCTTTCCCCCAACCATTATACATAGTTTACTTTTGTATAGAAAATGTGATGAATAAACGAAGTATAGAATCCCATAACTATGTTACAAAAGTTTGATCTTCACGGGCTCACGGTTCCAACATTGTTCCGCAGGGTATGATCCAGACTGAAACGTTTCCTGCTTATGTTAAATCTTCGAACCCGGATATGTCTTGTCGAGTACACCTGGTTATGGGGAATACGAGTTTGTTAAATAGGTTTGGCGGGCCGGTTACATGGGTTTGGCGGATGTGACCCGTTGGATGCTCACCCCTAACAATAAGCATAATAAATTAACAAAATATATAAAAGAGAAAATAAGTACTATTTAGTGAGATGTTAAGACCGTTATAATCTTAAAAGTATGATCTGATTTACTTTTACATACTTATAAAAGTTTGTTTCTAATTTTGTATTTATAGGTACAACGATTGAATGGGGAAATAGTGCAATTGCGACAAGGGAAAGAAACGGAAACACTAGAGAAGGAAAAAGAAAGAGCGGAGAAACTTTCAATGATGGAGCAAATAAAGGAAAATAGGGTTGCGAATGCCAAAATGCCAGAGAAAAACGATGAAATGCAAGAGCAAATTCATTTCCTGTTGAAGAACATAACAAAAAGTATCTCTAATTAGTTAAATTTGTTTTTTTTGTTAGCGCATGTAACACCACGTCTTTTACCCTATAAAATTTGAGCCTAAATATACTAATTTAGAAAGTATAAGGACCAGAAATGAATATTTGAAAACTTCACCCATCGCGATACGCGACGGGGCAAGCATAGGGCCCATCGCGTAGAGCGACGGACTTGCACATTAACCCAGGTTTGGGAGGTGTAGCGATACGCGATGGCTCAACCCAAGGGATCATCGCGTAGCGCGATGACGAGGCTAAGTAACGTGGACACGTGTCCAACCACGTGTCAACACATGGCACGATATGACATGCCACGTGTCACGAGCTGGTAAGGCGGTGTAAATTGCGGCGCCGCGATACGCGACAGGTCTGTAGGTTCCCAGCCGGATCTACACAGGAGTATCTCGAAACACGAGGGTGCGGAATCACCTACGTATACGATACGAGTGCTAACAAGAGGAACACGTAAATCACACGCAAACACACAATCACAAAGGAATACTTGTTATATTGCGATGTTGATAAACAAAGACACCAAACACGTAACACCGAATGTCACAAACTTATCCGTCAAAAGTCACACTAAACTGGTAGCCGAAGTTAGGTTATAAAGTATGAAAACTTCGCCTAACATACTAGGCGAAGTTATCCCTAACTTCGCTACTAAACATGTTCGCTTAAACAAGACGCATACTAACATGTTCAACATAATAAGAACAATGTAACGATTACAGACACAAATAAACACGAGATAAATGAACTACTGGCATCATGCACCAACAGACCTCCCCTTGGCAGTAGCTTCATATCTCTAAAATCTTTCTCGCGTCTTGTAATCCAAAAAGCACATACTCTTCGTCATCAAGCATGAACGCCCTGTCTCACACATATTGAGACCACCCTCTGGTATTTCTTCGCTTCATCTTTCCACGCAGGTATGTAGAAAATCTTCTTATGATTGAGTACCTGCAAATCAGCTTGAGACAAATTAACCAAGTGCATTGGATCATACACTCTCAAGATCTCCTGTTCGTCTTCATCTTCCATCACAGCTTCAGCAGTTTGGCAATCAACATACCACAACTTGAGATCCTTCAACACATCCTGGGGCATAAGCTCATAGTAACCTCTTTCAAACACCAAATTGGCTTGTACTTCATCACCATCTAGGGCTTACCGTTAGCCCTCATCCCCCGTTCCTTATCTTCAATCAGCTTCCCCTTTTGAGGCTTCAAAAGCTCAAACCTTTTCTCCTTAACACTTTCCTTCCACACTATCTTTCCAACCCATCTTGCAAAATCATCATCACTTTGATTTATCAATCACAACCGAGCCAAATCTTTCACTTCACACTCAGGCAAAGTGTTAAGCGATCTCAATGCCTTAGCAAAATATTGAACCCCATCATATCGCTTTATCACAAACAACTTTAACTGTTCATCATACAACCAGCAAATAATACCTTTCTTCGATTCAGCATAACCCTTGATACTGTAACTTTTCTTGAACATTGCGGGTACCACTGGCTTCTTTGTCTTGACGAACCATTGCGCACAGCCTTCTTTCCATCTTGGCTATTCTTCCCAGTCAGAATCACCCAACACATTTCCATCTTGAACCACATTTTCTTGATCAACACTTGGAATATCATGCTCAACACTATCATCAATAATCTCTCCTTCATCTAACCCACTGTCAATCTCTATATGTTCACCAATTTTCTCAATCTCACTAATAGTCAGCACATCGTCACCCAACTCATACTAATCATCATCAACAACCACTATCTCACCACCTGTACTGCCTGACGGACCAGCAGACTCCCCCTGAGATGTGGAAGCCCCAAGAGTTTGTTCAGTTCTTGGCAGCTCACCACATGCATCTTTCGATGCATTGGGATCATCGTCTCTGTCCTGTCTCTTCTTCGTTCTCAGCTCATCACCCTTGCAACTAGTCTCCCCCTGAGATGCTAAGAACTGTTTAAGAGCATCAAAGAGTTTACCGTGTTCGATAAGAAGGGATGACTGAATCTGGTTCTCAGCCATGAGCCATTGAATAGCTTGTGTCTAATGAGGTTTATCCTTGACTGCTCAGCAACAACTCTTTCAAGTGCTGCAATCCTCTTATAATCAGACAGGGTGGCATCAAAATCAAACCGCATGTGAGATATGTCTTGAGCATAAGGCGGTGGAATTCCCAAACTTGCTGGAATATCAGATGTAGATTGAATAGTAACTGGGGGTGGCATAGAGACAGATAACTCAGCAGTCGCCACCAGCTTGGACTCAACAAATCTAGCAACCACCTCTGATGGAGTAAGAGTAGGAGGTGGCAAAGAAAAATTCTCCGGTGCAGACATTTGTACCGTAGAATGAGCTATACCAGATGGCGTAGATACGGCCATCATTGGTACACTCTAGGTCAGTGGAAAAGGGTCAAACAACGACGTTGGTAATATAGACATACCCGATAACGATGGTGGGGAAAAGCGGATAACACTTGAACTCTCTCCAGCTCTGGCCCTCTTTGATATACGTACAAGTCGATACATCTCATCCAAAAAATCTGACTGACTATAATCAGAATCCTTCTTTCGTTTTCTTTGGATTCTTTCTTGGGCAACAAGAACACGATATGCTTCCACAGCATCACCGGTGGAAGAATCAGATAAAGTTTTCTCTGAATCCTCCACGGAAGCAATAGATGGACCCACAGATGGACCAACTGTAGAAGCATGCACAGTAGTAACATCACCCGTTGAGGCTTGAATTTCAGAAGGATCAACCCTATCCATATCAAAGAAACCTTTCCCTCCAAAGGCAACCTCAAGATCAACTTGTTCTGCTAGAGCTGCAACAGGATCAACAATAGGAATTTCTTGAATAACCGGTGGTGGTTGAACCACCGGAGGTGGTTGAGGAATATGAACTTGTTGAGGTGCTCAATCATTAAATTCATCCTCTGGTGGAGCAACGTAAGTAGTATTGACAAGATACCAGCAGTATGCCTCGGACGTAGCTCAGGCTTGCTACGTGCACTAGATGACCGACATTGTGCAAAAATTCTCTTGTTGATGCTCTCGACATAAGAGATAAGACGACGTTGTGGCAGATTGGGAGCATGATTGAGAATCATCTGTAAGAATCTTGGGTACATCAAGAACCCTTCTCGTGCCACTGCGCGTCGCTAACGATCGATCTCATAAAATACCATCTGACTGAAACTATAAGGCTTGTTGTAAGTCAATGCAGCCATTGCAGATTGTATCATCGCACCCATACCATCTGAACCAGCCTTGCGACCAGACATGCACACAATCATCACGTGCATCGAGAACCGGTCACTGATCCAATAGAAACCTCTTACGCCTTTGTGAATCTTCCAACGGACCCGAATACCCCATACGAAGAAAAGCTCTGTTTCTGAAAGTAGCTGAAAACTCAGTAGGATCCTGAATGGTTTCAACCCCAAACTTTAAAGCTTCCCTGATCTGATTGGCTGAAAACTGTACCACTTGATTTTTCATAGTAGCACGCATCACTGGAGGTTCAACTCGACAGTCATATTCCACTGTCCTCCAGAAGTCTTAAATGTTCGGTAGAGATATCGGTAGAGTAGTTGTAATGGCATGAAAGATACATGAGCGAATGAGAAACGAGATGATCTCATGAAAGTCATCAGCTCCACGACCATCTGGATCCAAAGTAACTTACATTTTGTGACCGGAAAGAATTGTGTCTTATCATCTCCGCCTTCATCACCACCCGTACCACCAGCACCAGCCACAACAGCCATATCTGCAAAAACAATCGAGCTAAGTTAGACAAGTGTGGCAACAGGTGACAACTTCGCTGATTATTATACGGGCGAAGTTGTGGATATAGCGAAGTTAGTAAGTTCGCTTGAAATATAACTTCGCTAGGTATGTAACACGATTACACATTCCAGTACCCAAGAGTACAATATACAAGCAAAGATGATGATGTTGGATACAAGTTTTTATGCAGCGAAGTTCTTATTTTAGCGAAGTTAAGATTAACTTCATCGTAACCCTAAGTTCGCCACATAAACGGTTCATCAGATACACCTAGTTAAGTTGAAGGATGGAGGTTCAACTCGACAAGTGTGGCAAGTTAGAAAAGCAAAGTTAGAGTACTGCAAAAAACAATCGAGCTAAGTTAGACAAGTGTGGCAACAGGTGACAACTTCGCTGATTATTATACGGGCGTAGTTGTGGATATAGCGAAGTTAGTAAGTTCGCTTGAAATAAACTTCGCTAGGTATGTAACACAATTACACATTCCAGTACCCAAGAGTACAGTATACAAGCAAAGATGATGATGTTGGATACAAGTGTTTACGCAGCGAAGTTCTTATTTTAGCGAAGTTAAGATTAACTTCGTCGTAACCCTAACTTCGCCACATAAACGGTTCATCAGAAACACCTAGTTAAGTTGAAGGATGGACAATCAGAGGTTGATCATATGTATATGATTGTGCGATTAAGGTTAAAAATAACTATTTATCATCAAAAAAACCTCCAATCGATCAAGATCAGTGCTTCAAGGGTTTTCAAACCATACCGAATTAAAACTGACATTGTGGTGCAGAGAATCAACAACAAGATATAAATTATGATCCTAAATAGGATAACGAACCTTTATCGCAAACGAGAAACGAATTACACAGAGTTTGATTCAAAGAAATAAGTTCGCCGAGGGTCTAAGAAGAAAAAGGTTTGACCAATTTTGACCTTGTCTGCCTTTTATACTGACGAGGAAAATCCAGTGGCGAAGTTAAGTTCGCTTATGATTTAAGTTCGGCATAGAGGAGATAAAAAAATTTTCAAAGGATCAAACCAAGATTTTAAAGAAGAAACACCATAAAACAAACTACATAACAAAGGTTAAATAAAAGAACGAGATCAAATTTCAGTCTTGCAGAAACCCAACATGTTTTTAGAAAAGATCCGAACAGGAATCATACTGATTAAGAGGCTGTCACACAGATCCATGTTCAGCGTTATTATGACATAGAGAAATAGGTTGTAGGCAAGTATAAAACTTAGTATGCTTTTCATTGCTTCTGTAATACGGATTAAGTTCAATTAAGCTCAAAATTTAGATGGACATCACTTGAGAAATTGTGATGCCTCATATCTATTCTCAAGGCGTATTTGGCTTTCCCCATATCACCCCGAGTTGACTTTGACCCGTAGTGTCTGATCAATCAATATTCAAGTGTCGTCTTTCTGAACTTTCTGATACTTTAAATATTCTTTCACTATACTCAGTCGATGCCTCTTGCTTGATATTTTTGAACAGATAATCTTCGTAAGATTTAACGATAATATTTTTTTTTTAATTTTTTTTGTACATAACAGACGACTGCAAGTTCCGAATCTGGATCACTGCAGAAAAATAACACAGTCTTTGCGGGGATCAAGACACTCACGGGCTCGTGTATGACTGGGTAATCACTTTTCTGCCTATCATTCGGAGAGATATATGTGGAGACATGCACATTTCAAAATGACTCTCCACAGTAAATCAAGTAGTTTTAGTTTGTATCACTTCAACTTTTACGCACCATAGAAAGCGATCATAACATACAATGACTGTTCTAGAGTCTTTTAGGCCTAATAACTTCACCGGTTAGGCACACAAAATCAGTTTATCTATCACTTTCCAAGGTTGGATCAATTTTCACTCAAAATCAGTTTATCTTGCGAAGTTATATACTGAAAAAGTATATCATTTCCCTTAAAAAAATTTATATTCAAATGCCCCAATCAATTCGAAGTCTTTAGGTAAATGGCTATCCTGAAGATCCAGTGGATCAGCAGGACTAACCACATATGAATATGTGTCCATCCGACTAAGTATAATCGACAAAATTTTCAGCGAAGGAATAAAAACTCATCATAAAACGCCCCGGTCGCTTTCAGTTATTAGGTTAATGGCTATCCTTATAGTCTACAAGTAGATGTAAGGACCAAACATATTCAGGAATATGTCCTTCAAACTGAAGCTACCGACATAGTTTTCAGCGATAGTGATGTTTTTTTTAAATAAAAAACACATGGAAAACAAGGTTACTCGGGATTTGTGACACCCGGTAAATTCCCAATCCCTTAAACTAAGAAATCAACCTAATAATTAGGTGATTGTAAATATTAAGCGCGTGCATTTGTTATGTGCGCCCTGCGCGAGCGCGCCATGTTAGTCAGCGCGTGCATTTGTTATGTGCGCCCTGCGCGAGCGCGCCATGTTAGTCAGCGCGTGCATTTGTTATGTGCGCCCTGCGCGAGCGCACCATGTTAAGAACCAGCGTGAGCATATGTTATATGCGCCATGCGTGAATGTTTTGGCTTTATGTTTTCATGTAACTTAACGTTATGTTGTCTATGGATTGACCATCCCGCATGATGCTAAGGCGGGTGCATCCTAGATCGTTTATGCGCGTGCGGAAGGGAACTAACCTCCCCGCATGGCGGGAACATTGAGAGCTAGTTTGTCTGAAGCTCCAAGATGGAATTGACTTCAACATGACTGATCACTATGTTGAAATACCAAGACCACCTGGAGAATCTACAAATGAAACTCAATATCCCCAACTGCGAGAAGGTTACGCACCTACCCGCAGCAAAGAAATGTCCTACACGCAGAAAGCTATGCGCACAAAGTGATGCGCACAGAACACTTAGTCTATTCTCCAGACATAAGGAGATTACTCCCGCCCAAAAGGAAACAGTAGCGTGTTTCAGAGATTTTCCACTTTTTACTGTACACTGATAAAAGTACCTGAAAAAGCACACTGTAACATGAAAAGTCAACTGTCAGCCACCCTATTCTCACCAACCCCAGACCTGCATGTCCTGTTCAAATCAAATCAAGATCTTTTGTCCACTCCTCCACTTTTAAGTAAACAATAAACAATAATAATTTCCATACTTTATCATCATTACCCCTAGATATGAAAAGATTTCAATCCCCTAAAGCAAGGGATTGTGTTCCCTTGAGTTTGCCTATAAATATGTAACCTAAGTTATCACTCAAAACACACTCCAAAGAACTGCAAACTTGCACTAATCATCTCCCGAGCATCCGTTATTTTCGATTCCGTCCCAGTTACTAGGTAAGCCGAGGTTATAACCTTGAGATCTACTTTCCAACCCTTATATCCTCCTATTTCTTGATCTTAATATATATACTTCTTGTTATTTAATCGTATTCTAGACCTTCAAATTCCGAGGCCAACACCAAGAAAACCCGAATCTCGATTAATCCCTTAACAAGAACCACAGGTGAGTCTCACAGCCCCTATTTTCACTGTTTTCACTATTTTTAAACTGTTTTCGGGGCGAGGGACACGTACTTAAATAATGTTTTATCATGGTATACTTACAAGCTATGCAAGCGATTATGTGTTTAAGTTATGTTTCATGATGAGTAATGCAAACGGTTATCTAAGGTTTTCGATGTATGTGCGCTAGAACTCGAGTAAGTGATCACTTTACCATTGGAACTCTAAGGGTAGGGACTGCTGGTTTGATCCACCCACTCGTAGGGGTCGCACCTCTTTGCATGGACGAGTGCCTAGTATGGTCATGGGGCAGTACTATGGGATTGAACCCGCTCGTAGGGGTCGCGCCTCTTTGCATGGACGAGCGCCTTGTTTTCCGGCACAACGTCCGCGCGTAACCCGCGGGACGGAATTATTATTTTAGCTCGTAGTGGCAGCGCCACTTTGCATGGACGAGCACATGTTCCTGAAACGTTCGCGCGTAACCCGCGGGACGGTATTACTTATTTTAGCTCATAGTGGCAGCGCCACTTTGCATAGACGAGCACAGTTCCCAGAAATGTTCGCGCGTAACCCGCGGAACGATTTTATCAGAATATGTTGATATAACTATGTTTCACCAAGCATGTGTTTTAATGATGCTATCAGAATTATGTTTCAGAATGATTTGTATCAAGATTATGATGCAATACGATTTATCAAGTTACTAAGACTTGTGAACTCACTCAGTTTATACTGATTCAAATGTTTTTACGTGTCTTTCAGGAGATAACTAGGTAGCGCATGGAGTCACACTTAGAGCACCTCACGCTGAACATCTAAACTAGCTTTTTGGAAGATTTTAGTTCTATCCCTTCGATGCGCGTGGTTGTTCCCGCCGCGCATGGGGATATGGCGTGGAAATCTTCAACAATTTTTATACTTGGATGTTTTTATGTAATTTTTAAACAATGTAATGTATTTGTATTAAACTTTTCATGCGCAATGAAAATCTTACTTTGAATGTTTGCAATGGCCCGTGCTTAAGTATCAATTCCCACTCGCGCGCGCCCGGCTGTTTCCGCCGCTCAGGGCCGGGTGTGACAGATTGGTATCAGAGCACTGGTTATAGCGAACTAGGAAAAGAAGTTTTAACCTAGACTATAACCGTTGGGGAATCGCATGAAATATTTTTCAAAGAAAATATTTTCAAAAGAAACTATACACACACTTAGGAACACGGGTCACCTTGTCTAGTAAATAATAATAACATTATGTGCTCAGAGTACATGCGCTAAGTCTGATATTTTCATTCTTTTAAAGCGAGAATGCCTCCAACTAAAGCCAAAGGAATTACCATGACACCCGAGGAACTCGCGGAAATAATCGCGCAGGCGATTGCGACGCATGAGGCCAGCAAGGCCGAATCAAGTCAGGGTCGTCAGAATGAGACCCCAGAACCCGAATCAGGAGCCTTGGACAAAGGATGCTCCTATAAGACATTCATGGCCTGTAAGCCTTGGCCATTCAAGGGAACCGAAGGGGCCATTGGGCTCTACAACTGGATTGACAAGATGGAGACAGTTCTCTCCATTAGCGGATGTAGTGAGAACCAGAAGGTCCTTTACGCGACCTGCATGTTCCAAGAGGCAGCTTCGTCTTGGTGGAAGCTTCAAACGAAAACTTTGGGGCGAGAAGTTGCTCTCCACAAGACCTGGGAGGAACTGAAGGAGATGATGATGAGAAAGTTCTGCTCTCGCGCAGAAATCCAGAGTCTACAACAGGAATTCTGGAACCACACCATGGTAGGAACGGATATCGACGCCTACAACAACCGGTTCAACGAACTTTGCCAGTTGGTGCCAGACATGGCAAACACGGAGGAAAAGAAGATCGAGAGGTATATTTTTGGGTTACCTCCTGTTGTTAGGGTTCCGCTCAACGCCGCAGCGCCTCCAACCTTTGATGAGGCGGTAGCGCGGGCCATTACCCTTACAAGGGATACGATCCGTGCAGGTATGTTGACTACGCGCGGAATCGAGCAGCGAACCTCTGATCCCAAGAGGAAATGGAACTCTCACCACCGAGGGTCCGACTCCAAGCAGCCACCGTTCAAGAAACAGGAAAGCGCAAGGGTTTACGCGATTCAGGCCGCGGAGCCACCAAAAGGATACAGCGGGCCTCGCCCATGGTGCAACAAATGCAAGTATCACCACGAGGGTGAATGCGCAAGAATCGAATGTGCCAAATGTGGCAGACCAGGGCACAAGACGATTAATTGCCGTGTCAGAGAAGCTGGAGCAAGCGACAACTGCTACGCATGCGGGAAGCCAGGGCATTTTAGTCGGGATTGCCCGCAAAAGGGGAACCAAGCTCGCGGGAGAGCTTTTGTGATCGGCGCAGGCGAAGCTAAAGAAGAGCCGAATGTGGTAACCGGTACGTCTTTGCTTAACGGACATTTTGCATCTGTCTTATTTGATACTGGCGCTGACCTAAGTTTTATATCCGCTGAGTTTAAAGACTCCCTAGGCCTAGCAACCAGTAGGCTAGACACGCCTTATACTATAGAACTAGCCAATGGTAGGCAGTTATGCGCAAACGAAAGAACTGAGCAATGTGTAATAGTCATGGGAGGTCACGGGTTCAATATTAACTTGTTGCCAATAGACTTGGGAAGTTTTGACATTGTGGTAGGTATGGATTGGTTAGTCGAGAACCGCGCGGAAGTTATTTGCCATGAGAAGCAGGTTCGGATCCCACTGTTGAACGGAGAAACCTTGGTAATTCAAGGGGAAAGAAGGGGAGTTGCGACGAAACTGATTTCGTGCCTAAAGGCGCGAAAGTGCCTAAGGAAAGGGTGCTACGCCTTCCTGGCGCATGTCGTAGAAAAGAAAGGAGATGAGCGAAGAATTGAAGACTTACCTGTAGTGCGCGAATTTCCAGAAGTTTTTCCTGAAGATTTGCCCGGATTACCGCCGCCGCGACAAGTCGAGTTTCGTATTGATTTAGTCCCAGGAGCTGCGCCAGTAGCTCGAGCGCCTTATCGACTAGCTCCATCTGAGATGCAAGAGCTATCCAATCAGTTACAGGAACTATTGGATAAGGGTTTCATACGCCCAAGCTTTTCACCTTGGGGAGCTCCAGTACTGTTTGTTAAGAAGAAGGATGGTTCGTTCAGAATGTGTATTGACTACAGGGAGCTGAACAAGCTGACAGTCAAAAATCGGTACCCCTTACCGAGGATTGACGACTTATTTGACCAGTTGCAGGGATCCAGTTATTATTCGAAGATAGATCTACGGTCAGGATACCACCAACTTAGGGTCCATGAGGAAGATGTGCCGAAAACAGCCTTCCGAACTAGATACGGCCATTATGAGTTCTTAGTAATGCCTTTCGGGCTAACTAATGCGCCGGCTGTGTTCATGGATCTGATGAACCGCGTGTGCAAACCATACTTGGACAAGTTTGTGATTGTGTTTATAGATGATATTCTGATTTACTCACGGACCAAGGCCGAGCATGAGCAACACCTGAGATTGATTTTGGAATTGTTGAGGAAAGAAAAGTTGTATGCGAAGTTTTCCAAGTGCGAGTTTTGGCTTAGAGAAGTTCACTTTCTCGGTCACGTTGTAAACGAGAAAGGAATTCACGTTGATCCTTCCAAAGTCAAGGCCATCGAAAACTGGGAAGCGCCAAAAACCCCAACTGAGGTGAGGCAATTCCTAGGACTAGCTGGCTACTATCGACGCTTCATTGAGAACTTCTCCAAAATAGCTCTACCTCTGACCGCGCTAACTCAGAAAGACAAGAAGTTTGTTTGGGGCGAAAATCAGGAAACAGCATTTCAAATGTTGAAACAGAAGTTATGTAGTGCGCCAATTTTGTCTTTGCCCGAGGGGATGGATGACATTGTTGTTTACTGCGACGCTTCACATCAGGGACTTGGATGTGTCCTTATGCAACGAGACAAAGTCATAGCGTATGCCTCACGCCAACTCAAGACCAATGAAAAGAACTACACAACGCATGATTTAGAACTTGGAGCGGTTGTCTTCGCGCTAAAGATTTGGCGCCATTACCTCTATGGTACAAAGTGTATAATCTTTACGGATCACAAGAGCCTTCAACATATATTTGATCAAAAGGATTTAAACATGAGGCAACGAAGATGGGTGGAGTTGTTGAACGATTATGATTGTGAAATTAAGTACCACCCTGGAAAGGCGAATGTGGTAGCAGACGCGCTAAGTAGGAAGGAGCGAATAAAAACGCTACGAGTCAAAGCTCTAAGGTTGACCATTCACGCAAATCTCTCTACCCGCATCCGAGACGCTCAGCAAGAAGCCTTGAAACCAGAGTTTGTTAAAAACGAATGCCTTGGGGGTATGGTTAAGAATTTAGAACTTAAAGAGAACGGCAATCTATATTTCGCTAACCGCATATGGGTCCCTCTCAAGGGAAGATTGCGCGAGCAGGTATTGAACGAAGCTCACAAGACGCGGTATTCCGTACATCCTGGCGCAGACAAGATGTACCAAGATGTTAGAACGCTGTATTGGTGGCCCAATCTTAAAGGCGCCATCGCGACGTATGTCAGTAAGTGCCTGACGTGTTCGAAGGTAAAGGCTGAATACCAGAAACCATCAGGGTTGCTTCAACAGCCAGAAATTCCCATGTGGAAGTGGGAACAAATCTCTATGGACTTCATCACCAAACTGCCAAGGACACCTGGGGGTTATGACACAATATGGGTTATTGTGGATCGGCTAACTAAGTCAGCGCACTTCCTGCCGATCAAGGAAACTGATAAGATGGAAAAGTTAGCCCGACTGTATATTCGAGAAGTAGTTTCAAAACATGGAGTCCCAGTGTCCATCATTTCTGATAGAGATAGTCGGTTCACGTCAAGGTTTTGGAGATCGTTACACGGGGCTTTAGGTACTCGTCTTGACAAGAGTACGGCATATCATCCTCAAACGGATGGGCAAAGCGAGCGAACAATCCAGACATTGGAAGATATGCTACGCGCGTGCGCAATCGATTTCGAAGGTAGCTGGGATACTCATCTCCCATTGGTTGAATTTTCTTACAACAACAGTTATCACACAAGCATTAAGGCTGCGCCGTTCGAAGCTTTGTATGGGCGCAAGTGTAGATCCCCACTGTGCTGGGCTGAAGTAGGTGACAAGCAAATGACTGGTCCAGAATTGATCCAAGAAACAACAGACAAGATTTTTCAGATAAGGGATCGCCTTAAGACAGCGCGCGACAGACAGAAGAGCTACGCAGATGTGCGAAGGAAACCATTGGAATTTCAAGTAGGGGATAAAGTACTTTTGAAAGTCTCTCCATGGAAAGGAGTCCCCCGTTTCGGCAAGCGAGGAAAGTTGAATCCGCGCTTCATTGGACCATTCGAGATCCTGGAAAGGATCGGTCCGGTTGCTTATAAACTCCGTTTACCCGCCGAACTCAGTGGAGTTCATGATACGTTTCATGTGTCCAACCTCAAAAAGTGCTTATCTGACGAAACGTTGATTTTGCCGATGGAAGGGATTCACATCGACAAACAGCTGCACTTCATAGAAGAACCTATAGCAGTAACCGATTGGAAAGAACAAAAGTTACGCAGGAGCAAAATCAAGTTAGTAAAGGTTCAATGGAACTCGAGGCGTGGGCCTGAATTCACTTGGGAAAGAGAAGACCAAATACGCAAGAAATACCCACACCTCTTTCAGAGCATGGCTTCTGCCAGCAACGTCTCCTAAATTTCGGGACGAAATTCGTTTAACGAGGGGAGAATGTGACACCCGGTAAATTCCCAATCCCTTAAACTAAGTAATCAACCTAATAATTAGGTGATTGTAAATATTAAGCGCGTGCATTTGTTATGTGCGCCCTGCGCGAGCGCGCCATGTTAGTCAGCGCGTGCATTTGTTATGTGCGCCCTGCGCGAGCGCGCCATGTTAGTCAGCGCGTGCATTTGTTATGTGCGCCCTGCGCGAGCGCACCATGTTAAGAACCAGCGTGAGCATATGTTATATGCGCCATGCGTGAATGTTTTGGCTTTATGTTTTCATGTAACTTAACGTTATGTTGTCTATGGATTGACCATCCCGCATGATGCTAAGGCGGGTGCATCCTAGATCGTTTATGCGCGTGCGGAAGGGAACTAACCTCCCCGCATGGCGGGAACATTGAGAGCTAGTTTGTCTGAAGCTCCAAGATGGAATTGACTTCAACATGACTGATCACTATGTTGAAATACCAAGACCACCTGGAGAATCTACAAATGAAACTCAATATCCCCAACTGCGAGAAGGTTACGCACCTACCCGCAGCAAAGAAATGTCCTACACGCAGAAAGCTATGCGCACAAAGTGATGCGCACAGAACACTTAGTCTATTCTCCAGACATAAGGAGATTACTCCCGCCCAAAAGGAAACAGTAGCGTGTTTCAGAGATTTTCCACTTTTTACTGTACACTGATAAAAGTACCTGAAAAAGCACACTGTAACATGAAAAGTCAACTGTCAGCCACCCTATTCTCACCAACCCCAGACCTGCATGTCCTGTTCAAATCAAATCAAGATCTTTTGTCCACTCCTCCACTTTTAAGTAAACAATAAACAATAATAATTTCCATACTTTATCATCATTACCCCTAGATATGAAAAGATTTCAATCCCCTAAAGCAAGGGATTGTGTTCCCTTGAGTTTGCCTATAAATATGTAACCTAAGTTATCACTCAAAACACACTCCAAAGAACTGCAAACTTGCACTAATCATCTCCCGAGCATCCGTTATTTTCGATTCCGTCCCAGTTACTAGGTAAGCCGAGGTTATAACCTTGAGATCTACTTTCCAACCCTTATATCCTCCTATTTCTTGATCTTAATATATATACTTCTTGTTATTTAATAGTATTCTAGACCTTCAAATTCCGAGGCCAACACCAAGAAAACCCGAATCTCGATTAATCCCTTAACAAGAACCACAGGTGAGTCTCACAGCCCCTATTTTCACTGTTTTCACTATTTTTAAACTGTTTTCGGGGCGAGGGACACGTACTTAAATAATGTTTTATCATGGTATACTTACAAGCTATGCAAGCGATTATGTGTTTAAGTTACGTTTCATGATGAGTAATGCAAACGGTTATCTAAGGTTTTCGATGTATGTGCGCTAGAACTCGAGTAAGTGATCACTTTACCATTGGAACTCTAAGGGTAGGGACTGCTGGTTTGATCCACCCACTCGTAGGGGTCGCACCTCTTTGCATGGACGAGTGCCTAGTATGGTCATGGGGCAGTACTATGGGATTGAACCCGCTCGTAGGGGTCGCGCCTCTTTGCATGGACGAGCGCCTTGTTTTCCGGCACAACGTCCGCGCGTAACCCGCGGGACGGAATTATTATTTTAGCTCGTAGTGGCAGCGCCACTTTGCATGGACGAGCACATGTTCCTGAAACGTTCGCGCGTAACCCGCGGGACGGTATTACTTATTTTAGCTCGTAGTGGCAGCGCCACTTTGCATAGACGAGCACAGTTCCCAGAAATGTTCGCGCGTAACCCGCGGAACGATTTTATCAGAATATGTTGATATAACTATGTTTCACCAAGCATGTGTTTTAATGATGCTATCAGAATTATGTTTCAGAATGATTTGTATCAAGATTATGATGCAATACGATTTATCAAGTTACTAAGACTTGTGAACTCACTCAGTTTATACTGATTCAAATGTTTTTACGTGTCTTTCAGGAGATAACTAGGTAGCGCATGGAGTCACACTTAGAGCACCTCACGCTGAACATCTAAACTAGCTTTTTGGAAGATTTTAGTTCTATCCCTTCGATGCGCGTGGTTGTTCCCGCCGCGCATGGGGATATGGCGTGGAAATCTTCAACAATTTTTATACTTGGATGTTTTTATGTAATTTTTAAACAATGTAATGTATTTGTATTAAACTTTTCATGCGCAATGAAAATCTTACTTTGAATGTTTGCAATGGCCCGTGCTTAAGTATCAATTCCCACTCGCGCGCGCCCGGCTGTTTCCGCCGCTCAGGGCCGGGTGTGACAGGATTGATCATCCCATTAAGCTCAATAAGGTTTTGAAAACGGGACTGGTCAAATGCTTTTGAAAAAAGATCGGCAAAATTATCCAGTGAATCATCCTTTTCAAGCACAATTAATTTCTTCTCGGCACAATCCCGTATGAAATGATGACCAATGTCAATATGTTTAGTTTTACTATGTTTAACGGGATTGTTAGTTAATGAGATTGCAGCAGTGTTATCAATGCAAATAGGAGTTTGAGTGAAATTCAGACCATACCGCGCATTTGTTGTTGTATCCATAAAACCTGGGAGCAGCAGTTCGATGCTGCCATGTATTCTGCTTCGCAGGTGGATATGGCTACAGAGGTCTGCTTCTTGCACTGCCATGACACCAATATTCCTCCAAAAAACTGACATCCACCGGTTGTTGACTTCCTATTCTGATTGCATCCTCCATAGTTAGAGTCGGTGTTTGCTACCAGATCCAGTTCTCCTCCTTTTGAGTACCAGAGACCTAACTTAGGCTTTCCTTTAAGGTACCGCAAGATCCTCTTCACTCCCTTCATGTGCGATTCCTTGTGGTTGGCCTAAAAACGAGCACAAAGACAAACTGCAAACATAAAGTCAGGTCTAGAAGCAGTTAGATACATTAAAGAACCTATAATTGCCCGATACTCAGTGGGATCCACATCTTCATCACTTTCGGAATCAGCACCAAGTTTGTGGTTGACGCAAATTATAGTGTCAAACGGGGTACTATCGTCCATCTTAAAGCGCTTAAACACATCGTGAACATACTTAGTTTGATGAATGAACATGCCATCCCTTTTCTGATCTAACTGTAAGCCCAAAAAGAAAGTTAATTCACCCATGGCGCTCATCTCAAACCTTTTCTTCATGACTGCTTCAAACTCCTGACACATAGAAATTTTTGAGGCAGCAAATATGATGTCGTCCACATAGACCTGGACAAGAAGAAAATCACTCCCGTTCCTCTTGACAAACAAAGTACTATCGATCTTTCCTCTCTCAATCCCATTCTCCAGCAAATAATCAGACAATGTTGCGTACCAAGCTCGTGGGGCCTGATGTAGACTTATACCCATGATCTGGAAAGTCTAGGTCAGGAAAACCCGGAGGTTGTTCGACATATACCACTTCATCGACTTTTCCATTAAGAAACGCACTTTTAACATCCAAATGAAACATTTTCATCTCTTTGTGTGCAGCAAATGCCAGGAACAGTCGAATTGCCTCCAATCTTGCCACAGGAGCAAATACTTCGTTGTAGTTGATTCCTTCTTGTTGATTAAACCCTTTGACTACTAATCTTTCCTTGTTGCGAATGATTACTTCTTTCTTATCTCTTTGCACTTGAATACCCACTTCGTACCGATTGCATTCACATATCGTGGTTTTTCATCTAACCGCCATACTTCCATTTTGTCAAACTGAGCCAGTTCTTCCTGCATGGCTTCTACCCACGAGCTATCCTTCAGTGCCATTTGATAGTTCTTTGGTTCAATCTGACTGATGAAACAGGCATACAAGCATTCATTCATAATACCAGTGTCTTTAATGCTTGCATACACAAATGTGTTTTCATCCAAACTTCTTCTGGTACGCACGCCGTCAGAAGGATTACCAATCACATTCTCCAAGGGATGATTCATGTGGATTTTAGTAGTTTGTACGGGACCGACTTCTAGATCATTCTCAAGCTTTGAAGAGAGTTCATCTGAGTGGTGTTAAGTGTGAAATGGATTGATAAAGTCATCGTCACTCGAGACAGCTGGAGTGGCCATTCTCTCATCTATGTCTGCAAAATCCAAGTAAGGTATATTAAAAGACTTGAATAGCTTATCAAAGTCGAAAGCCTCTGATGGTCCCATGCTAGGCCTTGTTGATTTGTAACTTGTAATGTCAGTATTACAGATCACCTCAACCTTGTTTTGCGAAAAGTTAAAGACTCTTCTGTTGGGTGTCCCAACTACGTGGCCAACCATAATACCTTCGTCAGCTTTCTCACCAAATTTTGAGTTAGTCTTTAATATCGAACATGGGGATCCGAAAGGTTCAAGACCTTTCAGATTTGGCTTTCTACCTTGCATAAGTTCATAAAAGGATTTATTTAATATTTTAACAATTAAAACACGATTAAGGATATATCAGGCCGTGGCTACAGCCTCGACCCAGAACACCACGGGAAGTTTAGCATCTGCCAGCATAGTCCTGGCGCCTTCGATTAGGGTTCTGTTCTTTCTTTCAGCTACTCCATTTTGTTGCGGAGTATACGATGCACTAAACTGATGTTCAATCCCTTTCTGCAAACAAGCCATCTCCATTTGGTAGTTCATGAATTCCGTGCCATTATCACTTCTGATGGACTTAACCTTTCTCCCAACAATATTTTCCTCCTTGGTAATCAAGTTAATTACCAACTGAACTGTTTTACCTTTTGCCTTCAGAAAATAAACCCATGAGTAATGCGAGTTATCATCAGTCACAACTAGGCAATATGATGTTCCTCCTAGACTCTTGATATTTATGGGACCAAAAAGATTCATGTGAAGCAAATCCATAGTGCTGACAATTGAGTTAACCCTTTTGGAGTGATGTGGCTTCTTGTGCTGCTTTCCTTTATTGCATGACAAACATTGGCTTTCAAAATTGAAGTTCTTCAAGGGAACCCCAAGTACCAGCCCATTCTTGACAATGTAGTTCATCCTACGAAGATGTATATGACCCATTCGTCGATGTCACAATTCTGACTCAGACTCTGTTGCCTTTGACCGAACGCATGACTCTTCCGTCACCATCTCGGTTGACCTCATGTCCATTACATATGTGTTCTTTTCTCTTGGAGCTTTCATTAGAACCCAGGTTTCAGGAATCTTGAAACCAGGAAAAAGCGCGAGTGCCTCATCTTTTGTAAAATGCACTGTATATTCTTTGTCACAGATCTGAGAGACACTCAAAAGATTATGCTTTAACTCTTCTACAAAATTAACTTTCTCCAGCTTGATTCTCCCAGTAGCAACAGTACCAATACCCGTAATTCTCCCTTCACTTTCTCCTGCAAAACTAACCCTTCCTTCTTGAACAGTCTTCCAATCACGTAACAATTTCTTGTTACCAGTCATGTGCCGGGAACAGCCACTATCTATAACCCACAAGTTGTTTACAGTCCTGCTCGACTATTCCTGCACAATCAAAGAGATGAATTAGAAGCGGGGGACCCAAGACCTTTTGGTCTGGGGTTGATCAAACCTATTAGCAGACATCCAATTCCTTGGTTGCCCAAAGTTCTTTTGAGAGAAATTTCTGTTTGATCTGAATGGAGAATTTATAGAACATTGATTATGAGGCCATCCATATATCCTTGAGTTTCTCGCACTAATTGATTCATAGTTACCCGATCTGTAATTAGTTGAGAAAAACCGAGGCTGGTTTCTTTGAAATCTTGGATTATTCCAACGATTGAATTTGGATGTGTTAGTATTTTTACCAGCATCAGATTTAGAGTTCGTTTTAGTCTCGGTTTTAGTTGGCTTCATATTTATAGGTTTTCTCCATTTTAGAGGACAATCATTGACAAAGTGTCCTATCCGGTTGCATCTAAAAAAACTATTGTTCGAATTAGTGTTCCTTTGAACATTTGTATCAAAAGTTGCGTTAGACGATGAGGTTGTGTTCCAATCAGTTTGTATCACATATGGGGGAACAGGTGGGTTTAACGACGATTTCTTTTTGTCAAACTCATATTCCTCCCCCCGTTTGAGTAACACAACTTCATCCTTCATCTCAACGGACTCAAAGGATCTGTTCGACTTTGATGAAACAGGACTTGTGACATCAGAGCTTGTCTGAACAGTCTCATTCATATCAACGTCGGTGGTGTTCGAATGAACCTTAATTGATACTGTTTGACCAGTTTTAACACAAACAGATGACTGATTAACAGGATTATAAATGTAATTATTTTTGAAAGGTGGTGGAACTGCAGTGTATCCGATTCCCCCTTTGTTGTTTGGGGAACGTTGAACACTTAGAATGTGATCAAGAACTATAGAAGAATTTCTAAATTTTTCAATTTTCCTGTTCAGTTCCACCACTTTTACTTGGTAATCAGCTATCTGTTATCCTTTTCAGTTATCAGTTTGGTCTTTTCCTCTACAATTTCATAGCTAAGATCAATTACTTGTATTTTTTCAGCTAGGGTGGCCTTAAGGCTTCTTCTATCTTTATCACTTGCTTTTATTTTTACCGAATAGCTATTTTCTTTAGTTTTAGAATAGTGATGTTCTTCCTTAAATTTTTTTAATTCAATATCCAAACTAACAAACTTATCTGTTAAAGCCTTCAATTGATCATACGGTTTTTCACATTGCTCACAGTGAGATTCAGAACATACCTCTGATTCTTTGTCACATTGCTGATCGTTCACTTCTGCCATGTATGCTTGATTCTCCACTGACTCTTTGTCAAATCTTCTAGTCTCTATGTTTACCAGATTTGCTTGTTCAATCACCTCCTCAACTTGTATATTCCAGTTATACCCACCTTTTTGTTGAGACACCATAGCTTTAGTTTCATTACCACCTCCATTCTGTTGAGTAGGCATGTTCTGACTTCGTTCCACTATCTGATTTTTACATTCTCTAGCAAAGTGGCTATTTTGTTGACAGTTGTAGCAACGAACCTTTGACTTGTCGAACCCCGGTCTCTCTCCTACGAACTTTCTACCAGTTTTCTTCATAAACCTCTTCACCCTTCTCACAATCATTGCCATTTGCCACTGCAGATCCATTTCTTCCATGTCATCGACATCTATCTGATCATAGTCCTCATCCAAAGTTGCAGGATCTACTATATTTACCTTGATGTAATTCTCATATGAGGCAATGAAGGAGGCATAAAGAGCAAATTGTTGTTCAGCTGACTTCACACTCATAGGCATATGTGAGTAATTCATGCTAGATGCACTGGTTGAGGAATTACCAGCTGAGGACTGAGGTTTTGACGAACTACTTCCACCCGCTACAAAGCATATGTCTCCATCCATATTCATCAGCACATGACCATCTTGAGTAGAGTTTGGTTCACCTCCTGAGTAATACGCAGTCGTTTCTGATTTAGAGCTTGAATTTGGAGACCCTTTTGCACCATACATTCCCGGATCCTGAACCTGATCAGTTGGAGTCTCTTTCCTTATCATATTTAGCTCATAATTACGTAATTTATTGACCACTATTTCCAACTCAAAAGTATCAAAATATTTATCATCTATTATCAAGACTGTGTATATTTCCCATTTGGGCGGTAGAGCATCCAGTAGTTTTTCCACATTTTCTGCCTCTATGTATTTTATGGTGTAGTTGTTCAACTCTCTCATTAGGTGATAGTATCTTGTGATTATATCATCAAGTGACTCATTCTTAAGGTACTTGAACACCGAGAATTGAGTTTTCAATAGTTTTGACTTTAAATTTCGAATTCCAACGTTTCCTTCATAGCGGTTCTCGAGTGCTTCCCACAATTCTCTAGCAGTCTTGTACTTTTTCTTGGTATGAAGGATCTCTTGAGGTAGTGCCATAGTTATAGCTGCTAGTGCTTTACTTTCTGTTTCGTACATTTTCTTTTCATCATCCTCCATCTTATTATATTTCTTAAGTTACTCACGACCTTCAAACTCAATAGTCGGTGGAATGTACCCATACTGAATGTAGACCCACATTTTTGCATCTTGATATTTCACATACTGTTCAAACCTATCTTTCCATGCAACGAAATCAGTTCCTTTAAGAAGTTTTGGAGCTTTAGTTGTTGAACCAGCTTCAACTTCCATCCTTACCAGTTCTATGATGTTTATCGAAGTCATACCTAACGAAACGAGACCTAGAATCCAAATACAATATTCTATGAACAGTTAACAGTGAACTTATCAGAACTTCGCCTAGGTCCCAACTTCGCCCTGGCCCCAACTTCGCTTGATCTCAACTTCGCTGTATTCCCAACTTCGCTAACAGTTATATCTTTGCCGACCTTATAACTTCGCTGAAACCCTATATCTTCGCTGAAACCATAAACTTGGTGACGGAAACTTCGCCTCATGAACGGCTTAGTTTTTCAGTTTAATTATGTTGATTTGGAGGGTTGTGGGAGTAGCAGGAGGGAGCGATTGAAGTGTATTGAAGAGAAACAAACAAAAGAATGATGTTTCAATGTAAAACGATTCCGTGAAAAGTCTAATGGAACAGTTTTAACACTCGTGTGATACTCCCGAACCACACAATCACGATCAAAATGCTCTGATGCCAATTGTAGGTTCCCAGCCGTATCTACATAGGAGTATCTCGTAACACAAGGGAAGAATCCCTACGTATACGATACGAGTGCTAACACGAGGAACACGTAAATCACACGCAAACACACAAACACAAATGAATACTTGTTATATTGCGATGTTGATAAACACATACACCAAACACGTAACACCGAATGTCACAAACTTATCCGTCAAAAGTCACACTAAACTGGTAGCCGAAGTTAGGTTATTAAGCACGACAACTTCGCCTAACATACTAGGCGAAGTTGTCCCTAACTTCGCTACTAAACAAGTTCGCTTAAAAAAGACGCAAACTAACACGTTCAACACAATAAGAACAATGTAAAGATTACAGTCACAAATAAACACGAGATAAATGAACTACTGGCATCATACACCAACAGGGTCACCAGGAACACATCGCGTATCGCGACGAGGTCCCAAAACGCCTATAAAAGGGGAGGACGGGTATGAGCTCCATTCATCCCAAACTCACCTCCACATTCACACACTTAACCTTGAAAGGCGTGCCCCATTGCCGTGAAAAGCCGACGTGCCATTTTCTTGTAATTCGTGCAAGAAACGAAGTTATAATCAAGCTAGTAACCATATAATCGAGTAGATCAAGATCCTGCCTTTTTCTTATTATCAATCCAAGTATCCAAATTAAGGTAGGGGTTATGTTTAAGTTATTTAAATTGTAACTTAGACTATTAATCGATGGAATGGCCTTTAACCTTGATCGTATTTTATAAACATTCCCAATCAAGTT
Organism: Bidens hawaiensis; assembly: GCF_021521415.1. Classification (NCBI taxonomy): domain Eukaryota; kingdom Viridiplantae; phylum Streptophyta; class Magnoliopsida; order Asterales; family Asteraceae; genus Bidens; species Bidens hawaiensis. Next base: position 5,680,748 of record NW_027491019.1, on the reverse strand, counting down.
TTCATAAACGTTACTTCATAGCAAAGTAATGTCAACAAAAGATATATTTTGACAGGCATGTAGTAACTGTAAGGGGGATATCACTAGTAGTAAGTTTCTTGCCTAAGGAAAAGTAATTCGTACAAATCCCAATCAACCGAGGGACCCGTTTACTTACCTGGAGAAACTTACCAACATGATAAAACCTATTAACCAAAGCATGCTATATCAAACGTCACATAAAATCAAGTGTTTTCATTCACAATCAAAAGTTAAACGATTTCAAGGTTAAGCTTACAATCATAGCTTAATCAAGTAACATCATTCAAAATATTTATACGAACCTAATTATGTATAGGTTAAGTATCATTCACAATCAATCAATCTAACGTTTCAAACGCATTGACGATACAGGTGAATACGTTTACCTTTTCAATTAGTCAAAACATATTTATACTCAATGAGACGAACGGGTGTTTGTCTTAACGAGTCAATCAATGTCTACATGAGATCATGTGATCTCTAAAATGTTATAATATAAAGTAAAGAAAAAAATCAACTCAGACCGAATACGCATGTGTCTGGATCCAAACATAACTGTTAAATCTCAATCAATCAATCAAAGGCAATGAAGCCACGTTTAAAACGGTCATGACTAGTTCTTTGTTCAGGGCCGTGTGGCTCGGAGAATACCGTTATGTGTGTAGGGTAGTGGTACATATACCGGAAGTAGAAATGCTCCAGCTGAGATTGTCATGAAAACTATATCTGTGTTCACCGGCATATAGCTGACGTATTTTTCCAACCCATTGCGGGTAATTAAGCATTAGTATCAATAGCAAGGATTGGAGTCTATAAAAAAGCTAGAATCGCGTTACAAGATGGCTTCGTTTTGATATAAAATCCTTGTAGTACGAAACACATATTTTGTAAACCGATACTTGGGTATTTAATTCCCAAGTAAATTTTCAATGTAAATTAATATTATATTCAACCTAAGTCTTCCGCTAAAATTTAACCATAAACTCTGATATATTTACAAAACAGGTACCAACTTGTAGTCACACGCCTAGGCCCTAAGTCGGGGTGTGACAGGTTGGTATCAGAGCAATCGGTTTCAGCGAATTAGGTATTGAACATTAGTGCCTAAGCTTTAACCATTAAATTTATTGTTATTGTTTCTATTACTATTTTGTTGGTATAAGATAGGATTGGTAAACCTCCTATCCCTAAATATAATTAAAGTGCAGATGTCTTACGTTAACTATCTTGGTCATAGACGCCGAGTAGCTATCCGATCCAAACCGACAGTCAATCGCGAACCATCCGATATGGAAAGTAGAAATAGTTATTATACTAGCTTTTTCAATCGCAATCAACCAATCAATCCAACATTACCGTATGGGAGCCAACCCGTGTATCTCCTAGGCAGTCAAAAATGCCCAATAGAAATTTCTGATAATACCGAGGACAACATTCCCTAGTATTACACATCTTACATCCCAACATACCATCCTTCCGAGGAACAATAGGTGCAGAGCAAGATCAAACAAGAGACTGAATCGGAATCATCAAGCTGGATGAATTGTCACTCTGATCAAAGGAGATGGCAATTTGGATCACCACCACAGAATTATCAATACCAGATCCCACCAACCACCACAGAATCAAGCCGTAAACCAAAGAGGAGGGATACTATTCCCTATAATAAGATATCCTTTCAAACACCAATCAAGAATCCTTATGAATCAAAAGAGGATCATGAAGAAGAGGGGGTCCCGAGGAAGAGGAGAACGAGAATCCTGATTTTCTACCATACTTAGAACCGAGACTGATGACCGTCGTTTGAGTCAATCAAAAACCTAATTATTCTAAATAGTTAGAGCAAGTAGGGTATCGTATCACAAGGAGTATGTGGTCAATGCAATTCGTGTACATATTTACTATTATGAAGTAAATGGTTTTTAGTGCAGATCACACAAGCAATAGTTTGAATTAAGAGAACTAAGCAACGAACAAATAAACTAGTATTAAGCAGTTAACAAAGCAAACCACACCCGGGAATTCAAGTAAGCAACCAAACAGTATCTCATGCAACCTAACATATTTATTATTAACGATTAACTGAAAACTGATCAACCAGAAAAAACCTCAGACGTCAACAATTACTTTACACACGGCACTGGTTATCAAACAGTCCTTGCCAATGTGACTCAGTTAAGGGTAATTATACGTTTTATCGTATTCAATCTAACCAAACAGTTATATGACTAATTATCTAGCAACTGGTAACAGATCGTTCAGACCAACGTAAACCTAAACCGACCGAACACACAGAAATACTACACATCAATAATCATATATCAATCATCAATAACAATACACAAGTACTCTTAATCACATGAGAAAAACTGTAAAAGGTTACAAACTATACATCCCGGGTGCGATTCTAGGAGATTAGCCGAGCCTATACATCATTGAAACTTCGATATGGATGATAGAAAACATATGTAGGGTCTTGACACGAGCTAAGATAGTGGAAATCACCTTCTTGGACTGCTGGAATCACCTCTTGGTCGTCAAAAACGAAATTAGGGTTTTCTATGATGAAAAAGAAGATAATAACCAAAATATCCCGTCTGCACACCCGTCGCGTACCGCGACGGGGCCTTCATATGGTTCTATCGCGTACCGCGATAACCGTCAACAATTATTTTATCACCCATCGCGGTACGCGATGTGGACTTCAGCAAACTCATCGCGTACCGCGATGGGACTCTGCTACATCAAACTTCATTCTTTTCATCGTTTTGTGTGCTGAACATCCCGGGTCTTCAGTCCGTGTCACAACAGGTCCATACTAAGTACTTTAACGCCTATGATCTGAAATCCAATAAAACCCGTATGTATCGATAGTTCTAGAATAAACAGTTAAAACAAAATAATAAAAACAGTTAAAACATATACAAATTAACCGACCATTAGAGACCTTCAATCTCCCAACAAGCAAAAGAGATTCGAGAGAAAGCAAATCTCATCGAGGAGTTTTATACCAACAATATTCCAGATGAAGTAATGTGTGCATACGTTGCTAATCCGAATCTCTATCCAAGGGAAAACACTTATCTCTTCCCAGCCACATCCGCACCAACGGGACATCCGAACCCGCCAAATTCAGTGATGGACGAGCTGAGGAACGAGAAAGTGAACAGAAAGAAAATAGGGAGAAAAATTGTCAAGAAATGTGACAAAATAAAAAATCTTGTTACAAAATGGATTAAGGATTAGAAATCGTTGTTGTGTACTGTTGTTAGCTGTTATAATCTTTTTCTTGTAAAATAAATAATGTATTATAAGGTGTGTCTTTTCTGAATCTTGTTTTATTCATGTAACAGCATGTCTAAAGCAAACAGTAAACAAGAAACTCAATTGAACAATAAAGGAAAGACCATTGAAGAGATCATGCAAGAAAAGGCTACTGCATAAAATATACAAGCAATCCCACAAAATTATGTGCTTGGTATCCACGATTTAATAAAAGAGGCTGTAAGCCCAGTTTATGAAATATTGAAAAACGATCAAAGTTGTACCGCCTCACATTCTAATAAAAGAGCAAGTCAAAGCAAAAGTGAATCTGTTACTTCAAAAGAGAATCAAAGAAAGAATCTAAAAAGGAATCGGAGAGGAAAGAAAGTAAGAAGAAGGAAAAAGAAACCGAAAGAAAGAATGAAGAAAGTGATGAAAACTCGACGGCTGAAAACGACCTCCGTGAGAAAACAAAGAAACTCAAAATACATGAAGGTTGTGATTTCAAAGTGTTTAAGGTTTACAACCCCAAAGAATTTCACGAGGATAAAGGAGTAATAAACACCCTCCGATGGTTGGAAGAGATGGAATCGATCGTGTTGATAAGCAAGTGTACTGAAAAAGAGAAAGTGCAATACACTTCCCAGATGTTCAAAGGGGAAGCATTGGAGTGGTGGAATACCCTATTTGGAATCAAGGGTAGAGAAAATTTATACAACCTGGATTGGGAAACGTTTAAGGCCATGTTATTGAAGAAATTCTGCCCAATCAATGAGATATATCAAATTCAGACCAAATTGTGGAATCATAAAGTTGTGGGAACCAATCTCAAGGAATATAACACCAAATTCCTTGAGTATTGTAGAATTGTCCTTCATCTGGTCACTCCTGAAATTAACAAAGTGACACGATATATTTACAGATTGCCAATCGAAATCCGTGACTTAGTTGGTTCACATATGCCGGATATTTGATGGACGGGATGCTTAGAAACCATGATGAAAAAAAGAAGGATGATGTGAGAACAAGTGTGGGTGGAAAGATAAAGAAGACGGAGAAGAAAAGAGAAGGGGGATTTGTGTATAGTCGTCTCATTTGCAAGTCATGAAGTAGGAGACATTTCGGTAGATGTCTTCGACCAACTAACACCGTTATATGTGGATTTTGCAAGAAACCGGGTCATTCGGAAGCTGATTGCAGGAAAAAGACAGCAGTATGTTTTGAGTGTGGTGAGAAGGGACACTTTAGTACTGAGTGCCCAAAGAAGAAGCCGATGACAAATACGGTAGGTGCAAGTGGCAGCGGTGCCAAGACCGAGGCCAAGAAAGGAAACGCACGTGTTTTCATGCAAGACACTCAAAAGGCAGCTGATATACCAGACGTGATCACCGGTACCTTTCCTAAAAATAATGTTTATGCTAGGATTTTATTTGACTCGGGTGCAAACCAGATCTTTATAGATTATAAATTCTGTAGTCTATTAAATGAACCCTTAGTTAAACAAGATAAACATTATGAAGTAGAAACCGCTGATGGAAGTGTAAGTAGAATAACCGAGGCTTTAGATAATGCCACAATTTCTCTAGCCAATCACGTCATACCTGTACGATTGTTGCCCATGACATTTGCAGGTTTTGATGTTGTTTTAGGTATGGACTGGTTATCATTTAATCAAGCCTGTATCCTATGTAACGATAAAGCCATCCACATTCGAACACCTAATAGCAAAACCATTCGTATAACCAGAGATAAAGAAGGAGGAAAGGTAGGAATCATTTCCAATATTAAAGCAAGTCATTGCATATGTAAGGGATGCCTCGCATTCATGGCCTATGTAACCAAGGAACCCAAACCAAAGAAAATGGAGGAAGTACCGATCGTGTCTGAATTTCAAGATATATTTTCCGATGAGCTACCTCTAGCCCCGCTTGATAGAGAAGTAGAATTTAAAATCAACCTCATGCCAGGAACTTCACCAATAGCCAAATCACCTTATCGTCTAGCACCTACAGAAATGAAGGAAATGAAGAAACAGTTAGATGAATTATTGGAAAAAGGATTCATAAGACCGAGTTCGTCACCGTGGGGAGCTCCATGTCTGTTTGTAAAGAAGAAGGACGGATCAATGAGGATGTGTATAGACTACCAAGAACTGAATAAGGTCACGATCAAGAACAAGTACCCATTACACAGAATTGACGATTTGTTTGATCAACTCCAAGGAGCAAGTTGTTTTTCTAAGATTGACCTATGATCGGGTTACCATCAATTGAAAGTGCAAGAGGAAGATATCCCTAAAACAACATTTAGAACCCGATACGGACATTATGAGTTCACTGTCATGCCTTTTGGACTCACTAATGCTCTGGCAGCTTTCATGGACATGATGAATCGGATTCGCAAACAATACTTAGACAAGTTTGTTATCGTCTTCATTGATGGCATTCTTGTTTACTCAAAATCCAAAGACGATCATCAAGTTCATCTCAAGATCATACTTGAAACCATAAGAAACGAGAAATTATACGCCAAATTCTCGAAATGCGAATTTTGGTTGTCTGAAGTCCAATTTCTTGGTCATGTTATAAATGATAAGGGTATTCAAGTAGACCCAGCAAAGTTTGAGGCCATTACCAAATGGGAGAAACCCAAGACACCGACTCAAGTTCAAAGTTTTCTAGGCTTAGCCGGATATTACCGAGGATTCATTCAAGATATCTCCTGAATAGATGTTCCATTAACTTCCCTCACAAGAAAGACAATTAAGTTTGAATGGGGACCGAAGCAAGAGGAAGCATTTGAAACACTAAAACAAAAGTTAACACATGCACCTATCCTGGCTTTGCCAGATGGATTAGAAACTTTACCATTGTCACACCCGGCCCTGAGCGGCGGAAACAGCCGGGCGCGCGCGAGTGGGAATTGATACTTAAGCACGGGCCATTGCAAACATTCAAAGTAAGATTTTCATTGCGCATGAATAGTTTAATACAAATACATTACATTGTTTAAAAATTACATAAAAACATCTAAGTATAAAAATTGTTGAAGATTTCCACGCCATATCCCCATGCGCGGCGGGAACAACCACGCGCATCGAAGGGATAGAACTAAAATCTTCCAAAAAGCTAGTTTAGATGTTCAGCGTGAGGTGCTCTAAGTGTGACTCCATGCGCTACCTAGTTATCTCCTGAAAGACACGTAAAAACATTTGAATCAGTATAAACTGAGTGAGTTCACAAGTCTTAGTAACTTGATAAATCGTATTGCATCATAATCTTGATACAAATCATTCTGAAACATAATTCTGATAGCATCATTAAAACACATGCTTGGTAAGACATAGTTATATCAACATATTCTGATAAAATCGTTCCGCGGGTTACGCGCGAACATTTCTGGGAACTGTGCTCGTCTATGCAAAGTGGCGCTGCCACTACGAGCTAAAATAAGTAATACCGTCCCGCGGGTTACGCGCGAACGTTTCAGGAACATGTGCTCGTCCATGCAAAGTGGCGCTGCCACTACGAGCTAAAATAATAATTCCGTCCCGCGGGTTACGCGCGGACGTTGTGCCGGAAAACAAGGCGCTCGTCCATGCAAAGAGGCGCGACCCCTACGAGCGGGTTCAAACCCATAGTACTGCCCCATGACCATACTAGGCACTCGTCCATGCAAAGAGGTGCGACCCCTACGAGTGGGTGGATCAAACCAGCAGTCCCTACCCTTAGAGTTCCAATGGTAAAGTGATCACTTACTCGAGTTCTAGCGCACATACATCGAAAACCTTAGATAACCGTTTGCATTACTCATCATGAAACATAACTTAAACACATAATCGCTTGCATAGCTTGTAAGTATACCATGATAAAACATTATTTAAGTACGTGTCCCTCGCCCCGAAAACAGTTTAAAAATAGTGAAAACAGTGAAAATAGGGGCTGTGAGACTCACCTGTGGTTCTTGTTAAGGGATTAATCGAGATTCGGGTTTTCTTGGTGTTGGCCTCGGAATCGAAGGTCTAGAATACGATTAAATAACAAGAAGTATATATATTAAGATCAAGAAATAGGAGAATATGAGGTTTGGAAAGTAGATCTCAAGTTTATAACCTCGGCTTACCTAGTAACTGGAACGGAATCGAAAATAACGGATGCTCGGGAGATGATTAGTGCAAGTTTGCAGTTCTTTGAAGTGTGTTTTGGGTGATAATTTAGGTTACAAATTTATAGGCAAACTCAAGGGAACACAATCCCTTGCTTTAGGGGATTGAAATCTTTTCATATCTAGGTGTAATGATGATAAAGTATGGAAATTATTATTGTTTATTGTTTACTTAAAAGTGGAGGAGTGAACAAAAGATCTTGATTTGATTTGGACAGGACATGCAGGTCTGGGGTTGGTGAGAATAGGGTGGCTGACAGTTGACTTTTCATGTTACAGTGTGCTTTTTCAGGTACTTTTATCAGTGTACAGTAAAAAGTGGAAAATCTCTGAAACACGCTACTGTTTCCTTTTGGGCGGGAGTAATCTCCTTATGCCTGGAGAATAGACTAAGTGTTCTGTGCGCATCACTTTGTGCGCATAGCTTTCTGCGTGAAGGACATTTCTTTGCTGCGGGTAGGTGCGTAACCTTCTCGCAGTTAGGGACATTGAGTTTCATTTGTAGATTCTCCAGGTGGTCTTGGTATTTCAACATAGTGATCAGTCATGTTGAAGTCAATTCCATCTTGGAGCTTCAGACAAACTAGCTCTCAATGTTCCCGCCATGCGGGGAGGTTAGTTCCCTTCCGCACGCGCATAAACGATGTAGGATGCACCCGCCTTAGCATCATGCGGGATGGTCAACCCATAGACAACATAACGTTTAAGTTACATGAAAACATAAAGCCAAAACATTCACGCATGGCGCATATAACATATGCTCACGCTGGTTCTTAACATGGTGCGCTCGCGCAGGGCGCACATAACAAATGCACGCGCTGACTAACATGGCGCGCTCGCGCAGGGCGCACATAACAAATGCACGCGCTGACTAACATGGCGCGCTCGCGCAGGGCGCACATAACAAATGCACGCGCTTAATATTTACAATCACCTAATTATTAGGTTGATTACTTAGTTTAAGGGATTGGGAATTTACCGGGTGTCACATTCTCCCCTCGTTAAACGAATTTCGTCCCGAAATTTAGGAGACGTTGCTGGCAGAAGCCATGTTCTGAAAGAGGTGTGGGTATTTCTTGCGCATTTGGTCTTCTCTTTCCCAAGTGAATTCAGGCCCACGCCTCGAGTTCCATTGAACCTTTACTAACTTGATTTTGCTCCTGCGTAACTTTTGTTCTTTCCAATCGGTTACTGCTATAGGTTCTTCTATGAAGTGCAGCTGTTTGTCGATGTGAATCTCTTCCATCGGCAAAATCAACGTTTCGTCAGATAAGCACTTTTTGAGGTTTGACACATGAAACGTATCATGAACTCCACTGAGTTCGGCGGGTAAACGGAGTTTATAAGCAACCGGACCGATCCTTTCCAGGATCTCGAATGGTCCAATGAAGCGCGGATTCAACTTTCCTCGCTTGCCGAAACGGGGGACTCCTTTCCATGGAGAGACTTTCAACAGTACTCTATCCCCTACTTGAAACTCCAATGGTTTCCTTCGCACATCTGCGTAGCTCTTCTGTCTGTCGCGCGCTGTCTTAAGGCGATCCCTTATCTGAAAAATCTTGTCTGTTGTTTCTTGGATCAATTCTGGACCAGTCATTTGCTTGTCACCTACTTCAGCCCAGCACAGTGGGGATCTACACTTGCGCCCATACAAAGCTTCGAACGGCGCAGCCTTAATGCTTGTGTGATAGCTGTTGTTGTAAGAAAATTCAACCAATGGGAGATGAGTATCCCAGCTACCTTCGAAATCGATTGCGCACGCGCGTAGCATATCTTCCAATGTCTGGATTGTTCGCTCGCTTTGCCCATCCGTTTGAGGATGATATGCCGTACTCATGTCAAGACGAGTACCTAAAGCCCCTTGTAACGATCTCCAAAACCTTGATGTGAACCGACTATCTCTATCAGAAATGATGGACACTGGGACTCCATGTTTTGAAACTACTTCTCGAATATACAGTCGGGCTAACTTTTCCATCTTATCGGTTTCCTTGATCGGCAGGAAGTGCGCTGACTTAGTTAGCCGATCCACAATAACCCATATTGTGTCATAACCCCCAGGTGTCCTTGGCAGTTTGGTGATGAAGTCCATAGAGATTTGTTCCCACTTCCACATGGGAATTTCTGGCTGTTGAAGCAACCCTGATGGTTTCTGGTATTCAGCCTTCACCTTCGAACACGTCAGGCACTTACTGACATACGTTGCGATGACGCCTTTAAGATTGGGCCACCAATACAGCGTTTTAACATCTTGGTACATCTTGTCTGCGCCAGGATGTACGGAATACCGCGTCTTGTGAGCTTCGTTCAATACCTGCTCGCGCAATCTTCCCTTGAGAGGGATCCATATGCGGTTAGCGAAATATAGATTGCCGTTCTCTTTAAGTTCCAAATTCTTAACCATACCCCCAAGGCATTCGTTTTTAACAAACTCTGGTTTCAAAGCTTCTTGCTGAGCGTCTCGGATGCGGGTAGAGAGATCTGCGTGAATGGTCAACCTTAGAGCCTTGACTCGTAGCGTTTTTATTCGCTCCTTCCTACTTAGCGCGTCTGCTACCACATTCGCCTTTCCAGGGTGGTACTTAATCTCGCAATCATAATCGTTCAACAACTCCACCCATCTTCGTTGCCTCATGTTTAAATCCTTTTGATCAAATATATGTTGAAGGCTCTTGTGATCCGTAAAGATTATACACTTTGTACCATAGAGGTAATGGCGCCAAATCTTTAGTGCGAAGACAACCGCTCCAAGTTCTAAATCATGCGTTGTGTAGTTCTTTTCATTGGTCTTGAGTTGGCGTGAGGCATACGCTATGACTTTGTCTCGTTGCATAAGGACACATCCAAGTCCCTGATGTGAAGCGTCGCAGTAAACAACAATGTCATCCATCCCCTCGGGCAAGGACAAAATTGGCGCACTACATAACTTCTGTTTCAACATTTGAAATGCTGTTTCCTGATTTTCGCCCCAAACAAACTTCTTGTCTTTCTGAGTTAGCGCGGTAAGAGGTAGAGCTATTTTGGAGAAGTTCTCAATGAAGCGTCGATAGTAGCCAGCTAGTCCTAGGAATTGCCTCACCTCAGTTGGGGTTTTTGGCGCTTCCCAGTTTTCGATGGCCTTGACTTTGGAAGGATCAACGTGAATTCCTTTCTCGTTTACAACGTGACCGAGAAAGTGAACTTCTCTAAGCCAAAACTCGCACTTGGAAAACTTCGCATACAACTTTTCTTTCCTCAACAATTCCAAAATCAATCTCAGGTGTTGCTCATGCTCGGCCTTGGTCCGTGAGTAAATCAGAATATCATCTATAAACACAATCACAAACTTGTCCAAGTATGGTTTGCACACGCGGTTCATCAGATCCATGAACACAGCCGGCGCATTAGTTAGCCCGAAAGGCATTACTAAGAACTCATAATGGCCGTATCTAGTTCGGAAGGCTGTTTTCGGCACATCTTCCTCATGGACCCTAAGTTGGTGGTATCCTGACCGTAGATCTATCTTCGAATAATAACTGGATCCCTGCAACTGGTCAAATAAGTCGTCAATCCTCGGTAAGGGGTACCGATTTTTGACTGTCAGCTTGTTCAGTTCCCTGTAGTCAATACACATTCTGAACGAACCATCCTTCTTAACAAACAGTACTGGAGCTCCCCAGGGTGAAAAGCTTGGGCGTATGAAACCCTTATCCAATAGTTCCTGTAACTGATTGGATAGCTCTTGCATCTCAGATGGAGCTAATCGATAAGGCGCTCGAGCTACTGGCGCAGCTCCTGGGACTAAATCAATACGAAACTCGACTTGTCGCGGCGGCGGTAATCCGGGCAAATCTTCAGGAAAAACTTCTGGAAATTCGCGCACTACTGGTAAGTCTTCAATTCTTCGCTCATCTCCTTTCTTTTCTACGACATGCGCCAGGAAGGCGTAGCACCCTTTCCTTAGGCACTTTCGCGCCTTTAGGCACGAAATCAGTTTCGTCGCAACTCCCCTTCTTTCCCCTTGAATTACCAAGGTTTCTCCGTTCAACAGTGAGATCCGAACCTGCTTCTCATGGCAAATAACTTCCGCGCGGTTCTCAACTAACCAATCCATACCTACCACAATGTCAAAACTTCCCAAGTCTATTGGCAACAAGTTAATATTGAACCCGCGACCTCCCATGACTATAACACATTGTTCAGTTCTTTCGTTCGCGCATAACTGCCTACCATTGGCTAGTTCTATAGTATAAGGCGTGTCTAGCCTACTGGTTGCTAGGCCTAGGGAGTCGGTTACCACATTCGGCTCTTCTTTAGCTTCGCCTGCGCCGATCACAAAAGCTCTCCCGCGAGCTTGGTTCCCCTTTTGCGGGCAATCCCGACTAAAATGCCCTGGCTTCCCGCATGCGTAGCAGTTGTCGCTTGCTCCAGCGTCTCTGACACGGCAATTCATCGTCTTGTGCCCTGGTCTGCCACATTTGGCACATTCGATTCTTGCGCATTCACCCTCGTGATGATACTTGCATTTGTTGCACCATGGGCGAGGCCCGCTGTATCCTTTTCGTGGTGGCTCCGCGGCCTGAATCGCGTAAACCCTTGCGCTTTCCTGTTTCTTGAACGGTGGCTGCTTGGAGTCGGACCCTCGGTGGTGAGAGTTCCATTTCCTCTTGGGATCAGAGGTTCGCTGCTCGATTCCGCGCGTAGTCAACATACCCGCACGGATCGTATCCCTTGTAAGGGTAATGGCCCGCGCTACCGCCTCATCAAAGGTTGGAGGCGCTGCGGCGTTGAGCGGAACCCTAACAACAGGAGGTAACCCAAAAATATACCTCTCGATCTTCTTTTCCTCCGTGTTTGCCATGTCTGGCACCAACTGGCAAAGTTCGTTGAACCGGTTGTTGTAGGCGTCGATATCCGTTCCTACCATGGTGTGGTTCCAGAATTCCTGTTGTAGATTCTGGATTTCTGCGCGAGAGCAGAACTTTCTCATCATCATCTCCTTCAGTTCCTCCCAGGTCTTGTGGAGAGCAACTTCTCGCCCCAATGTTTTCGTTTGAAGCTTCCACCAAGACGAAGCTGCCTCTTGGAACATGCAGGTCGCGTAAAGGACCTTCTGGTTCTCACTACATCCGCTAATGGAGAGAACTATCTCCATCTTGTCAATCCAGTTGTAGAGCCCAATGGCCCCTTCGGTTCCCTTGAATGGCCAAGGCTTACAGGCCATGAATGTCTTATAGGAGCATCCTTTGTCCAAGGCTCCTGATTCGGGTTCTGGGGTCTCATTCTGACGACCCTGACTTGATTCGGCCTTGCTGGCCTCATGTGTCGCAATCGCTTGCGCGATTATTTCCGCGAGTTCCTCGGGTGTCATGGTAATTCCTTTGGCTCTAGTTGGAGGCATTCTCGCTTTAAAAGAGTGAAAATATCAGACTTAGCGCATGTACTCTGAGCACATAATGTTATCATTATTTACTAGACAGTGTGACCCGTGTTCCTAAGTGTGTATAGTTTCTTTTGAAAATATTTTCTTTGAAAAATATTTCATGCGATTCCCCAACGGTTATAGTCTAGGTTAAAACTTCTTTTCCTAGTTCGCTATAACCAGTGCTCTGATACCAATCTGTCACACCCGGCCCTGAGCGGCGGAAACAGCCGGGCGCGCGCGAGTGGGAATTGATACTTAAGCACGGGCCATTGCAAACATTCAAAGTAAGATTTTCATTGCGCATGAATAGTTTAATACAAATACATTACATTGTTTAAAAATTACATAAAAACATCTAAGTATAAAAATTGTTGAAGATTTCCACGCCATATCCCCATGCGCGGCGGGAACAACCACGCGCATCGAAGGGATAGAACTAAAATCTTCCAAAAAGCTAGTTTAGATGTTCAGCGTGAGGTGCTCTAAGTGTGACTCCATGCGCTACCTAGTTATCTCCTGAAAGACACGTAAAAACATTTGAATCAGTATAAACTGAGTGAGTTCACAAGTCTTAGTAACTTGATAAATCGTATTGCATCATAATCTTGATACAAATCATTCTGAAACATAATTCTGATAGCATCATTAAAACACATGCTTGGTAAGACATAGTTATATCAACATATTCTGATAAAATCGTTCCGCGGGTTACGCGCGAACATTTCTGGGAACTGTGCTCGTCCATGCAAAGTGGCGCTGCCACTACGAGCTAAAATAAGTAATACCGTCCCGCGGGTTACGCTGCGAACGTTTCAGGAACATGTGCTCGTCCATGCAAAGTGGCGCTGCCACTACGAGCTAAAATAATAATTCCGTCCCGCGGGTTACGCGCGGACGTTGTGCCGGAAAACAAGGCGCTCGTCCATGCAAAGAGGCGCGACCCCTACGAGCGGGTTCAAACCCATAGTACTGCCCCATGACCATACTAGGCACTCGTCCATGCAAAGAGGTGCGACCCCTACGAGTGGGTGGATCAAACCGGCAGTCCCTACCCTTAGAGTTCCAATGGTAAAGTGATCACTTACTCGAGTTCTAGCGCACATACATCGAAAACCTTAGATAACCGTTTGCATTACTCATCATGAAACATAACTTAAACACATAATCGCTTGCATAGCTTGTAAGTATACCATGATAAAACATTATTTAAGTACGTGTCCCTCGCCCCGAAAACAGTTTAAAAATAGTGAAAACAGTGAAAATAGGGGCTGTGAGACTCACCTGTGGTTCTTGTTAAGGGATTAATCGAGATTCGGGTTTTCTTGGTGTTGGCCTCGGAATCGAAGGTCTAGAATACGATTAAATAACAAGAAGTATATATATTAAGATCAAGAAATAGGAGAATATGAGGTTTGGAAAGTAGATCTCAAGTTTATAACCTCGGCTTACCTAGTAACTGGAACGGAATCGAAAATAACGGATGCTCGGGAGATGATTAGTGCAAGTTTGCAGTTCTTTGAAGTGTGTTTTGGGTGATAATTTAGGTTACAAATTTATAGGCAAACTCAAGGGAACACAATCCCTTGCTTTAGGGGATTGAAATCTTTTCATATCTAGGTGTAATGATGATAAAGTATGGAAATTATTATTGTTTATTGTTTACTTAAAAGTGGAGGAGTGAACAAAAGATCTTGATTTGATTTGGACAGGACATGCAGGTCTGGGGTTGGTGAGAATAGGGTGGCTGACAGTTGACTTTTCATGTTACAGTGTGCTTTTTCAGGTACTTTTATCAGTGTACAGTAAAAAGTGGAAAATCTCTGAAACACGCTACTGTTTCCTTTTGGGCGGGAGTAATCTCCTTATGCCTGGAGAATAGACTAAGTGTTCTGTGCGCATCACTTTGTGCGCATAGCTTTCTGCGTGAAGGACATTTCTTTGCTGCGGGTAGGTGCGTAACCTTCTCGCAGTTAGGGACATTGAGTTTCATTTGTAGATTCTCCAGGTGGTCTTGGTATTTCAACATAGTGATCAGTCATGTTGAAGTCAATTCCATCTTGGAGCTTCAGACAAACTAGCTCTCAATGTTCCCGCCATGCGGGGAGGTTAGTTCCCTTCCGCACGCGCATAAACGATGTAGGATGCACCCGCCTTAGCATCATGCGGGATGGTCAACCCATAGACAACATAACGTTTAAGTTACATGAAAACATAAAGCCAAAACATTCACGCATGGCGCATATAACATATGCTCACGCTGGTTCTTAACATGGTGCGCTCGCGCAGGGCGCACATAACAAATGCACGCGCTGACTAACATGGCGCGCTCGCGCAGGGCGCACATAACAAATGCACGCGCTGACTAACATGGCGCGCTCGCGCAGGGCGCACATAACAAATGCACGCGCTTAATATTTACAATCACCTAATTATTAGGTTGATTACTTAGTTTAAGGGATTGGGAATTTACCGGGTGTCACAACCATTTACTGTGATGCTTCGCATACGGGAATGGGATGTGTTTTAATGCAAGGAAAGAAAGTGATTGCTTACGCTTCGAGACAATTAAAGGTTCATGAAAAGAATTACACCACACACGACCTTGAATTAGGCGCTATAATTTTCGCGTTGAAGTTATGGCGACATTACTTGTATGGTGTAAATTTCACGGTATACAGTGATCACAAAAGTTTGAAACATATATTTGATCAAAAAGAGTTAAACATGAGAAAAAGGCGTTAGATGGAAATGCTTAATGACTACGACTGTGAGATCTTATATCATGAAGGAAAAGCCAACGTGGTGGCTGACGCCTTAAGTAGGAAAGAACATGAAAAGGCAAAGAGGGTCCGAGCTCTTAGATTGGAACTTAAGATTGATTTAGCAAGTCAGATCAAGGAAGCTCAGAAGTTAGCACTGGAGGAGGGAAACATTAAAGCTGAAAAAGAGAACGGAACAATTGACCAATTGATTAAACGAAGTGATGAATTTCTTAGACTAGGTACAAGAATTTAAGTACCAATGGTCGGAAATTTAAGAGAAAATTCTAGAAGAAGCACATAATTCAAAATATATGATGCATCCGGGAAGTGACAAGATGTATCACAATCTTAAGAATGATTATTGGTGGATTGGTATGAAGAAGGATATTGCTTTATATGTAGCCAAATGTCTAACTTGTTCTAAGGTAAAAGCCAAACACTAAAAGCCGTTAGGAATGTTACAACAACCGGAAATTCTAATTTGGAAATGGGATATGATAACTATGGATTTCATCATGAAGTTACCAAAAAATTCACGCCAAAATGATGCAATCTGGGTTATTATATATAGACTTACCAAGTCTGCTCATTTCATTCCAATTCAAGAAACGTTTAGTATGGATAAGTTAACACACTTATATGTCGAAAACATAGTATCCTTACATGGTGTGCCGCTATCCGTCATATCCGATAGAGATAGTCGTTTTACTTCCAATTTTTTGTCAAGTTTTCAAAAAGCCATGGGGACACGACTAAACTTAAGTACTGCTTACCATCCCCAAACTGATGGCCAATGTGAACGTACAATTCAAACCTTAGAAGACATGCTTCGTGCTTGTGCTATTGATCTAGGAGGAAGTTGGGATACCCGTCTGTCTCTAATGGAATTCCCGTACAACAATAGTTATCATACGAGCATCCAGATGGCACCATTTGAAGCATTTTATGGGCGTAAGTGTAGGACACCTGTATGTTGGTCAGAAACAAGCGATAGTAACTTGTCAGGACCTGAAATTGTTTAAAGGACTACTGATCAAGTTATACAAATTCGTGAACAATTGAAAACGGCAAGGGATAGAAAAAAGAGTTATGCAGACATTCGCCGCAAGCCTTTGGAATTCAAAGAAGGAGATAGAGTATTTTTGAAAGTATTGCCTTGGAAAGGTGTGGTACGATTTGGAAAGACAGGAAAACTGAGTCCACGATTTGTTGGACCATTCAAGATACTTGATAGAATCGGACCAGTTTCTTATCGACTAGAATTACCCGATTAAATGAAAGGCATTCACGATGTGTTTCACGTATCCAATCTATGCAAGTGTTTAGCCAACAAAACCCTTTTAATGCCTTTAAAAGATGTTAAAGTCAACGAGAAGCTTAAGTTTGTAGAACAACCGATTCAAATCGAAGATAGCATCATCAAGTTTCTCAAACACAAACGACTCAAGCTCGTCAAAGTAAAATGGGATTCAAGATGAGGACCCGAGTATACGTGGGAGCTCGAGTCAGAAATGAAGAAGAAATATCCCTATCTATTCCAATAAATCTCGAGGACGAGATTTTTCAAAAGGTGGGGAGGATGTAACACCACGTCTTACCCTATAAAATTTGAGCCTAAATATACTAATTTAGAAAGTATAAGGACCAAAAATGAATATTTTGAAAACTTCACCCATCGCGATACGCGACGAGGCAAGCATAAGGCCCATTGCGTAGCGCGACAGACTTGCACATTAACCCAGGTTTGGGCGGTGTAGCGATACGTGATGGCTCAACCCAAGGGATCCTCGCATAGCGCGATGACAAGGCTAAGTAACGTGGACATGTGTCCAACCACGTGTCAACACGTGGAACGATATGACAGGCCACGTGTCACGAGCTGGTAAGGCAGCGTAAATTGCGGCGCCGCGATACGCGACGGGTCTCCAGGAACCCATCGCGTATCGCGACGGGGTCCAAAAACGCCTATAAAAGGGGAGGACGGGTATGAGCTCCATTCATTGCAAACTCATCTCCACATTCACACACTTAACCTTGAAAGGCGTTGTCCCATGGTCGTGACAAGCCGACGTGCCATTTTCTCGTAATTCATGCAAGAAACGAAGTTATAATCAAGCTAGTAACCATATTATCGAGTAGATCAAGATCCTGCCTTTTTCTTATTATCAATCTAAGTATCCGAATTAAGGTAGGGGTTATGTTTAAGTTATTTAAATTTTAGCTTAGACTATCAATCGAGACTATGGCCTTTAACCTTGTTCGTATTTATAAACATTCACAATCAAGTTTTCATAAACGTTACTTCATAGCAAAGTAATGTCAACAAAAGATATATATTTTGACGGGCATGTAGTAAGTGTATGGGGGATATCACTAGTAGTAAGTTTCTTGCCTAAGGAAAAGTAATTCGTACAAATCCCAATCAACCGAGGGACCCGTTTACTTACCTGGAGAAACTTACTAACGTGATAAATCAATAAAGCCAAAGCATGCTATATCAAACGTCACATAAAATCAAGTGTTTTCTTTCACAATCAAAAGTTAAATGATTTCAAGGTTAAGCTTACAATCATACCTTAATCAAGTAACATCATTCAAAATATTATACGAGGTTAAGTATCATTCATAATGAATCAATCTAAAGTTTCAAACACACCGATGATACAGGTGAATACGTTAACCTTTTCAATCAGTCAAAACATATTTATACTCAATGAGACGAACGGGTGTTTGTCTTAACGAGTCAATCAATGTCTACATGAGATCATGTGATCTCTAAAACGTTATAATACAAAGTAGAGAATAAAATCAACACAGACCGAATATGCATGTGTCTGGATCCAAACATAACTGTTAAAACTCAATCAATCAATCAAAGGCAATGAAGCCACGAGCTTAAAACGGTCATGACCAGTTCTCTGTTCAGGGCCGTGTAGCTCGGAGAATACCGTTGTGTGTATTGGGTAGTGGTACATATACCGGAAGTAGAAATGATTCCGCTGAGATTGTCAAGGAAACTATATTTGTATTATATTCGTCATTCAAAACGTTTTATTGAGTCATACGTCTATAAAGAAGATAGAAACGCGTTACAAGATGGCTCCGTTTTGATATAAAATCCTTGTAATACGAAAGATATATTTTGTAAACCGATACTTGGGTATTTAATTCCCAAGTAAATTTTCAATGTAAATTAATATTATATTCAACCTAAGTCTTCCGCTAAAATTTAACCATAAACTCTAATATATTTAAAAAACAGGTACCAACTTGTAGTCACACGCCTAGGCCCTAAGTCGGGGTGTGACAGCGCAACTATGTTTGACATTTCTCATTGTACATCTATATTTTTGTCATATTTGGTTTTAATGTTTAGTTTGTTTTATGAATCGGTTCAATCTTGTTACCTTTGCAACTATTTGATTATGGTATTCAAAATTATATATTGTGCAAAACTGAATTCTATGTTAATTTTTTACCGAAACTATAGCCAAATGGCCGGTCGCAAATTTATACCTAAGTTCGGTAGCAAAATCAGTTGCAAAATCATGTGTAAATAGATTGTCGCAATCTCGGTTGCTAAATGATTCAGTCGCAAAAAGGTTCAATTGCGGTCGCTAGCAATTTGGTCGTAAAATCGGTCGTTAAAGTTTCCGGGTGCAAAATTAGTCGCAAAATTTTTGGTCGCAAAATCGGTCGTAAATATGATTGGTCGAAAGGCCGGTCGTAAAATTTTTAGTCACAAAAACGGTCGAAAATATGTTCGGTTGCAATGCTGATCGTAAAATTTTCGATCGCAAAACCGGTTGGTATAAATTGCGGACGCAATCTTGGTCGCTAAACATTCGGTCACAAAATCGGTCACAAAAACGACTCGGTTGTTGATTCGGTCGCTAAATCTGCAACTACAAATTTGGTCGCAAAATCGGTCGCAACAAAAAATATCAGTCGCAAAATAATTCCCGGCCAAGGTTTAACCGACCGTTGAAACCGGTCGCAATTCAGTCGCAAAAGGGTATTTCCAACCGATTTGCGACCGAAATGACGGTTGCAATTGCCCAATTCTCTAGTAGTGATGTACATGTATGAATGAAATATTGTAGACGTATGAATCAATCGTACAAGAAAAAATTACATATCAATCACGTTACCACGTAACCTTATGAAACCATTCATTGATTATATATTTTTTTTTATTGGTAAAGTATTATTTATATGTTGTTGGATTTATGATTACAAGTTTATAGGATTGATCAAGGTTATTAGTGGGTACGTTGCAAGTTACATATTGATATGCTACAAGTTACAAATTGATACGATACGTTTCTTGTAAAAAGTTAATAAGTTACGATGGATCAAGGGGAACAATTAAGATTCAAGGGTTATTTTTATTTGATGAAAGTAAATGATGTTTGGTATGCTATATCAAACGTCACATAAAATCAAGTGTTTTCATTCACAATCAAAAGTTAAACGATTTCAAGGTTAAGCTTACAATCATAGCTTAATCAAGTAACATCGTTCAAAATATTTATACGAACCTATTTATGTATAGGTTAAGTATCATTCACAATCAATCAATCTAACGTTTCAAACGCACCGACGATACAGGTGAATACGTTAATCTTTTCAATCAGTCAAAATATATTTATACTCAATAAGACGAACGGGTGTTTGTCTTAACGACTCAATCAATGTCTAATGAGATCATGTGATCTCTAAAACGTTATAATACAAATTAGAGAATAAAATCAACTCAGACCGAATACGCATGTGTCTGGATCCAAACATAACTGTTAAAGCTCAATCAATCAATCAAAGGCAATGAAGTCGCGAGCTTAAAACGGTCATGACCAGTTCTTTGTTCAGGGTCGTGTGGCTCGAAGAATACCGTTGTGTGTGTAGGGCAGTGGTACATATAACGGAAGTTGAAATGCTTCCGCTGAGATTGTCAAGAAAACTATATTTGTATTATAATAATCATTCAAAACGTTTTATTGAGTCATACGTCTATAAAGAAGATAGAAGCGCGTTACAAGATGGCTCCGTTTTGATTTAAAATCCTTGTAATATGAAACATATATTTTGTAAACCGATACTTGGGTATTTAATTCCCAAGTAAATTTTCAATGTAAATTAATATTATATTCAACCTAAGTCTTCCGCTAAAATTTAACAATAAACTATGATATATTTACAAAACAGGTACAAACTTGTAGTCACACGCCTAGGCCCTAAGTCGGGGTGTGACAGCGCAACTATGTTTGACATTTCTCATTGTACCTCTATACTTTTTTCGTGTTTGGTTTTAATGTTTAGTTTGTTTTATGAATCGGTTCAATCTTGTTATCTTTGCAACTTTATGATTATGGTATCAAAATTATATATTGTGCAAAACTGAATTCTATGTATTAATTTTTGACCGAAACTATAGCCAAAAGGCCGGTCGCAAATTTATACCTAAGTTCGGTAGCGAAATCAGTTGCAAAATCATGTGTAAATAGATTGTCGCAATCTCAGTCGCTAAAGGATTCAGTCGAAAAAAGGTTCAATTGCGGTCGCTAACAATTTGGTCGTAAAATCGGTCGTTAAAGTTTCCGGTTGCAAAATTAGTCGGAAAATTTTTGGTCGCAAAATCGGTCGTAAATAGGTTTAGTCGCAAGGTCGGTCGTAAAATTTTCGGTCCCAAAAACGGTCGAAAATAGGTTCGGTTGCAAAGCCGATCGTAAAATTTTCGATCGCAAAACCGGTTGGGAAAAATTGCGGACCCAATCATGGTCGCTATACATTCGGTCACAAAATCGGTCACAAAATCGACTCGGTTGTAGATTCGGTCGCTAAATCTGCAACTACAAATTTGGTCACAAAATAGGTCGCAACAAAAAATATCGGTCGCAAAATATTTCTCGACCAAGGTTTAACCGACCGTTGAAACTGGTCGCAATTCGGTCGCAAAAGGGCATTTCCAACCGATTTGCGACCGAAATGACGGTTGCAATTGCCCATATCTCTAGTAGTGATGTACATGTATGAATGGAATATTGTAGACGTATGAATCAATCGTACAATAAGAAATTACATATCAATCACGTTACCACGTAACCTTATGAAACCATTTATTGATTATATATTTTTATTTATTGGTAAAGTATTATTTATATGTTGTTGGATTTATGATTACAAGTTTATAGGATTGATCAAGATAATTAGTGGGTACGTTGCAAGTTACATATTGATATGTTACAAGTTACAAATTGATATGATACGTTTCTTGTAAAAATTAATAAGTTACGATGGATCAAGGGGAACAATTAAGATTCAAGGGGTATTTTTATTTGAAGAAAGTAAATGATGTTTGGTATGCTATTTTAACAAATTTTTAAAAATGTAATGTCTTGATCATCAATGAAAATTGACATAATGAATTCTGGCCAACATTATATTTGTCATCTTCTCCCTGGCGTGCACGGGGTGTTATAGTTCTTGTATAAACATATTTTTATAGGCATCAATCGTCGAGAGGGGAAATCCGTCTTTTATCACTTCATTCTTTATTTCTTTATTGATTGAAAACAGAAGAAGAAAAACTTATCTTTCAGGTTCAAAAGAACTAATACTAATGTTGTTGATCCGTATTAGTTCAGTTCATTAAGGTACTACTCGTATGACAACAACACTCGGTATAGTTTATGATATCAAAATTACTCTATTTTTGATCTACTTTGTTTCTAATAAATTTTTTATCGAAATGTTTATAAAAAAAATAACAGGACTTCATATTTCGTATTTTTCACGTTAATGAAGCAAGTTTAAATAAAAAAATAAATTAAATAGTAAATGAAGTAATTGTGAGTTGTGACCATGTGACAGTTCATGTACACACATGTTACTATTCTTGAGTTGTACGTAAATGGCTGAATATAACATAATATTGTGATTATTACCGAGAACCAGAATGATTTTGAACTGTTTTAAACAAACTTCAACCAATCACTTTAGCTAAAGGAAACCATGGGAATACATCATCAAAGATGACAGCTACCAGCAACATTAAGCATCAGAGTGGCTTGCTACGGTGACATATATATGTAGCAAATCAATAGCTAACATGCATTATGCAACGAACTTGGTATGCGTAACACAACTCTCGTCGCTAATTTATTTTGCTACATATTATAGCTGCAAAATCAAATTTAAAGCAGTTTTTAACTACAAGAAAAGAAGTCGTTATTTTAGCTATAGATTTTGCATTGGAACTGTTCACTACTGATATTTAGATAAGGACTTCTGCTATGGGTTTTTAGCTATGTGTTTTTGCTACGACTTGACTACAAAATTTTTCTTTGGTTTTCTACTGATTATGCTAAAAATTTTAACTCTAGATTTTGCTATGAATTTTGGGAAGGTTGTCGCTATGGACTTTATATGGTTTGCTTTTTTAGTTATGAACTTTTTACGGAATCTTATAAAATGTATTTGTTTTTTTCATATTATTTCCAATTGTATATATCCAAATTTCAATAAAATATAAATAAAACTAAAGATAATAATATACAATAAAATGTCCAATGTAATACCATTAAGATCCAAATTAATAAAAGTAACGCAATAAACATAGTGTGGTGTTTTCTCCGAGGGTTTATAATATCAATTAGAGGTTCTCATTCAATTGAACGTTTAATCTTGATCATCTGTTCCTCAACCGTTAATTGAAATATTTTATTCTTTACTACAGTACTTCGTTCATACTTCATATATTGTTTTTCTATGGTTTCCATTAAAATTCATTTTTATTATTTAATCTTCTTAATTTTTTAACGTATTTTTTGTTTTTTTAACAAATTTTTTCACCTAAAATTCTCCAATCCTTCTAAGAGGAAACACCTTACTAGTGGATAAATAGATCAAAGATTTTAACTAAATTGATCTTAACTTTATTTATAATTATAATTTTGTTTGTTGGGGAGTGTTTTCTAAGTGCTTGCTTAAACTTATGATAAATATTTATGGATTTATTACAGATTTACTTTCATTATTTTACAACGTATTTTTTTAGTTACTAGATATTTTGAATCATTCGTCCCCTCACCCACCAAGAAATTTGCTAACCATTTAATCCTTTTGCATATTTAACAAATATTATATAGGTACGTTTTACAGGCTATAAAGAAAATAATTTTTAGCCTAGTCCTAATATATTCTTCTTGTTCTAATTTTAGTGAGATTTCCTTTTTAAGACGGAGTTAATCGTTTTGCTATTTTAATTTTTTGTAATAATTTGTTTTATATATAATATGTGTATTAAGTATAATGGGGTTATCTCAAAATATGTATGGGTATTAGGGTTGCCGATATGAAACATGTATACACGTCCCCTTGACTTGTTATCCCCGCCTAAACGACCCAATTTTTAACTCCTTTATGAAAAAAAATATTGTTAGGTAAATTATCGAGAAGCTCAAAAAACCAACATGACAAAACCTCTAACTTGGCATTAATAATAGTAATTAATAGTTAATAACTTTGGTCTTTGAGCACCCTCAATATAGTATCCGCATTAAAAATTTTCAACTTTCCCTTATCCCCACACTTGAGGTTGACATTATCCTGTTAGTGCACGGTTTTGGTCTTCTCGAGTATTTGTAACATATGCAATTTATTATTATATTAATGTAAGGGCATTTTGGTAATTAACAGTCTCATTCGTTAAGTTAACTATGCTCATTCGTTTAGAGTGTTTAACGAATGATGCTATTCGTCTTTATTAGTGCCCATTCGTTAAGGATGCTTAACGAATGGACCTTATCATTATTATTTTGTATTCATTCGTCATGGAATGTTGACGAATGTTGTATAACGAATGAGTCATTCGCTATACCTATCATGTTATGTAATGTAATGAAGACGAATGAGGCCATTCGTTATGGGATGTGTAACGAATGGTACCCGTCTTCTATATATAGACTGTTATAGTCTCATTAATTTAATAAGTGTTTTGATTATTTCCTCTCAAGCCGTTACTCTGCCAAAATCTCTACTCAACACTTTGTTTATAACTGAGTCGTGCCATGTGTCAACGTTGTTGTATCAGAATAACCACTCATTCATCACTGTAGCTGATTCATGATCAGTCATTCGCTACAGAAACTCATTTGTCATCAAGTGAACCCTCATTCTTTACGGAAGCACATTCGTGATAAGACCATTCGCTACAGAAAACTTATTCCATCCGTTACCCTATTCGTTACCATATTCGTCATACATCCGTTAAGCCATTTGTTTGCCTATTCGTGTGGTGATTCGTCATCATTGAATCTTCATTTGTGGTAGTCATTCGTTATAACCATTCGTGTTCACTGGGGTTTCATTCGTCACTTGATTCGTGATACCCATTCGTTAACATAACTCATTCGTGTTACTGTTTATCATCCATTACCATTCATTTGATACACTTTACATCCACTCTTAACTGGAATTTAGATTTTGAACCTTTATATTTCAAATTTTCAATAATTTTCACCTTACCTTAATTTGTAATCATTTAACATATATTTTGAAATGCTGGTTATTACGCACTGGCATCTCAGAATAAATGCTGATGCTACAGATGCTTCACCTCGATGCTGAAATCGAGTCACATTCAAAATGTCCCAGATTGATGAAGTTTAGCGATTTTGCAAAATGGGAACCAAGATTCCGAGCACATCTAGGATCCGTACATCTTGATTGTTCGAGATGTCTTGACGATGAGTATACTGTACCTATGGTTGGTAATGAAACTACTGGTTTTACACCAAAGGCCTTTACTCAGTATTCTCAAGTAGAAAATAAATCTTTGGAGATTAAAGCAAAGGCCTATACTACTTTGACTATAGCATAACTAGGAAAAATTTTTCGTCAAGTGGAAAGTATTAAGATATGTGCATAATTGTTTCAACACATTAAGATGAGAAGTATGGGAAATACAGAAGAAATCAAGAAAGTTATGCTAAAGTTTCAATTTGGAAATTTTAATTTATTAAAGGGTGAGACTGTCGAGGAAACGCTTACTGGGTTTAATCATCTGATTGCTGAGATGAATAAACTGAAAATGGAACCATCTGAATCAGATAAGATTGATACTGTCAAGAATGCTTTACCTGGTTCTTATTCAACTTGTCTACTTGTGCTGAAAGAAAATAGTTTCTTCAAGAATGAAGATCTCACTACTATGGTGTTTATGCAGAAAGTTGAGGAGAGAGAGTATGATTTGCGGTGTCAAAAGTCGTCAAAAGAAAATCAAATCCAACACTTTATGGTGGTTCATTACCTTTGAGCAACACTACAGCTCCAATAAATGCGTTCCTCACTCAATTATCTCAAGATGGATCTTATGCAGAAAGTTGAGGAAAGAGAGTATGATTTGTGGTGTCAAAAGTCGTCAAAGAAAATCAAATCCAACACTTTATGGTGGTTCATTACCTTTGAGCAGCACTAAAGCTCCAATCAATGAGTTCCTCACTCAATTATCTCAAGATGGATCATCTTCATTCACTGAACCCATGCCAAATGTGTTTTTCATGGCATCTGACTCAAATACTAATTCTGGTGGATCTACTGGTGCTAGTATTGTCTTCACTTCACCACCAAACGTGAACATGAAAGAGGCTGAACAAAATTTTTCTTTTGTTTGTGCTTTCATGAGTTCATATGAAAATCTGGTGGGTAGTAAAATTGCTACGAGTGAATTGACAGATGATGATTATGATCAGATTGATCCAGATCATTTAGATTTGATGGATCTGAAGTGGACATGGCTATGATTGTATGTAAAGTGAAGAAGTTCATGCAAAGAACTGGTAAAGGTTTACCGAAATTGAACAAACGGGTTGGCTTTGATAAGCTTAAGGTAAAATGTTATAATTGCCAAGAGTTTGATTAAATTTCTAATGAGTGTGACAAGCCGAAGAAGGAATACAATGGACCCCGAAATAAAGACAGGCGCTTGGGTAAGAAATACAATGATTCTGCTAAAAAAGCTTCTTGGTGTGATTCTTCAACAGCAACTGGTTCACAAGCCTTACTCACAGTTGACAGGATTGATTGGAATCAAAAGTTGCTGGGTAATGGTACTCACTCCAATCTTGCAATGTTTGTGTTGGGATGAGAAAACACTAAAGGAAGGTCGGAATCTTCTCAACCTCCTTGGAAAATAGCTTAGTATTGAAACCGAGCAAACTTGGACATCCGAGCAAGCTTAAACTTAGTCAAGCAAGGTATATTACTATTCGAGCAAAGTTATCTTCTGGAATTCTTCTTAAGTTTTTGTTCGAGCAAACTACACGTCATCAAGCAAGGTAGTTCTTCAAGTCAAGAAAGGTCTGTTTCAGAGAAAACTCTTGACTAAACCAAGTTAAAACCAAGTATTTTGGTGGATCGAGCAAGGTTTATTCATAATAAACAGTGGTCCTAGCAAATTTGAAGGAAGTTGATGAAGAAACTACTCAAGGACTTATAACAAGCAAGGTTCTACCTCGAGCAGGCAACAGTGTCACCAGCACCCTTGGATTTGTTCAAATAAGTTAAGTAACAAAAGGTTGAAGGAATCTCTGAAGAACAAGTTTGCTCGTAGGATCTTATCGAACAAAGTTTGATATGGTTAATGTCAGTGTCCCAACTTCTAAATGCATGGTCGATTCGGATCGGATCTTCAATCAATCATGTCATAACTCACACAAAATTAATCGTATTGACAAGCGAGTTAATGACGGGTTACTATGTTTAGAAAGATGACCGTTTGTTAAAGGTGGAATCAATAACAAACATACGGTTGCAATGAATATTCAATAACAGAAGACACACACCGGATTCACTCAAATGATTTCCATTTATATAATGTTAATCATACAAAAGGATAATCGATAGGGTTTAGAAGGAATCCTAGGACAGCCGTCACAAACAAAATATTCTCTCAATTAATGTGTCGGTCTTATCCTTATTGTGCTCTCTGTCCTCTCTTTGGCGGCGTGCCCTAAATATTCTATTTATAGGCCTGCCAACCTAAGACAACTGTCATTCCTTCTAGAAACCCTATCCGATAGTACATATTCAAATTACATATTCAAAAATAAACTAAGTGTAAAACAAGTCTTCCGGGTAGGCTTTTCATTAAACTTCAGTCTCCGAGTACGCAGTGTGCTCGGCCTTCCTTCAGACTTGGTAAACATAGAAGTATACTCGGAATCAGTTTCCGGGTAGACTTTACTTAAAGAATATTTTACCAAGTAAAATATTCACCGAGTAGACTTCAATCTTCTTGGACTTATCAAACTTTGCTCGACAAATCCTTACGAGCAACCTTGTGCTTCTATGATCCTGTTCGGCTCATTGTCAGTTGAACAACTTATTGATAAGGCGTACTCGGGAGTACATACCTTACTTGAGCAGAACCTTACTCGAGATAACTTAAAGATATTCTATTAACTCATCAAGTATACTCGGACCATAATTATTAAAGAATACCTTGCACGGTCTTCCAATTACTTGGCTTCTTGGACTTGGTGACCATACCTTACTCGGAAGAGTAAAATACTTGGTCTTGAAGAACAATCCTGCTTAACAAAGTGAACCTTGCTCGGATATGCCAAATTAATGAACCTTACTCGGGAAAACACTAAAAAGCATACCTTGCTCGGATATCCACTTAAGAAGACTATTAGAAGTAAACCTTACCCGGGAGGCATAATCTCGTACTCGGCTAAGTAAAAGCTTACTCGAAGGTCCAAGGTGTGCTCGGATTCAATACTTAGCAGTTTCTGAGGAGGTTGAGAAGATTCCAATCTTCCAAATTCTTCGTTTAGGTCAAATCTCCTCATTTGGGTCAAACTCTTGACCCAACAATCTCCCCCTAGATTGGAACACCTCAGCTGACCCAAAACACTCTATGGTTACTTACACTTAGCAAAATACACACCAAATTTCATAATCAAATTACATAAACAAAATTACATAATCAAAAGTTTGTCCGAAGACATTACAAAGCAAAGCCTATTCTATCTATTTTGTCTTTTCCTTTCATTGTAGGTTGCTTGTCTTCTCAGCTGGATTACAGATGCTGCTCTTTCTCTAAAGATATTGAGCACTTGGTAGTGAGTGTGTCCTTCTGGTATCACCAAGTCTCTAATATCAGCTAGATCTTCATTGTGCAAGCAAGCAACATCTGCATCTCTCTTTATCACAGCCAGCACCTTTCCATCAGAATTCATCAATGCATATTCTCCATTTTCCTTGCATTCAACTTGAGCAATGATGCCATTCTTTTGTACAGTGTAGTTTGGCCTTTTCATTCTTCTTCTCAAACTTATACACTTACTCATGTTGGACAGTGGGTCTTCATCTCTGACATACATCTTAAAGTCTCTTTCAGCAATATCCATCTTCTTTATCTTTGCAGATCTTCTTGCTTTGTTCATTGAAGCTACACCTCTGCTTATGTTGTCTTTTAAGAATCTGAACCCATTTACAGCTTGCTCATACAGGTATTTAGATAAGTCATTCATTTGTCTCCCTGCAGATCTGCTTCTGTCCCTGAAATCATAAAGATGAAGTGACTCCATTCTGCTCAGTTGTTCTTCATTGTATTCTCTGAAGTCACTTCTCACAATAATTTCCCTCAACTGCCTACTTTCCATAATCACCTTCAAAGTATCAGTTACTGAATCATAGTAGAGCTCTCTTGGTAGATCCACACCAGATTGTGGTCTTGTTCTTTGTTGTACTGAGCTGCTTAATTCTCCTCTTCCTCCTTGGCCTTTTCCTCTTGGGAATCTTTGATGGAGTGGAGGTCTGAGTGGAATTGATTTCTTGGGCTTTTGAGGTCCCAAGTTAAATGTCTTCACATATATAGCTTCCACCATCTTAGTAGGAAGGTTGGCTATCTCCACCATGTCATGTCCTGCAGCCTCCAGTTCAATTAACATTTGTATCATTCCTGGAGTTCTTGCCAGTACAGCAGGTACAAATCTGCCATCAGCATAATATCTGGAATTTTCTCCTTCCCTCAATGCCTTTTCCCACTCATCTTTTTGCAGGTAGAAAAGAGTCTTCAAATCCTCTTTCTCCAAAACATTAAAGTCTGCTTCAGTCATCCCTCTCTTGTTTATCATTATGTTTCTTAGGATGCTGATCATTTCCTCATTCTCCCAAGGCATAAATGGTTCATCATCAGGTTTAACTTCAGGCTGTTCTGGCTGAGGGATCAGAGGTTGATCAGTTGTCTTTTCTTGTTCCATCTCCTTTTCCCTCACAGTCCTGAGTCTTCTTGTTCTTTTGGCAGGTGGCTCATCAGATGTTTCTTTTAAGATTGAGCTCTCAGTATAGAACCTTTTTAATTCTTTCTCTTTCTTCTTGGAATACTGGTCAAATACTGCGTCTCTACTCATATTTCTTACAACCTCAGGCTTCATGCCTTTCTCAATCAGGTATCCACACATACCATCATATTTCTTCTTTAACTCTTCCAACTCAATCTTATCATCCTGTTTTACAAATTTTTCTGATACTATCTCTTTCTCACGGTTGTAAAGATCTTGAATTTGGTCAACAGTGTATTTTTCTAAGGCAGCTTCAGGATAGCCTCTAACTTTCAAATAAGTTTTATAATGCTCAGTATTTTTCTTTCTCTTCTCAATCTTTTTTAAGACTTCCTCTGCATTGATTTCAATGTTGCCTCTTTGAATATAAGTCCTTTCAGCTTGAGGGGTCTCAGCAGTGGAGCTTGTACCAACTTTCTCACCTCCTTGATCAGGGTTGTCATCACCCTCTTCATCAGACTCCTCAGAGTCATCCTCCTCCTCATCTGATAGATCAATCATGGCATCTATTTTGGGTTCATCAGAGGCAGGATGCTCTGGTTCAGAAACATTAACATCAGGGACCCCTGGTAGTTTTTCTCCTGGTTTCAGTGTTTGTAAGGGGATTGCCCTGATTGGTTCATCATTTTCTGGGGTCTCCACATAACATTTATTCTTTTCATCCCATATACCCCTCCTATCATTTTTTTCAGCTTCATCCTGCTCAGCAGTTCTCTTCCTTCTTTGATAAGTCTTTTCAAAATTTCTTTTTGGCCAGTTACCAGTAGGGTTCTTTCTCAAATCCTCTTTTACTTGTTCAACCCATTTCTTGGCAGCCATAGTTGTAATTGACTCGCCAATTTCTTCAGGTATAATCATTGCATTGGTTGATGGTTCAGCAGTCTCAGATTGTTGCTCCTGAAACTTGTTGACCACCCTTCCCAAAGAGTCATCAAACTCTTGATTCTTGTTCAGATTTACCAAAATTTCAATCACCTCTTGATCTGCCACATCTTGAAATATCTCTTTTGCTACATTGGCTTCTTTGATCAATAAGTCCTGTTGTGCTAACTCTTCTTCTGTCAAGGAATGGGCAATTGCTTCCCTTTCCATTGACTCTTTAATCAGTCTTTCTTTCTCAGCAAGAGCAGCAGCAGCATCAGTATCTACAAAGGATACATCCTTCTCAACATATACAATAGGTTCATCATCAGTTGCTAAACCTTTTCCCTTTTCTTTCCTTTTCCTCACATCTTCTTCATCCTCTTGTTCATCACTTCCAAATTCATCAATCTCTCTAAATAAGTTTTCCAATTCAGAGTCATGCTCTACCCTCTTGGAACTAGCTTCTTGATCATCATTTGGCTCAGTGTGTTTTAGTTCCTCAGTAGCAGCATTCACATTTACATTCTCAACAGTCATCTCTTCATCCATGATCTCAATCAGTTCTTCTGTAATCACATTCTCATCATCATTTGACTTTTCATTTTCATTTGTTTCCTCTCCACACACTTCTACTTCATTTTCATCACTAATATCATAATCGTTCATAATCATTTTCAAACCATCAATATTTTCAACACTTTCAGCATCCGTCATAACCACATCATTATCATCCATATTCTCCCCCTGTTTTGGGGCAGCTGAGGTCTTCTCAACCTCCTGCACCAGGGTTCGAATCATCAATTCAGCATCAGCTAACTTTTTCAATAATATTTCATTTTCACTAGTTAGCTCTTCATTCTTTCTTTTCAAATCAACATTCTCATCTCTAACCTCCTCAACTTGTCTTTTCAATTCATCATTTTCAAACATCAACTCAGCTTTTCTTTGTAACATATCATCATGTGGACTTGTAGGGTTTGATGTAGGAAATTGTTCAAAGTTAGGTTGGTTGGTGGTAGGTGTGTGTGGTGTTGGTGATTGATGTGTGTATTGATGTGTGGATGTTTCTGGTTGGTCTAGGGTAAGGGTTTGAGGTGGTGTTTGATGTGGTGAGATTGGTGGTGGTGAGAGTGGTAGTGTTGGAATTGGTTGTTCAAGTTCTTCTCTTTGCTCCCCCTGTTCTTGTGACATAATTCCCATCTCCAAATCATCTCCACATTCATTTCCATCAACATCATCATCAGAATCTCCTTCATCACTGTCATCATCACCCCCTTCTTCCTCCTCTGAGCTCAGCTCAGGCACAGGCATTACAGCCAAATCATGGTTTAACAACCAAGGTAAAATTTCAAATGGAACATTTGCATTGAAGTTATTTGAGACACCTGGATTTTTTATTCTCTTGTATGCATCAGGATCTTGCAGTTTATGTGTGTCTCCAGTTGTTGGTAAGTCTTGTAATACACTATTAAATATGATCTGCAGGAATCTTGGGTACTGTAAAAATCTTTTCCTTTCTGGTTTCTTCAGATTCCCCACTAACCCATCAAAAATCATCTTGGAAAAGTTAAAGGGCAGATCAAAAATTGTACCAACTGTGGCATTTGCTAGATCATGACTCATCAGAGTCCATGATCCCTTCCTCGGAGCAAATCCATGAATAATGTGGTGAATTAGAAATCTGTATAGCATCGGAAATAAACCTTTCTGAAACTGTCCTTCAAGGACATTTCCCTGATAACCCATCGTTTCTTTAAAGATTTTCAACAAGTGTTTTGTGTTGAAGTTTATGTGGTTGTGATCATCATCATTCAGTCTTAAACACCTTCTGATCAACCTTTCAGTGATCTGGATCTCCTGTCTGGCCACGGTTGTTTCTATTCGTTTTCCATCAACATCTTCAACCAACTCTGCTGATCTCCAGAAATCCAAGGAGTGATTTCTGTAAATAATTGGGCTTTCAGTAAGAGCAAAGCTGATGTTTGACCGCGCCATCCATAAAATCATACGAGCCATTGGTGTATTTTCTGGTGTGACTTGTAGTAACGCGCACATGTTGTGCTTTGGCTCAAAAACATACTTTGGCTCGTTGTCTGCCATATCTTTAATACATAAACAAACACATTCAAAGTGAAATTAGACATAAAGTTTAATACTTTAGACAATTTCAAGTTATAAAAATGAAGAAGAAAGAAAGAAATCTTCATGAACCTGTTCTTCGACAAATTTATAACCAAAACACATAAACAGAGTGTTAGTACTCGAATACATAATCAAGTCACATTACAGTCTAATTGTGATCGGAAAACATAATATCTAATGCTTACCGAGTCGGAATTAGAGGCTGATAAAAATTAGGGTTTGGATTAATGTTGAATTCGATAAGTCGGTTATGTTTCTTAGTGAGGAAGGATTTGCAGTGGAGGGAGAGAGAGAAGGAAATAATGTTGAAAATTTTGCCTAAGTCCCTCTTTTATACATTTTGAAAGTGAGTTTTAAATGCTTTTTGTCTTCTTGTGAATTACTAGCTGTCAACCAGTAACATTATCCACATGATATATTAAAAACATTTAATTTCATTTAAGATCATAATACCTTACTCGAAAGGTTAATATCCAAGGTTTACTCGGTCTACTTCCACTAACAAACCTTACTCGGTCAAACTTTGCTCGGAAATTTTCATTTTGGAATGTACAAAGTTTGCCCGAATACTTTCATTTTCAAATCATGCTCGATTAAGTAAATTAATCTAAAGTTAAATCATAATGAACAAAGCTTACCTGAAATGCTCGATTTCTTGAGAAATAAATCACAAGACAAATAATCAAGTATAGTTATCAAATAAACATTCTTACTAAGAATCAATTAAGATCCTCACAAAGATTTTTCAATTTCAAATTAAAACTTATCTAGCATAAACCCTAAAAAAGAATCATAATCAATTTTATCATACCAACTTACATATTCAAACAACGCATTCACTCAAGTATGCTTGTATACATAGTGTGCTCGAACACTCTTTCAAATGTAAAGTGTGCTCGGACAACAACCTTATGTAAAGTATACCCGAATAACCTTCATATAATACAAAGTGTACTCAAAACCAAATTCTAGCAGACAGTGTGCTCGGAAAACAAAGTTTGCCCGAAAACACTTGTAATTTCAAAGAAATCATAAACACATATATCACAGAGCATGCTCGGAATGAAATTAAACACATAAACATTTAAGTGTGCAATAGTATAAAATTTCATGGAGCTTGCCCGAAAATCCTATGTTAGCACTAAGCTTGCTAGGATAGACACATTCAATCATCAGGTATGCCCTTGCTCGAGGGAACTCAACATATCAAATCATACCCTAAAAATGACAAACTTAAACAGTAACATCTAAGTGTGCCCGGAAAGATTAACAAACCTTTCCTAACAACATATTCACACAAAGCTTACTAGGTGTACTCACTTAAGTTCACAAAGTTTGCTTGAAAACACAATCAGCATATAACATGCATATCTTACTCGAAGCTAACATATAACATGCATAGCTTACTCGAAACAAGAATTTCTTGTTAACAGTTAGCTATTTCAACACATAATCATCTCAAGACTTCAAGCTTGCTCGGGAAGTGAGTACAACAGTGTGCTCTACCCGTAAAGTGTAAATACTTCAAAGCATGCCCGAAAATCATAAAGTTAGTCAAAAATGACTAAGCTTACTCGGAAAGGTTGAAAAGTTTCAAACCTTACCCGAAACAACATATTCACACATAATCAAG
Source organism: Bidens hawaiensis (assembly GCF_021521415.1). Taxonomy (NCBI): domain Eukaryota; kingdom Viridiplantae; phylum Streptophyta; class Magnoliopsida; order Asterales; family Asteraceae; genus Bidens; species Bidens hawaiensis. The sequence continues at coordinate 5,646,143 of NW_027491019.1, read as the reverse complement.
TCAAAAATGACTAAGCTTACTCGGAAAGGTTGAAAGATTTCAAACCTTACCCGAAACAACGTATTCACACATAATTAACTGTTTTGTACTCGGAAAGGCTGTAAATCATTAACCTTACCCGAAAATACATATTCAAACAGTTAATGCTCGAGAAGGTTATAAAGCATCAAACCTCACTCGAACAAACATATTCAGCCTATTTTAGGCAAAATGCAACACTTTTTGACTGTGACAATCGTCAATTTCAGGTTAACTCCGTTAACTCAACTCCGTCAATTCAAACTTAAGATCACTGAATCTGTAACGCACACCTCATTTCATTTAAACTAGGGTTTAAATGACGCTTAACACTTACTACATGTGTAGTCTTTCGGGAATTGCACCGAAACGCAAACGAGTTGACGCAAACGATTGATGAATAAACGAAAAACGTCAAAACTGTAATTATGTGATAATTATGTGTTAGACTTATGTGTTATGTGATAACATGGTTATAAACGTTAACTCAAGATGTAAACAAGTTAGTTAAGCTAGATAAGTAATACTTAGAAGTGGAGGGGCCAAAGTGTAACATAGTACTTTTATAAATACTAATAATAATAACCCTAACTATTATTTTCTTCTCTCCCCACATCCCGATCGGAACCCATTCCCCCTTGGCTCCTTGGCTGCCGTCACCTATACACACACATACAACCACCAATTTCAAGTTTTGATTGAAGATTAAGGTGCTAGGAAGGTATAAACGACTATCCTATGCATCCTTTATACTTGATTTTGATGTTTAATGGGTTAATTGAAAACCCTAAGGGCCGATTTTATGTGTGTGTGTAATTCATATGATTGTTGTTGATTTGATGATGATTTGATAACTAGATTGGATATTGTTACATGTTAATTGTTGTGTCTTTGAATTGAGTTCAAACAAAAACCCTAATCATGTATGTAATGTGTAATTTATGTACATGGATAGTGTTTATGGAGTCTAGAGTGTTATATGAATGCATGATGGTCCATAGATAGTTAATATGTTGAGTTTGGATGCAAACAGTTTCTGGACAGATTGTGTTATTGATGTTTAATTGACTGTAACGAAGTGTAAATGTGAAAATTGGTTGAGATTATTAATACTACAGTAAACTAGGTTGAGTCTAGTTTCTAAAGAATATAAATTTGCAATTTTTGGACATGTAGAAGTTAACTTTTATGATTTTACAAAAACGTTGTGCAAAGCTGAGCTGTTAGACCTGCTGTTAGGTTGTTTTGTAAATGTTATATCTCATGAACTACGAGACCAATTGGGTTGGTTCCACTTCTGGAAGTTGACTTATTGAGTTAGGAACCTAACCCAAGTGGTCTTGCATTTATTGGATTTTTCTTTTAACGGGAATTTCAAATAACATTCTGTTGCGCATGAATTTGACTGTTATGAGTTTGCTGTAATGATTTGATGATTGTGAGAAACCTATGTGGAATAAAAATATAATAAAATATGTTCTGGAAACCTAAGACATATATGCTTTTGTGATGATTTTTGGTAAATTAATTGTGATGCTATGATCGGTGAGATAGTACAATCTTTCAAGTAGAATTTCTGTTTCGGTGAAACTAGAGGCTGAATTTGGTGAAAATGCATGAAACACGATACTTGCTATATAATTGTTATGTTTTGACCAAATTGCCCTTGCGGGGAATAATTGCTAATTGATTGTCATGATTTGACCAAATTACCCTCGTGGGGAATAATGACTAGTTAATTGTTATGTGTTGACCAAATTGCCCTTACGGGGATTAATTGCTAGTGATGTACTTTATGAATACATGACACGAAAATACTTGCTTACACATGTAATGTATCACAACTACACTTGTTAAAGTCACACACGATCCACAAACGAAACACGAAACATGTTATGTGCATAGGTATTATGTGCCGGGTCTAGAGACTCGATAATATTCCGACACTTAGAAAAATCTCTTTGTTGTTTTAGAACGCTAGAGAGAGTTTTTCTGTGACGCGCATCTTGGTGATTTAATTTGGGAATTTCTTCGCAAACAGTGAGTTTCACTTTCCCCTTTTAACTTTTTAAACGCTTTTCACTTGGGGGAGATAACATACTCCGAAACGCATTTAAGATTTTGTTAATATAGATTATATATCACTTGTAAAGACTAAGTGGCAAACGCGTTAACTAAAGTCCTTCATTCACATCGAACCGTTTAATATTGGATAATAGCGAGTCATTGTTGAGTAGTACTACTGGGTTTGACAAACCCCACCCAACGCTAAACTCGACTGGAGGTCGAGTGGGTGTAATCTTGGCTAAACACATACCATTGTCTGGATGACGTGGTGGCAAGGCAAATGATAAACAGTCAGCTTCGGTGTCGAACACTTAGTGATACTTGTTTTATAGGCTAGCTACCTATAGATATATAATTGACATAACACTATCTGGTAACGCAAAACGCTGTAACGCAAAACGCTGTAACGCAAAACGCTTAACGCGAAACGCTGAACGCAAACGCTAAACATTTATTTTTATATAAACTTGTGAACTCACCAACCTTGTGTTGACACTTTTAGTATATTATTCTCAGGTAGCCGAGGCGGGCGCGCGGTTTAGGAACATGCATTGCTTGAAACACTTTTAATTATGCAAAACTTATTTTAAACTGTTATCATTGGGTTTTAAGTCGTCCTGCGTAACGCAACATTGGTTTCTATGGTTTTTACGCTTCCTCATTAAATTACTCGTAAACGTTTTCATGGTTTTGAAACTTTGTTTTATGGTTTGATTATAACTAATGATTCCGATCCTGTTAGTTCACACCCTCTGACGGTAAAACTCCGTTAGTGGATTTTGAGGGTGTGACAGATTGGTATCAGAGCCATTGGTTATAGCGAACTAGAAGCTGCATGCATACTAGACTATAACCGCGACGACCCATTAGTTATAATGATACGCACTGCATAGATTTGTGTAGTCTTTGTTATCTATTCTCTTTACCTCTTTCACTCATACGCGCACGCATACACGGCTTACCTGTAGGAATGTCGACGCCGCCATCCTCATCATCTGATCCGATGACTCATGCTCACGGGAAGGAACCGCAGTTACCTACCGCATCGCCACCCCGTGTGGTCCCGGAACTCGAAGCTCCCGCACCAGAGAGGTACCGCTTATCCGGAGGTATAAATGAAAACGAAGTTAGCTGGGATTGGTACCCCAACATGATCAGACGTATGGTCTATCGCGAACAAGTTCCCCCGTTACCTCACCCGAACCATCCTGCTTATCCCAACACCCTACCACCCATAACCGAACCTGTAGAGCGAGTTCTCGCAGCTGTTGTTTCATGTTTGGAGCGTGACGTGGGTTACATGCGCTATACGAGAGCGAACGTTTCCGGACTGTTAAAGGACAGAACCGAGACTACGGAGGAAATTGCCCGCATGGCAGCGGCAATGAAGGAAATGCAAGAGGCTAGTGATCAACAGATGAAGATTATGAGAAAGATGCAAGCCGAGATGATAGACTTGCAAGAGCAACTCCAAGTAGCAAGAACCCGAACCGAGATAGCTCTAGAGCGTTGCGATGTCTTACAAATGCAACTTGCTCAGAATGCAGCAGAACCTGAGGCAGAGCCTGAGGCCGAGCCCGAGGCAGAGCCTGAAGAGGAACCTGAAGAAGATCCCGAAGAGGAGCCCGAGGAAGATCCCGAGGAGGAACCTGAAGAAGAACCGGAGGAAGAACCGGATGAGGAAGAGGCACACTCAGAGGTGTCCTCAGATGATGACATCTAGTGATGATGACACCTAGATGGAGGGGTTGTCTCCATCCGAACTATTATTTTCTATGATTTTAAGGATTGATTAGAAATACTTTGTAGCGAATACAATGGTTTTAATCATGAATTATTAATTAGATTAATATATGGTTGTGATGTGATGTTGTTTCTTATTTCTTTCTTACCTATCTTTTTATTACATGTATGGTTTGTTGTATATGAAAGAAAAATTCATGTTTAACATTTTATACTGTGATTCTAGGAAATGGCTGGAAGAAACGCTGGACAAGGACGTGGTAACATCAACTTGACTGCAGCTGAACTCTAAACTCTGCTGAACGACCATGCGGCGGCCGCTTTAGCCGCACATGTTCAGAACCAAGCTGGAGGTCCAAGTGGAACGTGTACCTTCAAGAATTACCTTGACTGCAAGCCCAGTACGTTTAAGGGCACCGAGGGAGCTATAGGCTTCTTGCGTTGGGCTGAGAAGGCCGAGTCGGCGTTTGAGATGTGTAATTGTCCCCCTTCCAGCAGGGTCAAATTCGCTGCTGGAACACTTGAGGATTCTGCCCTCAATTGGTGGAATTCGAACGTGCAGATCCTTGGATTGGAACTGGCTAACGCTATGAACTGGGAGGAGTTCAAAAACATGATGCGAGAGGAGTATTTTCCGAGAGAGGAGATTTCAAAGTTGGAGTCAGAATTTTGGTCGCTGAAGATGGTGGGCTCAGAAATCGAAGCCTACACTACCCGTTCTCACGAGTTAGCGGTGATGTGTCCGCGAATGGTAGATCCGCCGAGTAAGATGATTGAAACATATCCTCCAGGGTGTGACAATCGTCATTACTACCCCTTCCGGCGAGATCATTTCGATCCGAGGGGAAAGAAGCGGCATGACCACCAGCGTTATTACCCTCATGAAGGCGCAGAAGTACCTGCGAAAGGGTCATCCGGCAATTTTGGCGCAGATTGTTGAGAAACCCGCGGAGGAGAAGCAAATTGAAGATATACCGATTGTGCGAGATTTTCCGGATGTTTTCCCGGAGGATTTGCCTGGACTTCCTCTTATACGACAAGTCGAATTCCAAATCGAGTTGACACCCGGTGCAGCACCCATAGCACGAGCCCCGTATCGGCTCGCACCGGCGGAGCTTCAGGAACTGTCCACTCAGTTGCAAGATTTGTTGGATAAGGGTTTTATCCGACCTAGCTCATCGCCATGGGGAGCCCCTGTCTTATTTGTCCGAAAGAAGGACGGGACTTTCCGCATGTGTATCGACTACCGGGAGTTGAACAAGGTGACGGTCAAGAACCGTTATCCTTTACCCCGAATTGATGATTTGTTTGACCAGCTTCAAGGATCGAGTTACTACTCGAAGATCGATCTGCGATCTGGTTATCACCAACTATGAGTGCGCGAAGAAGATATCTCAAAGACGGCTTTCAGAACACGGTATGGTCACTACGAGTTTTCGGTTATGCCTTTTGGCCTAACCAACGCACCAGCCGTATTTATGGATCTCATGAATCCAGTATGCAAGGCGTACCTCGACAAGTTTGTGATTGTTTTCATTGATGATATTCTCGTCTACTCCAAGAACGAGGCTGACCATGAAGAGCACTTGAGGTTAATTTTGGAATTATTGAAGAAGGAACAACTGTATGCTAAACTCTCGAAATGTGAGTTTTGGCTTCGCGAGGTTCACTTTTTAGGACATGTGATCACCGAGAATGGTATCCATGTCGATCCCGGTAAGGTAGAGGCCTTCAAAAACTTGGAAGCACCTAAGACTCCGACTGAGGTGCGGCAATTCCTAGGACTGGCCGGCTACTACCGGCGTTTCATCGAGGGATTCTCAAAGATTGCTCAACCCCTCACCGCTTTGACTCACAAAGGCACTAAGTACAATTGGGGTGACGCGCAAGAATCCGCTTTTCAACTGTTGAAAACCAAACTCTGTAGCTCCCCTATTCTAGCCCTCCCCGAGGGAACGGAAAATTTCGAGGTACACTGTGACGCATCAATACAAGGTCTCGGTTGTGTGCTGATGCAACTCGAGAAGGTTATAGCTTATGCCTCTCGACAACTACGGGTTCACGAGAAGAACTACACGACCCATGATTTGGAACTCGGAGCTGTGGTGTTTTCCCTTAAGATATGGAGGCATTACTTGTACGGTACCAAGTTTACCATTTACACCGACCACAAGAGTCTCCAACATATCTACGATCAGAAGGAGCTGAACATGCGACAGCGTCGTTGGGTCGAGCTGCTTAAAGATTACGATTGTGCCATCAAGTACCACCCTGGCAAGGACAATGTAGTGGCCGACGCTCTCAGCAGAAAAGAAACAGATAAACCCAGACGAGTGCGAGCATTGCAACTCACGATTCATGCCAGCTTACCCGATCAGATTTGCGATGCGTAACACGAAGCTTTGAAAGATGATAATCTTCCATCGGAACTCATGCGGGGCATGAGCAAGCAACTTGAAACCAGATCGGACGGGGTCCGATATTTTGAGAACCGGATTTGGGTTCCACGGTTCGGAGAGTTGAGAACTCTGGTGATGGACGAAGCACACAAGTCCCGATATTCTATCCACCCTGGCTCAGATAAAATGTATCATGATTTAAAGGCACTTTACTGGTGGCCGAACATGAAAGCTGACATTGCCACCTACGTGAGCAAATGCTTGACTTGTGCCAGAGTCAAAATAGAATCCCAGAAACCATCCGGTCTACTGCAACAACCGGAACTCCCAATGTGGAAATGGGAACACATCTCAATGGATTTTATCACGGGTTTACCTAAGACACCGACGAGATGCGATACCATCTGGGTGATCGTTGACCGGTTGACTAAGTCTGCACACTTCTTAGCGATTAAGGAATCGGACAAAATGGAAAGACTGACTCGCTTCTACATGAAAGAAGTAGTGTCTATACACGGAGTGCCTGTCTCAATCATTTCTGATCGAGATTCTCGTTTCACTTCGCACTTTTGGAAGTCGCTGCAAAGCGCACTAGGCACCCGTCTTGGTATGAGCACAGCATACCATCCTCAGACGGATGGGCAAAGTGAACGAACTATTCAGACCCTGGAGGATATGTTGCGTGCATGCGTATTGGATTTCGGAAAAAGTTGGGAACCTCACTTACCTTTGGTAGAGTTTTCGTATAATAACAGCTACCACGCAAGTATTAAAGCAGCGCCGTTTGAAGCGCTGTACGGACGGAAGTGTCGATCACCACTCTGCTGGGCAGAGGTGGGTGACAGCCAAATCACTGGTCCAGAACTGGTACTCGAAACTTCGAAAAAGATTGTTTAAATCCGAAATCGCATGGCAGCAGCACGAGATCGCCAAAAGAGTTAGGCCGACAAGCGCCGAAAACCTCTCGAATTTCAAGTGAACGATCGAGTGTTACTCAAAGTCTCACCTTGGAAAGGTGTGGTTCGCTTTGGTAAGCGAAACAAACTCAACCCACGATATGTTGGTCCCTATCGAATAACTGAACGCGTTGGTCCGGTGGCGTACCGACTGGACCTACCAACGGAACTCAGTGGCATACACAATGTATTCCACGTGTCCAATTTGAAGAAATGCCTATCTGATGAAACCCAAGTAGTCCCTTTGGAGGAACTGCAAGTCGATGAACAGTTACGTTACATTGAGGAACCAGTCGAGGTTTTGGATTGGGAAACCAAAACGCTCAAGCACAGCAAAATTCCAATCGTTAAGGTTCGTTGGAACTCGAAACGTGGACCGGAGTTCACGTGGGAACGCGAGGATCAAATGATGAAAAAGTATCCTCACCTTTCTGAAGGGCTGACCAAACACAGAAAACCGCGAAACCCGGCAAACCGTCAGAAATCACCGGAGGTATGAATTAAATTTCGGGATGAAATTTCTTTCTACTAGGGGATGATATGACAAACTGAAAATGTTTCTTACTTTTTCAGACACTCATCACGACTTGACTCAAATTTTCGGGACGAAAATTCTTTAACCTGGGAATGATGTGACAATCGTCAATTTCAGGTTAACTCCGTTAACTCAACTCCGTCAATTCAAACTTAAGATCACTGAATCTGTAACGCACACCTCATTACATTTAAACTAGGGTTTAAATGATGCTTAACACTTACTACATGTGTAGTCTTTCGGGAATTGCACCGAAACGCAAACGATTGATGAATAAACTTAAAACGTCAAAACAGTAATTATGTGATAATTATGTGTTAGACTTATGTGTTATGTGATAACATGGTTATAAACGTTAACTCAAGATGTAAACAAGTTAGTTAAGCTAGATAAGTAATACTTAGAAGTGGAGGGGCCAAAGTGTAACATAGTACTTTTATAAATACTAATAATAATAACCCTAACTATTATTTTCTTCTCTCCCCACATCCCGATCGGAACCCATTCCCTCTTGGCTCCTTGGCTGCCGTCACCTATACACACACATACAACCACCAATTTCAAGTTTTGATTGAAGATTAAGGTGCTAGGAAGGTATAAACGACTATCCTATGCATCATTTATACTTGATTTTGATGTTTAATGGGTTAATTGATAACCCTAAGGGCCGATTTTATGTGTGTGTGTAATTCATATGATTGTTGTTGATTTGATGATGATTTGATAACTAGATTGGATATTGTTACATGTTAATTGTTGTGTCTTTGAATTGAGTTCAAACAAAAACCCTAATCATGTATGTAATGTGTAATTGATGTGCATGGATAGTGTTTATGGAGTCTAGAGTGTTATATGAATGCATGATGGTCCATAGATAGTTAATATGTTGAGTTTGGATGCAAACAGTTTCTGGACAGATTGTGTTATTGATGTTTAATTGACTGTAACGAAGTGTAAATGTGAAAATTGGTTGAGATTATTGATACTACAGTAAACTAGGTTGAGTCTTGTTTCTAAAGAATATAAATTTGCAATTTTTGGACATGTAGAAGTTAACTTTTATGATTTTACAAAAATGTTGTGCAAAGCTGAGCTGTTAGACCTGCTGTTAGGTTGTTTTGTAAATGTTATATCTCATGAACTACGAGACCAATTGGGTTGGTTCCACTTCTGGAAGTTGACTTATTGAGTTAGGAACCTAACCCAAGTGGTCTTGCATTTATTGGATTTTTCCTTTAACGGGCATTTCAAATAACATTCTGTTGCGTATGAATTTGACTGTTATGAGTTTGCTATAATGATTTGATGATTGTGAGAAACCTATGTGGAATAAAAAATAATAAAATATGTTCTGGAAACCTAAGACATATATTCTTTTGTGATGATTTTTGGTAAATTAATTGTGATGCTATGATCGGTGAGATAGTACAATCTTTCAAGTAGAATTTCTGTCTCGGTGAAACTAGCTGCTGAATTTGGTGAAAATGAATGAAACACGATACTTGCTATATAATTGTTATGTTTTGACCAAATTGCCCTTGCGGGGAATAATTGCTAATTGATTGTCATGATTTGACCAAATTACCCTCGTGGGGAATAATGACTAGTAATTGTTATGTGTTGACCAAATTGCCCTTACGTTGTTAGTGATGTACTTTATGAATACATGACACGAAAATACTTGCTTACACATGTAATGTATCACAACTACACTTGTTAAAGTCACACACGATCCACAAACGAAACACGAAACATGTTATGTGCATAGGTATTATGTGCCGGGTCTAGAGACTCGATAATATTCCGACACTTAGAAAAATCTCTTTGTTGTTTTAGAACGCTAGAGAGAGTTTTTCTGTGACGCGCATCTTGGTGATTTAATTTGGGAATTTCTTCGCAAACAGTGAGTTTCACTTTCCCCTTTTAAACTTTTTAAATGCTTTTCACTTGGGGGAGATAACATACTCCGAAACGCATTTAAGATTTTTTTAATATAGATTATATATCACTTGTAAAGACTAAGTGGCAAAAGCGTTAACTAAAGTCCTTCATTCACATCGAACCGTTTAATATTGGATAATAGCGAGTCATTGTTGAGTAGTACTACTGGGTTTGACAAACCCCACCCAACGCTAAACTCGACTGGAGGTCGAGTGGGTGTAATCTTGGCTAAACACATACCATGGTCTGGATGACCTGGTGGCAAGGCAAATGATAAACAGTCAGCTTCGGTGTCGAACACTTAGTGATACTTGTTTTATAGGCTAGCTACCTATAGATATATAATTGACATAACACTATCTGGTAACGCAAAACGCTGTAACGCAAAACGCTGTAACGCAAAACGCTTAACTCGAAACGCTGAACTCGAAACGCTGAACGCAAACGCTAAACATTTATTTTTATATAAACTTGTGAACTCACCAACCTTGTGTTGACACTTTTAGTATGTTATTCTCAGGTAGCCGAGGCGGGCGCGCGGTTTAGGAACATGCATTGCTTGAAACACTTTTAATTATGCAAAACTTATTTTCAACTGTTATCATTGGGTTTTAAGTCGTCCTGCTTAACGCAACATTGGTTTCTATGGTTTTTACGCTTCCGCATTAAATTACTCGTAAACGTTTTCATGGTTTTGAAACTTTGTTTTATGGTTTGATTATAACTAATGATTCCGATCCTGTTAGTTCACACCCTCTGACGGTAAAACTCCGTTAGTGGATTTTGAGGGTGTGACATTGACTTAAACCACTTGTCAAAGACATTTCTAAGTTATGTATCATTTCAGAACATCGTTTAAGGGCTAATGGTGCATTTAGAGATCAAATTTCAGTTATACTTCACTTCAAAACAATTTCTTTTATAAACTGAAAAGATCTCAGGAATGGGATCATATTGACTAAGTAGCTTTCTCAATACTTCACTGTCAGCATTATTATGACAACTTAGATAGGTTAACAGCAGGTATAAACTTAGCATGATTTTCATCTCTTTGGTGATATGATTAAGGTTCAATTTGAGCATAATGCAATAATGGTCAACACTGTGCTCTGATGCCTCATATCTCTTCTCAAAGCTTATTTGGCTTTCCACAGATCACCCCAATTTGACTCCAACCTCCTGTATTTGGTCAAAAATAGTTTTTGTATGACAGAACTTATTGTATTTTTGCACTTTTAGATTCAAACATATATAGAGGTTGAACGTTGGACTTACAATTAGCAACATGCCTTTCATTCAAGATGAGACAGATTTTGCCAACATATTTGTAGATCTTGGTGGAAGTTGTTGTTGTTGGGATTGAAGCTTTGGTTATTGTTGAAGTTCTGCTGGTTGTTGTTTCTTTGCACATTCTGCTGGTACTGTTGTTGGTTTCTAGGCTGTTGGAACTGATTGACTTGAAAGTTCCTTGGCATATTGCACTCTCTTGCAAAGTGTCCAGGCTGTTGACAGTTGTAGCAGATAGCCTTGGACTTGTCAAATCCTATTCTCTCATTTGGACCAGAAACTAGTGATCTACCAGTTCTATTGTACAGTCTCTTGCTTCTTAATGCCAACATTGCAGCTTGCCATTTGAGATCCATGTCTTCAAGGTCATCAGCATCTATTTGTTCCAAATCATCCTGCACTACACTTGTGTGAATCAAGTTTTTGGCCACAAATGCATTGTAGGATTCAGTGAACATAGACATTAGGGCTTGTGCATCACTCCCTTGAACATGCCCTGCACCAGCACTTTGAGCATTTCCATTTCCCACAAAGGCTGAATCATCATCAATCAATTGAACATTAAACCTCTGTTGACCACCTTGACTGCTTGAACCACCTCCAATGAATGACCTAGGAGTCTCATTGTTGTGATCACTTGGTTCTTCAATGATGGGAATTTTTTGTTGATTCTTTGTTGTAAGATTCCCCATTGGATTAATTAAAGCATTTGACACATTGAAACTTGGTTTATCTTCCTTGATCATTTCATTCTCAATCATTTCAAGTTCAGCAGCTTGAAGAAAACATACTACATCATCCAATTTCAATTCATTGAAATTTTGCTTTTGAAGGATGAATTTGCAAGCAGTATACCATTCTTTTGGCATTGAGTTGAGCAACTTTGTATTAAAATCAAAGTCAGTAATTACATAATCAGTTGTTCTCAACTCATTCACAATACTCAGAAAACGTTCTAGTATTGATTTCAACCTTTCTCCATCTTTATACTTGAACCTTTCCAACTGTTGCTTCAATCTTTGCTTCTTAATGTTCTTCAATTCAGTGTTCCCTTCATACATCTCAAGGATTGCATCATACATTGCCTTAGCACTTTGATGATGTGCAACCTTTGTGAGGATTTCCCAAGACATACCAAGTTTGAGCATAGCCAATGCTCTGTCATCAACCTTTCTCATTCTCTCTCTGACAGCAGCAATAGCATTTGCATTAGCACCTTCTTCAACAGCAGCTTGTGGACCATTCTTGATAGAATTCCACATATCCACATCATTATAAAAACAGCAGCCTCAAAAATCACTTTCCACTTGGTAAAGTTCTCCTGACCATACAATCTAGGTATCTTATTAGTAGACACCTCTTGTTCCTCATATCCAGACATTTTCTTAAAATAAAAGTTAAGTTCTTATCAAAAAATAGAGTAAAACAATCAGCTCTGAGAATAAATTCTAAGATCTGAGGTACCTGATATGAATAGAACAAGATTCAACAATAAAAATCAAAGCTTTAAGTGAAATAAGGAAAAGAAAACACCTAAAACTTGTAGATCTAGAAGAAAAATGAAGAATAGAGCTTCTGATGTCACAAATCAATCGAACAGTGCTCTGCTTACGTCATTCTTCTTCAAAACTTAATCAGCAACAATCTTTCTAAAAATAGCAGCAACAAGCTTTGATACCACTTGTCAGTGTCCCAACTTCTGAATGTATGGTCGATTCGGATCGGATCTTCAATCAATCATGTCATAACTCACACAAAATTAATCGTGTTGACAAGCGAGTTAATGACGGGTTACTATGTTTAGAAAGATGACCGTTTGTTAAAGGCGGAATCAATAACAAACATACGGTTGCAATGAATATTCAATGACAGAAGACACACACCGGATTCACTCAAAAGATTTCCATTTATATAATGTTAATCATACAAAAGGATAATCGATTAGGGTTTAGAAGGAATCCTAGGACAGCCGTCACACACAAAATATTCTCTCAATTAATGTGTCGGTCTTATCCGTATTGTGCTCTCTGTCCTCTCTTTGGCGGCGTGCCCTAAATATTCTATTTATAGGCCTGCCAACCTAAGACAGCTGTCATTCCTTCTAGAAACCCTATCCGATAGTACATATTCAAATTACATAATCAAAAATAAACTAAGTGTAAAACAAGTCTTCCGGGTAGGCTTTTCATTAAACTTCAGTCTCCGAGTACGCAGTGTGCTCGGCCTTCCTTCAGACTTGGTAAACATAGAAGTACACTCGGAATCAGTTTCCGGGTAGACTTTACTTAAAGAATATTTTACCAAGTAAAATATTCACCGAGTAGACTTCAATCTTCTTGGACTTATCAAACTTTGCTCGACAAATCCTTACGAGCAACCTTGTTCTTCTATGATCCTGTTCGGCTCATTGTCAGTTGAACAACTTATTGATAAGGCGTACTCGGGAGTACATACCTTACTTGAGCAGAACCTTACACGAGATAACTTAAAGATATTCTATTAACTCATCAAGTATACTCGGACCATAATTATTAAAGAATACCTTGCCCGGTCTTCCAATTACTTGGCTTCTTGGACTTGGTGACCATACCTTACTCGGAAGAGTAAAATACTTGGTCTTGAAGAACAATCCTGCTTGACAAAGTGAACCTTGCTCGGATATGCCAAATTAATGAACCTTACTCGGGAAAACACTAAAAAGCATACCTTGCTCGGATATCCACTTAAGAAGACTATTAGAAGTAAACCTTACCCGGGAGGCAAAATCTCGTACTCGGCTAAGTAAAAGCTTACTCGATGGTCCAAGGTGTGCTCGGATTCAATACTTAGCAGTTTCTGAGAAGGTTGAGAAGATTCCAATCTTTCAAATTCTTCGTTTAGGTCAAATCTCCTCATTTGGGTCAAACTCTTGACCCAACAGTCAAGAGGGTTGAAGTCTGCTTGATGAATATTTTCTAAGGAAAATATTCTTAGTAAAGCTTACTCAGAGAACTTTTCTCTAGCAAACTGTGGTTATAAGGTCTGCTCGACAAAGACAAAAGCTGCAAAGCTTACTCGAAGACCTATTTACACTTAGGAACTTTTGTATCACGTTTGAATATGTTTAGTATCAATTATTATGGTTTCTAGAAGGAATGTCAGGTGTTAGGGCAGGCATATAAAAGGAAACTTTAGGGCACGCATATGAGAATATCGTGATTTGACGACTGTCTTAATCGTATACGAAAAGTTGCCATAAATCCATACATTCCACCTAGAAACCCTAAATGTTTTTTGTTTGTATCTTTCACAATACTAAATGGAATCTTTTGAGTCTCTTCGTGTGTGCTACGTTTCTGTCCGTCTAGCAATATTAAGAGTATTATTGTTTCCGCCTTTAATATTCTTTTGTTCTTTTCACAAAAACAACATGTCGTAACCTTTTTGTCGACACGTTTTTGTGGGTTACGATAGTGAGTGATTGAGCGATTAAGTGAGATATACGGGATCCACAAGTGGTATCAGAGCTTGTTTTGCTGCTTTTGTGAAGAACTATTGCTGAATATTATTGATTTTGAAGATGAAGAATGACGTCAGCTGACAACTGTTCCATTGGTTTGTGACGTCAGCTGCCCAGTCTTTCATTTTTCTCAGATCTACAATATTTTTGAGGCTTAAAAGTATTCTCTTCTCATATCTATATTAAAGTTCTTTCCCTTGTTATAGATCTTTCTCTTATCCATCCAGATCTATCAGATCTAAGGATTTAGTCCACAGATCTGATTATTTTTTTCAAATTTGCTCGGTTTTTATTTAAGTTTATTAAGATTTTCATTTTAAAAATATTCTAAAAATACCAAAAATATGTCTGGATCAATGGAAGAGCAAGAGGTTTCTACTAACAAGATTCCAAGGCTGTTAGGACAGGAAAACTATATCAAGTGGAAAGTGTTATTTGAAGTTGTCGTTTGCTACAATGACGTGGAGATGTGGAACTCCATAAAAAATGGCCCACATGTTCCTGATGGGACAAACAGTAATCAAACTGTTGATCGACAAATGAAAAGAAAGACGACAGAGCTTTATCAATGCTGAAATTAGGTATATCATGGGATATCCTGACAAGTGTGGCTTATCACACATTAGCAAAAGAAATGTTTGATGCTGTGGTAGAAATGTTTGATGGAAACACCGAGCTGAATGATATCAAGAAGGATCGATTGAAGCAACAACTTAATCATTTCAAGTTTAGAGAAGGTGAAAGACTGAGATATGTGTTATAGAGGTTCGTTGCAATTGTTAATGAAATCAGAACAACTGATTTGGCTATCACTGATTTCGATTTGAAAAAGAAGTTATTATCATCTCTTTCGAGTGAATGGTACACGACGAGCAAGTTTATCAAACAGAAACCTGATTTCTCTTCTTTGAAGCTAGATAATGTTATCTTCTTTTTACAATCAGCAGAGCATGAGACGATATAAAACAACATGATCAAAGAAGACAGACCAAGTTTTCAAGTGTTTAATGCCCTCATTGCACCCATGGGAAATTTGTCTAAAAAGAATCAACAACAAATTCCCATCATAGAAGAGCCAAGTGAATATGGTGGTGAGACACCAAGGGGGTTTGTTGCTGGCAGTTTAAACAGTCAAGGTGGACAATCAAGATTTAAAGTCCAATTGATTGATGACAATGAGACATCCTCTATGGTCAGTGGTCATGCTCCTTATGGTGGTGGCAATGTTAATCAAAGAAATGAGTATCAAGCTCTATTTTCAATGTTTACTGAATCCTACAATGCTTTTATAGCTAAGAATTTGATTCATACTAGTTTGTTCAAGAGGACCTTGAACAAATTGATGTTGATGACCTAGAAGACATGGATCTGAAAAGTGCTATGTTAGCCTTGAGATGTCACACCCCATCCTATGGCAGAAATGCCGGGCCGAACTGATTGCTCACAGCTTTTCAAAGGTTACTATATGCAATATTAAAAGTGTCAATATCTATTAAATTTTATTAAAATGAAACAATTACAGTTAAGTACAACAAGTATAAAGGAAATACAACAATGATTAATTAAGTTTATATCCTAAAAAGCATCTCTACGTGATCTTCATCTTGCTAAACAACCAACTGATAACCTGTAAATGCGTATAAAATATATTTTTGTCAACAACACATGTTGAGTGAGTAAAACACCAGTTTAAGACACAACAGTAATAGTATATATAATATATAAAGAAAGATGCAAACTGTTCCTGTGAGATAAACAGTTAAACCATAGCACATACACAAACAATCAACCATAAATAAAGGGCTAAACCTTTGCCATGTGAATGGGCATTGGTTATCAAAAATGAGGTGTCGGTGAAACCATTGTCAATACGTCGGACGCCGACCACTACGACGGTCGTATGATCATACCAGACTGAGAATATGTTTGACCTCTCCGAATGCGGTTCAAATAAATCAAGTATGCAAGTAGCAAGTTAGGCATAAACTGATATACACACAAGGATTAAACAGTTGCGGTTTTGAATACTAAATTATATTGAAATACTATAAATACGCATAAGTCCCCAAAACGGTTAAAAATGAATTAAAAAGGTGAGTGATTACTCACCTGATCGGATGAACGGAGTTCAAATGAGGATCATGTGAGAAAGATATATCCTTCGGGATATACCGTCAAGGATTCCTGATTAAAATAATATAATATTAAGAATTGATTAATAATGAGATAACATGATTTGATGAATTAAGATTTCGTTGTGATTAAGTTAGGTTTGGGATTAGATTGATTATTAATTGAATCAAACGATTGATTTCTATCATTATTATTTATGCAAAAAGTTAATATTATCGTTTAACATTTATTTATTAAAATCATTATTCTTAATGTTTATAAAATTACCCTTATTTACTTGATATGATAAATATATGTAATCAAATTTATAGATTAATAATTTAATTAACTAATTTTAATAAAAATATACTTAAAATTATTAGAATAAATTAAATACAATTATATATATAAAATTTAAATAAATAATTATAATGTGTGGTAATATACATAATAATATTAAATAAATATTTTTCATGAATCTTAAACGAAATTAATAATAAAGGTATAGTTAACACGTTTATTATGTTTATGTTTATAAAAACGCTCAAAGACAAGAAAACGTGAATTTAAATTGTCGGGTTTTAAAAAGATTTATCTAAAAAAATATATACTTATAATGCTTATAAATTATATATATATATATACATATATATAGGGTGCAACACCTGTACGCTAATGCTTAACGTACGGTAGGTACGCGAGACGCTTAAAGGCAAAAACCTAAAACGCTCACAAACCATTAAACGCTCATTAAACGCTCGTTAAACACTCAAAACCCGTCTTTGTGAGAAAAGTGAAAAATTGATCGATTAACCATCCAAAACTATTTTTTTCGGAGAAGCAATGATTGATTGAATATGTATTGACGATTCCGAGATGTTTCACTGTGATTTTATGGATCGATTCGTGAAAAATGAAATTCGGGTACGTATTTGTATGATAAGCATTAGTGTATTGGATCTTTTTTTTCTCTCTCTCTATATATATATATAAACCAAATATCGATAACGAATTTATTCTGCAAGAACGTAAAACTTAAAGGTTAAATAAAAAAATATTGTTTATTTGATATTTAATGATTAAATAATCACTTTAACCATTAAAACAAAATAAAAAAAATATCAAAACGCAATGGCTGAGGCTCGAACCCTCGCCTCAGCCGGCACCGTATTAACACACACACCAAAACCAATTGATCTAGGCTGTCAGTTGTATCATAAACGAAAACAAATTATTATGTTCAGTTATGCCCAAAACCCCCAAAACCTGTAAGCCCTAATTTATGTAATTGATAAATATGTTGTTATTTTGATTAATTAACCATACGGTTAATGTTAGGTATGCTAAAACGATTATGTTAGAAACAATAATTACCTGAATTCGTAACTAAATGATGATTATTTGAATTAACAGAAACCGTCTGGTTCGTGATCTGGAAATCATACTAGATGGCTGATATACAACGATTCATCTTAGGGGTTTGATTCGCAACGGGAAAAGAGTTGTAACTACATATTTAATTGTATTTTGGTAATCGATATCATGTTTATTGACAAGTAATTTAGGTCGGCTTGGTATATACAGCAATACTGTTAGTGCACGGTTTTGCATCTAGAGTCTTTGTATTTATCGTTAACGTTTTTATTTATTAATTAATGTAATATTTATGTTTATTATTATCTAGTTCGTTAAGGTTAAGTCTAGTTCGCTAGGGGATGTTAGCGAACTAGCCAAGTAATGTATTCCCTCCTGATTCGTTAGGGGATGTTAATGAATCAGGGGGTGTTTCGCTAAGGTTATTTATGTAACGAAGGGGAAGCTGGTTCGCTAGGGGATGTTAGCGAACCAGATCACCTTCTATATATAGTGAACTACTGTTCACTTTTAATGTAAGTTTTGAAAAAGTTTTGGGAAGTTTTGCTGTCCAGATCTCTCTCAAGCTTCACCTTAATATTATACATACAATACTACTAACCTATTGATAATATATACACATATACATAACACTGAATCAAGGTTAATTATGAGCTAGATCCTTAATCGTATTAATAGTATAAACACAGATCTGAGATCTGTTCGTTGTTAATTGTTATTAATACGAGCTCCAACAAGTGGTATCAGAGCTGTTGGTGCTCGATTTACACTTGATTTGGTTTAATTGTTATCGTTTTATTAATTTTTTTCTATTTTACAGTTTTTGAATCGAATTTGGTTTGAATTGGTTGAATTATGGACGAATTGGATTGAATTCGTGTTGGTTAAGGTATTGTAGAGGTTCGGATTAAAGGAATTGAGGTGTGGTTTGGATTTGTGTTGTTTGGTATTGATTTCGGTTTAAGTCCGAAACAGGGTTGTGTTTTGGTCAAAATTGGTTTGGCTATTGATGTTAATCGGTTACGAGATGATGTGTATTGATTTCGGAATTTGATTACGAGAAGATTGATAGGTTATTTGTGCATTTAGGTTGAGAAACGAAAGAGTATTACGAATTTGTTGTTGTTGGGTTTCTGGGTTGATGTTCATAAGTTTCTGGAAATTCACTTTGAATGTTTGAAGATTTGAAGATGAACATGATTCGTTTTCATATTCCTGGTGATTCGCTATATGTTTTCTGTGATTCGTTATCAATTTTGTTACTTCGCTACCTTGTTCGTTAGCCAATTCGTGTGAGTTATTGATTCGTGTTATCTAGTTCGTTAACTAGATTAACTGATTCGTGTGACACGTGTTCTTCATGGAATTTGTGTCCTAACAACCTTTGCCACGTGGCATAAGGTGTCAGAGTTTGTTACAAACGGTTGTAACAACCTGATTCGCTATAGTGTGATTCGCTAATCCGCTATAGCTTATTCGCTAAGCATTCCTTAGTGATTCGTTAAGTTTATTTTGGCGATTCGCTAAGTGATTCGCTAATTTTATTTTGGCGATTCGTTACTGATTATCATCTGCTTCGCTAAAACTAATCCTATCTGATTCGCTAAATTAATCCTTTGTGATTCGTTTGGTCAATTTGTTAAGTTAACTTGTGATTCGCTAAACCTTCATCTCATTCGTTATCTATTTCGCCATTTGGTCAATCTTAACCTTGTTAAGAGTTGATTCGTTAAACACTATTCACAGTTCGCTATAACTGTTCACAGTTCGCTATAACTGTTCACAGATTGTTAAATTTTATTTGTTACATCCTTTAAATTTTTGAAACTTTTCAAAAAAAAAATGGCCGGTATGTATGCATTAGCTTCTCAAAACATGATGATGCAACAGATGTTGCAACTTGATACCGAGATAAGTTCACATTCTAAATGTCCAAGATTGATGAAGTTCAGTGACATTGCCAAGTGGGAACCTCGGTTTCGTGCTCATTTGGGATCTGTTCATCCTGATTGCTCTTACTGTCTTGATGAAGTTTATGTGGCACCAATGATTGGTGATGATACTATTGGGTATACTCCTAAAGCTGTTTCTCAATACTCACAAAAAGAGAAGAAAGCTTTAGAAATCGAGATAAAAGCCTATTCAACTCTGACTATGGCATTACCAGAAAATATCTTTCATCAAGTTGGTAGTATCAAGAGATGTGCGTCTTTATTTCAACATCTGCGTATGAGAAGAATGGGAAACACAACTGAGAGTAAGAAAGTGATGCTCAAGTTTCAGTTTCGAAACTTTAATCTATTAAAGGGAGAAATAGTTGAAGAGATGACTACAAGATTTAGTCATTTAATCGCTGAAATGGACAAGATAAAAATAGAAATTTCTGAAAGAGATAAAATTGACACTATTAAAAGTGTACTTCCAAGTTCTTACTCAACATTTCTAATGGTTTTGAAAGAGAATGACTATTTTGTAAATGAAGACTTGACGGCACTTGAATTTCTACAAAAGATCAAAGCTATAGAATACGATCTTAAATGTCAAAAATCCTCCAAAGAAAATCAAGATCCAGCTTTCTATGGTGGAAGTATGCCTCTTAGTTCAACGATCTCTCCAATCACTGCTTTTCTTACTCATACTGCAAGTGAAAAAGAATCAACTATGTTTAATGATCTAAAAGTTTGTTTCTACTCTACTGGTAATTCGGGTGGTTCTGGAAGTTCAACTAATACAAATCCATTTGCTACACCACCTAGTGTTAATATGAAGGAAGCTGAGCAAAACTTTGCTTTTCTGACGGCTTTTATGTCTTCATATGAAAACTTAGTGAGTAGTAAGATTGCTACAAGTGATTTAACAGATGAGGACTATGATCAGATAGATCTAGATGATGTTGAAATCATGGATTTAAAATGGAACATGGCTATGATCGTTCGTAAAGTTAAAAGATTCATGCAGAGAACTGGAAAAGATCTTCCAGCATTAAACAAGAAGTTGGGTTTTGACAAATTAAAAGTAAAGTGTTATAATTGTCAAGAATTTGGGTATTTCGCGAAGGAATGTGACAAACCAAGGAAAGAATACACTGGTCCTCGTGGTCAAAATCAAAATGCTTCTTCTTTACGAGGAAGTGATGCTGAAAAGAAATCATCTTCTTCTACAACACAAGCAATGTTAGCAGATGGAACTGATTGGTCACAACGGTTACTATGCAATGATATTCAAGCAAATTTGGCTATGTTTGGGTTACATAAAGATTGTCAAGATGTAACTGGTAGTGAGATGTCTTCCGATAATGATTCTGGATCTGATTCTGATGACTCTTGCGAGAAGCCTTCCGAATCAATGTTTGCTTGCATGGCCAAGATCAATGAGGTTAGTAACTCTATTTCTGCTACTTCATTTGTTAAAGAATCATGTGTTGACTGTGAATCTAACAAATCTAAGTTAGAAGCATTGAAAAATCAAAATGATAGTCTAATAAGAGAAATTGCTTCTCTTAAGGATACTTATCGACAATCTCTTGAATCTCAAAGGAGATCTCGAGAAAAGATTGAAGCATTGTCGACAAGTAACCACGATCTCAAGGCTGAGTTATCTGTGAAGATGACAATTAATGAACAAAAATTTCAAGAGATTTTGAAACATCGTTCAAAGATAAATGAGCTTGAGAATGAGGTTCTTGAGTTGAAGAAAAAATTGGGGAAATTTAGAAATTCATCTTTTCTGTTGAATGAAATCATTGAGGTATCTGGAAAACAAAAGGATTCCAAGAAAGGTATTAGTTTTGTTGAAATTCCACCACCTTTCCATAATGATTATAAAATTAATCCTTTTGCAAGAAAAGAAGAGGATTTGATTCAAAAAGATTATGTGATTTCTGAAAAACCTAAATTGGTTAAACCTGAAATTGTCAAACCCCAAGTTTCTCCTCAAAAACCTCATGTGGAAAGTAAAAAGGTCTTTGTTGAAAATGTTGACAAAGTGATTATAGAAGATGTGTTTGAACCCGAGATTATACACAAGAATAAGAACATTCCTAGTTCTAATCATATTCTTTGCGAACCTCAAGAGTTTGAGGATGCTGTGTATGGTTCATTCAAATCTCAAGTGAACAAGGAAGAAACTGTGAAAAACCAAATTAGTGAGGGCAAATAAGTCAGTTAAACCAAAGATTTCTGACGAGGACTTAATGCGTTTCATTAATCCTCCGAGTTCTAAGTCTTCATCGGCTAGAGTTTTTAAGTTAAAAGAAATGGATACGATGTTCACTGAAAAAGATATTCCAATAAGTATTATCAAACCTAAACTTATTGAGAGTGTTTTTGTCAATGAAACTTCAAAAATTCAAGAACTTGAACGTGTGTATGCTCAAGCAAAAACATCAGTTCAATCTGACCCATTGACTAAGGGAAATCAACTTTTAAAACAAGCTAAGAAAATTAACTTTGTGAAGTCAAATGGGACAGATACACTAAAAAGTTTTTCGAACTGTTCTAATTTAGATGTTTACTAAAAGAAGAAATCTGAATTATCTGATGAGTTTGCTAAAAGTATGACCAAAAAATGTGAGTCATCATCAACCGTATGCATCATTCATTCCAAATACCTCTCAAAAACATCGTGTAGACATACGAAGTTTTTTCTTATGTGGTCAACAGGGTCATGTTGTGAGGAATTGTAGTCAGCAGAACTATCAGAATCTTCATCCTTTTATCAAGGACAAATCTAAGCCAATTCCATTGGTCAAGGAGATACTGAAACGACATGTGTCGTATGCTGACGATACTCATATTTTGTTCTCTAATGTGAATCCTCGGAAGGTTCTTCTTGTCAATGAGACACATGGTCAAGTGAAACCAAAATTCGTTCCAACTGAACCCATATGTCAGAACAAGAATTCAAACATTGTTCAGACAGCTTACGTAAGACGAAAGTCTAGAAAGCCGGTAACTTATTCACAAGTGGCTGAACAACAGTTGAAATCTATTCAAGTTAATGATCAAAGAGAAAACCAAAAGGTGCCCAAGACTAAGGCCTGGGCTGCCTTTTTGAACTAATCACTTTTGTTTGTGTGTAGGGTTAATCCAAGACCATCTCTGGTGAAAACTGGATCATGGATAGCGGATGTTCTCGTCGTATCCCAGGGCCTATTAACCAACGTAAGAAATATTCAAGGGGGTTATGTAGCGTTTGCTGGGAATTCTGGGGGCATGATCAAATAAGAGGGTGAAGTTTCAAATGGTCACATTACGTTTGAGAAAGTGAATTATTGCGACAAAGTTGATCATAACTTATTGAGTGTATCGCAGATTTGTGATAAAAAGTACACTACGTTATTTACTGACAAAGAATGTCTTATCTTGAAACCGGGTTATGTTATTTCCATGGACATGGTTGTCATGCGATCACCACGATCAAATGATATTTATGTCTTAAATATGAGTTCTAAGGTATCCACATCGATCGAAACGTGTTTTGTCTCGAAAGGAACCGAGAAAGACTCGATTCTATGGCATCGTAGAATGGGTCACATACATGTCAGAAAGATGAATTATTTAATGGCAAATGACTTAGTTGAGGGTGTCTCGTTAAAGAATTTTAAGTTATCCGATCACTGCGTTGCATGCAAAAAGGGCAAGTAGAAGAAGAAGACACATCCCTCTAAGTTATTGAATTCCATTAATACTCCTCTTGAACGACTTCATATGGATTTGTTTGGTCCTGTGAATCGTGCGAGTATTTCTGGGGATTGGTATTGTCTTGTAGTGACTGATGATTATTCAAGATACTCTTGGGTGTTATTTATGAGTTCGAAGGATCAAACATCGGTTTTGGTACAAAACCTTATTACTAAGATCGAATCACTGTATAAACAAAAGGTGAGGAGAATCCGAAGTGATAATGGAACTGAATTCAAAAATACTATAGTGGATTTCTTTTGTATTCAAAAGGGAATTCACCGAGAATATAGTGCACCTTATGTACCTCAACAAAACGGTGTTGCTGAACGGAAAAATAGAACTCTGATTGAAGTTGCACGCACAATGCTCGCTGATTCTAAGCTTCCTGTCCAATTCTGGAATGAGGCAGTGAATACAGCTTGTTATACGCTTAATCGAGTTCTAACTGTGAAACTACTCAAGAAGACAAGCTACGAGCTCTTAAATAATAGAAAACCTAATTTAAAGTACCTGGAACCATTGGGTGTCCGTGTACAATGTTGAAGAAGGATTGGGTAAATTTGAAGAAAAAGCTATCAAAGGGTATTTTTTGGGATATGCATCTCCAAAGAAAATAGTTTTTAATTTCACATCTGGTTGTGTTGAAGAATGGTACCATGTGGACTGTCAAAAGTACACAACTCCTTCTCAAGGGAAAGGTCCAGACTGGATGTTTGACTACGATAGTTTATTTAATTCATTTACTCCTCCGACTGAACACATCGATGAAGATCTGGTTCGAGCATAATTTGAAGATCATTTGACCATTCCAAGATTTTCAAGTTCTAATGATGTTGAAGCTCAACCAGATGCTCCAACTGAAGAACCTCAAGTTGTTTCTCCAGTTGCTATTGATAATGTTTCTACTCCTTCTGATGATGATCAAGCTGAAGATCAAGTTATTGATCTTGACAGTGATAATGTTTTATGTCCCGAGTTAGGTGAACATTACACTAACTTATTTGATAATGTTGTTGTTCCTGAGAATCCCACTCGGATTCATGACTATCATCCACAGGAAAACATCATTGGAGAACTTGATGTGGGCGTTCGTACACGTCATCAAGTTGCTTCGTCAAGTGATAATAACATATTGTGTGCTTACACTAACTTACATTCTTCGGGAATTATAAATCTTGCTAAATTCTCTTGCTTTCTATCTCAAGTTGAGCCAACGACAGATCGTAAGGCACTTGAAGATCCTTCTTGGGTAGAAGCTATGCAAGAGGAATTACAACAATTTGCACGTTTGGGTGTTTGGGACTTAATAGACAAACCTGCTAGAGTCAAGAAAGCTATTCCGACTAAGTGGGTATATAAGTGTAAGAAGGATGATCGTGGGGTAATTGTGAGAAACAAGGCACGTTTAGTGGTGCAAGGTTTTCATCAGCAAGAGGGTATTGATTACACAGAGGTATATGCTCCAGTTGCAAGATTAGATTCTATTCGAATCTTCCTGGCATATGCAGCTTATAAGAATATCAAGGTCTATCAAATGGATGTTAAAAGTTCTTTTCTTAATGGTGAATTACACGAGGAAGTGTTTGTTTTACAGCCTCCTGGTTTTGAAGATCCTGATTATCCGGGCCGTGTTTACCGATTAAATAAGGCCCTGTATGGTCTACATCAAGCTCCGAGAGCTTGGTATGGCACGCTCACCGACCATCTGACTGATAATGGCTTCAAACGAGGGACTGTCGACTGCACTTTATTTCATAAAACTGTTGGTGACGATCTTCTCCTAGTCCAGATTTATGTCGACGATATTATTTTTGGGTCTACAAACGACACATTGTGTAAGGAGTTCTAGAAGTCCATGCAAACAAAGTTCTAGATGAGATCGATGGGAGAGATGAATTTCTTTTTAGGGTTGCGGGTTCACCAGTCTGCTCAGGGAATTTTTATTCACCAGACTAAGTATGTGAACGACGTCTTGAGCCGATTCAAGATTTCTGCTGGAAAAATCCCTTCTACTCCTTTTCCAGTAGGGCACAATTTATCGCCAGATGAATTGGAGGATTCCGTTGATCCTACCCTCTATCGTGCCATGATCGGTTCTTTAATGTATTTAACGGCTTCTCGCCCTGATATTATGTTTGCTGTTTGTCTTTGTTCTAGGTATCAAGCAAGTCCACGAGTGACTCACCTAGCTACAGTCAAGAGAATTCTTCAGTATTTGAGGGGAAATCCAGACATCGGGTTGTGGTACCCCAAGGATGATACTTTCGATCTTACTGCCTACTCAGACTCAGATTATGGAGGATGCAAGATCAATTTCAAATCAACGACAGCGGGATGTCAATTTTTAGGAAACCGGCTTGTTTCCTGGCAGTGTAAGAAACAGACAACGGTCTCCACTTCAACCGCTGAAGCTGAGTATGTTGCAGCCTCGAGTTGCTGTTCCCAGGTTTTGTGGATACAACAACATCTTCGCGACTACGGTTTGGAGTTTCTTACTACTCCTATTTTGATTGATAATTCTGCTGCAATTTCTATCACCAAGAATCCCGTACAACATTCTAAAACGAAACATATCGAAATTCGATATCATTTTATACGGGATTACTATGAAAATACATTAATCGATCTTGAGAAAGTATGTACTGACTTTCAGAAAGCCGATCTGTTTAATAAAGCTTTTGACAAAACGCGTTTTAAATTTTTGCTTAATTTAAATGGATTGAAGACCCTCGCTGATATCCTTAAACAAGGATGACTATCGTTATTTTTTTGTCATATTTTTCTTTTAAAATTTATTTTAGTTTTTAGGTGGGGGGGGGGGTATCTAGAAAATACAAAAAGAGTGTTTTTTTCATTTGTATAGATAAAATCCAAAAACATTAAAAAATTTCAAAATTCAAAAATATTGTGATTTATGTTCTTTAATGTTTTTCTTTTAAATATTTAGAAAAACCAAAAGCATTTTAAAATTTTGAAAAACCAGAAAGAATGTGATTTATGTTTTGTACAGAAAAATCCGATAATCCAAAAAGATTGTGAAGTTTATTTTGTTTATAAGAAAATTGAAAAAGACAAAAATATTGTGTTTTTAAAGTTTGTATAGAGAAAAACCAAAAAGATTTTTGCAGGCGTTTTTAGATTATTTTTTCGCTGAAAACTATGTCGGTTATTTAAGTTTGTGAAGCATGCTTACATGTCTTGGTCCTATTATTCACTTGTGAATTGATGGTTAGCCATTTATTTATAAACTTAAGTTAACTGGGGCGATTAAATTTATCTTATCTTTATTTTATGCTCCTCAAAATTTTGAGTTTTTGAAGCAAAAAGAGAACATGATAGTACATTGATTATCTTGACCCCAAATCCAGCAAAAAGTACGCTTAAAAGACTGTGTGCTTAATTCCATTGGTGCATTGGTAGGTCTTAAAACAACCCAGTAGAGTAAAGTATGTGATAAAAACATAAAGAAACGCCAAATTGAAAAGGGTGTTAGTCTCTAGCAAAAGTCTCGGTGAGGATGGCAGAAATGTAATAACCAGTCATACTCAAGCCTTATATTTGTTGATCACCGAAAAATAAAATAAAGCAAATAACAAGCGTTAAGATTCTGGACACTGTGAGTCTTTATGCGGCTTAATCATCTGGGTATTCATAAGGATGAATATTTCACTCGCTTTCAAGAAGCAAACCCAAAGTTATTAAACTTTATCACCGCTGTACTTCGTACAATTTAAATTACTGACTTGATCAAAATCCGTTGTTAGTCATATAATTTTTCCTCCCTTGCGCACGTCTTAATACCATTAAGAAACGGACCCCGGGGGATACAATATATGTAAGCCGACAGATGGACTCGTGCATACTCACTTACAGTAAAGGAAACTTGATGCATTGCTCAAAATTTCAAAATTGGTATCAAAAATTTTGATCAACAATATAATGGTTTAAGTTAAGTTGGGGTGATTTGACAAAAATAAAATTAAGCTTGAACCGAGATTAGAGGCTGATAGTTTCTGATATTCTGTGCTTTAATTGAACAAAATAATCATATCACAAAAATACTTGAATGTGTGTTATTAGATTTATATGGATAACAATACCAATGACCGACTTATCGCCAGTCATAATATCGCTGAAATATAAAACTGTGATGGAAGGGCAATTTGGTCAATATGATTCTCTGCTCAAACTCGACAAAAATACAAAAATATATTTCGTTTGATAAATCATTTAAAAAAATATATATATATTGTCTATTTTTATGATTCGGATATTCTTTTGTAAATACATTCTTTATTCTTTATTTTTTACAAAATTCCAAAAAAGATTTTTCTCTTTTTCTTTTCAAAATATTTTAAGTTATGTTTCGGAAAACTGAAACGTTTTTAAGGTATTTGGTTGTCGGGATAAAAAGTTTCTCGATAACCTAATTTATTTAATTTATTTAATTATTTAATTCATTTAATTATTTAATTCATTTAATTATTTAATTTAAAATTAAATAAAAGATTTTTAATTAGAATCTAATTCGTTATTTATGGATAACGAACTAGGTGATTCTTTAGCGAACTAGCTTCTGGTTCGCTCACCTAATTCGCTTCCGCACTCTGTAACGAATCATCCCTTCGTTATTCATATTTAACGAATCATGACACGAATCATGTCTTGATTCGCTACCTTTAATTTAACGAATCAAGTAGCGATTCGCCAACATAAGGTAACGAATTGAATTAGCGAATGGGCTAATTCGTTAATTTTAATTTAAACGAATCGTCTGATTCGTACAAGTTATACCTCAAGTTGCGTGCAAGGTCTATATAAGACAAGAATAACGAACAGTCCTCCACTGTTCGCCTTATTCCTTCACCTTAAAGTAACCTTATTCAAATTTTTCTCTGAAATTTCAACCTTCACATTTTGACATTTCTAAGATATCTTTGGATTCTTAAGGTAAATATGTTTATGGTGATCTAATTTTCGTAAAAAATGGCTAAGATTTGATAGTTAAATTATGAACTGTTAAGGGTTTAAGGGTTTCCGAGTTTTTAAACCCTATTTATTTATGATTTGTTTTGATAAACTTGATGAATTAGATGTCATTGTGATCGGAATGTGATTTCGATACCCTTGGTGGACTCTAATCAACATTTGATTATTGTCTGCTGGGTTAATTGATGATTCATGTTCTCAATGTTTATAGTTGGTTCGTTTAACCCTCAGTACATATAGGTGTTGAGTCTCAATCTCATCCACCTAAGCTTACTAGTGTGATTCCGAGCTCAACTAGCTGATTATCTTGATGCTTCGACGATGGTTATGGGCTAATTGTATCTGGGTTTATAATGTTGACTATTGTTGTTCATTTTGATTTTGACTTTGACCAAGGTGGTCAAAGAACAAGTCTTAATTATCTTGACCATTCGTTAATCTTAGCGAATTGGGACTGTTTCGTGTCCAATTCGTTAAGATCATATACAAACTAGCTAAGTGAATAAGATGTTACACGAATCAGATATGGATTCGCTTAAAATATAACGAACTAGAGTTTAGTTCGTCAAAATTAAATAGTAATTCGCTATGTTCAGTTCGTTAAAGTATTTACTTGATAGCGAATCGCCTGATTCGTTATCTTATTGTAACGAATCAGTGTGATTCCCAACGAATGACATTTATTAATTAAATTAATTTCTATATTCATTAAATTTAATTAAATGATTTAAAACGTCTAATACACGTAAATATATTAATTATGCATACCCTTTGATTACGTATATACACCATCTATAGATATGTTGATATATTTTGATCTCTCATCTCATATTCGATTTTCTTTATGCAGTAAAACATGGCTGATCAAGAACAACAAAATCAACCACCACCAGAACAACCTCCACATGATCAACAAGATCAACAAGCTGAGGTGATCTTATTGCCGTTTGATAAAAAGCACAACATTTGTGCTTATGTTGATCAAGATGTACCTGATTTTGAAACATTTGGTGATTTGTTGACTTTCTTACGACGATCAAAGATACATTATGCTATCACTGCTAGACCAAAGGTGTATCTAAGTATTATCAGACAATTTTGGAACACGGCTGCATATGTTGAAGAAAATCAGATCATCAGGGCTACAATCAATCAAACTCCAATTACAATTGATGTTGCAGTGATTCGCCGAGTACTTCAATTCGATGATAATGACGATTACCCAAGTGAATTTGACAGGTCATTAGTTAGAGGACTATTCACCCGTTTGCACTATAATGGAAATATTCTTAAGTCCATGTTGAATAAGAATGGGGTGTGTGCACCATACAAGTATCTACTACACGTTTTACTTCATTGTATGAGTGGCCGTCGGGGTGGTTTTGATGAGTGTAGACTGAGTTTGCAGTCGGCCTTTGTTGCCTTGATTCTGAACAAGCCGTATAATTATTCAGAGTTAGTATTTGATCATTTGAAGGAACAGGTTCACCAAACTCTTCAGTCGAAGAAATTCTTGATGTACCCTAGTTTCCTACAGCTTATTATTCAAGAATTGATTCCGAATTTGGATATCGATCATACAAGAGTGAATGATGTACTTCATCAAGAACACATGACTGCTGATACCGTTTATCGTATGTTAATTTATAGAAAGGAGAAACCACAGGATAAATGGATGATTGGTCATATAATCAATCCGAATTATGTATGTCCTCCTAATGAGCGCTGGATCCACGATGATTCGGATTCTGAGCATGAAGAGGGAGAAGGTGGGAACAATGATGGTGGAAATGATGATGGTGATAGTGATGGGAATGATGGTGATGGTGGAGCTGGTGAACGGGCTCTTAAAGAACAACAAGATGCAGTCGATGCTGCTCTAGCTGCCAACATGAAAGCTCAGCTGGAAAGAAAAAGAAAGGGTAAAGCTGTAGCTACTGATGAACTATCAAAGAAGACCCGTGTGTCTGCTGGGGCTGGGGTAATCATTGGAACCCCACCACCACGTCATACAATGCCTCAAAGCTCGGCGGTTCCGCTAACTACTAGCACTCCGATGCTTACTTTGACAACGACGTTGGTGTCACACGTTGGTGTCACACGAGTACCCGGACTTGTATCAACACACGAACGTTGATCAAGGTGCTCCGGTATTTCAAGAAGAGGTGTTTAAAGAGACTGAGGATGAATTGGAAAAGGTTGTGCAGCGAACAGTACCCTCACTCAAAGAAGTGACTGATGAGGACGTAGAAAGATGGTTCAAACGTCATAAAGTGGGTAAAATTATCAGTGCTTATCGTTATGTATATCAAGAAAGAAAAGATACTGTTGTTGCTTGGGTTAAGGCTAATCAGGTGACTACCTTCAAGACCGTTTCTAAGGTACATGGTGATATTGTCTCCTGGCTCTATGATTCTGACCTTAAAGTATGTATAGTCAAGTGGGAAAAGGGTGTCCAGTATTACGAGAAGATAATGGATGTTCTGACATTACCGCGGTGGGATGTTCGTACCCTCGCGAGACGTCCATTTATCAATCGTGGGAGTTACCGAACAGCTGAGTGGTTTCACCAACACTTACTGTTCGAGGTCAATCATGGCTTCAAATTCTTCAAGCCCCAGGTCCCAAGACGTAAGCGCATTGACGAGATTGATCCAAGGACCGGCTGGAAGAAACTTGTCTTGAAAGTGAAGCCGCCAAAGACGATGAAAAAGGTTCCTGTGAAGACGATGCATCAAGATATTTATCTGTCTTTCAACCGTTGGTACTTTGACAATCGTACTGGCGAGGCCGTTATTGTTCGTGGTCGAGGACTGCAGACCTAGCTCATTAAGATAATCGACCCGATGTGGTTGGTTAATTTATCAGAGACAGACAATGATGTGCTACACAGGAAGCAGATTTTGATCGAGCGCCGAGAAGATTACGACCTGGCTATGCAATTCCAACGAGTCGTTCTTGTGTGTCATGAACATGGAATTCATAGTTGCAAAGACTGGCAGTCAAAGCGCTTCAAATAAGTTAAAGACAAAGAGCTCAAGACGAGGAGGTGTCTGTTAGTGCACGGTTTTGCGTCTAGAGTCTTTGTATTTATCGTTAACGTTTTTTTTTATTAATTAATGTAATAATTAATGTTTATTATTATATAGTTCGTTAAGGTTAAGTCTAGTTCGCTAGGGGATGTTAGCGAACTAGCCAAGTAATGTATTCCCTCCTGATTCGTTTGGGGATGTTAACGAATCAGGGGGTGTTTCGCTAAGGTTATTTATGTAACGAAGGGTAAGCTGGTTCGCTAGGGGATGTTAGCGAACCAGATCACCTTCTATATATAGTGAACTACTGTTCACTTTTAATGTAAGTTTTGAAAATTTTTTGGGAAGTTTTGCTGTCCAGATCTCTCTCAAGCTTCACCTTAATATTATACATACAATACTACTAACCTATTGATAATATATAAACATATACATAACACTGAATCAAGGTTAATTATGATCTAGATCCTTATTCGTATTAATAGTATAAACACAGATCTGAGATCTGTTCGTTGTTAATTGTTATTGATACGAGCTCCAACAAATACGAATCAAATAGATCAATTTAACATAATTATGATTGTTGGTGTTCCGGGTATAGCAAGTTTAATGAACCCTTTGATTCAATTTCCAAATTTGTTACGAAAATTGCGGCTCAAGCTTGATACACGAATCGTGGGTTTGAAAAAATGGGTAGAATGAACGGTTTGGGTAAATGGCCTAATGGGCAATTAATATAATATAATAATATATCTATAGATTTGCGTAAAGGATCCTTAAGAAAATAGGTGGGAACACATTTTGGTAATAGTTTTAGTTTGGGGGTAATTTTTGCCATTAATTGAAATTTATACATATATATTCTAAACAATTAAATAAATAATAATATTATAATAAATAAATTAATCGGTAAACGCGATAATCTTATTGATAAAAAATTTCCCGAATACATAGCGAGTTGGTCCTTGGTATTTAATACGTTGTATGAAAACTTGAGTTGTTACAGTCTCCTCTACTTTAGGGAATTTCGTCCTGAAATTAAAGAATACTATAACAACAACATTAAATTTAAGGAAGAGAAAATTTTAAATATAACTTTTAAAATTTATCGTAACACAGAATTTTGAATAGTCAAAACAACGCTCCAAATGAAAATCTGATAAAGACACTTATATATAGGATGTACCAGCGGCGTATCCACCATGCCCTTATCATCTCTACATTTGTACCGTTGTCCCAACTATTTTTGATTCTATATTAGGACACATAATTGCATGCATTATGATTTCCATGCGAGGATTTCGATAATTATGTAGGGCTCCATAATTACTTAGATCGTCGGATGGTCCACATAACTCGTCCCATCATGTGGGTTACGAAACATTTGCAAAACATGATTTTGAGAAAACGAGAGTTTTAATACGTTTTGGTTATAATTAGAAAATATTGCTAAAAATGAATTGAATTTCCGAGTTGACTAATTAAAATATCGAAGTTTCTAAAACGCCTTTTGGTAAAAGTAAAAATTCTTGGAAGTTCGAAAAGGAAAGGATTTCTTAGGGTTGAGAGTGAAAGGAGTTGGGATAAATGAGGACAAGAAACAAAACTAGGAGTACGGTATTATAGGCAGTTGTCTTTGAAGAGATAAATTTTTTTTCACTTGAAATAAATAAATTATTAGAATTAAAATTGTTTAAATCCAAAAATCAAATAAAGATTTGTTATAATGTATGTTTGAGAAAGATAAAACATGTTTAGATAAAAATGACAAAAACATCTTCTTTGATAAACTTAGTTATGATTGATTTAATTTAAAATAACTTGATTAATTAGATTTATAAAAAAATGGGGATAATTGAAGTTAATTGAATTGAAGTATTTTGATTAGGTTGCAAGGTAGGGTTTAAAAGAATAAGTTTGGAAAATTTTGGGCTTGCTGAACATGATTGAATCGAGAACACAAGTGGCGTAGGTGAGTAGGATTTTCATAGTTGTATCAATTGCAGAAAGCAGGGTATAAAAGTTGAGCGAACGTCGTAGCATGGGTTTTTAGAATTAGACGGCATAGGACGTTATGGAACGTCTTGTGGTGTGTGGCAAGTATTAACAAGATAATCGGACGATTACATTGGGTACAAACGATATGAGGATTGAATTGAATAGTGATAGTGGAAAGTGAAGCGTAACAAGTGGATTTTAATGTAAAGTTTTTGGTTGAGACGCTAAGATTTTGTCGAGTTGATTGTTAATTGATTAACAGCATATAGTTGATGTTTAGACTTGCGTGTATTATTGATGTTGTTATAAGAATAAGTATTGGTAAAAGAACTGAATTTATTGACGAAGAAGTTAATAAGCAAGATGGAATTGATTATATTTATGTTTTGGGAATTGAGTTTATATTTTAAAGATCGCAGGAGCTATATCTTTGACTGATCATGTGACCATGAGACGGTTATAGAAAATAAACAATTGATGTTATTTGATGTTAAGAAACATTCTATGATTAATAAATATGTGATTAATGAGACAATTAGATAGTTGCGCATATATCATGTGAGTTATTGCGTAAAACGAAACTTAAGTGTGTTATGATGATGTTTATTCATAACTTAAGGATAAGTTAGAATCCAAATTGAAAATCAATGAGTTAATTTTATGAGTGAATAAGTTTTATCAAAATTTGACATGTTTTAACAAATTAAAATTTGAATTTGAATTTGAATACGTGAAATATGCTTAATAAGTTATATATATATATATATATATATATATATATATATATATATATATATATATATATATATATATATATGATACCATGAGTATAAGAAAGCCATTTAATTCTTAAATTGTGCGATAATATTTAAATTAATTGAGGTATTGATATTATAATAATGTGAAAAGATGAATAGGTGAAAACCGACTTCAATAAGCGTAAATTGTTTTGTTTGGCTCGTGATAACCGAATCTAGATAAACGAAGAATTTGTATCCAATCAGGAGAATAAAAATGTTTTGAGTGTATGAGTAGATCGAATCAATAGATCTTGATTCAAACATGATTTATTAAATAAGGAATTGAATAATTTAATAATAAAATAACTGCATAGTTAAATCATATCATAAATTGTTTCGTATAAAATCAAACAAATAAAACAATTAATTTCTTCGAGGTGTTGGGTTTCCCATGAGCATTACATGGCAATTTTAATCACCCAACTTTATTAACGAATCGACGAATCAATTGAGATTGTCGGCCCATGAGCGTTACATGGCGATTTGACCGACCAAACTAAATAACGAATAAACGAACTCAAGCTTAAGTAGTTGAAACATCTAGTGTACCACCACAGATGATAATGTTCCAACAAAATATTGCAAATATAACAAATTGTGCAAATATACAGTTGGCGTGTCCATGGTGTCCCATGGGTTTTACACCCACTAGACATTTTAAAAACAATACAACAAAATAAAGGGTGTAACCGTTTGGCCGATTATGTTAAACGCTTAAAGTGTTGGTCGCATGACAATTTTCACAATGGCGGGGAATCTTGTTACACTCCCTAGGTCTAAGTGAAAAAGAGTAAAAACAAAGCTAGGAAATTCTCAAAGAAATTCGCAACAATAAAAAACAATCTAATAAAGTTAAATAAAAATATTTTAAGGTTAAGGCATACCTCAGAGTTATATATAAAAATATTAAAAATATTTAGAGAATGAGACATAGTCTCGGAATAATTTTATATTTTGAGTGAAGCATAGCTTCGGAATTGTGTGAGTGTAGTGCATGACAATAAATTAAACAATTAAGTAAGAAGTTAAATAAATACCTAATCTAGCAAGGTAATTACGTAAGCTGTAAACAATCAAATAAAACACATAAGGTAAACAAATAAGCACGTATGGGGCTCCTAAGCATGTTACTAAGGCACCACTAACGATGTAACATCCTACTTTCGGTTATATTAATAAAATAAAGTTCGTTTATTTTATAGCGGATCGTTATTGGTTTAGTTGAATAGAATACGAGATGGACTTGTGTTAGGTAAATGGTTATGGGTTATGGACTTGTGTTATGGAGGAATGAAGTAAAGACCATGGGCTTAAGCCCATGATCAAAAATATATATACCCTTAATCCTCCATTTAATTCATTTACACATATCCCTTACACCATCCAAAACACACACACTTAAGATTCTCTCTCTAGGTCTCTCTCTCTAAACCGATATCAAGAAGGAAACCGAGAACCGACCCGATGTAATGATAGTATTTTATTGTTTGAGCTTAAATCCGTTAGATATAATCATTAAACGACAAGCCGACACTGTTAAACCGTTTAAGTCACGAGATCCAGGTGGATTCGGGTATAAACCGAACCTATGATGAGCTTAGGAGTCACCCTAGCTCAGATCTGGATTGAACGGGACGAAAAACGGTGAAAAAACGAGCTAAAACCCGTTTTTTCCGGCGAAATCGCGTTTTTCCGGCGGCTTTCCGGCAATGACGGCGCCGGAAAGGCGGCACCGGAAAGTGGTACGAGGTTAAGGGGGAATGTCAGGGAATGTTCTGACATTCCTGACCTAACCCTAGTTCCCTACAGGAATATAGCGAATTAAAGGTGATTCGCTAGCTAGTTCGTCCATGGGAACATAGCGAACTGATTACAGTTCGTGTTCATGTAACATCCCGAAATTTCCAAAAATGATATTAATTATATTACTTAATAATAGAGGGAAAGTTTACTCGGGTTATCGGGATATAAATAGAGTAGGAGTTGGTATGGGTCGGGCTAGTGTTGGGTAATGGATATGGGTTATGGACTTGGGTTATGAACGAAGGAAGGAGAGTCCATGGGCTTAAGCCCATGATCCCTAATATAAATACCCTTAACCACCATTTCTCACATAATCCATACACACACCCAAAACACACACAACCCGAACCAAGATCCGAAGGCGAAAACCCGAGCTTGTTGGTGCTGGAACGTCGTGACGGACCAAAACAACATCAAGGCTTAACCGGGTTCGTAGTTCGACTCGTTCAAGGTACGTTTATAGTTAGAAATCGTTCTTATAGGTTCGATTTGATTTGAGGAATGATAGATCTGAGTTTGTATGGTAAAAACGAATTCAACAAAGCTAATCTTACTGAAAATGGTTATGATTTGATGGGTTAATCGATTGATAAAAAAAGAACCCGTACCTTTATGCCTAAATCGCACCCTCTAAACATCGATGTTAGGTCGATTTGATAGTTGGGGTTTGTAGGCGCTGGTCAGACGATTCCATGGGTACCTAAATCGAGTTATTTGGTTAAGAAACGAAGGATCTAAGAGCGAACAGAACCTGCAGATGACAACTTCGCCTTCATCTGGGCAACTTCGCCTTCAACGCGACGAACTTCGCCTGCAAGTTAAGTTCGCCAGATGAACTTCGCTTGCACGCTAAGTTCGCCTGATGGCAACTTCGCTGTAAAATTAAGTTCGCCTAAGGTTTAACTTCGCCTGAAGCCAAGTTCGCCTAAGGTTTAACTTCGCCTGAAGCCAAGTTCGCCTAAGGTTTAACTTCGCCTGAAGCTAAGTTCACCTGAGGTTTAACTTCGCCTAAAGCTAAGTTCGCTTAAGGTTTAACTTCGCCTAAAGTTAAGTTCGCTTAGAAAATAAATTAAAAACCTAATGGAAAATGTGTTATGCTAAGGTCAGCTCGACCCCAGCCAGGGGCTCTGCCCCTTGGACCCTGCTAGGGGCTGCCGCCCCTAGACCCCGCTGCCAGGGGCGCTGCCCCCGGACCCCCGTTCGTTGTGGGTAGTAGTTAAGACTGGAAAGATGATATGAGTAGTGATAGTTGTTTGATACGTGTACTTGTTATACAGTCAGCCGTGCACAGCTGAAGAAAGGGATTACGATTAACGGTGAACGTAACCGTGCACAGCCCCATTCCTTGTTATGTTTTCGGGGCTGTGTGCATACTCGATGTGTTGTTAATACATTTATCCTAAGTGATAAGTGTATGTCATATGTGATATGTGTGATAGATATAAATGATTGTTTGTCGTTACGCGAACGATCTTCGGATATTGCGCTACTGTCAGGTTAAAAATAAAGGTACGAATATTATATATCGAAGAGGTATGAATATTTTAAATGAATACTTGTCGGGGCGTGAACGATCTTCGGATATTGCACGTAACGTCAAGGGGTATGGTTGTTAAATGAATGAGGTAAGGAATGCCTAGAGTGTTCTTATGTTATAATGTAAGTATGTGTATATAGGTACACGAATGGCATGTGAGTTCTACGTTCGACATAGTAAGTTAGGATGGCAAATCCCTCTAGCTTCTGTCGGACATAGACTCGGCTGGTGATGGCGTAGTTAAGGACTGCGAGCCTTATACGTGAAGTAGATGATATTTGTAAACGTAGATAAGGACTGCGAACCTTATACGTAATGTAGATAGGCGTCAGCATAGGAAAGGACTGTGAACCTTATACGTGCTGTATTTGTAGCATAGGGGAGGACTGCGAACCTCGTACGTGCTATGAATTAGGTTGCAACATAGGGAAGGACTGCGAACCTTGTACGTGTTGTGGATGTATTTCAGCATAGGAAAGGACTGTGAACCTTATACGTGCTGATTTTGTAGCATAGGGGAGGACTGCGAACCTCGTACGTGCTATGAATTAGGTTGCAACATAGGGAAGGACTGCGAACCTTGTACGTGTTGTGGATGTATTTCAGCATAGGAAAGGACTGTGAACCTTATACGTGCTGATTTTGTAGCATAGGGGAGGACTGCGAACCTCGTACGTGCTATGAATTAGGTTGCAACATAGGGAAGGACTGTGAACCTTGTACGTGTTGTGGATGTACTATGGTATAGGGAAGGACCGCGATCCTTGTACGTACCATAAATGGTGAACATTGGTAAGGACTGCGAACCTTGTACGTGTTCACGACCTTGAGTACAGGTATAGACGGTGAACTATGAACGTACTCTCGGTAGACTGAGGTTAGTGATTGTAGATATGTATGTATGTATGGTAGCAAGTATGTATGTAGAACAGAAAGGTAACTAGTGAAGTATGGATATGTATCTACAGATATGTATGTATGTGTATGTATTGTATGGCGTTCGATTAACTAGAACTCACTCAGCGTAGCTGACTTTTAGTATGCACGTAGGTGAGCTGATTATAGAGTTAGCATGAGGATGACACACGGAATGGATTGAACGGCTGGCATCTGAAGAAAGAAGTAAAGATGTTTTAAATATAAAGTTTTGTGTTATGGTATCAAAGAAAAGATTTAATGTTTTGTAACAAATGATTGATGTTTTATATTCCGCGAAAATTTTTAATAAACTCTTATTTGAAGAACTGTGTTTATGAGTAAATCCGACGCTAAAGTAGGGTCACCGGGTTCGGGGCCTTACAAGTTGGTATCAGAGCATAAGTTCGAGAGATTTAAGCATCCTACATGCTTAGACTCGAACAGAGAATGGGATTTAAGTAAGAAAAGAAAGAAGATGCCAGTTCAAGAATGCCATGTGTCGCTCAAGCAAAAAAATCAGTAAAGGTAAGGTGTATGATTAAATGATATATGTTAATGAGAAAGAAAAGATACGTGAACGATAAGGATAGAAGTAATTGATTGTTTGATTTGACTAACTGCTTAAGTAGAACCAGCACAAATAGACTCATAAAGGGAAGCGAATAGGACACGGAAAGCAACGTGATCAGCTAGTCACAGCTGGCCACTGTTATTACCTGTTAGCCTTGCTATCCTTGTACTAAATAGTTCCTTGAGTGATGATGTTTGTGTTGTCCCTTTAAGAATACTGATGGCTGGAGCTGGAGAATTTGTGGGAACTGGGGGTCGCACTGAACGTCGTGGCAGGCCTCGTCTTGTCCGGCAACCCTCGATAGAAGAAGCTTCCCACACCGAAGATGAAGGAAGCGCCGCTGGAGGAGACCAGAACAACAACGAAGAAGTTCAACTTAGCCCTGCAGTTCAGGCAGCCATTGTTCAAGCTGTAGTTGCTGCTGTGAAGAACCTGAATCCCGAAGGATCTGCTGGAAGCCGTGAACGAACTGCTGAAGGGGCGGGTGGTGATGGTAGGAAGGATGGGGAAGGAGAAAGAGGGGCCTCGAGTGAGGATAAGTCTGTGAAAGTCGATGACAGGAGAAGAGGCCAAGGTGGGTGCAACT
The DNA here is from genome assembly GCF_021521415.1 of Bidens hawaiensis. Classification (NCBI taxonomy): domain Eukaryota; kingdom Viridiplantae; phylum Streptophyta; class Magnoliopsida; order Asterales; family Asteraceae; genus Bidens; species Bidens hawaiensis. The sequence goes on along the minus strand of NW_027491019.1, from coordinate 5,606,294 downwards.
ATAAGTCCTTCAAAGGATGCGACCCGCCAAAGCTGACTGGTTTGGGAGACGCAATCGCTACTCTCCAATGGATAGCCACAATGGACAAGGTTATCCGCATTAGCGAATGCCGTCCCGACCAAGCTGTGGGTTATGCTACTCAGTCATTTGAGGAAGAAGCTATGTATTGGTGGGAAGGTGTGGAGCAGAGAAAGACTAGGGATGAGATCAAGGCGTTGAGATGGGACGACCTGAAGGAGTTGGTGATGAAAAAGTTCTGCGCAGATGCCGAGGTTGAAAGGACGGAGATGAAGTTCTTGAATTTAAAGGCCGGTATGATGACGCATCGTGAGTATACTACCGAATTCAACCGACTATCTAGGTTGGTGCCTGATATGGTTGACACTGAGGTCAAAAGAATCAAATGTTATTTGAGGGGATTGCCACAAAAAGTCTGCATGTTGGTCAGGGCAAATAAACCTGCTACTTTTGACTCTACTGTTGAACTTGCAGAAGTGGTTTATGCTGACCTGGCTGAGGACGATATGGTGGTGGGGGAAAAGAAGGAGAAGAAATGGGCTACCTCTGCTAAGCGGTCTGGCGAGATGGTGACAACAACTGATGAGAGGAAGGCCAAGGTTGGGAACAAGGATGTGTGTAAGACGTGTGGGCGAGTGCACCCGGGGGAATGCAGGATTGGGACAGACAGGTGCTATCGGTGTGGAAAGGGTGGGCATTACTCTCGAGACTGCCCTGATCGTCCAAAGTGCTTCAAATGCGGAAAAACTGACCACAAGGCTAGGGATTGCAAGGAATCAGGGGCGGGAGGTGTGAAAGGATAAAGACTTGGGGAAACTGCGGAGAGGAACACATGATGAAGGAATAATTGCTCATGCAATGGTTTTATTAAATTACATTTGCTTAAGAACTTGTTTTGTGTTAAGGTTTAAAACTTATGTTTATCAGTGACGTGTAATATATTAAGTTTGGTTATGAATGATTATTATGTTATGATGAAATGTTGTTTTAGACAATAGTGTTACAAGTACTAATCGAAACCCTTAGAAGGATGAGAGGAGTCTTGGTACATCGAGGGTCTCATGGACAAGCTACCTTAAATAGCTAAAACACATGACCACCATTCGATGGCTGCAAGGTCGGGAGTAAGAAGGATAACTCAGAAAGCGAAGGCGATTCAATAAAGTGTGTAAATATAAGAAGTTTTCCTTTTATAGGGAATAGGTTAGGTTTCGGGGACGAAACCTCTTTAAGGAGGGAAGACTTGTAACATCCCGAAATTTCCAAAAATGATATTAATTATATTACTTAATAATAGAGGGAAAGTTTACTCGGGTTATTGGGATATAAATAGAGTAGGAGTTGGTATGGGTCGGGCTAGTGTTGGGTAATGGATATGGGTTATGGACTTGGGTTATGAACGAAGGAAGGAGAGTCAATGGGCTTAAGCCCATGATCCCTAATATAAATACCCTTAACCACCATTTCTCACATATTCCATACACACACCCAAAACACACACAAGCCGAACCAAGATCCGAAGGCGAAAACCCGAGCTTGTTGGTGCTGGAACGTCGTGACGGACCAAAACAACATCAAGGCTTAACCGGGTTCGTAGTTCGACTCGTTCAAGGTACGTTTATAGTTAGAAATCGTTCGTATAGGTTCGATTTGATTTGAGAAATGATAGATCTGAGTTTGTATGGTAAAAACGAATTCAACAAAGCTAATCTTACTGAAAATGGTTTTGATTTGATGGGTTAATCGATTGATAAAAAAAGAACCCGTACCTTTATGCCTAAATCGCACCCTCTAAACATCGATGTTAGGTCGATTTGATAGTTGGGGTTTGTAGGCGCTGGTCAGACGATTCCATGGGTACCTAAATCGAGTTATTTGGTTAAGAAACGAAGGATCTAAGAGCGAACAGAACCTGCAGACGACAACTTCGCCTTCATCTGGGCAACTTCGCCTTCAACGCGACGAACTTCGCCTGCAAGTTAAGTTCGCCTGATGAACTTCGCCTGCAAGCTAACTTCGCCTGATGGCAACTTCGCTGTAAAGTTAAGTTCGCCTAAGGTTTAACTTCGCCTGAAGCCAAGTTCGCCTAAGGTTTAACTTCGCCTGAAGCCAAGTTCGCCTAAGGTTTAACTTCGCCTGAAGCTAAGTTCGCTTAGAAAATAAATTAAAAACCTAATGGAAAATGTGTTCATAGCTCGACCCCAGCCAGGGGCTCTGCCCCTTGGACCCTGCTAGGGGCTGCCGCCCCTAGACCCCGCTGCTAGGGGCGCTGCCCCCGGACCCCCGTTCGTTGTGGGTAGTAGTTAAGACTGGAAAGATGATATGAGTAGTGATAGTTGTTTGATACGTGTACTTGTTATACAGTCAGCCGTGCACAGCTGAAGAAAGGGATTACGATTAACGGTGAATGTAACCGTGTTCAGGTGAGTTTCTAGCCCCATTCCTTGTTATGTTTTCGGGGCTGTGTGCATACTCGATGTGTTGTTAATACATTTATCCTAAGTGATAAGTGTATGTCATATGTGATATGTGTGATAGATATAAATGATTGTTTGTCGGTACGCGAATGATCTTCGGACATTGCACTACTGTCAGGTTAAAAATAAAGGTACGAATATTATATATCGAAGAGGTATGAATATTTTAAATGAATACTTGTCGGGGCGTGAACGATCTTCGGATATTGCACGTAACGTCAAGGGGTATGGTTGTTAAATGAATGAGGTAAGGAATGCCTAGAGTGTTCTTATGTTATAATGTAAGTATGTGTATATAGGTACACGAATGGCATGTGAGTTCTACGTTCGACATAGTAAGTTAGGATGGCAAATCCCTCTAGCTTCTGTCGGACATAGACTCGGCTGGTGATGGCGTAGTTAAGGACTGCGAGCCTTATACGTGAAGTAGATGATATATGTAAACGTAGATAAGGACTGCGAACCTTATACGTAATGTAGATAGGCGTCAGCATAGGAAAGGACTGTGAACCTTATACGTGCTGTATTTGTAGCATAGGGGTGGACTGCGAACCTCGTACGTGCTATGAATTAGGTTGCAACATAGGGAAGGACTGCGAACCTTGTACGTGTTGTGGATGCATTTCAGCATAGGAAAGGACTGTGAACCTTATACGTGCTGATTTTATAGCATAGGGGAGGACTGCGAACCTCGTACGTGCTATGAATTAGGTTGCAACATAGGGAAGGACTGCGAACCTTGTACGTGTTGTGGATGTATTTCAGCATAGGAAAGGACTGTGAACCTTATACGTGATTATTTTGTAGCATAGGGGAGGACTGCGAACCTCGTACGTGCTATGAATTAGGTTGCAACATAGGGAAGGACTGTGAACCTTGTACGTGTTGTGGATGTACTATGGTATAGGGAAGGACCGCGATCCTTGTACGTACCATAAATGGTGAACATAGGTAAGGACTGCGAACCTTGTACGTGTTCACGACCTTGAGTACAGGTATAGACGGTGAACTATGAACGTACTCTCGGTAGACTGAGGTTAGTGATTGTAGATATGTATGTATGTATGGTAGCAAGTATGTATGTAGAACAGAAGGGTAAATAGTGAAGTATGGATATGTATCTACAGATATGTATGTATGTGTATGTATTGTATGGCGTTCGATTAACTAGAACTCACTCAGCGTAGCTGACTTTTAGTATGCACGCAGGTGAGCTGATTATAGAGTTAGCATGAGGATGACACACGGAATGGATTGAACGGCTGGCATCTGAAGAAAGAAGTAAAGATGTTTTAAATATAAAGTTTTGTGTTATGGTATCAAAGAAAAGATTTAATGTTTTGTAACAAATGATTGATGTTTTATATTCCGCGAAAATTTTTAATAAACTCTGATTTGAAGAACTGTGTTTATGAGTAAATCCGACGCTAAAGTAGGGTCACCGGGTTCGGGGCCTTACAGTTCAATTCGTTAAGGGAAAGGGGTGACGAATCACCCTTGATTCATTATAACCAGTTCATTAAAGTAGATAACGAATTAGAAGGTCCAATTCGCTACTTGGACTGGTTCGCTACATGGACTGATTCGTTAAGAGACCAGTTCGTTAAAGGTTCCAATTCGTTACAAGAACCAGTTCGTCATGGTAAGTCAGTTCGTTAAGGATAAGTAACGAATTAGAAGTTTAACAGAGTGACAGAATGGTCCCTGGACTTAGAAAAGAATGATTTAATTACAAATAAACCCTTGAACTTTTAAGTAGCATATTATTCAATGATTCAAAATGCTAATGGAAAATGTGATGTATGCATAATAAACCCTTGAACTTTTAAGTAGCTTAACCCCAGCCAGGGGCTCCTCCCCTTGGACCCCGCTAGGGGCTGCCGCCCCTAGAACCCCGCTGCCAGGGGCGCTGCCCCCGGACCCCCGTTCGTTGAGGGTAATAATTAAACTAGAAAGACGATATGTGTAGTGATAGTTATTGATACGTATAATTATTATACAGTTAGTCGCGCACAGCTAAAGAAGGGGATAACCGTAAACGGTGAATGCAACCGCCTTGAGGTGAGTTTCTAGCCCCACTTCCTTGTTATGTTTTCAGGGCTGTGTGCATACTCGATGTGATAGTTAATACACTTATCTTAAGTGGTAAGTGTATGCCTTGTATGATTTATGTATGGTGATTGTTTGACGATGCGTGAACGATCTTCGGATATTGCATGTACCGTCAGGTGGTAGTTAAGATATGATTGATAAGTATGATGAAAGATAGGATGTATGTATGAATATATGATGTATGCATAATGTATGTATGTTATGATGATGGTACGTGAACACTCTTCGAAGATTGCACGTATTGTCAAGGAAAGTATGTATGAACAGGTACGGTACAGTTACACGAAACAAAGGGACCAAACCCTAATAATATCTGTGATGTTAGGGACCAGTCCCTAATAATATCTGTGATGTTAGGGACCAGACCCTAATAATATCTGTGATGTTAGGGACCAGACCCTTATAATATATGTGATGTTAGAGACCAGACCCTTATAATATCTGTGATGTTAGGGACCAGACCCTTATAATATCTGTGAGGTTATAGGGCGAAAGGCTCTTTAAAACGTATGATTATGTATGTAAAGGAAGTATGAAGGTAAGAATGAAAGTATATGCACTTACGTGTGTATGTAAGAAAGTTAAGAGGTTAAGTATGAAATGTAAGAAGGTATTGTATGATTATGTGATTAACGAGAACTCACTCAGCGTAGCTGACTTTTAGTATGCACGCAGGTGAGTAGGATGAGGCAGCTCGCGTGAGGAGACACGTGGCACTGAATAAGGGGCTGGCATCGGAAGACGCAAGACGTTTAAGTTTAATGTTTTTTTTATTTTGAAAGACAAGATGTTGTTTTAAGACAAGAGGTGTTTTGTTATGAAATGTTTTATGAAAGCTTTTATATTCCGCGAATGTTTTAATTAACTCTGATATTTAGAACTGCGTTTATGAGTAATCCAACACGAAAGTAGGGCTACCGGTAACGGGGCCTTACAAGTTGGTATCAGAGCAAAGTTCGAGAGATTTAAGCATCTTATATGCTTAGACTCGAACAGATAATGGGATTAAAATAAGAAAAGAAAGAAGATGCCAGTTTAAGAATACCATGTGTCACTCAAGCAAGCTCAGTAACGGTAAAGTGTATGATTAAATATGTATGTTAATGTTAGCTTGATTGCTAAAGAAAGGATATGTGAATGTTAGGGATAGAATTACTTGATTAATTAATTGTTTAGGATAGAACCAGCACAAATGGACTCATAAGGGAAGTGTATAGGACACGGAAAGTAACGTGATCAGCTAATCACAGCTGGCCACTGTTATTACCTGTTAGCCTTACTATCCTTGTACTAAATAGTTCCTTGATTGATGATGTTTATGTTTTCCCTTTTAGAATACGATGGCTGGAGCTGGAGACATTGCTGGAACTGGAGGTCGCACTGGACGACGCGGCAGGCCTCGTCGTGTCCAGCAATCTTCGGTTGAGACAACTTCTAACACCGGAGATGAGGGCAGTGCAGCTGGAGGAGGTCCGGCCAACAACGAAGGGGTTCAACAGGATCCCGCAATTCAAGCAGCTAATGTTCAAGCTGTAGCCACTGCTGTGAAGAATATAACACCTGGAGGGTCTGCTGGAAGCCATGAAAGAACTGCTGAAGGGGCAGGTGGTGATGGTAGGAAAGATGATGAGAGGGAAAAGGGTGATTCAAGTGAGGTAAGGTCTGTGAAAGTTGATGATAGGAAGTGGGGCCGAGGCGGTTGCAACTATAAGTCCTTTAAAGGTTGTGACCCGCCTAAGCTGACTGGTTTAGGAGACGCAATCGCTACCCTTAAATGGATAACCGCCATGGATAAAATTATCCGCATTAGCGAGTGCCGTCCCGACCAAGCGGTTGGTTATGCTACTCAATCATTCGAGGATGAGGCTATGTATTGGTGGGAGAGTGTGGAGCAGAGGAAGACTCGTGAAGAGATCAAAGAGATGAAGTGGGAGGATCTAAAGGAGTTAGTGATGAGGAAGTTCTGTGCTGACGCCGAGGTTGAGAGGGCGGAGATGAAGTTCCTGAACTTGAAAGCTGGGGCAATGACACATCGTGAGTACACCACCGAGTTCACTTGAATGTCTAGGTTGGTGCCCGATATGGCTAACACTGAGGCCAAGAGAATCAAGTGTTATGTGAGGGGATTGCCACAGAAAGTCCGCATGCTAGTCAGGACGAGTAAACCAGCTACCTTTGACTCTGCTGTCGAACTCGCAGAGGTGGTTTATGCTGACCTGGTTGCGGATGACGCAGTGGTGGAAGAGGAAAAGAAAGATAAGAAGTGGGTTGCTCCTGTTAGGCGACCCGGGTACTCAGTTATGGAACTCCAAAGATAAGAAGCAGAAAGTGTGGGAGAAGAGATCGTGTAAGACCTGCGGAAAGATGCATGGTGGTGAGTGCAAGTGGGGTAGAAGTTCTGATGTTTGTCCCAAATGTGGAAAGGCTCATGGTGGAGAATGCAGAATGGGGTCGAATGCCTGTTATAAGTGCGGGAAGGTAGGGCATTATGCCAATGAGTGCAGTGCGAAGCCAGCATGTTACAAATGTGGCAAGACAGGCCAAATGGCAAGAGAGTGCACTTAAGGTGAGGCTGGAAGTAGTGGGAAGAAAGATTCTGATCAAGCAAGGCCGAGGACTAGAGCCTGTATGCTGACCCAGGAACAAGCTAGACAGATTCCAGAAGTTGTGACTGGTACGTTCTTAGTAAACGGCATTTCTGCTTCCGTATTACTTGATTCTGGTGCGAATAGAAGTTTTGTAGCTACGACATTTAGTAAACTAGCTAAAATGAAAGGCTGCCGAGTGTCTGAAACTTTTATAGTAGAAACCGCTAGTGACACTTCGGTTAAAATAACAAAAATGGTTAAGGATTGTAAGATAGAGTTAGAGGGACATGAGTTCCCTGTTACTTTGTATGTTATGACCTTAGGAGGGTTCGATGTAGTCTTGGGAATGGATTGGTTGTCTGAGTTTGAAGCTCAGATAGTATGTAAGAGTAGAATAATAAAGCTAAGGTCTTTAGATGGTACTGCGGTGACGGTTTACGTTGATAAAGAAAGTTCAGGGTTTAACGTTATTTCGATGATAAAAGCCGAAGGGTTATTACGACGAGGATGTGGTGCCTACCTGGCGTATGTTGTCAATGCTATGGCCGAGACGAAAGAAATGAAAGATGTTCCTATCGTGTGTGACTACCCAGAAGTGTTCCCTGAGGATCTACCGGGGTTACCACCGGAGCGAGAGATAGAATTCCAGATAGATTTAATACCAGGAGCCCAGCCCGTCGCGAAAGCACCTTACCGTCTAGCTCCGTCCGAGATGAAAGAATTGATGTCCCAACTGCAAGAACTCCTCGACAAGGGTTTTATTAGACCAAGTGTTTCCCCGTGGGGCGCACCAGTGTTATTCGTAAAGAAGAAGGATGGAAGTATGAGAATGTGCATAGACTATCGTGAGTTGAATAAGTTTACGGTGAAGAATAGATATCCTTTGCCAAGGATTGATGATCTGTTTGACCAACTGCAAGGTTCAAGTTGGTTCTCACGGATAGATCTCAGATCAGGCTATCATCAACTTAAGGTGAAAGAGGCAGACATCCCTAAAACAGCGTTCCGAACGCGATATGGACACTACGAGTTCCTCGTAATGTCATTCGGTCTAACAAATGCTCCCGCAGCATTTATGGACATGATGAATAGGGTGTGTCGGCCCATGTTGGATAAGTCAGTTATTGTTTTCATCAAAGATATACTGATTTATTCAAAGAGCGAGTCTGACCATGCCGAGCATCTGAGAGAAGTATTGGAAACTCTGAAGAAAGAGAAGTTGTATGCTAAGTTTTCAAAATGCGCGTTCTGGTTGTGAGAAGTGCAATTTCTTGGTCACGTGATTAATCCTGAAGGGATTACCGTGGACCCAGCTAAGATTGAGGCAATAACGAATTGGAGAACTCCACAGAATCCGACTGATATACGAAGCTTCTTAGGGTTAGCTGGCTACGATAGGAGATTCATCGAGGGTTTCTCCAAGATAGCCGCACCGTTGACCGGTATGACCTGAAAGTCGGTAGTATTCAGTTGGGGAAAGTTTCAAGAAGAAGCCTTCGAGGAATTAAAGAAGAAACTCACGCAAGCTCCAATCCTTGCTCTACCCGATGGTGACGAGGATTTAGTTGTTTGTGCTGATGCCTCGCATCAAGGGCTAGGTTGCGTGTTGATGCAACGAGGGAAGGTGATAGCTTACGCGTCTAGAAAGTTGAAAGTCCACGAGAGTACTTATCCGACGCATGATTTGGAGCTAGCAGCAGTAGTGCATGCCTTAAAGATATGGAGGCATTATCTGTATGGTACTAAGTGCACCATCTACACAGATCATAAGAGTTTAAAGTACTTCTTCGAGCAAAAAGAATTGAACATGAGATAGAGAAGATGGTTGGAGTTGATAAAGGATTACGACTGCGATATTAAGTACTACCCTGGCAAAGCTAACGTGGTCGCCGATGCACTAAGCCGTAAGAATGAGGAAGTCCTTGCAACTGTGAAGTCATAAAATTCATTATGAATTCAAACCTTTTCGAAGAAATCATCAAGGTGCAGTCAGAGGTGCTAGTAGACGAGAAGTTGGTAAAGAAAGAAAGAGTTGACGGCCAACAATACGAGCTAATGGAAAACACTCATGGTGTTAAGACTATGTTTGACCGTATGTGGATCCCACGCCATGGAGATCTCAGAGGTCGAATCTTAGATGAAGCTCATAAGTCAAGATATTCAATTCATCCAGGAACTACGAAGATGTACCAGGATTTGAAAAGAGATTATTGGTGGCCAGGAATGAAGAATGATGTGATAGATTATGTCAGTAAACGCTTAACTTGTTTACAAGTCAAGGCAGAGCACCAGAAGCCTTATGGAAAGATGCAACCTTTGGAGATACCAGAATGGAAATGGGAACACATCACCATGGATTTCATAACTAAGCTACCTCGTACCGCTAAGCACCATGATACCATCTGGGTGATTGTGGACCGTTTGACCAAGAGTGCTCACTTTCTGCCTATACGAGAGGCTATCTCGTCAGAAACGTTAGCAAGCTTGTTCATTAAAGAGGTTGTATCTAAGCATGGAGTACCGTTATCAATTGTGTCTGATAGAGATACACGGTTTACTTCGAGATTTTGGAAGAAGTTCCATGAAGCTATGGGAACGAGGTTGAACATTAGTACGGCGTATCATCCCCAAACAGATGGACAGTCTGAAAGGACGATCCAAACCCTTGAGGATATGCTACGTGCTTGTGTACTAGACTTTGGTGGAAGTTGGGATGACCATCTGCATCTGGCAGAGTTCTCTTATAACAACAGTTACCATTCAATTATTGATATGCCACCATTCGGGATGTTGTATGGGAGACGTTGTAGAACTCCCGTATATTGGGGAGAGATTGGTCAGAAGGAGATGGGAAGCCTAGAAGTTGTGCAAGAAACCTCTTCGAAGTTCGATCAGATCAAGGCAAGAATGAAAGTTGCTCAAGACAGACAGAAGTCGTATGCTGATAAGAGGCGACGACCGATTGAGTTTAACGTTGGTGACAATGTGATGCTCAAGGTCTCGCCTTGGAAAGGAATCTCATTCGTTTCAGGAGGAGGGGAAAGTTGAGCCCAAGGTACATTGGACCGTTCAAGATTTTAGATCGAGTAGGTGAAGTGGCTTACGAGTTAGATTTGCCAGAAGAGTTGGAAGGAATTCATTCAACCTTCCACGTTTCTCATCTGAGAAAATGTCTAGCTGATGACACGTCTCACGTGCCATTGATGGACATCGAGGTTGATGAGCAGTTGAACTACATTGAGCAACCGATAGAGATAGTTGACCGCAAGGAGAAGCAACTTCGTCGCAAGGTTATACCTTTAGTGAAGGTGATATGGAAGCATCGCAAGGGTTCAGATGCCACTTGGGAAGCGGAGGATGAGATGCGCAAGTTTTATCCGAATCTATTTATGTAATAGTTAGGTTTCGGGGACGAAACCACTTTAAGGAGGGAAGACTTGTAACATCCTACTTTCGGTTATATTAATAAAATAAAGTTCGTTTATTTTATAGCGGGTCGTTATCGGATTAGTTGAATAGAATACGAGATGGACTTGTGTTAGGTAAATGGATATGGGTTATGGACTTGGGTTATGGAGGAATGAAGGAAAGACCATGGGCTTAAGCCCATGACCAAAAATATATATACCCTTAATCCTCCATTTAATTCATTTACACATATCCCTTACACCATCCAAAACATACACACTTAAGATTCTCTCTCTAGTTCTCTCTCTCTAAACCTATATCAAGAAGGAAACCGAGAACCGACCCGAGGTAATGATAGTATTTTATTGTTTGAGCATAAATCCGTTAGATATAATCATGAAACGACGAGCCGACACCGTTAAACCGTTTAAGTCACGAGATCCGGGTGGATTCGGGTATAAACCGAACCTATGATGAGCTTAGGAGTCACCCTAGCTCAGATCTGGATTGAACGGGACGAAAAACGGTGAAAAACGAGCTAAAACCCGTTTTTCCGGCGAAATCGCGTTTTTTCCGGCGGCTTTCCGGCAATGACGGCGCCGGAAAGGCGGCGCCGGAAAGTGGTACGAGGTTATGGGGGAATGTCACGGAATGTTCTGACATTCCTAACCTAACCCTAGTTCGCTACAGGAATGTAGCGAATTAAAGGTGATTCGCTAGCTAGTTCGTCCATGGGAACATAGCGAACTGATTACAGTTCGTGTTCAATTCGTTAAGGGAAAGGGGTGACGAATCACCCTTGATTCGTTATGACCAGTTCGTTAAAGTAGATAACTAATTAGAAGGTCCAATTCGCTACTTGGACTGGTTCGCTACATGGACTGATTCGTTAAGAGACCAGTTCGTTAAAGGTTCCAATTCGTTACAAGAACCAGTTCGTCATGGTAAGTCAGTTCGTTAAGGATAAGTAACGAATTAGAAGTTTAACAGAGTGACAGAATGGTCCCTGGACTTAGAAAAGAATGATTTAATTACAAATAAACCCTTGAACTTTTAAGTAGCATATTATTCAATGATTCAAAATGCTAATAGAAAATGTGATGTATGCATAATAAACCCTTGAACTTTAAAGTAGCTTAACCCCAGCCAGGGGCTCTGCCCCTTGGACCCCGCTAGGGGCTGCCGCCCCTAGAACATCGCTGCCAGGGGCGCTGCCCCCGGACCCCCGTTCGTTGAGGGTAATAATTAAACTAGAAAGACGATATGTGTAGTGATAGTTATTGATACGTATAATTATTATACAGTTAGTCGCGCACAGCTAAAGAAGGGGATAACCGTAAACGGTGAATGCAACCGCCTTGAGGTGAGTTTCTAGCCCCACTTCCTTGTTATGTTTTCAGGGCTGTGTGCATACTCGATGTGATAGTTAATACACTTATCTTAAGTGGTAAGTGTATGCCTTGTATGATTTATGTATGGTGATTGTTTGACGGTGCGTGAACGATCTTCGGATATTGCATGTACCGTTAGGTGGTAGTTAAGATATGATTGATAAGTATGATGAAAGATAGGATGTATGTATGAATATATGATGTATGCATAATGTATGTATGTTATGATGATGGTACGTGAACACTCTTCGAAGATTGCACGTATTGTCAAGGAAAGTATGTATGAACAGGTACGGTACAGTTACACGAAACAAAGGGACCAAACCCTAATAATATCTGTGATGTTAGGGACCAGTCCCTAATAATATCTGTGATGTTTGGGACCAGACCCTAATAATATCTGTGATGTTAGGGACCAGACCCTTATAATATCTGTGATGTTAGAGACCAGACCCTTATAATATCCGTGAGGTTATATGGCGAAAGGCTCTTTAAAACGTATGATTATGTATGTAAAGGAAGTATGAAGGTAAGAATGAAAGTATATGCACTTACGTGTGTATGTAAGAAAGTTAAGAGGTTAAGTATGAAATGTAAGAAGGTATTGTATGATTATGTGATTAACTAGAACTCACTCAGTGTAGCTGACTTTTAGTATGCACACAGGTGAGTAGGATGAGGCAGCTCGCGTGAGGAGACACGTGGCACTGAATAAGGGGCTGGCATCGGAAGACGCAAGACGTTTAAGTTTAATGTTTTGTTTATTTTGAAAGACAAGATGTTGTTTTAAGACAAGAGGTGTTTTGTTATGAAATGTTTTATGAAAGCTTTTATATTCCGCGAATGTTTTAATTAACTCTGATATTTAGAACTGCGTTTATGAGTAAATCCAACACGAAAGTAGGGCTTCCGGTAACGGGGCCTTACATACGACCTATCTTAAACCTTCTGATCTGATACCAATCTGTCACACCCCAACCTTCGGCGGAAATGCATGGACGAACTGATTGCTCACAACTTTTTAAAGGTTATTATATGCAATATTAAAAGTGTAAATATCTATTAAATTTTATTAAAATGAAACAATAACAATTAAGTACAACAAGTATAACGGAAATACAACAATGATTAATTAAGTTTATATCCTTAAAAGCATCTCTACGTGATCTTCATCTTGCTAAACAACCAACAGATAACCTGCAAATGCGTATAAAATATATTTTTGTCAACAACACATGTTGAGTGAGTAAAACACCAGTTTAAGACACACAGTAATAATATATATAATATATAAAGAAATATTCAAATTGTAACTGTGAGATAAACAGTTAAACCATAGCCCATACACAAACAATCAACCATAAAAAAGGGCTAAACCTTTGCCATGCGAATGGGCATTGGTTTCCAAAAATGAGTTGTCGGTGAAACCATTGTCAATGCATCGGACGTCGGCCACTACAACGGTCATATGATCATACTAGACTGAGAATTTGTTGGGCCTCTCCGAATGCGGTTCAAATAAATCAAGTAAGCAAGTAGAAAGTCAGGCATAAACTGATATACACACAAGGATTAAACAGTTGCGGTTTTGAATACTAGATAATATCGAAATACTATAAATACGCTTAAGTCACCAAAACGGTTATAAATGAGTTAAAAGGGGGAGTGATTACTCACCTGATCGGATGAACGGAGTACAAATGAGGATCATGTGAGAAAGATAAATCATTCGGGATATACCGTCAAGGATTCCTAGTTAAAATAATATAATATTAAGAATTGATTAATAATGAGTTAACATGATTTGATGAATTAAGATTTCGATGTGATTAAGTTAGGTTTGGGATTAGATTGATTATTAATTGGATCAAACGATTGATTTCTATCGTTATTATTTATGAAAAAAGTTAATATTATCGTTTAACATTTATTTATTAAACTCATTATTCTTAATATTTATAAAATTACCCTTGTTTACTTGATATGATAAATATATGTAATCAAATTCATAGATTAATAATTTAAATAACTAATTTTAATAAAAATATACTTAAAATTATTCGAATAAATAAAATACAATTATATATATAAAATTTAAATTAATAATTATAATGTATGGTAATATACATAATAATATTAAATAAATATTTTTCTTGAATCTTAAACGAAATTAAATAATAAAGGTATAGTTAAAATGTTTATTATGTTTATGTTTATAACAACACTCAACGACAAGAAAACGTGAATTTAAAGTGTCGGGTTTTAATAAGATTTATCTAAAACAATATATACATATAATGCTTATAAATTATATATATATATACATATATATATATATATATATACCAAATATCGATAACGAAATTATTAGGCAAGAACGTAAAACTTAACGGTTAAATGAAAAAATATTGTTTATTTGATATTTAATGATTAACTAATCACTTTAACCATTAAAACAAAATAAAAAAATAAAATATCAAAAAGCAATGGCTGAGGCTCGAGCCCTCGCCTCAGCCGGCACCACGTATTAACACACACACCAAAACCAATTGATCAAGACTGGCAGTTGCATCATAAACGAAAACAAATTATTATGTTCAGTTATGCCCAAAACCCCCAAAAATTGCAAACCCTAATTTATGTAATTGATAAATCTGCTGTTATTTTAATTATTTATTCATAGGGTTAATGTTAGGTATGCTAAAACGATTATGTTAGACACAATAATTACCTGAATTCATAACTAAATGATGATTAATTTAATGAACAAAAACCGTTTGGTTCGCGATCTGGAAATCATACTAGATGGCTGATATACAACGATTCATCTTAGGGGCTTGATTCGCGATGGGATAAGAGTTGTAACTGTAGATTTAATTGTATTTTGGTAATCGATATCATGTTTATTGACGAGTAATTTAGGTCGGCTTGTTATATACAACAATACGAATCAAATAGATAAATTTAACATAATTATGATTGTCGGTGTGCGAGTATAGCAAGTTTAATGAACCCTTTGATTCAATTTCCAAATTTGTTACGAAAATTGCGGCTCAAGCTTGATACACGAATCGTGGGTTTGAGAAAACGGGTAGAATGAACGGTTTGGGTAAATGGGCTAATGGGTAATTAACATAATATAATAATATATCTATAGATTTTCGTAAAGGACCCTGAAGAAAGTAGGCGGGAACACATTTTGGTAATAGTTTTAGTTTGGGGGTAATTTTTGCCATTAATTGAAAGTTATACATATATATTCTAAAAAATTAAATAAACAATAATATTATAATAAATAAATTACTCGGTAAACGTGATAATTTTATTGATAAAAAATTTCCTGAATACAAAGCGGGTCGGGCCTTGGTATTTAATATGTTGTATGTAAACTCGAGTTATTACATGAGAAACAAAAGGTTGTTCAATAGAACTGAAAGGTCCTTTGTATCTGGTCCAAATGAAATAATAGGTTTTGACAAGTCAAAAGCAATTTGCTACAACTGTCAACAACAAGAACACTTTGCAAGGGAATGTAATCAACCTTGACAGTTCCAAAACAATCAGCCAAGAAATTAGTTTCAATATCATAATCAGAATTGAGGTCAGTAGAGGCAATTCAACAACTACAACAACCTACAACCTCATAATCATCAGCAAGTAATCCCACAAAAACAAACCTTTCAAAGAAACCAATAGAACCCTCCACAAGCTCCTGCAAATCAGAAAAGAAACAATGCCAAGCAACCAAGAAATCAAGGGAATGTTGCATTAGCTCCACAAGAGCAAGAAGCTGGATTTGATTGGAGGAATCATGCTAATGATATTGAAAAGGCAAATGTAGCATTCATGGCAAAGATAGAGAATAAAGCTGAGTCCTCATCATCTCAGGTACATTCTGTAGGAATCGGTCTGCCCAAGATACATATTAGAGTTGATGTGGCTAGTACGTATTGATCCAAGTCGGGTCATACCCAATAACAAGCTAGACAAACGCCACGATAATTATTATTAGATATTATCTAAGTAATGATTATCAACACTTATAATATTTGGAAATTGGGTTTTTTAAATATTTGCATTTGTGTGTTAAATAAATTAAATGGATAATTTATATTTTGATAGATGTTATTTAAATTGGTTAAATGACATATTGCATGTTACTTATGTTATGTTTATGACATAAACATTATGAGTAAATAAATTGTAAGTAATAAAATGGGATTTGAATTTTGGGTGGGAAAAGCCTTTTCCCTCTTCTCTCTCCTCCTTTTGTTTCTTCCAATACATGCAAAAGAGATTATTGGAGGATCATAATTCTTGGGTAAAAAATCTCCACACTCTCTCTCACACACACAAATATTCTCTCTAGCTCTTTCTCACCATTAAGCCGAGAACAAGAAAAGAAAGAACAAAATCGGGTTTGTTCTTGCATCAAGTGTAAGGACCCTAGCAACCAAGGTGTTTGTTGGAGCTCGTTGGGTATACAAGCTTGAGGTTTCCTCCTTTGGAATCTAGTCGTTCATATCATTCAACCCCTTCGGTTTTCTGGACTTGAAGGTAGTATGCCAAACACCCTTTGGTTGTTTTGATAGTATGTATTTCGTATATGGATCCGGGCATTGGGTTTTATATAAAACGGGTTTTATATGTATTGGTAAACAAGATTTAAAACTAATTATTTCCACTGCGTTTTTCTATATAATGGGTTATATGGACTTTGATAATCTTGTAAAAACCCAACAATGGCATCAAGAGCCGCTTATACGGATACATGCTTCATAGATTCGGGTTTTATGGTGAGGTTCACCATATGGCCGAAATTTTGGGGCTTTTGGTTACCCTTTGGTTCTTCAAGATTTTACTTTACATGCATGTGATAATCTTGAAGAATTAAGTTATATGGATGATTAATTATTTTGTTTGGACAAAACCCAAACCTTTCGGTTTTGTTTCTATTGGCCGAAAGTTTTATCGGTTAGAGGGGAACCATTTTGGTCTTCTAACACCTTGCATATTTGGATGTGCATTTGGATGTTCATAACCTAGCCATGACCTTTGGATGTGTGTTTGCATTGTGATTTATTCAATATTCAATTTGGTTTGTAATATTCATTTATTTGGGTTTGTAATCTATTTATTTATTTATATTGGTTTGTA
Organism: Bidens hawaiensis; assembly: GCF_021521415.1. Classification (NCBI taxonomy): domain Eukaryota; kingdom Viridiplantae; phylum Streptophyta; class Magnoliopsida; order Asterales; family Asteraceae; genus Bidens; species Bidens hawaiensis. Next base: position 5,589,143 of record NW_027491019.1, on the reverse strand, counting down.
ATAATAAGTAGATTAGTTGTGTTTCTTTTACTAGAGAAAATGTATTAGGATATATTTTTTTTGTAAAAGAAGAAGCAACAAAGTTACGGTTGTGATTTTGGGACTTAATGGACCTCATAGTCCAAATGGGATTATAGCCCAATGACCAAAGCCCAAACTTGGAGGCCCAAGATAGCTAGGAGCTGAAGTTGGAGCCCATATGGAAGCCCAAATAAAGTGGAAGAGTCACAACATAAGGTGGACACTTGAAGCATATGGATGTGGGATCGAGTGAGAGTTCACCGACACATACCTTGTGTCATTCTCGTCCCTTAAGAGAGACCTTTTGGCACACTTGTTTCGGTCAACAAGTGTTGTCATTCTAGGTGGTTATGGTTATGGACATGTGCTTGTATTTTATGCTTGTATGGTTGTTTTAATTTTATTGTTTTATCATGTTGGGATGTTAACAATTAAAATCGACAACTAGCATAAAAGTGATTCCTTTGAAATTGTTAAGTTATAAAATTTGTTTTATTAACTATTATTGATTTCATAATAAAATGGGTTTTATTAAAAGGAATTTGAAAATTGGTTTTCAAGGGTACCATACATTTGAATGCATGCAAATGGAAGATACATTAAATAGTTTTCCAATCTAGAATTTTGAAAACTAAATTTTAAAACAAATTGAACACCATCCTTTTATACGACACTTAAATTACTTATAGACTTGATGTGGGGTAAGGGTCACCTAACCACATTTAAGAAAACTTGTGATCTTAAGGTGGGTTTACAATACTTTTGGAATGAGGGTCACCTAACCACTTGTATGTGTAAACTCACACATGTGTGTAAGTAGGACGACTTGATTTGAAACCATGTGAATAGGGTCACCGACACATGGCGTTCAAAGGTGTTGATGGGATTAAACGTGCCAACTAAACATATGATGTTTAACCGATCCCATAAAACTATAAGTTGCAAAGGGTTGCAATTGTCAAACGTTGACTACCTTGTTAATTTGAATCGTAGGATAAGGGTCACCTAACTACTATTTGAATGAAACGTTGGATTCTAGATTTTAATCAATAATTGTCTTGGAGACATTAAAGGGTATTAAAGATTAAAATTTATTGATATCAAAAAATACTAAATTGAACTTTGTTAAATTCTTTTATAGATGGCCGCAATCAACAATTCACAGAACGCTATTATCCCTCATGTGCATAATCTATGACTTAGATCCATTCTGGATAAGGATCGTCTAAACTTTAACAACTTTATTTACTGGTATCGAAACTTGAGAATTGTTCTCAAGCAAGAGAAGAAGTCCTATATATTAGACGAACCTATTCCCGGTGAACCCGATGTCAATAACTTGGATGCCTATGCGGATTGGCTGAAATACACCGAAGATTCGGTGCAAGTTTCTTGCCTCATGTTGGGAACAATGATTCTCGAGATCCAAAAGGATTTGAGAATCATGGGGCGTATGACATGATAACCCAGCTTAAGGAAATGTTCCTTACTCAAGTAAGGGTGGAGCGCTTCGAAACGGCTCGAGCACTTCATGCATGTCATATGGAAGAAACCCAATCCGTATCATCTTATGTGCTTAAGATGAAAAGCCACATTGATCGGCTTGAACAGCTTAACTGTCCCGTCTCAAAAGAGTTAGCCACGTATTTGATCCTGAACAACCTAACTAAAAGGTTTGAGACATTCGTCATGAACTACAACATGAACGGATGGTAAAAGCATTGGTGAGCTTCACGCAATGCTTAAGACAGCCGAAGCCGGCATGGGTAAAAAGTTTTTACCCGTTCTTGCGATCAATGAGGGTGGCTTGAAGAAAAGGCATCACCCGGAACCAAAGGCAAAGGTTACCGTGGGTAAAGGGAAAGTCAAGAAGGGGTTCAAAGGAAAGCCAAAGGCAAAGGTGGAACCCATAATCAAGAAGCTAAAGGTTAGCGCTGAGGAACCGTGCTTTGGTTGTGGGGAGATAGGTCACTGGATGAGAAACTGTCCGACCTATCTCAAGGAGTTGAAAGCTAAGAGGGATGCGGGGCAAACCTCAGGTACAACTTTCATGATCCATATTGATCTTAATATTATTTCTTCTAACACATGGGTATTGGATACCGGATGTGGAACTCATATCTGCAATTCATTGAAGGGGTTCAAAAGAAGAAATGATTTCAAGAAAGGAGATATAAGTCTCTTCATGGGCAATGGAGCAAAGGTTGACGCCCAAGCCTGAGGAGATTACGTTTTGAAGCTTCCAAATGGTTTGGAAGTTATTTTGAAAAACATTTTGTATGCTCCTAGTTTGACTAGGAATATTATCTCCGTTTCTCTTTTAAGACAATGTGGTTATGATTTAAAGTTTGTAGACAATGGGTTTTATGTTTTCATGAATCATGTCTTTTATTTTAAAGCAATGATGTTTAATGGCATTTATGAATTAGTTCATGATAATACATCCATTGGTAACTCGTTGTACCAAGCAAGCACCGAAAGACTCAAATTGGATTTGAGTAAAACTTTTCTTTGGCATTGTCGCCTTGGTCACATAAACAAGGATCACATTCATACACTTCAAAAGAGTGGTCTTTTGAAATCAAGTGATGATTCATTTGATGAATGTGAGTCTTGTTTATTGGGAAAAATGACCAAAGAACCATTTAGTGGAACTAATGAAAGGGCAAAAGACTTATTAGGTATCATACATTCGGATGTATGTGGTCCTTTTACGACAATGACAAGGAATGGTGAAAGATACTTCATTACCTTTACCGACGATTATAGTCGCTATGTTCTTGTTAAGACACAAACATGAAGTCTTTGAAATGTTCAAAGTCTTCCAAAATGAAGTACAAATCAACTCAACAGAACAATCAAAGTACTACGTTCCGATAGAGGAGGTGAATACCTCAATGATGCGTTCCTAGAACATCTTAGGAGTTGTGGGATTGTCTCACAACTTACTCCACCTGGAACACCACAACATAATGGTGTGTCTGAAAGGAGGATTCGAACTTTATTGGATATGGTTCGATCCATGATGGCTAGAAGCACATTACCTCTATCATTTTGGGGTTTCGCATTGATCTCTGCTGCCCGTATTCTAAATATGGCACCAACCAAGAAAGTGTAAAGGACACCTTTTGAAGTATGGCATGGAAAGGTTCCATCATTATCATATTTAAGGGTATGGGGCTGTGAGGCTTATGTTATGATCTACACCCCAGAAAAACTTGAAAGCCGATCCACTAAGTGTATCTTTGTAGGATATCCCGAAGATTCGATGGGATATTATTTCTACAATCCAAGTGAGCATAAAGTGTTTATAGCTCGCAAGGCTAAGTTCATGGAAAGAAGGTTCCTTTTGGAAGGAACTGATAGAACTATGGAACTCGAGGAGGATCGAGAACCACAAGCCGATACACATTTGGTTGACACTAGCGATCAACAAGAGGTTGTTGATAATGATCAATTGGTTGATCAACCCACACAAAACGTTCGCAAATCTGGTAGAATTAGCGCCCCACCTGAAAGATATGGATTTTTCATGGATGGATGCTATGTGGTGGATTCAGACGAACCAACCACATACCGAGATGCAATGTCACAATCTGATTGTGATAAATGGCTGGAAGCCATGAACGTTGAGATGCAATCCATGCATGACAACTAAGTATGGGACTTGGTTACTCCACCTCTTAATTCCAAACTGGTTGGAAGTAAGTGGGTTTTCAAGAAGAAAACCGATATGCATGGAAACTTGGATACTTATAAAGCTAGATTTGTAGCAAAGGGTTTCACTCAAACTCAAGGGGTTGATTATGATGAAACTTTCCCGCCCGTGGTGATGTTAAAGTGTATAAGGATATTGGTTGCCATAGCCGCATATTATGACTATGAGATATGGCAAATGGATGTCAAAACTGCTTTTCTAAATGGACACCTTGAGGAAGATGTCTATATGGTTTAGCTTGAAGGTTTTGTCGATCCACAACATCCAAATAAGGTATGCAAGTTGAAGAAATCAATCTATGGATTGAAACAAGCATCTAGGAGTTGGAATCACCGTTTTGATGATGAAGTTAAGAAATTTGGATTCATCAAAAACGCTGATGAAGCTTGTGTGTATAAGAAAGCTAGTGGGAGCATCATTACCTTTCTATTACTATATGTCGATGACATATTACTGTTTGGAAATGACATTCCAACCTTGGAAGGTGTAAAAGCCTGGCTTGGAAGCTGTTTTTCCATCAAGGATCTTGGTGAGGCCGCCTATATTATGGGAATAAGGATCTATAGGGATAGATCAAGGCGGTTAATAGGTTTGAATCAAAGTGCATACATTGAAAAAATCTTGAAAAGGTTCAAGATGGAAAACTCTAAGAAAGGTTTGGTACCTATTCAAAGAGGAACAATGTTGAGTGTTTCTCAATGTCCAAGCTCAAAGGATGAGCAAGACAAAATGAGTGGAATCCCAAATGCATCTGCTATAGGATACATCATGTATGCCATGATTTGCACCAGACCGGATGTGTCATGCGCTTTGAGCATGACAAGTAGGTATCAACAAAATCCGGGAACTAGCCATTGGATGGCAGTTAAGAGCATATTGAAATACCTTAGGAGGACTATGGATATGTTTCTTATATATGGCTCTGGTGAGGAGGAAATCGTTTTAAAGGGTTACACGGATGCGAGTTTCCAAACTGATCGAGATGATTCTCGATCACAATCGGGATATGTCTTTGTTCTAAATGGTGGTGCTGTCTCTTGGAAGAGCGCAAAACAAGACGTGGTTGCCTTGTCCACCACTGAATCGGAATACATCGCCGCCTCCTTGGCAGCTCAATAAGCTGCATGGATTAGAAAGTTCATTGCCGATCTAGGGGTAATCCGTACCATTCAGGACCCTCTAGAAATCTTTTGTGACAATGAGGGTGCGATTGCTCAAATCAAGGAACCCCGTGCACATCAAAAGACTAGGCACATTGAGCGGAGATTCAACTACATAAGGGATGAAGTTGAAAAGGGAAAGATATGTATTCGCAAAGTTCACATAGATCAAACATTGCGGATCCACTCACGAAGCTCCTTGAAAGGCCGAAGCATGAGGGTCATACTTGCGCCTTAGGACTTCGATATTCTAGTGAATGGATTTGATCTATTTTGTATTTGGATATCGGAACAATTGTTATTTTGACTCAATCATATGATTGTGGTTTATGATTATGCTTTTGAGTTATGTTCCATTTTAGCATGTTTAAATCCGTGAATAATTTGAATTATTCTAAAACATCCGTAGTCGATCATATTTGTGGGAACAAATATGAAAGTAAGACTATTATGAACTTGGATTGGTAGATATTCAAGAGGTATGAATATAGCAAAGTGTTTGCTGCCAAGGTTCATAGATATTTATGGGATAAATATTGGACTGACCCGCCCTCAAATTTTACTGCATGGAATCCTTGTGATTTGTGATCATAAGTAAATTTGAGTAAAGGTGAACATCATAGTATCCTCCGACCTGATATACATATTGGGTCTTGATATTCATCGACTATTATACTTTGACTTAGTTCTTCGCTGCTCTGAAACATGTCAGTATATAAGGCTAAGTTCAAGTGTAATACAAGGTGATAGTGAGAGACGTATGTAGTCAATAGGGGATTTGTCCCTCTTATTCGTTGAGAGTTAAATGTCTAAGGCCTGAAAAGTTAAATCAATAGAGAATGATCACTCTGTATCTCTGGATTTAACATGACATTTTTGGCAAAAGGATAAATGATAGATTCACCTAAATCATTTTCAAGTATGGGACTTGAAGGGGATGATGTTATTGAATGGCACTTCGTCATGCATATTAGGGATAGTAAACCGTTGTTAGGCGGTATTTGCTATTTGCATCAATCTTTTATGCATCTTGTGCAAGTGGGAGATTGTAGGAATCGGTCTGCCCAAGACACATATTAGAGTTGATGTGGCTAGTACGTACTGATTCAAGTCGGGTCATACCCAATAACAAGCTAGAAAAACGCCACGATAATTATTATTAGATATGATCTAAGTAATGATTATCAACACTTATAATATTTGGAAATTGGGTTTTCTAAATATTTGCATTTGTGTGTTAAATAAATTATATGGATAATTTATATTTTGAGAGATGTTATTTAAATTGGTTAAATGACATATTGCATGTTACTTATGTTATGTTTATGACATAAACATTATGAGTAAATAAATTGTAAGTAATAATAGGGGATTTGAATTTTAGGAGGGAAAAACTTTTTACCTCTTCTCTCTCCTCCTTTTGTTTCTTCCAATACATGCAAAGGAGATTATTGGAGGATCATAATTCTTGGGTGAATAATCTCCACACTCTCTCTCACACACACAAATATTCTCTCTAGCTCTTTCTCTCCATTGAGCCGAGAACAAGAAGAGAAAGAACAAAATCGGGTTTGTTCTTGCATCAAGTGTAAGGGCCCTAGCAACCACGGTGTTTGTTGGAGCTCGTTGGGTATACAAGCTTGAGGTTTCCTCCTTTGGAATCTAGCCGTTCATATCATTCAACCTCTTCGGTTTTCTAGACTTGAAGGTAGTATGCCAAACACCCTATGGTTGTTTTGATAGTATGTATTTCATATATGGATCCGGGCATTGGGTTTTATATAAAACGGGTTTTATATGTATCGGTAAACAAGATTTAAAACTAATTATTTCCGCTGCGTTTTTCTATATAATGGGTTATATGTACTTTGATAATCTTGTAAAAACCCAAAACATTCAGATCTTTCGAAACTTGAATTACTTGAAATGAATGAATCATTGAGAATGGCTGTTGGAAAACTACAAAGTGAATGTTTTAAGAAACAAAGCATGATTAATGTCTTTGAAACAAGTGATTTGACCTATGAGAATCAAATTAAAAGTCTGGTAGAAAATTGTATGAATAGTTATATGAATCAGACCAGATATGTCACTGAAATAGAAGAATTGAAGAAAATGTATCTAGAAGAAAGGTTAAAGAATACTCAACTTCAATTTGAAAATGATTTTATGAAGAATCTTGTCTCAACTGGAAATATTTGTGGAAACCCAAAAAAGATCAATGAGGAAGATAAGTTTAAGGTTGTTCCTCCACCTTTCAATAACAACTACTATTTGAAAGTGGATAAGGAAAAAAGGAATGCCTACCTTGATTAGTTTAGAGAAGTGTTTAAAGAGAAGGAGGAATTCATTGAAAATCGTAAGTTGGTTGAAGTTGACGACAAGGGTGAGTTTGTGATGAAGGAAGAAGTGAAATAAGATAAGTGTGCTGAGATTTCTGTTGGTGTACAAGTGTCTAAAGATGATTTTTATGAAGACTGTTTGAACAAAGATGACTTGAGTGATTCAAGTGATTAAAGTTCAAGTAATGAAGTTTCAAAGGTTGGAAGAAAGGTCAAACCAAACTAAATAAGCAAGCTTCCTTTGTTGCCATAAATAACTCCCAAGATGAAGAAACACCATGAGAAAATGAGAAGAGAACACAAAACCTTTGATATTTTTATGGTACAAAGTCAACAAAAACCAATGAAAAATCAGCCTACAAGGTGCCACAAAGAAGGGAAAGTATCAAAGAAAACCATAAATCAGAAGAAACCATGATGAATGGTGATCTTTTCACTCAACTTTACGCTGTTTTCTTAAACCAAGAGTTATTTGATATTAGGGAAGTGGAAAGTATGGAAGATTATGAAAGAAGGCAATCAAGGTTTAGAGATAACATAGATGATGAACTAATTAATATGGAAAAAATAATCTTTGTCAAGAGTTCAGTTGAAAGACAAGACAAAAAAATTGAAGAACTTTTACCTTTCTTAATTGACTATGATGGTCTCAAAACTTAAAATACTATTGGAGTTGACCCCCCAAGACCAAGTGAAATATTCAAAAAGGGGAAGTCAAGTGAGAGCTTCAAAGGAAAAGTTTGTACAAGCATTGTGATGTGTATGGACATCACACTAATTCTTGTCATGAAAGATTTACATTTAAACCACTTCATGTTCCAAATTCAACAATGTTTGGACAAGACTTTAGTTTTTACAAGAGGAAGTATGATGAATATTTGGGAAAGGGTACGAAGTTGTCTGATAATGAAGTGAACAGTGTTGAAATAAAGAATGAAAAGAAAAATGAAATTGCTGAAAAGGAAGAGAATAAAATTTTGAATGAGAAGAAGAAGGCTCCAATGATAAAACAACCTATCAGAGTTAAACCTGAAAAGGCTGCTAAAATTGTGAGAATAGTAGACCAAAGAAAGTCAACATATTGTGAAGAGAAAGTTAAAAGGGAAGTTTTCAAGAAAAAGAAATCAAAAGAGTTGAATGGTGATGAGAAATTTTTGTTGAAGCATGGTTTTGAGCCACAAGGATTTCTGTGGAAACCCAGATGTGAAACTCATGTGACAAAAGAAACACAAGTGACACATGAATCACTAGTAACAAGTGTAAAGAGAGATTTTGCCATTGAGGAATGCACAAGCAAAGTTCCATATGTGGGAATACCATATGAAACTGGTTATGAAACAGATGATTCTGATGAATCATTTGAAGTTGTATATGAGGACACCCAAACTCAATGCAACAATTATTCATTTTGTTGATGATTTGCAACCTAATCCAACTTGTATTTCATCACAAACTGATTATTTTCTTTGATTTGTGCAGGAACAATCCACAAAAATCAATGATGTATGTTATATGGACAGTGGATGTTCCAGGCACATGACATTTGACAAGAGGTCACTGGTGAACTATGAAGAGAAGTTGAAGGACCTGTTGCATTTGGGAGTGATTAAAATGGAGGGAAAATTATGGGGAAAGGTATTCTAAACAGTGACAAAGTGTCATTTGATAATGTGTTCTATGTGGAAGGATTACAAGATAACCTTTTGAGCATATCACAAATGTGTGATAAAGGTTATTAGGTAGGATTTGACGATTCTCACTGTTTCATCCTCAAACTTGAATTTGTGATTCCTCCTGATATGATTATGAAGAGGGCCCCTTGGAATGGTAACTTGTATGAGTTAATAATGAAAAATAACATTTCAAGAGGTGGTACCTGCTTTGTGTATAAGGCCACTGAAAATGAATCAAAATTGTGGCACAGAAAAAACTTTGTTATGATAATCTAAGGAATATGAACAAACTTGTTAAAGGTGATCATGTTATTGGCTTACACACAAGAGAGTTGAAGTTGGATGACAAGTGCATTTCATGTCAGAAAGGAAAGCAGCACAAATCATCACACAAAACAAAGATCAAAGGTTCAATTGAACAAGTGTTGGAAATGCTTCACATGGATCTCTTTGGTCCTGTGAATGTTCCTAGTGTTGGGAAGAAGAGATATTGTTTAGTGATTATTGATGATTTTTCAAGATATACTTGGGTTATTATTTGAACTCCAAGGTCGAAGATTTTGAGTTGATTAAAGAATGTGTGACAAGGATTGAGAATCAACTAGATGTGAGGGTTTAAGTGATAAGAAGTGACAATGGGACTGAGTTCAAAAATGGGGTTATGGCTGAATTCTGTCCAGCAAAAAGAATTCTTCATCGATTCAGTGCCCCTAGAACTCCTGAACAAAATGGGGTAGCAGAAAGAAGAAACATAACACTTATTGAAGCTACAAGAACCATGTTGGCATATGCTTATTTTCCTGTTACCTTTTGGGCAGAAGCTATCAATACTGCTTGTTATGTTCAGAATATGGTACTTCTTAATAAAAGCCAAGACACAACTCCCTATGATATTTTGTTCAAAAGAAAACCCTACATCAAGTTTGTCAAGTCTTTTGGATGCAAGTGCACATTGTTGAATACCAGAGACTACCTAAACAAGTTTCAATCAAAATCTTTAGATTGTTTTTTTGTTGGATACTTCACACACTCAAAATCCTATGGAGTTTATGTGAAAGATCACTTGAGTGTGATTGAATCTTCTGATGTGATATTCAATGAAAATCAGTTTATTACAGTTGATGGAGCATCCTGGCTGTTTGATCTTGAGAAGCTAATCAAGTCTTTCAAGATTTATCTTGAAGAATTTGATGAAACTTTGTATAGAACAAGTGTCTATGAAGAACGATAAGAAAAGAAGGTTGACTTGAACAAATTATGTTCAAAAGTTGCTGACAAAAATGGTGAATACTCCTTTGACAAACACGCTTCTGAAAATGAGTTAGAAGATGAGCAAAATGATAATATTGAGCAACCACCTGTTCAAGAAAGTCCTATCATGGATGATGTTCAAACTGACAATCAAAATGATCAAGAGCAATTTGTCAATAATGAAGTGCAACCTGATGACCAGATTGATCAAGAACAAGATGAAAGACAACCAAATTTTGAAGCTTTGTTTGAAAGTTTGAACATTGGAAATAGTGTTGCTTCAACGTCACAACAGTTTGCTGAAAAAAGAAACTGAAATGAATGATGCTTCAATAGGTTCAATCATTGAGGAACCTGATCTCAATGATACAAATCTTGATTCAAATATGTCTACAGATCTAATTGTGCAAACTTCCTTTGTTGAAATAAATCATCCTTCTGAAACCATCATTGGGAACATTCATGAAATTGTTATAAGAAGTGCATCTGAATCTGCAAACATTTGTTTGTAATTCTGCTTCCTGTCCCAAGTTGAACAAAAGAATATTGTTCAAGCTTTAAAAGACAATAATTGGGTGGAAGCAATGCAAAAGGAGTTGGCTCAATTCAGAAATTCGCAAGTGTGTGAAATTTTAGATAAGGCAAGAGGTAAGTATGCTATTGGTACCAAATGGGTTTTCATAAACAAAAGGGATGAGAGAGGGATAGTAATGAAGATTAAAGCAAGACTAGTTGCACTAGGATGCTTACAAGAAGAAGGAATTGACTTTAAGGAAGTGTTTGCACCAGTAGCAAGGCTACAAAGCAATCAGAATCTTCTTAGCTTATGCTGCTTCCAAAAACATAAGAGTATTTTAACTGGATGTCAAATCTGCTTTCTTGAATGGAAAGATTAAAGGGGAGGTGTATGTGACTTAACCTCCAGGTTTTGAGGATCCTGATTTTCCAAATAGAGTCTACAAGTTGAATAAAGCTTTATATGGATTACATCAAGCTCCAAGAGCTTGGTATGATGAGTTATCAAACCACTTGATTGTGAATGGATTTCAAAGGGGAGCCATTGATAAGACCCTCTTCTACAAGAAAAGAGGAAGAGATTTGCTCCTTTTACAAGTGTATGTTGATGATATCATCTTTGGGTCTACAAATGAACAATTGTGTTAGAAGTTTGAGGAAGTAATGAAGTCCAAGTACTGCCTGAGCTCTATGGGTAAAATTAATTTCTTTCTAGGATTGCAAGTTCAACAAAAGAATGATGGCATATTCATTGTCAATCAAAGTATGTGCAAGACATCTTGAAAAAGTTCAAATGTCAAGCCTTGAAGACTGCTTCTACTCCAATGGACACCCATGAGAAGATGATTGCTGATGAAACTAGGGAGCCTGTTGATGAAGATGAATATAGAGCAAAGACTGGATCTCTAATGTACCTGACTGTTTCAAGGCCAGACATTATGTTTGCTGTGTGTGTGTGTGCGCGTGCAAGATTCTAATCAAGTCCAAAAGTGTCTCACGTCTGCCGTCAAAAGAATTTTTAGACATTTGAAGGGGAAACCTGATTTAGGGATATGGTATCCAAATAAACATTTCTTTGATCTGCTTGAATAACACTGACAGTGACTATGATGGCTGCAACATTAGTAGGAAGTCAACATCTTGTGGATGTCAATTTCTGGGAGACAGGCTGGTGTCATGGCATTGCAAGAAGCAAACAATTGTGTCAATCTCTACTACTAAAGCTAAGTACATTGCTGCATCTGCCTCCTGTGCACAAGTGACGTGAGGTAGAAGATTTACTCAAAAATAAACTGATTACAACTAATTAGATAGTGGTAAGCGGGTATCGAACACAGGAATTTATGGAAAATGAGTTACTAAGTAGCTATGTAATTTATCTCTATTAATCTAAGTGCAGAAAACGAAATTCAAAGATTTGGTTGTTTGGTTTTGATTAACGAAAATAACTGAAACAAGTAAACGAGTTTTAAAACAATATGAGAATGAATGCTCTCTCCCGATTTCAGGTTTTCAATATTGATAAGGTTATCGTTTACTTTTGGGATGAACTACATAGACATAATTCATGAAAGTGTGTTTGAAAGTGATCAAAGAGGACTAAGTACTTGGATTATAAAAATGCAAGGTTGTCACTCGATAACCAATTTAATAAAGTTAACCCGAATTCTCTTCTACTAAATCTCGATTGCCTATGGCACCAAGAACGGATAGTCAAGAACACGAATTTATACTATACTAAAAATTACAAAGCAAACTCACAATAACCATAGCAATACGATCAAATGATCAAATTACTATCCCACATATAACATAAACAATTCACAAATAGTCAATTGAAACCTTACAATTCGGGAGAGAACATAAAGAGTACTAGCCACGCATCGTTTGATTCATAACCATATCAATTAAGTTAGATGAATGAATCACCAACATCAACTAATGATTACAAATACGAAAATATTGTTCTTTCCCTTCCAAAATCGTCCTCGGGGTGTTTTAGAATGAAAGATATGTGAAAGGATAACCAAAATCGACTAAAAATAATCATGAAAATCGGGCAGTTACGACCCAAACCATGGGTCACAGTGTTGTTTCAATTTCGTTGAACCATGAACCGTGGGCCACGGTGACCCTCATGGTGACCACAGAGGCCACGGTACGGTGGCCTCTGTTCCATTTGTTCATTTGGATCGTGGCTCACGGTCTAGACCGTGGGCCACGATGGACTTCAGCCATAAACTCCATTTTCCACTTGTTTTGATCTTCTTAACTTGTTGGTTCCTTTGGTTTCTCCGTTATGCATCATAATAGCTCCGGAACCTCTCAACACATTCCCACAATTAATCGTTGCTTGCCCCCAGCAACATCTCAACACAACTTTTTATTATTTTCAACTTATAGCCACCAATCTTACCAACAATTCCGATTCAGTTAAGGTCCCCAGTCATACCCTATTTCCTCATTTTTATCGGTTGCACTAGTATACTTGATGTTCTATTTAAACCATAGAGTTCTAACCAAACTTAACATGCTTTCGATTTTTTACCCATACATAACACACATTTACACATATAACCAATTCTCATCACATACACTTGTGCAATCATCAAATCTCCACCTATATAAATGCTTTGACATGAATGCGAATCAAAAGGTCTTAAAACGGGTTATAACGGGGCTAAGTGTAAAGGTATGTAACGGAATATTGAAAGTAGGTCAAACGATCCGATCTGGCTTATTACAAACAAACTAAGTAAACAATTAAATAAAAAACTATATACATCACTAACTTCTCTTTTTCTCTCTCTTTATTTTTTTCACTGCATAATACATGACATTGCATATTGGAATAATTGCATCTCTAACACAATTTTTTTATATGCAATATAATAAACATAATGCTTAAAAAATCCCATTGAAAAATAATAAAACAATTACAAAGAAACCTATTAAGTCGGATCGTCTCGCTATATAACACTGGGGTTAATTAAGTGAAATCATAATAGGCCCAAAAATGTTTTCTAAGGGAACCAACCCCCCGCTCATCTCATTATCCACGCTCATATATGTAATGTATGAGGCCCAACCCCCAAAACCCACATTCGCACTCATCCAGACGAGGCTTAACCTAAGTGCCTCTATCACTTTTGCATTCATTTCAAGCTAAGATCTCGAAATGCACTAATTGCACAAGTTCTATCAAAGAAATCTCAACTTTATTTAACAATCCTTATTTTCTCGACTTGCAAGTATAAACGACATGTTATACAAGTTATTGCACCGAAAGCATGCTAACCTTGATTAGAATACTAAACAACCTCCTTTTCAACAACAACTAGGCAACATGTTATTTAGGGAATTGTGAACATGAAAAGAGACCAAAACCTTACCCCGCCATCTTACCACTTTCCGGTTTCTTTAAACACACTTTTTTTTTATTTTTCTAATTTCTTTTATTATTTTTTTTAGATCAAACGATAATTTTCAAAATAGATGAAATTTTCCATATCCCCACACTTGGGATACGTTGTCCCCAATGTACGGTTTTAAGACAAATGAAAACAAGTAAATCTTAAAAACAACCTTCTTTTTAACACAACCCACAATACTTAATCATAAGTATTTCATCTTTAACCCATCCACCCAAAAACAAATAAAAACACAAATGATAACAAATATACAGAATGGTGTTCACCTAGTAAGACGAGACTCAATCAGTTGTAAGGCGGGTGGGCCGGCCCGAAAATGGACGTCATGAAATCTGAGAACTGGCCAAAATTAAACGCCCCATCGCCACCGCTACTCCCTTCTCCTTGAAGTGGTGGTGGTGTCATTGATTGCATTGGATCAACCAACATGGAATGATGAAGAGGTGGTTCAGGATAGCGTACCGAACCGTCATATGGAGGTAGGGTCGTGTAATCTACGATTGGTGGATCCGTACAACCAGTTCACCTGCATGCCATTGATCATGCATCCGCCAATTCCTATCGTCCAAGTATCGCATGTTCATCTCGTGCTCCCGCCCGTAAGCTTGAGCACGGTTCCACATCTCCATTATCTCGTGTCTTTCCTTTTCAGCCCGCTCTACATAGGCCCCCATAAAAGTCTGATGATCAAATCAAGCCGTGACTCTTCTGACCAATTTTCATACGTTGAAGGCCTATGCCTTTCCACCACTTCGTTCATTGACCCCATATGGGCCCAATTATTACCATACGAGTTATAACCAGCCGAATAATCCCAACCCCCGTGTTGGGAACAGCTACCACCACCCATATCCATGAAATCTGGCTCACCTACTTCCTCCACTTCTTCCACTTGCTCATCTACCTCAGCTTCTACATCTTCTCTTATTACTCTCCACCTCACATCATCACACACAAGCTCATGATGTCTATCAATTCGTGTGTGTACCCAACTCGGATTATCCGACAACCTGAACTCTTTGAATACCTTGGCCATTCCCAAAGAATCCTCGTTTATCAAACCATGATTCTTTAATAATGTTGTGATCAGCCGACAACGCGGTATTAACTTCCGCTTGTTGCTTTCCCGGCTGATTCAGATGTTGTGCATTACTAAATATCGGAAAGAAATGAGAGGCTTACCACACATTAGCGCGTACAACATGGGATTATCACTGTTCCTCACTACCGAAATGTTCCCCCGACGGGGCACCACATTGTATAAAAAAATAGACATCATCAACTTCGCCTAAATCTTCATATCCTTTCTCCTAATCTGATCACTCAAACCTCTACCTCCTTTAAGAACCTTTTCTAACATGTTGTGCCATTGTGGATGCTTGTCAGGACTTTCGAACAATTCCTTAACAGAAGGGTACACATATGAGTTGCTTGGTTTACTGTCAAATCTAACGATCTGATTGAACGTGTCAAAGGACATCACAACTTCCTGTCCACCCACTGTTCCAATCAATCTCATGTTGGATCCCTTCTTGTATGTGGGAAATCTCAACGTGGACACCCACTCCTTAATTTCTCTATCATACAAAGTGTTACTCTCTTCATCGTAACACTTAAGAGTTGCTTCCCAACCTAACTCCTTAAATCTTTCAATTAACCCGAATGCATCAAACCCGGGATCCATGACCTCTTTCTCGCACATGTACCCCTCGATCCGATTTTTCAAAGTGGCCATTTTATCAATAAACAACTTCACTTGCCATTCCAACGCGTACTTTGACAATACCCCACCTCTCCAAGTGGGTTTTTCAGTTTGTATATGCACCCGCGCTTGCTCTTCCTGCATTCTTTGCCTCTTTGCTTAGGCAGCTCGGCCGCTAGAAGATGATGCCTTTGCCTTTACCTTATCTGAGGTTCTAACCATCTACAAACAACAAACAACCCAAACAAACCGAATTAAACTCAACATAAACACTTCCCCACACTTGCTTGTTACTATGGTTGTGGATAATCACTCGTTAATCAATTTACCAAAAATTTCAAGAATTTCTTCAACACATGATTTCCACATTATCAATATAACAATTATATATTTCAAGCACTTATTCACTATCCACGGCCATAATGTACAACCATTCTACTAATTACTCTAACAAGCAAGTGGGTATATACAAAAACAATTATGAACAACTTACAATTTCATTGCACTACACCATCAATAATGAAACTAAATTACATACCTTGGTGTTGTAAAAGATGAAGATGAAGAAAGCTTCAAAATAAACCAAAACCCACAAATTTTCGGACTCAATTGTCCAAAATCGACCAGCAAAAAAGAAATTCTTTCAAATGCAATGATATAATTGAAAACTAGTCAAAATAGACCTCAAAATCGATTCAATTGGTTAAGATATGCGGAAGTTATGAAAGTTTGAAGTGGGGAATCTGGGTTTGTAGAGATGAATTGGGAAGAAGATGATGGTGAGTAAGAGTAAATAATGAAGGTAGGTGAATTGTGTGGTGTAGATTGGTTTAAAATTAAGTTCTTATCTTGTTTTTTTAACCAAAACCGGGTTCCACTCTTGCTGTCGACGCCGAACCGTGGGCCACGGTTTACACCGTGGTCCACGGTGTTGCTGGATCTGCTGGTACGTTTCTGGTGGACCGTGGCCCAAAGTCTACAACGTGGTCACGGTCAAGATATGTCATTTTAAACATAGGGCACCATACAGTGGTACGTGCCTCCACCGTGGGCCACGGTCTCTACCGTGGTCCACGGTTCACCCCATTTAAATTTTTTAATTTTTTAATTTTTTTTAAGAAAAAGAACCAAAAATAACAAAAATGATCAAAAACTTATTTACCAAATCAAAAATAAAAATTGCCCTACCCCAATGAAAAACCCAAATTGTCCCCAACATGGTATAGAAATTCATAAAGACTTTTTTAAAACGAGGAAGGTAATTTTTTAAAACCAAAGTTGACATAAAGCTAAACTACACTATACAACATACCTGGACCTCTTAATTTTTTCCTCATCCGGTGAGCCTAACAAATACCTCACCCTATCCACATCGAGCATATTGATGTCTTTGCCTTCCAAGTAATGTTTAAGTCTTTGACCGTTCACTACTTGTTTCGTTTGGTCTTGAACATCTTTTATCTTCACATCACCAAACTGACCCACTCTTGTGATGATATATGGACCCATCCACTTACTCTTTAGTTTACCCGGAAACAACTTCAACCTTGAATTGTACAACCACACCTTTGACCCACTTCAAAAGTCCTTTTTCTCAACTTTGCATCATGGACCTTTTTTAGTTTGTCTTTATATGCGGAAGTACATTCATATGCTTCATCCCGGATTTCCTCAATCTCATTCAATTTCAATTTTCTCAGCTCACCCGCTTCCTTATAATCCACATTCACATTCTTGATCGCCTAAAATGCCCTATGTGCCAACTCCATTGCTAAATGACACCCTTTCCCATATACTAACCGATAAGGAGTTGTGCCAATAGGAGTTTTGTAGGCAGTCCGATATGCCTACAACGCATCATTTAACTTAGATGACCAATCTTTTCTATCGACCCGCACCATCTTCATCAATATTTCTTTAATTTGTCGATTGGACACTTCAACTTGTCCACTTGTTTGTGGGTGATAAGGAGTGGCAATTCGGTAATTCACATTGTACCTTTTTAAAAGTTTCCCAAAGTTGAAATTCTTGAAATGCGACCCACCATCACTAATAATAACCCGCGGGATACCAAACCAAGCAAAGATGTTTGATTGAACAAATTTGCAAACTACCGAATGGTCATTGGTTCTTGTTGCTACCGCTTCTATCCACTTGAACACATAATCGACCGCAACCAAAATATATAAAAATCCATTTGAGTTTGGAAACGGGCCCATGAATTCAATGCCCCATACATCAAAAATCTCTAGTACCAAAATCGATTGCAATGGCATTTCATCCCTTTTTGAGATACTACCCATCTTTTGGCAATTCATGAAATGTCGGGCATACTCACTTGCATCTTTGAAAATGGTGGGAAAATAAAACCCACTTTGAAGTACTCGATAGCCCGTTTTCTGACCGCTAAAATGACCCCCACACGTCGATGCATGTGCATGAGTGAAAACCTCCAATACCTCAGAATCGGGAATACACCTCCTTATCACTTGATCTGAACCAATCTTGAACAAGTCCGGTTCATCCGAAATATATTGTTTTACTTGGGCAATGAACCTTGACTTCTTTTCTTCACCCAATGACTTGGAATAGACCCCGTTTCTAAATAATTCACAAAGTGGGCATACCACAGTGCGGTCGACACAACTAAAATTGTCATCGGGAAAACATTCGTTTATCTCCATCGGGTCATCAACACCCTCCAATTGAATTCGGGATAAGTGATCCGCGATTACATTTTCACACCCCTTTTTATCCCGAACCTCTAAATCAAACTCTTGCAAAAGAAATACCCACCGAATTAAACGTGCTTTTGCATCCTTCTTCTCCATCAAATATCTAACCGCAATATGGTCAGAATAAACGATCACCTTACTCCCCCAAATATATGAGCGAAACTTATCCAAAGCATACACCACCGCAAGCAATTCTTTTTCGGTGGCTGTATAATTAAGTTGCGCTTCGGATAATGTTTTACTCGCATAATAAATTACCACCGCTTTTTATCAATTCGTTGAACCAAAACCGCTTCGATAGTAGTATCACTAGCATCACACATAATCTCAAACGGATTTGACCAATCCGGGGGTTGTCAAATGGGAGCTTTCACCAACTGTTCCTTCGAAACATTAAATGCTTGCAAACACTCATTAGTAAAATCAAAATGAGCATCTTTTAGTAACAAATTACATAAAGGTTTTGCCATCACACTAAAGCCTTTAATAAATCTTCTACAAAAACCCGCATGCCCCAAAAATGACCTTACTCCTTTAATGTTTTTAGGCGTAGGTAGAGATGATATTACCCGGACCTTTGCCTTGTCCACTTCCATTCCCCTTTCTGAAATAAAGTGAACCAACACAAAACCCTCTTGTACCATGAAGTGACTTTTCTCCCAGCTTAAAACCAAATTTGTCTCAACACACCTTTTTAAAACTTTTACTTATTCGTTGAGACAAGTTTCATAAGTTGGACCAAAAATGGAAAAGTCATCCATAAATACCTCAAGTGAATTCCCAACCATATCCGAAAAAATACTCATCTGGGTGGATAGCAATGTGGTTATAACCCGAGTACCCATCCAAAAAACAGTAATACTTTAGACCCGATAATTTTTCAATAATTTAATCAATAAAAGGTAATGGAAAATAGCGCATTTAGTTTACGATAATCAATGCAAACTCGCCACCCGATGACCGGTTGGGTGGCGATTTGTTCACCGCTTTCATCTTTAATTACCTGTATACCTGCTTTTTCGGTACCACCTGTGTAGGACTTACCCATGCACTATCCGAGATGGGATAGATAATCGCCGCATGTAACCACTTTATTACCTCCTTCTTCACAATTTCTCTCAAATTGGGATTCAACCTTATTTGAGTCTCTCGGGTTGGTTTCGCATCCTCGTTGGTGATGATTTTGTGCATGACTATAGATGGACTAATGCCTTTTAAGTAGGCAAGTGTCCAACATATGACCGCCTTGTTCGTCTTAAACACCTTCAACAATTCTTGCTCTTGAGACTCCTCCAAATTAGATGCAATAATGACATGCAGTATGTCATTATCCCCAAAAACGCATACTTCAAATGGCTAGGCAAATCTTTCAATTCTAATTTCGGTGGACATTCCTAGGATGGTTTTGTACCCGAATCGATCTTGGCCGGTAGACTTTCAATTTGATGAGTCCATAGTGGTCGTCCTTCTTTTACCGCCAACACGTCTTGAATTTTCTCTTCCATCCTCAATGCAAAAAGATGTACATGTTCAGAAAAATCAAAAACACGTGCTTCCAAAGCATCTTCCTCATAATCATGCGGTTCACACATGTCAACCATATCTGCCATGAAACACTCATCACCACATAAAGAATTAGATCCGTTAGTGAACACATCGATCTTATTTTTCTATTTCCAAAAGCCATGTCAACTGTACCCGATCGATAGTCAATAATAGCATGAGCGGTGTTTAAAAACGGTCGACCCAATATAACATTTTGTTGTTGGGTCAAATCAACCAATGAGTAGTCTAAGACCAAAAAGTCAACATGATAGTAAAATTCTTCAACTTTTACTATCACATCCCACACAATCCCTCGAGGGATTTTATGAGACAAATCGGCTAACACAACCATTGTCTCAACTCGTTTTAAATGACCAAAATCATATTGGTCATATAAACCCCCCGGAAGAATGCTTACTCCGGTCCCAAGATCTCGTAACGCCCTAGACATTTGAAAATCACCTACTTGAATATTAATTAAGGGTGTTCCCGGATCTTGAAGCTTAGGAGGAAGATCCCCTTTTAAAACCTCACTTACCCCTCAGTTCAATCCACTCGTTTAGGCACTTTTTGTTGCCTCTTTTGAGTGCATAGTTCTTTTAAAAACTTAGCATACGCGGGCACTTGTTTGATTACCTCAAGTAGCGGTAAATTCACTTTAACTTGTTTGAAATCTTCCCACATCTCTTCTTTTTGAGGACCCCTTCTTGAAATGATATTTTTCTTACCCGGGTCAAGTAAAGCCAAGGGAAATGGAACCGCATTTGGTTCCACTTCTGTATTTTAACTTTTAAATTTGAAGTTTGACCCGGATTTTGTAACGGTTTTTCAAAAGTGACATGTTTAGTGGTTTTATTAATTTCAATTTCATCATCACTTTCATTACCCGTAATATCCTCAACTTCCCCATCAATCAAACCCGGTGATAAATCATTTTTGTATTCTTTACCACTTCTTAGCACACTAACACGATTTATAGGAACATTACGAGAAGAACTATGGGACGGGTTTACCTTAGTGTCGCTTGGTAGTTGACCTTTATTTTTCTTCAACTCTAACACTTCAGTTGCGAGTTGACCCATTTGTGTTGTCAACGATTAGATGGCCTTATCTCTAACTTCATCCTTTTGCATTCTAGCTTCATCAAGTTGATTTCTTCGTTGCATGTCTTGTTGCATCAACTTCAACATGTCCATAACTTCATTTCCACTTGATGAACCTTGACCCATTGACCCACTTTGACCACTACTTCCTTGACCTTGAAACCCTTGATTATTCCCGCCATGAAAATTACCTTGACTATTATAGTGTTGGCGAGGAACGTAATTGCCTTGATTTCCTTGAAAATTCGGGTTAGATTGAGTAGCCGGGTTTTCATAGCGGATATTAGGGTGATTTCTTAACCCGGGATTGTAGGTGTTGGAGTTCATGTTGTAATTCCTACTACCTCCCCCCTTGAAGTGCATTCACCTCCTCCACTAGAGCTTGACCCACCACCCACACATCCGAAGCATGACCCAATCTGCTACAATTTGTACAAACATCAATTACTTGATTAGTAGTTTGTACCCCCTCCTTCTTCCATGGCTTGCACTTGCGGTCTACCAATCGTCGGTCTTGCTCGTCTTCCGGTTTGAGCCTTTCTCTTTGAAGTAACCGCCATTTGTTCCAAATATACCCAATCATCTTGTTCATAATAAGTACCAAATGTACCATTCGTGATTGACCTCAAATCTTTTTTATCCTCCATACTCAACGCTTCATGAAACGCAATTAACAATTCCCAAAGTGCAATACCATGGTGAGGACAATTCTTGATCATCATATTGAACCTCTCGAATGCTTCATGAAACATTTCCCATGATTGTTGTTGGAAGGTTCTCAAACTTCTTCTCGCATCGTTGGTCTTTTGGGCCGTATAGAATTCTTCCAAGAATCTTTGTTGCATTTTGGCCCATGTATAAATGGATGCTGAAGGAAAAGTGTAAACCCATCTCTTTGCCTTGTCTTCCAATGAAAATTAAAAGAGGAACAACTTAACTTCATCTCATGTAAAGCCTTGACCCCCAATTGTGTTGAAAATGGAGTCATATGCCTCCAAGTGAAAGTAGGGTTCCTCCGTTGCTAGACCCTTATACTTCGGAAGACTTTGAAAAGAATTGGTTCTCACTTCAAATGTCCTCCCGTGTTGATTGTGAGGAATAACCACCGAATACGGATTATTAGTAATCACCGGTCAGAAATGGGCTTCAATCCCCCTAACCATCTCTCTTGCATGCCTTCTTGGTACCCCCATTGGTACTCTTGGTTAACCCATTTGCCTATAAACGAGCCTTGGCTGCGCAAATTATTGATGAAACTGTGGTTGGGGCATTTGTTGTTGAAATTGTTTATCTTGATGTTGCCCTTGTGGTTGCACTTGTTATAGAGCTTGTTGTTGTTGGACAGCCGGTGGTGTGAACATGTTGTTAAACAATAACCAGTTGTTGTTGAGCTTGTTGTTGAACAACCGGTGGTTGTTGTCTATTAAGCTCTTGCAACGGTTCCGGTTGTTGCCATTGGCCATAACCAAAAAGTACCGGATTTACCCTTTTGCTTCCATCACCCCCCATGTAGTGACCTTCCACTTCATACCCATCAAATTCACTGTCAAACCCATATCCGTATCATCACCTTGTGATCTTGAATGTTGCATGAAAGATGGAGGTTGATATTGGTAGCTTGATTGTGCTTGTTGAAAGGTTGGTTGTTGATTTTGTTGAGATTATGCACCAAAGGTGGTTGGAAATAGATGGCAATATGGATGATGTTGAGTAGGTGTACTGAGCAGGGATGGGTTCGGTTGTGGGTGGTGGTTGCAATTCATTTGATGTTGTAGGTGTACCTGCACACTGACACAACCAACGTAAACCCGAAAATAACAAACAAAACTACTAAAGCTAACACACGTTGCGAACTACTCCCCGGCAACAGCACCAAAATTTCACGTGAGGTCGAAGACTCACTCAAAAATAAACCGATTACAACTAATTAGATAGTGGAGAGCGTGTATCGAACACAGGGAGTTTGTGGAAAATGTGTTACTAAGTAGCTATGTAATTTATCTATATTAATCTAAGTACAGAAAACGAAATTCAAAGATTTGGTTGTTTGGTTTTGATTAACGAAAATAACTGAAACAAATAAACGAGTTTTAAAACAATATGAGAAAGAATGCTCTCTCCCTATTTCAGGTTTTCAATATTGATAAGGTTATCGTTTACTTTTGGGATGAACTACATAGACATAATTCATGAAAGTGTGTTTGATAGTGATCAAAGAGGACTAAGTACTTGGATTATAAAAATGCAAGGTTGTCACTCGATAATCAATTTAATATAGTTAACCGTAATTCTCTTCTACTAAATCTCGATTGCCTATGGCACCAAGAACGGATATTCAAGAACACGAATTTATACTATACTAACAATTACAAAGCAAACTCACAATCACCATAGCAATACAATCAATGATCAAATTACTATCCCACAAATAACATAAAAAATTCACAAATAGTCAATTGAAACCTTATAATTCAGGAGTACTAGCCATGCATCGTTTGATTCATCACCATATCAATTAAGTTATATGAATGAATCACCAACATCAACTAATGATTACAAATACCAAAATATTGTTCTTGCCCTTCCAAAATCATCCTCGGGGTGTTTTAGAATGAAATATATGTGAAAAGACAGCCAAAACCGACTAAAATAATCAGGAAATCGGCCAATTACGACCCGAACTGTGGCCCACGGTTCACACCGTGGGTCACGGTGTTGTTGTAATTTCGTTGAACCGTGGCCCACGGTTCACTGTGACCCCCACGGTGACCACAGAGGCCACGGTACGGTGGCCTCTGTTCCTTTTGTTCATTTAGACCGTGGCTCACGGTCTAGATCGTGGGCCATGGTGAACTTCAGCCACAAACTCCATTTTCCACTTGTTTTGATCTTCTTAACTCGCTGGTTCCTTTGGTTTCTCCGTTATGCATCATAATAGCTCTGGAACCTCCTTTTAACCTACAATTCACCTCAAACACAGTAGTTATCTGATTCCACAAGATTAACAGATTAAATTCATGATTATTAACTACTTTAAATCACTTAAGGGTTGCCCAATGGACCACCCGTCAACAAGTCCTTTGGATTCAGAATCAACTGTTGGACTATGGTTTGAATTTCTTGAAGTCTCCTATCTTTATTGACAATACTGATGCTTTGTTTATTGTTAGAACCCAGTCCAACACTCTAAGACCAAGCACATTGAAATCAGACATCATTTCATTAGAGATTGTAGTGGGAAAGGCTTTATTGAAATGAAAAGAGTTGATACTAGTGACAACTTGGCTGACCTATTCGCCAAGCCATTTGATAAAACTAGATTCCACTTTCTCCTGAAAGCTTTGGGAATGATCAACTATGATGAAATCTGATTAATGATTTGTGAGTGAAAATTATGATTATGTTCTTCATTATATGGATGTTAACTACTTATGTGCATTGAATGACAATTTGGGTATGTCTATGATACTTATTTTTTTATTTAAGTGTTCGATGATAATATCTTGGTAAGTGTGTTTGCATATGATTTGGAATGATGAATCTGTGTACTTATCTGATATTCATGAATATGTTGGATGAACTGATGTGATGATGTGTTTAAACAAGATAGAATTCGCATAAATAGTCTTGGTTGAACATTATGCTAAGTCTGCTTGTAGTATTAGATGTCATTCATGTTTTGATTATTCTTGAATATGTTACTCTTGCTCGTGTCAAAATTCTGCTTTTGTGTTAAAACTGCATGATCAAATTTTTCACAAAAACATTTTTGGCAAACTGAGCAAGTTGATGGTGCTGAGATACGATAAAACTATTCAATTGAAAGCTTTGTAGAAGCTCAAAAGGTTTTCAATGAAAATTGATCCAACCTATGGAAATGATAGTAGATTGATTACTTATGCCAATCATATGGATTTAATAGGCTAAAAACACTATTAGTGCAGTCATTAATATGTATGATTGTTTTCCATAAAGGAAGATTGGAATCTTCTCAACCTCTGTGGAACATTGCTAAGTATGGAAACCAAGCAAACTTCGAAATCCGAGCAAGCTTAAACTTAGTCAAGCAAGGTATTTTGCTCTACGAGCAAAGTTATCTTCTGAAATTCTTCTTAAGTGTTAGTTCGAGCAAACTACACTTCATCAAGCAAGGTTGTTCTTCAACTCAAGCAAGGCTTGTTTCAGAGCAAACTCTTGACTAAACCAAGCTAAAGCCAATTATTGTGGTGGATCGAGCAAGGTTAATTCATAATAAACAGTGGCCCCAGCAAACTTGAAGGAAGTGATGAAGAAATTACCTAAGGACTTCTAACGAGCAAGGTTCAACCTCGAGCAAGCAACAGTGTCAACAGCACCCTTGGATTTGTTCATATAAGTTAAGTAACAAAATGTTTAAGGGACCTTTAAAGAACAAGTTTGCTCGTAGGATCTTATCGAGCAAATTGTGATATGATCAAGAGGGTTGAAGTCTGCTTGATGAATATTTTCTAAGGAAAATATTCTAAGTAAAGCTTACTCGGAGAACTGTTCCCTAGCACACTATGGTTATAAGGTCTGCTCGACAAAGACAAAAGCTGCAATGCTTACTCGAAGACCTATTTACACTTTGAATATGTTTAGTATCAATTATTAGGGTTTCTAGAAGGAATATCAGGTGCCAGGGCAGGCCTATTAAAGGAAACTTTAGGGCATGCCTATGAGACGGACAAGAGACGAGACAACGAGAATATCGTGATTTGACGGCTATCTTGATCCTGTACGGAAAGCTGCCATAAATCCATACACTCCACCTAGAAACCCTAATTGATTTTTTTTTGTATCTTTCACAATACTAAATGGAAATCTTTTGATTCTCTTCGTGTGTGTTACCTTTCTGTCTGTTTAGCAATATTAAGAGTATTATTGTTTCGGCCTTTAATATTCTTTTATTCTTTTTACAAAAACAGTATGTCGTAACCTTCTTGTCGACACATTTTTGTGGGTTATAATAGTAAGTGATTGAGCGATTACATGAGATATATGGGACCCACAGTTTGAACAAGATGAAAACTTTCAAGACGCTCAAGGTGAGGGTTTGGCTTCTGAGAGTCAATTAGAAACTGAATCAAACTCAGATATTTCATGCAACATGCAACCAACTGCTTTTGCATGCATGGCAAAGATCGATGAGGCTAGTCCTTCTTTTGATTCTATTAAATTATCTGAAAATGTGTCATGTTATGATTGTGAAACTGTTAAATCAAAATATGACTTGATTTATGCACAAAATGATTCACTGATGAAAGAACTTGCTTCAGTGAAGCTAACTACAGACAATCACTAGAATCATAAAAGAAATCTAAGGATAAAATTGATGGATTGTCAATGAGTAATCATGATCTAAAAGTAGAACTTTCAGTAAACATGACCATGAATGAAAAACAGTTTCACGAAATTCTCAAACAAATAAAATAACTGAGCTTGAAAATGAAGTTCTGGAGTTGAAAAGTAACCTAGAAAAATTTAGAAATTCATCCTTTTTGTTGTATGAAATAATCAAAGTATCTGGTAAACAAAATGGTTTTAAAATAGTTTAGGCTTGTTGAAGTTCCTCCACCTTTTCATGATAACTATTCATAAAATCCATTTGCGGGGAAATGAGAAGTTGTTAACGGACCCGTCATTCATGTGGAGAAACTAAAACTAAGTGACAAAGAAAAATTTACTGCTAAATCGTCAACTCAAGAACCACACATTCAAAGGAACAAAGTCTTTATTGAGAAAGTCATCATTGAGGATGTAGTTGAACAAAAAATTGTACACAAGGAACCGAACATTCCACGTTCAAATCACATCTTATGTGAACCTCAAGATTTTGAGGAGGCTATGTACGGTTCAAGTACGTATAAAGTGAATGCGACAAAACCAGCTAAGGTTAAAGCTAAGAAATCAGAATAAACCCAAAGTTTCTTATGAGGATTTGATGCGTTTAATCAATTCTACTCCTGCTAATATAAACATAAGACGTGTGTTTAAGTTGAAATGTCTTAGCAAAGTTTTCATTGATAAAGACGTTCCGCTTAATCTAATCAAACTTGAGTTGACTGAAAGTGTCTTTCAAAATTAAACATCCAAATTGATTGGTCTTGAACAAGCTTTTGCAAGATCCAAGTCGTTAAACAAGCCTATCTTAAACCAAGTCTGAAACAATATTTCAATACTATTAAACCAGTAATGTTTGTTAGTTCTATCGGAACCGAGACGTTACAAAGTTTTTCAAATTGCTCAAACTTGGAGTTTTAAAAAACGAAAAAGACTGTAAGGTTTCAGGATAAAGATATTGTCAAAATTTCAAGTGTTTCTCGTTAACCTTCTGTTGCACAAGTTTCTGTTAAACCACAATGTGCGTTCATTGATATGAGAGCGTGCTTGCTATGTGGTGAAAGAGGGCATGTTGTAAGAAATTGTGGAGTGAAGAAAGTATAGAATATTCATACATTTACCAAGGAACAACCCAATCCAGTTCATGTAGTTAAAGAAATTCTCAAGAGACCCATGTCTTATGTTGATGAGTCTCACATCATGTTTCAGAACGTGAATCCATGCAAGGTGGTTCATGTTAATAAAAATTCAGATAATTTAAAGCCCAAATTGTTTGTTTCTACGCAACCAATTTGCAAAAATGTGAACACAAACATGGTTCAGGATGCATATCTAAAAGGAAGCTCTAAGAGACCAGTGACATATTCACAGGCATCTAAACCATATTTGGATTCAGTTTAAGTTAAAACTTCCGTTGAAGTGAAAGAGGTACCCAAGACTGAGGCATGGGCAGTCTTTTTGGTCTAATCATGTTTTGTGCATGTGTAGAGCTTATCCAAGACTATATCAAGAGAAATCTGAATCATGGATAGTGGATGCTATCGTCATATTACCGGCAGGTGAGATCTACTAACCCACGTCAAGAATATTCAATGCATTCGCGGATAATTCTGGGGGCATTATTACAATGGAAGGAGATGTTTCGAATGGTAGTATTACATTCAAGAAAGTTAATTATTGTGACATGGTGGATCACAATTTGCTGAGTGTATCTCAGATTTATGATAAGAAGTACACCACCGCATTTATTAACAAGGAGTGTATAATACTCAAACCAGGATATGCCATTCTAGAAGACATGGTTGTTATGTGGTCTCCTCGGTCAAATGATATTTATGTACTAAACATGAGTACTAAGGTATCGACTTCTACGATTGTTGAAACGTGTTTGTCTGAAAAGCAACTTCGAAAGACTCGATTTTGTGGCATATGCGTATGGGACACATTCATGTTAGATATATGAACTTTCTGATGGCAAGTGATTTGGTGGATGGGGTTTCCCTGAAGCACTTCAAGCTGACTGATCACTGTGTTGCATGCAAGAAGGGCAAATAGAAGAAGAAGTCGCACCCGAAGAAGTTATTTAATTCCATTGATACTCCACTGGAACGAATTCATATGGATATTTTGGTCCTGTGAATTGTGTGAGTATTGTTAGAGATTGGTACTGTCTAGTTATCACCGATGACTATTCAAGGTACTCGTGGGTGTTATTTATGAGTTTTAAAGATCAGACACCAGTTCTTGTTCAAAATTTAATCACAAAGATCGAATCACTTTACAAACACAAGGTGAAACGTATTCGGAGTGACAATGGTATGGAGTTCAAAAATACTATATTGGACTTATTTTGTATCCAAACAGAAATCCATCGAGAATATAGTGCTCCATATGTACCACAGCAGAATGGTGTTGCTAAACGGAAGAATCGAACATTTATTTAAGCATCACGAGCAATGCTTGCAGATTCAAAGCTTTATGTCCAATTTTGAAATGAGGCGGTGAACATTGCTTGCTACACGCTCAATCGTTTTCAAATGGTTAAGAAGCTGAATAAGACAAGTTATGAGCTTCTGAATACGCAAACCTAATTTAAGTTTCTTGAACCTTTCAGGTGTCCTTGCACAATGCTGAAAAGAGATGTGGGAAAATTCGAGGGAAGGCTATTGAGGGTTACTTCTCGGGTTATGCATCACCTAAGAAACGTGTCTTCAACCTCAATTCGGGTTGTGTTGAAGAATGGCATCATGTTGACTGCGAGAAATACACAACACCTCCTGCTGGCAAGGGTCCTGATTGGATGTTCGACTATGATGGTTTATTTAATTCCTTTATTTAACATCTGGCAAAAATATTCGCAAATGTAACCATGTATACCATCCTAATATCATCTTATTAATAAAATATCTATTTGTTAAGGTTCTACATCTTGTAAAGTCAACAAAAAGTCCAAATTTCGGCATAAAACGAGAAAAACGTGCAAATACCTCGGGCAGCGAGCCAGAAAGTAAATAAATCATTAGATGGATTAAATAATCCCAAAAATTCAAAATATATATGAAAACATGTAAGACAACATAAAAATGTAATTTAGGAAGGCTCAAATCACAAAAATTGGAAAATAAGTTAGCACGAGCCAGTACATGACCCGAAAAGGACCCCACACAAACTATTTCCAAGAAAATGGTTTTTATGGTCCATACAGTCAGGAATTCGATTTCGTTCAAAGTCTGACAAAAATTATTGAAAACGGGATTCGTTTGGATATTTAAATCACGAAATACGTTAAATGAATAATCGGAATCACCTAGTTATTGAAAAAACCTCCTCATATACCCCCCCCCCCCCTCCACTAGGCTGGCCCCCCTTGGACAACACAACACCCCACCTTCCCAAGTGTTCCAATCCCCTTCTTCCAACTCATCATACTAATCATTGCAATCTTCTAGAAACTTGGTGAGTTGTTAAACACTCAAGCTATCCACCAATCACCCTATTGTCCAACACAACACCCTACTACACACTCTCCCTCTCCCTTAAAAATCTACGGCCGAACATCCTCCCAAACACACCCAAACTCAATTCAAAATCAATATTAACACACACACACCTAATCAAGAGATATGAAGGTTTAAATCAAGAACAAGAGAGATAAAGCAACTAAGAAGAGATTAGGAAGGAGACACATTACTCTCACACACATAAACATCACCATTCTCATCTTTCAAATCTCCAAGAACAAGTAAGTTTTAAATTATGATTGGTCATTGGATGTAAAATGCGTAAGGTGGATGTTCTTGAGATTGTTTGAAGCTTGAAAGTTTGATCATGTGGATGAGTATGTTTGTATGTATGGACCGTAGGTATGTATGTATGTATGTATGTATGTATGTATGTATGTATGTATGTATGTATGTATGTGTAAGAGGGAAGATTAAGTTCATATACACATGCATACATACATCCTAAAAGATCCTACATTGGTTGTTAAGTTTGATATTGGGTGTTGTTAATCTCTTGAATATTTGAGATAAACTTGAAAGAACTTGATGTTAGGGTTTGTTGTTCGAATGATGTTTCGATTGATTATTGTTCTTAAACTTGTTAGTAAGGACTTAGATTGTTGAAAATTGTTGTTCGAGATGAATAAAACAAGGATATGTTCATAATGGTATATTTGGGGATTTTTGGTTTTGGGATTAATTAAGGGATTTTGGATGGATTATTGAATCAAATAGTGATAAGGAATAACTTAATTGAAAGTAAGATAGGTTGTATGCTAGAATTGATAACTGAAACTTGAAAATTAACCAAGATTGACAAAGTTACTAAATAGAGAAACTTTAATTTAATAAAAGATGAAAATTGTATTTTTATGTGAATACTTGTGATGAATTCAAGTAATATGTGATTAATAGCAACTCTAAAATAAGATAGGGTGTATGATTAGAAACATAGGTTAGTTAACACATTGGCTAAGATAGAAAACAACTTACTAGATATAAAAACATTGTTGAATGGTGAATTTAAAGAATAAAATGGTAATATAAGACTTAAGATGCATAAAACTCTATCAAACTAATTGAATGGATTAAACCTAGAATTGTACTTAATCAAAGTGGAGAATTAAATCAATTATAACTATCAAATATTAAAAGTTACTAAAATAGAAAACTTTGTTAGAACAATACTTGGAAAATTCATGAAAATCCATGATCTTGTAGTTTGAATGATTGATTAAAGATTGGTAAAGATAAGAATGATTTAAAAGTGATATATTAAAAAGAATGGAATCATCCAAAAAGATCATACTTGACTTTGTTGCAAAGGACATTGTTTGAGTCATGAATTTTAGATTCTTCTAAAATAGAATAAGAACCTTTTTCTTAAAAGTAATATTTTGGATTATTATAAACTTATAAAATAGATTAAATATCTGGAGTTTTAAAGTATTTAATAATATTTGCACATATAAAGATAACAAGCTTAAGTAGTAACATTGTTAATAAAACCTAGAACATGAACTAGGAACCTAAAACTCGATTAAGCGTGTCTTATGAACTTATATGGTCAAAACTGCAATTTATGGTAAATTATGTGTCATTATATGTGCTATTAGTTCATAAGATTATTAGTATAGATTTGCTCAATTTATTTGACTTGTCGGTAACGTTAACGGTCGAAAAATCGGCTTTTTAAACGAAACCGACACAACTATTAGGGACTGTTTTAGAACAACCCCTAAAGTGGTAAAATACTCACGTATGACATAAGTTAATATATGAGGAAAGGACAAGATGATGAAACTTTGTCCTAAACAATTCGTGTCGCGAAAACCAACACAAAAACGTTAAAAATTGCTATTTTAAGAAAATATTAAAAAAATAAAAATAATATGTTTTCACAAATTAACTTGTAAAAATTGATTGATATATATGAAACAACTATTTTACATGAATTATAAGTCACATTTTAAACGAAAAACCGAAACGGTTCATTTTAAAAATAAAACCAACAAAACCGACGAAACCGACAAGACGTATGAAAAATAAAAGATTAATATTTTCTTTAAACTTTCCAGCAACTGAAAATTAAAATATTTTTATTTATATATTTTAATTGTTTATTAATTAATTAGATAATAGTTAACGGAAAACTGAACTATGTGTACTCGCGTATGTGCTTAGGTGGACACCAGACTAAGACTAATAAACTAAAAAGGGTTCTTATAAAAACTAAAAACCAAGTTTTTATTAACAAAACGTGTACTAATATAGGACACGGGATTTTGAAACGAAAAGCTACAAACAGTGAGTTTCTCTATCGAACCCCCTCGTTTTTACCTGGAATTTTTTTAAATCGATATTTTATTGTGTTTTGGGGGGAAATCATATTCTTCATTTCATATGGATTTCATTGATATTGTAAAGGCATTTCATTTTACAAACTGTGTCTAATGCGGGAAGAGTCTAGTTGACTAAATAACTGTTAACCAAATTAGTAAGGGCACAGAAATATGGGTAGATTTATCAGGGTGCCGCCCCCCACTTCCAATCGCGTTGGGTTAAAAGTGGGTATATGTTGAGTATGGTATATATCGAATTATGAACTATGATAGTCATACGTAATGTTGTAGTCTTTGCTCGTCTACATCAGCACAATTTGTTTAAGAAATTGTCACACCCTCAAAATCCACTAACGGAGTTTTACCGTCAGATGGTGTGAACCGGCAGGATCGGAATCATCAGTTATAATCAAACCATAAAATAAAGTTTCAAAACCATGAAAACGTTTACGAGTAATTAAATGCGAAAGCGTAAAAACCTTTAATCAAAAGTTGCGTCACGCAGGACGACTTAAAACTAAAGATAACCGTTAAAAATAAGTTTGCAGGACAAAAGCGTTTTCAATCAATGCATGTTCCTAAACCGCGCGCCCGCCTCGGCTACCTGAGAATAACATACTAAAAGTGTCAACACAAGGTTGGTGAGTTCACAAGTTATATAAAAATAAATCGTTTAGCGTTTGCGTTTTGCGTTACAGCGTTTTGCGTTACAGCGTTTTGCGTTACAGCGTTACAGCGTTTTGCGTTACCAGATAGTGTTATGTCAATTATATATCGATAGGTAGCTAGTCTATACAACAAGTATTACTAAGTGTTCGACACCGAAGCTGACTCGTTTAATAAGTGCCTTGTCACCAGGTCCTCCAGACCATGGTACGTGTTAGCCAAAATTACACCCGCTCGACCTCCAGTCGAGTTTAGCGTTGGGTGGGGTTTGTCAAACCCAGTAGTACTACTCAACAGTGACTCGCTATTCTAAATATTAACCGGTTCGATGTGTAGGACTTCAAATATTTCGTTTGCCACTTAGCCTTTACAAGTGATATATAATTTATAACAAAATCTTAAATGCGTTGTGGAGTATGTTATCTCCCCCAAGTGAAAAGCGTTTGAAAACAGTTTAAAGAGGGGAAAGTGAAACTCACTGTTTGCGAAGAATTTCCCAAATTAAATCACCAAGATGCGCGTCACCGAAAAACTCTCTCTAGCGTTCTAAAACAATAAAGAGATTTTTCTAAGTGTCGGAATATTATCGAGTCTCTAGACCCGGCACATAATACCTATGCACATAACATGTTTCGTGTTTCGTTTGTGAATCATGTGTGACTTTAACAAGTGTTTTTGTGACACATTACATGTGTAAGCAATCATATACGTGTCATGTATTCATAAAGTACATCACTATCAATTATTCCCCGTAAGGGCATTTTGGTCAACAAATAACAATTAACTAGCCATTATTCCCCATGAGGGCAATTTGGTCAAATCATGGCAATCAATTAGCAATTATTCCCCGCAAGGGTATTTTGGTCAAAACAAAACAATTATATAGCAAGTATCATGTTTCATGCATTTTTTTTTTACACAACTCAGCAGCTAGTTTCACCGAGACAGAAATCCTACTAGAAAGATTGTACTATTTCACCGATCATATCATCTCAATTAATTTACCAAAAATCATCACAGAAGCACGTATGTCTTAGGTTTCCAGAACATATTTAATTATATTTTTATTCCACAAAATTTTCTCACAATCATCAAATCATTACAGCAAAATCATAACAGTCAAATTCATGCGCAACAGAATGTTATTTGCAATTCCCGTTAAACGAAAAATCCAATAAATGCAAGACCACTTGGGTTAGGTTCCTAACTCAATAAGTAAACTTCCAGAAGTGGAACCAACCCAATTGGTCTCGTAGTTCATGAGATATAACATTTACAACACAACCTAACGCAGGTCTAACAGCTCAGCTTTGAACAATGTTTTTGTAAAATCATAAAAGTTAACCTTTACTTGTCCAAAAATTACAAATTTATACTCTATAGAAACTAGACTCAACCTAGTTTACTGTAGTACCAATAACCTCAACCAATTTTCATCTTTACACTTCGTTACAGTCACTTAAACCTCAATAACACATTCTGTCCAGAAACTGTTTGTATCCAAACTCAACATATTAACAATCTATGAACTATCATGCATTCATATAACCCTCTATTCTCCATAGACACCATCCATGCACATCAATTACACATTGCATACAAGATTAGGGTTTTTGTTTGAACTCAAATCAAAGACACAACAATCAACATGTTACAATATCAATTCTACTTATCAAATCATTACTCAATCAACAACAATCATATTGATTACATGTATACATGAAATCGGCTGTTAGGGTTTGTTATTAACCCAACAAACATCAAAATCAAGTAGTAAAGATGTATAGGATGATCAATTATACCTTCCTAGCACCTAGTTCTTCAATCACAAGCTTGATTTCTTGATGTATGTGTGTGTGAAAGTCGACGGCAACCAAGGGTTTGGGGTGGGAGAGTTCCGATCGGGGTTGGGGTTATAATAATAATAGTTAGGGTTTACTTGTTAATAATCTATTTATAAACACACAAGTTACACTCAAGTCCCTCTACTTTCAATTGTTGTTTTTCTAACTTAACTAACTAGTTTACATCTTGAGTTAATGTTCATAACCATGTTATCACGTAACACATAAGTCTAACACATAATTATCACATAATTACTGTTTTGACGTTTTTCGTTTATTCATCAATCGTTTGCGTCAACTCGTTTGCGTTTCGGTGCAAATCCCGAAAGACTACACATGTAGTAAGTGTTAAGCGTCATTTAAACCCTAGTTTAAATGTAATGAAGTGTGCGTTATAGATTTAGTGATCTTAAGTTTGAATTGACGGAGTTGAGTTAACGTAGTTAACCTGAAATTGACGATTGTCACAGAAATAAAATGCCTATTGTTTTTGGTGATGTAATGACGGTAGATCATTACATATGGTTTGGTGTTATAATGGTGGTAAGCCATTATACATGGATAATTTGGATATAATTCAGGGTGTAGTGACGATTACACACAAATTGATATGAATTATAATGATAGAATATCATTATAAGGATGTTTTGTTCGATATATATATATATATATATATATATATATATATATATATATGGACTGCTTTGTTATAATGGGAAACTCACCAACACATTGTGTAGATTGATATTTTAATATGCTTTTCGGGTAAGTGAAGGTTCTAGGAGGCATGGAAAGGAGGGCTTGTCATGTTTCAATAAAGTTGGAATAATATAAACCGTGCAATGGCACGTGTATGAAACTTTGATAACGTAATATATATATTTTCTTTAATAAAATATGAAACTTTTATTAATTGATCTATTGTTATTGGCTAACGGCATCTGTCATAACCCAAACAACTTAATTTAAGACTTCCGCTGTGATAAGTTAAGATTTTTGGGGTGTGACACTTTACTCCCGTAGTTGATCTCCCTGATGAAGACTTGATGCGTGCGCATTTGGAAGATCAAATGATTTACACACCAAGGTCTTCGACTTCCAATTATGATGACGGACTACAAGATGATCATCCTGATACTTCTGATGTTATTTCAATTTCATTGGATGATGGACATTTTATTGATTCTTCTTCAGTACCGTTTACTGATAATCATGAGGTTAGAGAATCATCTCATGATCCTGAAGAGAATCTCACTAATTTAAGTGATAATTATGTTGTGCCTGATAATCCGACTCTTCGGATTCACACGTATCAACCTCATGACAACATCATTGGTGATATTGATGCTGGTGTTCAGACACGCTATCAAATTGTTAGTGCAAATAAGTCTAATGTATTGTGTGCGCATGATGATATGCATTTCTCAGGAATCATGAATCTCGCAAAATACACCTGCTTTCTTTCTCAATTGGAACTAACTAGTGTTCGTATGGCACTTAAAGATTCATCATGGGTAGAAGCTATGCAAGAAGAGTTGCAACAATTCATTCGACTGGGTCTATGGGATCTTATTGATAAACCTGATAGAGTTAAGAAGCAAGTTAAATGTAAGAAGGATGACCAAATGGGTGTTTCTAATCGTGGAACTTCATGAAGAGGTGTTCGTGAAACAGCCTCCTGGTTTTGAAGATCCGGACTATCCTAACCGTTTTTACCGTTTAAACAAGGCTCTTTATTGTCCACATCGAGCCCCGACATCTTGGTACGGCACGCTTGTTAACCATATTACGGATAGTGGTTACAAACGAGGGACTGTGGATTGTACCCTTTTCTACATGTCTGTCGGAGAAGATTTGCTCATCGTCCATATACATGTCGACGACATCATATTTGGTTCTACAAATGATAAGATGTGCAAGGACTATGAGAAATCGATGTAGACAAAATTCAAGATTAGCTCGATGGGGGAAACGAATTTCTTTTTAGGGTTGCAGGTTCATTAGTATGACGCTGAAATTTTCATTCATCAGACGAAATATGTGAACGACATCTTCAGCCGATTCAAGATAACTGCCGGAAAAGTCCCTTCCACTCCTCTTCCTGTGGGTCACAGTTTGTCACCGAACGAATTTTAGGATACCGTTGATCCTACCCTATACCAAGCTATGATAGGTTCTTTAATGTATCTAACTACTTCTCATCCTGATATCATGTTTACTGTTTGTTTATGTGCCAAGTACCAATTGAGTCCCCGAGTGGCTCATCTTGTGGTGGTAAAACATATACTTCACTATCTTAGGGGTAATCATGACATCGGGTTATGGTATCCCAAGGATGATAGATTTCATCTCACTGCGCTTTCCGATTTGGACTATGGAGGATGTAAGATCAACTTCAAGTCAACTACGGCGAGTTGTCAATTTCTAGGAAGCCGGCTTGTTTCCTGGTAGTCTAAGAAGCAGACAACGGTCTCTACTTAAACCGCAAAAGCTGAATATGTGGCAGCCTCGAGTTGTTGTTCACAGGTTCTTTCGATCCAACAACACTTGCGGGATTACGGTTTGAAGTTTCTTACTACTCCTATATATATTGATAATTCAACTGCTATTTGTATCACGAAGAACCATGTTCACCACTCGAAAACAAAACATATTGATATTAGATATCATTTCATCTGTGATTGCGTTGAAAAGAAATTAATCGATTTAGAGAAAGTGCACACAGATTTTCAAAAGGCTGATCCGTTTACCAAAGCTTTTGATAAAACACACATTAAATTTTTGTTTGGTTTAAACGAATTGAAAAATCTTGCTGATATCCTTAAGCTCGGATAATCAACTTTTGGTTTGTACAATTTTTGTTTTATTTTAGTTATTTTAATATTTTGGTATTTCGGGGGAGAAAAAGGGAAAAATAAAAAATATGATGATTTTTGTTTGTACAGATAAAAACCAAAAACATTCAAATATTCCAAAAATACATAAACATTAAAAATTGCTCCTGAAACGAGTTTTGAAGCAAAAAGAGAATATGCTAGTACATTGATCATCTAGTCCCAAATCCGGAAAAAATAAGCTTAAAAGACTGTGTGCTTTACTGCGTTGGTGCATTGCTATGTCATAAACAAACCATTAGCGTAAAGTATATGACATAAACATAAGAATTTTCAAAACATAAGAATTGCCAATTTGAAAAAGGTGTTAGTCTCTTCCAAAAGTCTCGGTAATGAAGACAGAAATGTAATAGCCTGTCATACTTTAGTCTTATGTCTGTTTGATCGCCAAAAACAAAATTTCTAATAAAATGCATTTAGTTTATGATTAACACTTCAATAGTGTATGGTCTTGTGGCCTCAAATCCTGTATTGATGGGATACATCCGGTTTCTGGACACTGTGAGTCTTTATGCGATTTATTATCTGGATATTCATAATCTGAATATTTCAAATGCTTTAAGACTGAAACCTAAGTCAATAAACTTGATCACTTCTTTACTTCGTACAGGCTCATTACTGACTTGATCAAAATCCGCTGTGAGTTATACATTGTTCCTCCCTTGCGTGCGTCTTAATACCTGTAAGAAAACTACCCTAGGAGATACAATGTATGTAAGCCTACAGATGAACTCGTGCATACTCATTCATAGTAAATGAAGCTTGTCGTATTGCTTGATAACGGGGGTATACCTTGTAGTAGGGATTATGAGCTTAGATTGATTAATAAAAATAAATCTTAAATTTTGATCGTTAGGCATAATGGTTTAAGTCAAGTTAGGGTAACACGGTAAAACTCAAATTAAGCCTGAACCGAGATTGAAGGTTGATATTTTATGATATGCTTTAATTGAATCTAAATCATATCACAAAAAATACTTGAAAGTTTGTTATAAGATTTAAGTGGACAACAATATCAATGACCGACTTGACACCAGTGATAATAACGTTGAAATATAGAAATGAGATGGAAGGGCGATTTGGTTAATATGATTCTCTGAACAACTCACAAAACTATGTACTGCTTTCGTAGAATAGATTTCATACTTGTCTTAGCTTTATTTTTTTTAAATTCGAAAATATACAAAATCCAAAAATATTGTGTTTTTATTTTGATTTCTGCTTTATTTTTGATTTTCGAGCTAAAGAGTACAAGTTTGAAAAAGAAAATACCAAAAAGATTTCCCCACGTTTTTATTTAATTCATTTATTTTATTCTTTAAGTTAATTGGTTTTAAGTTAATTCAATATTTAACTTATGTGTTTTCACGAATGAGTCTATTCGTTTGCATAGGGAAGTGTGCAGATCTGTTATATTTAAAGAACAGTGTGTTAACGAATCGCTCATTCGTTCACCTCATTTAAAACACTAAGCTAAGAGAAACTCTTGCAAAACTTTTTCAAAATTTGTCATCCATCATTAAACCAGTTTTTGTAGATTTCGTTTAGATTTCTAAGGTATAGATGACACTATCGCAATGATTTTAGTCAAAATCTATAGTCATTTGATGGGTTAATTAATTGATTCTTTAACAGGGTTTGTGTATTAATCTATGAACACTTTAAAACTGCTTGATTGATTTATTTGTTGATTGGGGTTGTTTAGCGATGTCATTACGAGATTGTTGATACTAGTTTTGTATTGATTCATCGTCGTTTATGGATTAATTGATTATCTGCTTGCATGTTGACTGTTGAAGTTCATTTAATTTTGACTTTGACATTCAAGAGTCAAAGTTGGATAATTGATTTTCCAATTCGTTATGGACAACGAATGGCTGATCATTCTTATCTAAAGTAACGAATGAACATATTCGTTGTACCTACATAATGAATAAGACACATTCATGTGATTTTGTAACGAATGAACCTTCATTCGCCCCATAAAATCTACGAATGGACTCATTCGTTCATACCCCTTCGCTATTCACTCATTCGTTATTGTAAGAATAAAGAATCAGTCCATTCTTCATAACGAATGACACCATTTGTCAGACGAATGAGATAGTGTGTGAGCCTTAAAATTTTTAAACATAATTTAGCTTGGTATAAATTGAATGTTGATTTAAATTATCTTTAAGTTCGGGTTTACTAATTTTGAATATTGAGAACCATGTTGTTGCTGAGATAAAGAAGAAGACTATCACTATTACTCCTGGTGTGATATGTCGGGTTCTTAGATTTGTTGATAACATAATATTCCTTGTGAGTTTGACAAGACTCTGATCCGTGAATTATTTCAGCGATTGTTTTATAAGGGTGACCTGGACCGTTCCCAGCACGACAAGGCCTACTTGTGCGAACAGTACAAGTACTTGATGCATGTTCTTACCCACCGCCTTGGGGGATGTAAAGGTGCTTTCGACGACTGTAGGATTATGCTTCAATCTGCATTCGTCGCATTGATATTGAACAAACTGTTCAATTTCTCCGAGCACATATTTTATCATCTTAAGGATAACTGCCTGGTCAAGCATCGTAAGAACAAGTTTCTTATGTATCTGCGCTTCCTACAATTAATTATTCAGGATTTAATACCTGATCTTAAGATTGATCAAACATTAAAACACAATGTGTTGAAACTGGAACACATGACAACCAAAACGATGAAGCGAATAAAGACATATCGTAAGAAGAAGGCTGAGGATCAACCGAGGGCC
This sequence comes from Bidens hawaiensis, assembly GCF_021521415.1. Lineage (NCBI taxonomy): Eukaryota > Viridiplantae > Streptophyta > Magnoliopsida > Asterales > Asteraceae > Bidens > Bidens hawaiensis. Next base: position 5,548,577 of record NW_027491019.1, on the reverse strand, counting down.
AAACGTTTGATTGGTCATCTGGCGAATCCAGATTATGAATGTCCTTCTAATGACCATTGGATCCACGATGATTTGGGTTCCGAACGAGAAGTGAACCAAAGTGGGAATGTTGGTGGTAATGATGGTGGTGATGGTGGAGATGGTGGAAACCGGAGAGATCGTCGACATGTTGAAGTTGAGGTAGCAATTTCTGAAGCTGCTCAACGTAAACGGAAGGGTAAGGCGGTGATGCCAGAACAACCGCCAAAACGTCAAATTCGAAGAGGTTCCGATGTGGAAATTGGTCCACAAATCCCGAGGTCGTCAATTCAACGAATGTCAGTGGTGTCGCCTACTGTTAGCACCCCGGTCAATACTCTCACAATGTCAGCATTGATTGATCCAAGATTTTCTTCGATTCCACAATCGTTGCTATCTTTGATGCCAACATCTCATGTTACATCAATGGTGACCGCTCCAGCTACAACAATGATGCAGATACAACCTCCAACCTTATCATTTATGAGGTTTTCCCATCCACAAGGTCTGGTGCAGCCTGTACCTCCTACATTTCATACCTTGCCGCTTGCATAGCAAATTGATATGCTACTCAGCTTGATTCATCTTTATGAGAATCTGATGGCAGCCAATCGTCAACAACAAGATTAAATGTTGGTGAAATAACTACGGTTGATGAGCTACATCTCCTACTACAAAAGGAGACTAAATATTTTCGTGAGCTTGTTACAGCCAAGTGGAGAAGATCAAGGAGCAGGGGAACTCATTCTTCAATTAATGTGTAAAAATAATGCATTGAAGAAATTGAGGAATGATGATAATGACAAAGATCCTGATGCGGCTGGTTCTGGTGGTAGTGAGAGCTCAAGGTTCGTCTCAGCAGGTACTAGTGGTGTTGGTGCTAGTGATGTTCGAAAAATGGTAGTCTATCAAGATACTACCAATGTCACTCCTATAGAGTCTATCAAAGCCAACATAATTGTATTTACGAATTATAAAAAGGGTATCGTGATGAGTTCTGCTAATGCTGATGAGAACGAGGAGGATGAGTTCATGGATCATGCCTTTTCTCGTGATCAAATTTCATTATTATTGGGTTTGAATGATGAAAAAATGGATGTTTTTGAAGCAGAGAATGATGTTTAGGTAATTAATGATGAGGGATTAAAGCTGATACGAGTATTCCACCTAAGGATACGTCGTTTATTTATGAGGATATTGATATTGAAGATGTGACGCCAAAGGAATATCCTGATCTTTACACGCGTTCTATTGTTGATCAGGGTGTTCCATTCATCACCGATGAACATGTCCAAGCTGTCAAAGAGCATTTGGATAAAACTACAAAGAAAAAGGGTAAAGTATCAGACAAGGGATCGAGGTCAATGGATCTTGATGCTGACGGTGGTTTGGAACTCACAACAAATCCCAAACCTCTAAGATTATCGTTATCTTAACAACGAGCATCAGATCGAGGTCAAGGCACGTACAAAGGCCAATCAAAAGACGACATTCAAGGCTGTGACAACCGTCAAAGGTGATATCTTTTCTTGGCTATATGACTCGGATCTGAGGGTGTGTATTATTAAGTGGAAGAACGGCGTGCAGTATAATCAATATATTACTGGCGTTCTCTCATTGCCGAGGTGGGACGTGCGAACTCTCACCAATTGACCGTTCATCAACTGTGGTGGAAATCAACTAGCAGGATGGTTTCATCAACATATGCTTTTTAAGGTCAATCACGGGTTTTAGTTTTTTTAAATGCAAGTAATAACCGGGAAATACATCGATGAGATTAATCCGAAAACTGGTCGAAGAAAGCTCGTATTGAAGGTTAAGCCACCAAGAACGATGAAACGAGTGCGAGTGAAGACGCTTCCACAAAATTTTTACTTTTCATTCAACAAGTGGTATTAGGACATCCGAACGGGCGAACGGGTTATCGTTTTGGGAACAGGTTTGAAGATGGAGTTTATAAAAATCATTGATCCAATGTGGCTCGTTAACATATTCGAGACCTACAACGACGTACTATTCCAGAACAAGATTCTTTTTACCAAGATTGAATATTATGAACGCGCTATGCAAATCCATCGCATCGTTCGTGTTTGTCAAGCATTTGAAGTTCATAGTTGTGCTGACTGGAAGACGAAGTGGTTCAAATAAAGTAAAGACGAAGAGCATGAGACGAGGGGGAGTTTGTTAGTGCATGGTTTCAGTTGCCTCCAGTCTTTGTACTTATGTATTTAATTATTATATTAATGTAAGGGCATTTTGGTAATTACCAGTCTCGTTCGTTAAGTTAACTATGCTCATTCGTTAAGTGTGTTTAACGAATGATGCTATTCGTGTTTATTAATGTCCATTCATTTAGGATGTTTAACGAATGGACCTTATCGTTATTATTCTGTATCCATTCGTCATGGAATGTTGACAAATGGGATACAGCGAATGAGTCATCCGCTATACCAATTATGTTATGTAATGTAATGAAGACGAATGAGGCCATTCGTTACGGGATGTTTAACGAATGGCACTCATCTTCTATATATAGACTGTTATAGTCTCATTAATTTAACAAGTTTTTTTATTATTTCATCTCAAGCCATTACTCTACCAAAATCTCTACGCAACACTTCGTTCATAATTAATCTATTACCTATCACTTACACATATCTCATAACTAGATCCTATAGTCAATCGGTATGTATTGATTAACGTATTGAAGCTCTAAGCTTTTTCATATCCTCAATGTTAAAAAATAAAAAAACTTTTAAAGAACATTTAGAGGGCGGGGTTGAAATTGACTATTTAACAATTTTAAAACTGAGGCTCTATTGTGATGGTTCTAACACTCAAATCTACAATATTTACACTTTTAACACTTAAACTAAAATAACAAAATAAACTATAAGACCGAAGTCACCTGATATAGATGACTAAGCGATGCTAAACATGGCTCGTGAACACTCATGAACACCCGTCTTCTCCAAAGAGTAAAATTAAATCTGCAAAATCCAAAACATGTAGAAGCAAGCTTCTCATCGTATGTAAGACATAGGTCTATTAAGAATTTTGCAAAAATGAATAATTAATTTATTTTATAAAAAAATTACGAAGCCGAATTATTTAGGTTCATAATAAATTTTGATAAACAAGTTAAAGTGTTAAAAGACCTAACTCACTTCCGTAGGAATCATGGTTGCATTTAGCGTATGCAACAAGCCCTCTAAACCCCCCCCCCCACCCCCACCGCCGCTAGCTAGGGGTGGACGAGTGAGGTCTCGTGAGGTTTTATAGTGAACTACACCCACAAAGTTCCAAATACAACAAAATATACACGTACCTAGATTAATCACAAAAAAAGAACATGAAAGCACTATGGGTAGCTTAACTGAAACCTCGTTTTCCGACAAAAAACATTACTGAACACATCAAATCCCAACTTTTCCCGTGCGGTATACCCACACTTAGATTTTGCAAAAATGGTACAGTTGAAATACATTAGTAATATAAAAACTAAAAAAATGCAAAGTAAAAATATACAAAATGTACAATTACCACCCTTTTGAAACTTTTATGACATTTAATGTGGGCGTCTGGCCCAAACCTGTGCTGCATTCTTGTTACATGCATGCTCCTCCTCAAGAGATTGCTCCCAACCTTTTGGCAAGCCATGATTCGTCCATTTTTTATTGAATCGAGGCGGTTTTTTTACCTCTTTCTTTCTCGTCTTTTTTTCTTTCTTGTTGTTGTTTCCTCACCATCTCTAACCCCATGCAATATCTAATTCCATCTTTCACCTCCATGCTACCTTTTAGTTCATTCATGTCAGTCACAAAACATTTCTCTTTTGTGTGATCCTTGGTCAAGGATTCACACTTGTCAACAAAAGGGTTGGTAGCATTTTCAAACAATGGCAACCGTTTATCATGGTCTCCCCACTTAAATCCTAATGTCCCTTTAGCACAACCAATCACCGCATGTGATGTGGTAAGGAATGGCCTACCCAGTATAACTGTAGGTTGTGTATTATTCACATGTTTAGCATAGTCAAGTACAAGAAAGTCAACTAGGTAGGAAAATTCCTCCATCTGAACCAATACATTAGTCACCATGTCCCGAGGGAGTGTATAAGTTTGATCCAATAACACCACGGTGGTATTTTCCCTTTTTAACTCGCCAAATTCATACTGATCATATAAACTACCGGGTATGATACTAACACATGCTCCAAGATCTAGAAGTGTGCGATCAGTTTTAAATTCCTCAATTTGAATTGATAAAAGTGGCACTCCCGGGTCTTGGAGTTTACTTGGGGTGTTATTAATTTCCACTTCCTCATCTCTCAGCTGGTCAATTTACCATTTAAACATTTTTCACAAAAAGACATTTCATTTGTTTTTAGTTCTGATTCATTTTGGAAATTTTTTTCATTTTGACAGACATAGTCACCCTCGTCACTAACATCTTCCACCACCCCTTTAAGAAACTGTGGTGGTGAATCAAATTCAACACTAGAAATTTCAAAATCAAGTAAAAGACATATCGCATTGATGTGCGCATTCTTTCCCTTCTTGGAGCTTGAGCAGTGATGTTGCGGGTTGGTTGTGGTGTCACTAGGAAGTAAACACTCATTTTTCTACGGTTTTGCAATATCAGAGGCTAGCTGACCAATCTGCTTTGCCATCACTTCTGAAGATTTATCTCTTAACTAGAACTCTGACGGTCTTTCTGATTTTCTGTCACTAGCTTTAGCAAAGCATCCAATTTCGATTGCACAAACTCGTCTGAATTACCCGAGGACCTCTTTGTTGGTCCTGATTCTGGCCTCCCAATGAGTTGTTACCCCTACAACCATATCTGTTATACCCCCGACTGTTTTATAGATTATATGAATTCTATTTATAACCGTTTTCACGATAATCACTTTGTTGTTGGTTTTGACCAGGACCCTGAGCGTTCGGGTTTGACTGGCCCGCTGCATTTTTCGTATCAGAAATTCGGATGATTCCTCAAGCCGAGGTGGTATATGTTCGAATCTGGCCTTTGAAATCCCCACAAGCATAATTAACCTCTTCGGGCTCCTCCTCGTCTTCATTCTCAAGGCAAACATCTGTTGTGAGTCCCCATTCCCCACAATCTTCACAAACCATGAACTTTACCCCGAATTTACCAACCTCGTTTTTACTCGAATCTTTTTTCAATAAAGGCAGTTCTCTTTCTAAGGCTGCTAGTTGATCTGATTCACTCAATGCTAATTCAACTGATCCGGCTATCAACGTTTTCTTCTTCTCTTCGTTGAAGCCTCGGCTTTGGAATTTTTACACATAAAATTCCAATAAATCCTAATCATCTCTTCCGGGCTAATTTAATAGCTTACTGTTGTTCGAAACCTTTAAATGCTTTCTATTTTCATTCGTTAACTCAACAACAAAAGACTTCACTAACTCCCACAACTCAATCTGATGGTGCGGGAATTTTCTGATCATTTCTTTGAAACGGGTGAAAGCCTCATGAAACAACTCACACGGTAACTTTGAAAAGTGACGAATCTCAGTTCTGGCCTCATCTGCCTTCGCTTGTGAATAACACTCGTTTAAAAACACTTGATGCATCTCGACCCAGTTTCTAATACTAAACATCGATAATGAGTTGAACCAAAGTTTTTCCTTGTCTTTCTATGAAATCTGGAAAAGTCTCAACCGAGCCTCTTTCTAGTCATAAGTACGATCACCAATCAACACGCAAATAGCCAAAAAATCCCGTTAAAATGAGGCACAATGTTAATTCAAGACGGGCGTGAATTGTACGCCTATTGTCCCGGTATAGGCACCAATGGAACTATAGGGTGGGAACCATCTAAAATAGTCGGTCTGAACCGACTGTTAGCACCCTAAACCGGGGCTGCAATATTTCTCATTCGCCCCTCTCTGCTTACCAATCCTCCTCTTTAAACCAAAATATTTTGACCTTTGTCAACTATGCTCCTACCAATACCACGCCTACCCCTGTAAATGTTCACAAACCCCACACCTCTCTAATTTACCGACTCTTCTTCTTCATCCCAACCATCATTTAATTCATTAACCGATTCAAACCCTATATTCTGTCTGATCCGCTGATATGTTTCATTACTACGATTATGCCCATGATCTGAATCATTTCATTCCCCTTCAACCTCGGTATGAATACTAATATAATATTCATCTGGATACAACTAAACCTAGTGACTAATAAACACCAGTTAAGAGCTTCAATGAACTGAATCGGTCATATCGATTCAATATCGAATCTAGTTATATGATATATGTTTATGTATAATAGACTTAATAAGATTAACGAAGTGTTGGGTGTATAATTCGGCAGAGCTAAGACAATGGAGGAATAACTTTATAAAACACTTAAATTAATCTGAGGCATAACAACCTATATATAGAAGACGAAGGGCATTCGTTACACATTCCGTAACAAATGGCGTTCATTCTTCTTCATTACATAAATAACCAAAATGGTATAGCGAATGACTCGTTCGCTATACCCCATTCGTCAACATTCCATGACGAATGGATACAATACATAACGTATGAGGTCCATTCGTTAAACATCCTTAACGAATGAACCATAACTTAACGTATGGGACTTATAATTACTAAATTGCCCTTTACATTAAAATAATAATAAATTACATAACGATTACAAAAAGTCTCGAGATGACAAAGCCATGCACTAACATTGACGGAATTTTTTGTGTGGCGCAGATGGTCCTGGTTGGTGATTGTTTCAGTTTTGGTATCTGGATAGGCGAGCTAAGTTATTTGGTTTTGGTTGTTGGTTGGAATTTACTGTGGGTTGGGGTTATTCTCGAGCTGATCTTGGTTGTTATTATGATTTGGGTAAAATATGTTGTCTTTATTGAGTGGCTTCGGTTCTTGGTTTTGATTATGGTTCGGGTTTTGGGCTTGGTTCTGCTGTTGACCTTCCATTTCTGAATCTCTGTGCTGAGCTCGGTTCTGCTGAGCTACTTTCTCAATTTCTAGCTCAAAAATAAGCGGGTATTGACTGCCTGAGTGGCGGGTGTGCATAAACCTGTAACCTACACAAATAACACACCCTACGTAAAATGGGAAACTAAAAATAAAACTAAAACTATTACTGAAATAAACACATAAATAAAATCACACAAAAAAGTAAGCGCACTAACTCGCCGGCAATGGCGCTATTTTGATGCTAAACTGTCCCCTTTGACTAGTTTGGGTAAGTAGGGTGTTGAACCACGGAGAGTATGTGGTCAGTGCAATGTATAATTAACTCATAACATTATGAAGTATGTAGTTATGAGTGCGGATCACACTAGCAAATAACTGGTTTTAAAATCAAACAAGCAAATTAATAAAAGTTCAAACAGTTCACAAAAGAAAATCACACCGGTTCAAGCATGCATCAAAACAGTAATCTCGTGTCATTTAATATATTAATTGATAAAACCAGGTTGATTAACTAGTTAAACCTTAAGCATCAACAATCGCTGACGCACGTCACTGGTTATTAGGCGGTCCCTGCCAGTGTGACTCATTTAAGGGCAATTGTATGCTTCATCACATTCAAACTAATCAAAACAACCTTATAAACAAGTATCACAACAATTGGCAAACTAATCGTTTTAATCGAAATAAACCTAAACCGTCTGAATACACAATAATATAAAACATCAATGCTCATAGATTAATCATAAAAAATTACAAATAGCTCGTAACTAAAACATGAGAAAACTGTAAACTTACAATATTCTACATCTCGAGTATGATTCGAGAAGATTAGTTGCTCATCGTCTTCTGAGATCCTCAATTGTGATGAGGAAATCTGTTAGGATTGATCAAGAGACTATTGGTAGCCCTGGAGTTCACCCAAAATCGTCTAACAGTTGTGGGAGGTCGTCATAATGGTTTACGGTTCGTAAAATAGAAAATATAGGCAAAAACATGTTTTTCACGTTTTTTAAGTCGGTCGCGTATCAAGATGGCAATATATTCATGTTTTTGCGATACGCAACAAAACATTTTATATATATATATATATATATATATATATATATATGTGTGTGTGTGTGTGTGTATGCTTAAGTTTGAGAGAGAAATGATATTACTGCGAGAAAAAATACGAGCCACTAGTTTTATTTTTCCCTATTATAAACTTAAAGATAAATGATAAAGATGAAAATGTAACAATAAATGCACAATCTCTCTTCAATTAATACAACTAACCATAATAAATCTCTAATTAATATATCTACCTAATTTAACTAATTAAAAAGATAAAAACACTAATTTAGTTTTATAATTTATTTTCATACTCTTCATTTTATCCAACAAAAATACAATTTATACATATAATGCTAGTTCTTTATATTAAAAAAAACAATTTCTTTTCACTCAATTTATCAGCATATATCAACGTGTAATTTTTAACAATAAATATGAAAACATAATATATATTTTTTTCAGTTGACATATTTAGAAAAACTATTGTTATAAATAAAATAAAAAAATGTCATATAAATGTGTCTATTAAATATAAACAATAAATAAACAACCTACATACAATTATATAACCTACACTTGTTTTGAGCAATAAAAGCGTACAACATATAAAAAGCATGCAACTTACATATTAAATTCGACATCAACAATAATTATATAAACTACACAAAGATACACATATCCTACATGTGTGTAAGTTATATGTTTTTTGTGTGTAGGTTATATGTTTTTTTTCATAGAACAAGTGTGGGTTATATGTTTTTGTGTAGGTTGTATATTTCACATTTAATGCAAACATGTGTAAGATATTTTGTATTATTAATCACAATGTAACTACGTGTTGATGGATATTGATAAGTTGAGTTGGAAGCAATTGGTTGTAAATAGAAAAAAATTTTAATGTATGAATAAATTGTATTTGTGTAGGATAAAATTTTCGTGTGTAGGTTATATGTTTTCGTGTGCGTGTGTAATTTATTGATGATAAATTTTGTGTGTAAGTTATATGTTTTGTTATTCTTAGAACAAGTGTAGGCTATATGTTTTTGTGTAGGTTGTATATTTTTTTGTTGATATTTAATGCAAACACGTGTAAAGTAGTTTTTTTGTGTTATTTATCGCAATGTAACTACGTGTTGATGGATATTAATATATTGAGTTGGAAGAAATTGGTTTTGGTTATAAAGAAATTTTAATGCATGAATAAATTGTACTTGTGTAGGATAACCCTTAAATGGGTATAACATATCATTTATTTGTTAAACCCATTAATCATCAAACAATAATCAAATCCGGATAGCTTTTAAACATGTTATAACACATCATTTATTTGTGAAACATTTTCATCATCAAATCCTAATTTAATTTATCTCCTCTATATATTCTTTATCGTTGTTTATCATCTCCATCACCGATTAACTTTCGATTACCAACCATCATTGTCAATCTCCCATCTCATGCATCAACCACCATCAAAACCTACATCAACCGCCCTTTTTGATGAATTTCTCCTGAATCCCTGAATAGACAACGGTAAATCGGCCACCGGTTTTGGTTTGGCCGCCCCTTACCTCCTCTTTTTATTAAAAAAACCCTATCTGAGTCAACCAGATTTTATCTTCATCCTTTATACTGCCACCACCACCATGCCAAGCTTGATTCCAGACCTAGAACGGTTGTTATTGATGACAGGTTAGTAACATACTATGTCATCTTAAATTTATAAAAGCATGCTTGATTTATTTTTTTATGTTAATTCTCTCTAATACAAACTCGGGTTAAAATTAAATTAAAACCTAATAAATTATATTCACAATATTAGAAACAAAAATTGTAAAATACTTATTTCAGTTGAAAGAGCCCAAATGTTAAAAAATATAATGAATGTAACAAATTATTATATACATATTAAATTAAAACAAAACTCTATTGAAAAATAAAATAAATCATTACGAAAAACAGACGCAAAACGATTAAACATAAAATCCTAAATAAACCCCCGTAACACAGGGAGCTAAAAACTAGTTACTTTATAATTAGTTTTTAAGTATCTACTTCTTTTTCTTTTTGTTATGAATTTTAATAAAACATTAAAAAAAATAATTAAAATTTTTTTTTTAGGTCAGCTTTGGATTTTGCTTTTTACGAGATATTCGTAACTAAGCCGCAACTAGATATTTCTGTACCGAGTCCATAGCTAATCCGTACAAAAAGCGTAAGTTATATTTTTGTGTAGTAGATCTCAACAATTATTTTTTTTAAATAGTTAAATATATTATTTACAAACGTTTTAAGTAAGGATTGATCCCTTGACCATCATTTTAAAACTAAACCATCTTTATCATTGCAACAAATGATATGGGGATACTTGTTTGTGTGCTAGTGTCAACAAATAAACAAAATTATATTTAAAGAAAAACTTTTACTAAATGATTTAATTAGAAAGAAAAACCAAAACCATTTTTGTGACTTTGGGAAATACTCAAGATTTGCATCAAAGCAACCAGTTGGAAAACAAGCTTGAAAAATGTGATGTGTCTAACACACACGAATAGAGAACTGAGTCATTAGGCAATGAAATTTGTTAGAAACCGATTTTCTCGATTTTCCAATGAAACCAATGCGCAGGAAAAAATACCCGTAAGAAAATCATTTCCGACAATTTCCATTTGACTCTAAGTTCAATATTACTACAATAATATTATGTCAAAAACTTTCGACAATTATACAACACCCCCTGACGGCGATTTTGATAATGGTAACAGTAGCATTAGTAGTACATCTTACTACTGTTAGATGAAGATACAATCTAATCCGTAAATTGTAGACGCTTATGGTTAAATGGATATTAATTGTCTTATCATCGATTAGGCTTAATTCGTTATAGCAATTGAGTTAGCGAATTAGAAACTTATTTAATATTCTAATGGAAAATTTGTTAAGACAGTTAATGGAAATAAAATTTTTTCAAGCTGACCTGGCAGCTTCACCCCAGCCAGGAGCTCTGCCCCTTGGACCATGCTAGAGGCTGCCTCCCCTAGACCCCGTTGCCAGGGGCGCTGCCCCCGAACCCCCGTTCGTTGTGGGTTACATAAAGATAGAAATACAATACGAGTAGTAATAGTTAATTGATACGTATAATTGTTATACAGTTAGTCGTGCACAGCTCAAAATGGGGATTACCATAAACGGTGAACGTAATCGCATTCAGTTGAGTTTCTAGCCCCATTTCCTTGTTATGTTTCCGGGGCTGTGTGCATACTCGATGTGATAGTTAATACACTTACCTTAAATGGTAAGTGCATGCCATGTATGATTTATATGTTATGTATGTATATCTTAAATGCGAATGAAAGCTTGTCGAGACTTGAACGATCTTCGAATATTGCACGTGTTGACAAGGGAGGTATGTATATGATAGTTGAATGTGTATGACAGATGTATGTACAATATATGAATATGTATGAATGGACAAAGAAAGTATATGTATGATATGGGTATGTAAAGACAGTATGCACGAAAATGAAGAAAGAGGGATTAGACCATAATAATATCTAAGATAGAGAATAAAGGGATCAAACCCTAATAATATCTGAGATAGAGAAGTAAAAAGGGACCAGACCCTAATAATATCTGAGATAGACAAGGAAGTGGTCGGACCCTAATAATATCTGAGATAGACAAGGAAGTGATCGGACCCTAATAATATCCGAGATAGAAAAGGACAGTAATTTATATAGTATGAAAGTAATAAAGAATGAACGAATGTATGAACTTATGTAATGAAAGTAAAATAGTAAAGTAATTATTATGTGTCTTCGGATGCATAATTGAAGGTAAGTGTATGTATGGTAAAATGTGTGATTAACTAGAACTCACTTAGCTAACTTTTAGTATGCACGCAGGTGAGTAGAGTGAGGCAGTTGGCTTGAGCGGGGACACATGGCGGTAGAATAAAGAGGCTGGCATATGATGATCTATTTGTTATGATTTGAACTAAAAGACATGTTTAAGTTATGTTTTAAAGACAAGTTATGAATGTTTGTAATGACTATTGATGTTTTATGTTATTCCGCGAAAGTTTTAATTCACTCTGATATTTAGAACTGCGTTTATGAGTAAATCCAACACCAAATGTAGGGTACCGGTAACGGGGCCTTACAATTCATCAAACACGGATTTAACATAGATGATTAACTACTATGTGGATAAATAAATAAAGGCTAATTATTGGGAGAAATAATTAACGCGACTAATGAGTTAACGTTGGGTCATCTTCTTTGAATAGAACAAGGTTTGAAGTCTTCGTCGGGCCGACATTGCAATCCATCACCAACTTGGCCATCTTCTTCCCTTTTTCCTTTGTATCTATCTTGATTTAATAATGAGGTTTGGTAAATGTAAAAGAATATTTTAACTCCGTTTGACTATTAAAGAACATAATTAAATTGCAATTATTATAATAATGTCTAATTGTTAACTTGTATGGCTACTTTTATTCTATAAGTAGGCAACCCAATTAGTAATCATCTACTCCCTCTTCCTCTCTAATATTTCTTTTTAATTACGAGATGGATGCAAAATTGGTGGTGGAGAAGTACGATCAAACGTTATTTGAGGGTGACAGCGGTGGATATTATGTATGGTCAAATTCTAAAGTACCATTGTTAAGTGACTTAAAACTCGGTACCGGGAGACTTGTTCTTCGCCCTCTTGGCTTTACTCTTCCTCACTATGTCGATTGCAGCAAAATTGGCTTCGTACTTAAAGGTACGTTGGTTTACATCTTGGTACACATGAATAACGTTATTGTGACCGTATATTTGCTTCTACTTACACCTACATCTACTCATAAGTACACCATTTTAGGAAATATTTTCGTCACCAATCAGTAGATTTATTGATTTATGTGTCAGATCTAAGCCTTTCCTAAACTTTTTCAACATGTACAATAGGATTTTTTATCCTCTCTCTCTCTCTTATCCTCTCTCTCTCTCTACACACACACGCTAATACATCGTACAAAATACATAAGTTATAATTAGAGGTAGTGACTATTACAAATATAAGTGGTTACATGACTGTTTTGTATACGTTTAAAGTTATAAATTAAATATATTAAGGAGTCTCACAATTTTCACCATAACACATTTATAATCTTTCATACACAACAAATTAAGTTTTTAGCCTACACAATTTTAGTAAAAGTTTTTTTTTACCTTCATACACAACACAATATTTAACCTCCACAATTTTACTGTAGCACAATTTTAACAAAACAGTTTTTCGAAAGATTTAACCTAAATAATTTTGTACAGTACACTATATCTTAAGCTAGAAAGTTTTAACTTATTTTTAAGAAAAATTGGGAGAGACAATTAGTATAAAGATTAATATGGAGAAAATAATGGAGAAAATCTCTATAGATTGATTCTATGTATACTGTGTAAATGTAAATCTATTCAAGTTTCAACACACCGAAGGATCCAAAAAACCTCATACATATTAAAGCTAAAAAAACTAATGATACTATTTATAAAATTTGAACTATTGATTAATTTATACTATTTGATCATACAGGTGTTAAGAGTTTTTCTCTCTTCTTGCAGATATAGTATTCTCTTTTAGAAGTCTCCCTAACCATTGATACATAAATCTATCTATAATATATATAAACGAAAACATAAAAATCCTACGTGTCGCGATGTAATCGCTCCCTCTTTTTTTGGAGTCACTAGATTTGCTTGATTTTTAAATGAAGGCTTCTCATGCATTTGACCTGAATTCATGGGTATGGGTCTTACCAAACCCAAATATTCCTTAAACGGGTTTTAACATCTCCATAAATAAAAAATTATTCTCACCAAATTATTTATGTAAAAATCCTATAAAATAAGATATACTAAAAATTAATATCTTATTTATTTTAAAAAAGATATATATATTATTTAAATTAAAAAACTAATTTGATAGTAAAAAAATAAACGGGTCTTGGGTCTCATCAAATCATAAGTATATTATTAACTTTTATAAATATTATTTATAATTAAAAAACCAATTTTATAGTAAAAAATAAACGGATCTTGAGTCTCATCAAACACATATAACTTTTAAACAGGGTTATAACATCTCATTTATTTATGAAACAATTTATCATCAAACCATAAGTATGTTATTAACTTTCATACAATAAAAAAATTAAAAATTTAAAAAATAAATAAATATTAGAAACAAATAATATAAAACAACCCCCGTAATACGGGGGATAATATCTAGTGTGTTATATATAGTCAATTTATATAATAAGTGGTATCACGAAGGTCTTCTATATATATCCAATTTAAAAAACATATGAAAGTTTCATTTAACAAAAAATGGTGTCTAAAGGAGATCAATAAGCATATAAATGAGATTTTTAAAGGAAGATAAGGTCAAGATCCAAAAAGCCTGCCCGATTCGGCCTTCTAATAAGTTGTTCAAATAGTTTACTTATGTGACTACTTGTTTTTAGGGGTGTTAATCGAGTCAACCCGATCGGGTTTTGGGTTAATCGAGTCGGGTTATTCGGGTTTTCCTTAAAAATATCTAACCCGCAACCCGACCCTATTAAGGTTCGGTTTAGTCGGGTTCAGGTTATTTGGGTTTCGGGTTTGTCGGGTCGGGTTTGTCGGGTTAATCGGGTCAACCATGTTACTTTATAATTTTAAGTTGTTTTATTTGTTTGTAACTTGTAGGTTGCAAATTTCTCATTCCACTTAATTTTTAATTTCTTTTACAAGTAATTATCTTATAATTACACATATAAACTTGTGAACGAACCGAACGAACATAAACAAAGCCATGCCTGTATTCTCTTATTTTAACTTTTAACGAACACGAACAAATATTTGTGTTCATGATCGTTTGTTTAAAAATTTTAAACGAATAATTCACGAACTTAAATGAACATAATTAAACAAAGATAAACGAACCTGAAGAAACATATATGTGCATACATTAACGAACACAAACATACATTAGCAAACATAAATGAACGCATTTAAATAAACACAAAAAACAAATATAAAACATATTAGGGTGATATAATTACTAAATGCAAATAATTATTAATAATTTTTTACTAATATGTAAACGAACATGAACGAACGTAAACAAACTTAAATGAACGATCATAAACATACATTAACAAACATAGATGAACGAGTGAAATATGTATTCATGTTTGTTGGTTTATTTAAATGAACACAACATAAATGAATTTTCCGCCGAACGGTTCATGAACACAACATTATTGCCTTTATAGTGTTTATTTCACCTTTTAATTATTGTATTTACAATTAAGTATCACCACTAATCGGGTTATTCATGTTAACCCGAAGCCCGATTTTTTCCCAAAAATGAACCCGAAACCCGACCCTAATAACAATTCGGGTTATTCGGGTCGATTAATACTTTTTGACCCGATTTAATCCGACCCGAATTTGCTTATTCGGGTTCGGGTCAGGTTAATCGGGTTTGGGTATTTTGGACACCCCTACTTGCATTGTTATCCTTTGATTAATATGAGCCGTTCAACATGAACGTACAGGTACTGTCACAATTGGTTTGATCTCAGCTAATAGTTCAGAGGAAAAGGTATTGATAGCTAAGAAAGGGGATGCGGTTCCAACTTTAGCAGGGCTGGCTTCCTGGTGGTTTAACGCAGGCGACACAGATGCAGTCATTATCTACTTGGGTGAGAGCAGCAAAGCCATAGTCCCTGGCCAATTCACATACTTTCTTCCATCAGGTCCCCTTGGATATCTAGCTGGATTTCAGTCTGATTTTGTTAGTAAAATCTTTGGTCTGGACGAAAACGAGTCAGAAAATCTTATAAATAGCCAACAAGGTCTAATGGTCACTCTACTTGATCAAGGGATCAAATTCCCAGAACCAAGTAACAACACCAAAGGTACATTATATGCAACCATTGATGATGAATCGGATGCAGTTGTTGTGAATTGTGGTGGATTTGTCAATGTCTTGACAGAAAAGAACTTGCCCGTGCTCAGTGAGCTTGGTCTGAGTGCAAGATTTGTAAAGTTGGAAGGAAATGCTATGTTGACACCGAGTTATGTAGCCGATGGTTCGGTCCATATTTGTTATGTTTGCAAGGGAAGTGGTCAGATTAAGATTGTGGGTGGTTTTCAAGGAAAGCCAGCATTGGACAGTAAAGTTGAAGAAGGTGACTTATTCATCGTGCCTCAATTCTATGAGCTTGCTTATATTGCAGATGACTCTGGACTGGAAGTTTTCTCAGTCATAACTACATCAAAGTATGTCCAAAATGAATTTTTAATTTGTCTAAAAAAACTAAAATTTACATGTTTGAAAAATATTTTTGCTAATTTTTCAGGGCTTTGTTTGGACAACTGGCTGGAAATACATCGATATGGAAGGCAATGTCTCCAGGGGTTGTACAGGCGACTTTGAATGTTACTGCAGAATTAGCACAACAATTCAAGTCCAAAAATGAAACAAACCTCACAATTGTCCCTCCAAGTACTTAACTATCAAGGGTGTTCGTATTTGATATGTTGTGAGCATTCAATAAGGCGACGTCCAAGACAAGAAATAAAATTCCTTAAAATGCATTTTAATATCTGTTTTTTTTATTAGTAATTGTACTTGTTAAATTTATTAAAATAATAGACTATTTTTTTCTGTTTAAACATCCAAAATTTTATTTTTCATATATTTTCTCTCTTGTGAGGCTTGAAGCTTAGTCTTTGCTAGGTAACATCAACATCTTTACCATCACAATGCAAGGGGTGGGACTTAAAATAATTGATTACTAGTCAAAGGATGTACTAATTATAATTATAAAAATAATTGGCAATCGTTTGTATTCATAGAAAATAAACAATGAAAATTCATGTTTAGTAGAACTGTACGTCCCAACCTACAACAAATTGTTATCGGGAATCCTTGTTACTCAATTGCTAACATTAATTATGATAAAGTAAACACTAGAGACTACTCGTTTTTTTTTTTCTCATACATAAATACCAAAGCTAACATTTATTCATAACTCATTAATACTTGAGGAAATTTAATCTAATACGTTAAAAATTATACATAACTTATCAGTGATTGGGGAAATTTACTCTAACACGTAATATTGCTCCAATCATTATTAAGTTATCTTTAAATTTTAGCTTTGGTAGTTATGCATGAGAAATTATAAGTATAGCCTCTATTCTCTGCTTTTAAGTGTATATTCATCATTGTTTATCATTTAGATAAATATATGTTAGTCACACTTTTCCTTCTTTATGCTAGTTATCACTTTAAAATATGGTCACATTTATCCAAATTCTGATATTTAATCACTAAAACCAAGCTTTTAAATATAAAACTGAAACAAAATACACATTCTTGTTAAATAGGCATTTGTTTTCGATTGATTTATGAACTAAAGGCTTTACTAACCTTTTTATTAGGTCGGTAACGGATATCGGGATAAAAAGAGGGCCGTCATAACGGGCACATGTTGAGACATGATAAGACATGTTTAGCAAAAAAGTGCGCTATGCAATTTGTATTTTTTTTTAAAATAATTAAAATTAATACACTAGAGTACAACATTTCTCTTTCTTGGTACATAAACGTATAATTGTCATGCTCAAATCACCAAAGTCAATTGTTAAACGAGTCATTTTCATATTCGATACTTGTGTTAATCGCGTCGTCTCTAACTTGTTAAACATGTTTAGATATGACCTGACAACCCTAGATAAAAATCAATGGTTTATAAAAGAAGGTGATGAAGTTGGTGATGCATTGCGTGCTAATCGGAGAGGATTGTTATATTCAAAGAAGACAGCCCATGGATTGACTTCATTATAGGCAATTAAGTAGTAATAGAATAGTTTAACTCCATTTGTTAAAAACGAACAATAAAATCAACTTATATTCCAATCTAATTAATTGTTCGCAAAATTAAATAGTGTCGTGATTATTAAACAACGCCTTGCCATCCCAAAACCAGGATGAATAATAGAAAGTCAACCTGTATAGTTTTTTTTCCTTTAAACGCAAACTTTCATTAACACAAGTACACAACCAAAAACACTTCATATCAAGTTAACAGCAAGGGCTGGCAAAACAAGAACAAATTACAAAGCCATACATTTTAACTATCCCAATCTAAATTCAAACATTTATTCTTATTTTAAATCCAGAAGTAGCTTAGAGCTTAATGTCCCAAGAATGTTCCCGACTTTTAAAGGCTCATTTTTAAAAATTAACTTGTTTCAGGCCTTCCATATATACCAAACAACCACCATAAGAATCACTTGGACCATTTTCTTTTTATGCTCTATTTCTGGAACTTGTTTGAAAACCATAAGAACTTCACTAATAGACCGCACATCAATGGGCTGGCTATTAAACCACAAACTAATGCGTTGTTACACGACAGTCGCAGTATAGCAATGTGCGAAGACATGATCCACATAATCACTAGATGCCATACAACTGTTGGGAATATCCGGCCCAAACAAAATGTTCCTTTTGATCAAATTATCACTCGTGGGCAACCGATTTAGAAGGGTCTGCCAAGCAATCACGTTCACTTTCAATGGAACCCAGTGGCGGAGCCAGAAGTTTTTTTCTATGGGTTCGGGATTTTTCGATGCTCGAATTTTCAGCGTCAAAGTTTTCGGACCGGGTCGAGTCGGGTCAAATAACATAACAAAAGTATATCGCCAATATTCAAAAATATACAAAGCCATTATATATACAAAAAGTATTATAATTCAATTTTTTTATTAAGTGTAAATTGAGTTAGCCTTATAAAGTTATAAGCTCATTAAAATTTTGGTCTTTTATATTAATCTATATACGGGTATTTTTTATTGGCCCATTTTTACTTTTTATTAAGTATATTTTGTAGTTTTTAAAGCATTTTATATATTATAAAAGAAAAATTATTTACTAGAAAATGTTTTAACTACGTTTTCATAATCAATGGAGAGGAGGAACTTAAACATGTTGGATTAAGCAGGGACCCGACCACATAGAACTAGTATTAGACAAATATAATGAGCTAATACTTAGTGACGACTAACGAATCATGATTTTATCCATATAGGGTCATTGTTTTTAGATGTTTCATTTTTATACAAACTTACATAAAAATTTACAGGTTAGTTCAGCTCAAGTAAAAAAATACATTGATTCTCACCCTAGCAGTTGAGATAATATGAAGAATAAATTGCTTGAAAGTTGAAACATCCACCTCTACATCATCATTCCAAATCCCATAAATAAGACAATTACAAGTAGTTTAAAATGACCTCCATATTTGTGTTAAAATCAAGTAATGTGCAACAAACAAATAAAAACTGAACACATAAAATATTAAAAGAAATTACAATACTACATGGATGTGTAAATGTAGAGAAAAACCAAGCCAATGTGTCCACATATAAATATGCCAGCCATTTAAGATAACTAAATACATATGAAAAAGTTTTCTTCTTCTCTACCGATGCTACCGTCATAGTTTTAGACTTTCAGTTGCAGAAAAAATTCAATATGTTCTTTTTATTTCTCTTTTTGTTCAGCGATCTAATGAGTTAATACTTACACTCCTAAGCAATATAAAGGTTCGCCCTTTTCGAATATATATTTTTTAATTATAACGGGTTCGCTCGTTGAAAACGAATGGATTCGCTCGTTAATACGACACTATAGGCTATATATAAAACCAGAAAAAGAGTGGGTTCGGCCGAACCCGGTGGGTTGTGTGTACCTCCGCCACTGATGGAACCCAACTATTCCACCCAAATATACTAGATTGAGAAGGAGGATCTTGTAAAGAAGTTTTTTCATTGACGTTTCCGAAACGTTTCTAAGACATCTCCTTCCCAAATCCATTTATCATGCCCACCTTTATAACTAAAATAAAACAAGATTTGGCAGCTCCATTAATTCATTAACCACCTCCCCGTAAACGGGATGTGACTTCCATTTCCAGTTCATCATATATACCCCATTCGTATTAATACAACGATTCACAACTAAACACGCTTTATCTGCTTCCAATGCAAACAATTTTGAAAACTAATTTTTTAAAACACTATCATCAAGCCAACGTTAGCCAAAACCAAGTATTTAAACAGTCTCCCACTTCCCCTATAATTAATTTTCCGAGCGAGATATGAGAGCTTGCAACTGATTTTACAATTTTCTTGATCTTATCCCAAACTCCATGTTCTAGGAGTATGATGCATAGCCAATAATCACATGTATAGTTACTTTTAATATTGTGATTATTTTTATAATAGCATTCAATTATCAACCTATGTAGTCACTCTAACAATAACCAAACTCATTGGTGATTACAACAAAATTGACTTTGTTCTTGAAGGTGCATAGTTTTACTTAATGAGACACACAATGATGGATCTAGGATTTTTTCCCTATAAGTTCTCTCTCTTTGGTACTCGGGTCGGGTTCATCAGGTTTCAAAGTTTTAAATCCAGACCCGAAACCCAACCCAAATCGTCTTCAGGTTTAGGTAATTTGGTTTCATGTTTTTTCGGGTTAGGTTAATCGGGTTTCGAGTATCCTAGGAAAACAAACTGCATTGCTAAACTTAAATGCAACATATTCTTCTTTAAACGTAATGTAAATAAACCAATAAAAACAAAAATAAAACCAACAAAACATCCTTAAAAAACTAAAATTTAACGAAGTTTAACCATAATAAACAAGACCGACATAATCATCTTTAGTATTCTATGACTAGGGTGTAACACCCCGGTTAAAGCGGAACGCCTGAGTGTGACGTACAGATTGCCCAAAACACATGTGATACTATTAAGTGACAATATTATCATTAATTCATTCTAAAGCATCAAGTACACAAGTTATTTCAAATGAACAAACACAAAGGAAAAATGAACAAAACAAACATCTTCTTGTTTATTATCTAGATAACCTAACTTCTAGTATCCTCTTCATTTCATCCTCTAGTGAAAGTACCTTTAGCATATATATATATAATAAAGTCAACTAATTGAATAGTTGGTGAGTTCACACAGTTTAAATACTACATAAAAACCATACAATTCCATGAAAACTTGCGAAAAACACATAAGGGTTCTTTACACTAGAAACAATGGTCCATGAGTGTAAAGAATAAATAAAGGTCTTTTCCAGTTGGGCAAACGTACTCAGATCGGAGTCCCTTTTCCACTAGAAACAATGGTCCTTAGTGCAAAGGAGAGCGTATGATCATACTTATCGAAGAAATCCATGCACGTAATATTTGAGCAAGCACCAAGTAAACACACAAGTTCATGATGCGAATTGTAGTTTGTAAATAATAAATAAACGAAATTTAATTTTGATAGGATATACATGCTACCCCCAAAATAGTAAAAAGGTAAAAAGGGGTAGGAGAAACTCACCTTTGATATTGGAAACAACTTGAAATAATAACCGAAAGCGAGTTAACAAATGAAGCAATTGAATCTCACGAAACTATAAATAATAACGAAGATACAAAAATCAAGGACTAGCTACCGGATTTATAAAGTTAATTAACTTATGGTAAATGGGGACTTGGGGATTTTTAATAAGTTTAACAAAAATGAATAAAGTTTATATAAATCATTTGATGTTTATTAGTTGAAGAATGATTTGTACACAAATAATTATAACTTGTTAATATAAGATTAAATAATAATATTAATAACAATTTATTATTAAACATTTGTTTCCAAGTAACATAATTAATTAATTAATTAACTTAAATGTTTTGCTTGAATTCTCTTAAAGAAAATTATAAATAGTAGTTATGTTGAAATAAAATAAACAATAATTAATTTACTCAATTATTAATTCAAAGATATGAAGTATGTTATATCTATTGTAAAATATTTTAAATAAAAGAAATTTTTATAAATAATCTTGTTTAAAAGAATATTTATAAGTTATGATGATCAAAGAATCATAAGATTTAGATAAATATATATTCATGTTTGTTCTTGTAAAATAACTAGGATTGATACAAGATTTAGAAAAATCAAAGTGTTCATCTTGAATATCCATGATCATAATGATTCTTAAAACCATGATATAATATTTTTATGATAAAAGTAACATGATCATGAAGAACAACTTATGAACAAGTATGAACATTTAAGATAAATCTAAACGAAAGCTATAAAATGCTTGAAATGGTGACAACTTACTTGTTAGTGCTATTAAACTTAAGAAAAGAATGGATTGAGGTGCGAAATAATGGAGGATTTGTCCTCCTTTTATAGTGAAAATATAGAGTTGTTATGTCTTATGGAATTAAAGAAATTAAATCATGTTTAATATAATTAAAACATAAATTATATATTGGATGTACCAGTGACGTATCCTTTATGCCCTTATCATATTGTATTTGTCCCGTTTCCCAAAATCATTCAAAATTTCGAGTTATTTCACACAACCGGACTTATTATATTTTCCGTGCGAGGACTTTGATAATTACTTGTCGACCCATAATTACCTCTATCGCCGGATGGTCCATATAACTTGCTCTATTGTGTGGTGTTAAGGCATAGACTTTAGATCATTAAATAAAATACTCATATAGAACATTGAAAATAAAAAAAATAAAAAATTAAAATGGTAAAAAAAAAACATTACAAAACACATTGTCAAATTATTCAAGCCAAGGGCAACATGAAAACACTAAGTCAAGTAAATAAATTCATCGTGTCTAAAGTAAGAATAGTTACCGAACACGAATTAAACGAGGTAATGAAGTTAAAGAATGAAACATTTAGAATTATAAACATCGTAACATGTAATTGAAATAACGGGGTTGGGAATAACGTGGCAAGCAAACGTAGCATTTAACCAACGAAATATGAACATGTAAATTGATAACGCATTTGGTTCCAGAATAGCTTAGATAAACAAAACTTTTAAGTATTAAAATATCATGATGTTTAACAATGGAAATCTCCGAATGAATTACATCACAATTAACGAGAACATTGAGATGAAATGAAGTGAACATTACGACATATAACTAATAATTTGAAACAAAGCGGATAAATGAAATACTATTATCACAATATTAAAATCCATTAAGTTTATGAAAAAAAATTTCAATAGCAACCTTGAGTTTATCAAATTAGTTGAAACCTCGAAATTAAAATAAAGCATTGTTCCAGATTGATGAAATCAAGAACAACAAAATGGTTTAAATAAAACATCGAGTGAAAGAGAAGTACAGAATAAACAGAACAATTTGTGTAAAAATATAACATAACATAAACTCGACATGTACATGGGACACAGTCCCAGTTCTAAGTAAACGAATTCGTTTGGAGAGAACCGGTCACCGATAGTAAAGTGTAGAAATAAAATGAAAATACGGTTTCTATCAAGTAATTATGTACACATACATGTTTATAGTCCCAAATTCCCCTTAACGTTGATGGGAAATTGGTTATATAGATCACAAGATTTGAAATAACAAACGTAAACCGGTTTAGCAAAGCGAATAAGTATGATGTACAAATTTACGTTTCGTAAAATACAAATGAATATGGATCCAAGATCAATGGACAATGAAAATGAACTACATAAACAATATTCTAAAGAAGTGGATGTAAAAGTCACTTTGGATAAGTACGAAACATACGTGAAAGAGAAAATAAAGAAAAGTAAATGTAGCTTGCGACACTTGTCTTCTCGAATGTAGGTCTGTTGGTGGCATGAAGGTTGACGTAAGAAATGGTGCCATGACTTCTTAGCCGAAACTCATTGGCTTTAACGACGGGGAAAAAAGGGAAGGGATATATCATATATTTTAATTTACAAAAATCGATTGTAAATCGTGATGTTTTTCTTATATCTCATGGTGAAATAAGATTATTCTATTTTAGTTAGGCAAAACGTTTTTTAACTAGCGCTAAAACTTGAGAATTTTATGAAATACTTAACGTAAAAATAAATGTTTTATTTTGGCCAGCGGCCTAGGAAAAAGATTGTCAGATAACCTGACTTGTTGAATGAAATACAGCCTCAACAGGGCTTAAGATTTGTTTGAAACAAAAAAGTTTACTTTAAATACGATTTAAAATAATAATTGCATTATTATTAGAGGTGACGATAATACTAGTAATAATAATATTACTTAGCATAATAATAATAAAAATATTATTGAATGAAAAAAAAAATAGTTTCAAAAGGGCTCAAAACTTGTTTGAAACAAATATTTTACTTTAAATATTATTATATAATAGTAGTTACAATGATACTAGTAATAAAAAAATATTAACAATAATAATAACAATTCTAGTAATAACCATATTGATAATTACCATAACAATAATAATGATGATGACGGTGATGGTACTGATAACAATAGTAGTAGTAATATTAATAACTTTAATAATAATAATAAAAATAATAATAATAATAATAATAATAATAATAGAGATAATAAATTCTTTTTAAAAAAAAATCCATTTGACTGAAAGTTAAAAATAACTGAGGATTTGTGATTAGGCGCGAGGTGTTAGTAAAAGAAATAAAAAATGTAGGAAAGTATGCAAAAGAAAATATAGACGAGTTTGATGAGTTTTGTAAGATCTAAGTATTGTAGCTGGAAAATCATGTAAAGTCGACAAAGGATGCGGGGTTAGGATATTGCATAACGGAAATAAGTTAGGCATTTCGAAGTATGCGAGGTGTGCTCGGGTTACCAAAATGATGGCAGGCTGGAAGCGTGTGGTCAAGCATATGATTGAGACAAATGGTTAGGTACATGTCTTGCATATGGGTGATTGGCGTTAAGTTTGGGTAGGTTTTAGCAATAAGTGGTAACTGAATCTACCACAGATTGAAGCATATCAACGTTCCAAGGAAGTAAAGTGATGGGATTTACACATAATGTACAAAGGGTGTGTTTCTGTGTGAGGGTTTTCGGTTGGGTTTGGTTTGAGTTTCCAAGAATTGTGCTGGATTTGAATTGAGAATTACTATAGTGATGAATGTGGGTGTGGTTAAACGTGGTATGATTGGAATCGTGGAGGCCTTTTGCTTGCTAACTTGGGTTGTCAATTTGCGGGTTGAGCGCGACAAATTGGAAAACGAGATGGCGCGATACGAAACTTGAAGAATTCGCGTGACTTGGGACGTAAGTATGACACGACCAACAGATTTATCGAGATCAATCATAAGAATAAGTAAATAAATGAAATTGCATTAAACAAAATTCAAAATCAAAATTGAAATTCCTATGAGTAGTCATAGGTTTTCATATTTCAAGAAACGAAAAATCTCATAAATCATATGGAAAAAGTATTAAACTTAACAATAAATAGTGAAATCGATTTGAAAATCGAGGGTTTATGTACCACCATGACTTTTTAAGTTAAAACATAAGGGTAAATGAATATGGAAATAAGGTAATCGAATTGAAATTCGACCATTCATGTATCACCATGACCTTTCGAATTTTCAATTCTAAAATGTAGTAGTAAATAAATAAAATAATATAGTACTCAAATCGAAATTCAATCATTTATGTATCACCATAACTTTTTAAATTTTCAATTTTAAAACATAATAGAAAAATAACAAAGGAATCGTTTGAAATTCGGTTATTACTTTGCAAACTTTTAAAAGTTACAGCCATAAATGAGCGTATAAATAAAGAAAACGTGTCACAAAGCTTTTAAAACTTAACTATTCTCGTATAAAATGCGTAATTAAATCGAACCGAAAGCTGGGTTTTCGTGTACAGACTTCCAGTTAAAACACATTGTAAAACATAGAGGAGTGCAACAATATTCTTTTCACAAAGAGAACATGGTCGCGTTTGAAAACTTAAAGTTGTGATTAATATAGCGTTAAAAGTGGTATGCTTTGGCTTAATAGAGTTCATGCTCTTTCCTAACTCTCCAGGTAAGCAACCGGGTCCCGCGTCTGATTGGAATTTATACGCATTGCTTATCTTTATGTTTCAATAACCTTGGTGTCAAGAGTTTCGGAAAACAGGCACGTACCCCTTACAGTTTACTACATACCCACCTTATAGAACCATCATGAAGAAGAATAAATATCGGAACACCACAATAAAAATCAATAATTGAAAATGTTGGAAAACTCTTGTTTTTAGGCAAAAGCCTTGGACTTGTGTGTTGTAACATCCCGAAATTTCTGAAATAATACTTAATATATTAGTTGCGTCGGGTGAAGTAATTGAGATAGTGGATTAATAATAATAAATATAAAAGGATAAGTAGGCTAATTAAAGGGAATTAGTTATGGACCAAAAAGGAAATACGGGCTTTGAGCCATGGGCTTAAGGGAGTATAAATACCCCTTAAACCCTAATCCTTTCCATTTCCATCCATATTTCCCATCTTATTCTCTCCACACCCTAAAACACACACACATATTTCTATTTACGGCCGCAAGAGAGAAGAAGGGATCCGAGACCGAAATCAAGCCAAATATAGATAGATCTTCATATACAAGATAGATACAAGATCATAGTTCATAAACAAGCTAACCCGAAGCCTAAGAACACTTAAAGGTACGCGATTTAACCTTAAAGGTTACGTTTTTTATGAACGGTTTGCCATAAAACTTAACCCTAGGGTAGATCGGGTCTAGATGTTTCATAAAAATGCAAACTTGGTGTTAACGATGAACCTAATCAACTTGTTTCCTAAAGATCTACCTAAAATGGGTTTAAAATCAATAAAGCTTTAAGCTTTATACATAAAACGGGGTTTGAAAGTAATGAAGGTTCAAGCTTTATGCTAGACACGGATTGAATCTTGATAATGGGATGATATTGGACGATTAAACGGTTAAGGAAAGTTGGAATGGTGGTTAAAATTGTGATATGGGCTGGGAAACAGTTACCTGAGCTAGGGTAGAAATGATAAAATAGAAAAATGAGCTGAAAGCATCAGGTATGGGGTTTTTAGTGACCTGAGTTCCCGGTCACGAGTTCCCTGAGAGTTATCAGCCAGGATTTGAGGGTTTTCGGTCGGGTTCTTGGCCAACCCGAGTTTTCGGTTGCAATGGGTTTTCGGCCAAGATGGGTTCTCGGCCAACCCTAGTTTTCGGTTGCAATGGGTTTTCGGCCAAGATGGGTTCTCGGCCAGAACAAGTTCTCGACCAGGAATAGGGTTCTCTGCTGGTGTTAGTGCACGGTTTTGCGTCTAGAGTCTTTGTATTTATCGTTAATGTATATTTGATGATTTATGTAATATTTAATGTTTATTTTGAACTAGTTCATTAAGTTTAAGTCTAGTTCGCTAGGGTTGTTAGCGAACTAAGGCTAGTTCGTTAAGTTTAAGTCTAGTTCGCTAGGGTTGTTAGCGAACTAAGGCTAGTTCGTTAAGGTTAAGTCTAGTTTGCTAGAGATGTTAGCGAACTAAGACATTATTATGTATTCCCTCCTGATTCGTTAGGGGATGTTAACGAATCAGGAGGCGGTTCGTTATGATAAATTATATAACGAAGGGGAAGCTGGTTCGCTAGGGGATGTTAGTGAACCAGGTCGCCTTGTAATTAAGTTTTTGAGAAAAAGTTTTGGAGAGTAATAACATTATTCAGAAAAGATACTCTCTCTCTCTCAAGCTTCATATTAACGTTATTGATAATATATATACATATACATAACATTAAATCAAGGGTAATTATGAGATAGATCTGTAACAGTGGTAATTGAATAATTAAGAGATCTGTGATCTGTGTTATTGTTATCGACTGCTAGATCCGGGAACCAACAAGTGGTATCAGAGCCCTTGGTGCTCGTTACACTTGATTTGGTGTTAATTGTTATTATTATTAAGTTTTTCAGTTTGTGTTTGATTTTGAATCAATTGGTGTTTGAATTGATTGAATTATGGAAAAATTGGTTTGAATTCGTGTTGGTTAAGGTATTGTTGAGGTTTGGATTGGACGAATTGAGATTTGGATTGGATTTGTGTGTTTTGGTATAAGTCCGAAAACAGGGGTTTGTTTTGATCAAATTGGTTTGGTTATTTGTGTTAATTGGTTACGTGGTAATGAGCATTGGATTCGGATTTGGTCTACGAGTATATTGGTAGTTTATTTGTGAGTTTTGGTTGAGAAACGAAGTAGTATTACAGATTTGGTACTTCTGGGATTCTGGGTTAATCTTCAACATTTCTGGAAAATTTGTTTAAAGTTTTGAAGATTTGAAGATGAATGCGATTCGTTATCTTCTTCATGGTGATTCGCTATATGTTTCACTGTGATTCGTTATCAACAGTGCTAATTCGTTATCTTATTCGTTAGCCAATTCGTGTGAGTTATTGATTCGTGTTATCTAGTTCGTTAACTAGATTAACTGATTCGTGAGACACGTGTTCTTCTTGGGATTTGTGTCATAACAACCTTTGCCACGTGGCATAAGGTGTCAGAGTTTGTTACAAACGGTTGTAACAACCTGATTCGTTATAGTATAATTCGCTACTGTGTTGATTCGCTATCAACTGTAGCTGATTCGTTATCTTAATTCGCTAAGTTTATTTTGGCGATTCGTTATTAATTAATATCTGATTCGCTAAACTAATCTTGGTCAATTCGTTAATTTGACTTGGTCAATTCGTTTGGTCAATTCGTTAAGTTGACTTGTGATTCGTTAAACCTTCATCACATTCATTATCTGTTTCGCCATTTGGGTGATTCGTTAATTCTATTTGTGATTCGTTAAGTTGACTCGTTAAGCTGATATTTAATTCGCTAAAACACTCACCTCATTCGTTAAGACTTGATTCGCTACACTATTCACAGTTCGTTATACTTGTTCATTGATTCGTTAACCACAGTTTGTAGTTCGTTATAACTGTTCACATCTTTTAAACTTGTGAATTTATTTGTCAAATATGGCTGGTATGTATGCATTGGCGTCTCAGAACATGTTGATGCAACAGATGTTGCAACTTGATACCTAGATAGGTTCACATTCTAAATGTCCGAGATTGATGAAGTTCAGTGACTTTGCCAAGTGGGAACCTCGGTTTCGTGCACATTTGGGATCTATTCATCCTGACTGCTCATACTGTCTTGATGAAGTTTATGTTGCACCAATGATTGGTGTTGATACTATTGGGTATACTCCTAAAGCCGTTTCTCAATACTCACAAGAAGAGAAGAAAGCTTTAGAAATCGAGATAAAAGCATATTCTACTTTGACTATGGAATTACCAGAAAATATCTTTCATCAAGTTGGTAGTATCAAGAGATGTGCGTCTTTATTTCAACATCTACGTATGAGAAGCACGGGAAACACTGCTGAAAGTAAGAAAGTGATGCTCAAGTTTCAATTTCGAAACTTTAATTTATTGAAAGGAGAAACAGTTGAAGAGATGACTACAAGATTTAGTCATTTAATTGCTAAAATGGACAAGATGAAAATGGAAATTTCTGAAAGAGATAAAATTGACACTATTAAAAGTGTGCTTCCAAGTTCCTACTCAACATTTCTAATGGTTTTGAAAGAGAATGATTATTTTCTGAATGAAGACTTGACGGCACTTGAATTCCTACAAAAGATCGAAGCTAGAGAATATGATCTTAAGTGTCAAAAATTCTCCAAAGAAAATCAAGATCCAGCTCTCTATGGTGGAAGTATGCCTCTTAGTTCAACAATCTCTCCAATCACTGCTTTTCTTACTCACGCGGCATGTGAAAAAGAATCAACAGTGTTTAATGATCCAAAAGTTTGTTTTTACTCTGCTGATAATTTGGGTGGTTCTGGAAGTTCAACTAATACAAATTCATTTGCTACACCACCTAGTGTTAATATGAAGGAAGCTGAGCAAAACTTTGCTTTTCAGACAGCTTTTATGTCTTCATATGAAAACTTGGTGAGTAGTAAAATTGCCACAAGTGATTTAACAGATGAGGACTATGATCAGATAGATCCAGATGATCTAGAAATCATGGATTTGAAATGGAACATGGCGATGATTGTTCGTAAAGTTAAAAGATTCATGCAGAGAACTGGAAAAGATATTCCAGCTTTAAACAAGAAGTTGGGTTTTGACAAATTAAAAGTAAAGTGTTATAATTGTCAAGAATTTGGGCATTTCGCGAAGGAATGTGATAAGCCAAGGAAAGAATACACTGGACCTCGTGGTCAAAGTCAAAATGCTTCTTCACGACGAGGAAGTGATGCTGAAAAGAAACCATCTTCTGTTACAACACAAGCAATGTTAGCAGATGGTAATGATTGGTCACAACGGTTACTATGCAATGATGTTCAAGCAAATTTGGCTATGTTTGGGTTACATGAAGATTGTCAAGATGCTACTGGTAGTGAGATGTCTTCCGATAATGATACTGGATCTGATTCTGACGACTCTTGCGACAAGCCTTCTGAATCAATGTTTGCTTGCATGGCCAAGATCAATGAGGTTAGTAATTCTATTTCTACTACTTCATGTGTTAAAGTATTATGTGTTGACTGTGAATCTAACAAATCTAAGTTAGAAGCATTGAAAAATCAAAATGATAATCTTATAAGAGAAATTGCTTCTCTTAAAGATACTTATCGACAATCTCTTGAATCTCAAATGAGATCTCGAGAAAAGATTGAAGCATTGTCGACAAGTAACCACGATCTCAAAGCCGAGTTATCTGTGAAAATGACCATTAATGATCAAAAGTTTCAAGAAATCTTGAAACATCGTTCTAAGATAACTGAGCTTGAGAATGAGGTTCTTGAGTTGAAAAACAGACTGGGGAAATTTATAAATTCATCGTTTCTGTTGAATGAAATTATTGAAGTATCTGGGAAACAAAAAGATTCCAAGAAAGGTATTGGTTTTGTTGAAATTCCACCACCTTTTCAGAATGATTATAAAATTAATCCTTTTGCAAGAAAAGAAGAAGATTTGATTCAAAAAGAATATGTGATTTCTGAAAAACCTAAAATGGTTAAACCTGAAATTGTCAAACCCCAAGTTGCTCCTCCGAAACCTCATGTGGAAAGTACAAAGGTCTTTGTTGAAAACATTGATAAAGTGATTATTGAAGATGTGCTTGAACCTGAGATAATACACAAGAATAAGAACATTCCTAGTTCTAATCATATTCTTTGCGAACCTCAAGAGTTTGAGGAAGTTGTGTATGGTTCATTCAAGTCTCAGATGAACAAGGAAGAAACTGTGAAAACTAAACCAGTGAGGACAAAGAAGTCAGTTAAACCAAAGATTTCTGACGAGGACTTAATGCGTTTCATTAATCCTCCAAGTTGTAAGTCTTCTTCTGCTAGAGTTTTTAAGTTAAAGGGAATGGATACGATGTTCACTGAAAATGATATTCCAATAAGTATCATTAAACCTGAACTAATTGAAAGTGTTTTTGTCAATGAAACTTCAAAAATTCAAGAACTTGAACGTGTGTATGCTCAAACAAAAACATCAGTTCAATCTGATCCATTGACTAAGGCTAAACAATTTTTAAATCAAGCTAAGAAGATTAATTTTGTGAAGTCAACTGGAACAGACACACTAAAAAGCTTTTCGAACAGTTCTAATTTAGATTTTTATTTAAAGAAGAAATCTGAATTATCTGATGAGTTTGCTAAGAGCATGACTAAAAATTTGAGTCATCATCAATCATCGGCATCATTTATTCCAATTACTTCAAAACATCATCATGTAGACATGCGAACTTGTTTTTTATGCGGTCAACAAGGTCATGTTTTGAGGAATTGTAGTCAGCAGAACTATCAGAATCTTCATCCTTTTAACAAGGACAAATCTAAACCAATTCCAGTGGTCAAGGAGATTCTGAAACGACCGGTGTCGTATGCTGATGATACTCATATTTTGTTCTCTGATGTGAATTCTCGGAAGATTCTTCATGTCAATGAGACACACGGTCAAGTGAAACCAAAATTCATTCCAACTGAACCTCTATGTCAAAACAAAAATTCAAACATTGTTCAGGCAGCTTACTTAAGACGAAAGTCTAGGAAGCCGGTAACTTATTCACAAGTGGCTGAACAACAATTGAAATTTGTTAAAGTTAATGATCAAAGAGAAAACCAAAAGGTGCCCAAGACTGAGGCCTGGGCTGCCTTTTTGAACTAATCATTTTTGTTTGTGTGTAGGGTTCATCCAAGACCATTTCTGGTGAAAACTGGATCATGGATAGCGGATGTTCTCGTCATATCACCGGGAATCTCAACCTATTAACCAACGTAAGAAATATTCAAGGGGGTTATGTAGCGTTTGCTGGAATTCTGGGGGCATGATCACACAAGAAGGTGAAGTTTCAAATGGTCACATTACGTTTGAGAAAGTGAATTATTGTGACAAGGTTGATCATAATTTATTGAGTGTATCGCATATTTGTGATAAAAAGTACACTACGATATTTACTGACAAAGAGTGTCTTATCTTGAAACCGGGTTATGTTATTCCCGAGGACATGGTTGTCATGCGATCACCACGATCAAATGATATTTATGTTTTAAATATGAATTCTAAGATATCAACATCGATTGAAACATGTTTTGTCTCTAAAGCAACTGAGAAAGACTCGATTCTATGGCATCGTAGAATGGGTTACATACATGTCAGAAAGATGAATTATTTAATGGCAAATGACTTAGTTGAGGGTGTCTCGTTAAAGAATTTTAAGTTACCTGATCACTGCGTTGCATGCAAAAAGGGCAAGCAGAAGAAGAAGATACATCCCTCTAAGTTGTTGAATTCCATTGATACTTCTCTTGAACGACTTTATATGGATTTGTTTGGTCCAGCGAATCGTGCGAGTATTTCTGGAGACTGGTATTGTCTTGTAGTGACAGATGATTATTCAAGATATTCATGGGTGTTATTTATGAGGTCAAAAGATCAAACACCGGTTTTGGTACAAAACCTTATTACTAAGATCGAATCACTATATAAACAAAAGGTGAGGAGAATCCGAAGTGATAATGGTACTGAATTCAAAAACACTATATTGGATTTCTTTTGTATTCAAAGGGGAATTTACCGAAAATATAGTGCACCTTATGTACCTCAACAAAATGGTGTTACTTAAAGGAAAAATAGAACTCTTATTGAAGCTGCACGTACAATGCTCGCTGATTCAAAGCTTCCTGTTCAATTTTGGAATGAGGCAGTGAATACAGCTTGTTATACGCTTAATCGGGTTCTAACAGTGAAACGACTCAAGAAAACAAGCTACGAGATCTTAAATAATAGAAAACCTAATTTAAAGTACTTGGAACCATTTGGGTGTCCGTGTACAATGTTGAAGAAGGATTCGGGTAAATTTGAAGAAAAAACTATCGAAGGGTATTTCTTGGGATATGCATCTCCAAAGAAAAGGGTTTTTAACTTCACATCTGCCTGTGTTGAAGAATGGTACCATGTGGACTGTGAAAAGTACACAACTCCTCATCAAGGGAAAGGTCCAGACTGGATGTTTGACTACGATAGTTTATTTATTTCTTTTACTCATTCGACTAAACATATCGATGAAGATCTGGTTCGAGCATACTTTGAAGATCATTTGGCAATTCCAAGATTCTCAAGTTCTAATGAAGTTGAAGCTCAACCAGATGCTCCAACTGAAGAATCTCAAGTTGTTTCTCCAGTTGCTATTGATAATGTTTCTACTTCTTCTGATGATGATCAAGCTGAAATTCAAGTTATTGATCTTGACAGTGATAATGATTCATCTCCCGAGTTGGGTGAACATTACACTAACTTATTTGATATGTTATTGTTCCTGAGAATCCCACTCTTCGGATTCATGGATATCATCCACAGGAAAATATCATTGGAGAACTTGATGTGGGTGTTCGTACACGTCATCAAGTTTCTTCGTCAAGTGACAATAACATATTATGTGCTTACACTAATTTACATTCTTCGGGAATCGTGAATGTTGCTAAATTCAATTGCTTTCTATCTCAAGTTGAGCCAACTACAGCTCGAAAGACACTTGAAGATCCTTCTTGGGTAGAAGCTATGCAAGAGGAATTACAGCAGTTTGCACGATTGGGTGTTTGGCATTTAATAGACAAACCTGCTAGAGTCAAGAAAGCTATTCCGACTAAGTGAGTAATTAAGTGTAAGAAGGACGATCGAGGGGTGATTGTCAGAAACAAAGCACGTCTAGTGGTGCAAGGTTTTCATCAGCAAGAGGGTATTGATTACACAGAGGTATATGCTCCAGTTGCAAGATTAGAGTCGATTCGAATCTTCCTGGCTTATGCAGCTCATAAGAATATCAAGGTCTATCAAATGGATGTTAAAAGTGCTTTTCTCAATGGTGAATTACACGAGGAAGTGTTTGTCCAACAACCACCTGGTTTTGAAGATCCTGATTATCCAGATCGTGTTTACCGATTAAACCAGGCACTGTATGGTCTACATCAAGCCCCGAGAGCTTGGTATGGCACGCTCGCCGGCCATCTGACTACTAATGGCTTCAAACGAGGAACTGTTGACTGCACTTTATTACATAAAACTGTTGGTGATGATCTTCTTCTAGTCCAGATTTATGTTGACGATATTATTTTTGGGTCTACAAACGACACATTGTGTAAGGAGTTCGAGAAGTCAATGCAAACAAAGTTCGAGATGAGCTCGATGGGAGAGATGAATTTCTTTTTAGGGTTGCAGGTTCACCAGTCTGCTCACGGAATTTTTATTCACCAGACTAAGTATCTGAATGACGTCTTGAGCCGATTCAAGATTTCTGCCGGAAAAATCCCTTCTACTCCTCTTCCAGTAGGGCACAATTTATCACCGGATGAATTGGAGGATTCCGTTGATCCTACTCTATTTCGTGCCATGATCGGTTCTTTAATGTATTTAACGGCTTCTCGCTCTGATATTATGTTTGCTGTTTGTCTTTGTGCTAGGTACCAAGCTAGTCCCCGAGTGACTCACCTGGCAGCGGTCAAGCGTATTTTGCAATATCTATGGGGAAATCCAGACATTGGGTTGTGGTACTTCAAGGATATTACTTTCGATCTTACCGCCTACTCAGACTCAGACTATGGAGGATGCAAGATCAATTTCAAATCAACGACTGCAGGATGTCAATTCTTAGGAAACCGGCTTGTTTCCTGGCAGTGTAAGAAGCAGACAACGGTCTCCACTTCAACCGCCGAAGTGAGTATGTTGCAGCCTCGTGTTGCTGTTCCCAGGTTTTGTGGATACAACAACATCTTCGCGACTACGGTTAGAAGTTTCTTACTACTCTTATTTTGATTGATAATTCTGCTGCTATTAGTATCACCAAGAATCCCGTACAACATTCTAAAACGAAACATATCGAAATTCGATATCATTTTATACGGGATTGTTATGAAAAGAAATTAATTGATCTTGAGAAAGTACATACTGATTTTCAAAAAGCCGATCTGTTTACTAAAGATTTTGACAAAACGCGTTTTAAATTTTTGCTTAATTTAAACAGATTGAAGACCCTCGTTGATATCCTTAAACAAGGATGACTATCTTTATTTTCTGTAATTTCTTTCTTTTAAAATTTATTTTGGTTTTAGGGTGTGAAAATCTAGAAAAATACAAAAAGATTGTGTTTTCGTTTGTATAGATAAAATCCAAAAACATTAAATTTTTCAAAATTCAAAAATATTGTGATTTCTGTTCTTTAATGTTTTTCCTTTAAATATTTAGAAAAACCAAAAACATTTTAAAATTTTGAAAAACCAAAAAGAATGTGATTTATGTTTTGTACAGAAAAATTCGAAAATCCAAAAAGATTGTAATGTTTATTTTGTTTATAAGAAAATTGAAAAAGACAAAAATAATGTGTTTTTAAAGTTTGTACAGAGAAAAACCAAAAAGATTTTTGCAGACGTTTTTAGATTATTTTCTCGCTGAAAATTACGTCGGTTATTTAAGTTTATGAAGCATGCTTGTATGTCTTGGTCCTATAATTCACTCGTGAATTGAAGGTTAGCCATTTATTTATTTACTTAAGTTAATTGGGGCGATTAAATTTATCTTTTCTTTATTTTTTGCTCCTCAAAATTTTTGAGTTTTTGAAGCAAAAAGAGAACATGATAGTACATTGTTTATCTTGACCCCAAGTTCAGCAAAAAGTAAGCTTAAAAGACTGTGTGCTTAATTGCATTGGTGCATTGGTAGGTCTTAAAACAACCCAATAGAGTAAAGTATGTGATATAAATATAAAGAAACGCCAAATTGAAAGGGGTGTTAGTCTCTAGCAAAAGTCTCGGTGAGGATGGCAGAAATGTAATAACCAGTCATACTCAAGCCTTATATTTGTTGATCACCAAAAACAAAATAAAGCAAATAACAAGCGTTAAGATTCTGGACACTGTGAGTCTTTATGCGGCTTAACCATCTGGGTATTCATAAGCATGAATATTTCACTCGCCTTCTAGAGCAAACCCAAAGTCATTAAACTTGATCACCGCTGTACTTCGTACAATTTAAATTACTGACTTGATCAAAATCTGCTGTTAGTCATACAATTGTTCCTCCCTTGCGTGCGTCTTAATACCATTAAGAAACGGACCCCAGGGGATACAATGTATGTAAGCCGACAGATGGACTCGTGCATACTCACTCGCAGTAAAGGAAACTTGATGTATTGCTCAAAATTTCTACAATTGGTATCAAAATTTTTGATCAACAATATAATGGTTTAAGTCAAGTTGGGGTGATTTGGCAAAAATCAAATTAAACTTGAACCGAGATTAGAGGCTGATAGTTTCTGATATTCTGTTGTCACACCCCGACTAGGTAGTTGCGGAAGCGTAATACGGGAATGTAACAGATAACACTGGTATCAACAACATTGTTTATAAAGAAAATTCAACAGCTAATTTACATCATATCACATGGGTAGGTACTATGTTTACAAACTAGGTGAAAAACACATAACCGGTTTACGAGCTTCTTAAACAGTATTATATCAGCGTCTATTCACAGCTATTCAACTTGTCTTTCTAACACCAAGCATGTAAGCAAATCATTCCACTTTTGCTTTACCTGAAAAGCATGTTAAAACGGGTCAACTACGTCTAGTTGGTGAGTTTCAAGTTTCACGAGTATCAATGAAATCAGTTCACAAGTTCGTAAAGTTTACAGTGTGTATGTATAAATGTCTGTGTATGATGCATTATACTAAGCCACAAGTGAAACCGAAACGAGCTATACTGCATGGCCTCTCCTGCCCATGCACTCCTGTTGGCATTTAACAGCCAATTTGCCCCATGTATGTACTATGTCTAACACCACATAGCAGTATGTAAATATATAATGACAATGTGCAACTGGTTTTTACATATGTTCCGGCTTACCCCACCGGCTCTGTCACAGTTGGGTTTGTCAAACCGATAGTACTATCCACACGCCACCGGCACGAAGTTAATCACTTGTGTTTGTGGGGACTTGTCAAGTGTTAGTACTTAGATAATCCACATCATCACACGTTTTCAAGTATATCAGTATATGTAAACATGCTTTTCACCCCAAAAGTTCGTAAAACAGTTTAGAAAGTGGGGATCGTGAAACTCACCTTATCGTAGTTCGCACAGAAATCACGTATCAAATAGTCAGATGTCTCGTTTATAGCCTGATTCCTATAAACGGTATCGTATTGTTATTACTAATACAGTGTTTAAGCTAAGTCGGGCTGTATAGATAATCTGGGTATAGCTGTTAGGCCTAGAACATGACCATAGTCTTAGATTGTGACGTTGTGTACTATGAAATGTTTAAAACTGGATTTGGCTCAGTTTCACCGTTTTCCGAGCCTAGCTCAGTTGATCGTTTATACGTTTCGGGATTAGGTAAGATCACATAAAACTTAAGTAAATATATTGATTGATAAAATGATTTGATTTATGAAAGAATTTTAAAGTTTCGGTGTCTGGTTTGATTGCAGGGTTCGTTTCCGTTTTTACACGGTTTTGATTATACAAAACGCGCACAATTCACCCGAATTGTCCGGAGTTTTCGTAAAAAGTTTGTTTTTATCAATATCATTCAAAAATATGATATTTGACTACTTTTGATATTTTGACATACCAGTCAGTCCGTTAAACACAAAACTGCCGGTTTCGTTAAAACAATTATAATTTAAATCTTTGATAAATCATAACTAAATATGTAATTATATATAAATTATGTAAATTTTTGTAAAAATACATTAAGACATGGAGAATTTTATAAAAATGTTTTCAGAAATTTTATGATTATTTATTTATTTATAAAAATTCATTTAATAGGTTATAATCATGTAATAAATGGCCCGTTTATATCAAACGACCTCTGAAAAATCCGATAATTTTTACCAATGGCCTTAATGTCATTACATAGCCCCTTCAAAATTTCCAGAACCTAACTCTTTTGACAAAATGCCTTTTTGTGTGTTTTTCGGCTGTTAAAATTTGGTTAAGCCATGATCGCACAAACCATACTTAGACATTTCCAATGATTCCCAAACTTTACCAGTGATCTTACCATCCCATATCAAACTTCAAAACCAAGTTTCATAATTTTTCAATATGTTTAGCTATTTTTCCCAAATAAACGCTCATAAACGGGAATAAATTCACCAAATATTCTCCGTTTATCGAAAACTTACCAAATTTGAACAGGGACTCATTTATATGATCCCTAATGTCCCTGCAAATTTTCACAATCTAACAACAAGCACGTCACAACCTAATACTAAACAGCCCCTAAACGAGTATTACGGGTTTACCTTGTCGGTTTTCGATGAATTTTGCTAGCTTAAACGACTTTCCGGGTCTCGGGTTGCAAACTCAGTATATCTACATATCATATAACATCAAACCAAGCATAAATCATCCATGTAAAAGCCTTGATAATTAGGGTTTCGGTTTTGGGTTCAAACCGAACTTTCTAACCGTAAAAACGTTGTATTCATGTTCTAATCCGCGTTTTTGACCAAAAAAGTATATGTTCCTGGTTTGTAAACATGTTTAACATCAAAACATAATTTTACTTGCTTTTTAGGGTTTTTGGATGGTTAAACATGTTTAAAACTAACTAAAACATGTTTATATGTTAATTATATGTATCAAGCTTTGTTAAATCTTTATAAACTTTGATCTTACCTTAGGGTTTTTGAAAGGGAATTGAGAGAACAGAGGCTAGAGCTGCTGGACTTCAAAAGGTTTGAAAGTTAAAATGAATAGCACTAACTTAGGATTGAAGTTATATAAAAAAAATAATGTGTATTATGGTGGCAGATTCCGATCGGCACTTTTAGAAGCCCCTTAATGGGCTGTTTTGGCCCATTTAACTATTCATACAAGCCCAAACATGAAAAGCCCACTTTAAATTTAGTTCGGGTTCGGTTTTTCGAAAGAAAATTAATTCGGGTATGAGAAATAACGCAAAAACGAGTGTTTTTCAGCTTATTTTTGTAAAATAAGAAAAACGTACTGACTCGTTGTAAAATTCCAAAATATTTTCACGGATTGCTTAGACATGTCATATAAGTGTTTTATAAATCTTTTTCGGCTTAACGGATGCTGCAATGCTTGTTTTGATATTAACGATTGCGTTTAAGCTTATAGCGTATCGATAAACGAAACCTTTTTCGTTTAAAGAGTTTTAAACGTACCGGGGCCTAAATATCAATATGTTAGCCTCTATAATATATATATAACTCGTATATGACCCCTCAGTATGTATACGGGTCATATTTAGTATCGGTCGGTTACTCGTTTAAGCACTACGAATTAACCGATTTATCGTTTACTTGTTACGTAATGAATATAGTGTACCTCGTTTTATCATGAATGTCACATTCTCCCCCCGTTAAGAAATTTCGTCCCCGAAATTTAATGTGTCATCGGTTTTCTAGGGAACAGGTGTGGGTATTTCTTTCGGAATTCGTCCTTTCGTTCCCAAGTATATTCGGGTCCTTGTTTTGAATTCCACCGAACTTTTACCAATGAAATTTTGTTATGTCGTAACTGTTTGGTTTTCCCGTCTACAATTTCTACCGGTTCCTCTACGAAGTTGAGTTTTTCGTTGATCTGAACATCTTCCAGTGGTACTATTGTCGTTTCATCAGTCAAACACTTTTTCAGATTCGATACATGAAACACGTCATGAATAGTGCTCAGTTCTAAGGGTAGTTTTAATCGGTAACCTACGGGACCAATTTTTGCAATAATCTCAAAAGGTCCGATGTATCTCGGGGCTAGTTTACCAGTCTTTCCAAACCTTATAACACCCTTCCATGGCGATACTTTTAAAAATACCTTATCACCTATTTCAAAAGATAACGGTTTTCTGCGAACATCGGCATAACTCTTTTGTCGGTCACGGGCAGCTTTCAATTTTTGTTTAACCTGGTGAATCTTATCAGTGGTTTCCTGAATTAAATCGGATCTTGAAATTTGAGTATCACCCACTTCTGTCCAACATAGTGGTGATCTACATTTTCGCCCGTATAGAGCTTCATACGGTGCTGCTTGTATACTACTGTGATAACTGTTATTGTAAGAGAATTCAATGAGCGGGAGGTGTTGATCCCAAATCCCTTTGAAGTCCAGTACACAAGCACGAAGTAAATCTTCTAAGGTTTGGATGGTTCGTTCGGATTGACCATCAGTTTGGGGATGGTAAGCCGTACTTAGGTCGATTCGGGTTCCCAAGGCTTCTTGTACTGCTTGCCAGAAATGTGAAGTAAAGTGACTGTCTCGATCGGAAATAATCGAAAGAGGTACTCCGTGTCGAGATACTATTTCATCAATGTAAATTTGAGCAAGTTTTTCGGTGGTGTAGTTGTTACGGATGGGAATAAAGTGTGCGGATTTGGTTAATCGGTCCACAATTACCCAAATTGCGTTGTGTCCTCGAGAAGTTTTAGGAAGGTGTGTCACAAAGTCCATGGTAATTTGTTCCCATTTCCATTGTGGGATTTCGGGTTGTTGTAACATTCCCGAAGGTTTTTGATATTCCGCCTTTACCCTTGCACATGTTGCACATTTACTTATATACACGGCTATATCCTTTTTCATACCAGGCCACCAGTAAAATTCTTTAACATCCTTATACATCTTATCAGCACCTGGATGAATAGAATATTTGGATTTGTGTGCTTCATCAAGTATCAGCTTTCGGAGTTTATGAAGCGTTGGAATCCAGACCCGGTTTTTGTAATAATATACTTCATCAATTTTCTTCTCAAAATTCCTTTCATTTCCATGTAGTTCTTCTTTTTCTAGTTGATCTGCCTTCAAGGCCTCATCTTGTGCAACGCGAACTTGTTCGGTTAGGCTACTTTGAACAATCATTCCGAGTGCTCGTACCTTTAATGGTCTGATTCTGTCTTTTCGGCTTAAAGCATCAGCTACTACGTTGGCTTTACCCGGATAGTATTTAATCTCACAATCATAATCATTTAACAGTTCTACCCATCTCCTTTGTCTCATGTTTAGCTCTTTCTGATCGAATATGTGTTGTAGGCTTTTGTGATCAGTATAGATGGTACATTTAGTGCCATACAAGTAATGTCTCCAAATCTTCAATGCAAAGATAACTGCTCCCAATTCCAAATCATGGGTCGTATAATTCTTTTCATGTACTTTTAATTGTTGGGAAGCATATGCTATTACTTTCTTTCTTTGCATCAGTACGCATCCTAAACCTTTACGAGATGCGTCACAATATACCACCAATTCATCAGTTCCTTCTGGAAGGCTTAATATTGGAGCCTCACATAACTTCTGTTTTAACATTTGGAAGGCCATTTCTTGTTCTTCTCCCCATTCATATGCTCGATCTTTTTGAGTTAGGAGGGTTAGAGGTTGTGCAATACTTGAAAAATTTTCAATGAATCTTCTATAATACCCGGGTAGTCCTAAGAATTGACGAATTTCTCTTGGTGACTTAGGCACTTGCCAATTCTTAATGGCCTCAATTTTACTTGGGTCTACTTGGATCCCTTGGTGGTTCACAATGTGTCCCAAAAACTGTACTTCTTGTAGCCAAAACTCACATTTGGACAACTTTGCGTATAACTTCTCTTGCCTCAATAATTTTAAGATTTCCCGCAAATGTTGTTCGTGTTCCTCCTTACTTCTCGAATATATCAAAATGTCATCGATAAACACTATCACAAACCTGTCAAGGTAAGGTTTGCAAATTCGGTTCATGAGGTCCATAAACACTGCAGGTGCGTTTGTCAACCCAAACGGCATAACCAAGAATTCATAGTGACCATACCGAGTTCGGAAAGCTGTTTTTGGTACGTCTTCTTCCTGAATTCTTACTTGATGATAACCAGATCTAAGATCAATTTTTGAAAAATACTTCGCACCTTGAAACTGATCAAACAAGTCATCAATTCGAGGTAAGGGGTATCTATTCTTTATAGTCACTTTATTCAATTCCCGGTAATCAATACACATTCGAAAACTCCCATCCTTCTTCTTTACAAACAACACTGGTGCTCCCCACGGTGAGTAACTAGGGCGAATAAAATCCCTGTCCAGTAATTCTTGTAACTGGTTGGACAGTTCTTGCATTTCAGAAGGCGCAAGTCTATAAGGTGCCTTAGCAATGGGTGCTGCTCCCGGTATCAAGTCAATACGGAATTCAACCTGTCGGGTCGG
Source organism: Bidens hawaiensis (assembly GCF_021521415.1). Lineage (NCBI taxonomy): Eukaryota > Viridiplantae > Streptophyta > Magnoliopsida > Asterales > Asteraceae > Bidens > Bidens hawaiensis. The sequence goes on along the minus strand of NW_027491019.1, from coordinate 5,505,857 downwards.
TGGTAAACCAGGCAACTCATCGGGGAATACATCTGAATACTCGTGTACCACTGGGATGTCTTCCATTCGTTTTTCCTCGGGTTCCTTAACTGTTACACTCGCCAAGTATAAAGTACAACCTTGGCGTAAATATCTCAATGCCTTAAGTTGAGATATGAGAGGCAGTACCGTACCAGATTTCTCACCTTGAATAATCATAGCCTCATCATTCGAAAGAGGTATTCTGACGGTCTTATCCTTACAGACAATTTCAGCTTTATACTTAGATAGCCAGTCCATACCGACTATAACATCGAAACTTCCCAATTCTACTGGAAGTAAATCAATAAGGAATGGGTGGTCGTTTAGGATAAGGGAACAGTTTCGGGCTATTCGGTTAACAAGTATAGACTTACCGTTAGCGAGTTCTATAGTATATGGTTTTGTTAGTTCACTAACCGGCATATTTTCTAAAGGTAAGAAATTAACAGATACGAAACTTCTATCGGCGCCCGTATCAAACAAAACTGAAGCATACTGACCCGAAACTAAGAATGTACCTGTCACCACATTCGGATCATGACGCGCTTCACCCGGTCCTAATACAAACGCGCGTCCCTTAGCTGCATTGGAGGTTGATGCTTGTGCTTGGTTCTGCCTTCTCACTGTACCAGGGTTCAAATTGGGGCAGTATCTCCGAAAATGTTCCGTACTGCCACATTTATAACATGTATGAGGGTTCATTGTAGATGGAGTTTGCTGATTAGATTGTTGTCGGATTGGTTGGTGACTAGGTGTTTGTGAACGACGAGGTTGGGTTGTTTGAAACTGTCGGTTTGAAGTATTCATTATTGTTCTACCACTTGGGGCATTATGCCCAATATTTCCGCTTCTCTGACATATGATCGTTCGACAATTTCCAGTATGATGAAAATTACACTTTCCACACTTCGGAAATGACCCCTTGTATGTATCATGTTTCATGTCGAAACTGGTCATAGCATAGTCCTGAGTTGTAGGGCATATTCGTTTATTCTGAGATTTCACTTGTGTTCTAGGGGTATAACTAGTTCGTTTCAAACTAGATGATTCTCCTGGAACTCTTAATACACCATTTCTTGTAAGGTCAAAAGTAACGACGCTGGCTTGTAACACGGCACTCTCTAAAGTTGGGTGGGCTGCGGAATAGACTATACTTCTCACAGCTGGGGTCAGTCCCCAAATATAACGCTCAATGCGCTTGAATTCCGGAATAATTGACCATGGTACCAAACGAGTCAATTCAATGAAACGATTTGTGTAACTTCGATGATCAGTGCCTCTCATTTCCAAATTCCAAAGTTCGTGTTCTAATTTCAGGATCTCATCTCTTGGGCTAAATTGTTCTAACATGAGGGTTTTAATTCAGTCCATGACATACGATTAATAGCATCTTGTCCCCTTATTTGGACTACCGTGTTCCACCACATCAGCGCTTGGTCTAGAAACATACTGGTAGCATATTTGACCACGCGGTTCGGTGGACACTCACTGATATTAATTACTGATTCGGTCTTTTCTATCCATTCGACCAGTCCGCCAGGTCCTTCAATACCCTTAAACTCAATCGATTTACATGATGTAAATTGTTTGTATGAGTACTCCTGACGCGGGGGTTCTCGGTTATTATTATTGTTATTATCGGTATTGGTCCGAGTATTATCACTATTAGTTGTGTTAACAACCGGTACAGGGTTTGGGTTCGGGATATTATCAGGGTGCATAACAGGTTCTGGGTTCCCAGTGACATTCATAGTTGGGAGAGTGTTATTATTATTTATGACATTATCAGTATTCACCGGGGTAGTAACACCCGGGGCTACATTAGTGTCCGGCGGAGGTGTATTAACAGTGGCCGTGGTGGTGCTCGTAGGTTGATTAACAGTATTGTTAGCACGTATGCCTGCAGTGACTTGTGTTACAATTGTTGGTATCACTGCTTGTAGTTGACGAGCAATCATTGCGGCCACTTCCGCCTCAGACAAAGGGTTTGTTTTCTTCGAGGCCATTCTATAGAATAATCAATTATATAATAATCAATATTGTTTCACTATGATCAACACAACTTTACGGTATTACACTTTCCCAACACATAACTATGCCAAAGAAAACACGTTTGTATTAATTATAATCATTACTGTACATATGCATCCAAAATTAGCGCATAGGCTTAACCTGGTATAGGCCAGCGCTTGTATATGCATATCAAAATTTGTCACCAAGTGACATGTAGACTTAACCCGATAAGGGCCAGTGCTTGAAATAGTACTAAACCACAAACAACTCCCAAGTCAGCCCAACACGCTGTAACAAAATGCTGCTTGGGATATCAAAAGACTATATACATACGGCTAAACTACTATGTCCTATCCGTTCTTTGCAACATGGAACCACAACCAAACAACAGCAGCCACTAGGGCCGCATTAACCGCTAAGCATACTCCCAGTAGTATCATTGCCCGATCCTGACGCCCGTGGCTGTGAGCACTGGTTCTTTGCACAATTCTGATTTCTTGCTGCATGTACCGCATGTGATCTTGCATATCATATCTATGCAGGTTTAGGTTATTTATCAAATGTGATTGTTCTAAAAGCTGATCAGTTGCTAAACCAAACCATGCTGAATCAGAATGACGAGGTTGCTCGGGTACCGGGGCGGGTAAACCCCAAGTAGGAATAGGTATCTCAGTGACCTGGACACGTGATGTTTCTCCCCTATGGTACGTAGATCGAGGTGGGAAAGAAGTGTGCTCAGGTGGACGCACTGAAATGCAAGCGGTCTGACGGTTTCTAATAGTGGGTGGGGGTACTGGTGTATGCTGTACAGGTGGAGTAGGGGATCTGGGTGCTCTAACAGGTGAATGATAAGCACTAGTAGCTCCCTGTCCTGCAACATTCCTAGGGGATTCCCTAGGGGGGTAGGTGTCACAACGATAACCCGATAAGTCAGGTTGATCTGCGGGTACCTCGTAAGGAACTACTGCATCTGCACCTTCTCCTATTTATGGTTCCTCCTCGGTTTCCTCTTCCGGATCCTCCTCTTCCTCCTCAGGCCCTGTTGGTAGGGTATTAGGTAAACGATCAGTAGATCTTGACATATTCCTGCACAATTGTTAGTGATAAGAATAACATCCTTCTATATTAATCATAGTAAGATACGTGCAGGTATTTATACACATAAGCACAAATAATCGTTTATATACACAAATATTTATTTATTATTATATTTTATACACATATGTTGCTGTTTTTACCTATTCGATTGTTCATCGACTTCTTCTCGAATTTCCTCGTACAAACAAGTCTGTTATTACGTTCCGGACCATAATAACCCACTTGTCCATTCGCGTTCATCACGAGAATCATTCGTGTGTATTATTTAATATTATTTTATTCCCAGAGTTAATCGAGCCTACGGTTATCTTAGGGTATCCTAAGGGACATCCTAATTCTTTATAACCAATGGCTCTGATACCAACTTCTGTCACACCCCGACTAGGTAGTTGCGGAAGCGTAATACGGGAATGTAACAGATAACACTGGTATCAACAACATTGTTTATAAAGAAAATTCAACAGCTAATTTACATCATATCACATGGGTAGGTACTATGTTTACAAACTAGGTGAAAAACACATAACCGGTTTACGAGCTTCTTAAACAGTATTATATCAGCGTCTATTCACAGCTATTCAACTTGTCTTTCTAACACCAAGCATGTAAGCAAATCATTCCACTTTTGCTTTACCTGAAAAGCATGTTAAAACGGGTCAACTACGTCTAGTTGGTGAGTTTCAAGTTTCACGAGTATCAATGAAATCAGTTCACAAGTTCGTAAAGTTTACAGTGTGTATGTATAAATGTCTGTGTATGATGCATTATACTAAGCCACAAGTGAAACCGAAACGAGCTATACTGCATGGCCTCTCCTGCCCATGCACTCCTGTTGGCATTTAACAGCCAATTTGCCCCATGTATGTACTATGTCTAACACCACATAGCAGTATGTAAATATATAATGACAATGTGCAACTGGTTTTTACATATGTTCCGGCTTACCCCACCGGCTCTGTCACAGTTGGGTTTGTCAAACCGATAGTACTATCCACACGCCACCGGCACGAAGTTAATCACTTGTGTTTGTGGGGACTTGTCAAGTGTTAGTACTTAGATAATCCACATCATCACACGTTTTCAAGTATATCAGTATATGTAAACATGCTTTTCACCCCAAAAGTTCGTAAAACAGTTTAGAAAGTGGGGATCGTGAAACTCACCTTATCGTAGTTCGCACAGAAATCACGTATCAAATAGTCAGATGTCTCGTTTATAGCCTGATTCCTATAAACGGTATCGTATTGTTATTACTAATACAGTGTTTAAGCTAAGTCGGGCTGTATAGATAATCTGGGTATAGCTGTTAGGCCTAGAACATGACCATAGTCTTAGATTGTGACGTTGTGTACTATGAAATGTTTAAAACTGGATTTGGCTCAGTTTCACCGTTTTCCGAGCCTAGCTCAGTTGATCGTTTATACGTTTCGGGATTAGGTAAGATCACATAAAACTTAAGTAAATATATTGATTGATAAAATGATTTGATTTATGAAAGAATTTTAAAGTTTCGGTGTCTGGTTTGATTGCAGGGTTCGTTTCCGTTTTTACACGGTTTTGATTATACAAAACGCGCACAATTCACCCGAATTGTCCGGAGTTTTCGTAAAAAGTTTGTTTTTATCAATATCATTCAAAAATATGATATTTGACTACTTTTGATATTTTGACATACCAGTCAGTCCGTTAAACACAAAACTGCCGGTTTCGTTAAAACAATTATAATTTAAATCTTTGATAAATCATAACTAAATATGTAATTATATATAAATTATGTAAATTTTTTTAAAAATACATTAAGACATGGAGAATTTTATAAAAATGTTTTTAGAAATTTTATGATTATTTATTTATTTATAAAAATTCATTTAATAGGTTATAATCATGTAATAAATGGCCCGTTTATATCAAACGACCTCTGAAAAATCCGATAATTTTTACCAATGGCCTTAATGTCATTACATAGCCCCTGCAAAATTTCCAGAACCTAACTCTTTTGACAAAATGCCTTTTTGTGTGTTTTTCGGCTGTTAAAATTCGGTTAAGCCATGATCGCACAAACCATACTTAGACATTTCCAATGATTCCCAAACTTTACCAGTGATCTTACCATCCCATATCAAACTTCAAAACCAAGTTTCATAATTTTTCAATATGTTTAGCTATTTTTCCCAAATAAACGCTCATAAACGGGAATAAATTCACCAAATATTCTCCGTTTATCGAAAAATTACCAAATTTGAACAGGGACTCATTTATATGATCCCTAATGTCCCTGCAAATTTTCACAATCTAACAACAAGCACGTCACAACCTAATACTAAACAGCCCCTAAACGAGTATTACGGGTTTACCTTGTCGGTTTTCGATGAATTTTGCTAGCTTAAACGACTTTCCGGGTCTCGGGTTGCAAACTCAGTCTATCTACATATCATATAACATCAAACCAAGCATAAATCATCCATGTAACAGCCTTGATAATTAGGGTTTCGGTTTTGGGTTCAAACCGAACTTTCTAACCGTAAAAACGTTGTATTCATGTTCTAATCCGCGTTTTTGACCAAAAAAGTATATGTTCCTGGTTTGTAAACATGTTTAACATCAAAACATAATTTTACTTGCTTTTTAGGGTTTTTGGATGGTTAAACATGTTTAAAACTAACTAAAACATGTTTATATGTTAATTATATGTATCAAGCTTTGTTAAATCTTTATAAACTTTGATCTTACCTTAGGGTTTTTGAAAGGGAATTGAGAGAACAGAGGCTAGAGCTGCTGGACTTCAAAAGGTTTGAAAGTTAAAATGAATAGCACTAACTTAGGATTGAAGTTATATAAAAAAAATAATGTGTATTATGGTGGCAGATTCCGATCGGCACTTTTAGAAGCCCCTTAATGGGCTGTTTTGGCCCATTTAACTATTCATACAAGCCCAAACATGAAAAGCCCACTTTAAATTTAGTTCGGGTTCGGTTTTTCGCAAGAAAATTAATTCGGGTATGAGAAATAACGCAAAAACGAGTGCTTTTCAGCTTATTTTTGTAAAATAAGAAAAACGTACTGACTCGTTGTAAAATTCCAAAATATTTTCACGGATTGCTTAGAACATGTCATATAAGTGTTTTATAAATCTTTTTCGGCTTAACGGATGCTGCAATGCTTGTTTTGATATTAACGATTGCGTTTAAGCTTATAGCGTATCGATAAACGAAACCTTTTTCGTTTAAAGAGTTTTAAACGTACCGGGGCCTAAATATCAATATGTTAGCCTCTATAATATATATATAACTCGTATATGACCCCTCAGTATGTATACGGGTCATATTTAGTATCGGTCGGTTACTCGTTTAAGCACTACGAATTAACCGATTTATCGTTTACTTGTTACGTAATGAATATAGTGTACCTCGTTTTATCATGAATGTCACATCTGTGCTTTAATTGAACAATTTTAATCATATCACAAAAATACTTGAATGTGTGTTATTAGATTTATGTGGACAACAATACCAATGACCGACTTATCGCCAGTCATAATATCGATAAAATATAAAACTGTGATGGAAGGGCAATTTTGTCAATATGATTCTCTGTTCAAGCTCAACAAAAATATGTACTGATAAAATCATTGAAAAACACAAAAAGATGTTCTATTTTAAAGGATTGGATATTTTTCTGTAAATACATTCTTTAATTCTTTAAATTTTTACAAAATACCAAAAATATTTTCGTCTTCTTTATACAAAATACTTAAATAAATTTTATTTTTGTTATGTTTCGGAAATCTGAAACATTTTTTTTAACGTATCTGGTTGTCGGGATAAAAGGATTTCTCGATAATTTAATTATTTATTTAATTCTTTTTATTATTTATTTAATTCATTAATTTATTCAATTTATTTATTTAATTTAAAATTAAATAAAAGAGTTTAATTCGCTAAACTCCAATTCGTTATGTATGGATAACGAACCAGATGATTCTCTAGCGAACTAGCTTCTGGTTCGCTAACCTAATTCGCTTCCGCACTCTGTAACGAATCATCCCTTCGTTATGCATATTTAACGAATCATGACACGAATCATGTCTTGATTCGCTACCTTTAATTTAACGAATCACGTAGCGATTCGCCAACATAAGGTAACGAATGAGTTAGCGAATGGGCTTATTCGCTAGCCTTAAGTTAAACGAATCGTCTGATTCGTACAAGTGTACCTAGGGTTTTGTGCACTGATATATAAGACAAGAAAACGTATAGTATTCCACTGTTCGCCTTCTTTCTTCTTCTTTAAGCAACCCTGTTCAAATTTTTCTCTGAAATCTTGATTCCTTGTTTGGATATTTCAAAGATCTATTTGCGTTACTAAGGTATAGCCGATCTTGGCGATATCATTTTCGTCAATAATGGCTGTGTGTTGATAGTAAAATTATGTAATTTCATGAGTTTAAGGGTTTTGAATTTTTTGAAACCCATTTGTGTATAATTTATGTTCATAATTGTATGATTTTGATGTCATTATGATCGGATTCACATTCCGATACCCATGGTGGGCTTCAATCATGATTTGATTGTTGTTTGCTGGGTTAGTTATTGTTTTGTGTTATTTGGTGTTTACTGTTGGTTCGTTTAACCCTCAGTACATCTAGGTATTGAGTCTCAATCTCAACCACCTAAGCTTACTAGTGTGATTCCGAGCTCAACGAGCTGATTATCCTGATGTTTCAACGATAGTTATGATCCAATTGTATCTGGGTTTACCATGTTGACTATTGTTGTTCATTCTAATTTTAACTTTGACTTTGTGAAGTCAAAGATTAAGTCTTATTTATGACCATTCGTTAGTCTTAGTGAATTGGAACTGTTTCGTGTCCAATTCGTTAAGATTTCACACGAACTAGCTAAGCGAATAAGATGTTACACGAATCAGAGTTTGATTCGCTTAAAATATAACGAACTAGAGTTTAGTTCGTTAAAATTAATTAGTGATTCGCTAGGTTTAGTTCGTTAAGTTATTTACTTGATAGCGAATCGCCTGATTCGTTATCTTTGTATAACGAATCAGTGTGATTCTTAACGAATGACATTTTAAAAAAAAAATTTAAAAAATAAAAAAAATAAAAAAAAATTCTGAATAATTTTAATATTCATTTAATTTAATTAAAGGATTTAAATAGTCTAATTTATGTAAATAACTTAATTCCACATTTTTCAGATTATATATTGAAATCTATTCTCGTATTCATTTTTATTTATACAGTAAACATGGCTGATCAAGAACAACCTCCACAAGGACAACCACAACAACCAGATCAACAAGCTGAAATGATTTTATTACCGTTTGATAAGAAGCACAACATCTGTGCTTATGTTGAGCAAGACGTGACTGATTTGAGAACGTTCGGAGCTATGTTGACCTTCTTACGACGTTCGAAGATACATTATGCAGTCACTGCTAAACCTAAAGTGTATCTTAGTTTAATCAGGCAGTTTTGGAACACGGCAGAATTCGTTGAGGAAAATAATTGGGTTCGAGATACAATTAATCAGAACCCTATTACGATTGATGTTGAGGTCATTCGTCGGGTACTTCAATTTGACGATAGTGATGATTACCCGAGTAAATTTGACAGGACGTTGGTTAGGGGTCTATTCACACGATTAAATTATGGGGGTGATATTTGTCGGTCTATGTTGAACAAGAATGGGTTGTGTCCACCATACAAGTATCTGCTGCATGTTTTGCTTCACTGTATGAGTGGACGTCGCGGTGGTTTTGATGAATGTAGATTAAGTTTACAATCGGCGTTTGTTGCACTAATCCTAAACAAGCCATTCAACTACTCAGAACTTATCTTTGATCATCTGAAAGAGCAAGTTCAGCAAACTCTACCGTCGAAGAAGTTCTTAATGTATCCACGCTTTTTATTGCTAATTATTCAGGATCTAATACCGAATTTGGTGATTGATCGATCGTTGGTGAACGATGTTCTTGATATGGAACATATGAAAGCTGAAACAGTGTATCGTATGTTAATCTATCGAAAAGACAAGCCACAGAATAAACGGATGATTGGTCATATAATCAATCCGGATTACGTATGTCCTCCTAATGAGCGCTGGATCCATGATGATACGGATTCCGAGCGTGAAGGGGGAGAAGGTGGGAACAATGATGGTGGAGATGATGATGGTGACAATGATGATAATAATGGTGATGGTGGAGCTAGTGTACGAGCTCTGAAAGAACAACAAGATGCAGTCGATGCTGCCCTAGCTGCCACCATGAAAGCTCAGCTAGAAAGAAAACGAAAAGGGAAAGCTGTAGCTACTGGTGAACCATCGAAGAAGCCCCGTGTGTCTGCTGGGGCTGGGGTAATTATTGGAACTCCACCACCACGTCAATCAACTACTCAAAGCTCGGCGGTGCCGCTAACTACTAGCACTCCGACGCTTACCTTGACAACGACGATGGTGTCACATGAGAGGCTCGGTCTTATTCCTCAAATGGCGTTGACCAAGATACCGAGGCCTCCTTCTGTGCTGTCTACAGTATCTTCTACCACATCAATGAGACCTCCTCCTCTTCCAACAACTCCTTCTCCTCCACCTCCACCAAGTGATGTATCTTTTATGAGGATTACTCGACCTCAAGGACCTTTTCAACCTGTTCATCCATCCGTATACAACTTGCCACCAGGTCGTCAAACTGAAATGATGCTAAATCTGCTACATTTATATGAAAATCAAATGGCAGCTGATCGACAAACTCAAGAACGACTCATGGAGAATCAAAGAAAAATGATGAGTTATATTTCTTTCTGTCAGAAGGAGACTAAGTCGTTACGTACAATTGTTGAGTCTCAGGGGTGAAATTAAAGGAACAAGAAGAGTTAATTTTACAATTAACTTGTAAAGAAGATGCCCTCAAGAAACTCAAAAATGACGATGATGACCTTGACGAATCTGATGCAGGAGGTGAGCCTAAACAATCGCATGGTTCATCCTCTGGTGCAGGTGTTAGTGGCGCTGATGATTCGAAAAAGCAGATAATTATCTATCAAGATCCAACAGCTGCCGAGCCAATTGAAATGATTGAGGCTAACACGGTTATATTTATTGATGGATCAGGAGTGGTTAGAAGTGTGGTGAACAGAGATGAGATACAGGTCGGTGAGTTTGTGGTTAAATCTTTGACACGGGAGCAGATTTCGATTCTGCTTGGGTTGAATGACGATCAGTTGACTGCTTTAGAGACTGAGCCCGATGTCAATCATGGCTTCAAATTCTTCAAGCCCCAGGTTCCAAGACGTAAATGCATTGACGAGACTGATCCAAGGACCGGCTGGAAGAAACTTCTCTTGAAAGTGAAGCCGCCAAAGATAATGAAAAAGGTTCCTGTGAAGACAATGCCTCAAGATATTTATCTGTCTTTCAACCGTTGGTACTATGACAATCGTACTAGCGAGGCCGTTATTGTTTGTGGTCGAGGACTACAGACCGAGCTCATCAAGATAATCGACCCGATTTTGTGGTTGGTTAATTTATCAGAGACTGACAACGACGTGTTATACAGGAAGCAGATTTTGTTTGAACGCCAAGAAGATTACGACCTGGCTATGCAATTCCAACGAGTTGTTCGTGTGTGTCACGAACATGGAATTCATAGTTGCAGAGATTGGCTGTCCAAGCGCTTCAAATAAGTTAAAGACAAAGAGCTCAAGACTAGGGGGTGTCTGTTAGTGCACGGTTTTGCGTCTAGAGTCTTTGTATTTATCGTTAATGTATATTTGATGATTTATGTAATATTTAATGTTTATTTTGAACTAGTTCGTTAAGTTTAAGTCTAGTTCGCTAGGGTTGTTAGCGAACTAAGGCTAGTTCGTTAAGTTTAAGTCTAGTTCGCTAGGGTTGTTAGCGAACTAAGGTTAGTTCGTTAAGGTTAAGTCTAGTTCGCTAGAGATGTTAGCGAACTAAGACATTATTATGTATTCCCTCCTGATTCGTTAGGGGATGTTAACGAATCAGGAGGCGGTTCATTATGATAAATTATATAACGAAGGGGAAGCTGGTTCGCTAGGGGATGTTAGGGAACCAGGTCGCCTTCTATATATAGTGAACAACTGTTCACTTGTAATTAAGTTTTTGAGAAAAAGTTTTGGAGAGTAATAACATTATTCAGAAAAGATACTCTCTCTCTCAAGCTTCATATTAACGTTATTGATATTATATACACATATACATAACATTAAATCAAGGGTAATTATGAGATAGATCTGTAACAGTGGTAATTGAATAATTAACAGATCTGTGATCTGTGTTATTGTTATCGACTGTTAGATCCGGGAACCAACAGCTGGGAGTTCTCGGCAACCCAGTTTGGCTTGGGCCTAAGCCCAGTTGAACCCATATACCATAATGGGCAGTTGGACTAGAATCAGCTAAGCCCATATCCAATTTAGACAAACTAGCCTATTATCTTAGGCTTATCAAATAAGCCCAACTTGGAAAATAATTTAAAATGTTAATGGAAAATGTGTTGAGACAATTAATGGTAAGGACTGCGGACCTTTTACGTGTTCACGACCTTGAGTATAGGTATAGACGATGGACTATGAACATACTCTCGGTGTACTTAGGTAAGTGATAGTATGTATGTATGTATGATAGAAAGGTAACTGGTTAAGTATGGATATGTATATTCAGATATGTGTGTATGGATGATATGTGTATGTATTGTATGTCGCCTGATTAACTAGAACACACTTAGCGTAACTGACTTTTAGTATGCACGCAAGTGAATATGTTTAATGAACAAGCATGAGGAGGGCACGTGGCATGGATTGAACGGCTGGCATTTGAAGATGGAAGAAATGATGCTTAAAATATAATGTCTTATGTAATGGTTTTAAAGAAAAGATTAATGTTTCGTAACGAATGAATTAATGTTAACATTTCCGCGAATGTTTTAGTTAACTCTGATATTTAAAACTGCGTTTATGAGTAAATCCAGCTCGACCCCAGCCAGGGGCTCTGCCCCTTGGATCCTGCTAGGGGCAGCCGCCCCTAGAACCCCGCTGCCAGGGGCGCTGCCCCCGGATCCACGTTCGTTGTGGGTTATATAAAGATAGAAATGTGATAGGAGTAGTAATAGTTAATTGACACATGTAAATATTATACAGTTAGCCGAGCTCACTTAAGGAAAGATTATCGGAGGAAGACGCAGAGTTCAGGTGAGTTTCTAGCCCCACTTCCTTGTTATGTTTTTCGGGGCTGTGTGCATACTCGATGTGATTAGTTAATACACTTACCTTAACTGGTAAGTGTATGCTATATATGATATATGTGATAGATATGAATGATTGCTTGTCAATACGTGAACGATCTTCGGATATTGCGCGTACTGTCAGGTTATAAATAAGGATATAAATATTATAAATGGATGATGTATGATCGTTATGAATGAATGCTTGTCAGGGCGTGAACGATCTTCGGATATTGCATGTACCCACAAGGAGTATGATTGTTAAACGAAATATGTGAAGAACGCTTAGAGTGTTCTTATGCTATGATGTATTTATTGTATACGAAGTAAGAGTGTGCAGGTACAAGAATGGTATGTGAGTTTTACGTCTGACGTTGTAAGTTAGGATGGTAAATCCCTCTAACTTTCGTTGGACGTAGACTTGGCATGTGATGGCGTAGTTAAGGACTGCGGGCCTTATACGTGTTATAGATGATAGATGAGAACGTAGTTAAGGACTCTGAACCTTATACGTGCTGTAATTGCTTGGTGGTAGCATAGGGGAGGACTGTGGACCTCGTACGTTCTATGAATTAGGTTGAAACATAGGGAAGGACTGCGGACCTCGTACGTGTTGTAAATGTAGGATGGTACAGGGAAGGACTACGTAACAAGTAACAAGTAAACGATAAATCGGTTAATTCGTAGTGCTTAAACGAGTAACCGACCGATACTAATTATGACCCGTATATATACCGAGGGGTCATATACGAGTTATATATATATTATAGAGGCTAACATATTGATATTTAGGCCCCAGTACGTTTAAAACTCTTTAAACGAAAAAGGTTTCGTTTATCGATACGCTATAAGCTTAAACTAACTCGTTAATATCAAAACGAGCATTGTAGCATCCGTTAAGCCGAAAAAGATTTATAAAACACTTATATGACATGTTCTAAGCAATTCGTGAAAATATTTTGGAATTTTACAACGAGTCAGTACGTTTTTCTTATTTTACAAAACTAGGCTGAAAAACACTCGTTTTCGCGCTGGTTTTCGCACTCGAACTAGTTTTCTTGCGAAACACCGTACCCGACCTAAATTTTGGACTGACTTTTACGCGTGGCATGAAAACGGAGGCACCATTGGGCCAAAAAGAGGCCCAATGGGCCCTTATATCCTTGCGGCCGCAAAAGGGGACAGCCCACCCCCTTCTAGTATCTTTTATATAAAAAATATATTTGGAGATATTTTGTACCAAACTTTCCAGAGAATACACCTTTGCTGTTCTTCTTCATCAAGCTTCATCAAAACCCTAAGGTAAATGGTGATTTTCCTTGATTTTTAACCATGATTAACATAGTTTAACCATGAAAAATTAATCCTTGATTAGTTTTAAACATGTTTAACCATCCAAAAATCATAAAAATCAAGTAAAATCATGTTTTTATGTTAAACATGTTTACAAACCGGGAACATATACTTTTTTGGTCAAAAACGCGGATTAAAACATGAATACAACGTTTTTACAGTTTGAAAGTTCGGTTTGAACCCAAAACCGATACCCTAATTATCAAGGTTGTCACATGGATGATTTATGCTTGGTTTGATGTTATATGATATGTAGATACACTGAGTTTGCAACCCGAGACCCGGAGAGTCGTTTAAGCTAGCAAAACTCATCGAAAACCGACAAGGTAAACCCGTAACACTCGTTTAGGGGCTGTTTAGTATTAGGTTGTGACGTGCTTGTTGTTAGCTTATGAAAATTTTCAGGGACATTAGGGATCATATAAATGATTCCCTGTTAAAATTTGGTAATTTTTCGATAAACGGAGAATATTTGGTGAATTTATTTCCGTTTATGAGCGTTTATTTGGAAAAAATAGCTAAACATATTGAAAAATTCTGAAATTTGGTTTTGGAGATTAATATGTGATGGTAAGATCACTGGTAAAGTTTGGGGATCATTGGAAATGCCTAAGTATGGTTTGTGCAATTATGATTTAACCGAATCTTAACAGCCGAAAAACGCACAAAAAGGCATTTTTTCAAAAGAGTTAGGTTCTGGAGATTTTTCAGGGGATATGTAATAACATTTAGGCCATTTGTAAAAATTATCGGATTATTGGAGGTCGTTTGATATAAACAGGACATTTATTAAATGAATTTTTATAAATAAGTAATTAATCATAAAATTTCTGAAAATATTTTTATAAATTTTCTCCATATTTTAATGTATTTTTACAAAAATTTACATAATTTATATATAAGTACATATTTAGTTATGATTAATCAAAGATTTAAATTATAATTATTTTAACGAAACCGGCAGTTTTGTGTTTAATGGACTGACTGGTATGTCAAAATGTCAAAAGTGGTCAAATATCATATTTTTGAATGAAATTGATAAAAACGAAATTTTTACGAGAATTCCGGACAATTCGGGTTTGGTTGTACGCGTTTAATATAATCAAATCCGTGTGAAAACGGAAACGAACCCTGCGATCAATCCAGATACCTAAACCTTAAAATTCTTTTATAAATTAAATCATTTTATCAATCAATATGTTTACTTAAGTTTTTATGATCTTACCTATTCCCGAAACGCGTAAACGATCAACTTGGCTAGGCTCGGAAAACGGTGAAACAGAGCCAAATCTGATTTTAATCATTTCATAGTATACAACGTCACAATCTAAGACTATGGTCATGTTTTGGGCCTAAAAGCTATAACCAAACTAGTTATACAGCCCGATTTGGTTTAAACACTGTACTAGTATTAACAGTACGATACGGTTTTTAGGAATCAGGCTATAAGCGAGACACCTGACCTATTGATACATAATTTCTGTGCGAACTACGATAAGGTGAGTTTCACGACCCCCACTTTCTAAACTGTGTTACGAACTTTTGGGGTGGAAAGCATGTTTACATATACTTGAAAACGTGTGATGATATGGATTATCTAAGTACTAACACTTGAAAGTCCTCACTAACACAAGTGATTAACTTCGTGCCGGTGACGTGTGGATAGTACTATCGGTTTGACAAACCCAACTGACAGAGCCGGTGGGGTATGCCGGAACATGTTAACCCAGTTGCACATTGTCATTTAAACTTGTTACATACTGCTATGTGGTGTTAGACATAGTACATACTTGGGGCAAAGTGGCTGTTAAATGCCAAAGGGAGTGCATGGGCAGGGGTGGCCATGTGTTTTAGCTCGTTTCGGTTTCACTTGTGTCTTAGTATAATACATCATACACATACATGTATACATACACACTGTAAACTTTACAAACTCGTATACTGATTTCGTTGATACTCGTGAAACTTGAAACTCACCAACTAGACGTAGTTGACCCGTTTTAACATGCTTTTCAGGTAAAGCAAAGGTGGAATGATTTGCTTACGTTCTTGGTGTTAGGAATGAAGTTGAATAGCTGTGAATAGACGCAGATATATATAATATTGAATAAGAAGCTCGTAAACCGGTTATGTGATTCTCATCTAGTTTGTAAACATAGTACCTACCAATGTAATATGATGTAAATTAGTTGTTGAATTTCTTTATAAACAATGTGGTTGATACCAGTGTTATCTGTTACAATCCCGTTTTACGTGTTCACGACCTTGAGTACAGGTATAGACGGTGGACTATGAACATACTCTCGGTGTACTGAGGTAAGTGAAAGTATGTATGTATGTATGTATGATAGAAAGGTTACTGGTTAAGTATGGATGATATGTGTATGTATTGTATGTCGCCTGATTAACTAGAACTCACTCAGCGTAGCTGACTTTTAGTATGCTCGCATGTGAATATGTTTAATGAGATAGCAAGAGGAGGGCACGTGGCATGGATTGAACGGCTGACATTTGAAGATGGAAGAAATGATGCTTAAAATATAATGTCTTATGTTATGGTTTTACAGAAAAGATTAATGTTTCGTAACGAATGAATTAAAGTTAACATTTCCATGAATGTTTTAATTAACTCCGATATTTAGAAATTTGTTTATGAGTAAATCCAGCTCGACCCCAGCCAGGGGCTCTGCCCCTTGGACCCCGCTATGGGCTGCCACCCCTAGAACCCTGCTGCCAGGGGCGCTGCCCCCGGACCCCCGTTCGTTGTGGGTTATATAAAGATAGAAAAGTGATAGGAGTAGTAATAGTTAATTAACACATGTAAATATTATACAGTTAGCCGAGCTCACTTAAGGAAAGATTATCGGAGGAAGACGCAGAGTTCATGTGTTTTTCGGGGCTGTGTGCATACTCGATGTGATTAGTTAATACACTTGCCTTAAGTGGTAAGTGTATGTTATATATGATATATGTGATAGATATGAATGATTTCTTGTCAGTACGTGAACGATTTTTTGATATTGCGCGTACTGTCAGGTTCTAAATATTATAAATGGATGATGTATGATCGTTATGAATGAATGCTTGTCGGGGCGTGAACGATCTTCGGATATTGCATATACCGACAAGAAGTATGATTGTTAAACGAATGATGTGAAGAACGCTTAGAGTGTTCTTATGCTATGATGTATTTATTGTATACGAAGTAAGAGTATGCAGGTAAAAGAATGGTATGTGAGTTTTACGTCTGACGTTGTAAGTTAGTATGGAAAATCCCTCTAACTTTCGTTGGACATAGACTTGGCGTGTGATGGCGTAGTTAAGGACTGCGGGCCTTATACGTGTTATAGATGATAGATGAGAACGTAGTTAAGGACTCTGGACCTTATACGTGCTGTAATTGCTTGGTGGTAGCATAGGGGAGGACTGTGGACCTCGTACGTGCTATGAATTAGGTTGAAACATAGGGAAGGGCTGCGGACCTTGCACGTTCCATAAATGGTAAACATAGGCAAGGACTGCGAATCTTTTACGTGTTCACGAACTTGTGTATAGGTATATACGGTGGACTATGAACATACTCTCGGTGTACTGAGGTAAGTGATAGTATGTATGTATGTATGTATGTATGTATGATAGAAAGGTAACTGGTTAGGTATGGATAAGTATATTCAGATATGTACGTATGGATGATATGTGTATGTATTGTATGTCGTCTGATTAACTAGAACTCACTCAGCATAGTTACCTTTTAGTATGCACCCAGGTGAATATGTTTAATGAGCTAGCATCATGGGGGCATGTGGCGTGGATTGAACGGTTGACATTTGAAGATGGAAGAAATGATGCTTAAAATATAATGTCTTATGTTATGGTTTTACAGAAAAGATTAATATTTCGTAACGAATGAATTAAAGTTAACATTTCCGCCAATGTTTTAATTAACTCCGATATTTAGAACTACGTTTATGAGTAAATACAGCTCGACCCCAGACAGGGGCTCTGCCCCTTGGACCCTGCTAGTGGCTGCCGCCCCTAGAACCCTGCTGCCAGGGGCGCTGCCCCCGGACACCCGTTCGTTGTGGGTTATATAAAGATAGAAAAATGATAGGAGTAGTAATAGTTAATTAACACATGTAAATATTATACAGTTAGCCGAGCTCACTTACGGAAAGATTATCGGAGGAAGACGCAAAGTTCAGGTGAGTTTCTAGCCCAACTTCCTTGTTATGTTTTTCAGGGCAGTGTGCATACTCTATGTGATTAGTTAATACACTTGCATTAAGTGGTAAGTGTATGCTATATATGATATATGTGATAGATATGAATGATTGCTTGTCAGTACGTGAACGATCTTTTGATATTGCGCGTACTGTCAGGTTATAAATATTATAAATGGATGATGTATGATCGTTATGAATGAATGCTTGTGGGGGCGTGAACGATCTTCGGATATTGCACGTACCGACAAGGAGTATGGTTGTTAAACGAATGATGTGAAGAACGCTTAGAGTGTTCTTATGCTATGATGTATTTATTGTATATACGAAATAAGAGTATGCAGGTACAAGAATGGTATGTGAGTTTTACGTCTGACGTTGTAAGTTAGGTTGGCAAATCCCTCTAACTTTCGTTGGACATAGACATGGCATGTGATGGCGTAGTTAAGGACTGCGGGCCTTATACGTGTTATAGATAATAGATGAGAACGTAGTTAAGGACTCTGGACCTTATACGTGCTGTAATTGCTTGGTGGTAGCATAGGGGAGGACTGTGAACCTCGTACGTGCTATGAATTAGGTTGAAACATAGGGAAGGACTGCGGACGTCGTACGTGTTGTAAATGTAGGATGGTATAGGGAAGGACTGCGGACCTTGAACGTTCCATAAATGGTAAACATAGGCAAGGAATGCGGACCTTTTACGTGTTAACGACCTTGAGTATAGGTATATACGGTGGACTATGAACATACTCTCAGTGTACTGATGTAAGTGATAGTATGTATGTATGTATGATAGAAAGGTAACTGGTTAGGTATGGATAAGTATATTCAGATATGTACGTATGGATGATGTGTATGTATTGTATGTCGCCTGATTAACTAGAACTCACTCAGCATAGCTACCTTTTAGTATGCACCCAGGTGAATATGTTTAATGAGCTAGCATCATGGGGGCACGTGGCGGGGATTTAAAGGCTGGCATTTGAAGATGGAAGAAATGATACTTAAAATATAATGTCTTATGTTATGGTTTTAAAGATAAGATTAACGTTTCGTAACGAATGAATTAAAGTTAACATTTACGCGAATGTTTTAATTAACTATGATATTAAGAACTGTGTTTATGAGTAAATCCAGCTCGACCCCAGACAGGGGCTCTGCCCCTTGGACCCTGCTAGGTGCTGCCGCCCCTAGAACCGGCTGCCAGGGGCGCTGCCCCCGGACCCCCGTTCGTTGTGGGTTATATAAAGATAAAAAAGTGATAGGAGTAGTAATAGTTAATTAACACATGTAAATATTATACAGTTAGCCGAGCTCACTTAAGGAAAGATTATCGAAGTAAGACGCAGAGTTCAGGTGAGTTTCTAGCCCAACTTCCTTGTTATGTTTTTCGGGGCTGTGTGCATACTCGATGTGATTAGTTAATACACTTGCCTTAAGTGGTAAGTGTATGATATATATGATATATGTGATAGATATGAATGATTGCTTTTCTGTACGTGAACGATCTTTTGATATTGCGCGTACTGTCAGGTTATAAATATTATTAATGGATGATGTATGATCGTTATGAATGAATGCTTGTGGGGGCGTGAACGATCTTCGGATATTGCACGTACCAACAAGGAGTATGCTTGTTAAACGAATGATGTGAAGAACGCTTAGAGTGTTCTTATGCTATGATGTATTTATTGTATATACGAAATAAGAGTATGCAGGTACAAGAATGGTATGTGAGTTTTACGTCTGACGTTGTAAGTTAGGATGGCATATCCCTCTAACTTTCGTTGGACATAGACTTGGCATGTGATGGCGTAGTTAAGGACTGCGGGCCTTATGCGTGTTATAGATGATAGATGAGAACGTAGTTAAGGACTGTGGACCTTATACGTGCTGTAATCGCTTGGTTGTAGCATAGGGGTGGACTGTGGACCTCGTACGTGCTATGAATTTGGTTGCAACATAGGGAAGGACTGCGGACCTCGTACGTGCTGTTAATGTAGGATGGTATAGGGAAGGACTACGGACCTTGCACGTACCATAAATGGTGAACATAGGCAAGGAGTGCGGACCTTTTACGTGTTCTTGACCTTGATTATAGATATAGATGGTGGACTATGAACATACTCTTGGTGTACTGAGGTAAGTGATAGTATGTATGTATGTATGTATGTATGTATGTATGTATGTATGAAAGGTAACTGGTTAGGTATGGATAAGTATATTCAGATAGGTACGTATGGATGATATGTGTATGTATTGTATGTCGTCTGATTAACTAGAACTCACTCAGCATAGCTACCTTTTAGTATGCACCCATGTGAATATGTTTAATGAGCTAGCATCATGTGGGCACGTGGCGTGGATTTAATGGCTGGCATTTGAAGATGGAAGAAATGATGCTTAAAATATAATGTCTTATGTAATGGTTTTAAAGATAAGATTAATGTTTCGTAACGAATGAATTAAAGTTAACATTTCCGCAAATGTTTTAATTAACCATGATATTTAGAACTGCTCTTTATGAGTAAATCCAACTCGACCCCAGACAGGGGCTCTGCCCCTTGGACCCTGCTAGGGGCTGCCGCCCCTAGAACCCTGCTGCCAGGGGAGCTGCCCCCGGACCCCCGTTCGTTGTGGGTTATATAAAGATAGAAAAGTAATAGGAGTAGTAATAGTTAATTAACACATGTAAATATTATACAGTTAGCCGAGCTCACTTAAGGAAAGATTATCGGAGGAAGACGCAGAGTTCAATTGAGTTTCTAGCCCAACTTCCTTGTTATGTTTTTCGGGGCTGTGTGCATACTCGATGTGATTAGTTAATACACTTGCCTTAAGTGGTAAGTGTATGCTATATATTATATATGTGATGGATATGAATGATTGCATGTCAGTACGTGAACGATCTTTTGATATTGCTTGTACTGTCAGGTTATAAATATTATAAATGGATGATGTATGATCGTTATGAATGAATGCTTGTCGGGGCGTGAACGATCTTCGGATATTGCACGTACCGACAAGGAGTATGATTGTTAAACGAATGATGTGAAGAACGCTTAGAGTGTTCTTATGCTATGATGTATTTATTGTATATACGAAATAAGAGTATGCAGGTACAAGAATGGTATGTGAGTTTTACGTCTAACGTTGTAAGTTAGGATGGCATATCCCTCTAACTTTCGTTGGACATAGACTTGGCATGTGATGGCGTAGTTAAGGACTGCGGGCTTTATACGTGTTATAGATGATAGATGAGAACGTAGTTAAGGACTCTGGACCTTATACGTGCTGTAATTGCTTGGTGGTAGCATAGGGGAGGACTGTGAACCTCGTACGTGCTATGAATTAGGTTGCAACATAGGGAAGGACTGCGGACCTTTCATGTACCATAAATGGTGAACATAGGTAAGGTGTGCGGACCTTTTACGTGTTCACGACCTTGATTATAGGTATAGACGGTGGACTATGAACATACTCTCGGTGTACTGAGGTAAGTGATAGTATATATGTATGTAGGATAGAAAGGTAACTGGTTAAGTATGGATGATATGTGTATGTATTGTATGTTCCTGATTAACTAGAACTCACTCTGCGCAGATGACTTTTAGTATGCACGCAGGTGAATATGTTTAATGAGCTAGCATGAGGAGGGCACGTGGCATGGATTGAACGGCTTACATTTGAAGAAGGAAGAAATGATGCTTAAAATATAATGTCTTATGTTATGGTCATACAGAAAAGATTAATGTTTCGTAACGAATGAATTAAAGTTAACATTTCCGCGAATGTTTTAATTAACTCCGATATTTAGAACTTTG
The DNA here is from genome assembly GCF_021521415.1 of Bidens hawaiensis. NCBI lineage: Eukaryota > Viridiplantae > Streptophyta > Magnoliopsida > Asterales > Asteraceae > Bidens > Bidens hawaiensis. The sequence continues at coordinate 5,484,064 of NW_027491019.1, read as the reverse complement.
TTTATTAGTAAATTCCAGCTCGATCCCAGCCAGGGGCTCTGCCCCTTAGACCCCGCTATGGGCTGCCACCCCTAGAACCCGGCTGCCAGGGGCGCTGCCCCCGGACCCCTGTTCATTGTGGGTTATATAAAGATAGAAAAGTGATAGGAGTAGTAATAGTTAATTGACACATGTAAATATTATACAGTTAGCCGAGCTCACTTAAGGAAAGATTATCGGAGGAAGACGCAGAGTTCAGGTGAGTTTCTAGCCCAACTTCCTTGTTATGTTTTTCGGGGCTATGTGCATACTCGATGTGATTAGTTAATACACTTTCCTTAAGTGGTAAGTGTATGCTATATATTATATATGTGATAGATATGAATGATTGCATGTCAGTACGTGAACGATCTTTTGATATTGCTTGTACTGTCAGGTTATAAATATTATAAATGGATGATGTATGATCGCTATGAATGAATGCTTGTCGGGGCGTGAACGATCTTCGGATATTGCACGTACCGACAAGGAGTATGATTGTTAAACGAATGATGTGAAGAACGCTTAGATTTTTTTATGCTATGATGTATTTATTGTATATACGAAATAAGAGTATGCAGGTACAAGAATGGTATGTGAGTTTTACGTCTGACGTTGTAAGTTAGGATGGCATATCCCTCTAACTTTCGTTGGACATAGACTTGGCATGTGATGGCGTAGTTAAGGACTGCGGGCTTTATACGTGTTATAGATGATAGATGAGAACGTAGTTAAGGACTCTGGACCTTATACGTGCTGTAATTGCTTGGTGGTAGCATAGGGGAGGACTGTGAACCTCGTACGTGCTATGAATTAGGTTGCAACATAGGGAAGGACTGCGGACCTTTCACGTACCATAAATGGTGAACATAGGTAAGGAGTGCGGACCTTTTACGTGTTCACGACCTTGAGTATAGGTATAGACGGTGGACTATGAACATACTCTCGGTGTACTGAGGTAAGTGATAGTATGTATGTATGTAGGATAGAAAGGTAACTGGTTAAGTATGGATGATATGTGTATGTATTTTATGTTCCTGATTAACTAGAACTCACTCTGCGCAGATGACTTTTAGTATGCACGCAGGTGAATATGTTTAATGAGCTAACATGAGGAGGGCACGTGGCATGGATTGAACGGCTGACATTTGAAGACGGAAGAAATGATGCTTAAAATATAATGTCTTATGTTATGGTCATACAGAAAAGATTAATGTTTCGTAACGAATGAATTAAAGTTAACATTTCCGCGAATGTTTTAATTAACTCCGATATTTAGAACTTTGTTTATTAGTAAATTCCAGCTCGATCCCAGCCAGGGGCTCTGCCCCTTAGACCCCGCTATGGGCTGCCACCCCTAGAACCCGGCTGCCAGGGGCGCTGCCCCCGGACCCCCGTTCATTGTGGGTTATATAAAGATAGAAAAGTGATAGGAGTAGTAATAGTTAATTGACACATGTAAATATTATACAGTTAGCCGAGCTCACTTAAGGAAAGATTATCGGAGGAAGACGCAGAGTTCAGGTGAGTTTCTAGCACAACTTCTTTGTTATGTTTTTCGGGGCTGTATGCATACTCGATATAAGTTAATACACTTTTCTTAAGTGGTAAGTGTATGCCATATATGATACATGTGATAGATATGAATGATTTCTTGTCAGTACGTGAACGATCTTTTGATATTGCGCGTACTGTCAGGTTATAAATATTATAAATGGATGATGTATGATCGTTTTGAATGAATGCTTGACGGGGCGTGAACGAACTTCGGATATTGCACGTACCGACAAGGAGTATGATTGGTAAACGAATGATGTGAAGAACGCTTAGAGTGTTCTTATGCTATGATGTATTTATTGTATATACGAAGTAAAAGTATGCAGGTACAAGAATGGTATGTGAGTTTTACGTCTGACGTTGTAAGTTAGGTTGGCAAATCCCTCTAACTTTCGTTGGACATAGACTTGGCATGTGATGGCGTAGTTAAGGACTGCGGGCCTTATACGTGTTATAGATGATAGATGAGAACGTAGTTAAGGACTCTGGACCTTATACGTGCTGTAATTGCTTGGTGGTAGCATAGGGGAGGACTGTGGACTTCGTATGTGCTATGAATTAGGTTGCAACATAGGGAAGGACTGGGGACCTTGCACGTACCATAAATGGTGAACATAGGCAAGGAGTGCGAACGTTTTACGTGTTCACGACCTTGAGTATAGGTATAGACTGTGGACTATGAACATACTCTTGGTGTACTGAGGTAAGTGATAGTATGTATGTATGTATGTATGATAGAAAGGTAACTTGTTAAGTATGGATGATATGTGTATGTATTGTATGTCGCCTGATTAACTAGAACTCACTCAGCGTAGCTGACTTTTATTATGTACACAGGTGAATATGTTTAATGAGCTAGCATGAGGAGGGCACGTGGTATGGATTGAACGGCTAGCATTTGAAGATGGAAGAAATGATGCTTAAAATATAATGTCTTATGTTATGGTTTTAAAGAAAAGATTAATGTTTCGTAACGAAGGAATTAAAGTTAACATTTCCGCGAATGTTTTAATTAACTCTGATATTTAAAATTGCGTTTATGAGTAAATCCAGCTCGACCCCAGCCAGGGGCTCTGCTCCTTGGACCCCGCTAGGGGCTGCCGCCCCTAGAACCACGCTGCCAGGGGCGCTGCCCCCGGACCCCCGTTCATTTTGGGTTATATAAAGATAAAAAAGTGTTAGGAGTAGTAATAGTTAATTGACACATGTAAATTTATACAGTTAGCCGAGCTCACTTAAGGAAAGATTATCGGAGGAAGACGCAGAGTTCCGGTGAGTTTCTAGCCCTACTTCCTTGTTATGTTTTTCGGGGCTGTGTGCATACTTGATGTGATTAGTTAATACACTTACCTTAAGTGGTAAGTGTATGCTATATATGATATACGTGATAGATATGAATGATTTCTTGTCAGTACGTGAATAATCTTCGGATATTGCGCGTACTGTCAGGTTATAAATAAGGATATAAATATTATAATAGAATGATGTATGATCGTTATGAGTGAATGCTTGTCGGGGCGTCAACGATCTTCAGATATTGCACGTACCGACAAGGAGTATGATTGTTAAACGAATGATGTGAAGAACGCTTAGAGTGTTCTTATGCTATGATGTATTTATTGTATATACTAAGTAAGAGTATGCATGTACAAGAATGGTATGTGAGTTTTACGTCTGACATTGTAAGTTAGGATGGAAAATCCCTCTAACTTTCGTTGGACATAGACTTGGCATGTGATGTCATTGTTAAGGACTGCGGGCCTTATACGTGTTATAGATGATAGATGAGAACGTAGTTAAGGACTGTGGACCTTATACGTGCTGTAATTGCTTGGTGGTAGCATAGGGGAGGACTGTGGACTTCGTATGTGCTATGAATTAGGTTGCAACATTGGAAAGGACTGCGGACCTTGCACGTACCATAAATGGTGAACATAGGCAAGGACTGCGGACGTTTTACGTTTTCACGACCTTGAGTATAGGTATAGACGGTGGACTATGAACATACTCTAGGTGTTCTGAGGTAAGTGAGAGTATGTATGTATGTATGTATGTATGTATGTATGTATGTATGATAGAAAGGTAACTGTTAGGTATGGATAAGTATATTCAGATATGTACGTATGGATGATATGTGTATGTATTGTATGTCGCCTGATTAACTAGAACTCACTCAGCGTAGATGACTTTTAGTATGCACGAAGGTGAATATGTTTAATGAGCTAGCATGAGGAGGGCACGTGGCATGGATTGAACGGCTGGCATTTGAAGATGGAAGAAATGATGCTTAAAATATAATGTCTTATGCTATGGTTTTTAAGAAAGATTAATGTTTCGTAACAAATGAATTAAAGTTAACATTTCCGTGAATGTTTTAATTAACTATGATATTTAGAACTGCGTTTATGAGTAAATTCAGCTCGACCCCAGCCAGGGGTTCTGCCCCGGGACCCCGCTAGGGGCTGCCGCCCCTAGAACCCCGCTTCCAGGGGCACTGCCACCGGACTCCCGAAGGTTTTTGATATTCCGCCTTCACCCTTGCACATGTTGCACATTTACTTACATACACGGCTATATCCTTTTTCATGCCAGGCCACCAGTAAAATTCTTTAACATCTTTATACATCTTATCAGTACCTGGATGAAAAGAATATTTGGATTTGTGTGCTTCATCAAGAATAAGCTCGCGGAGTTTATGAAGTGTAGGAATCCACACCCGGTTTTATAATAGAATATTTCATCAATTTTCTTCTCAAAATTCTTTTCGTTCCCATGTAGTTCTTCCTTCTCTAACTGATCTGCTTTTAAGGCTTCGTCTTGTGCAACACGAACTTGTTCGGTTAGGCTACTTTGAACAATCATTCCGAGTGCTCGTACCCTTAATGGTTTGACTCTGTCTTTTCAGCTTAAAGCATCAGCTACTACGTTGGCCTTACCCGGATGGTATTTAATCTCACAATCATAATCATTTAACAGTTCTACCCATCTCCTTTGTCTCATGTTTAGCTCTTTCTGATCAAATATGTGTTGTAGGCTTTTGTGATCAGTATAGATGGTACATTTGGTGCCATACAAGTAATGTCTCCAAATCTTCAATGCAAAGATAACTGCTCCCAATTCCAAATCATGGGTCGTATAATTCTTTTCATGTACTTTTAATTGTCGGGAAGCATATGCTATTACTTTCTTTCTTTGCATCAGTACGCATCCTAAACCTTTACGAGATGCGTCACAATATACCACCAATTCATCAGTTCCATCTTTAAGGCTTAATATTGGAGCCTCACATAACTCCTGTTTTAACGTTTGGAAGGCCATTTCTTGTTCTTCTCCCCATTCATACGCTCGATCGTTTGGAGGGTTAGAGGTTGGGCAATACTTGAAAAGTTTTCAATGAATCTTCTATAATACCCGGCTAGTCGTAAGAATTGGCGAATTTCTCTTGGTGACTTAGGCACTTGCCAATTTTTAATGGCCTCAATTTTACCGGGGTCGACTTAGATTCCTTGTTGATTCACAATGTGTCCCAAAAACTGTACTTCTTGTAGCCAAAATTCACATTTGGACAACTTTGCGCATAACTTCTCTTGCCTCAATAATTCTAAGATTTCCCGCAAATGTTGTTCGTGTTCCTCCTTACTTCTCGAATATATCAAAATGTCATCGATAAACACTATCACAAACTTGTAAAGGTAAGGTTTGCAAACTTGGTTCATGAGGTCCATAAACACTGCAGGTGCATTTGTCAACCCAAACGGCATAACCAAAAATTCATAGTGACCATACCGAGTTCGGAAAGCTGTTTTTGGTACGTCTTCCGGAATTCTTACTTGATGATAACCAGATCTAAGATCAATTTTTGAAAAATACTTCGCACCCTGGAGCTGATCAAACAAGTCATCAATTCGAGGTAAGGGGTATCTATTCTTTATAGTAACTTTATTCAATTCCCGGTAATCAATACACATTCGAAAACTCCCATCTTTCTTCTTTACAAATAACACTGGTGCTCCCCAGGGTGAGTAACTAGGTCGGATAAAACCCCTGTCCAGTAATTCTTGTAACTGGTTGGACAGTTCTTGCATTTCAGAAGGTGCAAGTCGATAAGGTGCCTTAGCAATGGGTGCTGCTCCCGGTATCAAGTCAATACGGAATTCAACTTGTCGGGTCGGTGGTAAACCAGGCAACTCATCGGGGAATATATCTAAATACTCGTGTACCACTGGGATGTCTTCCATTCGTTTTTCCTCGGGTTCCTTAACTGTTACGCTCGCCAAGTATAATGTACAACCTTGGCGCAAATACTTTAATGCCCTAAGTTGGGATACAAGAGGCAGTACCGTACCAGATTTCTCACCTTGAACAGTCATCGCCTCATCATTCGGAAGAGGTATCCTAACGGTCTTATCCTTACAGACAATTTCAGCTTTATACGTAGATAGCCAGTCCATACCGACTATAACATCGAAACTTCCCAATTCCACTGGAAGTAAATCAATAAGGAATGGGTGGTCGTTTAGGATAAGGGAACAGTTTCGGACTATTCGGTTAACAAGTATAGACTTACCGTTAGCGAGTTCTATAGTATATGGTTTTGTTAGTTCACTAACCGGCATATTTTCTAAAGGTAAGAAGTTAACAGATACGAAACTTCTATCGGCGCCCGTATCAAACAAAACTGAAGCATACTGACCCGAAACTAAGAATGTACCTGTCACCACATTCGGATCATGACGCGCTTCACCCGGTCCTAATACAAACGCGCATCCCCTAGCTGCGTTGGAGGTTGATGCTTGTGCTTGGTTTTGCCTTCTCGCTACACCCTGGTTCAGATTGGGGCAGTATCTCCGAAAGTGTTCTGTACTGCCACATTCATATCAGGCACGGAGGTTCGTGGTAGGTGGGGTTTGTTGGTTGAGTTGTGGGCGGGTTGGTTGAGGTCTAGATAGTTGAGTTGATTGCGGTGAACGGTTAACAGTATTGGTGAGGGTTCTACAGTTGGGGGCATAGTGTCCCGTTCTTCCACACTTTTGACAAATGATCGGTTTGCAATCACCCACATGATGAAAGTTACATCTTCTGCTCTTCGGTAACATCCCTTTATAGGTCTCTTGTTTTACATTAGAACTGGTCATGGCATAACTTCGGGTATTCGGACGGGCCCGTTTGTTTTGAGGGTTTCCTTGCATTCTTGTCCCATAATCAGTTCGTTTTAAACTTGTTGTTTCACCTGGCATCCTTATCACTCCACTTTCATCAGATCAAAAGTAACGACACCCGTTTGAGATACAACACTTTCTAATGTTGGGTGGGATACTGAATTCACTATACTTCTAACAGCAGGGGTCAGTCCCCAAATATAACGTTCAATTCGCTTCGTTTCCGGTGTAACTATCCACGGAACTAAGCGGGACAGTTCGTTAAAATGATTCGTGTATCCCAGATGGTCCGCTCCTTTCATTTCCAGATTCCATAACTCGTGTTCCAACCTCAGAATCTCACTTTTAGGACAAAAATGCTCTTGCATGAGGGTTTTTAATTTAGTCCATGACATACGATTAATAGCATCTTGTCCCCTTATTTGGACTACCGTATTCCACCACATCAGCGCTTGGTCTAGAAACATACTGGTAGCAAATTTGACCACGGGGTTCGGTGGACACTCACTGATATTAATTACTGATTCGGTCTTTTCTATCCATTTGACCAGCCCACTAGGTCCTTCAATACCCTTAAACTCAATCGGTTTACATGATGTAAATTGTTTGTATGAGTACTCCTGACGTGGGGGTTCTCGGTTATTATTATTGTTATTATCGGTATTGGTCCGAGTATTATCATTATTAGTTGTGTTAACAACCGGTACAGGGTTTGGGTTCGGGATATTATCAGGGTGCACAACAGGTTCTGGGTTCCCAGTGACATTCATAGTTGGGCGAGTGTTATTATTATTTGTGACATTATCATTATTCACCGGGGTAGTAACACCCGGGGCTACATTAGTGTCCGACGGAGGTTTTTTAACAGTGGCCGTGGTGGTGCTCGTAGGTTGATTAACAGTATTATTAGCACGTATGCCTGCAGTGACTTGTGCTACAATTGTTGGTATCACTGCTTGTAGTTGACGAGCAATCATTGCGGCCACTTCCGCCTCAGACAAAGGGTTTGCCTTCTTCGGGGCCATTCTATAAAATAATCAATTATATAATAATCAATATCGTTTCACTATGACCAGCACAACTTTACAATATTACAATTTCACAACACACAACTTTGCCAAAAGAAAACACATTTGTATTAATTATAATCATTACAGTACATATGCATCCAAAATTAGCGCATAGGCTTAACCTGGTATAGGCCAGCGCTTGTATATGCGTATCAAAATTTGTCACTAAGTGACATGTAGACTTAACCCGACAAGGGCCAGTGCTTGAAATAGTACTAAACCACAAACAACTCCCAAGTCAGCCCAACACGCTGTAACAAAATGCTGCTTGGGATATCAAAAGACTATATACATAAGGCTGTACTACTATGTCCTATCCATTCTTTGTAACATGAAGCCACAACCAAACAACAGCAGCCACTAGGGCTGCATTAACCGCTAAACATACTCCTAGTAGTATCATTGCCCGATCTTGACGCCCGTGGCTGTGAGCACTGGATCTTTGCACAATTCTGATTTCTTGCTGCATGTACCACATGTGATCTTGCATATTATGTCTATGCTGGTTTAGGTTATTTATCGAATGTGATTGTTCTAAAAGCTGATCAGTCGCTAAACCCAACCATGCTGAATCAGAATGACGAGGTGGCTCGGGTACCGGGGCTGGTAAACCCCAAGTAGGAATAGGTATCTCAGTGACCTGGACACGTGATGTTTCTCCCTTTTGATACGTAGATCGAGGTGGGGGAGAGGTGTGCTCAGGTGGGCGCACTGAAATACGAGCGGTTTGACGGTTTCTAATAGTGGGTGGGGGTACTGGTGTATGCTGTACGGGTGGAGTAGGGGATCTGGGTGCTCTAATCGGTGAATGATAAGCACTAGTAGCTCCCTGTCCTACAACATTCCTAGGGGATTCCCAAGGGGGATAGGTATCACAACGGTAACCCGATAAGTCGGGTTGACCTGAGGGTACCTCATGAGGGATTAACGAATCTGAACCTTCTTCCATTTCCTCTGATTCCTCCCCAGTTCCCTCTTCTGGATCCTCCTCTTCCTCCTCAGACCATGTTGATAGTTTATTAGATGAACGATCAGTAGATCTTGACATATTCCTGCACAATGGTTAGTAATAAGTATAATATCCTTCTATATTAATCATAGTAAAATACATGCAGGTATTTATACACATAAGCACAAATAATCGTTTATATACACAGATATTTATTTATTATTATATTTTATACACATATGTTGCTGTTTTTTACCTATTCGATTGTTTATCGACTTCTTCTCGAATTTCCTCGTACAAACAAGTCCATTATTACGTTCCGGACCATAATAACCCACTTGTCCATTCGCGTTCATCACGAGAATCATCAGTGTATATTATTTAATAATATTTTATTCCCAGAGTTAATCGAGCCTACGGTTATCTTAGGATATCCTAAGGGACATCCTAATTCTTTATAACCAATGGCTCTGATACCAACTTCTGTCACACCCCGACTAGGTAGTTGCGGAAGCGTAATACGGGAATGTAACAGATAACACTGGTATCAACAACATTGTTTATAAAGAAATTTACTAACTAATTTACATCATATTACATGGGTTGGTACTATGTTTACAAACTAGATGAGAATCACATAACCGGTTTACGAGCTTTTTATTTAATATTATATATCTGCGTCTATTCACAGCTATTCATCTCTTCTTCTAACACCAAGCACGTAAGCAAATCATTCCACTTTTGCTTTACCTGAAAAGCATGTTAAAACGGGTCAACTACGTCTAGTTGGCGAGTTTCAAGTTTCACGAGTATCAACGAAATCAGTATACGAGTTCGAAAAGTTTACGGTGTGTATGTATATATGTATGTGTATGATGTATTATACTAAGCCACAAGTGAAACCGAAACGAGCTAAAACACATGGCCACCCCTGCCCATGCACTCCCGTTGGCATTTAACAGCCACTTTGCCCCAAGTATGTACTATGTCTAACACCACATAGCAGTATGTAATAAGTTTAAATGACAATGTGCAACTGGGTTAACATGTTCCGGCATACCCCACCGGCTCTGTCAATTGGGTTTGTCAAACCGATAGTACTATCCACACGTCACCGGCACGAAGTTAATCACTTGTGTTTGTGGGGACTTGTCAAGGGTTAGTACTTAGATAATCCACATCATCACACGTTTTCAAGTATATGTAAACATGCTTTCCACCCCAAAAGTTCGTAACACAGTTTAGAAAGTGGGGGTCGTGAAACTCACCTTATCGTAGTTCGCACAGAAATTATGTATCAATAGGTCAGGTGTCTCGCTTATAGCCTGATTCCTAAAAACCGTATCGTACTGTTAATACTAGTACAGTGTTTAAACCAAATCGGGCTGTATAACTAGTTTGGTTATAGCTTTTAGGCCCAAAACATGACCATAGTCTTAGATTGTGACGTTGTATACTATGAAATGATTAAAATCAGATTTGGCTCTGTTTCACCGTTTCCCGAGCCTAACCAAGTTGATCATTTATGCGTTTCGGGATTAGGTAAGATCACATAAATTTAAGTAAATATATTGATTGATAAAATGATTTGATTTATGAAAGAATTTTAAGGTTTCGGTATCTGGTTTGATCGCAGGGTTCGTTTCCGTTTTCACACGGGTTTGATTATACAAAACGCGTACAATCCACCCGAATTGTCCGGAATTCTCGTAAAAAGTTCGTTTTTATCAATTTCATTCAAAAATATGATATTTGACCACTTTTGACATTTTGACATACCAGTCAGTCCATTAAACACAAAACTGCCGGTTTCGTTAAAATAATTATAATTTAAATCTTTGATTAATCATAACTAAATATGTACTTATATATAAATTATGTAAATTTTTGTAAAAATACATTAAAATATGGAGAAAATTTATAAAAATATTTTCAGAAATTTTATGATTAATTACTTATTTATAAAAATTCATTTAATAAATGTCCTGTTTATATCAAACGACCTCCAATAATCCGATAATTTTTACAAATGGCCTAAATGTTATTACATATCCCCTGCAAAATCTCCAGAACCTAACTCTTTTGAAAAAATGCCTTTTTGTGCGTTTTTCGGCTGTTAAGATTCGGTTAAATCATAATTGCACAAACCATACTTAGGCATTTCCAATGATCCCCAAACTTTACCAGTGATCTTACCATCACATATTAATCTCCAAAACCAAATTTCAGAATTTTTCAATATGTTTAGCTATTTTTTCCAAATAAACGCTCATAAACGGAAATAAATTCACCAAATATTCTCCGTTTATCGAAAAATTACCACATTTTAACAGGGAATCATTTATATGATCCCTAATGTCCCTGAAAATTTTCATAAGCTAACAACAAGCACGTCACAACTTAATACTAAACAGCCCCTAAATGAGTGTTACGGGTTTACCTTGTCGGTTTTCGATGAGTTTTGCTAGCTTAAACGACTCTCCGGGTCTCGGGTTGCAAACTCAGTGTATCTACATATCATATAACATCAAACCAAGCATAAATCATCCATGTGACAACCTTGATAATTAGGGTTTCGATTTTGGGTTCAAACCGAACTTTCAAACTGTAAAAACGTTGTATTCATGTTTTAATCCGCGTTTTTGACCAAAAAAGTATATGTTCCTGGTTTATAAACATGTTTAACATAAAAACATGATTTTACTTGATTTTTATGATTTTTGGATGGTTAAACATGTTTAAAACTAATCAAGGATTAATTTTTCATGGTTAAACTATGTTAATCATGGTTAAAAATCAAGGAAAATCACCATTTACCTTAGGGTTTTGATGAAGCTTGATGAAGAAGAACAGCAAAGGTGTATTCTCTGGAAAGTTTGGTACAAAATATCTCCAAATATATTTTTTATATAAAAGATACTAGAAGGGGGTGGGCTGTCCCCTTTTGCGGCCGCAAGGATATAAGGGCCCATTGGGCCTCTTTTTGGCCCAATGGTGCCTCGGTTTTCATGCCACGCGTAAAAGTCGGTCCAAAATTTAGGTCGGGTTCGGTGTTTCGCAAGAAAACTAGTTCGAGTGCGAAAACCAGCGCGAAAACGAGTGTTTTTCAGCCTAGTTTTGTAAAATAAGAAAAACGTACTGACTCGTTGTAAAATTCCAAAATATTTTCACGGATTGCTTAGAACATGTCATATAAGTGTTTTATAAATCTTTTTCGGCTTAACGGATGCTACAATGCTCGTTTTGATATTAATGATTGCGTTTAAGCTTATAGCGTATCGATAAACGAAACCTTTTTCGTTTAAAGAGTTTTAAACGTACTGGGACCTAAATATCAATATGTTAGCCTCTATAACATATATATAACTCGTATATGACCCCTCAGTATGTATACAGGTCATAATTAGTATCGGTCGGTTACTCGTTTAAGCACTACGAATTAACCGATTTATCGTTTACTTGTTACGTAATGAATATAGTATACCTCGTTTTGTCACGAATGTCACAACGACATCGAAACTACCAAGTGTGAAAGGTATGAGGTCGATATCAAAAGTATGACCCGACAGTTTCAACTTACATCCAGCAAGTACATGAGTTGTTTCTATAGACTTACCGTCAGCTAATTCAACAGGAAACTTAGCATCTAACGGGGTTGGAGTTAAGTCTAAGAGTTTACTAAAGGCTTTCGACACAAAACTCCTATCAGCTCCAGTGTCAAACAAAACAGAAGCAAAACAGTCGTTCACAGGAAACTTACCAGTCACCACATACGGATTGTTGCGGGCTTGACCCGACCCAATGACGAAAGCTCTTCCTTTACCATTGCTTCCGCCACCGCTGCTGCCTCCATTACCCTCGTTCTGCTTTAGTTTGAGGCAATCCTTCCAGAAATGACCCTCTTGACCGCACTCGAAACACCCTTTAGTCGTCATAGGTGGTTTAGGAGCACCTTTTGCCGCTAGGTCTCCCCTACATTCCTTGGCCTGATGACCCATTTTCCCGTATCTCATACACTTGACGCGATCACACGGGATGGTGATAGTTGCACCTGTTGCATTTCGGGTGTTTCCCCGCATAGCCGCTCGAACCCTGCCCGCTACCGTTGTTGTTATTGTTGTGGCCCTGATTATTGAAGCTCCGAGTGAGTTCGGGCTTACGGTAGTGTTGTTGCTGTGGGGGGTTCGAGGATGAGGACCTGGCGTTGTCGAACTTTCTCTTTCCATTACTCGGGTTGTTGTTGCTGTTGTTGTCAGTGCTCGGGTTGTCACGGGCTTTAGTGGTTGAACCTCTAGGTGGTAACACACCTTGGGTCACTGCTTGATCCGTCAGTTTGTGAGCTAACCGGATCGCTTGTTGAATCGTAGCCGGTCTGGAAGATGTCACCATGCCCTGAATTTGCGGCGCTAACCCATCAATATACATCTCGATCCTCTTACTCGGCGGGTCTACCATCCGTGGACACATCACAGCTAACTCGTGAAAACGGGTGGTGTAGGCTTCAATTTCGGAACCCACCATCTTCAACGACCAAAACTCAGATTCCAACTTTGCAATATCCTCTCTAGGACAATACTCTTCCCGCATCATATTCTTGAACTCCTCCCAGTTCATAGCGTTCGCCAATTCTAACCCAAGAATTTGAACGTTTGAGTTCCACCAAGTAAGAGCAGAATCTTCCAGTGTTCCAGCAGCAAATTTGACTCTACTGGCAGGTGGACAGTTACACATCTCAAACGCTGATTCGGCCTTCTCAGCCCAACGCAGGAAACCTATAGCTCCTTCCGTGCCCTTAAATGTATTGGGCTTGCAATCCAGGTAGTTCTTGAAAGTACACGTTCCAGTTGGACCTCCAGCTTGATTCTGAACATGTGCGGCTAGAGCGGCCGCCGCGTGGTCGTTCAGCAGAGTTTGGAGTTCTGCTGCAGTCAAGTTGATGTTACCGCGACTGTGTCCAGGGTTTCTTCCTGCCATTTCCTAGAATCACAGCATAAAATGTCAGACATGAATTCTCAGTTTCATATGCAACACATCATACATGTAATAAAAAGATAGGTAAGAAAGAAATAAAAGAAACAAACATCACATCACAACCATATATTAATCCAAATAATAATTCATGATTAAAACCATTGTATTCGCTACAAAGAATTTAAAACCAATCCTTAAAATCATAGAAAATAATAGTTTGGAAGGAGACAACCCCTCCATCTAGGTGTTATCATCCTTAGATGTCATTGTCTGAGGACACCTCTGAGTGTGCCTCTAGCTCAGCCGGTTCTTTTTCCGGTTTCTCTTCCTCGGGATCTTCCTCGGGATCCTCCTCAGGCTCCTCTTCGGGATCTTCTTCGGGTTCCTCTTCAGGCACTGCCTCAGGTTCCGCTGCGTTCTGAGCAATTTGCATTTGTAAGACATCGCAACGCTCTAAAGCTATCTCGGTTCGGGTCCTTGCCACTTGGAGTTGCTGTTGCAAGTCTATCATCTCGGCTTGCATTTTTCTCATAATCTTCATCTTTTGATCGCTAGCATCTTGCATTTCCTTCATAGCAACTGTCAGGCGGGAAATTTCCTCCTTAGTTTCGGTTCCATCTCTTAACAGTCCGGAAACGTTCGCTCTCGTATAGCGCATAAAACCCACGTCACGCTCTAAGCAAGAAACAACAGCTGCGAGAACACGCTCTACAGGTTCGGTTATGGGTGGTAGGGTGTTGGGGTAAGCAGGATGACTCGGGTGAGGTAGTGGGGGAACTTGTTCGCGATAGACCATACGCCTGATCATATTCGGGTACCAATCCCAGCTAACTTCGTCTTCGTACATGCCTCCGGATAAGCGATACCTCTTCGGTGCAGGGGCTTCTAGTTCTGGGACTACTCGGGGTGGCGAGGAGGTAGGTAACTGCGGTTCCTTCCCATGAGCATGAGTCATCTGATCGGATGATGATGATGGTAGCGTCGACATCCCTACAGGTAAGTCGTGTTTGCGCGCGTGTGAGTGAATGAGGTAAAGAGATAAGATAACAAAGACTACACAAAACATATGCAGTGCGTATAATTATAACTAATGGGTCGTTGCGGTTATAGTCTAGTATGCATGCAGTTTCTAGTTCGCTATAACCAATGGCTCTGATACCAATCTGTCACACCCTCAAAATCCACTAGCGGAGTTTTACCGTCAGAGGGTGTGAACTAACAGGATTGGAATCATTAGTTACAATCAAACCATAAATAAAGTTTTCAAAACACGAAAACATTTAAGTGTAAATAAGTGCGGAAGCGTAAAACCATAAGTCAAGCGTTGTGTCACGCAGGACGACTTAAAACCCAATAACAATAGTTTAAAACAAGTTTGCATAAATAGTAACGTTCAAATTAATGCATGATCCTATACCGCGCGCCCGCCTCGGCTACCTGAGAATAACATACTAAAAGTGTCAACACGAGGTTGGTGAGTTCACAAGTTTATATAAAATAAAGCGTTTAGCGTTTTGCGTTTAGCGTTTTGCGTTTACCAGATAGTGTTAAATCAATTATATATCTATAGGTAGCTAGCCTATAAAACAAGTATTACTAAGTGTTCGACACCGAAGCTGACTGTTTATCATGTGCCTTGCCACCAGGTCTATCTCGACCATGGTAATGTGTTTAGCCAAGATTACACCCACTCGACCTCCAGTCGAGCTTAGCGTTGGGTGGGGTTTGTCAAACCCAGTAGTACTACTCAACAATGTTAAACGGTTCGAGGTGTGAAGGACTTCAATTATTTCGTTTGCCACTTAGCCTTTACAAGTGATATATAATTTCATAACAAAATCTAAAAGCGTTTCGGAGTATGTTATCTCCCCCAAGTGGAAAGCGTTTAAAAAGTTTAAAGGGGAAAGTGAAACTCACTGTTTGCGAAAAATTCCAAAAACAAGTCACCCACGTGATGCGCGTCATAGAAAAACTCTTGCTAGCGTTCTTAAACAACAAGGAGATTTTCTAAGTGTCGGAACTACTATCGAGTCTCTAGACTCGACACATAATACCTATGCACAAGATACGTTTCGTGTTTCGTTTGTGAATCGTGTGTGTCTCAACAAGCACATTAGTGATACGTTACGTGTGTGAACAACTATTTACGTGTCAAGTGTTAATGGTGTACATTACTAGCAATTATTCCCCGCAAGGGCAATTTGGTCAAAACATAACAATTATCTAGCAACAAGCACGTTTCATGTTTTTCACAAAGTTCAGCAGCTAGTTTCATCACGACAGAATTCTACTTGAAAGACTACTCTATTCAACAGATCATAGTATCTCAATTAATTCACCAAAAATCGTCACAAAAGCACACATGTTTTAGGTTTCCAGAACATATTTTATTGTATTTTTATTCCACATAGATTTCTCACAATGATCATAACATTACAGCAAACTCACAATCGTCAAATTCATGCGCAACAGAATGTTATTTGTTATTCCCGTTAAATGAAAAATCAAATTAATGCAAGACCAATTGAGTTAGGTTCTTAACTCAACAAGTTAACTTCCAGAAGTGGAACCAACCGATTTGGTCTTGTAGTTCATGAGATATGCTAATTACAAAACAACTTAACAGCAGGTCTCACAACTCAGATTTGTACTTCAGTTTTGTAAAATCATAAAGATTAACTTTTGCTCGTCCAAAAATTACAAACTTAGACTTTATAGAAACTAGACTCATTATAGTACCCTGTAGTGTTAACAACCGCAGCCAATTTCCAAATTAACAATTAGTTACAGTTGTCTAAACATAACTTACAATCTGTCTAGTACCAGTTTTGACCTTTAATCTTATTTAAATCGTTTGAGTAACCAAAACACCTTCAAATTAGGCGTGGTTGGACTTTCTGAAAACTAGACTCAGAGTACTACCTTGTAGACTCATAATTAGCTCAGTTTGCTTTTATATTCAATAAGTTACACATCGTTCAAGTTTAACAATCACTGCTGTCAAAACTCAGCAATCATAAACAAACATCTAACATGCATCCTAAGCATACGACATAACTCAAAACATGTAATACACATAATTAATCATAGAAATCAGTAGTAACCCTCTAGGGTTTACAAACAATCAATGATTCATCAATCTTTCACTGTTCAAAACCACATATGATCATCAATATCAATCACTAACACATAATCAATCATAAAACACTTAATACATGATATTCAATAGTTAGGGTTTCATGTTTATACCTTAAAAACGCAGAAACAACCAAGAGAAACGTGAGAGATGCTTAGAAACGAGTGTAGGATGCTCCGATTATGAAAGATACGATCAAACGAAGGTGATATGTGTGTGTGTGTTGGCTGCCGATCGCAAGAGAGGGGGGGGGGGCTGGCCGATCGGATGTGTGGGAGAGAAAGAGATTAGGGTTTATTATTATTATTAAATAATAACATGTTACACATAGGTCCCTCAACTTTTAAATATCACTTTTCTAGCTTAAATTAACTCGTTTGCCTTTTGAGTTAGCGTTTTATACCATGTTATCACATAACACATAAGTCTAACACATAATTATCACATAATTATTGTTTTGATGTTTTTCGTTTATTCACCAATGGTTTGCGTCAACTCGTTTGCGTTTCGGTGCAATTCCCGAAAGACTACACATGTAGTAATTGTCAAGCGTCATTTAAACCCTTAGTTTAAATGTAATGAGATGTGCGTTATAGATCAAGTGATCTTAAGTTTGAATTGACGGAGTTTGAGTTAACGGAGTTAACCTGAAATTGACGAGTGTCACAGATATGTATATTCGGATATGTACATATGGATGATATGTGTATGTATTGTATGTCGCCTGATTAACTAGAACTCACTCAGCGTAGATGACTTTTAGTATGCACGAAGGTGAATATGTTTAATGAGCTAGCATGAGGAAGGCACGTGGCATTGATTGAACGGCTGGCATTTGAAGATGGAAGAAAAGGATGCTTAAAATATAATGTCTTATGCTATGGTTTTTAAGAAAAGATTAATGTTTCGTAACAAATGAATTAAATTTAACATTTCCGCGAATGTTTTAATTAACTCTGATATTTAAAACTGCGTTTATGAGTAAATTCAGCTCGACCCCAGCCAGGGGTTCTGCCCCGGGACCCCGCTAGGGGCTGCCGCACCTAGAACCACGCTGCTAGGGGCACTGCCACCGGACCCCCATTCGTTGTGGGTTATATAAAGAATGAAAAGTGATAGGAGTAGTAATAGTTAATTGACACATGTAAATATTATACAGTTAGCCGAGCTCACTTAAGGAAAGATTATCAGAGGAAGACGCAGAGTTCAGGTGAGTTTCTAGCCCCACTTCCTTGTTATGTTTTTCGGGGCTGTGTGCATACTTGATGTGATTAGTTAATACACTTACCTTAAGTGGTAAGTGTATGCTATATATGATATATGTAATAGATATGAATGATTGCTTGTCAGTACGTGAACGATCTTCGGATATTGCGCGTACTGTTAGGTTATAAATAAGGATACAAATATTATAAATGGATGATGTATGATCGTTATGAATGAATGCTTGTCGGGGTGTGAACAATCTTCGGATATTGCACGTACCGACAAGGAGTATGATTGTTAAACGAATGATGTGAAGAACGCTTAGAGTGTTCTTATGCTATGATGTATTTATTGTATATACGAAGTAAGAGTATGCAGGTACAAGAATGGTATGTGAGTTTTACGTCTGACGTTGTAAGTTAGGATGGCAAATCCCTCTAACTTGTTGGACATAGACTTGGCATGTGATGGCGTAGTTAAGGACTACGGGCCTTATACGTGTTATAGATGATAGATGAGAACGTAGTTAAGGACTGTGGACCCTATACGTGCTGTAATTGCTTGGTGGTAGCATAGGGGAGGACTGTGGACCTCGTACGTGCTATGAATTAGGTTGCAACATACGGAAGGACTGCGGACCTTGCACGTACCATAAATGGTGAACATAGGCAAGGACTGCGGACGTTTTACGTGTTCACGGCCTTGAGTATAGGTATAGATGGTGGACTATGAACATACTCTCGGTGTACTGAGGTAAGTGATAATATCTATGTATGTATGTAGGTTCCCAGCCGGATCTACATAGGAGTATCTCGTAACACGAGGGTGCGGAATCCCCACGTAATACGATACGAGCGTAATGTATGAAATACGTTAAAACCAAAACACAAACACACGTTACAATACTAATAAGCACGTTGTATTGCAACACTTCAACACGTGATCTCTAATCACAAATACACGTTCTGGAAAAAAACTGTCCAAAAACCAAGCCGAAGTGAGGATATATACTCCTCGACAACTTCGCCTAACATGTTAGGCGAAGTTGTCCTAACTTCGCTTGTCCTCAAGTTCGCCTACATCCCAGGCAAACTTGTGTGACACAATATCTAACACCAAATCAAACAATCTAACTCGATTACAGACTCATACAAAACACTAGATACTGAACTACTGACATCATGCACCAACAGACTCCCCCTTGGCAGTAGCTTCATATCTCAATCTTCATTCACATGTCTTGTAATCCCAAAAATCTCGTGTCACCAGTCTTCAAGCATGAACGCCCTCTCTGACACAAACAGACACCACTCTCTGATATTTCTTGGCTTCATCTTTCCATGCAGGAATATAGAATATCTTTTTCTCGTTTAGCACCTGCAAGTCAGCTTGAGACAAATTTACCAAGTGCATGGGATCATACACTCTCAGAATTTCTTGTTCATCTTCATCTTCCGTAACCACTTCAGCTGTTTGGCTATCGACATACCACCACTTTAGATTCTTTAAAACGTCCTTGGGCATTGTCTTCATCGGCACTTCTTTCAAACACCGAATCGGCTTATATTTCATTACCATCCAAGGTTTGCCATCAGCTCTCACTACTCTTTCCTTATCTTCAACTAGCTTCCCTTTCTGTGGCTTTAACAACTCAAACTTTTTCTCGTTGATACTTTCTTTCCACACAATCTTCCCAATAATTCTGGCCATATTATCATCACTTCTATTAATCAACCCCAACTTAGCCAAATCCTTCACCTCATACTCAGGCAAGGTATTCAAAGATCTCAACATCCTCTTAAAGTATTGAATCCCATCAAAACGTTTAATCACAAATAACCTCAACTGCTCATCATACAACCAGCATATAATACCCTTCTTTGATTCAGCATACCCTTTGATATTGTAACTCTTCTTGAACATGGTTGGAACCGCTGGCTTCTTTGTCTTCACAAACCACTGAGCGTAGCCTTCTTTCCATCTCGGCTGCTCTTCCCATTCAAACTCATCACATTCCATATCTTGACCCACATTTGCCTTATCAACGTCTGGGATATCATGTTCTACGCTGTCATCCACAATCTCTCCCTCTTCAATCTCACTATCAATCACAATCTGTTCGCCTATCCTTTCAATCTCCTCAATAGGTAACATATCGTCATCACCCACAACATCATCATCCACCATTTCCTCATCATCCACTACCACAACTTCTTCACCCCCTGATCCTCCTGCCATACCAGTTGACTCCCCCTGAGATGTGGAAGTCCCAAGAGTTTGTTCAGTTCTTGGCAACTCACCAGCTGCACCTTCCGATGCATTGGGATCATCGTCTCTATCATGTCTCTTTTTTATTCTCAACTCATCGCCATTGCAGCTCGTCTCCCCCTGAGATGCTAAGAACTGCTTTAAAGCATCAAAAAGTTTACCGTGCTCAACCAGGAGGGATGATTGGATCTGATTTTCTGCTACAAGAGGCTGGATAGCCTGAGTCTGGATCAGATTGATTCTAGACTGTTCAGCCACTACCCGTTCAAGTGCAGCTATCCTTTCAGAGTCAGACAAGGTAGCATCAAAATCGAAACGCATATGAGAAACGTCTTGAGCATACGGTGGAGGTATTCCCAGACTAGCAGAAGTATCAGAAGCAGGCTGAAAAGTATCCACGGGTGGTATTGTGACAGATAACCCCGCAGTAGCAACTAATGTCGACTCAACAAATCTTGCCACAACCTCCGATGGAGTAAGAGTAGGAGGTGGCAAAGAAACTATCACATGAGTCGAAAACTGAAACGTGGTAGGTGGAGTGCCAAATGATGATGATGTAGTTATCACGGGAGCACTTGAGATGATCGGTCCTGTCACAGTCATCGAAGCAGGAACCATAGTTATACCAGATAGCGTGGGTGGAGAGAAACGAACCACCCTTGAGCTTTCACCAGCTCCTGAACCCTCACCAGTTCTGACCCTTTTCGATCGACGTAACAACTGGTCTAACTCCTCCTCAAAGTCAGATTCACTGTCATCCGAGTCTTTCTTTCTTTTTCCATGTATTCTTTCCTGTGTGACCAGAATCTGTCGTGCTTCAGCAACATCATCAGCGGAGGAGTCAGAGTCGGTTCTCTCAGAATCAGCTACAGACGTAGCTACCATCGATACATTTACACCAACACCTCTGCTACTGAGACTTGAATCTCTGCAGCAGGATCAACTCGCTCCATATCAAAGAACCCTTGGCCACCAAAAGCAGCTTCAAGATCTACCTGTTCCTCTGGTGCCACAACAGGATCAGCAGGCAATGCTTGCTGTACCACAGGTGGTGGTTGAGGAACATCAGCCTGTTGCGGTGCCGCGTCCCGAAATTCGTCTCCACGAGGAGCAACATAAGCAGGGTTTATCAAGTAACCAAATAATGGAGTATGTCGTGGACGAAGCTCCGGTTTACTGCGAGCACTCGACGACCAGCATTGCGCAAAGATCCTCTTGCTTACACTCTCTACATATCGAATGGGACGGCGTTGAGGTAGCATAGGGGCTACATGATTCAAGATCATCTGTAAGAATCTGGGATACATCAAAAATCTTTCACGAGCGACCGCGCGTCTCTGACGATCGATTTCATAAAACACCATCTGACTGAAGCTGTAGGGCTTGTTGTAAGTAGTGCTGTCATTGCTGATTGCATCGTTACACCCATACCGTCAGTACCAGCTTTACGACCCGACATGCACACAATCATCACGTGCATCAGAAAACGCCATTGATCCAATAAAAATCCCTTTCGCCTTTGAGTGTCACCCAATGGACCCGAATAGCCCATTCGTAAAAATGCACCATCTCTGAATGGAGCAGGAAAGTCGGTTGGATCATTTGTAGATTCAGCCCCGAACTGCAAGGCAACCCTGATCTGATCTGCTGAGAACTGCACCACCTGATTGTTCACTGTGGCGCGCATAACCGGAAGCTCAACTCTACAGTCATATTCTACTGATCGCAGAAATCTTCAATGTTCGGTAGAGAAATGGGTAGAGTTGTAGTAATAGCGTGGAAAATACGTGAGCGAACTAAGAAGGAGATGATCTCGCGATAATCATCGACACCACTAGCATCCGGATCCAACGTGATATACATGTTGTGACCTGGAAAGAACTGTCTGTTGTTGTCACCACCTTCGTCACCACCAGCACCACCAGCTCCTGCTACAGCAGCCATATCTGCACAACAAACGGTCTAAGTTAGAACATTGACAAAGCAGATCATAACTTCGCCTGTTACCATGAGAGAAGTTATGATAACTTCTTAAATGCAGGCGAAGTTAGACAAATGGCGAAGTTGAGTACAACTTCGCCTTAACCAACTTCGACTGACAACAAATTAGAATGTTAAATAACATTAAGCAGCAGGCGAAGTTAAACCTTAGGTGAAGTTGAGTATAACTTCGCCTAACCTTAACTTCGCTTGAGAATAACCAGACAATTTAATTAATTTAAAATTGATCAGGCGAAGTTATGCCTAAGGCGAAGTTGAGAACAACTTCGCCTAAAGATAACTTCGCCTGAATATGAAACGGCATATAAACAAAGGTCCGATGATGGTTTGATCGGAGTATTGGTGATTGATAACATAAAAGGATGTTACTATGGCGATCTAGACTATCAAATTAGGTACGAACACGATAGAAAGAGATTGGTTAGCGGGTGTTTAAGGGTTGCATGAACGAGGTCACAAATCGGACCAAAACGACATCTGATTAACATCATTGACAAGAATTATAAGTCATATCGAGCCTACACACCTTTAACACGGATTGAAATCAACTAATAACAAGGTTCGATTCGTGTTTTAAGTTCGCCGAGGGTTATAGGATGATAAGTTCGCTGGGTTTTGAAAAGTTGTAAAATGGTTGACCAGATTGACACCTTATATAGTGTTGAAAATACATAGGCGAAGTTAAGGTTAACTTCGCCTTACCCTTAACTTCGCCCCTTAACAACTTCGCCTTTGCACAACTTCGCTTAGTATTAAACTTAGAAAACAGGCCCTTATACATTTGATCAAAACACAACTGTCTTTTAAATACCTCTGTTAAAGATTTAAACTTTATAATCAAAGAACCAAGTACCAAGCTTTGAGCCATAAAATGAAAGATGCAATGAAAATTTTAGAAATTAAGTAAACGGGATCAAATTTCGGTCTTGACGGGGACCAGCATGTTTTAGAAAATATCCGAACAGAAATCATACTAATTAAATGGCTGTCACATAGTCCATGTTCAGCAGTATTATGACATAAAGAAACAGGTTGTAAGCAGGTACACAACTTAGTATGGTTTTCATCGTTTCTGTGATACGGATTAGGTTCAATTAAGCTTAAAATTTAGATGGACATCACATCAGAGATTGTGATGCCTCCTATCTATTCTCAAAGCGTATTTAGCTTTCCCCAAGTCACCCTGAGTTGACCTCGACCCGTAGTGTCTGATTAAACAGTAAATACATATCGATCTTTAGAGTCTTCTACCCATTCTCTTTCTTGCCTCTTGATTGATATTTGTAATAACATTAGCTTCAGAAGGCTTAACAACGTATTTTTTTTTAAATATTTTAATATAGCTTCAAATAATAGTCGACAACAAGTCCCGAATCTGGATCACTGCAGGTACTTGACACACCATCTTCTCGGGAATCAGAACACTCACGGGCTCGTGTATGCCTGGGTAATCACTTTTCTGCCTATCATTCGGAAAGATGTATATGAAGACATGCACAACTCAGAATGATTCTCCACATTAAATCGAGAAGATTTAGTTTGTATCACTTCTACTTTTACGCACCATAACATACAATGGCTGTTCTAGAGTCTTTTAGGCCTAATAACTTCACTAATTAAGCACACATAATTGTCTATCACTTTCCAAGGCTGGATCAATTTTCTTTTAAACATTGTATTGAAACTTCTTACGAAGTTATAGACTTGAAAAATTATATCATCTCCCTTAAAAATTTTAAATTCTATCTCCCCGATCAAGTCAGAGTCTTCAGGTAAACGGCTATCCTGAAGATCCAATGGATCAGCTGGACCGACCACATACAAGTATGTGTCCTTCTAACTAAGTATGAACGACTATTTTTCAGCGAAAGAATAAAAACACATCTTAAACCGCCCCGGTCACTTTCAGTCATCTGGTTAATGGCTATCCTCATAATCTACTAGTAGAAGTAAGGACCAAACGTATCCGAAGATATATCCTTCAAACTGAAGCAACCGACATAATTCTAAGCGATAAAGATGTTTTTTTTTAAAACAAAAAACCAGGTTACTCGGGATTGATCATCCCACTAAGTTCAACAAGATTTTGAAAACGGGATCGGTCAAACGCTTTAGTAAAAAGATCGGTGAAATTATCCAACGAATCAACCTTTTCAAGCACAATTAATTTCTTCTCAGCACAATCACGTATAAAATGGTGACGAATGTCAATATGTTTCGTTTTGCTGTGTTTAACGGGATTATTAGTTACTGAGATTGCAGCAGTGTTATCAACGCAAATAGGAGTTTGAGTGAAATTCAGACCATAATCGCGCAATTGCTGTTGTATCCAAATAACCTGGGAGCAGCAGTTTGATGCTGCCATGTACTCTGCTTCACATGTGGAAATGGCTACAGAGGTCTGCTTCTTGCAGTGCCACGACACCAATCTTCCTCCCAGAAACTGACATCCACCGGTTGTTGACTTCCTGTTCTGATTGCAACCTCCATAGTCAGAATCTGTGTAAGCGACCAAATCCAGTTCTCCCCCTTTCGTGTACCACAATCCCAACTTAGGCTTGCCTTTGAGATAACGCAAGATCCTCTTCACTCCCTTCATGTGAGATTCCTTCGGGCTTGCCTGAAAACGAGCACAAAGACAAACTGCAAACATAATATCAGGTCTAGATGCAGTTAAATACATTAAGGAACCTATTATTGCCCGATATTGGGTTGGATCCACATCTTCATCACTGTCAGAATCTGCACCCAGTTTCTGATTGACGCAGACTGGAGTATCAAATGAAGTGCTGTCCTCCATCTTGAAGCGTTTGAGTACGTCATGGACATATTTTGTTTGATGAATGAACATCCCATCTTTCTTCTGATCAACCTGCAGTCCCAAAAAAAAGTTAATTCACCCATGGCGCTCATTTCAAACCTCTTTTTCATGACTGCTTCAAATTCCTGACACATGACGATTCTTGATGCAGCAAAAATGATATCGTCCACATATACTTGAACTAGTAGAAGATCTCCCCCTTTTCTCTTGACAAACAGTGTGCTATCGATCTTTCCTCTTTCGAACCCATTCTCAAGCAAATAATCGGACAGAGTTGCACACCAGGCACGAGGTGCCCGATGTAGCCCATATAAGGCTTTACTCAGTTTGTACACATGATCAGGAAAATCTGGGTCAAGGAAACCTGGAGGTTGTTCAACGTACACCACCTCATCGAATTTTTCATTAAGAAAGGCACTCTTCACATCTAACTAGAATACTTTCATCTCTTTGTGTGCAGCAAATGCCAAAAATAGACGAATTGCCTCCAATCTTGCCACAGGAGCAAACACTTCGTTGTAGTCAATTCCTTCTTGCTGATTAAACCCTTTTACTACTAACCTTGCCTTGTTCCGAATGATTATTCCCTTCTCATCTCTCTTACATTTAAAAACCCACTTTGTACCAATAGCATTTACATCCTTTGGTTTGTCAACTAATTTCCAGACTTTCATCTTCTCGAACTGTGCTAACTCTTCTTGCATGGCTTCGACCCACGAGCTATCCTTTAGAGCCATTTGATAATTATTTGGTTCAATCTGGCTGATGAAGCAGGTGTACAAGCATTCATTTATGATACCCGTTTCTTTAATGCTTGCGTAAACACATGTGTGTTCATTCAAACTTCTTCTTGTTTGAACACCGTCCGACAGGTTACCTATCACATTCTCCAATGGGTGATTTTTGTGAATTACGGTAGTCTGAACCGGACCGACTTCCAGATTGTTTTCTAAATTCGAAGAGAGTTCTTCAATGGGTGATTGATGTTGAGAGTGAAATGGGTTGTAGAATTCTTCTTCAGTAGAGGCAGCAGGAGTATTAACGGCACTTGGCGTGGAAGGTTGACTTTCATCGTATCGTGGACGTTGCACAATATCTTCCTCCTCGTCATACAAAATCTGTGAAGCTATTTTCTCATCAACTTCTGCAAAATCCAAGTAAGGCATATTAAAAGATTTGAATAGTTTATCATAGTCGAAAGCTTCATCAGGTCCCGTGCTAGGCTTTGGTGACTTGTAACTCGTAATGTCAGTGTTACATATCACCTCAAACTTGCTGTTCGATAAATTAAAGACTCTTCTGTTGGGTGTCCCAACAACATATCCGACTAAAATACCTTCGTCGGCTTTTTCACCAAATTTTTAATTTGTCTTTAATATCGTACATGGGGACCCGAAAGGTTCAAGACCATTCAGGTTTGGCTTTATACCATGCATGAGTTCATAACAAGTTTTATTTAATCTTTTAACAGTTAAAACACGATTAAGGATATAACAGGCAGTGGCAACAGCTTCAGCCCAGTACATCACGGGAAGTTTAGCATCTGCCAGCATGGTTCTGGCTCCTTCAATTAGCGTTATATTCTTCCTCTCAGCTACCCCATTTTGTCGCGGAGTATACGGGGCGCTGTACTGATGGTCTATCCCTTTATGTAAGCAGAACATCTCCATCTAGTAGTTCTTGAACTCTGTCCCATTATCACTCCTGATGTACTTTACCTTTCTCCCAACAATATTTTCAACCTTGGTAATCAAGTTAATTACCAACTGAACCGTCTCATCTTTTGCCTTCAGAAAGTATACCCAAGAGTATCGAGAGTAATCATCGGTTACTACCAGGCAGTATGACGTTCCACCCAGACTTTTTACATTCACGGGACCAAAGAGATCCATGTGAAGTAGATCTAGGGTACTGACAATTGAGTTAACCTTCTTGGAGTGATGAGATTTTTTGTGTTGCTTTCCCTTCTTGCACAATAAGCATTGATCTTCAAAGTTAAAATTCTTCAAGGGAACTCCAAGCACTAGCCCGTTTTTGACAATGTAATTCATTTTACGAAGATGTATATGTCCCATTCTTCGATGCCATAACTCGGACTCGGACTCAGTTTCCTTTGACAGAAGACATGACTCTTCTGTTGTCATCTCAGTGGACCTCATATCCATTACATACGTGTTCTTTTCTCTTGGAGCTTTCATCACCACCCATGCCTCTGGTATCTTGAATCCCGGATAAAGAACGATTGCCTCATTTTTAGTAAAATGTACCGTGTATTCTTTGTCACAAATCTGAGACACACTTAACAAGTTATGCTTCAACTCTTCAACGAAATTCACCTTCTCTAACTTCATTTTTCCATTTGCCACAGTTCCCATACCAGTGATTCTACCTCCACTCTCTCTAGTGAAACTAACCCTTCCTCCTTGAACAGGTTTCCATTCACGTAACAAATTCTTGTTACCAGTCATGTGCCAGGAACAGCCACTGTCTACAACCCACATATTGTTTACTACCCTGATCAACTGTTCCTGCACAGTTAAAGAAAAAGATTAAAATCTGGGGACCCAAGACTACTGGTCTTGGGTCGATTAAATCTGTTAAACGGCATCCCGTACTTTGGTTGCCCAAAGTCAGTTTGAGGATCATTTCTGTAAGTTCTGAAAGGAAACCTTCTTGAGGATTGACTATGAGGCCATCCAAACCTTAGTGTATTAACAGAATTATAATTGTTAACTGCAAAAAACTGAGATCGATTTCTTTGAAATCTTGGATTATTCCAATGTCTGAATTTTGGTGTGTTCACATTCTTACCAGTATCATAATTAATATTCGTTTTATTCTGATTTTTCGGAGGTCTCATACCTCTAAATTTTCTCTGATTTAGAGGACAATCAGCAATAAGGTGTCCTACTTGATTGCATCTGAAACAACTTCTGTGTTCAACTTTCGTCTCAACAGTTGTTGCAGATGTCGAGGTTGCATTACTACCCGTTTGTCTAACATATGGTGGAACGAGCGGGTTTAGGGAAGAATTATTTTCATTTGGATTTATTCCTCCCCACGTTTTAGTAACACTACCTCTTCTTTTATCTCACCCGATTTGGATGTCTTGTCCGAATTTAATGAGACAGAGCTAGGAACAGAAATCTCAACATTCGAAATTGGCTTACTCGTTTCGCTTTTACTAACTTCAGGTTCTTTAATCGAAATTTTGACTCGAACTGTCTGACTAATCTCAACATCAGCAGATTTCTGATGACTAGGATTATAAGTATAGTTATTGTTATACGGTGGTGGAACTTCAGAAAATCCAATTCCCCCTTTGTTAACTGGGGAACGTTGAACACTTATTATGTGATCAAGCATTGCTGAAGAATTTCTAAATTTTTCAATTTTTCTGTTTAGTTCCACCACTTTTACCTGGTAATCAGCTATCTGTTTATCTCTTTCAGCAATTAGTTTGGTTTTTTCTTCTAACACTTCATAACTAAGATCAATTACTTGAATTTTATCAGCTAGACTAGCTTTAAGACTTCTGATATCTTTTCCACTAGCTTTTATTTTTACCGAGTAACTGTTTTCTCTAGTTTTAGTGTAGTGATGATCTTCTTTTAACGTTATAAATTGTGCGTCCAAACTAACAAACTGATCAGTTACTGTTTTCAATTGTTCAGACAGATTCTCACATTGCATACAATGAAGTTCAGAACTTACCTCAGAGAGCTGATCGTTCACTTCTGCCATATATGCTTGATTTTCTCCCGTCTCTCTCTCGCTCCCTCCAGTTTCGATGTTTACCAAATTAGCCTGTTCGAACACTTCCTCAACTTGCAGATTCCAGTTGTATCCACCATTCTGTCTAGATACCATAGCCCTATTATCACTACCTCCCCCATTCTGTTGTGCAGGCCTGTTCTGACTACGTTCGACTCTCTCATTTGTACATTCCTTGGCAAAGTGACCAATTTGTTGACAGTTGTAACATCTAACCTTTGATTTGTCAAACCCTGGTCTTTCTCCAACGAACTTTCTACCCGTTTTCTTCATGAATCTCTTAACCCTTCTTACTATCATAGCCATTTGCCACTGCAGATCCATCTCTTCTAGATCATCAGCATCGATCTGATCATAGTCTTCATCCAAAGTTGCAGGGTCGACTATTTTTCCTTTGATGTAGTTCTCGTAAGATGCAATGAAGGATGCATAGAGAGCAAACTGTTGTTCAGCTGATTTAACACTCATGGGCATCTGTGAGTAGTTGTTGGTTGGAACATTTGACGAGAAATATCCAGTTGTGGCTTGAGGTTTTGAAGAGTTACTTCCTCCAGCTACAAAACATACATCTCCATCCATGTTGAGAATCACATGACCATCTCGAGTTGAGTTTGAGTTTGAGTCTCCCTTTGAGTAGTAGGCAGAGGATTCTGATTTTGAACTTGAGCTTGGAGTGACTTTCGCACCATGCATTCCCGGATCCTGAAACTGATCAGTTGGTGTCTCCTTCTGAACCATGTTAAGTTCAAAATTTCGTAATTTATTGACTGCTGTTTCCAAATCAATGTTGGCAAACTCTTTATCTTCTCTCATCAAAACCGTGTACATTTCCCATTTCGGTAGAAGAGCATCAAGAAGTTTCTCTACTATCTCTTCTTCTTTGTAGTCAATTGAGTAATTGCTAAGTTCGGTCATCAAGTGATAATATCTTGTGATGATATCATCAAGTGATTCATTTTTCAAATATTTGAACACCGAGAATTGGGTTTTTAGTAGCTTAGTCTTGGAAGCACGTATCCCCACATTACCTTCATATCGATTTTCTAGTGCTTCCCATAGCTCTCTAGCGGTTTTGTATTTCTTGAAGGTATGAAGAATCTCTTGTGGAAGAGCCATGGTTATTGCTGCATGAGCTTTACTCTCTGCCTCATACATTTTCTTTTCCTCTTCTTCCATTTTACTGTACTTCTTAATTTGATCACGACCTTCAAACAGGGATGTTGGTGGAATGTACCCGTCTTGTATGCACACCCACATCTTAGCATCTTGATATTTAACATACTGTTCAAACCGATCTTTCCAAGCAATGAAATCGGTACACTTAAGCATTTTTGGAGCTTTAGTTGCTGAACCGGCTTCAACCTCCATTTTTACCAGTTCCGTAATGTTTATTGAAGTCATCGTTAAACGAAACACGACTCGAAATACGAAGAAAAAGTATTTAATTTAAAACAGTAATCAGATGGCGAAGTTGAGCTTAACTTCGCTTGAGCTTAACTTCGCTTGTTTCCTAACTTCGCCTTGGTCTGTAACTTCGCTTGATCTATAACTTCACTTGATCTATAACTTCGCTTGATCTATAACTTCGCTTAACCTTATAACTTCGCTTAAACCCTACGAACAGTGATGGCAACTTCGCCTGAGGAACACAAGGTTTTTGCAGGTTTTAATTGGACGTATTGCGAGGTATGCGAAGGTGTAATGGGTTATATTTGATGGTGGGAGATGGGCAAGACACAAAAACTAGGTATTTCAACGTAAACTCGTTCCGCGAATAGTCGAACGGAACGATCTTTACACTCGTGTGATGTTGGTGCATGATGTCAGTAGTTCAGTATCTATTGTTTTGTATGAGTCTGTAATTGAGTTAGATTATTTGATTTGGTGTTAGATATTGTGTCACACAAGTTCGCCTGGGATGTAGGCGAACTTGTGGACAAGCGAAGTTAGGACAACTTCGCCTAACATGTTAGGTGAAGTTGTCGAGGAGTATATATCCTCTTGCAAGATCCTCCGGGGCGTCGCTGATCGATACGAGATCCGCACGAGGTCTAGGAGTGCGGAATCCTCCTAGACTCGTTTATGGTGTAGAAGACGAAGAACACGATTACACACAAACAAATACACGAACAAACACACGAATGGGATAAACGAATCTGTAGATCCTTTATATAATAACCGAACACGTTACATACCGAACATAAATAGAAACACGGCCGACCCGAGGTGAGCTCTACCTCGGGTCGTCCCAAACGATTCTCCCTCTCTGTTTCTCTCTAGACAATTGAACTGAACACACAAAATTCTAACTTTCTGGATCTTAAACCCTAAACAAGACACACATATATATAGATAAACAACTTCGCGGGCTTGGGCTTGGGCCTGTAGGCGAAGTTGTTCTAACTTCGCCTATGGCGAAGTTGTTCTAACTTCGCCTATGGCGTCTCCGCTTGTCAGAATTGCATAGCGACGGTCACAAAATGCACCAACAGACTCCCCTTTGACCGTTGCTCTCAATTCTAACAAACACAAAAGATCATCTATTACAAAGCATGCACCAACAGACTCCCTCTTAACTGATGATCTTCTGTTTGCTCCTTCTTGTAGGACTCGATTGCACTGTGATCTTCAGACTTGAACTTCACATATACATGCAACATCCATCCTGTCTTCAACCAGCCGTGTCTGAAACTGTCTTGTAGCTCCATAAATCTACCAATCACCCGGCGTCTTCCAAATCAGATCTCCCATTCAGTGTAAGCTCCTTCGACTATATCGTTCGAGGTCTTTGATATGCATGCATCCCCGTGCCTAATTGATCATCTCAACCAATCATGTGAAGTTCTTCTAACTTCACCAACACGTGAAGTTCTTCTAACTTCACCAATACGTGAAGTTGGGTTCCCTCCACAACTTCACCAACACGTCGGAATTGTATAGTAAGATAAGGTTCAATCTTCAACTACTCAACATCAAGTGATCAATTTCATCACAAAACCACCTTGACAGAATCTAACACACATGACCATTAATTAATCTGAAGCATCTTCAATCACCATGGATAACGATCAAAACATAAACAAATTAATTCCCGATTAAATCCAACTTGTTCCAAAATCGTAACAGGGTCCAATTCTCGAACGCCTTGAAAATAACATAAATAATATGCTCTGACCGCAATCCAGTAATGACGAAAACCTTCAGTTCGATTTGACTTTCTTTAGTTGGTCAACCTCGAACAACAACAATTTCTTTGCCCACAAACACCCAAATATGTGTCAATATCCAGTTTCAATCAATATCCCATTCACAACTTCAACTCCATATCCAGAGTTGACCCGTATTTGTTCTCACGTAAGACCAAGAGATACCAAGTTCCACTCGTTGTCGGAACAACACTTTCGGTCTCACAATAATCGTGAACACCTGGCCATACAGACGAAAACTCCAAACAATTTTTTATTTTATTTTTTTTTTTTACTTCGCCAAAAGTCAACTTCGCCCAAAAGTCAACTTCGCCCCTCATTAACTTCGCCTGGCTATAACTTCGCCCAAAAGTCAACTTCGCCTAAAAGTCAACTTCGCCCCTCATTAACTTCGCATGGCTTTAACTTCGCTTGGCTACTAACTTCGCCAAAACCTTAAAATTTTAGCGACAACTTCGCCTGAACCCAATAACTTTGCCTACGGCGGCTGTTCAGCCAGAAACACATCAGAAACGTGCGAGAAACACCAAAACGCATATCTCGAACCATAGCATAAGAGCCTAAGGCTCTGATACCACTTGCAAGATCCTCCGGGGCGTCGCTGATCGATACGAGATCCGCACGAGGTCAAGGAGTGCGGAATCCTCCTAGACTCGTTTATGGTGTAGAAGACGAAGAACACGATTACACTCAAACAAATACACGAACAAACACACGAATGAGATAAACGAATCTGTAGATCCTTTATATAATAACCAAACACGTTACATACCGAACATAAACAGAAACACGGCCGACCCGAGGTGAGCTCTACCTCGGGTCGTCCCACACGATTCTCCCTCTCTGTTTCTCTCTAGACAATTGAACTGAACACACAAAATTCTAACTTTCTGGATACTAAACCCTAAACAAGACACACATATATATAGATAAACAACTTCGCGGGCTTGGGCTTGGGCCTGTAGGCGAAGTTGTTCTAACTTCGCCTATGGCGTCTCCGCTGGTCAGAATTGCATAGCGACGGTCACAAAATGCACCAACAGACTTCCCTTTGACCGTTGCTCTCAATTCTAACAAACACAAAAGATCATCTGTTACAAAGCATGCACCAACAATGTATGTATGTATATATGTATGTATGTATGTATGTATGTATGTATGTATGTATGTATGTATGTATGTATGATAGAAAGGTAACTGGTTAAGTATGGATATGTATATTCGGATATGTACATATGGTTGATATGTTTATGTATTGTATGTCGCCTGATTAACTAGAACTCACTCAGCGTAGATGACTTTTAGTATGCACGAAGGTGAATATGTTTAATGAGCTAGCATGAGGAGGGCACGTGGCATGGATTGAACGGATGGCATTTGAAGATGAAAGAAATGATGCTTAAAATATAATGTAACGATTCCGACTAAACCAGGTATACCCTAACCAGTAGACAGTAGTTACGTTATATTTAAGGTCGGGTACATGAATTACCATAGTAATTATACGAGAATACATGGTTCACTGTATTGATTGTACGTGAATATATAATTCATCGCATTGAATATGCGATTAATCGATCGATAGTTATTGAAACCCGAACGAATCGAGGGTTCAATTATAGACGAGATATATGATATTTAGTGATTTTACGGGGCATTAATGCTTCGGGATAAGTAAGTACGGCACAGAAAAAGAATTTCGATTTAATGGTACGACGGTACGTTAAACGAAACTTTTAATACCAAACCGAGCAAGAGACGATCGATCAAGCCGAAAAAGATGCGCAATTATTAATAATATGATGTTTTAAGTTAATAAATGTCATGGTTTAAGTTTTTAAAGTTTTTAAATCGGTTTTATATAAATTTCATTTTTTAAGCCGAAAACGACCGTTTTAGCCTCGTTTTAAGCCAAATTAAACATTTAACCGAAAAACGAACTGAACCAGATTATCCAAAACATTATCCGGATTGCGGATATCCAAACATGTGGCTAAGATTGGAGAGGTGGGTCCCACCCCACCCCCCTAAGAGTTCCGATCGGATGGGGAATACCCCTTATCCTTATTATTTTCTTTTTCTCAACACAAACATTCAACATTCCATCTTCCTCTCCACTTGATCATCTAAAACCGAGAGTTTGTAGCAAGAAAACAAGGTAAAGAATCGAGTTAATCAAGTTTCCATCTTCGTTTCTTGAGTTTATTTGCAAGAAAATGAGGTTTCAAAGATGAAAACCGATTCTTGCATGATCAAGTGATGTATACGGGTTATACAAGGGATCTTGGTCCAAGAAAGGAGTTAAACGAGCCAAAAACGAATTTTTACGGTTTAAACTTTAGTTTTGAAACAATAACCGAAACTAGAGTGTAAGAGGCTTGATTGTGAGTGTAACTTGATTGGTATTGTGGTATGTTGGTTGTAGGTTCTGTGTTTAGTGGTAGATAAGGCGGAAAGACGAGTTTGTAGCTTGTAGTGGCGGAAAACAAAAGGTATATTCGGTTATGTTCGGTTTTGGAGTTTTTGGACAGATTGTGGTAGGTTTAGAGTTAGGTCATGAAGTTTTACAGGGATGATCTACACATGAAAATATGAGTTTTATGAATTTTTGGTAATTTTTGGATAAAGGATGAATATTTGGTGAATTTAATGCTCGGTTTTGGCCAAAAATGGTGAAAAATAGTTAAATATCATGAAAAATTCTGGAAAGTTTCAGATAAGCTTTTTATAACATGTAAAAGTCACACACAAAATTTTAGGTCAGTTGGAGAAGTCTAAGTAGGCTTTCCGGTTAAACGAGTTCTAGGGTTTTCTAGCTCGGTTTTAGTGAAAATGGCATGTAAAAGAAGATTTTGGTTCTGGAAAAATTATAGGGGACTATGTGGATGGCAGGGGTCATCCAGGAAAAATTTGGGATTTTTCTAAGGTCGTTTGGTATTTACGACATATTTAGTGTTTAAATGGTGTATAAAAATAGATAAATAAATTTAAGTATAATAATTAATTCTGGAAATATTTTTATAAATTTCCCCACTGTCAAAATATTATTTGTGCAAAATCTCAAGATCCGAGGATGAACGGATATTTATTTGGAATAAAAGTGAACTTTTATAATATAAAACGCGTAAACCGGTAAAGTTCGCCTAAACGAACTGACTGGTGTATAAAAACCCTAAAAATGAACTATTTTCATATAATTGAGTTAAAAAAGTAAAAATGAATCATCCGAAAATAATTCGGATGATTTGAGTAATTTTACCCGATTTAACAGTTTCCGGTGCGCTAAAGACGGAAACGGGTCCCACGGCCAAACGGGGCGTCTAAACCGAGCTCTAATTTCACAACTTTAATTAAATTATCAGTAAACGACTATTTTCGGGTCGTGTGTGACCAAACTCAATTTTGGAACGTAAAAACGGATAACCGTGCTAGGCACGCAAAACGGGGAAAACAAACTAATAGTAATTGTGACCATGGAACTCTAAACGATATCACAATCTGAGTCCGGAGAAGTGTTTCTGGGTTAACATTGCCCCCGGAACGAGTACAGTACTTGGTTAACAGTGTCCCCAGATGTACCGGTTGTTACGTTTAAAGATTATATAAACAATAATTGTATAGTAACGATCGTAAGGATCATATTACAGATTTGGACATGTTAACTGATAATGACTGTTGTTACCTGCTTGCATGTGCTAATGTGAGTTTCACGAGCCCCTTTTTCTGAATTGTTTTTAAATATTTTCCCGGAGCGGAAGCATGTTGCTACTGAAATGTTCAAGTACATACTGAACGCATGGATTTGCGTGTATTTATAAATAAGTGATAGTATGTATGTATGTATGATAGAAAGATAACTGGTTAAGTATGGATATGTATATTCAGATATGTACCTATGGATGATATGTGTATCTATTGTATGTCGCCTGATTAACTAGAACTCACTCAGCGTAGATGACTCTTAGTATGCACGAGGTGAATATGTTTAATGAGCTAGCATGAGGAGGGCACGTGCATGGATTGAATGGCTGCCATTTGAAGATGGAAGAAATGATGCTTAAAATATAATGTCTTATGTTTTGGTTTTTAAGAAAAGATTAATGTTTCGTAACGAATGAATTAAAGTTAACATTTCCGCGAATGTTTTAATTAACCCTGATATTTAGAACTGTGTTTATAAGTAAATTCAGCTAGATCCCCTGGGACCCCTCTTGGGGCTGCCGCCCCTAGAACCACGTTGCCAGGGGAACTGCCCCAGGACCCCCGTTCGTTGTGGGTTATATAAAGATTGAAAAGTGATAGGAGTAGTAATAGTTAATTGACACATGTAAATATTATACAGTTAGCCGAGCTCACTTAAGGAAAGATTATCAGAGGAAGACGCAGAGTTCAGGTGAGTTTCTAGCTCCACTTCCTTGTTATGTTTTTCGGGGCTGTGTGCATACTCGATGTGATTAGTTAATACACTTACCTTAAGTGGTAAGTGTATGCTATATATGATATATGTGATAGATATGAATTATGGCTTGTCAGTACGTGAACGATCTTCGGATATTGCGCGTACTGTCAGGTTATAAATAAGGATATAAATATTATAAATGGATGATGTATGATCGTTATGAATGAATGCTTGTCGGGCGTGAACGATCTTCGGATATTGCACGTACCCACAAGGAGTATGATTGTTAAACGAATGATGTGAAGAATGCTTAGAGTGTTCTTATGCTATGATGTATTTATTGTATATACGAAGTAAGAGTATGGAGGTACAAGAATGGTATGTGAGTTTTACGTTTGGCGTTGTAAGTTAGGATGGTAAATCCCTCTAACTTTCGTTGGACATAGACTTGGCATGTGATGGCGTAGTTAAGGACTGCGGGCCTTATACATGCTAAGATGATAGATGAGAACGTAGTTAAGGACTGTGGACCTTATACATGCTGTAATTGCTTGGTGGTAGCATAGGGGTGGACTGTGGACGTCGTACGTGCTATGAATTAGGTTGCAACATAGGGAAGGACTACGGACCTCGTACATGTTGTAAACGTAGGATGGTATAGGGAAGTAATGCGGACCTTGCACGTACCATAAATGGTGAACATAGGCAAGGACTGCGGACCTTTTACGTGTTCACGACCTTGAGTATAGGTATAGACGGTGGACTATGAACATAATCTCGGTGTACTGAGGTAAGGGATAGTATGTATGTATGTATGATAGAAAGGTAACTGGTAAAGTATGGATATGTATATTCGGATATGTACATATGGATAATATGTGTATGTATTGTATGTCGCCTGATTAACTAGAACTCACTCAGCGTAGATGAATTTTAGTATGCACGAAGGTGAATATGTTTAATGATCTAGCATGAGGAGGGCACGTGGCATGGATTGAACGGCTGGCATTTGAAGATAGAAGAAATGATGCTTAAAATATAATGTCTTATGTTATGGTTTTTAAGAAAAGATTAATGTTTCGTAACGAATGAATTAAAGTTAACATTTCCGCGAATGTTTTAATTAACTCTGATATTTAGAACTGCGTTTATGAGTAAATCCAGCTCGACCCTAGCTAGGGGCTCTTCCCCTTGGACCCCGCTAGGGGCTGCCGCCCCTAGAACCCCGCTGCAAGGGGCGCTGCCCCCGGACCCCCGTTTGTTGTGGGTTATATAAAGATAGAAAAGTGATAGGAGAAGTAATAGTTAATTGACACATGTAAATATTATACAGTTAGCCGAGCTCACTTAAGGAAAGATTATCGGAGGAAGACGCAGAGTTCAGGTGAGTTTCTAGCCCCACTACCTTGTTATATTTATCGGGTTGTGTGCATACTCGATGTGATTAGTTAATACACTTACCTTAAGTGGTAAGTGTATGCTATATATGATATACGTGATAGATATGAATGATTGCTTGTCAGTACGTTAACGATCTTCGGATATTGCGCGTACTGTCAGGTTATAAATAAGGATATAAATATTATAAATGGATGATGTATGATCGTTATGAATGAATGCTTGTCGGGCGTGAACGATCTTCGGATATTGCACGTACCCACAAGGAGAATGATTGTTAAACGAATGATGTGAAAAACGCTTAGAGTGTTCTTATGCTATGATGTATTTATTGTATATACGAAGTAAGAGTATGTAGGCACAAGAATGGTATGTGAGTTTTACGTCTGGCGTTGTAAGTTAGGATGGCAAATCCCTCTAACTTTCTTTGGACATAGACTTGGCGTGTGATGGCGTAGTTAAGGACTGCGGTCCTTATACGTGCAATAGATGATAGATGAGAACGTAGTTAAGGACTGTGGACCATATACGTGCTGTAATTGCTTGGTGGTAGCATAGGGGAGGACTGTGTACGTCGTACGTGTTATGAATTAGGTTGCAACATAGGGAAGGACTTCGGACCTCGTACGTGTTGTAAATGTAGGATGGTATAGGGAAGGAATGCGGACATTGCACGTACCAGAAATTGTGAACATAGGCAAGGACTGCGGACCTTTTACGTGTTCATGACCTTGAGTATAGGTATAGACGGTGGACTATGAACATACTCTCGGTGTACTGAGGTAAGTGATAGTATATATGTATGTATGATAGAAAGGTAACTGGTTAAGTATGGATATGTATATTCGGATATGTACGTATGGATGATATGTGTATGTATTGTATGTCGCCTGATTAACTAGAACTCACTCAGCGTAGCTGACTTTTAGTATGCACGCAGGTGAATATGTTTAATGAGCTAGCATGAGGAGGGCAAGTGGCATGGATTGAACGGCTGGCATTTGAAGATGGAAGAAATGATGCTTAAAATATAATTTCTTATGTTATGGTTTTAAAGAAAAGATTAATGTTTCATAACGAATGAATTAAAGTTAACATTTCCGCGAATGTTTTAATTAACTATTATATTTAGAACTGCGTTTATGAGTAAATCCAGCTCGACCCCAACCAGGCGCTCTGCCCCTTGGACCCCGCTTGGGGCTACCGCCCTAGAACCCGCGCTCCCCGGGGCGCTGCCCCCGGACCCCCATTCGTTTTGGGTTATATAAAGATAGAAAAGTGATAGGAGTAGTAAGAGTTAATTAACACCTGTAAATATTATACAGTTAGCCGAGCTCACTTAAAAAAAGATGCAGAGTTCAGGTGAGTTTCTAGCCCCACTTCGAGGAAGATGCAGAGTTCAGGTGAGTTTCTAGCCCCACTTCCTTGTTATGTTTTTCGGGGCTGTGTGCATACTCGATGTGATTAGTTAATACACTTACCTTAAGTGGTAAGTGTATGCTATATATGATATATGTGATAGATATGAATGATTGCTTGTTAGTACGTGAACGATCTTTGGATATTGCACGTACTGTCAGGTTATAAATAAGGATATAAATATTATAAATGGATGATATATTATCGTTATGAATGAATGCTTGTCGGGGCGAGAACGATCTTCGGATATTGCACGTACCGACAAGGTGTATGATTGTTAACGAATGATGTGAATAACGCTTAGAGTGTTCATATGCTATGATGTATTTATTGTATATACGAAGTAAGAGTATGCAGGTACAAGAATCGTATGTGAGTTTTACGTCTGACGTTGTAAGTTAGGATGGCAAATCCCTCTAAGTTTCGTTGGACATAGACTTGGCATGTGATGACGTAGTTAAGGACTGCGGGCCTTATACGTGTTATAGATGATAGATGAGAACGTAGTTAAGGACTGTGGACCTTATACGAGCTGTAATTGCTTGGTGGTAGCATAGGGGAGGACTGTGGACCTCGTACGTGCTATGAATTAGGTTGCAACATAGGGAAGGATTGCAGACCTCGTACGTGTTGTAAATGTAGGATGGTATAGGGAAGGACTGCGGACCTTTTACGTGTTCACGACCTTGAGTATCGGTATAGACGGTGGACTATGAACATACTCTCGGTGTATTAAGGTAAGTGATAGTATGTATGTATGTGTGTATGATAGAAAGGTAACTGGTTAAGTATGGATATGTATATTCGGATATGTACCTATGGATGATATGTGTATCTATTGTATGTCGCCTGATTAACTAGCACTCACTCAGCGTAGCTGACTTTTAGTATGCACGCAGGTGAATATGTTTAATGAGCTAGCATGAGGAGGGAACGTGGCATGGATTGAACGGCTGGCATTTGAAGATGGAAGAAATGATGCTTAAAATATAATGTCTTATGTTATGGTTTTAAAGAAAAGATTAATGTTTCGTAACGAATGAATTGAAGTTAACATTTCCG
The DNA here is from genome assembly GCF_021521415.1 of Bidens hawaiensis. Classification (NCBI taxonomy): domain Eukaryota; kingdom Viridiplantae; phylum Streptophyta; class Magnoliopsida; order Asterales; family Asteraceae; genus Bidens; species Bidens hawaiensis. The sequence continues at coordinate 5,443,650 of NW_027491019.1, read as the reverse complement.
CGAATGTTTTAATTAACTCTGATATTTAGAACTGCGTTTATGAGTAAATCCAACACCAAATGTAAGGCACCGATAACGGAGCCTTACATGTGTGCTTGTGTAATTGAAATAATTGAATCATCAGTATAATAGTATTTGCGTACATGAGGCATAAACAAATCAATAATAACCAAATAATGTGCATTGAACAATCAAATTGGGATCACATAATTTCTAATCATGCAACCTAAACAATTAAGCAAGTAAACTATAACCAACTAGAACACTACGTATAATGTCCTATCTTATAGTCACGGCTCTAATACCAATCTGTAACACCCCGGCTAAAGCGGAAACGCCTGAGTGTGACGTACAGATTGCCCAAGACACATGTGACACTATTAAGTGACATTATTATCATTAATTCATTCCAAAGCATCAAGTACACAAGTTATTTCAAATGAACAAACACAAAGGAAAAAGAAACAAAACAAACATCTTCTTGTTTATTATCTAGATAACCTAACTTCTAGTGTCCTCTATATTTCATCCACTAATGAAAGTCTCTGTAGCATATATATATATATATATATATATATATATATATATATATATATATATATATATATATATATATATATATATATATATATATATATATGTATATATATATATATAAAATAAAGTCAACTAATTGAATAGTTGGTGAGTTCACACAGTTTAAATACTACATAAAAACCATACAATTCAATGAAAACTTGTGAAAAACACATAAGGGTTCTTTACACTAGAAACATTAGTCCATGAGTGTAAAGAATAAATGAAGGTCTTTTCTAGTTGGGATTGTGCACCAACGTACTCAGACCGGAGTCCCTTTTCCACTAGAAACAATGGTCCTGAGTGCAAAGGGGGGCGTATGATCATACTTATCGAAGAAATCCATGCACGTAATATTTGAGCAAGCAACAAGTAAACACACAATTCCATGATGCAAATTGTAGTTTGTAAATAATAAATAAACGAAATTGAATTTTGATAGGATATATATGCTACCCCCAAAATAGTAAAAAGGTAAAAAGGGGGTGTGAGAAATCACCTTTGATATTGGAGACAACTTGAAATAATAACCGAAAGCGAGTTAACAAACGAAGCAATTCAATCTCACGAAACTATAAATAATAACGAAGATACAAAAATCAAGGACTAGCTACCGGAATTATAAAGTTAATTAACTTATGGTAAATGGGGACTTGGGGATTTGTAATGAGTTTAACAAAAATGAACAAAGTTAATTAACTTATGGCTCACCGACGATTGTAATTATGTTAAATCGATCAAATGTGATACGTATTGCTCATTATACTAAACCGTCTTAACTTGTTGATCAATCTATAATATAACAAACATCATATTACAATTAAACCTAGATATACAACCCTTAAACCATCGCCGACATAACCCTTCTATTCAATTAAATTAACATCCCTGTTTAGTTCGTGTTCTTGAGCTCATTAGCGACGACCATTGTCTCGCAATTAACACCTCATATAATCATCATATAAAGTAATTAATTGTTGTTTTCAGTTCGTATTGATCAGTAAACATATACACCAACTTTAATTGAATGAATATTAACTGGTTAAATCAATTGGTCAATTAGGGTTTATGTGACTTGGGGGTTTTTAAATTGTTAGTATTTAAATTTCCGTTTCCGGATTATAAACGAGTTAGCCACCAGCCCCGATGGCTGGTGCACCTTCGTTTAAACATTTGGAGACAGCTGGGGCGCGGTTTCGAGTCCCCCAGACCGTCTTTATAGTGTATGTTTCTTGTTTTTTGGTTTTTAATTGTTAATTAATTTATATTAATAATAGTAAATGTTAAACAAACTTTATTTCATCAAACCAACAAGTTTAACGTGTTGTTTTTCCGAAGCTATATTAAAAGCCTATGTATGTATATATATGTATATGTATGTGTATATATATATATATACTTTTTTTTTGGAGTCACCATATTTGCTTTGGTTTTTAAATAGAGGATTCTCATGCATTTGACCCGAATTCACGGGTATTGGTCTCATCAAACCTAGATATTTCTTAAACGGTTTATAACATCTCATTAAATTAAAAACTAATCTCACCAAATATTTGATATAAAAATCATATAAAGTATGGATATACTAAAAATTAATATCTGATTCATTTGAAAAATATATATATATATATATATATATATTATTTATAATTAAAAAACAAATTTTATAGTAAAAACGGGTTATATTTTATAGTAAAAATATATATACCTTATAATCAAACCGAGTTATAACATCTCATTTATTTGTGAAAAAATTTATCATCAAACCATAAATATATTATTAACTTTCATACAATAAAAGAAATAAAAATTCAAAAAATAAATAAATATTAAATACAAATAATATATAACAACCCCCGTAATACGGGAAATAATAACTAGTAATTATATAAAACTTAGTTATTATCTATCAATAATATATATAAACAAACTCTTAAGATCCTAGGTGTCGCGCTCTGGTCTATCCTCACCCCCTCTCAAGCCACTAGATTGCTTCATTTGGAAATAAATGTTTTTCATGCGTTTGATTAGTATAGGTCTCACTAAACCCGGATAACCCAAACGGGTTATAACATCTCATTAAGATAAAAATTAATCTCATTAAACCCAGATAACTCTTAAACGGGTTATAACATCTCATTATGTTAAATAAAATTAAGCGGATCATGGGTCTCACCAAATCCTTATAGCTCTTAAACGAGTTATAACATATCATTTATTTGTTATTAGCAAACTCTAATTTAATTTTTAAGATTAAATTAAAGAAAAGTTTTCACAAAATAATATCCAAATTATAACAAATTAACATAAACGAACAAATGTAAACATTAAGTAGATGATTCATTCAATGTTAACGACAAATGTAAAACAACCCCCGTAATACGGGGGATAAAAGCTACTGTGTGTGTGTGTGTGTATATATATACACACATAAATAGTATCAATTGAGTTTAAATCTAAATAATAAAGACTTTTAAATAAATAAAAAAATAATTATAAATACACTAAACATATTTAAACTAAATGGTAAAACAATCTTTTTATATAAATATTATAAATATAGATTTATATAAATATTTTATTTATAATTACGAATATGTGTAATTAAAAATATATTATATGTTAAAAGATTAAGAAATAAAGAAAAATAATAAATTGATAATAAATCTTAGTAATATTTAATTCTCACAAAAATATACTCCATCATCAAAATTCTCGAATCTCTATCTAGTCATAAATCCGCTATTCATTTATATTTATTTCCGCAACTATTTATTATTAGGATATCTCGTCGATACTTCCCAAAGAGTTTGATCTACCTTTATTTCTTATCAAATCATTATCTCCTTGCTTATTTGAGAATGTGAGTATTTCACTCCCCTTTTTACTTATTTAAATTCTTTTGGGGACATATGCGTATCTTATTTATTTACCTACTAGGTTATTAACCCGTGTATGAAACGGGTGGAAATATTCAAATTTTTGAACAAACACATGCCATTTGAAAGGACAATATAAGTTGTTATATGTTATTCGAGACGACAACATACTTTAAGTTGTAAATAATATTGGTACGAAAACCAATGATTGTGAAATACAAAGATAAATTCAAACAACATTCAAATTACAATCTTTGAAAACATAATCAAAAGTTAAAAATGTAAGATTCATAAGCTACTAAAAAGACTTCCTTGGAAATCATATTTACTTTTTTGTAACTTTGTTTTCCTTGTTTAATATAAGAATTTTAAAACCACTCTTCGCTCTTGATAAAGCTACATAGAGTTGTCGATGTGTAACACCGGGTCTATGAGATATATGTCAACTCTCGCTAGAGATTGACCTTGACTTTTGTTAATGGTCATTCCAAAACATAATACAACTGGAAAAAACTACATTCTTTTCAATTTAAACGAAAGTTTCTTATCTGAAGGTGTTAGACCATAACGAATTATATAAGTGCGAGAAGCAGTATTAGTACCTGAAATAACTTTTACTACAACAAAACGCTTACCCAAATTAATTACTCGCAATCTAGTTCCATCACACAAACTGTTCTTCTGATCCATATTCCTTAGTAACATTATTGGCACACCGACTTTTAGAACCAATCTTTGAGTCAAAATAATTTTGGTCTTTTTGATTTTATTTAGCATAATGTTTTTATGAAAATTTTAGTTCAAATTAAAATATAAAAAAAATAATTGGTATGGCCTTGCTTAAAAACCAAAAACGTGATTCTTTATATGGAGCACAATTAAATTTGTGTACTTTCTTGCAAAGTATGGAAACAATATAAATTGAGTTAACCAAATAAAAGTAAAAAATAATAATGAAAAAATATCCTTGCGCCTCTAATTAACATAAATTGATTTGTATACACATCTTAATTGAAAATAAAATAGTATTGGTTATTTAAAAATTATGGTTTGTATCATTTTAAAAAAGAAAATAGAAAAAAGAAAAGTGTAAGCATATATTCAATGTTATTTAAAATTTGTTTATCACAAAGGTATAATGTAGTTAATAATAAATATATTAAAAGTCGTTTATAATTTTCTGTTACAAGTGTCTAAATTTTAGTTAATAACATATTAATTTTTATTTACTATATTTAGTTAATAAAAAATTATATTAAAATACAATATAGTGTATTAACGCGTTTAAAATAAAATTTTACCATTCAAAATGCTAGTAAGTAGTTCAAAATACTACAAAAGAGTTCTCAAATTCGATTCTTAAAAACAGAAATAAATAAATGTATAAATGATTGGAATGCATCATTAAAATTAAAGATGATGATTATTTAGCACAAATAATCAATTATAGTAAATATCTAAGATTATATGTGTAAATACAATGACGATTACAAGTAAAGTAATAACCCACACATTTGTCTCATTTATCCAAACAGTATAAACTTTGAAACGAATGATAAAGTTTGTATTGCGAATCTCTTGGACTTGGCTACTGCAAATTCGAATTACTTCTAACAAATGTCAAACTTGAAAAAATATATAGTTAGTAACTTACCATCAAGAAAAAATCATTTTTTAATTAAAATGTCTAACTTTTAACTTTAAAAGGTCATATTTGTTTCGGTAAATTATACATATTCCATACACTTTCTTTTGAGCTAGTTTTTCGTTAAATATTGTTCATGACTGGTTCGTATTTGAATTTTGTTGGTTTCAAGAGACAATGAGCTATGCTTATAAAATGGTTATCGAAAATATGTGTGGTTTATTTTAGGCATGCATTTTGATATTTAAACATAATTATAAATTGGTCAAATAAAAAAAATAAAAATTTTTCTGTTATTGGAAATCATCAAAATCTTATAGATGTCATTGAGAATAGGTCAAATAATGTTTGTTGATATTGGGATACTACTACAATTAGATTATATTGTTAGAATTTGACAAATCATAATTATAGTATTTGTTAATAAACTTTTGAATGAAGTTAAAACATACACACATGCTTTGTATATGAACAAAAACATATAATTATATAAAACTGTAATCAATAAATATACAAATCATTATAAAAGAATTTTTATTTTAAATTTTGTATAAGAGACATTCAATGACTTTGTAGTTAGATCTATTAAATCCAAAGCTATGGTTCATTTTTATAAATAAAAAAAATTAGTAAATTTCCAAAAAAAAAAATGTTTAGTATAGTTGTATTTTAATAGATAATTTCGACATAATTATAAAAATTTTAAAATAAAATTAGTTAATTAGTCAACTTCCAAAATATATGAAAAGTTTTATTATTTTTGAAATAATAAAATGGGGTGTTTATTTTAAACATTAATTTTGACATTTAGACATAATTAAAAAAATTGTCAAATATAAGAAAATGAAAATGTTTGTTGAGGTTGAAGAGTATAGAAAGATTTAAAAGTTTGTTGCTAATTGGTCAAATTATGTATTTAATCAGGTTTAAATGTGTTATGAATATTAAGAAAAAATTAAGATACAAACGTCAAAAAGTGTTAAACTAAAACTAAAAAACCAACATTTAAAATAACCTCTTAGTGAATAAGAATTAAAGTGTCTGGCTTTAGGATCATTGATACTATGTGTCTTTGCCCATTCTTTAATCTACAGACAATCATTAAAATTTTAAAAGACAAAATGTTATTTGCTTCACTTATAGCTAGCTACATATCCTTTCTTAACCTCATAAACTTTTAGAACATACTTCTTGTTTAATAACTTTAAAAATGTTTTGTAACCTTAATTAAAAGTTTAAAATATGGATTTATAGGATTGTATAAAAAAAGAAAATACATTAACTAATAATTAATTTTTGTATACCTTAATAAAAACATGAAAGTTATAGAAATTTCAATAGAAACAATAATACATTAATTAATAATTAATTTTGGTTAACGTAATTAAAACACGTATTATAAGAATCTTTATAAAAACGTAAATACATTGATTAATTAATAATAATTTATTTGTTAACTTAAATGCGCGTTTGAACTAAAATCATTTTACTCGGAACTCACATTTTCCCGAACATGTTTTTGATATGTAACCCGAGTCTGTTTTGACAAACATTTTTAAACAATACTACAATATAATCATTCAAAGTTTCCATATACTTTAAAATTGCTTACTTTGTTAATGCCAATATAAATTGTGAATTACATATGACATTAATGCATTTGAAAACCTCATGTTCTTCAAAATTGTTGGTTGCAACCTGATAAATTATATCTCACATTACATGAATACTAATATTAGATCGTATTAAAAATTAAAGAAATAATATTAGACATTAACATAATTAATAATGTATGATTAAATGTGACTTTTATTATTCCATAGTTCAAATAACCTGGGTGTTGTAGAAAAAATTAATAGTCAAATCATTTTAATTTAAAACGGTTTTTGAATTCGAATTTGAAAATCATGTATATTTTAAAAACTGTTTTGAATTCGAACTCGAATTTAAAACTGCTTTGATAATTCCTACAACAGTCAATGATATAAATTTAAGTAAACATAATAAATAAATCAATATGAAAAGATGTTATTAAGCTTAATCTCATGAAAATAAAAAAAGTCAACACATTTTCCTGTTTATATATGTAATAATTAAAGGTTTTAATTACAATTAATTCATAAACAGGTGATTTTGCATAATTATGGTAAATTTAATTATATTTAATTTTGGTAATTGAATGTGATTTTAATCCGGTCATTCAAATGATTTTAAATTTTGAGATATTTGATGAAATTAGAAAAGTTAATCTCACCAATTTTATTATAGGAAGTAATTAATTTTGAAGAATGACTATCATAATGTAAATTAAGAAAAGTTAGAAAACTATTAAATGATTTAATTATATTCGGAAAGAGCCTTTGAATATAATTTAAATTTGGAAAAAAGTAAACTCTAAACTGAAAAGTTATTATCTAGTCATCAAAACATTAATTATTAAGTTAAAATTTGAATTTGAAATGAAAATATTTTCGAAAATAGTGAATCAATTTCTAATTTGCCATTATATTTAATGCAGATAAATAATAAACTTTATATTCATTTTGTTTTGATAATAATAATTAGCAATAACAAAACATATAAAGAATAATCAACTAAATTTCATTTTTGAATTATATAATAATCAATTCAATTAAATAAATTATGAAAAATAAATAAATACATGAATACTAACAGAAATATACATCAATATTAAACAAAATAAAAGGCATCTTATCAAACAATCTTCAATCCATGAAATTAGCTATATCAAGTTGGGGACAATAACCTAAAATGATAAAATTAAATATTAATATTAATATCACATAATAAATAAATAACAAATTATAGAAGATTTGAATCATGTGAAAAAAGGTAAAATTGATGTTAAAATTTGCAACCGAAAAATTTGAATCACGTTACCGGAAAAACGAAATAGTGAATATCTCCATTGAATATTTGATTTTGATATATAACCTAAAGAGATTATAAAAAAATCATATAATTATTAATATAATTACAAACAAAAACGGAAAACAAAATAATTGTAACTTATATAAAACCTTACCGGAATAATATGATAAGAGTATTAAATAGAGTATAAAATATAAGTCTTTTAACCAATTGATTCAAAATAAGTCAAAGGTACAAAAACTTACAGTCAAAGAAGTTATAGCGACTTAAGTGTTAAGTGTTAGGTTTGGAGTTTTCAGCCGGTGTCATTGGCATAATAAGAAGAGCACCAAAATAGCTTGAACACCAGTTTGAATAAACAACCAAAATATTAAAGAATATATTTATTAGAGACATATAAATGTGGAATATGAATTAATTTAGAGTGCTTACCAAATCCAAAGACAAAATCATTGATGCTCCTTCTCGAGTCATGGGTACTTTTGCAAGATTGGCTACATAACAAAATGATATCATGTTAAATATTCATAATAATTCTAATAATATATTTTACATAAATCTAAAACTAATTTTAATAATATCATCTCACAGTAAGACACCAAAATTCCATATTATTATAACCTAAATAGAGTTGAAATGTTCCATTTAAATTATCATAACTAACCTTATTGTCCGTTTCCTTAATACAATTCAACCTACATGACTTAGAAATAATCTTTTTTTTTTCTCTTTTCTAGAAAACCATATGAGAACAATAACACTTATAACCCAAAAAACTAAATAACAAAATGAACGATATAATCACAAGAAAAAATATAAACCTTAGAAACAAAGATAATCGTTTTTGCTTGGTGGTGGTGTGATAGTGTAAGAATTCTTGTATGAATGTGAAGTATTTATACATAAATAGTAAAGTATTTGAATTTTGGGAGACTTGAATAAATAAGGAATGTATATACGGAATTAATTAAGAACAAAAAATTAGGGAATTTTAATTGTCTTAAAGTATGGACAAAAATTAGGGGATGAGGATTAACTGTTTTTCAAATTTTGAATTACTAAAATGTAATGTTGTAAAATTATATTATAAATACAAATTAATTAAATTCATATATCTAAATCTAGACTATATATATTTAAAAAAATATCAACCTCATATACATCAATTACATCAATTACATTTTATAATAATCCAATGGCAAAATTTAAATTTAAAATCAACCTCATATATTTAAATCATTAATTGCTAAATTTAAAATAAGTCAATCGGTCAACATACGTATTTATAGTAAGCCTTATGGATGCTTAGTCAAATAGTTAATTAAATAATAATTAATAATTAATTAGAATGTAGAAATTCCGTAATTAAATATTTCCTTTTGTTATGTTCTTAAAAGGTTTTTAATTTAAATTTTCAGAACGGTATATATGATGAAATTGACATTTGTGGATGGTTCTTATTATTTTATACCTAAAGGTTTGCTTAATAATTATGCATAGTATAGTTGTTGATATAAGTAAAATTTTATATTTGTGTGAGTCAATCGGTGAATTTCATAAATTTTCAGAAATATAATATTAGAACCAATTATACTAAACTTAAATCTGTAATATATATATACTGAATCCTATTGATGAAATATAAATTAATATCAAAATTATCTATTATCTAAAATACATTAAAATTGAATTGTTAATGTGACATGACTATAATTTTTCTAGTAATACACTATTTTAAGAGAAATGTTAATTAGTAATTACCTCACCAAAATGAATAAGTATTTGACCTGTTATTTTTAATATGATATAATTTAATGGTGATAATTTCACAAATATCATTAATTGCCTAGAAATTCCCCAAAATGAATATAATTAGTCGGAGTCAAAAGTATGAATTATACTTGACTTGAAAGATAATTATAAACGATTCAAGATTAAAATTAACTTAAATATGAAAGAAAATAATTAAAGAGAATTAATTGTAACTTATTTATATATATTATTGATTTATTTTATTATGATGGAAATTAGAGAAGTGATTGATATACATGGAAGGTTTAATCAACAACCAATAAGAAGAGGGAAAATGGACTTAAAGCCTATTGCTTTAATAGTATAGTTAGTTTATATAGTATTCACATTTGTAACTGTTTTATCCTTGTGTGCATATCAGTTTAATACCTGACTTGCTGTATGTTTATTTGCTTAATTGTTCGCATTTGGAGAGGTCCATCATAATCACAGTAAAAGTATGATCATACGCCTGTTATAGTGGCCGGAGTCCAATCGCAAGACAATGGTTTCACCAACAACTCACTCTTGGTAACCAACGCCCGATTCGCATGACAATGGTTTAGCCCATATTTTATTATCTGTTTGAATTGTTTACATGCAATGACTTAAATTTTATCTCACATGAACAGTTTGCGTTTTCTTTTATATATTATATTGTATCTTAAATTAACTGTTGTTTTACTCACCGAACCTTGTGTCGACAAAATTATTTCTATTTTATACGCATTTGCAGGTCATCGTGTGAATTGATATCTAGAATTGTTGAAGGATTTAGGATTGCTATGTTAGAAAAGATATTCTCAAAAATAAATCAAGATTTAGTTAAATTTGAATTATTTATTTTGTTGCTTTATTTTTGGATTATCTATTTTATTTTATTTGGAATTGTTTGAATATTAAAATGAATAAATAAATATTGTCACTTTAAATTATTGTATGATAGTCCCTTGTGAGTTGTGAGCAATCAACTCACGCCCCGACATTTTCGTCTTAGGTTGGGGTGTGATAGATTGGTATCAGAGCTGAAGGTTTAAGATAGGTTGTTAGTGGTGTCTTAGTAACATGCTTAGGATCCCCATACGTGCTTATATGCTTGCCTTATGTGTTCGAATTATTTGTTTACAACTATCTTAGATAATTATTTAATTATTGTTTATTATTATATTGTCATGCACACACACACAACTCTGAATCCATGTCTCAATCTCAAAGAAATTTTTTCTTAATTAATTTAAATCAAATAGATTGCTTTTTATTTTTGGAAATTTCTTAAGAATTCTCTACTTTTGTTTATATTCCTTCACCTTAAGGCTAGGTAGTATGACATGTTCCTATAGTAACTGGAAGGGGGAGCGTACTATGAGTTGGGCCTTGGCAAACTGATTCCGACAACCCAAGGTAAGACGCTATTCCTTACCTAGAGAATAACCTGACCACAATTGTAACATCCTACTTTCGGTTACATTAACAAAATAAAGTTCGTTTATTTTATAGCGGGTCGTTATCGGTTTAGTTGAATAGAATACGAGATGGACTTGTGTTGGGTAAATGGATATGGGTTATGGAGGAATGAAGGAAAGAACATGGGCTTAAGCCCATGATCAAAAATATATATACCCTTAATCCTCCATTTAATTCATTTACACATATTCCATACACCACCAAAACACACACTTAAGCTACTCTCTCTCTCTAGTCTCTCTCTAGCCGAAATATCGAGGAGGAAACGGATCCTGACCCAAGGTATGATAGTATTTTGTCGTATAAGCTTAAATCCGTTAAATATAATCATGAAACGACGAGCTGACACCGTTAAACCATTTAAGTCATGAGATCCGGGTGGAATCGGGTATAAACCGAACCTAATATGAGCTTAGGGGTCACCCTAGCTCAGATCTGGATTGAACGAGACCAAAAACGATGAAAAATGGTGAAGATACGTTTTTCCGGTGAGTTTTCCGGCAATGGCGGCGCCGGAAAGGCGGCGCCGGAAAAACGTGTACGAGGTTGTCAGGGAATGTTCTGACAAATCTGACCTAACCCTAGTTCGCTAAGGAATAACTAGCGAATTAGAGGTAATTCGCCAGCTGATTCGCTAAGGAAAGATTAACGAACTAGCTGTAGTTCGTATCCAATTCGTTAAGGGAAAAGGGTAACAAATTACCCTTGATTCGTTATGACCAGTTCGTTAAAGGAGATAACGAATTAGAAAGTCTAATTCGCTACTTGGACTGGTTCGCAACATGGACTGATTCGTTAAGAGTCCAGTTCGTTAAAAGTCCAATTTGTATGAGCTTAGGGGTCACCCTAGCTCAGATCTGGATCGAACGGGACGAAAAACGATGAAAAACGGTGTAAAACGGTGAAGATACGTTTTTCCGGTGAGTTTTCCGGCAATGGCGGCGCCGGAAAAACGTGTACGAGGTTGTCAGGGAATGTTTTGACAAATCTGACCTATTCCTAGTTCGCTAAGGAATAACTAGCAAATTAAAGGTAATTCACCAGCTGATTCGCTAAGGAAAGATTAACGAACTAGCTGTAGTTCGTATCCAATTCGTTAAGGGAAAAGGGTAACAAATTACCCTTGATTCGTTATGACCAGTTCGTTAAAGGAGATAACGAATTAGAAAGTCTAATTCGCTACTTGGACTGGTTCGCTACATGGACTGATTCGTTAAGAGTCCAGTTCGTTAAAAGTCCAATTCGTGTAAGTAACCAGTTCGTTAAAGGTTCCAATTCGTTACAAGAACCAGTTCGTCATGGCAAGTCAGTTCGTTAAGGATAAGTAATGAATTAGAAGTTTAACAGAATGACAGAATGGTCCCTGGACTTAGAAAAGAATGATTTAATTACAAATAGGCCCTTGAACTTTTAAGTAGCATATTATTCAATGATTCAAAATGCTAGTGGAAAATGTGTTAAGACAGCTTAACCCCAGCCAGGGGCTGCCGCCCCTATAACCCCGCTGCCAGGGTCGCTGCCCCCGGACCCCCGTTCGTTGAGGGTAATGATTAAACTAGAAAGACGATACGTGTAGTGATAGTTTATTGATACATATAATTATTATACAGTTAGTCGTGCACATCTCAAGAAGGGGATAACCGTAAACGGTGAACGCAACCGCATTGAGGTGAGTTTCTAGCCCCACTTCCTTGTTATGTTTTCGAGGCTGTGTGCATACTCGATGTGATAGTTAATACACTTATCTTAAGTGGTAAGTGTATGCCTTGTATAATTTATGTATGATGATTGTTTGACGGTGCGTGAATGATCTTCGGATATTGCATGTACCGTCAAGTGGTAGTTAAGATATGATTGATAAGTATGATGAAAGATATGATGTATGTATGAATATATGATGTATGCATAATGTATGTATGTTATGATGATGGTACGTGAACGCTCTTCGGAGATTGCACGTATTGTCAAGGAAAGTATGTATGAACAGGTACGGTACAGTTACACGAAACCAAGGGACCAGACCCTAATAATATCTGTGATGGTAGGGACCAGACCCTAATAATATCTGTGATGGTAGGGACCAGACCCTAATAATATCTGTGATGGTAGGGACCAGACCCTAATAATATCTGTGATGTTGGGGACCAGACCCTTTATAATATCTGTGATGTTAGGGACCAGACCCTTATAATATCTGTGAGGTTTAGAGCGAAAGGCTCTTTAAATAGAACGGATAGTTATGTATGAAAAGTAAGTATGAATAATGTACACCCCTTCGGGCACGTGTGCAAGTATGAGAACAGATTGTATGTTGTATGATTAACTATAACTCACTCAGCGTAGCTGACTTTTAGTATGCACGCAGGTGAGTAGATTGAGGCAGCTTGCATAAGAGGAAGCACATGGCATGGACTTGAAGAAGCTGGCATCTCAAGAAATGTTATGTTATTCTAAAGACAATGTTTTATATTTTAAATGATTTGAATGCCCGTTAAGACAACAAAGTATGGTTCTGTAATATGATGGTTTGGATGTTTTAAGATTCCGCGAATGTTTTTATTAACTCTGATATTATGAACTGTGTTTATGAGTAAATCCAACGTCCAAATGTGAGGCACCGGTAACGGGGCCTCACAACAATACTCGAGCTTATAGGCCAAAGCGGAACACAACATGTCATACAACAGAAACCTTAGTATGTCAAATATAACCGCATTAGTGGTTGCATTCCTAAATTTTCTAACCAAATTCACAGTGATTCGTGTCTAAATTCGGTCATTTCCGATTATTTTGGTTGGTTATTTTTAATGGTTAGTTGGGTGATAATCCATGGAACCCATGGCACTCCTACTATCCATTTCTCAATTTGTATTTGTGTTTTTATTGGAGTTCATCATACATGGTGGTTCACAGGATGCTCTAACTACTCATATTTTATTTCGTTATTTCGCTATTTTGTTGGGACATATATAATGCCATGTAACGCTCATGGGCGGTCCAAACTCTCTTGCATTGATAATTCGTTAATTTGTTGGGCCATTTAAAATGCCGTGTAACGCTCATGGGCGGTCCAACTCAGTTGTTTTTGTTCGTTAGTTCGTTGGGCCATTCAAACTGCCATGGAAAATTCATGGGAGGCCAACACACAAACTATGTTTCGTGAGTAGTTTGTTAAGTTTTAAATTAGCCTCATCTCCTCATCTAATTATCACGCATTAATTGTATTGACTACATCATCTAATAAGTATTTACGCAATGTACCCCTTATCTTACAATCTTTTACCTTTGTTCCTTATAGAATGTCTTCACAAGGAAACTATCGTCGTCACCAATATTCATCTGGTTCTCACGATCGTCGCCTGGCTGCTAGTATCACCAAAGAGTTTGCTGCTGCTGTTCCCACAATCATAACCCAAATCCAGAGCCTCAACTCTAATTGGTCTGCTACTTCGGCGACACTGTGAATTCAAGGACCGAGCTATCACTTGTTGGAATGCATTGGAAGCCGACCATGAGATGATTTGGTTTTTGCCATGCCTTGGGAGGATCTCAAACAGGATATGAAGAAATAGTTTTGCCCCGAACATTAACTGCAAAGGCTTGAAACCGAATTTTGGGAGCTCAAGCAAATCGGTGGGGATAACTCCACCTATTCCAACCGCTTCCGTGAACTTAGTTGTATCGTAACCCACTTTGTAACCCCCGAGAACCGCGACATTCAGAAATACATTCGCGGTTTACCAACCATTTTCCGTGATGTCGTGGTGAGTCGTGACCCCTTAACCTTCCGTGAGGCTACGGACCTAGTTGCTTCCCTCACCGACATTAATATTAGGGATGGAACCTTGTCCCGAAAGGATTCCAAGCCTAATCCTGACAAGACCGAAACTGACTCATCCTCTGATGCTAAATCCAAACCTAAACCTGCTTCAAACAACAACAATCACCGCAACAACAACCACAACAACATGCGTAAAGGCAACCATCAAAACTATGCCATTAACCAACCTAATAACCAACCTTCTCCTAACCAAAACCAAAATCCCCCGAACAAATGAGCTTACGCCAGACCTCATCCTCTATGTGCCAAGTGTAACCATCATCATCCTGCTCAATCCCCTTGCCCACTATGCATTCTATGCAATCGTTATGGACACCTTGCTAACACTTGTCGTGTCCCGCCTAATGCACAAGCCCCCCCACATGCTCAACCCGGTGTTCCTAATACCCGTGCTTTCTACCATTGTGGAGACCCAAATAATCTTCGTAATCTGTGCCCTCAACTTATCCATGCCCATCAAGCTCAAGCTAAGCCTGCACCCTACTACTTCACCCATGCTCACCAAGTTCAAACCCGTCAACCCCATGTCCTTCAAGCTCCTCCCATCAATCGAGGTCAACCTTACCTAATCCAACTCTATCAAACCCCCGCACCCGCAAGGTCAAGTGTACAAACATACCCTACTCAAGCCCCTGCTATACTAGTTCAACCTATTCCAGCTATCCCAAGTCAATCTACCTGGACTGCTCAAGCTCTTATGAATTCAACCCCTCACCGTGCTTCAAGTCAAATCAATTAAGCTACTCAAGGACTCTAAAGACTTTTGGTAATTTCCTTATTTTGTCTTAATTTATTTTTGTCTTTTTCCCAATTATGAATTGTAACGCCTCTTTATGTCATTGGATTACTTCAATTCGAACTACTTATTTTTTGCATATTATACCTCATGAATACAGTTTCTTTTATTTATGTAGATTTTTTATTAAAGCCTACTTCTATATCATTTTCCTATTCATCACAACCCATTTTATTAACCTCAACGATTAGTGAGTTATCTCTATACAACTTTAAAGACTTATACTTTTACGTTAAAAGATATCCTAGAAATTTCTTTGTATTACTAAAATCCACTGCAATTTAATGTCTTATACATTGGTGATTTTCTAGTTTTATAATTAAAAATCCTTAAAAATTTTGTTTTCTCAAAATCATGCCCTTCAATTTTTTTGTAACCCACACAATGGAACGAGTTATGTGGACCATCCGACGATCTAAGTAATTACGGGTCGACACGTAATTACCCAAGTCCTCGCATGAAAATCATGATACGAACAACTGTATGTCATAATAGGGAACCGAAAGTAGTTGATATAACGGTACAAATGTAAAGAGGATAAGGACATGGTGGATACACCGCTGGTACATCCTATATATAAGTGTCCTTATCGGATTTTCATTTGGAGCGTTGCTTCAACTATTCAAAGTTCTCTATTATGATTAGTTTTAAGTTATTTTTAATTTTTTCCTTCCCTCAATATATAACGGTTTTGTTATAGCATTCTCTAATTTCGGGATGAAATTCCCAAAATTATGGAATACTGTCACAACTCGGGTTTTTTCAAATTAATATTTATATCGTTACACGACCCATTTCTATCTTGTAAGGCCCCGTTACCGGTTCCTCACATTCGGACGTTGGATTTACTCATAAACACAGTTCTAAATATCAGAGTTAATTAATTAGTTTTAAGTTATTTTTAATTTTTTCCTTCCCTCAATATATAATGGTTTTGTTAGAGTATTCTCTAATTTCGTGATGAAATTCCCAAAAGTATGGAATACTGTCACAACTCGGGTTTTTTCAAATTAATATTTATATCGTTACACGACCCATTTCTATCTTATAAGGCCCCTTTACCGGTGCCTCACATTTGGACGTTGGATTTACTCATAAACACAGTTCTAAATATCAGAGTAAATTAAAACATTCGCGGAATATAAAAACTTTCATAAAAACATTTCATAACCAACCATAACTTGTCTTAAAACAACATCTCGTCTTTCAAATAAACAAAACATTAAACTTAAACGTCTTGAGTCTTCCGATGCCAGCCTCATATTCAATTCCACGTGTCCCCTCAAGCGATCTGCCTCATTCTACTCACCTGCGTGCATACTAAAAGTCATCTACGCTGAGTGAGTTCTAGTTAATACATAACATACATTACATTCATAACTACATACTTTCATACTTTCGTTTATAATATACTTATTTACCTTCGTACTTTCTTTCTTTCATTTTCATACCTTACGTTTTAAAGAGCATTACGCCCTATAACCTTCGCATATATTATTAGGGTATGCAACCCTTTATCCTTCGCATATATTATTAGGGTATGCAACCCTTTAACCTTCGCATATATTATAAGGGTATGCAACCCTTTAACCTTCGTATATATTATTAGGATATGCAACCCTTTAACCTTCGCATATATTATTAGGGTATGCAACCCTTTAACCTTCGCATATATTATTAGGGTATGCAACCCTTTAACCTTACCTTACCTTTCATTATCCTCTCCGTTATCACATTCATACATATCTTACATAATATCATACATATCATAGTCATACATACTTCATTATTCACATACTCATATCATACATATTACACTATACTTCCCTTAACAATACGTGCAATACCCGAAGGTCGTTCACGTACTGTCAAGCATACATTTATAATTTAAACATAACTATCACATTCATCATTAATACATACACTTACCATTTAAGGTAAGTGTATTAACATTCACATTGAGTATGCACACAGCCCCGAAACATAACAAGGAAATGGGGCTAGAAACTCACCTGGATCCTGTTTCTTTCTCTGTTAATCGTTACTCCCTTCTTTAGTTGATCTCTGCTAACTATATATAAGTTATACGTATCAAAACTCGTCCTATCGTATCAGGTTACTTTTACTTAGTATTAAGCGAACTTAGTGTTAAGGGAACTTAACATTAAGCGAACTTAGTGTTAAGCGAACTTAACATTAAACGAACTTAACATTAAGCGAACTTATTATCTAAGCGAACTTATCATTTAAGCGAACTTATATTTTAAGCAAACTTATCTACAGTAGCGAACTTATACGGCGAAGTTGATCAGTAGGCGAACTTGCTTGCAAGCGAACTTGCTTGCAGGCGAAGTTGTACAGTAGCAGTTTCGGGTTTGATTTTGATCCCATAAACATCTCAGTTTTAATGTAAAATCCTTTGATACGATGTTAATAATTCACGTGAACATTCCCATGGTCATTTTCGGATAAGACTCGCCCCGAAAACGCATAAAGTTAGGATCTTTAAGCTTAAAACGTTTAAAACTAGATCTAGGGTCTATTTTAAACGAACTGTTCATAACCATGAGTTCATTAAGTCCACTTTAATATTCAAGTTTGCAACTTTACGATTTATCTAGACCCGATCTATCATCCTACGAATTTTCATATGAATTCGTTCATGAAAAGTAAGTATTTTTAACAAAAACATACCTTTGAGGTTTTTGTATGAAATCTTTCGAGATGCTCAAAACCATATCAACCGAACTCCGATTTGAGTGATTCAAGCGGCCACGGAACCATCTCGTTCCGATCTACAAATCCATCAGCTCACCTTCGCCGGAAACTGCCGCTACAGTCGCCGGAACAGCTAAACAGTCGCCGGAATCTTCACTTTTGAGCTGCTGTGGTTTTACTGATAAAACCGAACTTCCCGACCTCTGATCGAAATATTTTCGGTGGAAAACTTCATTTATATGTCAGGAATACTCGGTTAAAATTTGAGACCGATCCGACGGCTAGATCTTCGGGAATATTGGTGTCTTTGTGGGTGTTTTTCTAAAAAACTGGAATTGGTTTAAGTGTGTGTTTTGATGGTGTAGGCTATGGTGTGAAGATGTATGAAAATGGAAAGGATTAAGGTTTTAAGGGGTATTTATACTCCCTTAAGCCCATGGACTTTAGGCCCATCTTTTCTTTTTGGTCCATAATTAATTCCATCTAATTAGCCTACTTATCCTTCCATCTTTATTATTTTATTTTCCTACTAACTTAAGTAAACTTTTTCATCTTAAATAAATAATGTATTAATTATTTATTCTTAGAAATTTCGGGATGTTACATATATTCAGGTTATCCTATCAATAAAATACCACAATTGAGTTAATTAGCTATTTTAATATTATTGTTTAATTATTTATTTATTACATATAAAACAACTTTCAAGTTAATATGATTTTAACCCTACACTAAACTTGAAGCCTTTATTGTTTCCATCTCCATACTACAGGGACTAAACTGAAAATTATGTTAAAATATATCACCCAACTCGTTAACCCATCAATATACCCATACACGTAACCTTGATCGCAAACCCAGACCCCATTTGATTAGGTTGGACCTTAACTCTCGTTATAAACTTGGAAATTGAATCAAAAGTTTTGTTAATCTGCTATAAGAGGCTCACCAACGATTGTACTTATGTTACATCGATCACATGTGATACGTATTGCTCATTATACTAAACCGTTTTAACTCGTTGATCAATCTATAATATAACGAACATCGCATTACAATTAAACCTAGATATACAACCCTTATATCATCGCCGGCATAACCCCTCTATTCAATTAAATTAACATCCCTATTCAGTTAGTTTTCTTAAATTCGTTAGTGCCAGCCACTATCTAGCAACTAACCCCTCATATAATCATAATATAAGGCAATTAATTGTTGTTTCCAATTTGTAATTGATCAGTAAACATAAAACCCAACTTTAATTGAATGCATATTAACTGGTTAAATCAATTGGTTAATTAGGGTTTAGTGAATTGGGGTTTTTAAACTGTTAGTATTTAAATTTCTGTTTTGGGATTATAAACGAGTTAGCTACCAGCCCAGATTGCTGGTGCACCTTCTTTTAAACATTTGGAGACGGCTGGGGCGCCGGTTCGAGTCCCTCAGACAGTCTTTTTAGCATATGTTTCTTGTTTTTTTGGGTTTAATTGTTAATTAATTAGTATTAATAATAGTAAATGTTAAACAAACTTTATTTTATAAAAACCGACAAGTTTAACGTGTTGTTTTTCCGAACCTATATTAAAAGCCTACGTATGTATATATATTAATATGTATGTGTGTGTGTATATATATATATATATATGTATATAAAAATAGTATAACTTGATTTTAAATCTGAATAATAAAGACATATAAATAAATAAAAATATTTATAAATACACTAAACATATTTAAACTAAATGGTAAAACAATCTTATAATATAAATACTATAAATATTTTATTTATACCTATGAATGTGTGCAATTAAAAAAATAGTATATGTTAAAGATTAATAAATAAAGAAAAATAATAAATTGATAATATATCTTAGTAATATTTAATTCTCGCAATAATATACCACATCATCAAAATTCCCGTATCTCTATCTTGTCATAAATCCGCTATTCATTTATATATATTTCCGCAACTATTCTTTATTAGGATATCTACGTTGGTACTTCCCGAAGAGTTTGATCTACATTTATTTCTTATCAAATCATTATCTCCTAGTTTATTTGATAAGGTGAGTATTTCACTCCCCTTTTTACTTATTTTAGTTCTTTTGGGGAGATATTCGTATCTTATTTATTTACCTATTATATAGTATTCACGATTGTAACTGTTTTATCCTTGTGTGCATATCAGTCTAATATCTAACATGTTATATGTTTATTTTCTTAATTGTTCACATTCGGAGAGGTCCATCATAATCACAGTAAAAGTATGATCATACGACTGTCGTAGTGGCCGGCGTCCAATCGCAACACAATGGTTTCACCGACAATTCACTCTTGGTAACCAACGCCCGATTCGCATGGAAATGGTTTAGCCCATATTTTATTATTGTCACACCCTCAAAATCCACTAACGGAGTTTTACCGTCAGAGGGTGTGAACTAACAGGATCGGAATCATTAGTTATAATCAAACCATAAAAACAAAGTTTCAAAACCATGAAAACGTTTACGAGTAATTAAATGCGGAAGCGTAAAACCATAGAAAACAATGTTACGTCACGCAGGACGACTTAAAACCCAACGATCACAGTTTAAAATAAGTTTGCATAATTAAAAATGTTTCAAGCAATGCATGTTCCTAAACCGCGCGCCCGCCCGCCTCGGCTACCTGAGAATAACATACTAAAAGTGTCAACACAAGGTTGGTGAGTTCACAAGTTTATATAAAAATAAATGTTTAGCGTTTGCGTTCAGCGTTTCGCGTTAAGCGTTTTGCGTTACAGCGTTTTGCGTTACCAGATAGTGTTATGTCAATTATATATCTATAGGTAGCTAGCCTATAAAACAAGTATCACTAAGTGTTCGACACCGAAGCTGACTGTTTATCATTTGCCTTGCCACCAGGTCATCCAGACCATGGTATGTGTTTAGCCAAGATTACACCCACTCGACCTCCAGTCGAGTTTAGCGTTGGGTGGGGTTTGTCAAACCCAGTAGTACTACTCAACAGTGACTCGCTATTATCCAAATATTAACCGGTTCGATGTTATGAAGGACTTTAGTTAACGCGTTTGCCACTTAGTCTTTACAAGTGATATATAATCTATATTAACAAAATCTTAAATGCGTTTTCGGAGTATGTTATCTCCCCCAAGAGAAAAGCGTTTAAAAAGTTTAAAAGGGGAAAGTGAAACTCACTGTTTGCGAAGAAATTCCCAAATTAAATCACCAAGATGCGCGTCACAGAAAAACTCTCTCTAGCGTTCTAAAACAACAAAGAGATTTTTCTAAGTGTCGGAATATTATCGAGTCTCTAGACCCGGCACATAATACCTATGCACATAACATGTTTCGTGTTTCGTTTGTGGATCGTGTGTGACTTTAACAAGTGTAGTTGTGATACATTACATGTGTAAGCAAGTATTTTCGTGTCATGTATTCATAAAGTACATCACTAGCAATTACTCCCCGTAAGGGCAATTTGGTCAACACATAACAATTAACTAGTCATTATTCCCCACGAGGGTAATTTGGTCAAATCATGACAATCAATTAACAATTATTCCCCGCAAGGGCAATTTGGTCAAAACATAACAATTATATAGCAAGTATCATGTTTCATGCATTTTCACCAAATTCAGCAGCTAGTTTCACCGAGACAGAAATTCTACTTGAAAGATTGTACTATCTCACCGATCATAGCATCACAATTAATTTACCAAAAATCATCACAAAAGCATATATGTCTTAGGTTTCCAGAACATATTTTATTATATTTTTATTCCACATAGGTTTCTCACAATCATCAAATCATTACAGCAAACTCATAACAGTCAAATTCATGCGCAACAGAATGTTATTTGAAATTCCCGTTAAACGAAAAATCCAATAAATGCAAGATCACTTGGGCTAGGTTCCTAACTCAATGAGTCAACTTCCAGAAATGGAACCAACCCAATTGGTCTCGTAGTTCATGAGATACAACATTTACAAAACAACCTAACAGCAGGTCTAACAGCTCAGCTTTGCACAACGTTTTTGTAAAATCATAAAAGTTAACTTCTACTTGTCCAAAAATTAAAAGTTTATATTCTTTAGAAACTAGACTCAACCTAGTTTACTGTAGTACCAATAATCTCAACCAATTTTCACGTTTACACTTCGTTACAGTCACTTAAACATCAAATACACATTCTGTCCAGAAACTGTTTGCATCCAAACTCAATATATTAACAACCTATGAACTATCATACATTCATATGATCCTCTAGACTCCATAAACACCATCCATGCACATCAATTACATATTACATACTTGATTAGGGTTTTTGTTTGAACTCAATTCAAAGACACAACAATTAACATGTAACAATATCCTATCTAGTTATCAAATCATCATCAAATCAACAACAATCATATTAATTTCATACACACATAGAATCGGCCATCTAGGGTTTTCAATTAACCCATTAAACATCAAAATCAAGTATAAAGGATGCATAGGATAGTCGATTATACCTTCCTAGCACCTTAATCTTCAATCAAAAGCTTGAAATCCTAGTTGTATGTGTGTGTGTAAGTGACGGCAGCCAAGGAGCCAGGGGGGGGGGGGGTTTCCGATCGGGATTTGTGTGGGGAGAATAATAATAAGTTAGGGTTTATTATTATTATTATTATTATTTATAATACTACATGTTACACTTTGGCCCCTCCACTTCTAAGTATTACTTATCTAGCTTAAACTAACTTGTTTACATCTTGAGTTAGTGTTTATAACGATGTTATCACATAACACATAAGTCTAACACATAATTATCACATAATTACTGTTTTGACGTTTTTTCGTTTATTCACCAATCGTTTGTGTCAACTCGTTTGCGTTTCGGTGCAATTCCCGAAAGACTACACATGTAGTAAGTGTTAAGCGTCATTTAAACCCTAGTTTAAATGTAATGAGGTGTGCGTTATAGATTCAATGATCTTAAGTTTGAATTGATGGATTTGAGTTAACGGAGTTAACCTGAAATTGACGATTGTCACAATTATCTGTTTGAATTGTTTATATGCTATGACTTAAATTGTTTCTCTCACAGGAATAATTTCATTTTCTTCTATATAGTATATCGTATCTTAAATTAACTACCTTGTGTTGACAAAATTATTTCTATTTTATACGCAGATGCAGGTCATCGTATGAATTGATATCTGGAATTGTTGAAGGATTTAGGATTAATATGTTAGAAGAGATATTATCAAGATAAATCATGATTTAGTTAAATTTGAATTATTTATTATGTTGCTTTATTTTTGGATTATGTACTTTATTTTATTTGAAATTCTTTGAATATTTAATTCGAATAAATAGATATTGTTATTTAAATTATTGCATGGTAGTACCTTGGGTTGTGACATTTTTCTTCTGGGTATGTTATGTTGTTTTCCAATGTGTTTAGTTTGTTTGAAAAAAAAAAAATACTTTGTTGAAAAAATTTGTTTTCCAATGTGTGGTTATTTGTCAAAAAGCGAACCCAACTCGTTTATACGCTTACTCGGTTTTGGTCTAATTATTTTTGCTATTTAAACATCTAAAATAAATTATTTGGTCACATATTCTGAAAAGTCTAAAAATGGGCAATTATATAGGAAAAATATATTTTTCTTTCAAATGCATAAACACTAAACCATGAACAGATTTTATCTAAGTCATACGCTTCATTTCATTTTCGTGAATCCTATTTTGAACCAAGAAATATTTTTCTAGGATCGCTCGTTAAACTTTCAGCTTGCATAAACACATTGTTCGCTTTACTCGCTTAATTTAACAAGTGAATTTTTCATAATCTCTTTGTAGCACTTTACAATATTTTTTGGGTGTAGCACGTCACGATTTTTGTCTCGTTAGTTATGAACTTGTTAGTGCTAATATTATTCTCTCATATGCTTACTAACAGATTCACATTATATCGTTAGTGTTAATATTATTCTTTCATATTGTTTATGATATATACGTGAATTATGTGCAACGTGTCTACTGTTTTATGGTGGAAGAAACACATACACAAACACATACACATAGTGGGAAGGTCCGACGCAACGTGCCTGGGTCACCTAACACTTCAACTTCGGTTGTTATGCATGGTGGTTCTCATTTTCCCTATTACTTTGGCTTCGGCTAAAGGAGCGTGAGGAGGACGCTATTTGCTTTCAATTACTTTATGTCTATATATTTATTGAACGAAAATGGTTGAATCGCATGTTTTCATATATATATATATATATATATATATATATATATATATATATATATATATATATATATATATATATATTACCTAAAAACCCACGCGATGCGACGAAGACGACGAAAATTTCAGGTTTTTAGTGCTCTTTGCAGTGGGGTTTAATGGAATCTAAATCCTAACATAGTCATGTAATCTTTAAATACTATTAAAGCAATACAATTTTCCACATGGCCTTCTACTAGCCTCTCTACATCAATTGTCCACATGTCATTCAACTAGCGTCTCCACATCAATGTCACATCATTGCCAAGTGTAAGGCCCCGTTACCGGTGCCCTACTTTGGACATTGGATTTACTCATAAACTCAGTTCTAAATATCAGAGTTAATAAAAACATTCGCGGAATATTAAAACTTCAACCAGAATATAATACATAGCTTCCAAATCTTATCAGCATAAACATTTAAAGTAGTTTAAACATAAACATTGTCTTTATAATAACATAACACTTCCTTGAGATGCCAATTCTTCAATTCCATGCCATGTGTTCCCCTCAAGCGAGCTGCCTCATTCTACTCACTTGCGTGCATACTAAAAGTCAGCTACGCTGAGTGAGTTCTAGTTAATCACATAACATACACTACATACACACATACATACTTTCATTCATACATTCATACTTACTTACCTTCATTCTTTCTTTTATAATATATTTGCACCTTACGTTTTAAAGAGAATTTCACCCTATAACCTTCGCATATATTATTAGGGTATGCAACCCTTTAACCTTCGAATATATTATTAGGGTATGCAACCCTTTTTCCTTCGCATATATTATTAGGGTATGAAACCCTTTAACCTTACCTTACCTTTCATTATTGTAGGTTCCCTGGACGGATCACACGAGATATCCCGATATACACAGGTGCGGAATCCCTGTGTAGATCGTTACGGACGTAGAACACAAGCACACAAACACACGAATACGATACGAACAAAACTCACGTTATATTAATAACTCAACACGTGATATAATCACAGATACAGACTCTCGACCTCACGTCACTTGACTCACTGAATTACACGTACTCGAACTCCTAAAAACCGTAATCCGTAACCTATATAAATACACGACAACTTCACCTCAGGCGAAGTTGTCCATAACTTCGCTTGTTCAACAAGTTCGCCTAGGCGGACTTGTTAACAACTTCGCTTGGTTAACAAGTTCGCCTAAGCGAACTTGTCAACAACTTCGCTTTATAGAAACAAATACATAAACAATATTACAGACTCGATTACAGACATTAGACATATGAACTACTGACATTTATGCACCAACAGACTCCCCCTTGGCAGTAGCTTCATATCTTGATCTTTCAGCTCTTGTCTCGTAATCATGTAACTTCAAGCGTGCACTCCTTCTCTAACACACACCGACACAACCCTTTGATATTTCCTTGCTTCATCCTTCCAAGCAGGAATATAAAAGATCTTTTTCTCGTTAAGCATCTTCAGATCAGCTTGCGATAAGTTAACAAGATGCATCGGATCGTAAACTCTAAGGATCTCTTGTTCATCCTCATCTTCCATCACTGCCTCAGCTGTCTCACAATCAACGAACCACCACTTTAGGTCTTTGAGCACATCCTTGGGCATAAGCTTCATCGGTACTTCTTTAAGGCACCGGATTGGTTTATACTTCATAACCATCCAAGGCTTTCCATCAGCTCTCAAACCTCTATCCTTGTCTTCAACAAGTTTCCCTTTCTGTGGTTTCAGCAGCTCAAACTTCTTTTCCTTTATGCTCTCTTTCCATACGATTTTCCCTATGACTCTAGCCATATTATCGTCACTTCGATTGATCAATCCCAATCTGGCTAAGTCTTTAACCTCGCACTCAGGCAGTGTGTTTAACGATCTCAACATTCTTCTGAGGTACTGAACTCCATCATATCGTTTAATCACGAAGAGCCGCAACTGCTCATCATAAATCCAGCATATAATCCCTTTCTTTGCTTCAGCATAGCCCTTAATGTTGTAACTCTTTTTGAACATGGTAGGGACTGCCGGTTTCTTCGTTTTGACGAACCATTGAGCATATCCTTCCTTCCACCTCGGCTGCTCTTCCCATTCAGTATCTTCAACTGCCGTCTGATCACCCATATCGGCCTTCTCAACCTCTGGAATGTCATGTTCGACATTTTCCTCTACTATCTCTCCTTCCTCAATCTCATTCTCAATCTCAATCTGCTCACCGATCTTCTCAATCACATCACTCGGCAGCACATCCTCATCAAATAACACATCATCGCTGAACATATCATCGTCAAGTTCTTTCAACGCATCAATCACGTCATCATCAACCAACACCACATCATCACCACCAGAACCACCAGCCGCGTCGGCAGACTCCCCCTCAGCTGTGGAAGTACCAAGAGCTTGAGAAGTTCTTGGCAGCTCACCACCTGCATCTTTCGATGCATTGGGATCATCGTCTCTGTCGTTTCTCTTCTTCGTCCTGAGCTCATCGCCTTTACAGCTCATCTCCCCCTGAGATGCCAAGAACTCCTTCAAGGCATCTATAACTTTCCCATGCTCAACCAGGAGGGATGACTGTAGTTGATTTGCTTCTACTAGGCGTTGAATAGTCTTCGATTGCTCTGCCACGATCCTCTCTAGTGAAGCTATTCTCTCTGAGTCTGACATAGGCGTAGGCGAGACATCAGAAGCAGGCGTAACCGCAGGTGGTACCATACCTGATAACCCTGCAAAAGTGACGACCGTTGACTCTACAAATCGTGCAGCTACCACCGACTGAGTAAGCGTTGGAGGTGGTAGAGACACAATCTCCGGAGTTGACGTCTGGATGGTAGTGATGGATGGAATGCCAGCAGATGATGTAGCCACCACGGGAACATCCGCAGCGCTTGTACTTGTAACCTGTACAGAAGTAGGAACGATAGACATACCAGACAGTGAGGCCGGAGCAAAACGTACCATCCTTGAAGTCTCTCCAGCTCCCATACCTGCACCTGTCCTTTCCCGTCTTGAACGTCGTATCAGCTTATGTATATCTTCTTCCTCTTCTGACTCATCATCATCCTCCGTTCTCTTTCTCTTCCCAAACGTTCTCTCTCGAGACACCATCAACCGTCTCCCCTCATCCATGATCTCATCCAAATCTGAGTCAGCCATCGATGTAGCTGCTCTAGTAGCACTCACACCCGAACCCTGTGCAGCAGAGACATGCACCTCTTCAAATTGATCCATATCGAAATAACCTTGACCTCCAAAGACAGCATCAAGATCTATATCCTCTGCAGCCGACACAACAGGCACAGCAGATGCAGCTTGAGTTGCTCTTGCCTGTTGCGGTTGAGGATCTCTGAACTCGTCCCCACCAGCAGGAACATACTCTGGGTTGATTAAAAACCCAAACAGTGGAGTATGCCTTGGACGACGTTCAGGGTTGCTCCTCGCACTCGAAGTGCGGCATTGAGCAAAGATACGTTTGCTCACAGATTCCACGTATCTGATCGGGCGTCTCTGAGGTAGATTCGGAGCCACATGGTTCAATATCATCTGGATAAAACGTGGGTACATAATGAACCGCTCCCGAGCCATCGCCCTTCTCTGTCTATCGATCTCGTAAAAGACCATCTGACTAAAACTATAGCGTTTATTGTAAGTCAGTGCAGTCATTGCGGACTGCATGGTCGCACCCATACCGTCAGTGCCCGCCTTCTTTCCTGACATGCAAACTATCATGACGTGCATAAGGAAGCGCCACTGACCAAGTAGAAAACCCTTCCGTCTCTGTGAATCGCCTAATGGACCAGAATAGCCCATTCGGAGAAACACTCCATCACGAAACGGAGCCACAAACTCAGTTGGGTCGTCCCTCGTCTCTTCTCCAAACCGTAACGCCACCCGAATCTGTTCAGAATTGAACTGAACCTGTTGTTTGTTCACAGTCGCTCGCATGACCGGGGGCTCAACACGACAGTCGTATTCTACCGTCTGCCAAAAGTCTTCGATATTTGGTAGAGATATCGGCAGAGTGTTCGTGATAGCATGAAAAATCCTCGAGCGTATGAGGAAAGTAATAATCTCGCGGTAATCCTCAACGCCGCTCGCTTCCGGGTCAAGGGTGACGTACATATTGTGACCCGAGAAAAATTGCCTCTGATTGTCACCTTCGTCTCCTCCTACACCTCCAGCACCAGCTACTGCAGCCATATCTGCAACAAACGAACCAAGTTAGAACAACATAAAGACATAGCACAAGTTCGCTTTGTTACCATGAGCGAAGTTGTGATAAACTCCGTATAGGCGAAGTTAAAGTTGGGGCGAAGTTGGGAACAACTTCGCTTCAGCTTTAAGTTCGTCTAATTAACACTAAGTAAAATTGATCCAGGCGAAGTTGATGTTAACTTCGCCTCATCACAACATCGCCTCAGGCGAAGTTGAGCCTCAGGCGAAGTTACGGATAACTTCGCCGAAACCCTAAGTTCGCCTGAATCTTAATCGGCAGCAGTAAGGTCAATTCAAAATTCAAAATCTGAGATTTTATGATAAGTTTGAAGATTAAGGACTCCGAATAACATGGTTTTAAGGTTATCTAGACGATCAGAATGGTTCTTAACACGTAAAAACACAAGTTATGAAACTCGGTTTCAAAATCCGATGGTCCGAGGTTTCGAAACCAGTCGAAACAAACACTTAGAAGCTTGAATGAACATTGATTATGTGATATAATGGCATTTCGAACCTTGAATCGGTGGGAAAACTGGGAATAAATAACACGTAATCGGAATAAATAACAAGTTCGCCGGAAAGACAATTTCGCTGTTTTGAAAATTTTGAAACTGTTTGACTGTTGAACATCCTTATATAGGGTCTGGGTTATACAGGCGAAGTTACGGATAACTTCGCCTAGGCGAAGTTATCCACAACTTCGCCTGTTCAACAACATCGCCTATATATTTACAAAATTTAACCTTATAAGTTTAACATTTTTCCAATTAAGTTATAAAACTTTCCTTTAAGAAATAAATGACATGATCAATTCCAAGTAACCAGTTAAAAAATCATAAAACTATCTAAGTACAAAAACTTAAAAAATTTAAAGTATAAGGGATCAAATTTCAGTCTAGTTAGGGACTACCACGTTCTTAGAAAAGATCCGAACAGGAATCATACTAATTACGTGACTGTCACATAGATCCGTGTTTAGCTGTATTATGACATATAGAGACAGGTTGTAAGCAGGTATAACTTAAAGTGGTTTTCATCGTTTCTGTGATACGAGTTAGGTTCGATTAAGCCTCAAAAATTAAGTGAGCAACAACTCAGAGATTTTGATGCCTCCTATCTATTCTCAAAGCGTATTTGGCTTTCCCCAAGTCACCCCGAATTGACCTCGACCCATAGTGTCTGATTAAGTTGTAAGTATTCTTGATCTGCTTCCCGTTCTTCTCTCTTACTCAATGATTGTGAAGTCTTTATTTTGTCATCACTAATATGTTTCAATAACTTCAAATATTATTATTATTATTTTTTTTTTTAATAAACATAGACTTCAAAGTAGAGATTAACTGCAAGTCCCGAATCTGGATCACTGCAGTATTTTGAGACGCTATCTTCACGGGAATCAGAACACACATGGGCTCGTGTATGACTGGGTAATCGCTTTTCTGCCTATCATTCGGAAAGATATATATGAAGACATGCAAAACTCTTAAGGAGTTTCCACGTAAAATCAAGTAGATTTAGTTTGTATCACATCTACTTTTACGCACCATAAAAAGTTACCATGACATACAATGACTGTCCTAAAGTCTTTTAAGCCTAATAACTTCACTAGTTAAGCACACAGAATCAGTATAACTATCATTTTCCAAGGTTGGATCAATTTTCTGTTAAACGTAGCAAATGAACTTCTTACGAAGTAACAGACTTGAAAAATAATTTCATTTCCCCTTTCTTTCAAATTTTTAACATTAATCGCCCCGACCAAAACAAGGTCTTCAGGTAAACGGCTATCCCAAAGATCCATTGGATCAGCTGGACCGACCACATACTAGTATGTGTCCTTCTAACTAAGTATGGTCGACTAATTTTAAGCGAAAGAATGAAAAACTCATCATAAACCGCCCCGGTCACTATCAGTAATCTGGTTAATGGCTATCCTCAAAATCTACAAGTAGAAAATGAGGACCAAAACATATCCGAAGACAAGTCCTTCAAACTGACGTAACCGACATATTTTTAAGCGATTAGTGACGTTTTTTTTTTTTTTTTTTTTTTTAAATATCACAAGAAAAGCATGGTTACTCGGGATTGATCATCCCATTCAGTTCAATAAGGTTTTGAAATCTAGATTTGTCAAACGCTTTAGTATTTAAATCAGCGAAATTATCAAGCGTATCCACCTTTTCAAGCACAATCAGTTTCTTCTCAGCACAATCCCGTATAAAATGATGACGTATGTCAATATGTTTAGTTTTACTATGTTTCACGGGATTGTTAGTTACTGAGATAGCAGCTGTGTTATCAATGCAAATAGGAGTAAGTAAGAAATTCAGACCATAGTCGCGCAACTGTTGTTGAATCCAAAGAACCTGAGAGCAGCAGTTGGATGCTGCCATGTATTCTGCCTCACATGTTGAAATTGCGACTGAAGTCTGCTTCTTGCATTGCCACGACACCAATCTGCCACCAAGAAACTGACATCCTCCAGTTGTTGACTTCCGACTCTGATTGCACCCTCCATAATCAGAATCTGTGTAAGCGACCAGCTCCAAGTCTCCTCCTCTCGGGTACCACAACCCCAGCTTCGGCTTGCCCTTGAGATACCGCAGTATCCTCTTTGCACCTTTCAAATGAGATTCTTTTGGATTTGCCTGAAAACGTGCACAAAGACAAACAGCAAACATTATATCAGGCCTAGATGCAGTTAAGTACATTAAAGAACCTATTATTGCCCGATATTGAGTTGGGTCCACATCTGCATCACCGTCTACTTCAGCACCCAATTTGTGATTGACGCAGATTGGAGTATCATATGGAGAACTGTCCTCCATCTTGAAGCGCTTGAGCACATCATGAACATACTTCGTTTGATGAATGAACATCCCGTCCTTCTTCTGATCAACCTGCAATCCTAGAAAGAAAGTTAGTTCACCCATAGCACTCATTTCAAACCTTTTCTTCATGACGGCTTCAAACTCCTGACACATGGAGACTTTTGACGCAGCAAATATAATGTCATCCACGTAGACTTGTACCAGCAGGAAGTCGCTTCCATCTCTTTTGAAGAACAACGTGCTATCAATTTTCCCTCTTTCAAAACCATTCTCGAGCAAGTAATCCGATGAAGTTGAATACCAGGCACGAGGTGCCTGATGTAATCCATACAACGCCTTGCTCAACCTGTACACGTGATCTGGAAAGTCTGAGTCAGGAAAACCCGGAGGTTGCTCAACATACACAACCTCATCAACTTTCCCATTCAAAAACGCACTCTTCACATCTAGCTGAAACACCTTCATCTTTTCATAAGCAGCAAACGCTAAAAACAATCTTATGGCTTCCAACCTGGCGACAGGAGCGAACACTTCGTTATAATCAATCCCCTCTTGTTGATTAAAACCTTTAATGACTAGCCTCGCCTTGTTTCTTATAATAATCCCCTTATCATCTCTCTTGCACTTAAACACCCATTTTGTGCCTATCGCATGCACATTCTTTGGTTTTTCAACCAAAGTCCAAACTTCCATCTTCTCGAATTGAGCCAACTCTTCTTGCATGGCTTCGACCCACGAGCTGTCCTTCAAAGCCATTTGATAATTCTTCGGTTCAATCTGGCTTATAAAGCAGGTGTACAGGCATTCATTGATTATTCCTGTCTCCTTAATGCTTGTATAAACACAGGTGTGTTCATTCAAGCTACTTCTCGTTTGTACACCTGAGGACACATTACCAATCACATTATCCAAAGGGTGATCTTTATGAATTCTCGTGGTCGGAACAGAACCGACATGCAAATTATCTTCCAAATTAGAAGAGATCTCGTTAATGGTTGTTTCATGCTGAGAGTGAAAATGATTGATAAATTCTTCTTCAGCTGAGGCAGCAGGGGTACCGATAGTGTTTGATGAGGAAGGTTGACATTTATCAATCAGCTGTCTTTGCAATAGATATTCTTCCTCATCGAGTATCATCTTCGTCGCAACTCTTTCTTCTTCTTCAGAAATTTCCAACTCCGGTATGTTAAAAGACTTAAAAAGCTTAACATAGTCGAAAAGCTCAGCAGGTCCATTGCTTGGTTTTGGCGGTTGGTAACTTGTGATGTCGGTGTTACACACCACCTCCACCTTGCAGGTCGAAGTATTGAAGACACGTCTGTTGGGAGTACCAACAACATAACCGACTAAGATTCCTTCATCGGCTACTTCGCCAAATTTTGAATTTGTCTTCAAGATCGAACAAGGGGACCCGAATGGTTCAAGACCACTCAAGTTGGGCTTCCTTCAATGCATAAGCTCGTAACACGTTTTACCAAGTCTCTTAACGGTTAACACTCTATTCAGAACATAGCAGGCTGTAGCAACTGCTTCAGCCCAGAACATCACAGGAAGCTTCGAATCTGCCAGCATAGTTCTGGCTCCTTCAATTAAAGTTCGGTTCTTCCTTTCAGCCACTCCATTCTGT
The DNA here is from genome assembly GCF_021521415.1 of Bidens hawaiensis. NCBI lineage: Eukaryota > Viridiplantae > Streptophyta > Magnoliopsida > Asterales > Asteraceae > Bidens > Bidens hawaiensis. The sequence continues at coordinate 5,410,093 of NW_027491019.1, read as the reverse complement.
TGCGGAGTATACGGAGCGCTGTATTGGTGTTAAATTCCTTTCTGAAGACAGAAGATCTCCATTTCAAAATTCTTGAACTCCGTTCCATTGTCACTTCTGATGAACTTCACTGTTTTACCCATGACGTTCTCAACTTTGTTAATCAAATTCTTCACCATTTGAGCCGTCTCATCTTTCGATTTCAGAAAATATACCCACGAATATCGCGAGTAGTCATTAGTGATCACCAAGCAGTAAGAAGTACCTCCTAGACTTTTTACATTCACGGGACCGAAGAGATCCATGTGAAGCAGTTCTAGAGTACTGGCAATAGAGTTGACCTTCTTGGTGAGATGGGATTTCTTGTGTTGCTTTCCCTTCTTGCATGCAATACATTTGTCTTCAAAGTTAAAACTTTTCAAGGGAACGCCCATCACAAGTCCATTCCTGACAATGTGGTTCATCTTCCGAAGATGAATGTGCCCCATCCTCCTGTGCCACAGTTCGGATTCCGATTCGCTTGCTTTCATCATTAAACATGATTCTTCCGTGGCCATTTCAGTAGACCTCATATCCATCACATAAGTATTTGTATCACGTGGAGCTTTCATCACTATCCACTCGTCTGGTATCAGAAAACCAGGCTTCAACACGATCGCCTCATTCTTCGTGAAATGAACAGTGTACTCCTTATCACAAATCTGCGACACACTCAGCAGATTGTGCTTCAACTCTTCTACAAAGTTCACATTCTCAAGAGTCATTTTTCCATTGGACACCGTTCCTCTTCCAGTAATTCTGCCTCCACTTTCACCGGCAAAGCTAACTCTCGCTCCTTGAATAGGTTTTAAGTCGTGCAACAAGTATTTGTTACCCGTCATGTGCCGGGAACAGCCGCTATCTACAATCCAAAGACTGTGGGCAGCCCTGTTCAACTGTTCCTGCACAATAAAGCAAAGGATTAGAATCTAGGGACCCAAGACCAATTGGTCTTGGATCTATACATCCCGTACTTCTGCTTTCCAAAGTTAGCATCTGGATAATTCCTGTCAGTCCTATTAGGAAATCTCCTTGGAAATTGAGTGTGAGGCCTTCCAAACCTATGTGTATTGACAGTATTATATCTTGCGGTTTGGTTATTAGCATTGTTAAACTGAGGTTTGTTTCTGTGAAAACCTGAATTAGTTACATTTCGGAACTTTGAAGGGTTTTCATTTTTAGCAGTATTAAAATTACCATTAGGCTTACGCTCAGTTCTAATAGGCCTCACACCTCTGAATTTCGGCGTCAGAGGGCAATCTGCAACAAGATGTCCTAACTTATTACACCTAAAACAACACCTATGCTCCATTTTCTTTTCAAAGGTTGTTTTGGATGTCAAGGCTGTGTTACCGGCCGTTTGTCTCACATAAGGTGGGACGTACGGGTTGAGTGGAGTACTCTTTTTATAAGTTTTATCTCTTTCTCCACCAGTGGGTAACACTACCTTCTCTTTTGTCTTACCCGATTCGGACAACTTATCCGAATCCGATGAGACTGGACTCGTAACAGAAATTTTCACACTTGAAACAGGCGAACTCGTTTCGCCACTACTAACACTTGGTTCTTTACTCGTAACCTTGATTTTGAGGAACTTCAAAATCAACAGATTTCTGAACACTAGGGTTAAAAGTGTAATTGTGGTTATAAGGTGGTGGAACCTCGTGATAACCAATTCCTCCCCTCTTCGCAGAGGTACCTTGATCACTAACAAGGTGATCAAGAATAGCTGAGGAATTTCTGAACTGCTCAAGTTTTCGGTTCAGTTCCACCACTTTCACCTGGTGGTCAGCAATCTGCTTTTCTCGTTCAGCAATCAGTTTAGTCTTTTCTTCTGAAACCTCATAACTTAGATCAATTACTTCAATTTTTTCAGCAAGTTTTGTTTTTAAACTTTTAACATCTTTTTCACACGCTTTTATTTTAACTTTGTAACTGTTTTCTCTTGCTTTCATAAAGTGATGATCTTCTTTAAGAGTTTTAAATTCAGCATCTAAACGAACATACTGATCTGTTATGGTAGCAAGTTGCTCAGACAAATTCTCACATTTAGTACAAATAGGTTTAGAACTTACCTCGGAGAGTTGATCCTTGTTATCTGCCATGAAAGCTTTTTCCTTACCAGTAGCTTTCTCTTCTCCGTTAATCTTCTCACATTCTTCATTCTCAACCTTAGCCATATTTGCCTGCTCACTAGTTTCATTCGAATGCAGGTTCCAGTTGTATTCACCTGCTTCTCTGGACATCATGGCATTGACTTCTTTACTACTCCCAGTATGCTGTGCAGACCGGCCATGACCACGTTCAACTCGCTCGTTTCTGCACTCTTTGGCAAAGTGCCCGTTTTGTTGACAGTTATAGCACCTCACCTTAGACTTGTCGAACCCTGGCCTGCCACCAACAAACTTTCTCCCCGTCTTTCTCATAAACTTCTTCACTCTCCTCACTATCATGGCCATCTGCCATTGTAAATCCATTTCCTCCAGATCATCAGCATCGATCTGGTCATAGTCTTCATCCAGCATCGCTGGATCAACAACCTTTCCTTGAATATAGTTTTCATATGAAGCAATAAATGAAGCATAGAGGCCAAACTGCTCTTCAGCAGATTTGACGCTCATTGGAATCTTAGAGTAATTATTGCTTGAGGAACTTGAAGATCCACTAATCTTGCTTGCTGTCTGTTGAGTACCACTTGATCCACCCGCAACAAAGCAAACATCCCCATTTGAGTTTACTGACACATGCCCCTCCTGTGAAGACTTGTCACAAGACTCGCCCTTCGAGTAGTAGGCGGCAGAATCAGTCTTTGAACTTGAATTTGAGTTTACTTTAGTACCGTGCATGCCTGGATCTTGAACCTGATCCATAGATGTTTCTTTTCTTACCATATTAAGCTCAAAAGTTCTGAGCTTGTTGACAGTGGTTTCAAGATCATAAGTAGGGAAGTCCTTGTCTTCCCTCATCAGCACAGTATACATCTCCCATTTTGGTGGGAGGGCATCGAGAAGCTTTTCCACAATCTCTTCTTCTCGGTAGGAAATGGAGTAGTTACTCAATTCAGTCATTAGATGATAATATCGAGTGCTAATATCATCAAGAGATTCGTTCTTCAAGTATTTAAAGACTGAAAATTGAGTTTTGAGCAACTTTATCTTTGACGCCCGAATACCTACATTCCCTTCAAATCTGTTCTCAAGAGCTTCCCAAAGCTCTCTAGCTGATGTATACTTTCTGAACGTATGGTGGATCTCCTGTGGAAGAGCCATTGTGATTGCAGCATGAGCCTTGCTTTCGGCTTCATACATCTTTTTCTCCTCCTCTTCCATTTTACTGTATTTCTTGATTTGGTCTCGACCCTCATACTCCATGACTGGTGGAATATATCCATCTTGGATGCATACCCACATTTTCGCATCCTGGTACTTAACGTATTGTATGAACCGATCCTTCCACGCGACAAAATTGGTTCCCTTCAGCAACCTTGGGGCCTTTGTAGCTGACCCCGCTTCAACTTCCATCTTTACAAGCTCCGAAATGTTGATCGACGACATCCTTCTTCAAGACTAAGAAACCCGAAAAATTCTGAGTAGGCGAAGTTAAAAAATTTCTTCTGAACAGTACTGTAGGCGAAGTTAAGGATAACTTCGCTTAAGTAATAACTTCGCTGGATCTTTCTTAAATTGACGTGACTGGGCGAAGTTGAGAATAACTTCGCTTAGGGTAAGCGAACTTAGAAAGTAGGCGAACTTGAAGAAAACTTCGCTGAGCTAGGCAAACTTGAGGAGAACTTCGCTGAGTTAGGCGAAGTTGAGGAGGTAGGCGAAGTTGTAAATAACTTCGCTTCTCCTTATATCTTCGCCGAAACCCTACGTATCCTGACGGCAACTTCGCCTGATGAACAGCAACTTCGCCTGACGAACTCAAACTTTCTGCAGATCTGAAAATCGGATTTTAACGAGGTTTTTGACGGTTTAAAGACTTGAACATACTGGCAGGAGGCTAGAATGAGCAAAAACACCAAAAACTCGTCCCGTGAATAGTCGAAACGGGACAAATTCTACACCCGCGTGAATATCCCGAACCACACAATCGAGCAAATGCTCTGATACCAATTGTAGGTTCCCTGGACGGATCACACGAGATATCCCGATATACACAGGTGCGGAATCCCTGTGTAGATCGTTACGGACGTAGAACACAAGCACACAAACACACGAATACGATACGAACAAAACTCACGTTATATTAATAACTCAACACGTGATATAATCACAGATACAGACTCTCGACCTCACGTCACTTGACTCACTGAATTACACGTACTCGAACTCCTAAAAACCGTAATCCGTAACCTATATAAATACACGACAACTTCGCCTCAGGCGAAGTTGTCCATAACTTCGCTTGTTCAACAAGTTCGCCTAGGCGGACTTGTTAACAACTTCGCTTGGTTAACAAGTTCGCCTAAGCGAACTTGTCAACAACTTCGCTTTATAGAAACAAATACATAAACAATATTACAGACTCGATTACAGACATTAGACATATGAACTACTGACATTTATGCACCAACAATTATCATACATTCAATACCATACATATCATTGTCGTACATACTTCCTTATACACATACACATATCATACATACTACACTATACTAGCCTTAACAATACGTGCAATACCCGAAGGTCATTCACGTACTGTCAAGCATACATATATAACTATCACAATCATCATCTAGATATACACTTACCATATAAGGTAAGTGTATTAACATTCACATCGAGTATGCACACAGCCCCGAAAACATAACAAGGAAATGGGGCTAGAAACTCACCCGAATGCGGTTACGTTCACCGTTAATAGTTATTCCCTTCATGAGCTGCGCACGGCTAACTGTATAATATTTACATGTATCAATTACCTATCGCTACTCATTTAGTATTTATATCTTTATATAACCCACAACGAACGGGGGTCCGGGGGCAGCGCCCCTGGCAGCGGGTTTCTAGGGGTGGCAATCCCTAGCGGGGTCCAAGAGCAGAGCCCCTGGCTGGGGTTAAGTTATTTGTAAAGTTGGGCTTGTCTTCTATATTCCGGTAATGTAGATAGAGATTAATCGTTTTCCGGTAAGGTTATATATTATACTCTAATGGCCAACAATGTTATATGATTTTCCGACAATGTTATATCTTTTTTCGGCAACATCATATTTACTTCCGGTTATTGTAGATCTTACCTTTTTATCTTTATTTTCATTGTTAACTGATTTTTTTTAAATCGGCTTAGGTTCTAAATCAAAAACGGCGATGAAGCTAATATTTCTACGTATTTATGTTTTTCCGGTAAGTTTTTTCGTTCATGTGTTATACCTATAACAATGGTTGTTTTATATTTATTTGAAGTTTATATTTTTCCTGTTTTTTTCTTTTACATGTTGTTCTTCTAGGTTCTAAATAAAAATTAGTTTCATCCATGGACATTATCATTATTCTTTTTCCGATAAGGCCAATTAAATTTTCCGATTATAAATTATAATTCAAATCTTCCATAATATCAATGTTATAATAAAACTTAAATTTTTCAGGTTATGTCCCGATTGATGTACGGAATATTTCATATTACTTTCTAAATAAAAATTGGAGATACCATCGTCATTATCATTATTTCGCTTTTCCGGTAAGACTATTCAAATTTTCCGGTTATAAAATTAAAATTAAAATCTTCCATAATATGACTATTATTATTTGACTTTATCATTTAAGGTTATTGTTCCGACTCATATAAGCTAATTGCATGGATTGAACATTAGTTAATAAGATGAATTTTTTTAATTTTTTAAATATTGATATATATCTTTTTAATATTCATGTATATTCATTATTTGTAAGATTATAATATACATTAAATTACCTATATTAATATAATCATTATTCTATTATTTTTGTCAACTTCCAATTAAGTGACAAATATTTCGTCTAATTTAAAATCTCATTATAATTTTCAATCTTATATTAGTTTACATTTTTAGATTTATACACATTGAAGAATCTCATTAATACAATTTATAGAGTTTGACATTCCCTACTTTTTTTAAAAAAACCGAATGAACAACCCTTTTTTATGTTTTTAATTTTTTTATATACTAATTCCTTAATTTTAGGGTTGACCACAATAATAACCTAATTATCCCATTATTACAATTTATATTTTTTAACTTTCCTTATTTGTTAAAAAAACCGAATGAATAGGTTATAACTTAAATAAATTTCCGACCGATTTAAGTATTTGACTATTGATATTAAATCGTTTTTGACCATTCATATTAAATCGTTTTTTAACATTCATATTAGTTTAAATTTTTAGATTTATACACATTTAAGAATCCAATTATGGCACTTTATAAAGTTTGACATTCCTTATTTTTTTTAAAACCGAATGAACAACCCTTTTTTATGTTTTTTGTAAGGCCCCGTTACCGGTAACCCTACTTTCGTGTTGGATTTACTCATAAACACAGTTCTAAATATCAGAGTTAATTAAAACATTTATGCGGAATATAAAACTTTCATAAAACATTACAATATTTCATAACTTGTCTCAAAACATCCTTTGTCTTTCACATTAAAACATTAAAATTAAAACATCGTAAGTCTTCAGATGCCAGGCTCTTATTCTTCTGCCATGTGTCCCCGCTCAAGCCAGCTGTCTCATCCTACTCACCTGCGTGCATACTAAAAGTCAGCTACGCTGAGTGAGTTCTAGTTAATCACATAATCATATAATACATTCTTTACATTTCATACTTAACCTCCTAACTTTCTTTCATACACACTTAAGTGCTTTTACTTTCATTTTTACCTTCATACTTTCTTTACATACATAATCATACGTTTTAAAGAGCCTTTCGCCCTATAACCTCACAGATATTATAAGGGTCTGGTCCCTAGTTTTCGAATATTAGAAGGGTTCGATTCCCTAACATCACAGATATTATAAGGGTCTGGTCCCTACCATCACATATATTATAAGGGTCTGGTCCCTAGTTTCGAATATTAGAAGGGTTCGATTCCCTAACATCACAGATATTATAAGGGTCTGGTCCCTAACATCACAGATATTATAAGGGTCTGGTCCCTAGTTTTCGAATATTAGTAGGGTTCGATTCCCTCTTCGTTACCATACATTATCCCCGAGTAATTTTAGGGCTCGGTACCCTTTTCGTAACCATACAACCATACATCATACCTCGAGTATTATTAGGGCTCGGTACCCTTTTCGTAACCATACAACCATACATCATACCTCGAGTATTATTAGGGCTCGGTACCCTTTCGTAACCATACAACCATACATCATTATTTCCTTCTTTTATTATCTCTATCATGTTCATACGCATAAGCATTCATATTATACTTACCTTATACATAGCATTACAACCTGACAGTACGTGCAATATCTGAAGATCGTTCACGTACCATCAAGCAATCATTCTTACAAAACACATATATCACATAGGGCATACACTTATCACTTAGGATAAATGTATTAACAACACATCAAGTATGCACACAGCCCCGAAAACATAACAAGGAATGGGGCTAGAAACTCACCTGAACAAGGTTACGTTCACCGTTAATCGTAATTCCTTTCTTCAGTTGTGCACGGCTGACTGTATAACAAGTATACGTATCAATTAACTATCACTTCTCATAATGTATTTCTATCTTTATATGACTTACAACAAACGGGGGTCCGGGGGCAGCGCCCCTGGCAGCGGGGTCTAGGGGCGGCAGCCCCTAGCAGGGTCCAAGGGGCAGAGCCCCTGGCTGGGGTCGAGCTGTCTTAACACATTTGTCATTAGATTTTTAGTTTACTTCCTAGGCGAACTTGGCTTTAGGCGAAGTTAAACCTTAGGCGAACATAGCTTTAGGCGAAGTTAAACCTTAGGCGAACTTAGCTTTAGGCGAAGTTAAACCTTAGGCGAACTTAGCTTTGGGCGAAGTTAAACCTTAGGCGAACTTAGCTTTAGGCGAAGTTGTCATCAGGCGAACTTGGCCGTAAGCGAAGTTATCAATTAGGCGAACTTGGCCTCAGGCGAAGTTGTCATCGGGCGAACTTAGCTTGCAGGCGAAGTTCATCAGGCGAACTTAGCTTGCAGGCGAAGTTCATCGCTTTGAAGGCAAAGTTGCCCAGATGCAGGCGAAGTTGCCCAGACAGCCGCTGTTCGGTTCCTTTCCAGCATTATGAGCGATTTTAACACCCTTGCTATGGTTCAATATCACCCACTACGCTTCCCGACCATTTTCGGTCGCTTATACACTAAAAAGCTTGGATCTTTAAACTTCAAAGATCAAGAATCATACCTTTTTGGGCTTGTTTGGATCTCGTTTACTTGCTAGAACACTAATCTCTCTCTCTCGGACCTGCCCGACTCTTCCCTTGGCTCGGCCGGCCGGCGGCGGTATGTGTGTGGTGTGTGTGTGTTTTGGGGTGTTAGGGAGTTTGGTGAAAATGAAGATATTTTGGGATTTTGGGGGTATTTATATCCCTGAAATCCCATTCTCATTTAACCCATCTCAATTAATCCATGTCCAAGACCCGCTCCCTACCCGATATTAATTAATTACGCGAAATCACTAAACATAACTTCCTTTATTCATCATTAAAATTTTTAGGATGTTACATTTTTAATTTTTTCCATTTTTATAAACCCATTCCTTAATTTGTGGTTTGACCAAAATAATAACATAACTATCCCATTATTACAATTCATATCTTTTGACTTTCCTTATATGTTAAAAAAGCCGAATGAATAAGTTATAACTTAAATAAATTTTTGAGTCTTACTTGCAACAAGGTTTAAGTATCCCATTAATACAATTTATTGAGTTTAACTATCCTTATTAGTTAAATAACTAATAAGGATAGTTAAACTCAATAAATTGTATTAATGGTTTTAATACAATTTAATTAACATATTTAAACTCCTTATAAATACGGAATTTGACTAATCTTTCAACAAAGTTTTAAAGGATATAATACTTTCCATAATTTTAAACTCATTTAAAATCTTTTCATAAATTTTTAAAGTTTTCAAATTAACCGATCTGACTTTCATGTTTGTAATAAATTCTAAATTAATTAGTCATATTAGTAAAATTAGAACAAAATTGATTTTAATTTTTGTCATTTGGCATTAACTAGAATAAGTAATCATTTTAATATTCAAAAAACTGATTGTCAAACTAAAAATACTTGCCATAATTGTAATGTAATCTTACTTTAAATTACGTGAATATTAATTATTAATTAATACTAAAATAATAACCGCATTATTTTAGAACACAATATTCAAATTGACATAATTTCTAATAATCAATACTTAATATATCATAAATTAAATAACTGTTTTATCATAATTTATAAATATTATTCGACACATATGATTTAGTGAATAACTTTTTATAATTTATTAATATTATTATTCCCATTAATTAAGATATTTCAAATTATTTCTATCTTTATATGAAAGACCAAATTTAAACTTAAAACTACAAAATTTAATTAACATATTTAAACTCTTTTTAAATTCAGAAATTGACAAATCTTTCAACAAAGTTTTAAAGGTTTTAATACTCTCCATAATTTGTTGAAGTTTTCAAATTAACCGATTTGATTTTCATTTTGTAATTATTTCTAAATTAACTAGTCATGTTTTTTCAGCTTTAATTATTTTCAAAGTCAACATAAAAGTTTTTAATCTTTCCAAAGTTATTTGAGAATTCATATATTGTAAAACGTTTTTAAGTTATGCAAATTTAACAAAATATTAATGTCAATGATTTAAAAGTTTGTTGCAAGATTGGTCAAAAATCAAAAACAATTTCATAATTTTTTGAAGTTGACTAATTCCAATTTTTTTATATTTTGTAACTATTTTGAAAATATTTCAAAACGGGTTGTTTTGAAATACTATCAAATTTGTTAATTATAAAATGACGGCCAAAAAGGTTTTTATTGGTATATCTTTTTGGTTTAATGGTTTATGTTAGAAAGATGTTTTATGTTGTCATTTTACTTTGTTTGTTGTTATATGTTATTTTGTTTTAATAAAAACAACTTTATTAATGTTCAAATGTTACTCATTATTTGTAACATCCTACTTTTTATAAAGAATTAATAAAATAAATTTCCTTTTTTTTATAATGTGTCGCGTATCGGTTTAAGTAAATAAACTAATAGAAGGCGGGCTTGGACTTTAGAAGATGGAATAAGAAATGGAATGGGCCTTAGGTCCATGGGTTAAGGGAGTATAAATACCTCTTAAACCATAAACCTCTCCATTTTATCCATCTCTACACCATAGCCTACACCTTGGAAAACACACACAAACCTGAACCAAGATCCAAAGGCGAAAACCCGAGCTTGTTGGTGCTGGAACGTCGTGACGGGCCAAAACAACATCAAAGACCAGCTCGTGTTCGCAGTTTGATTCGTTTAAGGTACGTTTATATTTAGAAATCGTTCATATAGGTTCGGTTTGATTAGGGAAATCATAGATCTGTGTTAGTTTGTTATAAACGAATCCAAAACAACAAACTTATGGAAATTGATTAACATTTGATGGGTTAATTGTTAACCTAAATAAACCCATATATATATATGCCAAAACCGCACCCTTTAAACGTGAACGTTTGGCCGATTTGATGATTGGGGTTTGTTAGCGTTGTGATTACGAGTTCATGGATACCAAAATCGTGTTATTTGGTTAAGAAACGAAGGTTTAATCGCAGTTTTATTATAGTTTGACTGCTGGGTGTTCTTGACGATTTTGACTTTGACCCTAGGTCAAAGTTTGGATAAGAACAGACGAATCCCTGTCAATTCGTTAAGCAGCCATGACGAATGGGACACATTTTCATACCTTGATAACGAATGAACCCAAAATTCGTTACCTATCCATTCGCTAAATAAGATAACGGATCAGGTCGTTCGTTATATGCCAATTCGTTATGAAAAGATGACAAATCAGAAGGATTCGCCATTCGCCAGTTCGTTATGATGTTATAACGAATCAGCTGATGAAAAATAACGAACTAAGACAGCGAATGAATCTAACGAACCAGCTAATCAGACCAGGAATGATAACGAATTAGAGAACGAATTGAGCTTAATTCGTTATAGAAAATGATTAGCGAAATAGAAAAAGAATTTAAAATCCTAATGGAAAATGTGATAAGACAGTTAATAGAAATAAAATTTTTCCAAGCTGAACTGGCAGCTCGACCCCAGCCAGGGGCTCTGCCCTTTGGACCCTGCTAGGGGCTGCCGCCCCTAGACCCCGCTGCCAGGGGCGCTGCCCCCGGACCCCCGTTCGTTGTGGGTTATATAAAGATAGAAATATGATATGAGTGGTAATAGTTAATTGATACATGTATATATTATAGCCGTGCACAGCTCAAGAAGGGAATAACTATAAACGGTGAACGTAACCGCATTCAGGTGAGTTTCTAGCCCCATTTCCTTGTTATGTTTTCGGGGTTGTGTGCATACTCGATGTGATAGTTAATACACTTACCTTAAATGGTAAGTGTATGCCATGTATGATTTATATGTTAATTATGTATATCTTAAATGTGATCGAAAGCTTGTCGGTACGTGAACGATCTTCGGATATTGCACGTATTGACAAGGGGGGTATGTATATGATAGATATATGTATGAATGTGTATGAAAGACTAAAGAATGTTATGTATGTTACGAGTACGTAAAGACAGAATGTACGAAGATGAAGAACTAAGGGATCAGACCCTAATAATATCTGAGATAGAGAAGAAAGGGATCAGACCCTAATAATATCTGAGATAGAGAAGTAAAGAGGGATCAGACCCTAATAATATCTGAGATAGACAAGAAAGGGATCAGACCCTAATAATATCTGAGACAGACAAAGGAAAGAGGGATCAGACCCTAATAATATCTAAGATAGAAAAGGAAGGGATCAGATCCTAATAATATCTGAGATTGAATGGACAGTAAATATATAGTATGAAAGTAATAAAGTATGTATGTATGTATGTATGTATGTATGAAGTTATGTACTGAAAGTAAAATAGTAACGTAATTATTATGTGTCTTCGTGTGCATAATGGAAGGTAAGTGTACGTATTGTATGTTATGTGATTAACTAGAACTCAATCAGTGTAGCTGACTTTTAATATACACGCAGGTGAGTAGAATGAGGCAACTGGCTTGAGCGGGGTCACATGACGGTAGAATAAAGAAGCTGGCATCTGAAGATCTATTCGTTATGTTTTGAACTAAAAGACATGTTTAAGTTATGTTTTAAAGACAAGTTATGAATGTTTGTAATGACTATTGATGTTTTATGTTATTCCGTGAAAGTTTTAATTAACTCTGATATTTAGAACTGTGTTTATGAGTAAATCCAACACCAAATGTAGGGCACCGGTAACGGGGCCTTACATTATTAAATATGTTATTATGATATATTTAATTTGGATGCTATTGTTTTATTATATATTTCAGGTGGTGAAGCAAGATGAGTTTCTTTTGATAAAATGTTTGAAGAAGTTGATAGTGCTTTAATACGAAAGAACATGTTTATGTCTTTTGTTGATGTTTTTTGGTTGTTCGATACACATTAACTTATTGTAACATTTAACTTTTAATATCTAGACAATGTAAATGGTTAACGTTTTGGTCGGAAAGTTTGAAGAAGTTTTCTATTGCATGAATTTGTTGTTTAAATTTATTATGTTTGTTGACATGTTTTTTCACCCGTATGTAACACGGGCTATACCCTAGTTACATATATTGTTTAGAATAAGATAATAAAAAAACCTAGAAATCAAAAGTATTTAGATTTAAAAGCATACTTGTATATGTAAATCAAATCCAAACCTTTACAACCTTTTCAAATGTCAATATAAAAAAAACGATACAGTTCTGAAACAAAATATGATAAATTAATGTAAGAGTCCCTTGTTTTGAGATGTGCAAGTAGCGCCTTGACCATTTCAAACTGGCCAGGACCTTGCAGTGGACCATGACTTGGAGTTTACCGGTCTAGAGGTAATTGATGAAGTTTAATTAAAGATAGACATGAATTAAATTAAAATATAAGACAATCACAAATCAGCAGAAAAGTTTTTTTGTTATAAAAACATGAACCAAAACCCTTCCTTGCTTAAAATAAAATTACTTTCCCGAACGAACAAAACATGTTCGTCTTCGTTCATTTAACTTTAACCGAACACGAAGATATATTCAAACGAGGTTTTGTGTTCATGATCGTTCATTAAGAAAAATGGCATGTTCGTCTTCGTTCGTGTTTGTTCATGTTCATTTGTTTAAAATCTAAACAAACATTTCACGAACGTAAAAGAGCACAAGCTTACAAAAACAAACTTAAGGAACATAATAGATAAAGATAAGCGAACACAAATAAACATAATAGACCAAACATAACTAAGTATATATTAAAAGACTTAAGTAATAAATAAAAGGTAGTTGCTGCTATACCCTTCTTTTAATGTTTCTTCAGCCTTCCTATTTCCAACATAGGGCTCACCGAAACAAAGATATTCTAACATCTCAGTTGAAGGATTGAGAGACAAAAGTGAGGCAATAAATGAAGTAGATAAAATCTTTCGTTCCGATTATCGACTGAAACTACACTTGCAGTGCCTGCAAGTTCCATTCCCTTGGTTTCTGGAAACAGTTATTATTACCAACATCACGAAAAATAATAATAACTTGAATAAAGAAGTTGCAGAAATTAAACGGTTACCCCATGTAGAGATTATATGGAATAAATCGAAGAATATAGAGTGCCCATAAATGACAGCATATGTGCCTAATAAGAAAGACTTTTAGGCGCAACAAGCAAAATAGTGAGTACAACCACAACAGGTACCTGCAGAAAAAAAAATTTGAAAAATTTTTTCCAGATGAAAGTGCTAAACGTGATAGTTATTGGTTAAAATTTGTTTCTTTTAGATAATAACCAAACATGCATGATTATGAAACATAATATGCATACCCAATCATTGACAAAAAAAAACCTTATGTTTGTCGGTCCCATGACCAAGGAGCCGAATTAGGAGCCAATTGTTGTGATGATCTTGTAGTGGTCCTTAAAAAGTTAATATATTTATAACTAGGATAGTGACACGTATTACACACGGGTGAAAAAAAATACAAATGTCATATTTATTAAAAAAAATAAAAAGACTAATAATATATATTTATAATTGGTGAGAGTATTTATATAATTTATATATTTAGGTATTGGTTCATTTCAGAAGTATTCTTACAGCGAGAAATGCGAGAATTATTATCAACCAATCATATTTTTTGTTTTATTCTTTTTGTTTTAATTATAGACAAGGGTATACTTGTAATCTTTTCTAATAATATTTTTGGTATCTTCTAATATTAGGGGACGGTTTAACATATCTGGTTCATTAGTCAAGAGATTCATCTGTCAAGAATTTTCCAGATTATTCACAATCCCACATAACTAGCAACACGATAACTTAATTCTATTGCAGGTTCATTGTCAACGATCATGTATATATCGATTACGAGATTCACCCGTCCCCAATTTTGCCTGAAATGATTTTTCCCTAAATCAAGCTTGATTAAAGTCTGTATGCGAGGTTTATCATGGGAGCATGATCATACATATATTCAATATCAGTAAGTTCAGGTTTCATTCAAGTTCTGTGTGTCAAGTTCAGTTTTAACGTTTTTATACATCTATTCACTTTTAATAGATTGATTATATTAATTAGGTTCAGTAAATCAAATTCGATGTTATTCAAGTACCTAACCGATTTTTTGTCCCGGTTAACAATTATTAGATGTTTTATGTGATTTCTATTTAATTTTAGGGTTGATTTTATTTCATTGGTTTGTGTATCTATGTATGTGCTTTGATTTTTTTGATGTTTTTATGAATCATCAATTTCATTAAGTTTTAGATGATTAACTGAAGATACAACGATTAATGACTCTGTATCATTATAATCATTAGTTGGTATGCTGCTTGACTAAGCATTAAAATGGTGTTAGTAATAATTGTATATACTTTAAAATACCAGTTATTTTATATAAATTTATCAAATGTCCTGATTATTCGGATAATATTTATGTGCTAATAATTAGATATTTGAAATTTTTATTTGATTACCTAATATCAATTTGTTCGTAAGGTTATTTAGTTTTTACTCCTTTTTAATAGTAACTAGCCATGTTCCCGAGATACCAAAGATTGTGCCAGAAAATAGCTATGTTCCCGAGAAACATACCATTTTCCCACAAACTAACGAGACGTTAATTGGACAGCCGAGTGTTTCATAGGCTAACAGCCATGAACGTAAGAATTAACCAATTCTCATTTACTTGCATTTACTTTTCGTTAACAATTTATTATTATTATTACTATTATCCAATTATTTAGTTTGAGTTTCATATTTCAATTATTATATGCAAAAACTGAGCAACCTAACTTTTTATATTCATCTGATGGGATTAAATATTGGATTCCAAATGTTTCATCAAATGAAAAACCTTCAATTGGGCTACAATTTAAATGCTGGGAAGATGTTGTTGTTACATACTAGGCGTACGCATCCAAAGCAGGTTTCGATGTAAGGAAGTCAACCATAACATGGACAAAGTTGTCATCTCTCATAGGTATATGGTTTGTAGCAAAGCCTATAGCCCACGTTGCAAAAGTGTGGATACCATGGAAAAATCATCGTCCTATACCAAGCGACGCAACACAAATATAAAGGTTACAGGTTGCAATGCGTGTATCAGACTTAAATTTTTACCAGGTTACCAAGGGTTCGAGCTATATCATTTTGCAGAGGCCCACAATCACGGACTTGTTAGTGATTATAATATGGACCTTACAAGAGGAAGACGACAATTACACTTTTCAGACAAGGAATTTATTCATGGTCTTCAAACTATGGGTTTTGGTCCCATCGTTTCTCACCGCGTGCTGTCATCTTTGAAGGGTGGTCAACACTTGGTTACAGGTTCAAAAAATGATTTCAAGAACCATGTTCGGAATGTTAGGTTTGTTATTGGTGATGCCAATGCTCAAATTGTGGTAGATAAGCTTGACCACAATATGCGTCATTTGGAGAATGTTTTCTTCCAGTACAAAGCTGTAGACGGTGTACTATGTTCACTTTTCTGGTCGAACGATATATCTAGATCAAACTACACTATGTTTGGTGAAGTCTTAGCTTTCAACGCCAGGTACTCAACAAACAGGTCACGATCTTATTATTATGTTTTAAAACAACTTGTTTTCTTACTGTTTTATAATTGTTTTATAATACTTTATATTTCGAATATCCATTCCATGATCTTTGTTCCTTTCACGGGCGTCGATTGCCACAAGAAGTGTGTTACCTTTGGTGCTGGCTTGATCAATAATGAGAAAATTGGTTCTTACCAGTGGTTATTAAATACAAGCTTATGGGAAGCAGCCAAGGTTGGTATTGACTGACCAAGACTCAGCTATGTAGCAAACGGTATTAAACGTTATGACTGAATCGACACATAGGCTGAGTATGTGGCACGTAACTAACAAAATTCCTATTAAGGTATGCATCCTACTTTCATTATAATTCACACGCATAGTTGTTTTATTCTGTTGGTATTTATTTTCCATCTATCCCTTATAATATGTGCATTACAAGTGAATGTCGACACAATGGTCCCATGTGCATACTGTATGTTTATATTACATTATGATGTGTCGTTGTGGGTACCCTATAAATCAGTGTTAAACCCCACCAGTAACTTCTCATTTATTTTAAAAACTTACTTTTGTTATATTTTTAGCTTAAGAGCGAGCTGAAGCATAATGAAAAAATCAAGGGTCGTGTTAATAAACTGGTTAAGAACGTATTCATCAAACCAGAGACAATTGAATCTAGATGGCATGATTTGATTGAAGAGTTCAACTTAGGCGAAAACAAATGGTTACAAGACATATTTTCAATCCGACATCAATGGGTTCCTTCTTAATTTTGGGAGTTTCCCATGTGTTGTTTGATGAAAAATACATCCAGATGTGAGATTTCAAATTCATAGTTCAAAATATATTATAGTCCGGGAAACAATCATGTACAATTCATGAACTGCTTCAAAAAGGCTTTGAATGCTCAACGACAAGTTCAACGAGATTTGCAAAATGATACTACAACAATGTCACCACCTATAGAGACATGTCTGCCAATTGAACGCCATGCTTCGTATGTATACACAATAACAATTTTTAAAGAGGTTCAAAAAGATATTCTTAAAGGCCTTTATCATTGTGCGCATGATCGACTCGAGTCGCAAGATGCACTACACATTCACTTTATCAATCACAAAGATAAAAGAAACGGTTTCGTCGGCAAATTTAAGGTTTATCTTTTACCACGTAAGATCATTTATTCTTATTTTTTTATATGCATTCATGTTCGTAACTAATGAACCTTTCTAAATTATGCTATAGGTGACTCACAATCCAACCGATAATACATTTACATGATCTTGTAGGAGTTTCACTCGCAATGGCTACCTATGTTGGCACATCTTTAGTGTATTCCAAGTTGAGATAATTGATCAAATTCCTGAAAAATACACCCCCACACGTTGGAGGAGTGACGTTTTACCATCATCACTTTTCAAGATTGAATTCAGGTATGGTGTTCCTCTCGATTAACGGTCAATACTAAGGCAATAGTTTCTTTCTTTAGCCAATCATTGCGCAAACCGTGCGCGAGGTAACACTAAAATTCTACAATTTTTGGTCAACCAAATGCAACCTTTGAAGGATACAACGTGGGAAAAAAATTCCCTGCAGAACCGTCTAATAAGAGCAACTCTGCGATAATCCAAGATTTGATTGGATACAAGATACCAGAAACTATCACAATTACTAAGAAATAAGGATTTTCGTTCTCACAAGGGCAAATAAGGTCTTAGGGAGGAAGCCAGGAAGAAAATCAAGAAACCAAAGAGGTTTTGTAAAAATTGTAATAAACATGTCCGTGTTCATGACTCTCGTAACCATACGGAAATTATGATGGAAAAGGAACGAAGGCGAAAAGAAAAGGATCAACGGCGAAAAGACAAGAAGCAATTGCGAAAAGGCAAAACCAAAGTGAGGGCTAAACAAACTGTAGGATATGTTGGGTTGAAGAAAAGACAAGAAAAGACCTAAGGGAGATTGAAATCTTCTCAACCTCTCTCTAAAATAGCTAAGTATGGAAACCGAGCACAGTTATGCCTCCCAGCAAGCTTTTACTAATCCTAGCAATGTATTTTGCTTTCCGAGCAAGGTTATCTTCTAGAATTCCTCCTAAGTGTTAAACCAAGAAAGGTTCACTTTGTCTAGCAAGGTTGTTCTTCAAGTCAAACAAGGTTTGTTTCCTAGCAAACTCTTGACTAAACAAAGTTAAAGAAACCAAGTCTTTTGGAAGATCTAGCAAGGTTGATATAATAAACAGTGGTCCTAGTAAGCTTGAAGGAAGTTGATCAAGAATTTATCTAAGCACTTCTTACTAGCAAGGTTCAACTTAAGAGCAAGCTACAGTGCTCCTAGCACACTCGGGATTGTTCAATAAGTTATAATTAACAAAGAGTTGAAGGGATTTCTGAAGAACAAGTTTGCTCCTAGGACTATATCGAGCAAAGTTTTCTATGGTCAAGAGGATTGAAGTCTGCTAGGTGAATGTTTTCTAAGGAAAGTATTCTAAGTAAAGCCAGCCCGGAGAACTGTTCCTCAGCACACTTTGGTTACCAGGTCTGCTCAAGGAAGACAAAAGCTGTAAAGCTTGCCCGAAGACCTGTTTACACTTAGAATCTTTTGTAATATGATTGAATATGTAATTTCTCTATCATTAAGGTTTCTAGAAGGAATGCCAGGTGTCAGGGCAAACCTATAAATAAAATAATTTAGGGCACGCCTAAAGGACGACACCCAACACCTGACTGTGATTTGACGGCTGACTCACTCCTGCATGAAAGCTGCCATATAATCCAAACATTCCACTCTGTAACCCTAATCTAATTTTCGTTGCATCCTTCATAATACTTATGGAAATATTTTGAGTTATATTGTGTTTTGTTACTTTTTGTGTCTGTCTTGAAACATTTAGCGTTTTAGTGATTCCGCCATTAATACATTATTGTTCTTACCATAAATAGTAAGTCGTTAACCTTCTTGTCGACACTATACGTGTGGGTTACGAAAAGTGAATGATCCATTGATTGAATTAAACTGGGGCCAACAAGTGGTATTAGAGCTGTTTTCACTATTTTGGTAAATAATTGTTGCTGATTATTGCTGATTTAAAGACGAAGAATAACGTCAGCTGACAACTGTTCCATTGGCCTGTGATGTCAGCTTCCCCGTTCTTCATTTTCTCATATCTGCATAATTTTAGAAGTTTAAAATTATCTTCTTAGTTAGATTTATCTTAAAGTTATTTCCTTTCTTATAGATATTGCTCTAATCCATCCAGATCTATCAGATCTATGGATTTAGTCCACAGATCTGGTGATTTTTTCAAATTTGTTAAGTTTTTACTTTGAATTTGCTAAGTTTTCGAGTTAAAATAGTTTCCAAAAATACCAAAAATATGTTTAGATCTATGGATGAGCAGGAAGTGTCTACTAACAAAATTCCCAAATTTTATGGACAGGAAAATTGGATCAAATGGAAAGTTTTGTTTGAAGCTGATGTGTGCTATAATGATGTTGAGATGCGGAACTTTATAAAAAATGGACCATATGTTCATGAAGGTGCATCCACAGCAAACACTCAAACTGTTGAATGGACTATGAGAAAGAAAGATGATAGAGCCTTAGCCATGCTAAAGCTAGGTTTATCATGGGATATTCTGACCAAAGTAGCTCACCATGCAACAACCAAAGCTATGCATGATGTTTTGTTGGAGATGTTTGAAGTAAATTCAGAGATGAAGAATATCAAGAAAAAAAGGCTGAAGCAACAACTTGACAAATTCAAGTATAAAGATGGTGAAAGACTGAAGTTTGTGTTGGAAAGATTCTTGACAATTGTTAATGAGATCATGACAACTGATCTTGTCATCATTGATGCTGATTTGAACACCAAGTTGCTATCATCTTTATCCAAAGAATGATATACTGCCAGCAAATTCATTAGGCAGAAACCAAACTTTTTTGAACTCAAGCTTGATGATGTGATTTGCTTCCTGCAAGCAGCAGAGATTGAAATGATTGAAAATGAGATGATCAAGGAAGATAAACCTTGTTTTCAAGTAACCAATGCACTCATTGTACCGATGGGAAATTTATCCACAAAGAATCAGCAAGAAATTCCAATTATTGAAGAACCAAGTGAGCATGGTGGAGATACAACAAGAAGTTTTGTTGCTGGAAGTTCAAGTAATCAAGGTGGACAATCAAGATTCAATGTCCAACTGAATGATAACAATGACTCAGCCTCAATGGCTAGTGGGCATACACCTTATGGTGGTGGTAATGTTGGTCACGGAAATGAATACCAAGCCTTGTTCTCAATGTTCACAGATTCACACAATGCCTTTGTTTCCAAGAATATGATCCACACCAGTGTTGTTCAAGATGATCTTGAGCAAATTGATGCAGATAGCGTAGAGGACATGGATCTATAATGGCAGGCTGCAATGTTGACGTTGAGGAGCAAGAGATTATTTAATAGAACTGGAAAATCCCTTGTGTCTGGTCCTAATGACAGGATAGGTTTTGATATATTAAAGGCAATCTGCTACAACTGTCAACAGCCAGGATATTTTTCTAGGGAATGCAATCAACCCAAAATTTTTCAAAACAATCAGTATGTTCAACCAAGGAATCAGTACCAGTACCAGAATCAGAACCAAGGTCACCAAAGAAACTTCAACTACAACAATCAACAACAACAAATCACCAGCAAGTAATCCCATAAAACCAAGAGTATCAAAGGAACAATCAAAACCCTCCACATGCTCCCACAAATCCCAACAGAAACAATGCTAACCAAATGAGGAACAAAGGAAATGTTGCATTGGCTGCTCATCAACAAAATGGAGAATTTGATTGGAGCAATCATGCTAAAGATGTTACTAAAGCCAATGTTGCACGAATGTCTAAAGCAGAGAATGAAGCTAGATCTTCTTCAACTCAGGTACATTCAAGCCTTACAATGCTTGAATTACTTGAATTGAATGAATCTCTAAGATTGGCTGTTGGAAAATTGGAAAGTGAATGCTTTACAAAGCAAATTATCATTAATGTCTATGAATCTAGTGAAATGACTTATGAAGAAAATATGAAAAATCCAGAGCAAGACTGTATGGACAGTTACCTAAACCAATCTAGATACGTCACTGAGATTGAAGAGCTAAAGAAAATTTTTCTTGAAGAAAAGTTGAAACACACTTCTCTCCAAGATGAAAATGATTTTTTGAAGAACTTGGTTTCAACTGGAAACATTTGTGGGAAGTTGAGTAATATCAAAGAAGAATATAAATACAAAGTTGTGCCTCCACCTTTCAATGACAACTATTCATTGAAATTTGACAAAGAATAGAGGAGTGCATACCTTGATCAGTTTAGAGAAGTGTTCAAAGAGAAGGAAGAATTTCTTGAAAATTATAATATGGTGTAAGTGGATGATCAAGGTGAATTTGTGGTGAAAGAAGAAAAGTATGGTGAAAATTCAATCGGTACACAAGTGTCTGAAGATGACCTTGATGAGGAATTGTTGGATATAGATGACATGAGTGACTCAAGTGGTAAAAGTCCAAGAAATGAAAATTTGAAAAAGGAGAATGATGATTTGAAATCACAGTTGGCATAGGTATAACACAGGATTCAAACCCTGGAGGCTGAGGTTGAGAAGATCTCAGTTATACAAAAACAAGGGGAGAATCCTCCTGTAGTCAATGTTGTGAGAGATGATGTGGTGGAAGAGGACATATTGAAAAATGTTTGTGACACATATGCATGAAGTGAGGATGATGATAGTGAGGAGAGGAGAGTAGATGATTGTGATTAAGAGGCCGATCAGTCAGATGGAGGAGATCAAGATTATGATGTGGCTGATGTGATGGCACATAAGAAGGTTGCTGAGGTGGTGGTTGAGAAGGAGGGTGTTATTGATGAAAACTTGGCTGGTAATGAAACTGAGAACATTTTAACTAAAGCCATAGCAACTGATGCTATTGGTACTGAGCCACAAACAAATGAGATTATTGATGAAGGTGGTGAAACAGAGGAGATCGTTTTAACTGAAGGAAATATTGATGATGTGACCTCTAAATCAAAGAATGATAGTGGTGTGGATCAAGAAATGGAAGACTTGTTGCAGATAGTGAAAACTTTCCCAGTGAACTAGAAATGGTGAGGGAAACTGATGAAGAGAGGAGGAAATCCAAAGAAAATCCATTGCTAAAAGTGAAGAGCAATTACATCCTCTGAACACTTAAAACAAGAAATCCATTAATGAGTTATTGGATGTTGATGAAACTGATGAACAAGCTGCCAAAAGGCATGCTGATATATTGAATGTGATGTGTTTTGGTAAAAAATCAAACAAGGATAACGTAACCAAATTTGTAATGTGAGGTTTAGTGCTAGATTGATAATAACGATTATGAAACAATTGCAAACAAGAACACTAGGATTTGTTGCGAGGAAAATCCCTAGATCTTGGTCGGATCGCCGGCACAAAAACCCCGGGTGATGAAAAATCGTCTATCACAACTTTTGTTAATCAAAATAGGGTTACAAGGCTGGAGATTATGATCAGTAATACAATGAATTCTATGTGTGTGTGTATTGCTAGAGAGAGTTCTTGATATTTCTCAAGTGTGTAAGTGATAAATGGTTGACCTTGCTGATCATAAACTTGTTTATAAACAAAAATAACAACTAACTAAAATTTCTATTAATCCGCCACTCTCCCATTAGCTCCGTCCACGCCTCTTGACCACGTGCTAAATGAGTTCAGTAGCGAGATATTAGGTAGATTCGGTCATATAGCCGTTATATCTATCAATCGCAACACCATTCAAACATAATCGTTAGTAAACAAATAATACCGAGGATCCTTGATCCTTCGCAACCTGTAATATATCTCAAGGATAAATGATCAGCATGTTACATAAGGATATAGTATCCTCAGCATAAAATCTATGCCCTAATAATTGCCCCCAAAATGGTAGGTGTTTATGGGTTACAACTATCATTTTAAAATTCAAAATCCCTGCAAATATGTAAAGATGACTAGATGGGCTAGAGGTTATAATTAACGCGGCTATAATATGCCTCGGGAACCGCTATTTCACCTATATATTTCTTGCCTCAACCCTTTATATTCACTCATCGCCAGAAATCAGGTATGCTTTCTCTTATCCTTTCTCATCTTTGAATAATATTTTCTCTTCAAACATGTCTACCGATTCCACTTCTTCTTCCGATCAGTCGGAGTTGGCAGAATTGCAATCCCAGAACTTTCTTACAAACCCATCTTTTGAAATCTGTAAATTCACGGACCCTGAAATCGACGGTCTAATTCCTTTGTTTCCACCGAAGCCTATTTTCCGACCTTTTGACTCCTCAAGCCGATGCGACGTCTATTAGAAAACTTGGATCTGCTTCTCTGCTTGTCTCTTCCTCATTGGTTACTCATATCCTTTTCCTTCTTTTACCCAAAACTTCTTCGATGCGATCGGAATGTGTTATATTCAGGCCATGCCGGTGATATGGAGGATCTTGCGCACCATTGACAGGATAATAGAGGAGGAGAACCTTGAGTTCAGTGTCACAGAGCTATCACACCATCACACCTTAACCACTCACGGGTCAAACCGATTCGTTCTAAAATCTAAACCCGACAACCATCTCCGATTTACAAAGTTACCCAAAATGGTTCCTTTTTGGAAGAATCAATTCTTTTTTGTTAATCGCAGCTCCATTCCTGGTGGGGTTGATTTACCGTTGAAATGGGTTAAAAAGGGTAGGATGTTGGATGATGTGTTGTAAAACACACTTACTTTCCATATGGTTTTATCATTTTTTAATTGCTTAAGTGCTTATTTAATAAGAGTTATGGGTGGTATTTGCATTTTTTTACAAAGATTGAGTTTTAATTGTAGGTTATGAAAGTTGATGGAAAAAAAGAGTAAAGTTTGGAGACTCTAGGGGCTTATTTGATCAAGTTTAAAGACTACAAGTCAAGGCCCGACCCAAGCCCACAAGTCCAAGTCTTATACATGCATTATTATATTAATCAAAAGAAAAAATAAAAACCCAAACTAGGGCAGAATTCCGATCGCAAACAGCAAGGAGAAAAAAGAGAGAATTAAAGTTTGTTTTTGGGTGGTCAAACTTGGTGTACGGGCTGAGGGTAACCAAAACAATTAAATCAAGTTCTCTTGATTTAATATTGGCGTGGAGTAGCAGCTCACAAAGTGGCTAAGAACATCAACAAAAAAATATAATCTTAACAACCGTATACACATGGTACGATCGGCAGTAGCATAGACAAGAAGAAATTATATTTTTTTTTCAAGTTTTGTGACCAAGTGTTGAAGGAGGCATCCAAGGAAATTAGTGGACAGCAGCTCGGGATCGTTTTTTAGCAAATAACTCAGCCACACTTGATAGTAAATACTTATAAACTTTGCTTTCTTGTTTATGTTCATACTCTTTTGATTTTGATCTTTAAACTTGAATTGTTTCGCATTAGAATAGAAGATTGAGTTGCGCTCGATTGATATTGATTATTGAATGAGCTTAATTATATTTTGGTTGAGTTTTATGATGTTTAAATTAAGTGTTTGTTGCTGTCCAAAATTAATGTTAGGCTAAACTTGTTAGTTCTACCTAGGTTAGATGATTGTTGTTAGGTTTTAATGAGTAATATGGATTGTTGATTATCATGGCTTGAATTGTTAATGAAAAGTTTGGTTTAACATTGAATTAGGTTGTTTTTAGTGGCTGTGAATCTGTTAATTACACTTATTAACCTCTTGCTTTAATTAATTGAATCGGTTTTGATTGATTATTGTTTGCTTATACTCTTTACTTGGTGTTTAGGGTTTGTTTGCGGGGTGTACAACCGTAGGGTTTAAGTGAGTGTTTTAATTGAATATAATCAGCGGCTGAACACCTTCTTACAGACCGAGAGGTGATAGGAAGTAAGGTAGTCTCTTAGCTTTTACTTGTTAGGATTAAGATCGTGCGAGAGCGGGTTTGGTTCTTGTCGGGTTTGGGTTTTGAGAGATTAGTTGGTTTAGTTTAAGTTAAAATAAATTGTTCCTCTATCCTTGGTTGCGTAGTATTCGTCTCCATTAGGGTAGTGTGTCGGTGAGTCCGAGAGGAGAGTCGGCATTAGAGCACCTTAACAGTTCGTTTCCCAGTTTGTTCTTAAAATCAACTAAGTGTATGTTAGAGTTTGTTAGTGAGACTGATAGGTGTCTAGCTTTCTTGAGTGAACCTTAGTTGTGTCATCCTTAAGAACCGGTGTCGTGAGATTCTCAATCCATTATCTTTTTAAACCTTCGATATGATTCTTACCTAGGTAGACGTTTTCTCTGACTGCAGTAAAGTTTCCATGTTTCGTTAAGAGTTTAGTTAAGTTAAGTTAAGTCTAGTTGTTTAATTTAGTTAAAGTAAGTTAGGTTAAGTAGTTAATTATTAAAAATCAATTAAATATTCTTAGGTGAGTCTTGGTTAGGGTTAAGTATTAAAAATCGTTTTCACGTGTCCTTGTGTTCGATACTCGGACTTCCATAGTGCTATACTATTAGTGATCGGTACACTTGCTGGTTTTGTGTGGTTTCTTTAGGATTTTCGTTTAATAAATTTAAAGCTTAGTTGTGAGAGCATCATTATACACACATCAAGTTTTTGGCGCCGTTGCTGGGGACACGGTTAGATGCGTATTGAGAACGACCCGAGTTGGGATTTACCTATTGTATTTTCATATATTTAGATTAGATTAGTTATTTTAATTAGTTTAGTTTTAGTTTAATTTTATTTTTAGTATTTTATTCTATTTTTATCTGGTGTCCGTTGTTAGGCCGCGATTTTTATACTGAGGATCCTTTATCCTTGACTGTCTTATGGATGGTTTATCCTTGAAATATGTATCAGGATATAAAGGATCGACGATCCTCGGTATTACTTGTTTACTAAAGATTGCCTTTAGTATGGTGATGTGTTAGACAGGTGTAGCAACTTTAAGACGAACTTGAATCAATTATCCTCGCAGAACATCCTCTAGCTGGAACGTGGATCCAGGATCCTACTTCAATGTAGCTGTTAATGAACGAATTCATGTAAAGATGAACGTGAAAATATCAACAACGGCTATGAGACTCATTCTTCCGCTTATCTCTCTACTGGATGGCTATTGGCACGTGGTCAAAGGTCGTGGAGCGGCTAAGTGGAGGACTTCCGGATAGATAGGAAATATTGTTATTGTTGTTATCTTATTTAAACGAGCTATGATCGAGTAGGTAAACACATGTACTTATACACACACTAGAGCAGAAGCAAATATTCTCTCTACACACTAGCTTTCTTTGTAATCTCGATCATATACTCCACAAACACATGTAACCACCTTTTATTTATCAATATAATCGACGGTGATAGTTTTCACCGTCCGAGGGTTTTTTGTTCCGGAGACCACGATAACCACATACTCTTCGACCAAAGGTTACCTTGTTGATCATTGACTAAAGTACTTCGACCAAATATTATTTCATTAATCCTTGACCGGAGCTATTTTACCAACGATTACCTTGATAAGTTTTAACCGGAGTAAGACTATCTTGGTTAAGGGTTTTTTCTTTCGTGATCAAACCTTTGTGTTCACTAATATTACGTTCATACACTTGTCGTTATCGAATTAGCACCTTACCTCGCATAACTGATTTGGATACTTGATCCTTAGTAGATTTTGTCCAAAACAACCGTGATTCTTTTTCTTTTGAGTGTGCTTTATTGGAAATATGTTAAGACGACGGGTTGGAACACCATGGTGCAAAGTGTGTGGCGGAGATCACTGGGTACATGATGCTTATGAGCGAAGGAGTATAGAAACCGGGGCACGAAAGGCTGACTTCGAATCACTTTGGGTAGAACCTCCATACCGTTTCGCATATGATCTGATGGGGAACCTCTTAGGGTATAAAGTTTCATTGGGAAATATATTAGAGCCCACCCCAGAATTGGAGGCAATAATGGACGATGTACTGCATGCTATTGTGAATGACTCGGTATATGTTCCACCTCCGAGTCAAACGCTTATCAAACCCCTAAGTGAGATTGAGGATTCAAGAGTAGGGGATGAGATAGAGGATGAGCATTTTTCCTCGTTGGATGAAGAAGGTGAGGATCCATCCAGCAATGAAACAGATGCATCACACTTGTCTTGTGAGAATGATATGATTCAGGATTTGCATATCTGATTTTGGATGTGTCGGTAGGCCCAACTAGCTTTGAAAGTCCTTTTTAGCAGTTTTTATATATATAATAATTTAAAAAATGGTGAAACCAAATTTCGATGCTTAAGGAGGATTACCATAATCTTAAAATTTTGAGATGGTTATAGTTAGATGCACTCAAACCAGCACACACCACATGTCCATCTTTCTACGAGCTTAGAAATAGTTATATTTTAGGGTTATATAAAAGATTGAAAAAAAGAGAAAAAAAAGAGAAAACCAAAAAGAAAAAAAAAGAAAGAAAAAGAAAAGTATGCATTGAAAGTTATGTTTGTGTATTCTCAAAAGTTGTTCAAGAAAAGCAAAATGCTTGTGAAGAAAGTTATGTATTGTAAAATGCCAAATGAGCATTCTCTAAAGTTAGTAAAAGAGGCCAAAGTGCACATACTAGATGGGATTTAGAGTTTACGTGTTACCTTGGGGATGGTGACTCTGAGGATACACTACGGGGGCTCGAAGGTTCTTATTAAAATAAATAAACATTAGGAATTTATAGGACAAAGTCCAATAATATTTAGGGAATAGCTCGTACAACCTCCACATGACCATTCATCCATCAAAATTTCACCGAGTGCATCTAATTAGTAGTATCAACGAGTCCTTGGCTTTTGGTGATTTATCGAGCCAGTTTGCTTCGACTCTAGTTTTTCTAGCTCTCTTTGTCTGAGATGGGGTAGGTGTAGCCTTAATTTTTGGACTTAAAATGTTTAATGCAAAAGGGGGGCTTGATTGGCTGGTGGCTGGGCTTAAGTAGACAACAATATCGGCAATCACGGTCAATATGTCGAGCTATTTCTTATGTTTTGATAATGATTAGTAATCTGGGAGTTTGTTGTTTTTTTTCACTTGGTTATGATCCTGTGTAGATTACTTTTTCAGGGACGAAAAAGTCTTAAGTGTGGGGATGTTTGATGTGTTGTAAAACACACTTACTTTCCATATAGTTTTATCATGTTTTAAGTGCTTAATTGCTTATTTAATAAGAGTTATGGGTGGTATTTGCATTATTTTACAAAGATTGAGTTTTAATTGTAGGTTATAAAAGTTGATGGAAAAAAGAGTAAAGTTTGGAGACTCTAGGGGCTTATTTGATCAAGTTTAAAGACTACAAGTCAAGGCCTGACCCAAGCCCACAAGTCCAAGTCTTATACATGCATTATTATATTAATCAAAAGAAAAAAATAAAAACCCAAACTAGGGCAGAATTCCGATTGCAAACAGTAAGGAGAAAAAAGATAAAATAAAAGTTTGTTTCTGGGTGGTCAAAGTTGGTGTACGGGCTGAGGGTAAACAAAAAAATTAAATCAAGTTCTCTTGATTTAATATTGACGAGGAGTAGCAGCTCACAAACCAGCTAAAACAACAACAAAAAAATATAATCTTAACAACCCTATACACATGGTCCGATCGGCAGTAGCATAGACAAGAAGAAATTATTATTTTTTTCAAGTTTTATGACCAAGTGTTGAAGGAGGCATCCAAGGAGATTGGTGGACAGCAGCTCGGGATCATTTTTTTACACACACACTAGAGCAGAAGCAAATATTCTCTCTACACACTAGCTTTCTTTGTAATCTCGATCATATACTCCACAAACACTTGTAACCACCTTTTATTTATCAATATAATCGACGGTGATAGTTTTTACCGTCTGAGGGTTTTTGTGCCGGAGACCATGATAACCACATACTCATCGACCAATGGTTACCTTGTTGATCATTGACTAAAGTACTACGACCAAAGATTATTTCATTAATCCTTGACCGGAGCTATTTTACCAACGATTACCTTGATAAGTTTTGACCGGAGTAAGACTATCTTGGTTAAGGGCTTTTTACCTCGTGATCAAACCTTTGTGTTCACTAATATTACGTTCATACACTTGTCGTTATCGAATTAGCACCTTACCTCGCATAACTGATTTGGATACTTGATCCTTAGTAGATTTTTGTCCAAAACAATTTGGCGTCCACCGTGGGGAAATTGGTGCTATAATCCGAATTATTCCCATCTATTTACAATTTTTCATACCCATATCACTTGCTATGGCCTCTCAATCCACCTCTGCATCATCAACTATGCCGTCTTCGGTTTCTCTGTCCTCAAGGACCTTGCCGCTGATGCCTCCGCCAATCACGGGAGCACCAAAGGCTGCTAATTCTGGAAGCAAGACGCAAATACCAGTCTTCCAGAGCTCGAGAACAACCGCCGCTACTTCGGCGGTAAACTCTAACAATGAAGTTTCCTCTATGTTTTTGCAGGTGAAAGCATATGTGGAACAACATAACAAGACCATCCAAAGGAACCTGCGTGAGATCAAAGACATCAGAAAATCCAAGAGGCCAGCAGAGGATCTCAACCCCTGATGCCTAGGATGCTGGATTTCACCAGTCCAGGATCCCTGGCTCAACTTCTGCAAGGATCATCCATCCTTCAGCAAGGATCCATGGGTCCTCAGACACAAGGATCCTCAGTCTTTCAGCCAGGATCGTCCGTCCTTCAACAAGGATCCATGGGTCCTCAGACTCAAGGATCTTCAGTCTTTTAGCCAGGATCATCCATCCTTCAACAAGGATCTATGGGTCCTCAGGTTCAAGGATACTCGGACTTCTAGCGAGGACCAAATAGCTTCAACCATGGATCGATGGGTCAACCAACGCAAAGTTCCTCGTTGTTCCAAAGGGGATCAGAGATACTTCCGACAGGGTCCTTCGAGATTCCTTATCAAGGATCCTTCTTTCAGGATCAAGGATCCTTTGGATCCCAACATCAACGATCTTCCGAAGTCCATGATGGGGACATAATCCCCATTCAAACCATAGCCTCTGGAGGACCCACTCCGATTGCTGACTCCTCTTATCCCAGATACTCGTCTGGAATGCCAAACTTCACCCAGCAGAGAGATAACTGGTACGATTCTATATCTTTAGATACTAACCATGTTCCCATGCAGGATTCAGGTATCAACCAGGCCATGGCCAAGGAGTTACAGAAGCTAAAGGATATGATATCCAGTGTCCCGGGAGTGATACGTCCAATTCCTGAGATACCGGAGGGAAGTCACAAATTATCCAGATTCGCTCCGCCCATTTGTGATGCTGAAATCCCGAAGCGGTTCCAAACTCCCAACATGAAGACGTATGATGGGAGCACCGATCCAGAGGAACATGTTGCCCAGTATAGGGAAAGGATGAAAATCAATCATGTTCCAGAAAGACTCAAGGAGGCTTGCCTTTGCAAAGAATTTGGAGCCACACTAACAGGAGCTGCACTAAAATGGCTGCTAAGTCTTCCCCCTTTCTCGGTTACATCTTTCTCTAATTTAGTTAATTTGTTTAACACTCAGTTTTCCTGTAGTCGGAAATTTGAGAGGTTAACCAGTGATTTATATCGTGTTGTTCAAACTAGTGATGAGTCCTTTAGGGATTTTGTTACCAGGTTCAGCAAGGAAGCTCTAGAAATCCCAAACGTTGATATAACTACTGCTGTTGAAGCATTCAAGATGGGAATTCAAAAGAGCTCCCCTTTTTATGATGATTTAGTGATGACTCCGTGCAGGACATTAGATGAAGTCAGAAACAGGGCATTAAGATACATCCGGTTAGAGGAAGATAAGAAGATCCAGGATCGTCTCGGGGGACAAACGAAACAAGAAACTCCCGAAAAGAATAAAGGATCCTGGAATAGGAACAACAATTCGAAGCCGTACACCAAGTTCAACAATCAGAACGTACGGTCAGTTGAAGAAGGAGATGACGATGAAGACTATCCTTGCATCAGCGACTATTGTTTCTCTGTGGATACTCATGGCTTGATCTGTGCCATGAAGGATCTGGGAGAAAAAGCAAGGTGGACCCGAAAGAATGAGAAGGTTGTAGGCTTCAAGGACAAGTCTAAGTGGTGCGCCTTCCACGAAGATTTTGGCCACGTGACAGACAAGTGCATCGGCTTAAGGAAGGAAATTGGATACCTGGGAAGGAAGAAATCCAAGATCCAGGATCCTGAAGATCTTTCACAGAAAGCAACACCACCACCGCCAGATGCTCATGTGATCAACTTTGTCTCCAGAGACTACGAATTATTTAGAGATTCTTGTGCCATAGAAGAAAGTCATGTGGAAGATTCGAGTTGGATAATGAGAGAAGACCGCTCATCCCTACTACTCGTGTGACTAATTAGAGAATCTTTTTCAATTTAAGGATCCAGGATCCTCATCAAGACAAGCTAGATGTGCAATCGGTCAATTTCATCTCTTGAGGTTCATACATATGTGGAACTTCTTTCTCTGCGGCAAAAAGACTCGCCAAAGAGATCAAGATGGATAATGGGGATCATCCAATAGTGTCGACCACATTAACAACAGACAAGAGAATCTTCTTCGATGAGGAAGACAAGTTGAACATTCAGGATCCTCATCATGACGGTTTGATTATTACTTTATTTATCTCTAACCATTATGTACGCAGGATCCTAGTGGACGGTGGCAGCTCGGTCAACATTATACAACATGATGTCCTCAAGAAGAAGAACATCCCGGATTCAGAAATCATTCCTAGAACATCGGTGCTAGTCGGTTTCAGTGGTGAAACCAAGAAGACATTGGGGGACATCAACCTCCCAATTTATATTGAAGGGTTAAACTCATATCAAAAATTTTGTGTAATAAATAACCTTTCCTATTGTTATGTTATTTTAGGTAGGCCTTGGCTCCATGGAATGAAGGCTGTAGCTTCCACTTATCACCAATGCATCAAACTACCTACTCCTTGGGGAGTTGTAAAAATAGTGGGTGACCAGGTGGAGGCCAAGAACTATTATTCATCATCAATGAAACCAACAGCCAAACCAACTATAGCATAGCAACTACAGCAACATCCTAGGGACATGATGGAAGCTCGGGAGAAAGACCTTAAAGAAGTATCATTGGACCTCGAAGATCCAAAAATAAAGGTGTTCCTAGGATCCAGTATCCCCAGTAAGATCGAGGAGGATATAATATCCTTCTTAGGGCGAAGAAGATCTACTTTTGCCTTCAAGAACTCTGACATGACATGTATTTCAAAAGAGGTAATTACTCATAAACTCGGCCTTGATTTAACTGTGAAACCCGTCCATCAGAAGCGAAGGAAATTCTCTCTGAGAGGAAAAAGATCATACAAGAAGAAGTTGAAAAACTTCTTATGGCGGTATGATCAGAGAGGTTCAATATCCTCGATGGCTAGCTAATGTGGTCGTTGTTTCAAACAAGAATGGAAAGTGGAGGGTGTGTGTCGATTTTACGGATTTAAACAAGGCATGCCCTAAGGATCCTTTCCTATTACCACATAAAGATGCCATGATGGACGCAACGGCTGGACATGAAATGCTCACCTTTATGGATGCTTCCTCTGGATTTCAACAAATTCTGATGGAACCATCTGATCAAGAGGATACAGCATTCATGACTCAAACCAGCATATATTGTTATACTACTATGTCGTTTGGACTAAGAAATGCAGGAGCAATGTACCAAAGACTAGTCAACATGATGTTCAAGGACCAATTGGGAAAGACTATGGAGGTATACGTAGATGATATGGTGGTAAAGTCGAAGAAAGCAGAGGATCACCTCAGGGACCTTGAGGAATCATTCAATATCCTTGACTACTATAAATGAAACTGAATCCATCCAAATGCCACTTTGGTGTTAAGGCTGGAAAGTTTCTGGGATACATGGTCACAAAGAGGGGAATTGAAGCAAGCCCGGAGCAAATCGAAGCCATCATCAATCTCAAGTCTCCTATAAATGTCAAAGATGTCCAAAGACTCACCGGAAGAATAGCGGCTTTGAATAAATTCATTTCAAGATCCTCCGAGAAGTTCAAAGATTTCTATGATATCCTTAGAAAGAACAAGAAATTTGAGTGGACTGAAAGGCATGAGGCTGCACTCAAGGCTTTGAAGGATTACTTATCCTCAGCACCAGCCTTGATGAAGCCTATAGATGGAGAACCCTTGTTTCTCTACCTTGTAGTGTCAGGTAACGCAATAAGTGTCGTCTTCGTAAAGGACCATGATGGTGAACAACACCTAGTGTATTATGTAAGTAAGAGTCTTTTGGAAGCAGAATCCAGGTACTCCCATTTTGAGAAATTAATTCTTGCACTTATTATGGCCTCTACTAAATTGAGACATTATTTTGAAACTCATTCTATTATTTTGAGAACTAATTATCCTGTAAAGAATGTTCTTAGGAAACCAGAGTTGTCAGGTAGAATGGCTAAGTGGGCTGTAAAATTAAGTGCATATGATATCCAATACGATCCAAGAACAGAAATCAAGTCTCAAGCACTGGCGGACTTTGTGGTTGATTTCACTAGTGATCTACAAAAAGAAGCTGACTTGGAGGTCCAACAACTGGAAAGGACCGAGGATCCTTGGATACTCTTCACTGATGGAGCATCCAACGTGAGAGGAACAGGATTAGGTATCCTACTGAATTCGCCACAAGGGGACATATTACCCCAATCCATAGCTTGTGAGTTCCAGGCAACAAACAATGAAGCAGAGTATGAGGCTCTAATCGCAGGTTTGCAATTTGCCAAAAACATGAGGATCAGGTATCTTCAAGTTTATGTAGATTCTTTATTGATAACTAACCACTTTAATGGCTCATATGCTATTAAAGGTGAGAAACTAATGAAATATTTAGATGTTGTGAAGGAGTTATCGAAATCCTTCGAAATATTTAGTATTACACAGGTACCGAGGGAAGAAAACACTGGGGCGGATGCCTTAGCAAAATTGGCCTCAACTCTGAAGATTCCTAAGGATTGAATATCCCAATAATCCACATTCTCTCACCAGCAATAGGAGAACAGGAAGTTGGAGAGATAACAAATGACAAAGAAATGGTGCTCTGGGATCCTTTATCCTTAAATAACAAAGGATCATGGATTCATCCTATCAAGAACTACATTCAGACTGGAGAAATTCCAGCCACATAAAATCCCAAGTCCTTCAAACTCAAGGTATCCCAATATATTTTATTAGATGATATGGTATATAGAAAATCTCTTGCAGGTCCATATCTGAGGTGCATCGAGGATCCTGAGATCCAAGAAGTACACAAGGATTTTCATGAAGGAGATTGCGGCAATCACACCGGTGGAAGAGCGTTATTTTCCAGGATACTCAGAACTGGATATTTTTGGCCAACAATGAAGAAGGATGCAGTGGAGTATTCAAGGAAATGTGACGCTTGCCAAAGACACGCGAATATCCTTCATCAGCCAGCGGAGCCTCTATATCCTATATCCTCCACATGGCCTTTCATGAAATGGGGCATGGATATTATAGGCAAGATACCAAAAGCACCCGGTGGAAAGGTCTTTATGCTCGCTATGACTGACTACTTCTCCAAATGGATTGAGGCAGAAGATTTTGTACAAGTCCGAGAAAAGGAAGTAATATCTTTTATTAAACGAAATATTATAACTAGATTTTGAATCCCTGCTGAAATTGTTTGTGACAATGGTTCCCAGTTTATCGGGAATAGAACCACTAACTTTTGTGACAGCTGGGGCATCAAGATTATTACTTCCACTCCAGTTCATCCTCAAGCCAATGGTCAAGCAGAGTCTAGCAACAAGATCATCATCAACAATCTAAAGAAGAAGCTAGGATCGAAGAAGGGAAAATGGGTTGAAGAACTTCCCTATGTTCTTTGGGTAGACAGAGCTACAACCAAAAATGCAACAGGCCAAACACCCTTTTCTTTGGTGTTTGGATCAGAAGCTGTTATTACTACAGAAATGGTGGTTCCAACTGCGAGAACGAACATCCGTGATCCTGAAGCCAATGAAGAAATCATTCTTGAAGATTTGGATACTATATAAGAACTCAGATACCTAGCCAAGATCAGGATGGCGACCTATCAACAAAGGGTAGCTGGGGCATACAACAAGAATATCAGAATCAGAAGATTTCAAGAAGGAGATCTAGTTTTGAGGAAAGCCTTCCAAAACACAACAAATCCGGCTGATGGGAAGCTAGCGCCCAAGTGGGAAGGACCTTATCAAAATGAGTTGGAAGCAGGAAAAAGGGCATATCATTTGCTCACAATGGAAGGGAACAGGTTACCAAGAGCATGGAATGCCATCCACCTCAAGAAATATTTCTTCTAATCAGGATCCAATATCCTAAGAGGATATATTATCCAATAATGGATCTAGGATCCTTAAATCGGTAACATCTTTCTGATCAATTATTCTATTTGAATTATTGTTAATTTAAGGATAATATATTCTTAACATTTTATTTCTTCCAAGTTTTTAAGTAACAATGCAGATTTCATAAAGAGGTTCAATTTCCAAGAGGTTGGCCACCTCTCCTTTACATTCGAGGTACTATCCTATTTCTCTTGGCCTAGCCCACGATTGGATATGACCCCCGATGGTCATATCCCCTACGGTTTAAAGGTTTTCACCTTTCTCACGATCGCCAGTTGCGCACGCTATCCGACGTATAGTTTGGGGCAGCGGGACCAATACACGCTTAGTGGCTGACAATTTCGTTGTCTCCGGCTATATGGAGGATCCTACGATTTATGGTAGACGTACCATACCACCGGTTTATAACGTTTTCACGTTATCTCACGTTTGGGCTAAATCCCGGTTTGGGCGAGTCCCCAGTTTACATCCGAATCTTTGGGCCAGTCCCCAGTTTATTTTATTGGCTTGTCCCCAGTTGCACGGGCTTGTCCCCAGATTACACGGGCTTGTCCCCAGTTGCACGGGCTTGTCCCCAGAATATTTATTGGGCTTGTCCCCAGTTTAATGTGTTTGATCCCAGTTAATAAGATGAATTATTTGCAGCAAAATTCCTAAGATTCTTTCTGACGGACGATAAGCTAAGGATCCCGGATCCTAAAACTATTCCTTTAAGGATCATTAAGAGTTCGATACTTCTAGTAACTTAGGTCTATCTAGACCTTCCGGTATGTTCTCTGTTAGTTAACTTAGGTATAATATTTGTTGCAATTATTTTGGGAATTTCAGTTTTAAAACTATTTTCTTAAAGTTATTTGATTACTAAAATCTTTAGCCATTTTAAGGATACTTTATCCTAAAACTTGCCCTTCAAGGAAATTCTCTTTTATAAATATTATCAACTATTAAGAATGTTTTATCCTGAGATTTACGATTTAAACATATTCTATTTTAAACAATTTTTGAGGATCTTTTATCCTAAAAATCTTTTACACAAGATTATTTGTCAAGCTATCAACAATGCTAAACTTATATGTAACAAGTTTTTGAAAATAAATAACAAGTAAATAGTCAAAAAGATTTATATATTAATTAAAATAAGCCCCACGGACTTATCCAAAATCCTTAACCCGAACTTCACCATATGAAAAGATGGACCATCCATCCGGTAAGGGAAAGTTAATAGTAGTTCATAAGTGCAGGGAAATTAAAAACAGGGGCAACAAAGGCTTCATCCCCACAAACATAGGATCCCTCCAACTTTGTCACCCCCGCCAATTGTCTTAACGATCATGGATCCTTTATCCTAAATACTATTGTTTGTTACAGACCACAGAAATTGTTCTTTAAAGCATCATAAAAGCAAAATAAAACGGGCTTGGGCCTTGTCTTTTGTATCCTTCATTGCCCGTTCATACGTTTTCTTCCGCCTCCACCGTTTCCTCGTTTCCACCTTCAGTTTCATCCAGACCCTTCACGCTGCTTGTTCCTGCTTCGCCCACATCAACCATCATAGCTTCAGTCTCCTCCTCGCCTCCACCTAATTCGATCAAGGCTTGCTTCCATTCTTTGATTTCCCATGAAGACTTATCAAACGATGGATCATTGGCTTCGGTAACTAGTTTGATTCTAGCCTCGAGGATCAACTTAGCTGCCCATACCTTTGCCTCTTCGGCTACCCGGTTGATTTCGTCCTGCATCTAGACGGCCAGGGCAGCAGCATGCGCCTCTATCTCTCTTTTCTCTTTGGTCATCTTAGCGAGGGCCTTCTCCTTAGCAGCAGCTGTTGATCTCAGCATAGCGAGGGTCTTATCATGTTCTACGACAGTCTTCTCATAATGGTATCGGGCAGAATCAATGGCCTACGAATGAAAACAGGATAAGCTTGGGAAAATGTTTGGAATAATAGAAATTGGTGAAGATAAAGGATTCTCTGTATCTGAGTACTTCTTTCTCTTGGATCCTGACTTTGTTCGGGTTGTGATTGGGCGAGGCTCGGATGTTGGAGTCGATTTCGGGGTCTTTTTCTTGTTAAGCATGCAATCGATATCCTTGAAGGAGAACTTGGAAGAAGATTTTCCTGATTTTGGGGCACCTGTAAACAGCAGATAACAGATAAGTTTTCAAATTTTAACAATTTTTGATATTAAGAATTATTATTCTTACTTGAAATGATTGATTCTGAGTTGGTTTTTGAAAAGCTTCAATAGACTTTGCTTGAAAAGTCCTGATTGCATGATCTAGTGACAAAAACCTCTTCACTCTGTCTTTAACTCCTGGAAGATCAGCCAGCAGATCGAAATTTTCGGCTACACAAGTAATAAAAGTTATTAGCAGAAAAATAAAGTATCATATTTAAGTTACCTAAGGATCCTGGATCCTACCCTTTGGTATCCACATTTTGGGAAGATCAGTTCCACCCGGAATAGAATCTCGTCTTATGAAGAAAAATTGGTTTTTCCAGAGGGAACTTTTAAGGGTAACTTTGAAAATGGGATTTTCTTGGTAAGGTTTCGATTTAAAGACGAAACGTTTGGAACCGTGGGTAACAAGGTTGTACAGATATGCTAATTCCGCTAAGCCGAACTCGACTCCCTCCTCCACGATTATCCTTTCTATGGTATGAATGACTCTCCACAACATTGGCATGGCCTGAATATAAAAAATTCCCGCCAAGTTGAAGAACCTTTGAGTAAAATTGGAGAAAGGATACTTATAACCTATGAGAAACGGTTGGGCCGGAAAGCAAACCCAGTTTTTCGAAATGCTCTCGCTACGAGCTGTGGAATCGAAGGGTCGGAAAACTGTATCGACTGGAAAATGTGATCGGATTTCATCAATTTCCAAATATCTGAACTTACAGACTTCGGAAGAATGTGATTGAAGGATGTTTTGTGAGTAAAGGTCATCATGACGGAAAAAAGAAGAGGAGGAAGATGTGGAAACAGTTGACATATCGAGCGAAGATAAATAAAAGAAAGAAGGATACCTGAGAGACGCTTAGATTTGTGATTATAAGAGGATTATAATTATCACATATATAGGCGGCATGTAATTTTGGTTTGTAGATATTAAACCGCATGACACACGTCTAATCATCTTCTATTTTGCAGGTATTTGAATTCAAAATGACAGTTGTATTCCACTGTCACCCGCCATTTTGGGGGCAATTGTTAGGCCACGATTTTTATACTGAGGATCCTTTATCCTTGACTGTCTTATGGATAGTTTATCCTTGAAATATGTATCAGGATATAAAGGATCGACGATCCTCGGTATTACTTGTTTACTAATGATTGCATTTAGTATGGTGATGTATTAGGAAGGTGTAGCAACTTTAAGACGAACTTGCATCAATTATCCTCACAGAACATCCTCTAGCTGGAATGTGGATCCAGGATCCTACTTTAATGTAGCTGTTAATGAACGAATTCATGTAAAGATAAACGTGCAAATATCAACAACAG
Source organism: Bidens hawaiensis (assembly GCF_021521415.1). Lineage (NCBI taxonomy): Eukaryota > Viridiplantae > Streptophyta > Magnoliopsida > Asterales > Asteraceae > Bidens > Bidens hawaiensis. The sequence goes on along the minus strand of NW_027491019.1, from coordinate 5,370,787 downwards.
CTATGAGACTCATTCTTCCGCTTATCTCGCTACTGGATGGCTATTGGCACGTGGTCAAAGGTCGTGGAGCGGCTAAGTGGAGGACTTCCGGATAGATAGGAAATATTGTTATTGTTTTTATCTTATTTAAACGAGCTATGATCGAGTAGGTAACCACATGTACTTACACACACACTAGAGTAGAAGCAAATATTCTCTCTACACACTAGCTTTCTTTGTAATCTCGATCATATACTCCACAAACACTTGTAACCACCTTTTATTTATCAATATAATCGACGGTGATAGTTTTCACCATCCGAGGGATTTTTGTGCCGGAGACCCCGATAACCACATACTCATCGACCAAAGGTGACCTTGTTGATCATTGACTAAAGTACTTCGACCAAAGACTATTTCATTAATCCTTGACCGGAGCTATGTTACCAAGGATTACCTTGATAAGTTTTGACCGGAGTAAGACTAACTTGGTTAAGGGCTTTTTCTCTCGTGATCAAACCTTTGTGTTCACTAATATTACGTTCATACACTTGTCGTTATCGAATTAGCACCTTACCTCGCATAACTGATTTGGATACTTGATCCTTAGTAGATTTTTGTCCAAAACACCCGTGATTCTTTTTCTTTTGAGTGTGCTTTATAGGAAATATGTTAAGATGACAGGTTGGAACACCATGGTGCAAAGTGTGTGGTGGAGATCACTGGGTACATGATGCTTATGAGTGAAGGAGGATAGAAACTGAGGCACGAAAGGCTGACTTCGAATCACTTTGGGTAGAACCTCCATACCATTTCGCATATGATCTGATGGGGAACTTCTTAGGGTATAAAGATTCATTGGGAAATATATTAGAGCCCACCCTAGAACTGGAGGCAATAATGGACGATGTAATGCATGCTATTGTCAATGACTCGGTATATGTTCCACCTCCGAGTCAAACACTTATCAAACCCCTAAGTGAGATTGAGGATTCAAGAGTAGGGGATGAGATAGAGGAGGAGCATTTTTCGTCGTTGGATGAAGAAGGTGAGAATGCATCCAACAATGAAACAGATGCATCACACTTGTCTTGTGAGAATGATATGATTCAGGATTTAGAAGGAGAACATCAGAAGTCTGAATTGATTAAAGAGGCGAATGTGGTTATCTTGGATATTGAGGGTTGTCATGAAGAGCTTGTGGAGGGTACCTCTATGGAAGTAGATGATATGCAATTTGACCCGGGTGGTACATTGAAGGAATAGAAAGATTAATTCTCAGAGAGACACCACAAAAAGAGGGCACATGTATACTTGGATCAAACGAACTTGAAGGTGATGATACGACATATGAAACAACATAAAAAGTTTACACACAGCAAAGATGACATCCTCCTTTATTACACGACTCGTATAAAGTTTGGTCCGGGTAAGTATAAGTCTTGGTGGTCCGACCCGTTTCAGTTTTTCAAAATCTCTTTAAATTTTTCTGGTGAGTTTTTACCAACTAATAGTAAACGAATAAAAGGAAATGGGTCGAGTGGGAAACGGATAAAGGAGAAGACACCTGATTAAATTTGAGATTTGGGGTCAGGCTGAGGACGCGTTAAACTAAGCGCTCTCTGGAGACAGCCCGAGATTTAGAGTTTTGTTTCTTTTATCTTTGTTAATTAAAAATTTAAAAAATTCCAAAATTCAAAAAAAAAATCAAAAAATCAAAAAATCAAAAACACAAAAATATGTTTATTTCTTATGTTTTGTTTTCTGTTTTGTAAGCCGCAACATGCGAGCGAGTTTGAGTTATTACAGGTATTATTATGTTCGTGGTAGCTCTGATGTCGTTTTGGAACTGGTTCTCCCGGGGTTGCGGCCGCGAATGAAATGCTATACGGTCGCTCGTTTGATACACAGCTGGTGAAGATTCTGCATATAAACCACGGGAGTAACCCGTTCTTTGTGTTACTTTTTCGCTTTAAGTTTTATTTTTATTTTATTTTATTTCTTTTCCTTGTTCTCATCGAGGACGATTTCGTTCTAAGTGTGGGGATGGGAATTTATTTTACTTAGTTTTAGAAAAAATAATAAAAAGTTTTAACTTAGTTTTTGTTTTTTGTTTTCGTACTTGGTTTTATTATAAAAAAAATAAAAATAAAAAAAATATATATATAAAAAACAAAAAAAAGTTTTAAAGAAAAATGTCCCTTGAAGTTGTTTTTGTTCTACGTTAAGCAGGAAATGATATTACTACCAATGTGTTAACGAACTTTCGGAACTTTTGATATATATAATATAATAATAAAAGAAGGGATGGTTCACATATCTGTTTTGGGATGTGTCGGTAGGCCCAACTAGCTTTGATAGTCCTTTTTAGCAGTTTTTATATATATATAATAATTTAAAAAACGGTGAAACCGAATTTCGATGCTTAAGGAGGATTACCATAATCTAAAAATTTTGAGATGGTTATAGTTAGATGCACTCAAACCAGCACACACCACATGTCCATCTTTCTACGAGCTTAGAAATAGTTATATTTTAGGGTGATATAAAAGATTGAAAAAAAAAAGGGAAAAAAAAGAGAGAAAACAAAAAAGAAAAAAAAAGAAAGAAAATGAAAAGTATACATTGAAAGTTATGTTTGTGTATTCTCAAAAGTTGTTCAAGAAAAGCAAAATGCTTGTGAAGAAAGTTATGTACTGTAAAATGACAAATGAGCATTCTCTAAAGTTAGTAAAAGAGGCCAAAGTTCAAATACTAGACGGGACTTAGAGTCTACGTGTTACCTTGGGGATGGTGACTCTAAGGATACGCTATTGTGGCTCGAAGGTTCTTATTCAATAAATAAACATTAGGAATTTATAGGACAAAGTCCAATAATATTTAGGGAATAGCTCCTACGACCTCCACATGACCATTCATCCATCAAAATTTCACCGAGTGCATCTAATTAGTAGCATCAACGAGTCCTTGGCTTATGGTGATTTGTCGAGCCAGTTTGCTTCGAATCTAGTTTTTCTAGCTCTCTTTGTCTGAGATACGGTAGGTGTAGCCTTAATTTTTGGACTTAAAATGTTTAATGCAAAAGGGGGGCTTGATTGGCTGGTGGCTGGGTTTAAGTGGACAACAATATCGGCAATCGCGGTCAATATGTCGAGCTGTTCTTATGTTTTGATATTGATTAATAATCTGGGAGTTTGTTGTTTTTTTTTCACTTGGTTATGATCCTGTGTAGATTACTTTTTCAGGGACGAAAAAGTCTTAAGTGTGGGGATGTTTGATGTGTTGTAAAACACACTTACTTTCCATATGATTTTATCATGTTTTAATTGCTTAAGTGCTTATTTAATAAGAGTTATGGGTGGTATTTGCATTTTTTTACAAAGATTGAGTTTTTATTATAGGTTATGAAAGTTGATGGAAAAAAAGAGTAAAGTTTGGAGACTCTAGGGGTTTATTTGATCAAGTTTAAAGACTACAAGTCAAGGCCCGACCCAAGCCCACAAGTCCAAGTCTTATACATGCATTATTATATTAATCAAAAGAAAAAATAAAAACCCAAACTAGGGCAGAATTCCGATCGCAAACAGCAAGGAGAAAAAAGAGAGAATTAAAGTTTGTTTTTGGGTGGTCAAACTTGGTGTACGGGCTGAGGGTAAACAAAAAAATTAAATCAAGTTCTCTTGATTTAATATTGACGTCGAGTAGCAGCTCATAAACCAGCTAAAACAACAACAAAAAAATATAATCTTAACAACCCAATACACATGGTCCGATCGGCAGTAGCATAGACAAGAAGAAATTATTATTTTTTTCAAGTTTTGTCACCAAGTGTTGAAGGAGGCATCCAAGGAGATTGGTGGACAGCAGCTCGGGATCGTTTTTTAGCAAATAACTCAGTCACACTTGATAATAAAACACTTATAAACTTTGCTTTCTTGTTTATGTTCATACTCTTTTTATTTTGATCTTTAAACTTGAATTGTTTCGCATTAGAATTGAAGATTGAGTTTTGCTCGATTCATATTGATTATTGAATGAGCTTAATTATGTTTTGGTTGAGTTTTATGATGTTTAAATTAAGTGTTTGCTGCTGTCCAAAATTAATGTTAGGCTAAACTTGTTAGTTCTACCTAAGTTAGATGATTGTTGTTAGGTTTTAATGAGTAATATGGATTGTTGATTATCATGGCTTGAATTTTTAATGAAAAGTTTGGTTTAACATTGAATTAGGTTGTGTTTAGTGGCTGTGAATTTGTTAATTACATTCATTAACCTCTTGTTTTAGTTAATTGAATCGGTTTTGATTGATTGTTGTTTGCTTAGACTCTTTACTTGGTGTTTAGGGTTTGTTTGCGGGGTGTGCAACCGTAGGGTTTAAGTGAGTGTTTTAATTGAATATAACCAGCGGCTGAACACCTTCTTAGAGACCGAGAGGTGATAGGAAGTAAGGTTGTCTCTTAGCTTTTACTTGTTAGGATTAAGATCGCGTGAGAGCGGGTTTAGTTCTTGTCGGGTTTGGGTTTTGAGCGATTAGTTGGTTTAGTTTAAGTTAAACTAAATTGTTCCTCTATCCTTGGTTGCGTAGTATTCGTCTCCATTAGGGTAGTGTGTCGGAAAGTCCGAGAGGAGAGTCGGCATTAGAGCACCTTAACAGTTCGTTTCCCGGTTTGTTCTTAAAATCAACTAAGTGTAAGTTAGAGTTTGTTATTGAGACTGAGATGTGATCTAGCTTTCTTGAGTGAACCTTAGTTGTGTCATCCTTAGGAACTGTTGTCGTGAGATTCTCAATCCATTATCTTATTAAACCTTCGATATGATTCTTACCTAGGTAGACGTTTTCTCTTACTGAAGTAAAGTTTCCATGTTTCGTTAAGAGTTTAGTTAAGTTAAGTTAAGTCTAGTTAATTAATTTAGTTAAAGTAAGTTAGGTTAAGTAGTTAATTATTAAAAATCATTTAAATATTCTTAGGTGAGTCTTGGTTAGGGTTAAGTATTAAAAACGTTTTCACGTGTCCTTGTGTTCGATACTCGGACTTCCATAGTGCAATACTATTAGTGATCGGTACACTTGCCGGTTTTGTGTGGTTTCTTTAGGATTTTCGTTTAATAAATTTAAAGCTTAGTTGTGAGAGCATCATTATACACACATCATTGGATCCTTGAAAAAGTTGTTTAGGATAATCAATCCTTCTTCTAATCATTTAATTATGTTCTTTCTTCTTGCAGTTGATAACTTTGCTTCGTTGGCCAACCTACCTGGAACAAGAGAAAAAACAAAAAAATTTCTTGCCCTGGATCCTGAAGTTCGCAACTTCCAGGCCAAATTCATAGAGGCTTTTTGTGAAATCTCTTCAGAATCCACCATCAACATGTCAAGTAAGATTTAAATTTGTATAATAAAGTGAATTAATAGAAAACTTATTTGTTCCTTGTGCTTTGTAGGCGCTTAGAAGTCTAACAAGTCTGTCAGTAAGTTCTCCTTGGAGGATATCGATAGTCTCATAACTCCTCAAGTCGCCAAAAAAGGTGCTTTAAAGGCGACTACCACTTCTGAACCAAGAACCTCGACTACCCGAACCAAATTAGGAGCATCCAAGAGGAAAAGATCTTCAGAATCAAAAAGTCCTTTTGATATGCTCATTGCCGTAAGTATCCTTGATTCTGATATTCCTAATTTATGAATCAAGTATCCTTCCAACCTTGTGCAATTGTCTTGTACATGCCATAAACTCTTCCAGAGGCTATCATGAGAAAATTGTGATCCAATTGGAGGAAAGCGTTACTGAAATGGGAACTGTGGCTGTTGCGAAGGACAAAGCTCAAGCCAAGATTGCTAAGGAGAAGAAACGCTTGGAGGATCTTCAATCCACAACGGAATCCCATCATCAAGAGGAAGTGAATCAGGCTACTGAAGAAGCCAGGATGTGGGCGGCCAAATCAGTGTTGCAGGCTAGGATCAAGATGGCTATGGAAGCTGGTGATCCTGCCTTTGACAGGACAGCCTGGGATGTGGAGAAATAGAGGAAAGCTTTGGTGGCGCTTGGTGGTGGAGATGACGAGGAAGAGGCTGAGGTGGCTGAAGGGAGCAGAACTAGAACAAGCAAGGAAGGAACAAAGGTGGTGGAAGAAGAAGGTGCTGGAATGGGCGATGAAGGATGCAAAGAAAAGGCCTGAGCTCATGTTTCATTTGTTTTATTTGTTGATGTTTTTTTGGATGTTATGGTTGTGGTTTGTAATAGACAATAGTAACTAGGATAAATGATCTATGATCCTTAAGACAACTTTCAGGGGTAGCAGAGGTGGAGGGATCCTCTGTTTGTGGGGATGAAGTATTTGATGCCCATGTCCTTATTTTCCTGTACTCTGATAAACAATTATTAACACCTTCTTAACCTGGGCGAATGGTCCGTCTTTTGAATGGTGAAATCCGGGTTATTGATGTTGGTAAGTCCGGGTGACTTATTAATAATAATAAAATTAAACCTTTTGAAAACTTTGCTTGTTATTCATTATTCTGAAAGTATATCTTTTATAGTCTTAGATTTATTAGAAGTTTTGAGAAACGTTTCGAGGATAAACTATCCTTACAAAACAGGTTAAGAATCCTGGATCCTTACATCCATAAAGATGTAAATATCAAAATCGAATAAACATAAATTGATAAGTTGAAATCATACCATAAGGTATGATTAGTCCTAAATTACCACAAGTGTTGCCCTTAGGATACCCGATACAAATAACTTATCATATTAACTGGGATTAAACCCAACAAATTGGGGAGAAGCCCAAATACACTGGGGACAAGCCCAAATAAACTGGGGAAAAGCCCAAATAAACTGATGTTAAACTGGGGACTCGCCTGAACCGGGATTTAGCCAAAACGTGCGTGGCGTGAAAACGCCAAAACCTTAGCTAACATGAAAATGTTAGAAACCTTTGTCTTGAGATAACATGAAAATGTTATAAACCGGGGGTATGGTACGTCTACCATAAATCATAGGATCCTCCATATAATTGAAAGCAATGAAATTGTTAGCCACTAAGCGTGCACTAATCCCGCTGCCCTGAATATTACGTTGGATAACGTGCTCTCCAGGGGAGAATCTAGAAACTCTAATTTATAAGAAAGATGAAAACCTTTAAACCATGGAAGATATGACCATCGGGGGTCACACCTTAATCGTGGGTAAGGCTAAGGAAATAACAATGTAACTTGAGTGTGAGAGAGTGGTGGCCAACCTCTTAGTCATTGAATTATTGAAATCTGCATTGTTACTTAAAATTGGGAAAAGATAAATGTTAAGAATAAATTATCCTTTAATTAATAACAAGAATCTGAAATGAATAAGTGATTAGACAAATATTACCCATTTTACGATCCTTGACCCTTTAAGGATACTTGATCATGATTAGAAAAAGTACTTCTTGAGATGAATAGCATTCCATGGTCTTGGTAACCTGTTGCCTTTCATAGTCAGCAGGTGATATGCCCCCTTCCCAGCTTCTTACTCAATCAAGTAGGGGCCTTCCCACTTAGGTGCTAGCTTTCCATCTGCTGGATTAGTTGTGTTTTGGAAGGCTTTTCTTAAAACTATATCTCCTTTGCGGAACCTTCGAATCTTGATATTTTATTGTTATATGCTCCAGCTACCCTTTGCTAATATGCTGCCATTCTGATCTTAGCTAGGTCTCTGAGCTCATCAACAGTATCTAGATATTGGAGAAGGATTTTATTGTTGGTTTGTGGATCACAGATGCTTATTCCGGCAGTATGAACCACCATCTCCGTAGAGATTAAAGCTTCTGAACCAAACACCATTGAGAAAGGTGTTTGACCTATTTCATTCTTGGGTGTTGTCTAGTCAGCCCAAAGAACTTAAGATAGCTCTTCAGCCTATTCACCCTTCTTGGACCCCAACTTTTTCTTCAAATTGTTAATAATGATCTTGTTACTTGATTCTGCCTGGCCATTAGCTTGAGGATGAACCGGGGTGGAGGTAATCATCTTGATACCTAAACTATCACAAATATTAGTGGTTCTTTTCCCGATAAATTGGGAACCATTGTCACAAATAATTTCTGAAGGAATACCTAATCTAGTAATAATGTTTCTTTTAATGAAAGATATCAGCTCTTTTTCGCGGACTGGTACAAAAGCTTTAGCTTCTATCCACTTCGAGAAGTAATCAGTTATGGCAAGCATGAACACTTTTCCTCCTGGTTCTTTAGGTAGCTTACCCACAATATCCATGCCCCACTTCATGAAAGGCCATGATGAGGATATAGGATACATAGGCTCCGCCGGCTAGTGCAGAATGTTGCCGTGTCTTTGACAGGAATCACACTTCTTTGAGTATTCTATGGCGTCTCTCTTCATGGTTGGACAGAAGTATCCTGCTTTTAGAATCCTAGAGAATAGGGCTCCACCTCTAGTGTGATTGCCACAATCTCCTTCGTGAAAATCTTTGAGCACCTCTTGGATTTCAGGTTCCTCAATACACCTCAAGTATGGACCTACAAGAGACTTCCTATACAGAATATCATGTAATAAGATGTATGGTGATACCTTAAGTTTGAAGGTTTTAGGATTTTCCGTGGTGGGAATCTCTCCATCTTGAATGAATTTCTTGATCGGAAAGATCCAAAATCCTTGGTTATTTGAGGATAATGGATCCCAAAGCACAATCTCTTTGTTAGTTGTTATCTCCATAATTTCGTGTTCTCCTATTGCTGGTGAGAGTATATGGATGATTGGGATCTTCGTATCTTCTGGAATCTTTAAGAATGAAGCTAGATTTGCTAAGGCATCTGCCCCAACGTTTTCTTCCCTTGGTACCTGTATTATACTAAAAGTTTCGAAGAACTTTGACAGTTCTTTCACAATGTCTAGATATTTGATTAGTTTTTTTCTCCTTTAACAGCATATGAGTCATTAAAGTGGTTAGTTATTTATAACGAATCTATATACACCTGAAGATACCTGATCCTCATGTGTTTAGCTAATTGCAAACCTGTGATTAAAGCTTCGTATTCTACTTCATTATTTGTGGCTTGAAATTCACAGGCTATAGACTTGGGTATTATGTCCCCATGTGGTGATTTCCGTAGGTTACCTAATCTTGTTCCTCTTACGTTGGATGCTCCATCTGTGAACAAGATCCAAGGATCCTTGGTTTCCTCTAACTGTTGGACCTCCAACTCAGCCTCCTTCAGTAAATCACTACTGAAATTAACCAAAAAGTCAGCCAATGCTTGAGATTTGATACCCGTCCTTGGATCTTACTGGATATCATATGCACTCAACTTTACAACCCACTTAGCCATCCTACCTGACATCTCGAGCTTTCTAAGTACATTCTTGATAGGATAGTTAGTTTTCACAATTATAGTATGAGTGTCAAAGTAATGCCTTAACTGAGTAGAAGCCATAATTAATTCAAGGATCAATTTTTCTAAATAAGAATACCTGGCTTCAGCATCTAGAAGACTTTCACTTACACAATAAACAGGATGTTGCTCCCCTTCATGATCCTTTACAAGGACAACACTTACTACATTACCCAAGACAGCTAGGTACAAGGATAGGGGTTCTCCTTCTATTGGCTTCATTAATGCTGGTGCTGAGGATAAGTAATCCTTCAAGGCTTTGAGTGCAGCCTCATGTTTCTCCGTCCACTCAAACTTTTTATTCTTTCTAAGGATATCATAAAAGTCCTTACACTTCTCTGATGATCGAGAGATGAAGCTATTCAAGGCAGTAATTCTTCCAGTCAACCTTTCTACATCCTTTGCATTCACGGGGGACTTCAGGTTGATGATGGCCTTTATTTGTTCCGGGCTAGCCTCTATACTCCTCTTAGTAACCATATAACCAAGGAACTTTCCCGCCTTAACACCAAAATGGAATTTAGATGGATTGAGTTTCATGTTATACTGGTCACGGATATTGAAGGATTCTTCCAAGTATTTAAGATGATCTTCAGCCTTCTTGGATTTAACAACCATGTCGTCTATATAGACTTCCATGGTTTTCCCTACCTGGTCTTTAACCATCATGTTGACTAAGCGTTGATAAGTTGCACCTGCATTTCTTAGTCCAAATGGTGTGGCAATATAGCAATATATGCCAGTAGGAGTCATGAGTGCTGTGTCTTCTTGATCAGATGGTTCCATCTGAATTTGTTGAAATCCAGAGGAAGCATCCATAAAAGTAAGCATTTAGGTCCTGATGTTGAATCCACCATGGAGTCTATATGTGGTAATTGGAAAGGATCCTTAGGACATGCCTTGTTTAAATCGGTGAAATCGACACATACCCTCCACTTTCCATTCTTTTTGAAACAATCACCACATTAGCCAACCATCGAGGATACTTAACCTCTCTAATCATACCGGCCTTAAGAAGTTTTTCAACTTCATCTTGCATGATCACGTTCCTCTCATCAGCGAATTTCCTTCACTTCTGGTGGACGGGTTTACTAGAATTATCAAGGCCTAACTTATGAGTAATTACCTCTTTCGAAATACCTGTCATGTCGGAGTGCTTGAAGACAAATGTAGATTTTCTTTGCTTGAGGAAGGATACTAGATACTCTTCAATGCTAGTAGGGATACTGGATCCTAGGAAAACTTTTACGTCTGGATCCCCGGGATCTAAGGATACTTCCTTCAGATCTTGTTCTCGAGCTTCCAGCATGTTCCTAGGATGTTGTTGTAGTTGCTATGCTATCGTTTGCTTGGCTGCTGGTTTCATGGATGAGAATAATAATTCTTAGCTTCCACTTGGTCGCCATATATTCTCACTACCCCCAAGGAGTTAGTAATTTTATACACTGGTGATAAGTAGATGCCACAGCTTTCATTCCGTGTAGCCATGGCCTGCCAAGAATTACATTGCAACAAGATAAATTATCTATAAAACAAAATTTTTAATAAGATTTTAACCCTTCAATGTATATAAGGAGCTTGATGTCCCCCATTATTTTCTTAGTTTCACCACTGAAACAAAGTAGCACGGATGTTCGGGAACGAATTTTGAGTCTGGGATATTCATCTTCTGGAGTACATCATGTTGAATGATGTTGACTGAGCTTCCACCATCGAATAGGGTCATGCACATATAATGATTAGCAATAAATAGAGTTACAATCAAACTAATGATTTTTGAGTCTGGGATATTCATCTTCTGGAGTACATCATGTTGAATGATGTTGACTGAGCTTCCACCATCGAATAGGGTCATGCACATATAATGATTAGCAAGAAATAGAGTTACAATCAAACCATCGTGATGAGGATCCTGAATGCTTGTTTTATCTTCTTCATCAATGAAGATTCTCTTATCAGTCGTTAAGGTAGTGGATATGACAGGCCGCTCTCCGTTTTCCAACTTATTCTCATTAGCATGTCTCTTGGCCGAGGAGAAGGAAGTTCCGTATATATCCGAGCCGCCGAAGATGAAATTGATGACTTGTGCGTCAGGTGGGGATGGAGTTGCTTTTTGTGTGATATCTTCAAGATCCTAGATCCTTGAATTTTTTCTTCCCAGGAGCTCTTTGAAGTGGCCTTTGCTTAGAAGATAGGCAATTTCTCTTCTTAGGCCAATGCAGTCATCGGTCAAATGGCCAAAATCTTCATGGAATGCACACCATTTATGCTTTTCCTTGAAGGATGTCGACTTCTCATTTTTCTGAGGCCACCTTGCTTTGTCTCCAAGATCCTTCATAGCACAAATTAAGCAATGAGTATCAACTCAGAAGCAATACTCGGAAATACTTGGGTAATCCTCATTATCATCGTCTCCTTCTTCGACTGCTCGAACATTTTGTTGTTGAATTTGGAGTACCTCTTTGGTTGTTATTCTTGAATGAGACTCCTTATTTCTGGCTAGGTGACTCTTATTTTGTTGGAGCTCCTAACCGTTCTTGGATCTTCTTTTCATCCTCTAGCCTTATAAATCTGAGTTCCCTGTTTCAGACTTCATCTAATGTCGTGCATGGGGTCATCACAAGATCGCCATAAAATGGGGATCCCCTATGTATCCCCATCTTAAATGCCTTAACAGCCGTAGCCATATCAAGATTAGGGATCTCTAGGGCTTCCCTGCCAAACCTTGTAACAAAATCTCTTTGGGATTCATCATTAAGTTGGATAACTCTATATAAATCACTAGTTAATTTCTCGAATTTTCTACTACAACAAAATGGGCTATTGAATAAATTAACTAAGTGTGAAAAAGAAGTAATAGAGTAGGGAGGAAGACTTAGCAGCCATTTAAGTGCAGATCCAGTTAACGTCGATCCGAGCCCTTGCATAGACAGGCCTCCTTGAGTCTTTCAGGAATTGGATTGATCTCCATCCTCTCCCTATACTAAGCCACATGTTCTTCAGGATCGGTGGTACCATCATACACCTTCATATTGGGGGTTGGAAAGCGTTTTGGGATTTCAACATCACATATTGGTGGAGCAAATCTTGATAGCTTGTGGCATCCTTCTTGTATTTTAGGAATGGGTCGGATCAATCCTGGTACACTGGATATCATATCCTTCAGTTTCAGGAGCTCATTTGCTATGGCCTAGTTAATACCTGAATCCTGCATGGAACCAAGGTTAGTGTCTAAGGATATGGGATTATAAGGATTACCTCTTTGTTGACTAAACATCGGCATCCCGGAAGAGTGAGCAAGGTTGGAAGCATCTGTTATGGTAGTTGGTCCACCAAAAGCAATGGTCTGCATGGGGATGATGTCTCCTTCATGGACCTCCGATGACCTTTGATGTTGAAGTCCCAAGGATCCCTGATTTTGCATGAAGGATCATTGAGGTTGGAAGTTGAAGGAACCTTGATGATACAATCCAGAGGATCCTTGCTTAAGGATGGATGATCCTTGTTGAAGGAAATATGATCCTTGATCTTATTGACCCATGAATCCTGGTTGAAGGATAGACGATCCTTGCTGGAAAATCGAGGATCCTTGAGTATGCTTGCCCAGACATCCTGGTTGAAGGATGGATGATCCTGGGTGGTGAAATCCAGCATCCTCGGCATCAAAGGAGTCTGATCCTCCAGTGGCCTCTTATTCTTCATGAGATCCTCTATCTCACGTAGGATCTTCTGGTCAGTCTTGTTCTTCTGCTCCATGTACGCCTTTACATGCGAAAACATAGCAGAAACATCATTGTTAGAGTTTACCAGAGAGGTGGCAGCATGGTCTTTGAGCTCTGGAAGTCTGGAAGTTGTGTCTTGTTTCAAGCAGCAATAGCCCTCGGTGCTCCTGTTAGCGGAGGAGGATCGGTGGTAAAGTTCTTGGTGGGTGAGAAACTGATGAGGGCATGGTGGATGAAGCAGAATATTGTTGAGAGGTAATTGATGGTGGTATTGATTAAAAAGGTTGAATATTGATAGGGTATTTTCTGGATTATAGCACCAATTTCCCCACAGTGGGCGCCAAATTTTGGTCAAAAATAAAACAAGTATAATGTAACCAAATTTGTAATGTGAGGCTTAGTTCTAGATTGATAATGGTGATTATGAAACAATTGCAAACAAGATCACAAGGATTTGTTGCTAGGAAAAGCCCTTGATCTTGGTCAGATCGCCGACACAAAAACTCTGGGTGATGACAAATCTTTTATCACCATTTTTATTAATCAAAAAAGGGTTACAAGGTTGGAGATTATGATCAGTAATACAATGAATTCTTGTGTGTGTGTACTGTTAGAGAGAGTTTCTGATATTGCTCAAGTGTGTAAGTGATAAGTGGTTGACCTAGCTTATCATAAACTCATTTATAAACGAAAATAACAACTAACTAAAATTCCTATTAATCAGCCACTCTCCCATTAGCTCCGTCCACGCCTCTTGACCATGTGCTAAATGAGTCCAGCGGCGATAATAGGTAGACTCGGTCATATAGCCGTTATATCTATCAATCACAACACCATTCAAACACAATCGTTAGTAAACAAATAATACTGAGGATCGTTGATCCTTCGCAACATGTAACATATCTCAAGGATAAATGATCCACAAATTACATATGGATAGCGTATCCTCAGCATAAAATCTATGCCACAACAAGATGATGGAGAGAGAAAGGATTGCAAAATCCTTAACTGAGCAGGAATTTGAACAACAAGAAGAATTATTGGAGGAGGCTCGGATTACTAAAACTTTAAATGAAGAGGGGGAGCTTGACAAAGTTGTGATTGAAAGCTTGATAATGTTGAAACAAATTAAAGAGGTTGATAATACTCTTGCTCTTGTCATTAATAATCTGAAAAAGTCTAAACAACAAGGACCAACTCCAACCAATGCTAAAAACATTAATGATGATTCAAATAAGCAAGTAATTCTGGATGAAGCTGGAGAGTCTCTAAGACGAATTGTATCTAAAGAATGTGTGAAGATAGAAGAGGATGACATGAAAAAGCATCCTGAAGAATGGGATCCAGAGATCTGGGGAAAGTAGGAAAAAATCTATGTGAGAAGGAACAAGATGGGAGGAAATCCTAAAAAGACTGAATATGTTGTGGAGAGTCCTAAGGTGGTGGAAAGTCCAAAAATGGGAGATGAGTAAGAAAATTCTGATAAACCAATCCCACCAAAGAAATCCAGCCCACCAAAGCAACAAAGTCAACTTCGTGTCACACCTCTACAAGTAGTATTTCCTGATGAAGATGAAGATAAGCCTGTAGATGATGAACCAAAAATCAATGCTTTGGGTGACTTGTCAGAACCAGATGTTGATGATACTCCTGATATCCCTGATGTAACAATGACTAATGAACATAGGGAGAATATTCAAGAGATCCAAATATTTTAGGCCTGATCAGACATGGTTACAAGTATGAAACCCTGGCTCCCATAATTGATGAGGAGCTGCAGGAATTAATTGATAGAGAGGCAAGAGATGTGAAAAGGAGGATAGAAAATAAGAAATAGGATACTCAAAAGTTCCTTACATATTTGATATTGCATGGATTCTCTGATAAAGATCTTAGCCACTTGAAGTTTGAACAGCTGGAAAATGCCTAAATTACAACTGTCGAAGCAGTGAAAAGAGATGAGCTGGAGGGGATGAAGAGGGAAACAAATCAAAAGGAAAAACTTGATAGATTGTTCTTTAAATATGGAGTAAAGTGAAAGTATCTGAACGACCGTGGATTTTCAATTGAAATGGTTGACAGCCTAAGGAAGCAACAAGTTGAAACACATTTTTAAAGGCTGTCAAGGAAGGATGTGTTTGAAAGAACCACCAAAAGGCCAAGAATTGTGACTTTGGCTGAGAAGGAAAATATGAAGAAGAAAGAGGAGTGGGAAAATGAAAAGATTATTTTATTTGACCGTTTGATGGAGGCTAGGGGGAGAAGTGATGAAACAAAAGGCCTGAGCAGAGAAGAAAAGTTGTCAATGTATGAGACTGAGAAGAATAAATCATCTAACATTCCTGATGTGGTATTTGTGAAGGAGGAACCAGTGGAACACCTGAAGCCACAGGAAGAAGAGAACAAGATCAAGACCCTCAAAGGCTTGATGCTTAGTAAAGGGATGGCTGAACGTGTTTTTGACAACCTTGGAAAAAGTCAACTTAAGAACTTCTTTTACACTGAAAAGGTTGAGTGGGAGAAGCTTGAGGCGGAGCAGAGGAAACACTTACAATTCTAGTGTGGACCCAAAAGGGAGCTAACTGGAACACAAAGATATGTCCCTGAAGGTCCAACTGATGATGAAATCATGGGTATGATCACTACTATGTCTAAAGAAGGAGAAAATTATCTAAACTTGGTGATGCTGCCTAAGGAGAAGATTATTGAGATATTTGAGAAGAAATATGGGCATATGAGAGTCCCGGCCACAATAAAGAAACATACTTCTAGACCCTCAGCTGTAAGTGTCCCAATTTTCTACCACAAGAGCCACAGACCAGAGACAACAAAGGAACCATCTGATGTGGACCTACCTAAGAGGCTCTTCTTCGATGCTCAAACTGACTAAGAAAGTGATTATGAAAAGTGGTAATTTGAGGAAAATTGTCTTTAAAGATGACTTTGCAAATTTTAAAAGAGAGCAACTGGCTGAGATGGCAACCATGAATATATATGACTATCATAACAGACACAGATTTGCTGGAAGACAACATAATGAACTATCAAAGCATTTCAGGAATGAAGCCAGGAAAGGGTTCCCAATGCTAAGCAACAAAAGGAAATGGTCTGAATATTAAAGGAACAAAAGGGTGAAGATGATGAGGGAGATTAAGTATATTGAATGGAACATACAAGTCAACGATGAAGAGCAAGAACCCTCTTGCTAATTTGATGGAATGTCTGGGTATGAGGCGGCAGATGACAAGGCCCAATTATGAAGTCCAGAGGAATGGAAGGATCATTGAAATTGTCTTTGAACCTAAAGATGAATCCTTCATCCTCATAACACTGATGGACTGGCCTTGGGCATCATCAAAGATGACACAGATCTGGAATTCCTTCATGAAGAGGACTTGGGGGATATAATCAGATGGACTCTGCCCCCCAATCATCCTCATCAAAGAGAGTTATTTTTATTTAAAGAAAGAGCCGCGAGTGTGAGATTAGATAGAAGGACTGAAGCCTCAAGCTGTGGAAGATGACTATTTTTTATAGCTTACGCTTGATATGTAATGTCCTTGGGACAATTTGTAAACTTTTTGATTATTCTATGTAATTTGATTTTTTTGAAAAATTGATGTGTATTTCACTAGTGCATGTAACCTTAGATGTGTTTTGGTACAGCTGAGTTGTTCCAATCTAGGGGGAGATTGTTAGGTTGAAGAAAAGACAAGAAAAGACCTAAGAGAGATTGGAATCTTCTTAACCTCTCTCTGAAATGGCTAAGTATGGAAACCAAGCACACTTAGGCCTCCCAACAAGCTTTTACTTATCCAACCAAGGTATTTTGCTTTCCCAGCAATGTTATCTTTTAGAATTCCTCTTATGTGTTAAACCAAGCAAGGTTCACTTTGTCTAGCAAGGTTGTTCTTCAAGTCAAGCAAGGTTTGTTTCCTAGCAAACTCTTGACTAAACCGAGCTAAAGAAACCAAGTCTTTTGGAAGATCTAGCAAGGTTGATATAATAAACAATGGTCCCAACAAGCTTGAAGGAAGTTGATCAAGAATTTATCTAAGCACTTGTTACTAGCAAGGTTCAACTCAAGAGCAAGCTACAGTGTTCCCAGCACACTTGAGTTTGTTTAATAAGTTATAATTAACAAAGAGTTGAAGGGATTTCTGAAGAAGAAGTTTGCTCGTAGGACTATATAGAGCAAAGTTTGCTATGGTCAAGAGGATTGAAGTCTTCTAGGTGAATATTTTCTAAGGAAAATATTCTAAGTAAAGTCTGCCCGGAGAACTGTTCTCCAGCACATTTTGGCTACCAGGTCTGCTCGATAAGACAAAAGCTGTAAAGCTTGCCCAAAGACCTATTTACACTTAGAATCTTTTGTAATATGATTGAATATGTAATGTCTCTATCATTATGGTTTCTAGAAGGAGTGTCAGGGCATGCCTATAAATAGAATAATTTAGGGAACGCCTAAAGGACGACACCCTACACCTGACTGTGATTTGACGGCTGACTTACTCCTGCACGGAAAGCTACCATATAATCCAAACATTCCACTATGTAACCCTAATCCATTTTTCGCTGTATTCTTCGTAATACTAATGGAAATATTTTGAGTTAT
The DNA here is from genome assembly GCF_021521415.1 of Bidens hawaiensis. Lineage (NCBI taxonomy): Eukaryota > Viridiplantae > Streptophyta > Magnoliopsida > Asterales > Asteraceae > Bidens > Bidens hawaiensis. The sequence goes on along the minus strand of NW_027491019.1, from coordinate 5,353,084 downwards.
ATTGTGTTTGGTTACCTTTTGTGTCTGTCTTGCAACATTTAGCCTACTAGTGATTCCGCCATTAATACACTATTGTTCTTACCATAAATTGTAAGTTGTTAACCTTCTTGTCGACACTATACGTGTGGGTTACGACAAGTGATTGATCCATTTATTGATATACACTGGGACTGACAGGATATGATGAAAGCAACGAGGCCGGGGATTCATATGAAAGCGTTGAAACTGAAGAATCTGATGAAAGCCATGATACCGATTCAAATTATGATGACTAAAATTGTTATGTTTATTTTTTTTCTGTTACATGTCCCCAAAGTCACAATGTGTTTTTGAATAACATTTTTTTATTCCACAAGGGTTTTTATTATCTTATCATTCATACGATTGCTTCCACATTTTGTGTACCATCTACTTGAGTAGTTATGGATGTCACCAACTACACTAATGGAAATTATTTGTTACAAGTAGGAACTTTCGTGATGCAGCGGGAGTGTGATAATTTGCAGTATGATACTTGTTTTTATTAGTTTATCGATCCTATTGTGATATATATTTTTCATTCTCTTTGCATCTAGCATAGTATTACTTATTATACTCCTTTTATTTTCAGTTGAAATACACCACACATTCTCTTTTGGTATTTTTCATTTGATTACTAATTGCTAACCTAACTTACAACTGGCCCTAAAAAATGTTGTGTGTATACATTATGTCACTCAAAATTTGAACCCGTAACCTGGGTAAGCATTGTTTGATAAAATGCAATACATGTCTGCAACAAAATATCTCAAAGCTAAGAATTGTAATTACTCATGAATGTTCAGTTGTTTTTTTAAACGAAGATAGCATGATCTATCAAACGTGTTAGTTTTAAATGAAGATTAGAATGATCTATCAAACATGTTAGCTAACCTATCAAGTGAATAAAAATAGCACACGATACCAATGTCAAGATGAATTCTAAAACCGGTGCAGTCTACAATAAATGTGATAAATGTATGGAGTATTATATCTAAAATGTGGATGAGTTATGTTGTTATAAGAACTTATGTGGGTTTGGGTAAATAATAATCATTATATTTGTTATTCTTGTTCTTTGGTGGTGGGTTATACTCATTATGTATCTGGAGTCGAAGTTTTGATGGTACTGTTTATATTTGTAAAAACTGGCTAAAATGTGGTCAATTCTTATCAAAGAGGTTAAAATATAGTAAATAACATCATTGTACAAACATACATGAACATTCGATATAAACTTTTACAAAACTTACACTAAAATGCTGGTACATATTCACATATTCTAATCTAACATCTTTTGACATAAAAATTCTTGTAGCAAAATAGAAGTTGTGGTATCTAGCTTGGTATTGTTATGTCATATAGTACATTTAGCTTAAAGTGAAATCAACTCACTGAACCAAAATGCTCAACTGAACTATTCACCACAACATATATCTTGAATATTTGACCATCACATTACAAACACCATATCCTTTTATAGTCAAAAGCACTTTTCAATTGATCGACTTGCTATAAAGTTAATACACCATTCAACACGTATGCATAGCTAAATATGCCTAAAATTATCAGTAAAGAATTATAAAACTAAACTATATGGGTGAGCGGGCGGACCCAACACCACACAAACATGAAAAGTTGTACAAGACACGTGAACTTGAACAAGGCATGCTTGGCCATACTAATTTATTTATTTAACTTACTACTAATACTTTAAAATTGCAAACTAAAAGCAAACGTTTGTGTTTAGATTATACTTCAATTTCTCTTCTAACTTTTAAATTTGAACAAATATAAATTTGGGCTACTTAAGTTCAATTATTAAAATCTTAAAAAGACCCATTTTTCCAACTTGAAAATAATTACAAAGAATAAAACATGACTCAACCAAGGTTCGAACCTTTATCTGAACCTTAAATATTGGTTCGAACCTTTTGATTACCATGTTTTCGGTTTGAGGTGGAACCGGTTCGGGTTAGGACTGGTCTGAAAAAATCAATGAATTGGATTTGTCTAGTTTGGGTGGGGATTCAACATATAGGGTTACAGTCCGATTTCAGTTTTAAGGTTTAGCCCAATTCCTACCAAACCGATCTAAATACTGTTCTGGGTCTAAAATCGGTTAAGTATCGGTTTGACTCGGAAACACTATTTGCATAGTTATTGATAAATATTTAATGTGTATTATAATAAATTTATTTTTTATTTGTGTAATTTTAGATTCCAAAGCTTGAAAATTCAAATAAAACAATTTAGGAGGGTGTACGGTTACAATATATTGGGTGAGTGCATACTTTTTTCAAGTAAACAACCAAACCCAACAGATAACCCATAACCCGCCCGAACCAATTCTCCCCTATAGCTCGATCACCCCGAATATAGCCGATATTATGAGAAAAAACCTTTGAGCCACCTCTTATCAATGTTTGCAAAGGATGTACTGCACATGCCTCAGTTAAAATCTTAAATATTGACGTGTGACTTAGTGAATGTTTATATTGATCCAAGTACTCTAGTTGAAGTTGTTTCCTGCACCAACATTTGTGAAGAATGAAATAATTCAAACAACAACAACAAATTATCTCTTTAACAAACACCTATATTAGAATGTTGGATATAGGAGACAAACAATTGAATAATGGTGTTGTGGGTCGACCAAATCAGACCCGTTAATACCTATCCATCCCGCCCAATTAGTCACTTTTAGAACAATAATTACCTTGTCAATATATTAATTTAATTCGTTGACCTGTTGCGTTCACTTAGAACGGGTCGAAGTCACCCTTCAAATCACCATAACCTATCACACTTCAAATTTATTAAAAAATAAAAAGAAATGTTAATAACATAACGTTATATAATTATTTTGTAAACACGTGATGTGAAAAAAAAAGTTTAGTTACCTACAACTGCTGCAGCAGTGCAGCGTGTGGCCATATGGCATGTTCAATGTTTGACCCGTCTATAGTTTTTCCCTAAGCGCATACTTCACCAATATACATTTTTTGTTGATCGGGTTCTGCAAAATATTGAAGCAGTTCATGCATTTATGCAAGTCCTCCTGCAGCATTAAGGGAAATCTTCATTCTTGTATCCATATTCAATGGTTAAGTAGAAAGTGATGCCTTCACATCAAGAACAACAGTTAATATACATACACTTTAATGTTTTATTACATATTAAATAATCAATGCAAAAACAACAATATTTTAAAAAAGAAAAACAACTTACTACATGGTGTCAACTGTCAAACAAACTGGTTTTATCCATCGCAGGGCCATAAGCATTTCCTCTAGCCATTGAAAGGTAAATGCCAAACCTGATTTCAACACCATTCCAACTGTGCCTTGGTGGAACTGCCCAAGCATGATGGTGGTGTCAAAAACCAGGTCATATTAAGAGAAAGTGTTGCTTGGAATTTACTTGATGCCAGCTACAACAACGGTCTAAAAATCCTCTTTGCCATCCAAGATAAAGTCGAGCAATTTTTTGCTCTCTTTAGGGCCATAAGGGGATAACCAACAATGTTTAATGCCATTCATTTGTTCAAAAACAACACACTCAATATTGATATTAATATAAGCGTATAACTATATAATTAGTAAATCCTTTTGCTAAGCATCTAACTCTAAAATATAACTATATAATTAATAAATCCTTTTGTCAACCACAGTTTAATACTCTGAAGCCTAGAATTAAAAAAAACATATTTTAGCAAAATAAAAGAAAATTAATAGTTTTCACTATTCACCCGTCTTTAATGAAGCATGTATTAGCAAAATAAACAGGGGAATCAATTCTAAGAATTGTAGTACCTTTGTAAGTGTACACGTCTAGATATTGATGAATGTTCCGAAACAGTGGTCCCTAAAATTCGTCCCAACACAGCACCAGCTTGCAAATGTACTAACTTTTTATAGTGATAATCACGTTGAACTATGAGCAAATGCATCCATCTTGAGTATACAATATCATCAAAACAAACGAATAACAAAGATACATGCTGAAGCAAATATTCAATCAACTATCAATTACAAATATGTAACCTACAATACTGAAGAAACACAAATCCTTCCCTCAAGGTCTAACAAGTTAGCCCGAGGGTTGGAGATAAGTATTCCCCACGATGGGTTATAAAACATTCTTTACGCAGACGAGTATTCCCTGCAAAACAGAAAACCGTGAGCTCGTTACGAGGAATGGGGGGGATTCTCTCGTAACCACCCTCCGGCGTGATAATCAATACTTGATTGTACAAATAGAATGTATTGAGAGAGTTGTAATACTTGATAATGAATGTCTTTACCGTTTGGAGTTACATTAGTATTTATAGCCGGAGGAGACTGAGTATGGTCAACTACCTTGTCAGGCTTTCCACCAATTATATTCTCCACCTGTGCGGTCGTGGAGGTTGGTGGAAGTTGGTGGACATCATGGCCTTTTGACATGGACGTGTTGTACTATTTCGTACCGTCCTTTATGTGTTGTCCAATCCCCATTGGTTGGGTGGTGTTTTCTATGTTAATTCTTCCTTTTTGTCACATGCTGGTATAAATCTTTGCCCTACAATTCCCTAGGTTTCAGGGAATGTTTATTATATTAGGCTATGACCTTGGCGCCATGTAGCGTAATCCGCGTACTGTTTGTCCGCTTCCGCTTAGTAATGTTTTAAGCGTCAAGTGTGCCGCCAAGCGCATGATTTTATCTCCTCATGGGGTGTTGTATTTATTGAGTGGTGGGTTTGGTACCCTACCTCTACAAGTCCCCCTAGTCCACAGTTTCCCTTTTTGAAGAAAGTGGGGCTATGGACTTATCATGGGCTTTTGTTTGCTAATGTATATATTAGATTTTTGTTTTTGCTCGCCTGTTATTTTTTGGTGCCACGTATTTTTGGTTGATGGTTTTAAAAACCATCTCCTTGCGGAGTATAATTTGGCGGGTGGTTTTTTGAAAACCATCCCATGGCGGAGCCTAATTTGGCGGGTGGTTATTGAAAACCATCTCATGGTGGAGCCTTATTTGGCGGGTGGTTATTGAAAACCAACCCATGGCGGAGCCTAATTTGACGGGTGGTTATTGAAAACCATCTCATAGCGGAGCCTTATTTGGAGGGTGGCTATTGAAAACCATCCCATGGCGGAGCCTAATTTGACGGGTGGTATTGAAAACCATCCCATGGCGGAGCCTAATTTGGCGGGTGGCTATTGAAAACCATCCCATGGCGGAGCCTAATTTGGCGGGTGGGTATTGAACACCATCCCATAGCGGATCCTAATTTGGCGGGTGGTTATTGAAAACCATCCCATGGCGAAGCCTAATTTGGCGGGTGGTTATTGAAAACCATCCCATGGCGGAGCCTTATTTGACGAGTGGTTATTGAAAACCAGCCCATGGTGGAGCCTAATTTGGCGGGTGGTTATTGAAAATTATCCCATAGTGGAGCCTAATTTGGCGGGTGGTTATTGAAAACCATCCCATGGCGGAGCCTAATTTGGTGGGTGGTTACTGAAAACCATCCCATGGCGGAGCCTAATTAGGCGGGTGTTTATTGAAAACCATCCCATTTTCGCCAACACTTGTTATTTTTTGAATCTTGCTGCAGTGATGACGTGTTTATAGCGGGGAAGGGTGAATTAAATGAATGTCAGTGAAACGACCGTTTGATGTGACGGTTTGACGACGATTGTCCTTCCTAGTGCAGCTTTTTCGTCTGTGTCAGGCGCATGGGCGAGAATCCCGGTGACGCGCCCAACTGTAACGCATTTATATGCCATGTGGTTGGCATGTTACCTTTATGGCCGCGTGGCTCTCATCTTTTCTGTACCCTTTCCCTTCATTAATTGCAATGGGTATAAAAGGGGAGCTAGCCTCTTTTGGATTTCATTTCTCACTCGAGTTTGCTTATTTTACGCGCCTTTTTTCTAGAATCTTATCCTCTCTTTTATGGCTGAATCATCTTTACACCAAGACAAAGAAGAATAATACTATGGAGTTCGTCGGTTGTCGTATGTCTCCTGACGACTTCAACAACATGGTCAAGGTTTATGGCCTTGGCCCTGAATTCGAGCCTGAGTTGCCCAGTTTGGGTCAGACGGCTCGACAGGCTCCTATCGGCAAGATTGTCGTGTACAAGGAGTATTTCCTTTTGGGCAACTTTCGTTTGCCCATCACCCGGTTTCTTCTGGGTGTTTTGGATGCATTTGGGCTGCACCTCAGCCAAATACATCCACTCGGAATGGCTTTCCTTCGCCATTTTGAGTATACTTGTCATTGCCTTGGTGTTACGCCTACGGCTGACAAGTTATCGGCCTTTTATCGGTGGCGTTTTTCCCAGGGTTGGAAAAATTTATTTACCCGTCATGGTACCAAGGCCAATGCTTTGGAGGCGCCGCAGAGTTTGCACAAGTTGAAAAGCCTTTTCTTCTACGTTATTGCGCGTGTGGTTCCTCATGTTATGCATTTTACGGATGTGAAGGAGCTTCCTGAACCTAAACCAATCCCCTATTCTTGGACGGACTAGTTTAACACTTTACAGGTCAGCCTCTCCCCACTCCGTCACTACTCGGAGCGCGCGCTGGTGATATTCGCCATGAGTCGTATTTGGAACGATACGACGAAGGTGCCGGCCATCCATAACGGTGGTCAGGGTTATTAGTTCACGTGTTTGTTTAGTATTCCTACTTACTTGCTTTGGTAATCTAACATTTTGTTGTTTTTCATAGGTGAAGGATCCCATGCTCCTCCTACAACCCGCACCAGAGGGCGCCAAGTTGTTTCACCGGAGGGAGTTATGTCCCTGCGAGGAGCCAATCCTCATGAAGACTGCCTCCAACTTTGTGTTTCCTCTTCCTATGGGGCAGTCACTTCCTCCCCGGCCGCTGCCACCTCCTAACTTTGTTAACCCAAAGGAGGGTAGGTTTATTTGAATATTTTTCTGTGATACTCCCATGTTTCCGGACATTTTGTTGTTTATGTTTCAGGTAAACGATCTCACGTTGTGCGCCTTCCTAAGTGCAGTGGGAAAGGCGCGCAATCCATCGGTTGGAAGGCGGTTGCGCCACCGAGATATACCGTGGTGTAAATGCCGTGGATGATGATGACGAGGAGGTCATCATGTCCAGCGTTCCGTTCGGTCCTCCGGTAATCACTTCAGCGACATTGCTTGTGTCACCTGGTTCCGGTAGTGGCGCCATGTCATCCCCAACCACCAGTCACCAGGTTTCTGTTGACTTCTCCTTGCCTTTCAGTCTTGCAGCCTGTGACTGTTGGGTCTGTCGTAGGCATAAGTCTGATCGCCTCAACTCCAATTTTGGTGGCGAGAGTGATGTGTGAAAATGTATAATATAAATAAAGAACGAATCACAATTAAGCTTTAAATTTATAAAACGAATCACAATTAAGCTTTAAATAAAGACCACCCCAACTTGACTTAAACCTCAAAGTTAGCAGAATTAAAACTTTGTTGCTCAATATTTATGAATAGTTAAGACGATCAAGGGTATTGTTTATCCACCTAAGCATAAGCATCAAAGTCTACCAAGCAGCCATTAGATATGATTAAGGTTCAATTATTTATAGCCAGTGCTCCCCACAACATGACATACCCCCGTTATCAAGCAATACCCCAAATCCATAACCATAGGTGAGTATGCAAAATTTTATCTATAGGGCTTACATGTAGCGTGTCCCTTGTGATCCGTTTCTTAATGGTAATGAGACGCGAGCAAGGGGACCCCACATGACTAACAGCGTGGATGATCAAGTCTGTAGTGTATTTGTACTTTCGTACTGTTGTGATCATGTTTATAGACTTAAAAGGGTTTGCTCTTTGGCTTTATTCTAAATATTCACAACCCCACTTAGGAATTGTGAATACCCAGCTAAATAGATTGCATACAGACCCATGGTCTCCGGACCCGAAGCATCCCATCAATACAGGATTTAAGGTTATAAAACCATACGCCGATGAGGTGTAAAACACTAAACTAGCATTTTAAGATTTATATCACAGGCTACACGGCATACTCTAACGTTAAACCTACCCAAGCATCATATGATAACGTATCCAGATTTTTAAAACTCATGATATTTTCACTTTTTCATACCAAAATTTGAGGCTTGAGTATGGCCCGACCTTTCATTGCTTATTTTCCACGGACAAAACGCTTTACCCACAAAAGACTTCCGTTTAACCGTTTTATCAAATTTGCCCTTTCATTTTCAAGGCTGAGCCTACCGACACATCCCAAGTTAAGTGTGTTTTCTTTTATTTATCTCATATTATTAGTAGTTTGAAAAACTGATTTCCGACAAATATCATCATCTCCCACTTTAATTCAAAAGAAACTAAAAATAAGGGACATTTTTATTTCTTTTCTTTTTTTTTAACAACGTACGAAAACGAAAAACAAGTGAAAACTTTTTATTATTTTTTAACTTTTTTAAATTTTTTATTTTTAAATTTTTTTCTACAACTAAGTAAAATAAATTCCCATCCCCACACTTAGAACGAAATCGTCCTCGATGAGAACACGGAAAAGAAATAAAATAAAAATAAAACGTAAAGCATAAAATTAAAACTTTAAAGAACAGAAATTAAAATAGAGAACGGGTTACTCCCCTGGTTTAGATGCAAATTCTTCATTAGCTGTGTATGACTCGAACGAACGACCGTATAGCATTTCATTCGCGGCCGCAACCTCGGGTGAACCAGTTCCAAAACACCATCAGAGCTACCATGCGCATAATAATACCTGTAACAACTCAAACTCGCTCGCATGTAGCGGCGTACGAAACATAAAACAAAAACATAAGAAATAAACATATTTTTGTGTTTTTGAATTTTTTATTTTTTTTTTATTAAATATTTTTTTTTTTTTTGTATTTTTATGTTTTTATAAATAGAAATAAAACAAATAAAAACAGAAATTAAAGGGAATCATAATACAAACTCTACAACTCGGGCTGTCTCCCGAGTGATGCATCCATCACGACTATTCCTCGGTAAATAAGTCAAGGTAGAACACCTCGACTGTCTGATCAGTTATCGGCTCTCCAATGTAGTGCTTCAATCTATGGCCGTTCACCTTAAACTTCTCGCTTCGATCTTGTATCTCAATCATGCCATACGGGAATACCTCAGTGACCGTGAACGGTCCCGACCATCGGGATTTCAACTTTCCCGGGAATAACCTCAACCGGGAGTTATACAATAAAACCTTATCCCCACACTTGAACTGCTTATTACCCTTCAGCTTTCTATCATGCAGTTCTTTCGTCCGCTCCTTATACCGAAATGATTGTGCATATGCATGATCCCGGAGCTCCTCCAACTCGTGCAAATGATGGAAACGATTACCCTCTGCGGCGGGTAAATCAAGATTAACCCTTTGAAGGGCCCATGAAGCGCGGTGTTCCAATTCAACAGGAAGATGACATGCCTTCCCATAAATCATCCGAAATGGTGTGGAACTAGTCGGAGTCTTGTAGGCTGTTCGGAAAGCCCACAGAGCGTCATCTAATTTGTCGGACCAATCCCGACGACTTGAACCAACCGTTTTCTCGAGAATACAATTGATTCCCCGATTACTCACTTCTACTTGCCCACTGGTCTGTGGGTGGTAGGCGGTCGCAAGCCGGTGGGTGACCCCATAGCGCTGCAACGCCTTCTCCATATGCGCATTGCAGAAGTGAGTACCTCGATCACTGATCAAGGCCTTCGGGACTCCAAAACGGGAAAACAAACCTTTTAAAAATCTCACTACAACTCGGGCGTCGTTAGTGGGCAATGCTTTGGCCTCGACCCACTTGGAAACGTAATCAACAGCCACAAGAATGTACTTGTTCCCTCTAGACGACGGGAACGGGCCCATAAAATCGATACCCCAAATGTCAAAAACCTCGCATACCTTAATCGCATTTTGGGGCATCTCATTCCGGGATGAGATATTACCAACACGTTGACATCGGTCACAATTTTTTACAAACTCATGTGCGTCTTTGAAAATAGAAGGCCAATAGAATCCAGAATCAAATACCTTCTTCGCTGTCGAACTCGCACCGTGGTGACCTCCTGTCGGTCCCAAATGACAATGGCTCAGAATCTCCCATCCCTCCTTTGCATCTACACATCTCCTAATTAACTGATCAGCACCAACACGGAAAAGATACGGGTCGTCCCATAGGTAGAACTTAACATCAGCAAAGAATTTCTTCTTTTGCTGGTAAGACATTTTCGGGAGGTATCCATCAGCAAGATAGTTTGCGAAGTCAGCGAACCATGGAAAACCTTCCTCCTGTGCCTTAACGAACATGAGACTTTCCGTCGGAAAACGGTCGTTGATCCTACCCCCGAATCTCCTAATTCAGCACCTTCTAGTCGTGAAAGATGATCGGCCGCAACATTCTCGGCCCCCTTTTTATCACGGATCTCAATATCAAACTCTTGAAGCAACAGGTTCCAACGGATAAGACGAGGTTTGGCATCCTGCTTGCTGAAGAGATAACGAATAGCAGCATGATCCGTATAAACAATCGTTTTGGACAAAACCAGATAGGACCTAAATTTGTCGAAAGCGAAAACCACAGCTAAAAGCTCCTTTTCGTTGGTGGTGTAGCTTTCCTGTTCGCCGTTTAAGGTCCGGCTCGCATAGTAGATCGGATGGAAATATTTATCCTTCCGTTGTCCAAGAACTGCTCCGACTGCGAAGTCGCTCGCGTCACACATCAACTCGAATGGTGACGACCAGTCGGGAGCAACCATGATCGGGGCGTTAACGAGTTTGTCTTTTAGAAGATCAAACGCCTCGATACACTGCTCGAAAAAAACAAATGGAGAATCCTTCTCCAAAAGTTTGGTCATGGGTCTCGCAATTTTTGAGAAATCTTTAGTGAACCGGCGGTAGAACCCGGCATGACCTAGAAAACTACGAATGGATCTCACAGAGGTGGGTGGGGGAAGATTAGAAATGGTCTCGACCTTCGCTTTATCAACCTCTATCCACGCACTCGAGATCCGATGACCTAGAACAATGCCCTCGCGAACCATGAAATGACACTTCTCCCAGTTAAGGACTAGGTTGGTATCAACGCAACGGGACATCATCCTCTCAAGATTAGATAAGCAATGATCGAAGGAACTCCCAAATACGGAAAAATCGTCCATGAATACCTCCATGGAGTCCTCGATCATATCATGGAAAATGGCCACCATACACCTCTGGAATGTGGCTGGAGCGTTACACAGTCCGAACGGCATACGTTTGTAGGCAAACGTACCGTAAGGGCGAGTGAAAGTGGTTTTCTCCTGGTCATCGGGAGCTATGGGAATCTGGAAATACCCGGAGAAACCATCCAAGAAGCAGTAGTACTGCTGACCGCTAAACGCTCCAACATTTGATCAATGAAGGGTAAAGGAAAGTGGTCTTTCCTGGTGGCATCATTCAGTCTGCGATAGTCGATGCAGACTCGCCATCCCGTCACAGTCCTCGTGGGAATAAGCTCGTTCCTCTCGTTGGTGACGACAGTCATACCACCCTTTTTAGGAACCACTTGGACTGGACTCACCCAAGCACTATCAGAAATGGGGAAAATTGTAACACCCCGTAACCGCAGCGGAAACGTACACGGGATGCAACAGACACATCTGATATCAACATCATTGTTTATAAAGAAAACACCACTACATTAATTTAAACATATTACATTGTTCTGAGTTTCATAACCATCTAAGCGTTATCACATAAGTGTTACCGATAGTACATTATCATATTTAATGCAAAATATAGATCTCTAGACTTCCACAAAATAGCACACAGCATCGAACACATATCACTCATTCCGATTTGAGTGTACCTAGAAAGCATGTAAAGAAAACGGGTCAACTACGAATAGTTGGTGAGTTTCACTAATTTAAATAAACCATGGCAAATCATTATAAAAATCATAAGTAAGTGATGTAATTATACTGAGTTCACAAGTGAAAACTCTATTAACCCCAAAACATATCGATTAACCTCCGGGAACTCTGTTACCCCAGAATACTTCCAATAACCCCTGGGAACTCTGTTACCCCAGAAACAAATTTAATAACCTCTGGGAACTCTGTTACCCCAGAAACACATTTAATAACCTCTGGGAACTCGGTTACCCCAGAACACTGTTTCGGGCCTTACAATATTAGAAACTTAGTTAATTACCATCTTAATACATTACCGTACGATTTCCGTACAATAAACATTATATAAATACATTCGTTTCCATGCGATTAGCATGTACTTAAACACTTTGATAGAAACATGCTTTCCGCCCCGGGAAAATATTTAAAACAGTTCAGTAAAAAGGGGCTCGTGAAAACTCACCTTCTTGTGAGCAAGATGTACTACGGTGCACAGCTACTGGTACAGATCTGTAATACGATCCCCAAATCGTTACTACACAATTTCTATCAATATAACTTAAATTCGTGTTAACCGGTACGTCCGGGGACATTGTTAACCCAGTACCGTACACGATCCGGGGACCATGTTAACCCCGATACACTACTCAGGACTTAGATTGTGATATCACTTAGAGTTCTTTAGTCAAAACTACCGATAGTTTGTTTTCTCGTTTTGCGTGCCTAGCACGGTTATTCGTCTTTATGTTTTCAAAAAAATGAGTTTGACCACATACGTCCCGAAAATAGTCATTATTGATATTTTCATTAAAGTTGTGAAATTAGAGCTCGGTTAGACACCCCGTTTGGCCGCGGGGCCCGTTTCCGTCTTTAATACACCGGAAACGGTTAAATCGGGTAAAATTACCCAAATCATCCGAATTATTTTCGGATGATTTATTTTTACTTGATTAACTTAGTTTCATGAAAATAGTCCATTTTTACGGTTTTTATGCACCAGTCATCTCGCTTAGGCGAACTTTGCCGGTTTACACGTTTTAAGCTTTAAAAGTTTGTTTTTAAGTTCCATTTAGCACAAATAAATATCCGTTTGGTCTCGGACCTTGAAATTTTGTACAAACCATATTTAGACAGTAAGGAATTTTATAAAATTTTTCCAGAATTAATTTTTATATCTAAAATTTATTTAACCATTTTTAAACATCATTTAAACACCAAATATGTCGAAAATACCAAACGACCTTCGAAAAATCCCAAATTTTTCTCGGATGACCCCTGTTACCCACATAGTTCACTGTAATTTTTCCAGAACCAAAAACTTATTTTTCATGCCATTTTTACCAAAACCGAGCTAGAAATCCCTAGAACTCGTTTTACCGAAAAGCCTATTTAGACTTCTCCAATGAACCTGAAAATTTGTGTGTGACTTTTATATGTTATAAAAAGCTTATCATAAAATTTCCAGAATTTTTCATGATGTTTAGCTATTTTTCACCATTTTTGGCCAAAACCGAGCATTAAATTCACCAAATATTCACCCTTTATCCAAAAATTACCAAACATTCACAGATCTCATATTTTCATGTGTAGATCATCTCTGTGAAATTTCGTGACCCAACTCTAGGTCTATCACAATCTGTCCAAAATAACTAAATCACACGAAAACCGAACTATCTTGTGTTTTCTAGCGTTAGATCGCAAAGATCTTGGTTTCTAGCATTTGCTAGCCACTAGATACAACACTTACAAGCACAACAACACCACACCAAGCAAGTTATACCCACAATCAAGCCATTTCTTTCATGGTTTCGATTAAAACATCAAAACAAAGATTTTGACCGTAAAAATTCGTTTTTGACTCTTTTAACTACTTTCTTGGACCAAGATCCTTTGTATAACTTGTATACATCACTTGATCCTCCAAGAATCGGTTTCATCTCAGGTTTTCACCCATTTTTGATTTGAAACCTCATTTCCTTGTAAATGAATCAAGAAAAGAAGAATAACACGATTATAACTCGGTCTATACCTCGTTTTCTTGCTTAAAAACTTGGATCTTTGGATGGATGATGAAGATTGATGAGAGAAAGTTGGGGTTGTGATGTTAAAAAAAGAAAATGATATGTGTAAATGAGAGGCTATGGACCGATCGGTCCATAGTAAGGTGGGGAGGGGGGGCCACAAGTCCAACCATGGCCACACATTCAGATTACGCAATCTGGATAATGTTGTGGATAATCTGGTTCAGTTCGTTTTTCGGTTAAACGTTTAATTCCGCTCAAAACGAGGCCAAAACGGTCGTTTTTCGGCTTAAAATTAAAATTTATATTAAACTGATTTAAAAACTTTAAAAACTTAAACCATGACGTTTATTGGCTTAACACATCGTATTGTCGGTAATTGTGCGTCTTTTTCGGCTTGACCGATCGTCTCTTGCTTGGTTTGATGTTAAAGGTTTCTTTTAACGTACCGACGTACTAATAAATCGAAATCCTTTTTCTGTGCTATAATTCACTTATCCCGAAGCCTTAATACTTCGTAAACCTTACTAAACATCATATATTTCATCTATGACGTAATCCCCGATTCGTTCGGGTTTCAATAACCGTTCATCAGTTAATCGTAATTCTAATACGACTAACTATTCATTCGAGTATAATTCGTACTGTGAATCTTATATACTCGTATAAACACATTATAATTCATATATTCAGTATTGAATAACACGTAAATAGTATATTCCGGCTAGGGTATACCTGAATTTGCCGGAATCGTTACAAAAATGATCCCCGCATCAAGGAGTTTAATGATCTCCTTCTTTACGACCTCTTGCATTTGCGGATTGAGCCGTCGTTGCGACTGGACGACAGTTTTGAAATTTTCCTCCATGAGGATTTTATGAGTGCAAAACGAAGGGTTGATACCCTTGATGTCGATAATCTTCCATGCAATTGCCTCTTTGTGCTCTCGTAGCACCCTCAACAACTTCTCCTTCTCGACCTCCGTCAAAGCAGATGCAATGATAACTGGAAGCTTCCTCTCTTCATCTAAAAATGTGTACTCAAGATGGGCAGGCAGATCCCTAAGCTCTAAGGAAGAAGGAGGGCTCTCGACCAAAGGTCGGTCCATCGGATCGTCTCGTACGATCTCGGCAGACACGCCAGATTCAGGGTTATGCGTCTCGGTGTCGTCATCTAAGGACTGATTGGTCATGGCAACCATTTCAATCTCCGGAATCTCCCTATCGAGAATCTGGGTGTCGGGGGCAGATCCTCCACAAATTTCGCTGAAAAACTCCCCAACATGCTCCATGATGGTATCAATGAAGTATAAGGAGTCATCAGCAGACTTGGGGTGTTTCAGTGACTGTCGAACGTCAAAGGTGACGTTCTCATCCCCAACTCTCATAATTAACATACCCTCACAGACGTCGATCAACGCCTGTGCAGTGGCAAGGAATGGTCGGCCTAAGATAAGTGGGACACTATCATCATCGTTCATGTCCAGGATGACAAAGTCCACCGAGAAGATGAACTTGTCGACACGAACTAGCATGTTCTCGACCACCCCTCGGGGGTATTTCACAGAACGATCAGTAAGCTGGATACTCATACGGGTAGGCCTCGGCTCGCCTAAACCCAACTTGCGATACACGGAATACGGCATGAGATTAATACTGGCACCAAGATCTGCCAGTGCATGAACAACCGTATTATCACTCAAGATGCAGGGAATCGTGAAACTCCCAGGATCGGACATCTTTTCCGGTAACTTTCTCTGCAAAACTGCAGAGCAACCAGCACTCAGCGGGATGGAAGAGACCTCAGCTAACTTCTCCTTATTAGAAAGAATATCCTTAAGGAACTTTTCATATTTCGGCATTTGAGTTAGTGCCTCAAGGAATGGAATGTTAAGGTGAAGTTGCTTCAGGAGATCAAGAAATTTAGTGTTCTGCTCCTCATCTCTCTCCCTGCGGACTCTCCCGGGAAATGGGAGTCTAGGTTTGTAGACTCTCGGTGATGTGCTGGGTAATGGCTGGTCCTCGGCCTGTGCTGTACTTCCTGGGCTTCGCCTCTGATGCACCTTGGCCGGTGGAGACTCCATCTGAATCTCCTCGTCTACCTGCTCCTCTACATCTACCGCAGGCCCCTGATTCACTGGCTTACTACATGCCCCTGCACCGCTCCTCGTCGTCACCGCCTTCGCGAAGTCCTTCGGATTCTGCTCAGTGTTACTCAGAAGTGTACCTGGCGGCCTCTCATTCAGACGATTCGCTATCTCTCCCATCTGCTTCTCAAGATTTTGAATTGACGCCCCCTGATTTCTCATGAATGACTCGTGTTCCTGAAATTACTCTTGAGTCTCTTTGTGACGGGAATCCTCTCGAGTCATAAGCTGCGACAGCATCTGAGTCTGCTGTGCCATCATCTCCTCCAGCGTGGGCTTCTTCTCCCCACCACTCGCTCCTTCACCGGAATCCTGGAATAAACTCTGACGTGGCAGGAAGCCGGAATGATTTCCGTTCCTCCAGTTAGGATTTTGGTTACCTCTCCAACCTGAATTATAAGAATTAAAAGAATTAGGGTTTCGGTTCGGATTGTTAACATAGTCGATTGCCTCCTCCTGGAAACCTACGGGGCATTGAACGGTATCGTGTCCCCCTCTGCAGATCTCGCATAACTTACTTTTTACCTACAGGTCCTTCACAATCTTCGCTAACGCCTCGACCTGTGCCGCGAGGGCGGTGTTCGTGTCGACTGAATGTATGCCGCGTGATAACGCGTCGACGGTTTTGGTGCTCTTAGAAGGTGGTCGCTGGTATCCACTCATGGCTAAACCATTAAATAAGGCAATGCACTCATCGGTATCCTTTGTCGTCAATAAGTTGCCTCCTGCAGCAGTGTCAAGCATATTCTGAGTCGCGTAAGTCACTCCGTTATAGAACTTTTTAACAACCGCCCAGTCCTGCAAGCCGTGGTTCAGACATAAAGCAAGTAGGTATTTGAATCTCTCCCACGCCTCGTAGAAACTCTCAGTGTCCTCCATCTGGAAAGAATGAATCTGGTTACGCAAACGAGCGTCCTTAGCCGGAGGATCGTATTTTTTAAGAAATTGGGTCTGCATGGCAGCCCAAGTAGGAATGGATCCCTGTGGGAGGGACTCAAGCCACAGACTCGCATGATCAACGAGTGAGAACGGAAAGATTCGGAGTTTTATGGCGTCTTCGGATACGCCGGCAAGATGAAACGTGTCGCAGATACGTGCAATACGAGTGAGATGAGAATGCGGGTTCTCGTGGAGCAACCCGTGAAATTGAGCAGAATGAGCAATCGTGTTCAGAACATTAGATGGAATCTGCCAAGTCGTTTGAACTCCTACGTGCAATACGAACTTCATATCTACCAGTTCATCATCCTCTTCTGGCGCCAGTGGGACGTTCACTTTTCCACACCACGCGATGTCCACCCGTGCGGGTGATGAGGAAGAAGAAGAAGATACGCATCGCCTCTTCAAGAAGCCCCGACTTGGCGGGTTTGTAAAGATAAGCAGTCTGTTTAAATCCTCAGGTATAATATTTCATGCTGCTTACATATTTTTTATAAGCCTTCTAACCTTACAGGAGTTTCGAAGATCTCTTCATCGATGGATACTCCTACGGTTTCCGTTGCCGCCTCCTCTTTGGCGGCTGTCTTTGCCAGTTTGCCGATGATGAAAAGTGTGGGCCGCTTGTCTAAGGCGACGCCCACTGTAAATATGATGACTTTGCCGAGGAGATAACGGGTGTGGTTGGCCCGTCTGAGGCCGAAACCATTGTGGCGACGGTGCCTGTGTCCGCGGAATATGTTGTTCCGTCTGACCCCCAGTCAACTGCGTCGGTTGGACCGATGAAGGCAGTTGTAGACGAATTGCCCAAGGTCACTAGCAGTGATTCAGTGGGTGTTTCGTTTTCCGATTTCATGAAGTCTAAGCGTTCCTCGTCGGAAAAGACTTTCGTTCTTAATGGCGATGAGATTGTGCAACCGCCTCCTTTTAGCGTCGAGGCAGTGGTCCATGGTAAATTTTTTAATTTTTCTGGTAACAGTGGTGGTGGGCCTAGTAGCGGGGTATTGAGTGTAGATACGGATCCCCGTGATTCCGTGGAGGCGAACCAAATCTTTCAGCCTCGGTAAAAAGTTACTCGCGGGGCCAATTTTGAGGATCCTGCTACTTGTATAGAGTATTTGGAACACATTGTTCCCCTTAGTGACCGCATTGCTCGCACATTTCAGCCTCGGAATAGCTTGTCTTCCGAAACCGTTTTTCACCATGTCCAATCTCTCTCCAGTTTGGCTGAGTTAGTGCTTGAAAATCGCGCCCTTCATGAAGATAAGATTGAGATAACTTTTACCATCAGGGAGATGGAGCAGTTGGTGAAGAATACTGAAGTTGTCGCTTGAAAGGCGGGCAAAGAAGCAGCAGAGCACTGCCAGGCTCTGAGTGTTGCTGAGGAGAAGTTGGCGAAGGTTGAGGCAGATTTGGAGGAATCTGTCCGTGAGCGCGCCATGCGCTATAAAGAGTTTCAGGCTGCCTGCAAGAAATCTAAAGCTGATCTTGTTGATGCACATAGTCGTGCTCTTTCTGCCAAGGAGGCTTCTACCAAACTCGAGGATGAAAACGCTGCTTTGCGTAAGCGTATTAAAGAGTTGGAGGCGGAAGCTGAATTGAGGAAAGCGGATGCAAGCAAACTGGCTGATACGCTGGTCTCTTATGAGAAGACTATCGAGTCTTTGACTACCGATCATGCCACTACTGCCGCTGACCGCGACTAGCTGCTAAAGCACGCCATCTGCAAGGTGATTATGCGTTTTTTTTTCTTTTGTTTTTTTTTGAACGCCACTGCATTGTAGGTTGCTGAACGCATCATTACCGATGATGATTTGACGAAGTGCGTTGGGGCTCTTGTTACTGCTGCTCAGCAACTTGGGCATAAGACAGGCTTTCAGGAAGTTGTGACACATTTGCGTGACTATCTTCTTCCTTAAGCTTATGTTCTCCAAGGCATTGAAGTGGAAGCGAAGTATAAGGGCGCTGAGGCGGAGTATGATGCGCTTACGTTTCCCATCCTTTCTGTCGTCGCCTAGTACGCCAAAGAAGAAAATGGCGTGCAATTGCCGAGGAAACTGTTGGAGCCTGAGCAAGGTGGTTCATCTTCCAGACCTGGTGATGGAGGTGAAGATGCTTCTGTGATGCTTGATCAGGCGGGAAAGAGTATAAATGATGTTGATTAGATTTTTCCCCGCTTATATGTATAGCTCGGATCGTAATTTCCTTTGCGGGTGTTGGTACCCGCTTGTAAATATTTGTAAATATATGGAATGAAAATTTTTTTCATTTTGTGAAATGTGGAGTATCGTTTCCATTCAATTTCATTGACCCCTGGCCTGTTTTTACAATTTTGAAATCGATTTACATGTAATACCTTCGCAGCTGCGCCGCGTTAGATGTTCGTGGAACCGGTGAGCCATCGAGTTGCATCAGCGCATAAGCGCCCTTTCCCAAAACTTCTTTAATCTGATAAGGGCCTTCCCATCTTGGTGCTAGTATCCCTTGCGCTTGCGCTTTTGGCCTCGTTGTTGTGGAGGACTTAATATCCAGCATTGAACTCATAAATTTTAATTTTGCATCATAATATTTTTGTAGTTGGCCCTTGTAGTTTTGTTCGCACATTGCGGCCAACTCTTTGCATTCTTCTAGAAGCATTAAGTCTAAGCGCCTTTCGGTTTCATTATCATTTGGCAGTGTAACCCCGGCGACGGCACACCAACCTCTGCTGGAATCATTGCTTTAGTGTCGTAAGTTAGGCTGAATGGCGTTCTACGTTGCTTGTATTTCTTTGGGTTCGTATAGCCCAAAGGACATGAGCCAGTTGATAAACCCGACCTTATCTATAATTCACCAGCCATCTTTTGTTACCGCAAACAATGGTTCGGTTGGCGCGTTCTACTTCTCCGTTCCCTTGTGGATGAGCAACAGAAGTGAATGGGTAATATTTAATTCCTTCAACCATTCTTTAACGCGACGGTCTGCGAATTGTATTCCATTATCGCTGACCAGATTCATGGGAAGCCCGAACGGCATATGATAAACTCCCAGACGAATATTTTGATATTGGCCGCATTTATCCTCGCCACTAGTTTTGCTTCAATACATCTGGTGAAATAATCAATTGCAACAATTAGGAACTTCACCCATCCTGGCGCTTCAGGGAATGGCCCTGTTATATCAATCGCCCATTTCTGAAACGGCCAAGAAGCTGTCACCGGGATCATTGCATTATTTGGGCGCAAGGTGTTTGGCGCATGGCGCTGGCATGCACTGCATCGTGTTATTCTTTTTCTGCGTCGACATGCATGCCCGACCAATAATACCCAGTGTTCATGATCTTGGCCACCACCATTCTTGGACCCGCATGTACACCGCAGATCCCTTCATGAATTTCTCTTAACAGGTAGTTTGCATCTTGTGGATCTACACATCGGAGGAGTGGTCCTAAGTATGATCGCCTATATATGATGCCATCTAGAATTGTATAATTCAGTGCCTTGTGGCGAATCTTTCGGGCCTCTGCTTTCTTGTCCGGCAAGGTACCCATCGACAGTTGGCGATTGGGGTCATCCAATTTTATTCTATTGTTGAAGATATGCAAACTTCTCTGACCATTGTCGATGGTGTTGCCAGTACCTCTATGCGGACATCCTTGGCGAGATGTTCAAAGCCAACGGATGCTAACTTGCTAAGAGCATCAGCCTGTTTGTTTTCGCTTCGCTTGATATGTTTGACTTTGCATGTGATGATGGCTCCCATTAGCGCTTTGCCTGCGCTAAGTATGATGCCATTTTGTCTTCTTTTGCATCATACGACCCTTCAATTTGATTTGCGACTAGCATTGAGTCGATGTGCGCTTCCAAATGTTGAGCTCCCAACTTTTCGGCGATCCTTAGACGTGCCAGCAACGCTTCATACTCCGCCTCATTGTTCGTACTCTTGAATTCAAGGCGTATCATGTATGTGAAGTGTTGCCCATATGGGTTGGTTATTCTTAATCAAGCTCCCGCACCTTCATCATTAGATGCCCCGTCTTTGAACAGTTTCCAAACTTGTTCTTTTTGTTTGATCTGTAGGGGGTTCTATTTCTTGTCGGCACTCTTCCTCCTTCTCATGAGGTACTTCTGCTATGAAATATGCCAGAACCTGGCCTTTGATTGCTGGCCGAGGTTTATACTCAATGGTGTGTTCTCCCAACTCTATCGCCCACTTCGCCAGTCTTCCAGACAATTCTGGTTTGCTTAATACATTTTTGCAGGCGATAGTTGGTGAGGACATGTATCGGGTGACCTTGGAAGTATCTTCTGAGACAGCGCACCATTTGCACTAGTGACAATACCAATTTTTCTAAGGTGGAGTACCTTGTTTTTGCATCCGTAGGGTGCGACTTACATAGTAAATAGGTGTTTGAACACCATTTCTTTCCACCATTAGGACTTCCCTGATTTCCCTTTCAGAAACCGCTAAGTATATGATTACAGGTTCTCCAGCCCTTGACGCTGTTAGTGTTGGTAATTCCACCAGGCACGAATTGATTTCTTGGAATGCCTTTTCTTCCTCATTCGTTCACCGAAATTGGGATTTTTTGAGACAGTTTCTTAAAGTTGAGACGAATGGGAAGGACCTTTCCGTGTGACTTGACAAGAACCTGTTGAGCGCGACCAAACGACCATTAAGCGTTTGAACTTGCTTGACAGATTTTGGTGAGGGCATCGCCAAGACTGCTTCCAGCTTCTCAGGATTGGCTTTGAAGCCACTGTTGGTTACGATTACCCCCAAGAATCCGATGGTCTCCTGCCGCCATGTGAATCTGATGGTACCCTTTGTACGCATCCAGGTAACATTTAAACTGGAAAGGGACAAGCGCGTCTACCTTTTGGTCAATTTCTGTTAGAGGGTAGCAATCTTTTGGGCATGATTTATTGAGATCTTTGAAGTCGATACACATACGCCGTTGCTCGTTTGCTTTTGGTACCATCACTGGGTTGGCTACCCATGCTTGATACTTAATCTCGTGGATTATCACTGCTTCTACAAACTGTTGGACCTGCTCATCACAAGCCTTTGCTTGGTCTTGTCCCATCTTTCTTCGTTTCTACACAACTAGCTCAAAAGCAGAATTAACTTTCAGCTTATGATCTGCCTTGCGTCCTGGGACGCCTGTCAAATCTGTTGGTGTCCATGCGAACACGTCTACACTCTTGGTTAGTAACCTTTTTAGCGATGTTCGTGCTTCTTTAGAAATAGTGGGGCCTATGGTTATACTCTACTCTGGAAATTTTCTATTAAGCACCCACTTCTTCGCTCTCTTTCTTTGTTGGTTTTTAGCACTTTTTGTGGTGGTTTTTTTACTTCCGCCACGTGGAATTCTTTGTTAGCATGGATCATTGCTACCCCCGTTGGACTTGGTACTCCCAATATACCGTGCGCTGTAGAAGGGTTAGCGTTTAAGTCTCAAATCGGTTCCCTTCCTAAGAATACATCATAGTGGGGGTGTGGCATCTCCATGACTAAGAAATCCACATCTTCCGTCCTTGAGTGTGTCCCATCACTGAGCACGGCTGGAAATGTCAACTGTCCCAGCGGGTATTCAATACTTTGATTGAAGCCTGCTATTGGGCATTGACAGGTGTCAGCCTCTGTTTGTCTTTTTCTTCAAATAAATCGAAGCATTGGCAATACATGATGTCAGACGTCGCCCCCGATTCAATGAAGAAACGCGGTGTTATGTAATGCCCGAATACTGCCGTAATTCTAACGGCACTTTCTTGTTTGCTCCTCCCTTTACCTTTGGGAAGATCACCTGTTCTTCTTTCCAGGCGTCATGTTCCGCCTGTCTACGCTTTTTGGACTTTACCCCGCTAGAGATCATGTTGGAGTGAAGGCCTTTGATTTTCTTTTCTGGCCTTCTGCCGTCTCGAGGAGTCGGACGTCTCTATTTCCCTTTGATGCTCTTGACCAGGTGGTCTAACTTTCCGCTTTTGACATACTCTTCTATGGCATCTTTCAGGTTCGAACACTGATTTGTTGTGTGACCATGTTGCTTGTGATAGTCACAGTAACTTTTTATATCCGTGTTTGGACCTTGCTTGATAGGAGCCGGCTTCTTGAGTTGGATACCCTCCGTATTCATGATTTGGGTTGAACTTTTGGTCAACGGGGTCCATCTGTTGGACGCATGCGTCTGGCCTTTCTGCCTGTTCTTGAAGGGCTCGTACGTTGTGGCCTCTTTTTGCTGGCTCTCATTGTTTAGTCTTGACCATACGGAAGATATCATTTTCTCTTGGCAGGCTCTGTTGATATCATTCCTTGCATCACTTCTCATCAGTTCTTTGCCCAAACTCTTATCTGTTCGCGCATACCTCTTGGTTGTGGTCATGACATCGTCCCAACGGTGTGGCATACCATCTCTTACTGTAAGGTTTCGAATTAAATCGTCACATCTTACGCTTTGACGGAAGGCTGCGTGCAAAAGTTCTTCGCTTACACCGCAAATGTTCAAACCCTCCTGGTTGAACCTGGTGATAAAATCTTCCAACGTTTCAATATCCCTTCTAGTTACATTCAGAATGTCTGCTGGGTCACTGATGTGACGCTGTTTTTGGCTAAATTGTTGGATGAACTTGTTAGATAAGTCCTCCTAGCTTGTAATTTGACCTTCTGGCAACCTTTAGAACCAAGCCCTTGACGCTTCGACTAATATTAGTGTAAATATATGGCACCATAACGGCATGGTCCACCCTGACACTAACCCGGCGGGGATGTAATTCTGCAGATGGTCATCCGGATCTGACAGACCATCATACTGGCCTACTATCGGCGGAATCTTTGGGTTTTCCGGCAGTTCTGCTTCGGCGATCCTCTTTACGATATTTGACTTTTCTGCTGAGGTTGTTACCGATACGGCTTGGAAAAGTCTTCATTTGCGTCTGGTGGTATTTTATTGACTTCTTGGCGGCGGCGTCTAGGCCCCTCCCACTAGCTTCGTAGTCAGGGTCCTCTAGCCGCGAATCTTCTTCTAGACGCGATCGATGTGATCTTTCCGCCTTGTTGTTCTTCCGAACGATTGGCGTTTTGCCAATTGATGTTTATGTATGAACCGGATTTGACTCTTCTTCGTACTCTTCTTCTACTTCGCCATTGCTGCTGGCTTCAGCATCGAACAATGTTCTTGGCTGAACAACTGCCGCCAGTTTCTCTTGGACCATGTCCATGAGTTTTTTCTGTTCAGCTTCTAACCAGGCCATTATTTGTGGTGGCATGGTTACTTGTGAACGTGGTTTTGTTTTTACCTTGTCTGTGACGGTAGCGCGAAGGGTGGATGCATCAGCGATGCCTGCGCCACTACCGACTACATCAAGGACTTCTATGTTTCCTTCTAGGTTGGCCTTTGACTGTTGGCCAACCTCCTTTGGTGGGGTTATATCACTCATCTGAATCAAGAATGGAGTGAGCTTTAAGTAACTGTTCTAGTAATATGCACGGATGGCGCCAATGAAGAAACAAAAATCCTCCCCTCAAGGTCTAACAAGTTAGCCCGAGGGTTGGAGATAAGTATTCCCCACGACGGGTTATAAAACCTTCTTGACGCAGACGGGTATTCCTTGCAAAACAGAAAACCGTGAGCTCATTACGAGGAATGGGGGGTGGATTCTCTCGTAACCACCATCCAGCGTGATAATCAGTACTTGATCGTACAAATAGAATGTATTGAGAGAGTTGTAATACTTGATAATGAATTTCTTTACTGTTTGGAGTTACATTGGTATTTATAGCCGGAGGAGAGAGAGTATGGTCAACTACCTTGTCAGGCTTTCGACCAATTATATTCTCCACCCGTGCGGTCGTGGAGGTTGGTGGAAGTTGGTTGACATCATGGCTTTTTGACATAGACGTGCTGTACTATTTCGTACCGCCCTTTATGTGTTGTCCAATCCCCATAGGTTGGGTGGTGTTCCCTATGTTAATTCTTCCTTTTTGTCCCATGCTGGTATAAATCTTTGCGCTACAATTCCCTAGGTATCATGGAATGTTTATTATATTAGGCTATGACCTTGGCGCCATGTAGCATAATCCGCGTACTGTTTGTCCGCTTCCTCGTTGTTATGTTTTAGGCATCATGTGTGCCGCCAAGCGCATGATTTTATCTCCTCATGGGGTGTTGTATTTATTATGTTGTGGGTTTGGTAACCTACATCTACAAATACAAACCACCTCATAAACCTTGTGTCTAACTACAAATTAAAAATCCAAAATCGTCAAACACATTGAAACAATTGATTTACAAACAACCATGTTGACTGTTAATTAAAGCTTCCCGAAATAAACAAAAATACAACTGAACCCAAACCACTACAAATAAAGACATAAAGTATGTTGTAACTACAAAGCATATTAACGAAACAACAACAGCAAATTTGAAATGGTTTTAACTATCAATTGAAACCCAAATATTAGAATACACTTACTTTCGACTTCACTAGTTTCAACAAAAAAACGAATCGATTAACACCATTGGTTCACCATTTCGGTTGTTTGGGTTCAACCCTGTCAAAACGAGCAACTGTTAGGCACTTCCAAACCTTTGAACTTTGAAAAATCAAAGAAAGATGGTGGGGTGAAGATGAATCGGACGAGGCAACCAGAATGAAATATAGAGAGAGAGAGAGAGCGAGGAATAGATCTGGCTACTGAAATCGAAGAGAGTAGATTTGAGGAGAGAAGAAAGACGTGTGTGTATTTCAAAAGGATATTTTGAATTATAAACAATCCATAAGGGAAGCGGGATATTTTCAGTTTTGAGGCATATGCATTACAAGGGTGTACATTGTGTAATAAGAGTAGTAAAACTCTTATTTTTAAGAGTTTTTGGTTAAATTACCATACCGTTCTTCCTATATGTATATTAATATAGTATAGATTTGTATATGTATATATGTATTTATGTTTGAAAGTATGCTGAACTTATGCGTCCAATACTGAATCTATCCGGATACGCGTTTCTTTTGGTTGTATGTTTTGGTCTACACGCGTATGTACGTATTCAAGTGTATATGTTTCTATGTACGGGTATATGTATGTGCATGCGCATGTGTATGTATACACGTATGTGTTTACGTACATATATAAGTATGTGTGTACATACGAATGTGTCTATGCATGTAGGTATATATGTATGTACATAAGAATATTTGTACGCATGTGTACGGGGGTACGTACGTATATGCGTATGCATGTACGAACGTACGGACGTATGTAATCATGTTTGTACGTAGATATATATTTATGCATGTACGACATACGTACGTATATGTGTATGCATGCAGAGTCGTATGTTTGTTTGTGTGCACGTATGGACGTACGAACTTACGTACGAGCATACGCATGTATGCACGTATTTATGTACGTATGTCCACATGTATGCATGTAATTATGTACGTATGTATGTATGTACGTAACGTTTTTATGTATGTATGTATTTACTTAAGTATGTATTTATGTATGTACGTATGCATGTATGTACGTACGTATGTTTGTGCGTATGTAGGTACGATCTGATGTGCATGTATGCACGTACTTACGTATTATACATATTGTACGTACATACGTATGTACCCAATTAACATACTAACGAGACTACTTTACCATCAGATTTACGTATGTAGTTCACAATTTATGTTTACGTATCTAAGTTCATAACGCAACTTTTTAGGTACCTTCATGCATGCATTTATCGAACGTATCAATGTGCACACGCCTATTTACATAAGCATATGTGGCCAACTATTAGACTAGTTTTCCCACGTTTTGTAGCGTTATACGTAACCTTGACCACTTAATATTTACGGTTGCGAATGTTGAGTTTTATATTATCGTGCTAACTTGTCGTGTATTCTGACTGAAGCTTCTTACAACGGTGTAACATATACATTGAGTACGTTTGTTTTGAAATAACTATTATTAAATAGCAAAATTATTAATAATCTAATGAAATTGGCAAGTTTAAAAATTATGAGCTCAATATAATGAAACTGGGTCAAGGATCATTTATTTAATTCCCATGTTTTCCAATTTTAAATTGTGGAGCATACAGAGGAACCAACTCCATGATTGCTATCATACAATAAACCCCCTCTTTTTAATATGATAAGGCACATCAACACACACATCCATTATTAGTAACGTTAACTTATAACGACGCACATACAAAACTTTACATATGTAACCCATCAAAACGTATTTATAATAAGTTCGCTCCATAACCAACTCAAGAACCTTCACATTAATATTGTCAAACGCAACCAACCACATCATTAGATTATAAAAAGCCAACATACATTAGATCATAATATCACAACGTTTCTACCAAAACAAAATAAAGTTTAGATAATACCAAAACATAAAGACATTTACTAAAATATAAGACATAAAGGACAAAAGTCATCCTCCGTTCATCACTTCTTCCTGGATTTTATTTTTAAGGGTGTTTATGCCCGCAATCAGAATTTTTTTTGTTGTGTACTTGGTCCATAAGCTGAGTAACACCTTCTTCTGCTTAACCGTCTCATCACCGAGGCCACATCCACATTTGATTCCCCCATTCAATGTCTCCATATGCCTCATAGTAAACAACCCAGACTTTTCATAACCTTTTGTGGTACATTTTAGTTGCAGCCACTTTGGTTCCACCACCTCCATTGCAATCACGTTTGGATGATTAACCAACCGTAGATAACTAACAAAAATCTCCTTCTGCATCCATCAATTGTCATTTACATTAGAAATTCTGAACTTTAACATCCTAACTCAACCCGCTACACTAGTGGAAAGATACCAATTTCAATACATTAACATCCTAATTTCAAAAGATTACATTAGAATGTACTTACCAGTTTGGCGACTGTACTCGTGTAAATACCATCATATTCATCATCCGTCTTCTTCCCGGTTCTCGACCTACGCTTCTTTTTTGATTTATCAAGACTGTCTAAAACATTAATTGACAGATTCCTCACATCAAAGCACACCAAATAGTAGTGATCACTAAACAGAATCGGCACGAAAAACATGTCATATTGTGTTAACTTGATGTTATTCGCATCCTTTCACTGCGCGGCTAATATTCTGCTTCAACATGCTCACACCGGCGGTGAACGTGAAATCTTTCAAAGGTATCTGATTTTCATTATGCATTTAAAAAATATAATGCCAACAAACAAATCACAAAAAAAAAGAACAATTTAATGCAAACATAATGGATAGACTGTTAACACATACATCTTGTGAACCTTAGAACCACCCAAGATGTTGATACACATTGTTTTCCTACCCATGCCTACTAACCTACACAACATCCTAAACCAACTCACACATCAACAATATTCTTCTTTTTGTACTATGCCTATACATGTTCTGCATCAGCGACCTCGGGTCTAACCGTACACAAATCTAATAGTCTTTAACAAACATCAGTCACTACCACATTAGTTTAAACATATACAGTTCTATTTGCATACTTGTTTCATATTTTAATCCCTACACAACTACTACCACTCCTCTTACTTGCATTCGAATAAATACTCCAAAAATACTTATAAGATTAGTGAGTCCAAGATACAACCGATATGGTGACCGACCACTCTTTTTTTCCTCCGCATTATTTAACCACAGACAATAATTTATATGACGTTGCTTCTAATTACCATGCCGGGCTGTAGGCTCTCAAAATCACCTCGCATACCAGCCGCATCCTCGTTTGACATAAAAGTAGTTTCCTTGCAATGATATCAAATTAACAATTGTTAAGTAATTACATATTTTCAATATAACTTAATAAGAACTAAAAACCATACTTACATTGAAGGTACCTCAGTTCTATGTATATACATCCAAACGTCTGTTTCTGCTTACTCTTCTTTCTTCTTAAGGTCCACTAGCCAGTACGTATATAGGGATGTAAAACAGTAGCTTACACGTGCTTTTCTTTTATCCCTTTGCATAACTCTATCTTTTCTGCTCACTATCATTCCCAACATATTAAGCGGTATGTCATCTATATCACTATCCCTCCTTTTGTTCACTTCAATCAGTGGTGTCTTAGTGGTTTCTTGAACTGGACACCACCAACTCTTGTATCAACAGGCCCGTTTTTCGTTGTAAGTGTCTTCAAAACATATCCTTCTAGGTCTTGTGTCAATCCTAAACTAAACGATGGCTCAACACAAACTTTTTTCCCTTCCCGTCCGACTTCTACGAACGCACTTCCCCTTTCAATTCGAATCCCAAAAAACTTTTCTACACTATCGCATAATTGTTTCATAACTTCCTGATCATTCGAAAACTGTGAGCAATCACCTTATGGTTCATCTACATCACCATCTTGGTTGCCTTTTATATCGTTGATTGCTTTCAAAATAGGGACATCAAACCTTAGTTGCTTACACTGAACATGGTCTCCTTTACGCCTCTCTCCAACATCAATTACTGACCTACCCTTATTATTCTGCAGATTTTCTACATCCTTATCCTTCTCTACACTACCCCTCCGTTATTCAACCTCTTTACTCCATACCACCACCAAATCTTTTCCTCATGCTAAACTAACAACTGATTCACCTTCACAATGTGTTTGAATAAGTCTATTGAACTTGTCAGCAACTTCTTTTATCCCACCATCACCGGGATAGTTAATGATTCCTTAATTAACTTTTCAAATGCTTCCTTGTACTAGTAAATCAACATCAGCAACTCCTCCAAACGTTTCAACTTTTCCTACATCAACAAATAAATGTACGTCACACATTATCTTCATATTCACACGCTACACAAACATCATACATAATCGTATAACACGCGTATGAATTTCTTACCATTAAATCTCCTCGTACACCTGATTGTTTATTACTCTAGTTAACTCCTTTTTTAGCACTAACTTCGGGTCCTTCCCCATCAACATCCATGATAACAACGCGCCCAAACCCACCACCGACAATTTCGATATGCTACCTTTCCTTCAAATTGTCATACGTCCATAACGCAAACCCATTTCTTGATAGTGTGCATGGTATGTTGTCGCTTGCAACATAGTACAACTGCCACCATAAAACAATCACCAAATTCAATGATCACCTAATTATTTAACCTCATACCAATTCATTATAGCCAATTTCTTGGTACATATTTGCATGACAGTTTATCTAATAGACCAAACAACATGTTTCCTTGTATGTTCTTTATGATTACCGGTTTAACTTTCTACACTAAATTATTTTAAAAAAAACACTCTCATTCAAATCAACTACACAATATCATACCCTATTTTACAAAAAAAATTACTTCAGAACGTATATAAGTTACAACGAGTACTGTTAGTGGCCCCAAGAAGTTATTCTTTCATTCTCCCGCTTCCATTTGTCCGTACAATCTCCTAAACTACGGTACACAACCTCACACCAATCTATCTTGTTGAATTCAATACCCTCATTAAAAAATGCAAGACACGACTTCAGACATCTCCCGTTTCCAGAGCATTAGACCATCGTGGTTAGGAACAACATCGCAAAATCAACCTTAAACATCCAATCAGCTGATCATATGTTTGTAGTCTTCTAGTTATATCCAGGGGGCTTAACTCACCTTTTCCATGAATAGCTTTCCATGTTTTACTTACGGTTAGATCCGATTTTGCATCATCACACTTCTCAATGACAACTCCTACGTATTGTAATCCCGTCAACCGATGTATGGCGTCCTTAATTACCCTCACTCCACCTTCCTTCAATTTTAGAGTCATTGTCGTAGTATCAAGATTATCAACAACATAATAACCTAAGTGACAAGGGATTTCATCAACTACCAACGATAGCAACTTACCAAACCCCATCTATGTTAGGCACACCTTCTGCGCATCAGTCATATTTTTTATTGCATTACACAATGAATGCCGCGATGACCTTGTCCTTAGACTTGGAAGATCGTACACATCGTAGTTAGGCTTTCTCTTGAGCTTCTCTTTTTTATGTCTTACTATTACCGCATCACCCACCATTACCTCAGGCTGCTCATTAACAAAGTCATAAACAACGTCCATTAATTTTGATGATGATTCAACACCTACATTGACCCCCCTTCACCATCTTGTAAATCCCCAACATTTAGAATCAACGTTCATCAACAACAATACATAGGTTTATTGTAACTAATTACCTCTATAACAAACTAAAAGGAAACCTAATTACCTCTGTGTTTCTTCTTAACCAGTGACATTAGGCATTTCTTCATAGTTTCTGTAACACACCTGCTATGAACACCTGCTACATACACCGCTACCATTAGAGAAGTTCAAAACAATAAACATTATGTAACAAAAACACAAACACCATTACTTGTATGGGTACTTTCTTCTTCAGCATCCACATCAACTGGATTCGATATATCATTTAACAAACCTAGAAAAACTAGTTTTCTTCGCGATCCTTTCATTTTTCCTCCCTATTCAACACAATCATCAACCAATTAACAGTATGTCACAACACTTAACATTCAAATACAACACAATATTTTTAGCAAATGAATAAACCTTACCCCTGCACATTATCAACTTATGCATCTTTGATTTTCACCTACAATTTCAATTGAAATGAAAGTGTTAATGCTTCTGGTAACAACCAATAACAGCATAATGTAATGGAATGTATCACCTCACTCAGAATGCATACCATGTGTACGCCGTTAAAGTTATACAACATTCTCAAAACTTTTAATACTACTAACTATAAAACTAAATAAAACAACAAACATAGTATACTACGCGGCCTGAGTCTTTAAACTCATACAACATTCCCACATCTTTTAATACTAATAACTATAAAACTAACTAAAACAACAAACGTAATACACAACACAGCCAGAAATTTAATTCTATACCCAAAATGAACCCGACAATGTACTACTCATATAAAAATCATACACATAACATACAATTCTATAAAAATAAATCTACATCCACTAACACCAATTAATAACCCTCAGATATTAACATTTGCACAATCAAAACATGAGTTTGCAACCTTCGTCTGCCCATGTGTTAATAACAACTATATCATCCAACATTGTACATACATTACAAGGAAAAATAATCAAAGATTCACATTTTCAACACAAAACCACTACATCATCCATTTACAACCCAACAAAATACCTATCTTCAATCTTCTTAAAACAAGAACGACACAACAATTCATCAGTGTTTTTCCCAACAATATTTTTAAAATTAACTGTTTCTATAATCGACACAACCTAACTCATCGACGCCTGCTATGTATGTAAGTTACATGTCTAAAACATCAGTTACTTCTACTACTATGCACTATTCACCTTACGAGTGCCTTTCAATCACAACACACAACACAATTTACCCTTTGTTTTTGCTGCTTGCTTCCACTTACTGTCGCTCCACAGAAAACCCCCAATTAGCCCTAAAAAAGCAATTTGTGGAACTCACAGATGTACGAATGCCTTTTAGAGTAACACAAAGTCAGTCAAATGTCTTACACCTTCTCAATTATGTATCTCCTATTCTAGTGGGATTTCGCGGGACGAGGATCCGGGATACGTTTTGGAGTGAAAGTAGAAGTTTTTATGACATAACATATTTTAAGCTACACAAAAAAGTCATTCATGCCCTTTTCTTCCAGATGCTTTGTTTTAAAGGTTCACAATATTTACAAAACTGCCATCGTGTACAAACAACCATTGATTTTGATAACTAACGGTTGATATTGACTTCTCGCACTTTTCTCTATAATTTCACTTCTCACATGAACCGTCCCCTATATATATATATATATAGGGGTGGGATCTAGAGAGAACTTCTCTTAAAGAGAGAACTAGAGAACTAGTAAAGAATTATTTTTAACTATTTAAAAACAAATTATTTTGTGATTTTTTTTTCTTTCCTCCTTCTAATAAGATGGTATTGATACTAAAAAAAATAAAAAAAAAATAACCTTGTCGGTGTAATACTGTAGTGCATATGTGCACTAATGCCTATTGCATATATACAATAGTGTTTTATTGCATATAATACAACACAATTGCATTATCCTATACACACTATTGAATATATGCAAATACGAAACTAATAATTGTATGCAAAACACATTATCGCATATATGTAATACAACAGTAATGCGCATATACACTATATCAATTTTTTTTATTTTTGTATATAATATAACACTATTGCAAATAAACAATACAAACAACTATATATATGCTATTCAACACTATTTCAAATATCAAAATGCACACTATTGCACATATGCATTATAAAAAAAAGTCGGTGTATATGCATTACTCGTTAATTTTTTTTATTATTTTTTTATTTTTATATTTTTTTGTAGTGAAGAATAACAACATATAAGAATGATGAAAGAAAGAAAAATTAAAAAATATTTTTTTAATTAAATTAAAAATACTTAATTATTAGTTTTCTAGTTCTCTTCATAAAATAAAGTTTTCTCATGATCCTCTCAAAATATATATATAAATATATATATATATATATATACTATTCTTTTTATATTAATGAAGATTTAAATTATGTTCTATTGCTTGTGAATTGTGATATGTTAAGGTTATATAAATAAGATTAGTTTTAAACTCAAAAAAAAATTGAATAAATATTGTAAGACATTAACAACAATAATAAAAGTATAATCATAAGTAAAACAACAAATAAAAATAAAATATAAGCATTGGAAATACTAAAGATGAATTTTAAAAGTTGTATGATGGAAAGACATTTACAGTTTCATATCGATAATAAGCATATATTTGATTTTAAAAGATTTTATCGTTAACATTATGTGTAACATATAAAAAAAATATGATAATCATTAATAAAGTGTTATAGTACACAACACACTTAAGAAACAATAAAAAAAACATAATTAATATCAAACCATAAGAAAGTAGACTGAATTACTTTTGGCTAAGAAAACTGAACCTTTTGACTTTTCTAAATTATACCAGAGACACCCACTATCACATAACCACACTTTTCCAAATATTTATCTATTATTCTGTACGCACTATGCCCTTTCCAAAGACTTAAAACAATTTTATGAATTTGCTAAATTGATCTTGTATCATAATTAGCTTTGATCTCCACATTAACAACTTTAACTTAATGTAAGTTGTCAAAACATATGATATTAGATACACTACCTAGAGACTTGGATCACCGCTATTCTCACCTCTATTCTGTATTTAACATATCCTTTCCTGAAAAGAATATTAATGATTAGTTTGCATAACCTAAAGAAGAAAAAATGTATCAGTAACTTACAAAATACCGAACTAACACCTTACACATTAACCACGAATATCGCAACACTTAGCCAAAAAATATTTGTAGCACGTTAACCTGAACAATGCAGCATTTTAACCCCAAAATGGGCAGCACTTTGACCCAATCTGTGCAAAAATATAACCTTGAATAGTGCATAATTTACACATAAAACTGCAGATTTTAAGCCAAAAACAATTAAAAAAAAAATTGTTCCACAAAACTGTAGAATTTTGACCTGATAAAGTGCAGAATTTTTGGAAATATAATACTACAGAATTTTAACCCAGTAAGCTGCAAAATTTTGACCATAACATTGCATAATTCATATATATAAATCTGATGTTTTATCAGCCCATAAGAATCAAAACTTTGTTTTTAGTCGGATTGGGTTTGCTATCCAAAAGGGGTTGCGACGCAGCTTGTTGCCCGCTTACCTGCCACTTCATTGTAAAAAAAAAAATTACAAAATTGTTATATGTTTTATGAAAAGCTAAAATTTTGTTATTTATTAGAATTTTTAAACGACGTAAGTTAGATATTATGGAATATTTGACCATCTTTTACACAAATAAAACATTGCGTTACATTTGCTAAACTAAAATTTAAAACTCTAAACTAAAGACATAAATTTGATTCAAAGATAAATTCAATAACGTAAATCAAGAACCATATTAAAACATGTTGACTTAGTTTTAACCGTGAATATGGAAAATATACTTTCATTAACTATGATTATCGGAAATATAATTTTGTATATGTCAATTATTGTGATTATAACATCGAATCATTTAGGAG
Organism: Bidens hawaiensis; assembly: GCF_021521415.1. Classification (NCBI taxonomy): domain Eukaryota; kingdom Viridiplantae; phylum Streptophyta; class Magnoliopsida; order Asterales; family Asteraceae; genus Bidens; species Bidens hawaiensis. The sequence goes on along the minus strand of NW_027491019.1, from coordinate 5,317,937 downwards.
GCATGAAATAAATGGTTTTTTGGTAACTGAATATTTAAAGAAGTTGTACGATTTTATTTTTTAGGTATAACAAAGAATACCTATATATACAATGAATAATAAATGTGTCTGATTTGTTGATTATTAGAGGTGAACATATAAACTTGTTTGTGGACCCGAACCGAAATCAATTATGAAACCTAATTAAAACGAACTGAATCCATCCCTAATAGTGATTCCAAAACATCACAAAGGATAACACATGAAGGTAAGTCAAATGGATAAAAGTAAACAACATAAAATTCAATAAGCATACTTGAATCGAATAAGATAGAACTAACCCGGCATTATTTTATCCAAATAGAGCATATTCATTTGTTGTTCATAAAGCATCAAAACAAACAGTAAGATATTTCAAAATATGAAAAAGAAAATATTCAATTAGAGAAGAAGTGGTAGATGCTATGAAACTTCTACATGCTACAAAAAGTATATACAATTCAAATAGTAACAATTTGAAAGTAAAATAATAATTCAATATAAAAATGGTAATCCTGACATGTTTACTAAAAATGGTAATCTTGACCCGTTAACTAAATTTTTTGTAAAAAAATAGGATTTGACGCGTGTTTATTTATTAAAGAGGTCTTGAGTTCATCAAAACCAAACTAATAGCTCACAAACGCAACATATCAAGAATGGTAGCGCCTCAAAAGAAAATTAAAGTCACAAACACTATAAGGATAGAGTGTATACATTGATCTACAAAGTAAAGATGGCTCATAAAATACATAAAATGAACAATAAGGGATGAATGACTTACATTGCAGAAACTTCAAAAACAGAAGTGTAACACCCCTAAATTCTCATTAAACGAAAAACAAGAGTGTAGAGTTTGTAAATTAATATCTCGAGTTTCGCTTGAGGGCTCGGGGACTCAGGGACATGTCCAAGATGTATTATAATCAGTTTGGGAACAAGAGGGATAAGTTTACAAAGTGCATGGACCAAAAGAGTAATATTAAAGTTTATAACCTAAAACCTTCTCCCTCACCCTCACTTGCGGCCGCAAGCATTATCACCCCCCACCCTTCAATTTTGATCATACTAAATCTATTCTAAGCTTCTAGAGATTTCTTAAGGTGTGTACTACACTCTCCTAATTTTAGTTTCATAATATAATTCGTTTAGATAGTCAATTAATCTGTTTCTTGAACTAGGGACAAATTCGGATTAATTTCAATTGGCAAGCTTCTCGAGGTCAGAACTTGGTTTTTTTGGTGTCAAACGATTCACAGGTATGCCTAGTATATCATACTAAAATTTCATGATCACTGGAGTTGTTTTGATAGGTCAATTGTTAAAAATCGATTTCTAGGGTTCTTGAGTGTTGAAATCGTTAAATGTTGTCTCTCGCGTATTGTTTGAATGGATGGATAACCTGATCAGTTTGAGGGGTCTTATGTTAGTGTAAGGGCAGTAGTAAAATTATATTTTTGGTTATAGGGGCTGGTTTGGTTGGTGATCCTTTAATCGAATTGTAATAGCGCGTAAAATCGGTTAATTGTCAATTGAGGGGGGAATGACGAGATTTCAAACTCCATCAACTTGAGTGGTTAAATATTGATGTGTATGCTGTAATAATATCAAATATTATCAAAATGGGGATGATTTGGTTAACCAGTTCGTTAATGCACGAATTCGACACAATTAACGAAAAACGAACATAGTTTGGGGAACCATAGGTGGTGTTTATATTGGTAGGGAATTTGTAACATCCTACTTTCGGTTATATTAACAAAATAAAGTTCGTTTATTTTATAGCGGGTCGTTATCGGTTTAGTTGAATAGAATACGAGATGGACTTGTGTTGGGTAAATGGATATGGGTTATGGACTTGGGTATGGAGGAATGAAGGAAAGACCATGGGCTTAAGCCCATGATAAAAAATATATATACCCTTAATCCTCCATTTAATTTACTTACACATATCCCTTACACCATCCAAAACACACACTTAAGATTCTCTCTCTAGTTCTCTCTCTCTAAACCGATATCAAGAAGGAAACCGAGAACCGACCCGAGGTAATGATAGTATTATATTGTATGAGCTTAACCCGTTAGATAAAGTTGAGAAACAACGAGCCGACACCGTTAAACCGTTTAAATCACGAGATCCGGGTGGAATCGGGTATAAACCGAACCTATGATGAGCTTAGGGATCACCCTAGCTCAGATCTGGATCGAACGGGGCGAAAAACGGTGAAAAACGAGTTAAAAATCGTTTTTCCGGTGAGTTCGCGTTTTTCCGGCGACTTTCCGGCAATGACGGCGCCAGAAAAGTAATACGAGGTTAAGGGTATGTCAGGGAATGTTCTGACATTCCCTGACCTAACCCTAGTTCGCTAACAGGAATTTAGCTAATTAAGGGTGATTCGTTAAGTAGATTCGCTGAGGAATATAACGAACTAGCTTTGATTCGTGTACTAATTCGTTAAGGAAAGACTGACGAACTAGCTTTGATTCGTGTACTAATTCGTTAAGGAAAGACTGACGAACTAGCTTCAGTTCGTTAAGTCCAATTCGTATGTCGACCAGTTCGTTATAAGGTTTAATTCGTTATGAGGACTGGTTCGCTATGAGGGTCCAATTCGCTAAAAAGGCCAATTCGTTATGAAGTAACAAATTAACCAGTTCGTTATGAAGGACATAAGTAACGAATGAACACCAATTCGCTAAAGAGCATCTTAACGAATCAAAACTTTGAAAGAATGACAGAACAGTCCCTGGACTTAGAAAAGAATGATTTAATTACAATTAGGCCCTTGAACTTTTAAGTAGCAAATTAATAAACGATTCAAAATGTTAATGGAAAATGTGTTACGACAGTTAATGGAAATAAAATTTTTCCAAGCTGACCTGGCAGCTCGACCCCAGCCAGGGGCTCTGCCCCTTGGACCCCGCTAGGGGCTGCCGCCCCTAGAACCCCGCTACCAGGGGCGCTGCCCCCGGACCCCCGTTCGTTGAGGGTAATGATTAAACTAGAAAGGCGATATGTGTAGTGATAGTTTACTAAAACGTATAATTATTATACAGTTAGTCGTGCACAGCTCAAGAAGGGAATAACCGTAAACGGTGAACGCAACCGCATTGAGGTGAGTTTCTAGCCCCACTTCCTTGTTATGTTTTCGGGGCTGTGTGCATACTCGATGTGATAGTTAATACACTTATCTTAAGTGGTAAGTGTATGCCTTGTATGATTTATGTATGATGATTGTTTGACGGTGCGTGAACGATCTTCGGATATTGCATGTACCGTCAGGTGGTAGTTAAAATATGATTGATAAGTATGATGAAAGATAGGATGTATGTATGAATATATGATGTATGCATAATATGTGTATGTTATGATGATGGTACGTGAACGCTCTTCGGAGATTGCACGTATTGTCAAGGAAAGTATGTATGAACAGGTATGGTACAGTTACACGAAACAAAGGGACCAGACCCTAATAATATCTGTGATGTTAGGGACCAGACCCTAATAATATCTGTGATGTTAGGGACCAGACTCTAATAATATCTGTGATATTAGGGACCAGACCCTAATAATATCTGTGATGTTAGGGACCAGACCCTAATAATATCTGTGATGTTAGGGACCAGACCCTTATAATATCTATGATGTTAGGGACTAGACCCTTATAATATCTGTGAGGTTATAGGGAGAAAGGCTCTTTAAAACGTATGATTATGAAGGTAAGAATGAAAGTATATGTACTTACGTGTGTATGTAAGAAAGTTAAGAGGTTAAGTATGAAATGTAAGAAGGTATTGTATGATTATGTGATTAACTAGAACTCACTCAGCGTAGCTGACTTTTAGTATGCACGCAGGTGAGTAGGATGAGACAGCTCGCTTGAGGAGACACGTGGCACTGAATAAGGGGCTGGCATCGGAAGACTCAAGAGGTTTAAGTTTAATGTTTTGTTTATTTTGAAAGACAAGATGTTGTTTTAAGACAAGAAGTGTCTTGTTATGAAATGTTTTATGAAAGCTTTTATATTCCGCGAATGTTTTAATTAACTCTGATATTTAGAACTGCGTTTATGAGTAAATCCAACACGAAAGTAGGGCTACCGGTAACGGGGCCCTACAGAATTGTGGGTAATGTAAGGTCTCCGGGGGTGATGTGGATGAATATGAATGTTGGGTGAGGCCACATGTCAATTCAAGCTCATTAGGATGTCTCATAGAATAAGCGAGTTGTTGCGGTCTAATTAGTGATTGTTGTGTGCTTTAACTTGACAGAATTGTGATTTGTGAGTGGTTAGCTAGAGGATCCGGTTGTGATATTTGTGTGATTCGTTTCAGGTGACTTTTATGATGCCCCTTTTTAAATTTTACGTTTTGGGCTAGCATACATACTTTATGATGATTTTACCCTTTTGAACCGTTTGGATGACTTTGCATAGTTTATGTTATTTTTAATATCTATGCTTGGAAGTTTGTATGTTTGATGTTTGTTTTATTTGGATGTGTGTGCGTGGCCACCACGTGAATGTTTTTGTTAAGCCGTGACCGGGTCGAAGAGAAGTATAAAATTCTTTAATTTCCTGGTTGGGGGTTAAGGTGAGGAGTCCCGGGATAGGAAGACTGTCCTTGGGGCGAACGTATGTTTAAAAATCCCCTAACAGTTTATCTGTCCTTGGGGTGAAGTTTATTCGAGTACTTAACCTTGTGTTTTGGAATTGAGAGGATGTGAGCCGTGTTACGTGCTTAACTAAGGAAAAATTATTTAATTATTTACTTATTTTATGGAATTCATATGTCGAATGTAAACCATGAACTCACTCAGCTCTAGCTGACTTTGTGTGTATGTTAGACTGATTGCAGGTTGAATGTGGATGGGATTACCGCTCGGAGGTGCTCAAGACTACCTGAGATCTCGAGGCAGCTGTAGTCGAAACTTTTTATCATTTTAATAACTAAGATTATCATAAACTACTTTCTGGTCTTGAGAACAATGTTTGGATGTTTTATTAACTTTTCCACTGCAAGAACACTCTTTTGATTTTTTAATTACCTAAAACTGGTTTATTTTTAAAATTGGAGTTTGTTTGGGATGATTATCAACTGTAAGATACATCTTTGAATGGATGTTATATAGTACATACGGAGATACTTATTTTTTTATTTTAAATATGTTATAAGCTTAGAAACAATATTAATTTGATCATAAATAGAAAAATCAATTTCATCAACTCATTATTTCATCATCTCATGTAACAACGTGAAAATTTCGAGTTCAAAGTATCAACTTTCCAAAAGTATAGGGAATAAAATTGCCAAAATCCAAACTTGAGGGTTAAAAATAAAAAATTTGATTTCTTGTCCTATCACGTTACGCGATGGACAAAAGGAGAAGCCCATCGCGTACCGAGATGGAGCTTCTGACATAACGTGGCACACGGTGGCACCACCTGCTGCCACGTGTCACCACGTGGCAACACTGCGGCCACGTGTCGCCACGTGGAGCAGTGTCTGCCACGTGTCAACTCGTGGCATGTCTAAGCATTGAGTCAGCAGACCTATATCGCGGTACGCGATAGGTCTGCCGAGGGACCCATCGCGAATCGCGATGGGAACCAAATTTTCGTCTATAAATACCAGCCATGGGGTGTTCATATTTTCACATTCAAACCTGCTCTCCCTTCTCTATACTCTCTCTCTAGAATATACCTCGAAGTTCGTGCCTTGTTTCCTCGATAAGCGTGCCACGATCCCTCGTTTATGAAATTACGTTTCCTCGAAGTGCGTGCCACCCTCCACCCACATATCAAGAAGGTGTTTGTCTTGATGATGATGAATCTTGTAAAGCGTGTCGACGAGTGTTGAAGTTTGGTGTAATCGTTGACAACCAAGAAGATCAAGCGGCATTGGAGTGATGCTCGAGTCCCTAGAGTTTCTATATGCCACTAAAGTTAGGCGTAATAATGAATTCAATATAATTCAATATTATATTAAAGGCTTAAGCCTTAAGTCAAGGTTATACTCGATACCTCAATAAAAGAAAAAGAAAAGAAAACATAACAAAGAAATGAATGAAAGAATGAATATTGAATATTGTGATTACATATATATGTGTGTAAGTATATATGTATATATTCTTTGTTATGAAAATATTATTTAATGAATAATGAGTATTCTTAAATAATAAAAGAAAATGATTATGTTTCTTAGAGAAGAAGAAACGTCGGGTTTTTATTATAAACTAGAGGTTTATAATTTACTTTTAAACTAAAGGTTCATCGAGGATTGAGATAAGACTAAAGGTCTTAAGCCGGATCGTGTATCCGACTAACAAATATTTATACTAGTACTATAGGTGCGAGATAAAGAAGGGAAAGACCCTTGGACGGTGAGTGAAGCCGATCCTAAAGAGATAAGGTGAATACGCCCCCAAACTTTTAAACTTGTTTTCAAATGAGTCAAACTTGTTATATGAAATTGTTTACAAAGAACTATGTGTTCCTAAAACCATTATAACTATGGGTATGAACCTAGCCCTCAGGCTTTGGTATAGGTATGTCTGGATCCTTACATAGGTGGTGCTATGCGATGTATGGGCATGATCGCACCACCCTTGGTCGTAGGACGCTCTCCTGCAGGGAGTACGACCTTATGTGTATATTTACGGGTACTTAACTAAGTCGAACACTGCGGTGTTTGCTGAAGTGACCTAGTGTAGAGGCTCTGGTTTATAATGTGTTATTTGACTTTGTTATTCCTAAGCCATGTTGGGCCTAGGCAGGCGTAGTCTCGAGGTGTAATAAAGTAAAAGAAGTTATTTTGCGTCAGCGTGTTCACCAGCATTCGTTGCTGACGTATTTTCTTAAATTTTGCAGGTGAACAAGTTTAGCGCTTGGAGTATCGAAGTGCTACTTCTATATCCGATGGCTCGAATTTCACTTATAAATTTAATATGGTGGTTTTGTAATTATAAACACATAAATGTTTTGTTAACTCAAACGGGTATTTTAATATCCCGTCTTTTGAATGTATATATGAAAGTTATATTTTGATCCTTAAAATTTTATAAGTCTTCCGCAAACTAACGCAACTCTGATTTAATTACAATTACGATACCAACTTATGGGTCACGCTCCTAGGCCTAAGATGGGGGTGTGACAGTTTGGTATCAGAGCCATCGATCTTAGCGAATTGGGTATCATAAAACAATACCCAAGCTTCGATCCAATATAGGAAATAATTGTTTATGTGTTTTAGGGATAAGATAGGCTGGTAACCTTTCTTTCCCACTCTACATTCTAAACCACCCATAATGTTAGATGTCGTTTAAAGCTCAAATGGAGAGTTATGTGCGCAAAGCAAAGGAGGCCGGAATCGCCGAACCTTACCCCGAAGACAACATGAGAGATGGTTATTATGAAGCGTATTTTGACCAAGACGTGGAACATGACCTGACCAAACCAGTATTCTACCCCAAAAGTAGACACTACCCGATAGACATTCCCGAGAATCCACCAAAACCAAATATTGAACCACCAAGACACTCAAGTTATCATCCACCAACAATTCTGATGTATCAACCTTCTGAAGTACCGACGTATCACCCGACGGAGATTCCTACTTACCAACCCACGGAGATACCACAAGGTTACCCAACTTGATACCTACCAAATCCTCACCCGTCATATGCCTTCCTTTCCAACATACCCATCAAGGAGGAACCAAGATCCCCATCTTCCGACTGGATGAAATTCCATTCCGATCCATGCCGATGGTATACCGGAAGCTCCACTTTTAATGAAGTCAACTCTCAACCCAACAATGTTGAAGGGTCGTCCCGAAAGCCTAAAATGAGAATAATGATGCCTTTTGAGACTTTCCAGATGCCCTCAATGAACATTGAGACTACACAACTCATGGAAGAAGATGAACCAGAAGAAGAGGAACCGGAAGAGGAAGAGGAAGAAGAACCAGAAGAGGAGGAGGATCCTGAAGAAGAGGAGGAACCCGAGGAAGAACCGGAAGAAGAGTATCCTAATAACCCTAATGAAATGTCAAGCCCAATGGAAGGATCACTCACTTCCCAAAACGCAAGCTATGGTTCTGTGGATCCATATGTCCAATACCTCGAGAAACTCAGAATTCGGACTTCGTCAAGCTTCCAACCCTACCAAGGAGAAATTCCATCAATCCAAGAGCAAGCTGATGAGATCCGAGAACAGAACCAAGCTGCCAAGACCTACCTCTACCTTTCATCCGATATGGATTATGTTCCGTATCCAGAACCGAGGAATCACTACGAGATGGTGACACTGGGTTACCGTGACCCACCTCCACAGTATGGATACCCCAACATAGTCCCACAATCGTATAAAGAGCATTTGGATCGTGCCTTACATGAAGCCGACTATTGGAGGAAGAAGGTAGATGAAGAAGAAAATAAAAGAAGAAGGTTGGAGAAACACTCCTTCATAAATGCAACAAACTAACGAAGGTTGTGAAGAAGTTCTTGAAGAACTGAAGATGGTGGAAAACGATGTGAAGCTATGTGTGTAAAAATAGTCTTATATGTTATGTTTGAAACATTCTCATGTAATGATAGGATATCTATATATATCTCGTTGGAACGATATATATATATTTGTTGTGTATTATGAAATATATATATATCCTTGTGATATATATATATATAATGTGTAATAAATAAAATGTGTGTTTAATAAAGAAATGTTGTTAAAATTTCAGACTTAATTGAAAAAGAAAAGAAATATGTCTGAACAAAGTAACAACAATGCTCGTAAAGAAAAAGAAATAAAAGACAAGGGGAAAGGCCCCGAAAATGAAAACGAGCGAGAGGAAGAAATTCCTGAAAAATACATGAACAAAATCCAAAAGATGATTAAGCAAGCCGTGAGGGAAGAATCCGAGTTTAGATCTCAATCTAGACAATCCAAACATTCCCGAACTGTTAACCCTTCCGTTTATCCTTCGAAATCCGTGAAATCCCGTCCGAAACTCTCTCATGATGAGGAAAGTGTTCATGAGTCTAATGTTGGTGATGGAATTAGACGAGAGTTTAAGAAATTGAAAGTTAGTGGGTGTACGTTCAAGGATTTTAAATACTATGGACCAAAGGAGTTCCATGGTGATAAGGGAGCTATCACAACCGTGAGATGGCTCGAGGATATGGAGACTATTTTTATCACGAGTAAGTGTTCTGAGGAGGAGAAGATCCAGTACTCTGCCCTGATGTTTAAGGGAGAAGCACACGAGTGGTGGAATGCATTGCTGATGAGTAAGGGAAGAGACGTGATGTATGGCCTGACATGGGAAGAGTTTAAGGCCATGGTGATGGGAAATTTTTGTCCCATGCATGAAACCGATCAAATCCAAATGAAATTCCTTAATCATAAGGTCGTAGGGACAAACCTCCGAGAGTACAATACTAAGTTTCTTGAGTACTGTCGACTTGTTCCCCAGCTGGTCAACCCTGAGTCCAGCAAAGTCACAAGATATATATGGGGACTACCGCAGGAAATCCGCGACATGGTGAGGTCTCACCTGCCTCAAACCGCTGACTCTGCGATGGAGTTAGCCGGTTATTTGATGGGCGGCTTAGTCCGCAACAAGGAAGAGGACAAGAATGTGACACCAACGGCTGTTCAAGGAAAGACTAGAGGAGGTTCCAACTTTAGAAGCAAGGGTGTGAACCGAAACAACTCTACGCCATGCAAAATCTGTAGGAGGTACCACAAGGGTCGATGCAATTTCGCCCCGTCTCCTAATGTCTGTGAATCCTGTAATCGTACGGGACATGACGCTGCTAACTGTTGGAAGAAGAAGATGACTTGCTTTAATTGCAAGGAGATGGGCCATTTGAGTTTTGAGTTCCCAAAGAACAAGCCTGCTGCTGGTGGTGCGGGTGGAAGTGGCCAAAACAAGAAAGGAAACGCTCGAGTCTTCGTACTCGACACAAAGAAGGCCGCTGACATGCCGGAAACCATAACCGGTACATTTCTAGTCAACGACACCTATGCTAGAGTTTTATTTGATTCGGGTGCCAATTTAAGTTTCATAGACTATAATTTCTGTAGTCTATTAAACGAACCATTAACTAGATTAGATAAAACTCTAAGCGTCGAGACTGCGAGTGGCGAAATCGTTAAGATCTCCGAAGCCCTTGAAAACGGAAAAATTCTTTTAGTTGGTTATATTCAACCTATTTGTTTGTTACCCATGAGTCTGGCTGGTTTTGATATTGTACTTGGTATGGATTGGTTAGCCGATAACCATGCCCGTATCATCTACAATAGCAAAACCGTTGAACTTCAAACCCCCGATAAACGAACGATTCGAATTGAAGGAGACAAAGACGCTGGCTAAGTCAGCATAATTTCTATGATTAGAGCTAACAAATGTTTGAATCAAGGATGCCTCGCATTCATGGCCTACGTCACTGAAGAGTCCAAGCCAAAAGAAATCAAAGACGTTCATATCGTTTCTGACTTTTCTGACGTCTTTCCTGATGAGCTCCCCGGAATCCCTCCCGATCGTGAAGTAGAGTTTCGGATCGATCTCATTCCCGGTACCGCTCCGATCGCCAAAGCTCCGTATCGTTTAGTGCCAACTGAGATGAAGGAGTTAAAGAAACAACTCGATGAGCTATTGGAGAAAGGCTTCATTCGACCGAGTTCGTCACCTTGGGGAGCGCCAATCTTATTCTTCAAGAAGAAGGATGGTTCCATGCGAATGTGTATCGATTATCGTGCGTTGAACAAAGTCACAATCAAAAACCGATATCCACTCCCTCGTATCGATGATATTTTCGACCAACTTCAAGGTGCTAGCTATTTTTCTAAAATTGATCTTCGTTCCAGCTATCACCAACTCAAAGTCCAATCCGAAGACATTCCAAAGACTGCGTTTCGAACAAGGTACGGCCATTATGAGTTCACCGTTATGCCATTTGGACTTACTAATGCGCCGGCTGCATTCATGGACATGATGAACCGTATTTGCAAGCCGTACTTGGATAAATTTGTTATCGTATTCATCGACGACATACTTATTTATTCTAAGTCAAAGGCTAATCATGAAATTCATCTTCGAACGTTGCTTGAAATTCTTAGAACCGAGAAGTTGTACGCCAAGTTCTCAAAATGCGAGTTCTGGTTGCACGAGGTGCAATTTCTTGGTCACATCATCAATGTCAACGGTATTCAAGTGGACCCCGCTAAGATTGAAGCTATCTCTAAGTGGGAGGTCCTGAAGTCGCCAACTGAGATTCGAAGTTTCTTAGGTTTGGTCGGCTACTACCGTAGGTTCATTGAAAACTTTTCTCGTATCGCCGTTCCCCTAACTTCCTTAACTCGTAAGAACATCAAGTATGAATGGGGAACGAAGCAACAAGAGGCGTTCGATATACTTAAACAAAAGCTCACCCAAGCACCTATACTGGCCTTGCCAGAAGGTACTGAGGATTTTGTAGTCTTTAGTGATGCATCTCACTCGAGTTTGGGATGCGTAATAATGCAACGCAAGAAAGTAATCGCCTACGCCTCTCGTCAACTCAAGGTACACGAAAAGAACTACACGACTCACGATCTAGAGTTAGGCGCCATAATCTTTGCACTTAAGATATGGAGGCACTATCTCTATGGAGTAAGATTTACCGTGTACACTGATCATAAAAGCTTGAAACATATTTTCGATCAAAAAGAGCTCAACATGCGCCAACGGCGATGGATGGAAGCACTCAATGACTATGATTGCGAAATTGTTTACCATGAAGGCAAAGCCAACGTCGTGGCTGATGCCTTAAGTCGTAAAGAGCACGAGAAGCCCAAAAGAGTCCGAGCATTGCGCCTAGAACTTCAAATTGATCTCATCAAACAAATCAAATCCGCTCAAACTCAAGCGATAAATGAAAACCAAATCTCCGACGAAAAACGTAATGGCACCATTGACTCGTTAGTCAAAGGTGACAATGGTATCCTTAGAATGGGAAACCGAATTTGGGTACCAATCATTGGAGTCTTGCGTGAGAAAATTTTGAACGAAGCTCATATGTCAAAATACATGATGAATCCCGGAAGTGATAAGATGTATCACAATCTTAAAGCGAATTATTGGTGGAATGGGATGAAAATGGATGTCGCTTCGAATGTTGCGAAATGTTTAACTTGTTTGAAAGTCAAGGCTGAACACCAAAAGTCTTCGAGATTGCTTCAGCAACCCGAACTTCCCGTGTGGAAGTGGGAGTTAATAACTATGGATTTCATTACAAAACTCCCGAAAACGACTCGACAACACAATGCAATATGGGTAATTGTGGATCGTTTAATGAAGTCCGCACACTTTATACCCATCAATGAGTCGTACTCAATGGATAGACTAGCGCGTATTTATGTAAATACTATTGTCGCTTTGCATGGAGTTCCGCTGTCTATTATATCTGATCGAGACAGTCGTTTTACCTCTCATTTATGGAAAATCTTCCAACAAGCTCTTGGTACGAAGTTGAACCTGAGCACTACTTATCATCCGCAAACCGATGGGCAAATTGATAGAACTATTCAAACGTTGGAAGATATGCTCCGCGCTTGTGTAATCGACTTAGGTGGAAGTTGGGACGACCACTTACCCCTAATAGAATTCTCGTATAATAATAGCTATCACACAAGTATTCAAACCGCACCATTCGAGGCGTTATATGGTCGAAAGTGTAGAACGCCGGTGTGTTGGTCTGAAACCGGAGATAATCAATTATCTGGACCCGAGATTGTCCAAGAAACCACCGACAAGATTCTCCAAATCCGAGAAGGACTTAAGACGGCACGTGATCGCCAAAAGAGTTACGCCGATGTCCGTCGTAAGCCGTTAGAATTTAATGTTGGTGACAAAGTGTTATTGAAAGTCTCACCTTGGAAAGGCGTCGTTCGCTTCGGTAAGAAAGGAAAATTGAGTCCTCGATTCGTTGGACCTTTTGAGGTACTCGAACGAATCGGCACTGTTGCATCCGTTTGCGACTGCCCGAGGAAATGCAAGGGATACATGATGTATTCCATGTTTCGAATCTGCGTAAGTGTTTAATTGATGAATCTTTGGATATGCCATTAAAAGACGTATAAATAAACGAGAATTTAAAATTCGTAGAATGTCCAATACAAATTGAAGATTCAAAAACAAAGAAATTGAAAAGACGAATATTGAAAATTGTGAAAGTAAAATGGAACTCGCGTAGAGGGCCCGAATATACTTGGGAACTCGAATCGGAAATGAGAAAGAAATACCCCCAATTATTCTTGTAAAGTAATCTCGACGACGAGATTTGTTTCAAGGTGGGGAGGATGTAACAACGTGAATATTTCGAGTTCAAAGTATCAACTTTCCAAAAGTATAGGGACTAAAAATGCCAAAATCCAAACTTGACGGTTAAAAATGAAAAATCTGATTTCTTGTCCTATCGCGCTACGCGATGGACAAAAAGAGAAGCCCATCGCGTACCGCGATGGAGCTTCTGACACAACGTGACACGTGTGCCACGTGGCACACGGTGGCACCACCTGCTGCCACGTGGCAACACTTCTGTCACGTGTCTCAATGTGGAGCGGTGCCTGCCACGTGTCAACACGTGGCAGGTATACGCATTGAGTCAGCAGACCTATATCGCGGTACGCGATAGGTCTGCTGAGGAGCCCATCGCGTACCGCGATGGGAACCAAATTTTCGTTTATAAATAGCAGCCATGGGGTGTTCATATTTTCACATCCAAACCTGCTCTCCCTTCTCTCTACTCTCTCTAGAATATACTCGAAGTTCGTGCCTTATTTCCTCGATAAGTGTGCCACGATCCCTCGTTTATGAACTTACGTTTCCTCGAAGTGCGTGCCACCCTCCACCCACATGTCAAGAAGGTGTTTGTTGTGATGATGATGAATCTCGTATAGCGTGTCGACGAGCGTTGAAGTTTGGCGTTATCGTTGACAACCAAGATGATCAAGCGGCATTGGAGTGCTGCTCGAGTCCCTAGATTTTCTATACGCCACTAAGGTTAGGCGTAATAATGAATTCAATATAATTCAATATTATATTAAAGGCTTAAGCCTTAAGTCGAGGTTATACTCGATACCTCGATAAAAGAAAAAGAAAATAAAACATAACAAAGAAATGAATGAAAGAATGAATATTGAATATTGTGATTACATATATATGTGTGTAAGTATATATGTATATATTCTTTGTTATGAAAATATTATTTAATGAATAATGAGTATTCTTAAATAATAAAAGAAAATGATTACGTTTCTTAGAGAAGAAGAAACGTCGGGTTTTTATTATAATCTATAGGTTTATAATTTACTTTTAAACTAAAGGTTTTCAAGTAAAAGAAAATGAACTAAAGGTTCATTGAGGATTGAGATAAGACTAAAGGTCTTAAGCCGGATCGTGTATCCGACTAACAAATATTTATACTCGTACTATAGGTGCGAGATAAAGAAGGGAAAGACCCTTGGACGGTGAGTGAAGCAGATCCTAAAGAGATAAGGTGAATACGCCCCCAAACTTTTAAACTTGATTTCAAATGAGTCAAATTTGTTATATGAAATTGTTTACAAGGAACTATGTGTTCCTAAAACCGTTATAACTATGGGTATGAACCTAGCCCTCAGGCTGTGGTATACGTATGTATGGATCCTTACATAGGTGGTACTATGCGATGTATGGGCATGATCGCACCACCCTTGGTCGTAGGACGCTCTCTTGCAGGGAGTACGACCTTATGTGTATATTTACGGGTACTTAACTAAGTCGAAAACTGTGATGTTTGCTGAGGTGACCTAGTGTAGAGGCTCTGGTTTATAATGAGTTATTTGACTTTGTTATTCCTAAGCCACGTTGGGCCGAGGCAGGCGTAGTCTCGAGGGGTAATAAAGTAAAAGAAGTTATTTTGCGTCAGCGAGTTCACCAGCATTCGTTGCTGACGTATTTTCTTACATTTTGCAGGTGAACAATTTTAGCGCTTGGAGTATCGAAGTTCTACTTATATATCCGATGGCTCGGATTTCTTTTATAAATTTAATATGGTGGTTTTGAAATTATAAACACATAAATGTTTTGTTAACTCAAACGGGTATTTTAATATCTCGTCTTTTGAATGTATATATGAAAGTTGTATTTTGATCCTTCAAATTTTATAAGTCTTCCGCAACGCAACTCAGATTTAATTACAATTACGATACCAATTTATGGGTCACACTCCTAGGCCTAATATGGGGGTATGACATCTCATAATCCAAAACATAAATTTTGGAACTACCAAAGATAGACCCAATATAGTAAAGAAATAACATAATTATAGGCAATTCCAAATATAAGTTTTAAATTTTTAATATTTCGTAACAAAATAAGTTTTAACTATTATTATTATGGAAGGACTAGCGGTTAATATGAATCATTTCAAATTTATGAGTATGAAAAACAAATTTACAAATTAGAAACACTTTAAACTTACCAAATTAGAATTAGAATACCAAATAAACGGAAATTATCAACAAACAAATACTCCAAATATAGTCTAACTATAGAGAAACTATATTCCCAATTAACATTTTTATACGAAATACTATATATAATCATTACAAAAATATTATCATTAGCAAGCTCAAAATCTGATCTCTCTAAATTATATTGTGTTGGGACTTATATTTTAGACCGATGCATCGAATTAATTTGTGGGTGAAAAATATATTATTTGGTCTCAACCAAGGGTGGGTGGCTTGAAGACCAAGTCATGCTAGACTAGTATAAATAGATGTTTTTATTCATTTGTCTAAGATGAGTGACTGTATTGTGTATGTGTGAGATTTAGGGTTTTATCCCTTTGAGAGAATCTCCGCCTCCAGGATGAGCTCTCCTGGTGGCGGCTGATATTTCTTAATCGATTGTATGTATGAATGTATGTATGAGAATCATTCGGCTAATGTTTCATACTACCGTTTCTATCTTTTGTGTTTTGATTACAATTGTTCATCCTACTTTATTGTTGATTGTTAATCAAATCAGGCTCTCTCCCAATACACCTCATCCGTCCAAACATCATTCAAGAGTGAATACGAGTGAGATTCGATCCTAACCCTAGATCCGAGCTCCACTGTCGTTAATAACACCGAATATTCACGCTTCCGCAACGGGGCTCGGACCTGTCAATTGGTATCAGAGCCTGGGTTACCGAATCGTTCAGACTAACCGCTGAACAGATTCATTTCGCTCTTGAATCCACCATGGACGTTAAACGATGAAGTTCGTTGAAATTATTTTTGGGGGTTTTGAAATTATTTGATGATTTGGAGAAAAGTATATGGATTGATGTTTGGGTTGATGACTTGTTTGGAGATCCAACATCAATTTCATGTTTATTTGGCCAGAACGGTCCAGATCTGATGTAACAGTGTTATTTGGCTCGTTTTGGGGCAACTCAGTTCATCTGATTATTTCTAGATCTGAAAAGGTTGATTATGATATGAAGATAGGTTTCTTGGATTTCGAGATAGCGTGGATGGTGCTACAATGATTTATTTCAGATTACGAAACTTGTTTCTGGATCTGAAGATTTAGAGTTTTGTGTGCTCGTACTGCACAAACAGTAGATGTTTGTTGAAAAATATTTCTGATGGTACAAACTGATAAGGAGAATGTACAAGTCAAGAATGAACAGGTACTAAAGGCAATTTCATCATTGTTTGTTGCAGCAGATGCAAAGTGAATATTCGAGCAGGTTCTGCAAGGGCAAATCAGTGACTGATGACGCAGAAATGAAGTTTTGATGTCTCGAGCACACTATGAACAAATAAGATTGGACCTGAGTATGAAAAATGACTAAGTGTTGCTTCGAGCACAGGAGGTGTTTTACCCAAGCACATCTTTGTTTGGCTCAAGCACAGGTTATTTCGAGCACATCTTATATCGAGCACATCAAATTCGAGCACACTTTGTGAAACCCAGAGCATATCCTTTGTCTTCTCAAGAAAACTATCTTCTTTAAGTCTCGAGCACACTTTGTTATTTATTCGAGCAGACTCTTTTTCGAGCATACTTTGTTTTTTCTTGAACAATTATGCTTGTGAAGAGAAAACTCAAGTTTGTGTCGAGCACACCCTTGCTCCCGAGCACACTTTTGCTCCCGAGCATGTTTGGTGGAAAATGAAAAAGCACTAAGTAATCCGAGCACACTTTTGTTCCAACCACCAAGTAATCCGAGCACACTTGTACTTCCGAGCACACTTTGTGCTAGTTGAAAATTGAAAAATCACAAGTGTTTTGATTTCCGGGTACACTTTGTGCTAGGAAAGTGCTTCCGGGTAAACTTTGTGCTAGTGCTAAAATTGAAAAATCACAAGAGTTTTGCTTTCCGGGTACACTTTGTGCTAGAAAAGTTACTCCGAGTACACTTTGTGCTAGGAAAGTTATTCCGAGTACACTTTGTGCTAGGAAAGTGTTCCCAAGCATACTTTGTGCTAGGAAATAGAGTTTGTGAAATATTTCAAAGTTTTGAAGAAACTTTTGAGATTTTTGGTACCGTTGACCGTTTGACCAGGCTGTTCTCTACGGAAGATATATACCAGGGTTATTTTGGTAATTTTTCTCTAATCATCAACAAGCTTATGGAATTCAAACATCATCCAATTTCATGACTTCATCAAAAGCTTTACAAGAACAAGTGTTGACCAAGCTTAAGGATTTAATCACTTTTAGTGTCAACCAACATATGAATATGTTTATTTTCAGATTTTTACAATCTTGATAAGGATGATCAAGATTGTTTCACCCACACTTGATTTGAAGACACGGTTATTAAAGACAATTGCAACGAAATTGGGGGAGTAAAAATCTTTGAATTTCATTGCAAATGACATGCTTCAAATCAAGTAAAAGACTCGAGTTAAGGAAAAGTTGATCAATATTAATAATCCAAGGTTTTTCAAAGATGTTTCATCGTTTGTCAGTTTTCAGATTTCCTAGTACGGATGAGAAGATAGAGTCATCTCAAGCAACAATGTTGAAAGGATGATCAGTAGAGTTCAACCTCCTATGAAATAGTCACTTGAACAGTCAAGAATGGGTTATGGTTGAACTTGAATGCTATCTTAATTCAGGGAATGGTTTGAAGATAATTTACAGGGGAAGAAACAGATTTGAAGAATGGAAGATTATTTGATGATCACAATGAGTTTATTTCTGTTTGTGATAACCTTGTTACTTGAAGTTGATCTTTGAAGTTCAAAGCCTCGTTCATATGCCCATACAACTATATCCAAAAGTGGTATAAGAGTGATGATTCGAAATGAACAATGGGAGAAGCTTAACGTAAGGGGGAGAATTTCAATAAAAGACAACGAGTTATGAGGTGATCATGGAAGAAATTCGATGGCATCGGTCTAAGGAGGAGATTGTTGGGACCTATGTTTTAGACCGATGCATCGAATTAATTTGTGGGTGAAAAATATATTATTTGGTCTCAATCAAGGGTGGATGGCTTGAAGACCAAGTCATGCTAGACTAGTATAAATAGATGTTTTTATTCATTTGTCTAGGATGAGTGACTGTATTGTGTATGTGTGAGATTTAGGGTTTTATCCCTTTGAGATAATCTCCGCCTCCAGGATGAGCTCTCCTGGTGGCGGCTGATATTTCTTAATCGATTGTATGTATGAATGTATGTATGAGTGTTTCATCTAAATGAGAATCATTCGGCTAATGTTTCGTACTACCGTTTCTATCTTTTGTGTTTTGATTACAATTGTTCATCCTACTTTATTGTTGATTGTTAATCAAATCAGGCTCTCTCCCAATACACCTCATCCGTCCAAACATCATTCCGATCCTAACCCTAGATCCGAGCTCCACTGTCGTTAATAACACCGAATATTCACGCTTCCGCACCGGGGCTCGGACCTGTCATATTGGTTTTAAGTATAAATCAAAAGTCTAAACTAACTAATTGAAAGCCAAAAAGAGACCCGCATGGTAAATAAATTAAAAAGAACTAAATGAATACACTCTTTACCAAATTAAACAAAAGTCCATAGCTGAAATTAGAATATACATGTAAATCTAACTAAACGACACAAAATCCCTTATTCATATCTTGTACCAATTGCATAATGAATGACAATTCATCAAACACCTAGAATGCAAACTAATTTACACCATTTTTATGCCTAATGGTTGAAGAGAAATCAGGTGGAAATTGAGGTTAAAGATAATCCGGTTTAAGATTCAAATTGATTCAACCACCATAAGACCACATTAATACCTTGAAGACGAATATCATAGTGGAATCGGCGAGGTAGAGATAGAAGACAAAGAGTGCCATAGAAGGTGGAGAAATCGAAACGCGATTAGGGTTTAGATATTTGGAGAATTGAATCATGAAATGGAGGGATTGGAGATTTGAAGGCTATTGAGGGTTTGGAACAATAACGAAGGAGGTATTGGAGATCCAGGGTAAGCGAAATGCATATTTTTGGGAAGGGTCAGATGCATATTTGAAAAGCATATCGGGTTATAAACTGAAAACTGGTCCGTGTGGTTTTGTGAATATGTGACAAATTTGCAATTAAAACTAAATTGTTTATTAGGTGGAAATTAAATACATGGAAACTTGATGACATGGAATCCTATGTGAATATTCTAGTTGAATGCCATGTGTACACATTGTGTTGCTTTAACAAATTAGTTAGATAAAAAAAATCATGTAGTATACAAACAAATGGGTTAGTGATTAGATGATTATATACATGAGTTATAAGACGATGGCCTACGCTCACTTGTTAATGACGAGGGTGGTTTCGGTTATGGGGTGAAGTGAGTGGTAGTTTGTATAGCCATTGACTCCACAACAAGATCAAGGTCCTAACAAAAAGACTACATATAAGTTTATATATATTGTAGAAACTTAAAAAATGAAACTTGTATACCATATGAGATTTGCTTAAATATGTATAGTGTTCACCAAAATTTACAAGTAGTAGAGCAGTAATAATTATGAACCCAATTTCTTGATGATACATACGTTTTTGAAGCAAATTAAAGTTAGGGTGTAAATAAGCCATGTCGAGCCCAAGCTTGGCTCGTTTTGCCTTACGACAGCTCGAGCTCGAGTTCAGCTAGTTTAAAGCTCTTGAGTCATTTTTTCTAAAGCTCGAGCTCGGCTCTTGGGTCATTCTTTCAAGCTAGAGCTCTGTTCGTTTCTCCTTACGAGGCTCAAGCTTAGAGCTCTAGCTTGTCTTTTGAGTCATTTTTTCAAGGTCGAGCTCGACTCGTTTTGAGCTTTTTTTTAAACTACAGCTCGGCTCATGAGTCATTTCTTGAAGCCCAAGCTTGGCTCATTTATTATTTATTAAATTTGAACAAAACACCAGACCATAGCCAAAGTCACACAAAATGTGAAACCAACCAAATCATAGAAAGGCCAAAAACAACCTAAAAGATATCTGTGCACCCCTCGCTCCATTATAATTCTACAACAGTGCTACAGTAAACACATAAAATCAAAAATAAAACTTTGAGGAACATATAAGGCTCGACTTGTTACAACTCTACAAACAATCTACACTATTATAATTAATTAATAAGCATAAATACACAAACATACACTTTTTTTTGTCATAAGTCATTAAATTTCCTTTAACCCTAAGCAGCCTACACATCAACATAAACCTCATAATAAATTTATGGTAATTGTTAGAAATTTAGTGTTTACAAACTACACCATAATGATTAATCGGTTATCATGAATACATAATCCCTTGTTTTCAACATAAATACCAGAATATAGTCATGAAATAATGGGAAAGAAATCGAGCAATACGAACTCTAGAAATTTGATTTCATAGCAATAAACCTCGAGAACATCAAAGTAACAGATTACCTGTAGATATGAACTATTTGAAGATGAATCGAACAAATCCACAAGAGAAAACCCAACAACCAAGAATAACCGGGATAAGTACTACAAGCTGAATCGATCTAACTTCTCCTTCTCCATCGCCTCTCTCTCTCTCTCTCTCAGTCTCTGACTCTCTTGCCTTTGCAGAACTTTTGGGATTCAAAATTTGAATGGGATTATGAGGCTAGTTACACACAAATGAATTTGAGCGGATGAATACCGAAAATTTGTGTTTTAAGACTTTGTGCATTAAACACTTGTACCATAAGCTTAAACTATTTTAAAAATTTTAACTCAACGCTCTCTTTCTTATATGTATTATATATAATAATAGATATATATATATATACGCAAAACATATAAAAGCTCACCAATAGATTTCGTTGACAAATTTTATTATTTTAAATATGCTACAGGTTTATACGATGAAGTGCAAGGACAAGAAAACTAGATTGGGCTTAGGTTTTATTTAAATGAATAATAATTGTTTGCTTTTTATGTAACTGATTTGTATCAATCCTGTAACTATAAGATATGTGTTTAGATGTAGAGACCTGATGCGAAAAGATATATCTAAATATGAATTCTAAATCTTGCAATTCAACACTATGTCTTAAAATAAAATGAATAATCTAACTAAGCTTCACACAAATGGCATGTGTATCAGTCGCGTAGCAGCACAGTCTAGTAAGTCCGGGTATCGAACACGAAGAAACTTGAGGTAGCTCAAATACTAAACCCTAACCAAGCCCTGCCTAATAACTTATATTTGATTTTATTTTAATTTATATAACTAAAACTAACTTAACTAACTGACTTAACTCAACTAACGAGGAAACTTCACAGAACTAACTAACTCAACTCGGTTAGGATCCTCAATTAATATCAATTATGATCGGGTGTAAACAAGCCCACGAAACTGGGTTCTAAAGATAAACTAACTTGACAATGATAAGAGTAAGTAGGTCCCCACGGTTAGTTTTGATAAAAACCCCTAACTATCTCGAAAGTAGAATAATTCACGACTGATTCTCTAGGTACCCTAATGACTTACCATTTGGTCCATGTCTAAGTCACAAATCCCTCTAACGCTCGTAGTGATGACAATCCTAGGAATTATAGGGTAATTCAGTATTAAGGATCATATAAATCGACTTACAAATTAACCTAATCAACGGATAGAAAACCACACATGGTCTCGCAACGGATAAATAAATCAACTAGGTCAAAGAGATAAACCGACCACTAATGTATTGGTCCAAATAAAGGGGGGGGGGGAACAACTGAGATAAACAATTTCAACCTAAAAACCCTATGGTGATATCTACCATAATGTAACATCTCAAATTTCGTTTAATATTTAAATGAATAAGGGTTTAAGTGAAATATAGTTAATGTAATTATCTGAAGTACGAGGGTGTTAAGTGCCATTAGATGAAAAGTTAAACATCAAACTTTACCCTCTTCCTATAAATGTAGCCATCATCTCATTTATAACTATCCTAGTCTCCTAAGTCATTCTTTACCAAATTCTCGCTTTTGAGAGAGCAACCCACAAAGATACGAAGATCTTGAGAGATCTAACCATCGGATCGGTCTCAAATTTTAACTGAATATTCATAGCATAAAATTAAGATCTTCTATCAGAGGTCAGGAAGTTCAGTTTTTGTCAGTAAAATCATAATAGCTAAAAATTAAAATTTTCCTGAAACTGTTTTGGTATTCCAGCAACTGTAGCAGCAGTTTCTGGCAACGGAGAGCTGGTGGGTTTGCCGATTGGGGCGACGGTTCCGTGGCCGCTTAATTATCTCAATTGCGAGTTTGTTTAATACGGTTTTGGTCTATTTGAGCGATTTCGAACATAAACCTCAAAGGTAAGTTTTTATTTAAAATGTTTACTTTTCGTGTAGGATTTGCATGAAAATTTGTAGGATGATAGAACAGGTCACGATTATTTATAAAGTAATGAACTTGTGAGTAAATTGGTGAGTTGGTTCGTTTCGGGTAAAAACGAGTAGCGTTCGGTTCGTGAAAAGGACGGGTAAACAAAGTCGGTTTTGCATTAAACTTACTAGGATAGTAAATCAGACTCTAACATGTAGGAAAAACATAATATTTATGGCAAACAAGTTAGTGGGTGTGAACCGAGGTGAATGGGTGCCTTCGGACCTATTAAAAGCAACAAAGTGAAGTTAGGACCCATAACTCGGTATATTGGTAAAACACGTCGTAATGGGATGAAAGAAAATGATTAAAACAGATAGTGCATGAAAAACAGTTTTGAATCGATTTGTTTGGAAGAAAATAGATTTTATAACTTTAAAGTAGATTCGTTTCGATTGAAAGATACTCGAATCGATTTGTTTGAATATTCGATTCGATTTGTTTGAATATTCATTTCGTTTCGTTTGGTAAAATCGATTCGATTGGTTTGGCCTATTCTATTCGTTTCGTTTGCTAAAATTTATTTGATTTGTTTGGCTTGTTCGATTCGATTTGTTTGGCCTTAAGCAGGTTAGCTTGACGACTTGAGTAGTAATATTGAGATGAGAAGTAGTTAGGACCCATAACTCGGTATATTTGTAAAAAACGTTGTAATGGGATGAAATAAAATGATTAAAACAGATTATGCATGAAAAACAGTTTTGAATCGATTCGTTTGGAAGAAAGTAGATTTGATTAGTTTAAAGTAGATTCGGTTCGACTGAAAGAAACTCGAATCGATTTGTTTGAATATTCGATTCGATTTGTTTGAATATCATTTCAATTCGCTTGCTAAACTCGATTCGATTGGTTTGGCCTATTCTATTCGTTTCGTTTGCTAAAATCGATTTGATTTGTTTGTCCTGTTCGATTCGATTTGTTTGGCCTTAAGCAGGTTAGCTTGATGACTTGAGTAGTAATATTGAGATGAGAAGTAGTTAGGACCCATAACTCGGTATATTGGTAAAACGCGTCGTAATGGGATGAAATAAAATGATTAAAACAAATTGTGCATGAAAAACAGTTTTGAATCGATTCGTTTGGAAGAAAGTAGATTTGATTAGTTTAAAGTAGATTCGGTTCGACTGAAAGAAACTCGACTCGATTTGTTTGAATATTCGATTCGATTTGTTTGAATATTCATTTCAATTCGCTTGCTAAACTCGATTCAATTCGTTTAGCCTATTCGATTCGTTTCGTTTGCTAAACTCGATTCGATTTGTTTGGCCTTAAGGCAGATTAGCTTGACGACTTGAGTAGTAATATTGAGATGAGAAGTAGTTAGTTAACACCTATATCTGTTATACATTTAGCCGTGCTCTGCTGAAGAAATGTGTTATAATCAATTCCAAAAGGAACAGAACCCATATGTGTTTCTAGCCCCTTTTCTCTGCTATATTTTTCAGGGTTGTGTGTATACTCCTATATGTTTAGTTAATACACTTACCTTATGTGGTAAGTGTATGCTAATGAATGTTTATTAATGAAATGTGAATGTTATATAAAGGGTTAAGAGTATGTACATAGATGTATATGAAAATACATAACTAAAACTATATGTATGGATGTTTGGGTGTATGGTAAAGTATCTACGGTTGTATGGTTAAGATGGGAATAGACCCTAATAGTATCAGTGGATGTAGGAAACATACCCTAATAATATTTGCAAATGTAGGGGACGTACCCTAATAATATATGCGAATGTAGGGGACATACCCTAATAATATATGCGAATGTTGAGAATAGACCCTAATAATATCTGCGAATGTAGGGGGCAAACCCTAATAATATTTGCAAATGTATGGAACATACCCTAATAATATCTGCGAATGTAGGGAGCAGACCCTAATAATATATGCAATTGTTATAAGGCAAAATGCCCTCTAAAACATATAGATAGCTATGTATGTAATGCATATGCTAAAAGAACGGAAATATGAATGTATGTATACATGTATGAAAGAAAGGTAGACATGTTAAGTATGTAATAAAATTCTTCGGATACCTATGTAAGTAAGTATGTAAATGCAATGTATGTTGCCTGATTAACTAGGACTCGCTCAATGTAGCTGACTTTTAGTATGCATGTAGGCAAATAGGTTAAGGCAGCTAGCTTGAGAGAGACACATGGCATTGGACTAAGGCTGACATCTGAAGAAGAATTGTCATGACGTTTGTTTTATGTTATGAGATTTGAATATTTTGTATTGAATGGTTGATTTATTAATTATTCCGCAAAAAGTTTTATTTCACTATGATATTAAGAACTGTGTTTATTAGTAAATGCAACATTAAAGTAGGGCACCGGGATCGGGACCTTACAAGTTGGTATCAGAACGTAAGTTCGAGATAAATAAGCATCCTACATGCATAGACTCGAACAGAGAATGAGACTTAAGAAGAAAGAAAAGAATATGCCAGTTCAAGAAGGCCATGTGCCGCTCAAGCAAGCTTTGTGACAGTAAGGTACACGATTAAGTTCATGTAAAGATTTAGAAATACATGAATATGCATGTTAGATGAAAGTGGAAGAATGTATGAATTTTAGCTGAATTGCTAAAGAAAGAATTTTTGCATGCTAGCTTAGTTGCTAGGAATAAGAATGTAGGTTATATGTATGTTTGCATGATTGTGTGAGTAGTAGAAACTAGCACAAGTGAAATAAAAAAGGCAAGTATGTATGACCTGAGAAATAATGTAAAGAGTTAATTACACTTGGTCACTGTCATTAACTACTTACCTTACGAATCACGTGCTAAATAACTCCTAGAGTGCTAACGTTTGTGTTTCCATAGAGATAAGATAGACGGCTGCTACAAAGGGGCGAGCACGAAGAGATCATACTGGATGTCGTTGTAAGACATGTGTCGACCAGACACCTTTTAAAGAAATGTGTGATAGAACGATATACGAGACAGTAAGACTTCGACTGTAGAAAGTAATGAAGAAGGATTACACACTGAAGAATGTAGGCAAATACACTAGGGGAGTTGCTCAATAGTCGCTGAAGCATCAAGAGCAGCCCAAACCTGGGAATCCAAAAGGAAGCAACATGAGATAAGTCAGTTGGAATGAGTCAAAACATCTAGTATGCATGCAATAGTTAAATCCATAAGGGAACTTGCTAGTATTGTGAGTGACAGAGCGAATGTTGAGAAAGTAGAGATGATCAAGAAGTACGGGTGATTGTCAGGGTATTCTAATCGAAAAGGGAACGAAGGATGAGGCTACATAGTGTAGCGAATATGAAAGGATAATGCTAAGAAGAATGTAGTTGTGTACCTGAGACTTTATGAAAGAGACCACTAGTGATACTTTAGTTGAAAATCATAAGAATGGTTAAGAATTAGAAGATAGAACTAGAGGGACGTGAGTTCCCTTCTACTCTTTATGTTATGACCTTAGGAGGGTTCTATGTGGTTTTGGGGATAGATTGGCTATCTGAGTTCGAGGCTCAAATAGTATGTAAGAGTAAGTTGATATGGTTAATATCTTTGGATGGTGGTATAGTGACGGTTTATGGTGTTAAGGAAAGTTCAGGGCTTAACGTCATTTCAATGATAAAAGCAGAAGGTTCATTATGGCAAGAAACAATAACTACCTGGCGTATGTTGTTAAAGCTATGGCTGAGACGAAAGAAGTGAAATATGTTCCTGTAGTGTGTGACTATCTAAAAGTGTTCCCAGAGGAACTTCGGGGGTTGCCACTGGAACGAGAGATAGGTGGATTTAATACCAGGAGCATAGCCCGTTGCGAAAGCACCTTACCGTCTGGTGCCATCCGAGATGAAAGGGCTAATGTTCCAACTGCAAGAATTCCTCGACAAAGGTTTTATAGCACTGAGTGTTTCCCTTGCGGGGTGTGCCAGTGTTGTTCATAAAAGAAAAAAAGATGGAAGTATGAGAATGTGTATAGATTACCGCAAGTTGGATAATTTTAGGAATTTACGATCTGTTTGATTAGTTACAAGGTTCTAGTTGGTTCTCCCAAATAGATCTCAGATCTGGTGATCATCGATTGAAAATGAAAGAGGCAGACATCACTAAGACAATGTTTCAGACATGATATGGACATTAAGAGTTTCTCGTGATATCGGTTGGATTGAAGAATGCTCCAGCAACATTTATGGTTATGATAATTAGGCATCAAATGTTGGACAAATATGTCATTGCCATTCTTGAAGATAATCTTGACATATTCAAGGAATAAGTCCAACCATGCTAATCACCTAATAGAAGTGTTGGAGACGTTTAAGAAAGAAAAAATATATGCTGAGTTTTCAAAGTGTACATCTATATAGATCATAAGCGTTTGGATATTTCTTCAAGCAGAAAGAACTCAATATGAGGCGCAGAAGACGGTTAAGGATGATAAAGGATTATGATAGAGAAATCAAGTATAACCCTGGTGAGGGTAATGTGATCGCTGATGTGCTAAGTCGTAAAGGCAAAGAGGTTATCGCGACAATTAAGTTATATAAATTAGTTAGCACTTCAGATTTCATGAGCTAATATGCGGGGCACAGTAGAAGTTTTAAAGGATGAGAGCAAGATGAAAAAGAAATGACTTTTTTGGTCACACCAAGATTTGGAAGATAATACTTATGATGCGAAAATCAGATTTGGTCGCCTGAGGATTCCACGTCATGGAGATCTTCGAGGCCTAATCCTAGATGAAGCTTATAAGTCTACATACTCTGTTTACATCGAGGCTTTGGAAGGAAAGTTGTTGGTTACAATTGAAGCAAATACCGATGAAAGTGAAAACCTTAAGCAAACGTCAAGTGAAGATGAATTCATGGTATGTGACAACTGTGGGAGGACATGATACTTTGCCTACACGGACAAGAGCACCCACAAGTGTCACGAATGTGGAGCCGAAAGTCACACCGCAAGAGGATGCTAGAAACGAAGGATAAAGTATAGAAACACATGCACAGAAAGTGTAGAGATGGTTTTGACTTACGTTTATTTGAACTGAGTCTTAACATGAGTGATTAGTGTTGTTACAGATAGTCATGTGACCATGAGAGGGAAGTCATCTAGAACGCTAACGATGGAATAATACTATAAATGCCCATACGAAGTTCATGATATGATCGGGAAGACAGTTGGATAAAATATATACATATGATATATCAGACAACAATAGATTCAGAGGACAAAACCAGACTTGATTAGTCAAGAGAAGGAAGATCTATCAGCATGGACTTCATAATCAAGCTACCTTGGACAACAACAACTCATGAACCCTATGTTAGTAAAGAGATAAAAATGGAAGGATAATTAAATGGTGATTTAAGAAGTTCTTTGTAAAGTTATGTCACGATTGTGCTCAAGGATTGTCATAGGTGTTCTATCTTAAGGAATAGACAAAGGGATTTCATGGAGTATTCCTTAAGGAAAAAACTATGAAGGTTTCCTTTTATATATTTAATATGTTTCGAAAGTATTGCAAAATAGTATCTTTGCTAAAGGTTGTAATTGGACAGAATGGTCATTCAATGTCAAGTGTTGTGATAGTAAGTGCAATGTTTTTATTTGAAGGACAAGAAAGAAAAGCATGCTAAAGGAAATGATGGGACTTGCTAAGTCTAGATAAGGAAGCGTATCATCGAGGACTTCATGGACAAGCTACCATGGACAACTAAAACTAATGAACATCACTCGATGATTGTAATACAAGGGATAAACTAGTAAGACATGAAGCTAAGTCGGTTCAATAAAGGATGTGAATACAGAAAATATTCATTTTACAAGGACTAAGCAGGTTTAGAGGACGAAACCTCTTATAAGGTGGGTAGACTTGTAACAACCCAAATTTCGTTTACTATTTTCAATGAATAAGGATTTAACTGAAGTATAATAAAGGTAATTCTCTAAAGTATGAGGGTGTTAAGTGTCATTAGATGAAAAGTTAAACATGAAACCATATCATCTTCCTATAAATGTGGCCACCATCTCATTTATAACCATCCTACCCTCCAAACTTATTTTTTTTTTTACCAAATTCCCGTTTTTGAGAGAGCAACCCACAAAGATCTGACAGTTTTCAGAGATCTAACAGTCGGATCGGTCTCATATTTTAATTGAGTGTTCATGGCATATAAAGGTAGATTCCCATTGCTCAGATCCTCGATCAGAGTTTGGTAAGTCCGGTTTTTAAAAGCAAAACTATAACAGCTAAAAATGAAGATTTCCGGCAACTGTTTTGGTTTTCCGGCAACTGTAGCGGCGGTTTCCGGTGATTGAGAGCTGATGGGTTAGTATATCGTGGCTAGACGGTTATGTATCCGCTTTAACCACTCAATTCTGAGTTCGTTTGATATGGTTATGGTCTATTTAAGCAATTTTAAACATAAACCTCAAAGGTACGTTTTTGTTAAAAACATTTACTTTTCGTATACGGATTTGCATGAAAATTTGTAGAATGATAGAACGGGTCAGGATTATTGATAAAGTAATGAAACTTATGAGTAAACAGGTTAGTTGGTTCATTTCGGGTAAAACGAGTAGTGTTCGGTTCGTGAAAAGGACGGGGAACGAAGTCGGTTTTGCATTAAACTTGGTAGGATAGTAAATCGGAATCTAACATGTAGGAAAAAAATAAGATTTATGGCAAACGATTTAGTGGGTGTGAACCAAGGCTAATGGGTGACGTTCGGACCAAGTAAAAGCAAGAAAATGAAGTTGTTGGGACCCAGAACTGGGTATATTGGTAAAACTAGTCGTAATGGGATGAAAGAAAATGATTAAAACAAATAGTGCATGAAAAACTAGTTTTGTATAGAATTCTAGGAATTCAATTCGTTTGAAAGAAGTTGTTTCGATTCGTTTAAAAGTCGATTCGATTCGATTCGATTGAAAGAAAATCGACTCGATTTGTTTGAATATTCGATTCGATTCGTTTGCTAAAGTCGATTCGATTTGTTTTCTAAAATCAATTCAATTTACTTAGCCTATTCGATTTGTTTCGCTTGCTAAATTCGAGTCGATTTGTTTGGCCTGTTCGATTCGATTTGTTTGACCTTAAGACGGATTAGCTTGACGACTTGATTAGTAATATTGAGATGACCCAAGTGAGTTTCTAGCCCATTTTCTCTGTTATGTTTTCGGGGTTGTGTGCATACTCCTATGTGTATAGTTAATACACTTACCTTAAGGGGTAAGTGTATACTATATGAATGTTTATAAATGAAATTTGAATGTTATAGAAAGGGTTAAGATTATGTACGTAGATGTATATGAAAATACATAACTAAAAGTATGCATGGATGTTTGGTTGTATGGAAAAGTATGTATGGTTGTATGGTTATGAAGGGAACAGACCCTAATAATATATGTGAATGTAGGGGACATACCCTATTAATATTTGCGAATGTTGGGGAAATATGCTAATAATATCTGCAAATGTAGGGAACATGCCCTAATAATATATGTGAATGTACGGGGAAGACTCTAATAATATCTACGAATGTAGGGAACATACCCTAATAATATCTGCGAATGCAGGGAACATATCCTAATAATATCTACGAATTTAGGGAACATGCCTTAAGAATATCTACGAATGTAGGGAACATACCCTAATAAAATATGCGAAGGTTATAGGGCAAAATGCCTATTAAAACATATAGATAGGTATGTATGTATGTATTGCATAGGCTAAAAGAATGGAAATATGAAGGTATGTATGTATGTATGTATGTATCTTCGGATACGTATGTAAGTAAGTATGTGAATGCAATGTATGTTGCCTGATTAACTGGAACTCACTCAGCATAGTTGACTTTTAGTTTGCATGCAGGCAAATAGGTTTTGGCAGCTAGCTTGAGAGACACACATGGCATTGGACTGAAGATGCTGACATCTGAAGAAGAATTGTCATGACGTTTGTTTTATGTTATGAGATTTTAATATTTTGTATTGGTTGGTTGATGTCTTAATTATTCCACGAAAAGTTTTAATTCACTCTGATATTAAGAACTGTGTTTATGAGTAAATCCAACGCTAAAGTAGCACACGGGATCGGGGCCTTACACATAAATAATCAAAAACACCAAGTAATCTGTAAACATGCAACCCCATACTAAACACGAAACTAATTCATGCAACCATATGGGTTTTAATAACATCAAAACTAATCAGTCACAACAACAATCACATAATAAAATAACAAAATATGAACTTTAATATAAAAACAATCAAAGACTAGTTAAACACCCAAACAATCGTCAAATCATCGTTGATTCACCTAATATAAGTAGCTCAAACAGTTTAGCTACTCATAACAATTATAAAACAACACAAATCATAAATAGTAGCAAAACTCATGTTCCAAACTGAATTCAAAACCAAAGATTAACAAACTTGATTGCTTCTCCTTTGCTTCCTGCCTTCTTTTCTGCCGTCAAAAGTCTGTCCTTTCTGACTTTATGTTTCAGTCGTCCTTTTTTTTCAAATCCTCGTAGCAGCCCCCTTTCAAATGTCTTTGGATCTTTTATTATGATGATGTCCAGCCCAAAAGCCACAAGCCCGTTTATTCTTTACGAATAGACATGTGGTGCGTTAGAGAGAGCACAATCAATTATTACGTTATATTATATTCATGGATAGTCAATTTATATCATATGGCACACGTATACTTATTTCTTTTAGCTCATGTTTTTTTTTTATTATTAATTATTTGTTTAACTTATTAACTATACTATATTAAAATACATATAGAATATGTAAGATAGTTTTTTCACAAAAACTCTTAAAAAAAAGAGTTTTACAACTCTTTAAGAACGATGTACATGCCTTATTACATCTTTGAAATCCCGCTCAAAGCTTTGCACATTCAGGTCAGGGGAAGGGGCACATGCAAGGGTAAGCTTTATGGGTTCCAACCCATAAAGCAAACCCACTCCGACCCATGTGGGTAGATTGCCAAATTGCAATTAATGGCAAATCTTTGTCATGAAAAATATATGAATGTTGGATAACATAAATGTGTGTTAATTATTATTATTACATATAAATATTCTAGGGTATTTGTGGATAGGTGTCACCAGTGATATTTATGGGTACAAAAGTATAGAATTAAGATAGCAGTGATGACCGGTGCATCGGTAACAAGCCCCTCCCACTCTTAAAATCTATATTCCGATTTCAAATTTCAAATCATGTTCTCTCACCAACCATTTTTCAGGTCTGAAATCAAAAACGTTCTCTCCTTCATGATTTCTTCATTCGTTCTCTCTTTTTCTAGCTGCTTCTTGTGTTTGACACAGCTACTTCCTTGACCCACAACATAATTGAAAGAACGAGTTTAGGAGTGGTTATGGGTTCGAAGAAGGTGTCCCGATTAATGGATTTCAAGTTACACCCACCACGATTATCATGGAAGAGGTAACTTTTTGTATAAAATATGCGAAATTATTGATCTTTTTGTGATAACTGTATCGAATTAGGGGTTAATTTTGGAATAGGGGTTTCTAGGGTTTGTTTTTTATTGTGGGGAGTATAAAAATTGTATTTTTAGATAATTGGAGCTGGATATGGAGATGATTTTGAGACACGAGACCATTTGGACCCTTCAAAGTTGATGTTGTAAGCATTTCATTGTATCAATTTGTTGTGTGATATTGATTTATGAAGTAAGAGGATTGTGGTTGATTTGTATATAGGATTCTTTAACCGGTGGGTTTTTTTAAAAGAATTTGATATGCTATGTATTAAGCTTATGGACTTATTTTCTCATGGCACAATGTGGTTGTAAGCCTGTGAACATTTGTATTCTGTATAATGCAAATCGAGTTAAAAGTACGCTTTAGCTCACTATACTGGTCCTAAGATAAGTTTGTTAATGGTAATCAGGCAGCGTACTCAAGCTTTGAAGTTGAGTGCTTGGAAAGAACTTTCAGACAAAGAAGCCAATAAGGTATACTTACATTTGAAAAATGTCAAAAAAAAAATATTATTGCGTATGGATAAACGAGTAAAATATGGTTACCTAACTATTATTTTACCAAACAAACGCATTTTCTTTCTTGCTTTTGTTGATAATTTGCATTTGTTTGAGACTATTATATTGCATCTTCTTTGGCTTATATGCATATATATTTAAATTGTGAACTGTTGGTAAACTTGAATGATCAAGTGCCCATTTTTGCAATTGCTGGCAATAGTAATTGAGGAAGATGGGATGGATTCTATGGCTCATTGATTACTTTCTACAAGAGTAAAAGTAAGCTTTCTTCTCTATGTTAAATGATGTTCATCTATGTTTTTTTATAGGTTTTATACCAACGGTCATAAACGAACATGAACATTTTCACTTTTTAAACGAACAAAAACATAAACGCAAATATTTGTCCTATTAATTGTTATGTGTTCGTGTAAGTTAAATGAATGAACACGGATGGATATGTTCACTTTTTAAACGAAAGATTATGAACACAAATATGTGTCCGCTTAATTGTTCGTGTTTGTGTTCGTATTCGTTTAAAGTTAAATGACCTTTAAAATGTGTTTAGTTTGACTTTTAAAATTAAATATGACATAAAGCAATATATATTTATACCTAATGTTCTCAAAGTTTTCTTTAGATAAAATTAATTAATGGGTTCATGTATTCAGTTCTTTGATCAAAGTTCTCCAAAAAGAAACATGTTAAATCAATTTTTAAAATGTTAAATTCATATAAAATTTTATTGCCATTGACTCACTAGGGGTGTGCGTGGTGCAGTTTTTGACTGGAACCGAAAAACCAAACATTCGGTTTTTTGACTTTTTAAAACCATTCGACTTCGGTTTTTTTGGTTTTTGGATTCGGTTCGGTTTTGGATGCAGTTTTTTCGATTTTGCTAATCGAGGCAAAACATTTTGGGCCAAAATAAACTTGACCCAGGATATTGAAATTGGCATGATAATTGTTTTTTATTTAAACTAATGATTAATATAGAATATTGAATATTTGAACCTCAAATATTATTAAAAGCTTATAAAAGATAGATTTAAAATCAAAACTAAAAGTACAAGTATTATTATTTAGTAATCATATGTAGACACCATTTAGTATGTCCCTCGTGTGAACCCTCGGGTGGGCAAAAGTGAAATTGCACTAATTTTGACGTTATTTTACTAATCTCGTGAAAATAACGTTAAAAGTGGCGGAAGGTTAATCAGGCATCATGTGGTGGCGTTGATAGCCGGAAGACAAGGGTACATGCACCGATCAGCCGGTGTCCCGATGATTGAGTGCTATGTGCCTTATGTCCAAGGCTTGATGCAAAACTACTATCGAGCTGGGGGTCTCATCGGAAGCAGCCTCTCTATCCCTATGGGGTAGAGGTAAGGCTGTCTACATCTTACCCTCTTCAAACCCTACCATAGCTTTTCTATTGGTGGGACATACTGAGTACAATGATGATAATGATGATGTAGACACCATTTATATATGTTATTAAGCATATGTTAAAACTAAACAAATAGTCATCGGTATATTTTCTTTTAATGGTTACGGTTAAGATGTTATGGTAATTTTGATTTTTTTTGTTATTTCGGTTAGGTTTTTTCGGTTTTCAACAAAATACAAAACTGAAACAAAACCAATATTTCGGTTTTTGCTAAAGTTCAAAACTGAACCGCCGGTTTCTAAATCGGTTTGGTTTTTTCGGTTCGGTTTTTTTGGTTCTTTTGGTTTCAATTTGTTTTTTTTGGTTTTGTGCACACCCGTATGACTCACTAACGGTTAGGGCTGTAAACTAACTAAGCATTCACCAAACAATGGCACTGATTTCAGGTAATGGAAAAATTGGCAAAATTAGGTGGTGGAGCCCACATGAAGCGTCCATCTTGGAATCGTCATCATCTGATCAAATCAACTAACGTAAGTTTTTTTTTTAATCAACTTTTGTAAAACTATATGAATGATTTTTTACCTAATTGTTATTTTATAGCATCACTGTTAAAATTTCAGAATTCGAGGATCTTTTTTAGGACGGGACGAGGTGGAAAAAGCTGGATTTAAAGACAAAACGCAAGAGGAAGTACACAAACTCATTTAAACCAAAACCTCTTTTTGTCTGTTTTAGTTTGTGACTTAATTTTTATAATTGGTTGAGGGTGAAATGGAAATCCTTGCAGGTTTTAGGAACCGGGTGAGTTTTGGGTCAAAACGAGTAACCTTAATGTTTATCTATTTATTTAATTTTATGAAATTACTTATTTTTCTTAGAAATCAATGGGTTGTTGTAGGGAAAACTTGAAATTCTTTCACGATGAGTTTGGAAGATAATTATCTCGAGACGCTAAGATGAGTGAAAGAGTCAACAGTTTGAAGCTTTTCGTTCAGTGATGCAAGCTAATCCACTAATTTTGCAGGTATATAACTGGTATATTATTAGTTCATTTTTTATTGTTTCGTTTTGTT
This sequence comes from Bidens hawaiensis, assembly GCF_021521415.1. NCBI lineage: Eukaryota > Viridiplantae > Streptophyta > Magnoliopsida > Asterales > Asteraceae > Bidens > Bidens hawaiensis. Next base: position 5,282,575 of record NW_027491019.1, on the reverse strand, counting down.
TTTTTTGTAACATGTAGTGTTGTTAGGTCGCTTATCTTGATTTAAGGGGTTTTATGTTTTAAAACTGAACTATGTGCCACTTTTAACTACGGGTGTTAACGAGTTGTGTTCATAGGTGATTTGGTTCAAACTGACACGAACCTAAAATCTTGAGACGAACCTGAACAAAAATCAGCCCGAAAATTGTTTTAAACGTGTGATTCAGTAGCATGTTACAACTTTATTAAAAAGGATGTTGTATATGCTTTATACCTTATGGTTCAAGTATGTGATGCTTATTTTGGTGTTCTCCATGTAAATTAAAAATGCACTACAATTGGTTTAAGTTCACTTTAACCATTTTGCTTAAAGAGCTTCTAAAGAAAATATCGTAGCAGTCCGCAACACAACCGAACATTTAGAAACACGCCAGTTCTTATATTTCACAGTTTCAATTAATAGCAAGTGACACACTACAAATAGTACACAAAAGTAATTTATAATTATGTGAATATTATACTTATATATTACCCATTTTATAATTAACTTGCATTGCGTCTTTTAATATGCAGCTCCTGCGACCATTGACAAACATGCTCACGCTGGAATCAAAATATGGGTTCTAACTGGTGATAAAATTGAAACATCCATTAATATAGGGTAAGGTTTTGCTACCTTGTTCATTTTTCATTTGTTGACTTCAGGGAGTCAAACTTTATAATTTTCAAAATGGGTTTTAGCCAAAATAGAGTCAGGTTGAAAATAGTGGTTTTAGAAAATAAAAATTAAACCTGCCACTTTCTTATAATCGCTTAGATGTTCTGCAAAATATATGTTTTTATTTAAACGGTGTTTTTTGGAATAATTTACTAAGGTGTAATTTAGGATTTGTGAATTCTGGTCAGATAGAAAACTTGCTGTGTATAATGTATAGGAACTATAAAATAATGCACTAGCCGTAAATTTTGTTGTTCTACCTCTTGAATTTCCTGTTTTAATCAAAGCATATTAAATTTTGTTGTTCTACCTCTTACCCTCCTCAGACCCTACTATAGCTTTGCTATTGGTGGGATATACTGAGTACGATGATGATGATGAATCAAAGCATATTATAATGGAATTTATTGTTTCACGTGTAGAAAATGAATGGATGTGAGGAGATGGGTGAAATAGGGTTGGAGTCGGTCTATACGAAGACACCTGCATTGGTGTAAACCAATTCAAGTGCATATTGCAATCGTTATAGAGGTTAGTTTAAGAGTAGAGCATTACAAATAGAGTACCGGCTGTTTATATTTTTGTAAATTTAGGCGATTGTTGTTAATTTTAATGTGTTTTCTTTTACTATATTTTTGTAACTACTTTATGCATAAAAAAGTTAATTCATGTAAAACCATATTTTCCTTGAAAGATTCATGTAAATTTGTGCCGTGTGTTAGGATTATAGTATCATTGATTCTGTTTTTGAGATTGTTTAGGCACGTCATTTTTGATTTTTCATCCAAAAATATACGAATCTGCTGCTGAAACCTGTGGGGACAATTTGTCACCACCGCTGCCTCGCGCGGGTACCTACTAGTAGTATATATATATATATATATTCTACATATATACTAATAAAAAAGTAATTCTGACACATATCAATTTAAGATTAATTCTCACTATCAAATTCCCGCTCAAATTACCTCTCTTCTATTGATGGAAAAGAATAAAAATATCTTTCAATATCATTGATTATAAATTCAACATACCGTATTAATTGGTCAATCTCAATTGATTGAATTGTTAATGTCATAATTTATATCGTAAACATACTTAATATAAAAGAATATTGATATAATAATTACGTGTCATAAAAGATATTTTCTAAAAAATTAAAATGTGTATAAAAGAGTTTATTTTGAAAAGTACAATAACATTCAATTTTTGAGACATTTAAGAAAAATATAATAGTTTTTTTAACAAATATTCAATGTTTAAACATAATAAGTCTTAAAAATTAAATAATATAAAGAGACTTAATTATCTTTTTTTATTTTTATAAAGTTATTAATTGTAATTCATACATTAACTTATCCCGTGTAATACACGGGTTTCTAAAGCTAACATATATATATAGAGGATGGTTTAAGAGAGAAATGATATTACTGCAAGAAATGCGAGAAATGATATGGTCCACTAGTTTTGTTTTAAGTTTTAAATGTTTAAAGCTAAATAAAGAAAATATTAATCATTCTCTTTCTTCAATTAATATAACTAATAAACCATAATACTTATCTACTTAATTAATATAACTAATTAAATTATTAATTGAAAAATATTAAGAACTCATTTATTTTTATAACTTATTTTTTGTGTCTTGAATTTTTATCATACACAAGTATAATTTATTCATACATTAAAATTTCTTTCTATCCAAACTAATTTCTTCCAACTCAATATGTTAATATCCATCAACACATACTTACATTATAATGAATAATACAAAAAAACTATTTTACATGTGTTTGCATTAGATATCAACAAAAACCATTCAACCTACACAAAAAGTATAATCTACACATGTTCTAAGAATAAGACAGCATATAACCTACACACGAAAAGCGTATAACCTACACACAAAATTCATCATCAATAAAATACACACGCACACGAAAGCATATAACCTACACACGAAAAATATATAACCTACACACGAAAATTTTATCTTACACAAATACAATTTATTCATACATTAATTTCTTTTTATTCAAAACTAATTTCTTCAAACTCAGCATATCAATATCCATCAACACGTAGTTACATTGTGATGAATAATACAAAAAAACTATCTTACACATGTTTGCATTAAATGTCAATAAAAAATATACAACCTACACAAAAACATATAACTTACACTTATTCTAAGAATAAGAAAACATATAACCTACATATGAAAAACATATAACCTACGCATGTGTAAGATATGTGTATCTTTGTGTAGTTTATATAATTGTTGATGTCGAATTACATATGTAAGTTGCATGCTTTTTGTATGTTGTACGTTTTTATTGATCAAAACAAGTGTAGGTTATATAACTTTGTGTAGACTGTATATTTATTGTTTACATTTAACGGACACATTTGTATGATATTTTTTTTATTATTATTTATTACAATAATTTTTATAGGCATACCAATTGAAATAAAACATATTATGTTTTGATATTGTTTTGTTAAAAAACACGTTGATATATGCTAATAAATTGAGTGGAAATTATTTTTTTTAATATACAGAAATAGTATTATATGAATAAATTATATTTATGTTGAATAAAATGAAGAATGTGTAAATAAAAATAAAACCAAAGTAATTTTTTTAACTTTTTAATTATTATAGTTAAATTAGTTAGATATATTAATTAGAGAGAAATTTATTATGGTTATAATAGTTGTATTAATTGGAGAGAGAGAGAGTGAATTTATTATTGCATTTACATCTTCTTTATTTATTTTTAAATATTTAAAACCTAAAATAAAACTAGTGGTTCATATTTATTTCTCGCAATAATATCATTTCTCTCTTAAACTTGAACACACACACACACACACACACACACACACACACACATATATATATATATATATATATATATATGGGAGGGTTATTTTGAGAACATTGTGAGTTTTAAGAACTTTAAGAACTCAAGTTTGGACCATACATTTAATTAAATGATATGAAATATGTGCTAAGATTAAATGTAATTAAAAAATGAAGCAAGAGAGAGAATACGTATTTTTGATAATTACACAAGTTTAAACGTTAGTTACACATGTGTAAAAAGTCGATTCGGTGTGTAAAAAAATACTGTAATTTTTTGTACATCACTTACACTTACATATTACACATGTGTAAAAAAATATTCGAAAAAAAAATTGTTACATTGAGTTACTTCGAGTTCTTAAAACTCAAAGTGGTTCTCAAAAGAAATCAATCCTATACATACATACATACATACATACATATATATATATATATATATATATATGAATGGTTCAAGAGAGAAATGATATTACTACAAAAAATGTGAGAAATGAATATAGACTACTAGTTTTGTTTTATGTTTTAAATGCCTAAAGCTAAATTAAGAAAGTATTAATAATTCTATTTCTTTAATTAATATAACTAATAAACCATAATACTTATCTACTTAATTAATATAACTAATTAAATAATTATAATTGGAAAATATTAAGAACTCATTTATTTTTGTAACTAATATTTTGTGTCTTGAATTTTTATCATACACAAGTATAATTTATTCATACATTAACATTTCTTTCTATCCAAAACTAATTTCTTCCAACTCAATATATTAATATCCATCAACATATACTTACATTATAATGAATAATAATAAAAACTATTTTACATGTGTTTACATTAGATATCAATAAAAAACATACAACCTACACAAAAAACGTATAATCTACACTTGTTCTAAGAATAAGACAACATATAACATACACATGAAAAACATATAACCTACACACAAAATTCATCATCAATAAAATACACATGCACACGAAAACATATAACCTACACACGAAAAACATATAACCTACACACGAAAATTTTATCTTACACAAATACAATTTATTCATACATCAATTTCTTTTTATTCAAAGCCAATTTCATCAAACTCAACATATCAATATCCATCAACACGTAATTACATTGTGATTAATAATAAAAAACTATCTTACACATGTTTGCATTAAATGTCAATAAAAACATACAAGTTACACCAAAATATATAAAAATATACTTGTTCTAAGAAAAAAAAACATATAACCTACATACGAAAAACATATAACCTACGCATGTGTAGGATATGTGTATCTTTGTGTAGTTTATATAATTGTTGATGTCGAATTACATATGCAATATAAGTTGTATGTTGTACGTTTTTATTGCTCAAAACAAGTGTAGGTTATATAACACTGCTTTGATTGTATATTTATTGTTTTTATTTAATAAACACATTTGTATGATAGTTTTTTTATTATTATTATTTATGACAATAATTTTTATAGGCATACCAATTGAATATATATATATATATATATATTATGTTTTGATATTTAGTTTTAAAAAATACGTTGATATATGCTAATAAAATGAGTAAAAATTATTTTTTTAATATAAAGAAATAGTATTATATGAATAAATTGTATTTATGTTTAATAAAATTAAAATGTGTAAATAAAAAATAAAACTAAAGTAGTGTTTTTATATTTTTAATTATTATAGTTAAATTAGTTAGATATATTAATTAGAGTGAGATTTATTATGGTTAGGTTAGTTGTATTAATTAGAGAGAGAAAGTTCATTTATTGTTGCATTTATATCTTCTTTATTTATTTTTAAATATTTAAAAACCTAAAATAAAACTAGTGACTAATATTCATTTATTGTATTTCTTGCAGTAATACCATTTCTCTCTTGAACTTAAACTATATATATATATATATATATATATATATATATATATATATATATATATATATATATATATATAAATAATAACAAGTAAAACAATCTAAGTTTAGTATAGTTGATATTTTATGCCACACATTGTAACAAATGCGTCGATCACAAAGACGTATCCACTCGTGTTTCAAAGTTGGTATAAATACTCTTAATTAGTCCGTTGTCTCTTGAAACATTTAAAAACCATATATGAGTTAATTAGAAGTAATATTTAATAAAAACTAGCTCAAAAGTAAGTATAAGTATAAGAAATAATCTTACTAATCTATTAAATTAACACAAGTTGTCCACATGACATCATTTTAGGGTATCCTTTTCTAGATGCCACATAGATGCCATGCCACAACTTTTCTATCTTAGCAATTGCCAACTCACCTCCAACATATTATTTAAACCATAATATTAGAAACCCTAATTAACATTCTTCTTTCCCCCTCTCTCTTGTTATTTAACCAATTCTCTTAAACATCAATCAAAATTTGTAATAATTATCAAATCCCAAAGATAGTCTTCCATTTATCCAATATCATAATCCTCCCTCCCGATTGTTCGATTCTAATTTTATGATTTTTTATTTTCATTTTATGTTTATAGAATATTTGATAATCATACAGTAATTTTTTGTTCATTCAGTCCCGTTTATCTGATTGATTTTTTGTTGTTATCATCTTCATCTATACTTTTTTATACATTATTAATTACCTTTTTGTGCTTTCACAGAGGTTGTTTGAAACTATTTGAATTTGATGAATTCTTTTTACAAAATAATCTGGAATCATAAACTCCCGATTATGGTAAGTATTGATATATTTCTGTCAATTATAATATTTTAGGTAATTTTTCTATATTTTATTTTATAATAACTTTGGCTGGAACTTCCAAATGAATTTGTTAAAACTAATAATGATAAGTTTAAAGATATGCCTCAAACACTTCAAATTCAAGATTATAAAGCGTCGTTCTGTATTGTCTTGTTAACAAATATGGTAAAAGTGTATGTTTTGCAAATGGATTGGTTGAAATACTAGCTGAATTGTGTGTTCGTCGAAAATAATTGATTAAATTAATTTTTAAGTGAACATGAAAACAAATGCTCAGCTCGAACTCCATTAAAAAAGACAACATCAACTGGTTTTTTCGATGCCCTTGTGTTATACAATCATCATAAAATGAACTGCAAATTGGTATATTTGAGTAATTATGTATTTCATTTTTTATTTATAATTATTCATAGTAATAAACCATTTTTATAATTACTCATGGTTTTTAATGTGTAAAGTATTGATATTTTCTTGTATTTTTTTGTTAATTTTTTTACTACCGCCATAATACGATATTAATGTTTTTATGAGTTGAATTGTTTATGTTAATCTTTCCATTTTGTATACATTTTGAAATTAAAATCTCGCATTAAAAGTTTTTCCAATCACAAAATTCTTTCCAACCTTTTTTTTAGAATTCCATTAAAGTATCAATTAATTATTATACGATTATATTTGAATTTGAATTCGAATTCAAGAAACCCTCTGGTTCTTAAAGTATTTATAATTATAGATTCATATAATCGTTTTAATATTAACACCTTTTAATTGTGTCAAAATGAATGCTTAAAATAAAATTTTGCATTAGAATTTTTTCATTTTTAAATTCTATTCCAGTTTAAGGTTAAAATTCCATTATAATACCAATTAATGGTGACATAATGTTATTTGAAGTTAAAAATCCACTATTAAAATTTTCCAATATCAAAATACTATCAAGATTTTTTTTAGAATTCAATTAAAATACCAATTAATACTTACACTATTCTAATTGAATTTGAATACAATATTATATTATAATAATATATTAATTATGTCAAAAATATTGCTTAATATAAAACGTTCTATTCCTTAATTTATGCATAATTATGTGTATAATAGTTGAAATATTAAAACCTTTTAATTATGTCAAAATGAATATTAAAATATAACACGCACCAAAGGTTTTCAAATCTCAAAATACTTTCCAAATTAATGTTATTTGAATAATTCAAGATTATATTAAAATAATTTAATTATGTCAAAAACATTGCTTAAATAAAACTCTTTGTTTCTTAATTTATGCATAATTATGCGTATAATAGTAGTAAAATGAAAATTTAAATATTTTAATTATGCCAAAATTAATTGTTAAAATAAAACTCGTATTATAAATTTTCCATTCTCAAAATACTTTCCATCTTTCTATTAAAATTTTATTTAAATACCAATTAACCGTTCCATAAAATTGTTAGAATTTTAATGCAAGATTATAATAAAATATTTTAATTATGTCAAAATTATTACTTCAAATAAAAACCTTTGGTCATTAATTTGTGCATATAATAGTTGTAAGAAGATTAAAATATTTTAATTATGTCAAAATGAATGTTTAAAATAAACAAAAATATTTTTAATTGATCCTTAATTTATGCATAATTATGTATATAATATTGAACATATCTAGAATTTATAATAACTTCTATCTTTATTTATAGTTATATTGTCAGGATCGATATTCTCACTACAAACCTCGTAACCCACAAATTAATGTTGACAAGACGGATTACAATATAGCTAATGTAAAGACCCATTGATCACTAAAGGCGGAATCAATAGTAATCACGATGTTGTTATAATAACATAAAGCTAACAAACACACAAGAGACTCAAAAGATTTCCATTGATATTAACCAAGAAAACAAAGGAACAACTTTAGGTTTCTAGAAAGAATGTTAGGTGCGACTACTTTCTGCACGCAAATATCATGTCTACTTGGAAAGTGTGTAATCAGTCATTGTCATAAATGTGACCTAGTATTTCCTTAAATTGCCACACCTGATACTTTCTAGATATCCTAATCATTGTTAAAATATATTCAAGCATATTCAAAATTAATACAAGTGTCAGATAGGTCTTCGAGTAAGCTTTTATCTTTGTCGAGCAAACCTAGTAACCCATAAGTGTGTTGGAACAGTTCTCCAAGCAAGCTTTTACTTTGAATATTTAGAAAATATTCTTCAAGCAGACTTCAATATTAATGATATAATCAAACTTTGCTAGATAATATCCCACGAGCAAACTTGTTCTTTTTGATCTTTTCAACATTTGTCAAAGACTTATTCTAGAAAACTTAGTATACTTGAGGTATTGTAGCTTACTCGAGGTTGAACCTTGCTCGTAGAAGTCCTTATAATAAATCCTTTAACTTCCTACAAGTGTGCTTGAGATCCTCCTTATTGAAACCTTGCTCGACCCACCAAATTGCTTGGTTTAAGCTTGGCTAAGTCAAGATTTTTATCTAAAGCAAACCTTGCTTGACTGAAGAACAACCTTGCTTGATGAAGTGTAGTTTGCTCGAACAAAACACTTAGAAGAATTCAAGAAGATAGACTTTCTTGAAGTAAGATACCTTGCTTGAATATGCATTAGGCTTGCTCGAAGTTCCTAGTTTCCTCGGATTCCATACTTAGCATATTTCTTGAGGAGGTTGAGAAGATTCCATTCTTCCTTGATCATTTCAGTCCCAACAATCTCCCCTTGATTAGAACACACACAGATGAACCAAAACACATCTAGATTACATACACTTGTTTAAAATACACATCAAATAATTAAAAGCAATAAATTACATTACTTAAAAGAAAAATTACGTTATTCAAAATTCTGCCACAAGGGCATTACACATGAAAATACATAATCAAAAATTTCTCATCTCCTTGAGCTTCTCCTTCCTTCCATCCTTCTTTCTAATCTCACTGCAACAACCTTTTGTTAGAATACTGAGATCTCCACAAGGAATGGATGTTCATCAGGGATGTCCCATCTCATAATATCATGTAAATCATCCATATGGAGATATTCCAGATCAGAATCCTCTTGAATGATGCCTAAAGCAAGACCTTCAGAGTTTCTTAAGATGTAGCTGTTGGTCTTCAATTCAAAGTGGATCTCAGCTATTCTTCCATTTCTTTGTACCTCTGAGTTAGGTCCGCTCATTTGTCATCTCATGCTTATACATTTCTTCATGTTGGCATAAGGGTTAGTAAATTTCTTGGACTTGCCAAAAGATAATTCAGTTATTCTGATATCACTTATTCTCCTTTGCCTTTTATTTTATACAGCTTCAGTGTATTATAATTTCCTTTTCTTGTTCAACAAAGGAAAGCCTGCCCTTGCTTGATCTTTCAGATACTTGGACAAATCATTCCTTTGTGAACCAGCAAATCTATCTCTCTGTTGGTTGTTAAAGAGACGTAGATCAGCTAGCTCAGTCAGTTGCTCCCTGTTGAATTCCCTGAAATCATCCCAAAAGATTATGGTATTTAGAATACCACTTTTCATGATAAATTTCAAGGTTATGGTCCTTGAATCTTAGTACAGATTCTTTGGTAGATCTACATTAAGTGATGATCTTTGTTCTCTTTGTAAGCTGGACCTTGTGATAGGAATGGGAATGATGGATGTTGTAGCCGTTGATGAATAATGTCTAGAAGTTTGAGGTCTTCTCACATATCCCTTTGACTCAAAGATTTTAACAATTTAAGTCTTACTCATCGTTATCATTGACAAATAGTTAACACTTTCTTTGGATAAAATTTTAATCATATCCATTGTTTCCCTATCCATTTGTTCTTTTGAAGGGGATTGGGGTTCTTGAGTGACATGCCTTCTGGGACTTGGTTTAAGTGGATGGGGTTTGCTTTGTCATGAGTCTGTTTCTTTTAGCTTCCACTTTATTAAACAACACCAATTCCTTTTCAAATAGATCTTTCAAATGTGCCATGTCCTGATTGTCGAAAATACATGTAGTCATCCCTTTCTTCAACATTATCTGCTTCAAAATGTATATCTTTTTATTATCTTCCCAAGGCTTCAAACTTGTACTCTTCATAGGTTCAGTCGGTGTTGTTTTATCTTGTGGAATAAAGGAGAAGATTCATTTGATTCTTTACTTATATTTTGGGTTTTCATCTCGTCCTTGTATTTGGCCAACTCCAGTTCATATAATTCTTTCCTTTGAGCATCAGTCAATCTGCTCATATCTTCATAAACACCCCTCGCCTCCATCAATCCGTCAAGTAATTTCTCCTGATCTTCAGATAGAGCCATTTTCTTCTCTTTATCAATTCTGGCCCTTGCTATGTCAACCTTCATTTTTTTTGTTTATCTTCATTCTCCTTCTCTTTCTTCTTTTTCCTTTATTTCTTTTTGTCTTTTATGTTTAGCAGTAATCTTTTCTTCATCATGAATCTTCTTGGACAAGACCTTGAACTTTTCTTCTACTTCCTTTCTTGACATTCATTCAACTTACTCAAATTCAATTCCATTTTCTACCAAATAACCTACCTTTCCCCAAAATTTTCTCATAACCTTGGATTTTCGTTGAAGTTTAGCTTTAGCTCTTTGTTCAATCCACTTCTTCCCATCCTCCTTTTCTCAATTTCTTCAAAGGTCATTTTACTCAACTATTTATCTGAATAATTGCACTATTTTAAATAAAACATATGCTGGTTCAAAAATTTTCTTTTATATTCTATTTTCTTTCTTTCTTTCTTTCTTCCTCTCTCCTCTTTCCCAACATATGATCAATATCTTCATCAGAAAGATACTTGATAGCTTCATATTCAAGACCATTTCTTAAGAGGGAAATGATCCTTTTATCTTGCTTTCTCAATTCCTCCATTCTAGCCTATGTATTCTCCAAGTGAACATCTTGAGGTGAACCATGTTCAACCTCTTTGTTCTTTCGTTCTACACCTTCTTCATCATCCTCCAACTTAGATAGATCCTTGAATGCACCTATTTGAGGTTCATTGAGGTCCATATTTTCATCTTGCTCATACTCTTCTGGTTTCACCATCTGCAATGGAACACCATGGATTGGTTCTTCAGATGATTTCTCCTTTTCTTTCTCCGCATTAACTTTCTCTTTCTTAACCCTTTTCTTCTTTAAATATTCTTCAAAATTTGCTATATTCTGTCCATACCTCTTTCTTTTCTAACATACTTAACCATGTCCACTTGCCATTCCCTCTCAGCAGAACTGATGTCTTCAATTAGTTTAGCTAACACCTTATCAAATGAAGCTTTGGCCATTTCCTCTATATTCTTCTAGCATCATGATCAATCACCAACTACCTATAAAGATTTTCTTCAACAATAGGTTCAGCAGCTGGTGTTGTATCCACATGTTCTTCTATAACTTTCTCCTTTTCTCTTTTAAACTTCTCAACAACTAGAGATAGAGTTTTCTCAGCATCTTCAGTCCGTTTCAATTTCAAGAGTCCCTCAAAGACCTCTTGGTCAAGCTCTTCTTCATCTTCTAATAGCTTGTTCTGTAGTTCAATCTGGTCCATCAAGATACTTTGCTCATCATGTTCTTTTTCTGTCAGCATGAAGTTCAGAAACTCTCTTTCAAATAATTCATTCACAAGTTGATCATGTAATACTTTAGCTTTCACGGAAGAATCATCAATAAAGAGAATATATTCATTAGATCCATAAGTGTTCTTCGTTAGGGGTTGCAATTGGCTTTCATTTTCTGCAATAGCCTTCCCTTTCTCCTTTCTTCTCTCCTCATCATCATCAGTGGGTCTACATGAGCCAACCTCTTTGACTTGAGGAGGTGGAATATCATCTATCTTCCTGAATAGGTTCTCCAGTTACTCATAAAAAACTACCTTTTCCTCTTGTGCAATCAAAGAGTCAATATCATTAAAATCACCATATAGAATGTCAAGGTCTGGGTCATCTTCAATCATCTCCTCATCTTTAACACCTTGATCACTCTCAATATTTTCTTCAACAATATTCTCCATAACCTCTCTTATCTCTTCAACAATATTCATCTTTTCATCACTTCCAGCATACATTGATGTGTTGAATAACACACTTATATTTCCTTACAATTTTATAATGTTTTAATGATTTAATATCAAATTTATGTAAGTTTAGGGGGTTAAGTGCAAAGTTTTACAAAGTTGAAATGTTTTGTGTAGGTTATGGAAAGATGTGGAAAAAAAAAGCAAGAAAAAGAGAATTTGGAGGGTTTAATTGTCAAAGTTTCAAAGTTTAATCAAGGCCCGGTCCAAGCCCACTAGTTAAAAGCCTTAATATAATATTATATTAAGTTAAAATAAGAATTAATCAGCCATTATTCATCAGCCAATCCCGAAAATACACAAAACCTAAAGCTAAACCCTAACTCCGATCGGACTTAGCCGCCGGCAGCAAAGGAAGAAGAAAAAAAAGGAATCTGTGGCTGCTGGTGTCTCTTGGACGGCTGGAAAAGAAGAAGGTGATCTTGGGCAGCAGCTAGGGGCTTCAAAACATCACTAATCTCAGCCATAAACCTTTAGTATACATCCTTAAACTTTATTTATCTTTCAAGAACCCTAACTTTGATTGATTTGGTCTTTTGTTTTACATTGTTTTGCAATTGTTTGATAGATTGACTTGTTATTGATTGAGTTTGGATCTTGAATGAGTTTTATCATGTTTATATTGATGTTTATGATGTTTACTTTGATTGTTTGTGGCTGTCCAAAATCAATGAGTAGCTAAACTTGTTTGTTCTACCTAGGATAGATGATTGTTGAATAGTTTTAACCTGTTTAATGGATTGTTAATGTTCAAGACTTAAATTATTGATGTAAAGTTTAACTAAACCATAAATTAGATTGTGTATGATGGCTGTGTTTTATTTGTTATTACTTATAATCCTCTTGCATTAGTTAATTGAATCGGTTTTGATTAATTGATTGCTTGTTAAACTCTTTACTTGGTGTTTTGGGTTTATTTGCGGGAAGTACAACCGTAGGGATAAGTGGGTAATATATCATCTAAAATCAGTTAAAATACACCTTCTTTGAGACCGAGAGGTGATAAGAAGTAACATTGTCTCATTGCTTTTACTTGTTAGAATTAAGACCGCGCGAGAGCGGGTTTTTGTCTTGTCAAGTATGAGTGTTTATGTGCAATTAGTTGGTTTAATTTGGGTTGAGTTAAATTGTTCCTCTATCCTTGGTTGCGTAGTATTCGTTTCCATTAGGATAGTGTGTCGGTGAGACCGAGAGGTGAGTCGGTATTTGAACACGTTAATAATTGTTTGTCCGGTTTGTTCTTTAAAATCAACTAAAATAAGTTAGAGTTTGTTAGAGAGACTGAGAGGTAATTTGACTTTCTTAAACAAGTTTTAGTTGTGTTATCTTTTATAACCGGTGTCTTGAATATTTTCAATCCGTTATCTTGTTATTTCTTTCAACATGATTCATTCCTAGGTAGACGTTTTTATTCATTGAATTTAAATCAAAGTTTTCTTAAAGTATTTTGTTAACAGTTTTCTTTTAATTAAGTTAAGTAGTTAAATAAAATCTTAAAAATCAAATAAATATTATTTTGGTAAGTCGTAATTAGAGTTTCGTAATTAAAAACGTTTTCACGTGTCTTTGCGTTCGATGTCCGGACTTCCTTGATGCTATACTATTTATGATCGGTACACTTGCCGGTTTTGTGTGGTTTCTATAGGATTTTCGTTTTTATAAATTTAAAGCTTAATTTTGATTCGTTCTTTATTTATATTATACCTTTTCACACATCAAGTTTTTGGCGCCGTTGCCGGGGACACGGTTTGAAGCGTTTTAAGAATGACTCGAGTCAAGATTTTCCTTGTTTACTACTTGTCTTTCTTATTTGTTTTGTTTATTAGTTTAAAATAGTTTAGATAATTATAATTTCTTTTATTTATTTTAAATAGTTGTATGCGACGTACTCGATCTCTAGGACCACCAGAAGTTGAAGGATTTCCCGAACCAGAGAGAGAGCTTCTTGAGAGACGTCGTACAAAACCGTCTTCTAGTTCATCTACACCCGTCGGTAATACATTCTTTTCTCCTACTTTATCTGAACCCATCGTTAGGGATAGGATTATGGCCGACGCACCACCGAGGAGGACAGTCGCAGACCGAGCCCGTCCAGTCGATGCTGGCGCGAGATCCAGCATTGCTCCACCAGCTATAGGAGTTCAAACGACCTGGCAGATTCCATCGAACGTTCTGAACACCATTTCCCATTCTGCTCAATTTCACGGGTTGCTCCACGAAAACCCGCATTCACATCTTACTCGCATCGCACGTATTTGTGACACGTTTCATCTTGCCAACGTATCCGAAGATGCCATCAAACTCCGCATCTTCCCGTTCTCACTCGTTGATCAGGCGAGTCTGTGGCTTGAGTCCCTCCCACAAGGATCCATTTCTACTTGGGCCGCCATGCAGACCCAGTTCCTGGAAAAATACGATCCTCCGGCTAAGGCCGCTCGTTTGCGTAACCAGATTCATTCTTTCCAGATGGAGGACACTGAGAGTTTCTACGAGGTGTGGGAGAGATTCAAAAACCTACTTGCTTTATGTCCGAACCACGGCTTGCAGGACTGGGCGGTTGTTGAAAAGTTCTATAACGGAGTAACTTACGCGACTCAGAATATGTTTGACACTGCTGCAGGAGGCAACTTATTGACGACAAAGGATACCGATGAGTGCATTGCCTTATTTAACGGTTTAGCCATGAGTGGATACCAGCGACCACCTTCTAAGAGCACCAAAACCGTCGACGCGTTATCACGCGGCATACATTCAGTCGACACGAACACCGCCCTCGCGGCACAGGTTGAGGCGTTAGCGAAGATTGTGAAGGACGTGCAGGTAAAAAGTAAGTTATGCGAAATCTGTAGAGGGGGACACGATACCGTTCAATGCCCCGTAGGTTTCCAGGAGGAGGCAGTCGACTATGTTAACAATCCGAACCGAAACCCTAATTCTTTTAATTCTTATAATTCGGGTTGGAGAGGTAACCAAAATCCTAACTGGAGGAACGGAAATCATTCCGGCTTCCAGCCGCGTCAGTGTCTATTCCAGGATTCCGGTGAAGGAGCGAGTGGTGGGGAGAAGAAGCCCACGCTGGAGGAGATGATGGCACAGCAGACTCAGATGCTGTCGCAGCTTATGACTCGAGAGGATTCCCGTCACAAAGAGACTCAAGAGAAATTTCGGGAACACGAGTCATTCATGAGAAATCAGGGGGCGTCAATTCAAAATCTTGAGAGGCAGATGGGAGAGATAGCGAATCGTCTGAATGAGAGGCCGCCAGGTACACTTCCGAGTAATACTGAGCAGAATCCGAAGGCCTTCGCGAAGGCGGTGACGACGAGGAGCGGTGCAGGGGCATGTAGTAAGCCAGTGAATCAGGGGCCTGCGGTAGATGTTGAGGAGCAGGTAGACGAGGAGATTCAGTTGGAATCTCCACCGGCCAGGGTGCATCAAAGGCGAAGCCCAGGAAGTACAGCACAGGCCGAGGACCAGCCATTACCCAGCACACCACCGAGAGTCTACAAACCTAGACTTCCATTTCCCGGGAGTGTCCGCAGGGAGAGAGATGAGGAGCAGAACACTAAATTTCTTGATCTCCTGAAGCAACTTCACCTTAACATTCCATTCCTTGAGGCACTAACTCAAATGCCGAAATATGCAAAGTTCCTTAAGGATATTCTTTCTAATAAGGAGAAGTTAGCAGAGGTCTCTTCCATCCCGCTGAGTGCTGGTTGCTCTGCAGTTTTGCAGAGAAAGTTACCGGAAAAGATGTCCGATCCTGGGAGTTTCACGATTCCCTGCATCTTGAGTGATAATACGGTTGTTCATGCACTGGCAGATCTTGGTGCCAGTATTACCTTCATGCCGTATTCCGTGTATCGCAAGTTGGGTTTAGGCGAACCGAGGCCTACCCGTATGAGTATCCAGCTTGCTGATCGTTCTGTGAAATACCCCCGAGGGGTGGTCGAGAACATGCTTGTTCGTGTCGACAAGTTCATCTTCCCGGTGGACTTTGTCATCCTGGACATGAACGATGACGATAGTGTCCCACTTATCTTAGGCCGACCATTCCTTGCCACTGCACAGGCGTTGATCGACGTCTGCGAGGGTAAGTTAATTCTGAGAGTTGGGGATGAGAACGTCACCTTTGACGTTCGACAGTCACTGAAACACCCCAAGTCTGCTGATGACTCCTTATACTTCATTGATACCATCATGGAGCATGTCGGGGAGTTTCTTAGCGAAATTTGTGGAGGATCTGCCTCCGACACCTAGATTCTCGATAGGGAGATTCCGGAGATTGAAATGGTTGCCATGACCAATCAGTCCTTAGATGACGACACCGAGTCGCATACCCCTGAATCTGGCGTGTCTGCCGAGATCGTACGAGATGATCCGATGGACCGACCTTCGGTCGAGAGTCCTCCTTCTTCCTTAGAGCTTAGGGATCTGCCCGCCCATCTTGAGTACGCATTTTTAGATGAAGAGAGGAAGTTTCCAGTTATCATTGCATCTGCTTTGACGGAGGTCGAGAAGGAGAAGTTGTTGAGGGTGCTACGAGAGCACAAAGAGGCGATTGCATGGAAGATTATCGACATCAAGGGTATCAACCCTTCATTTTGCACTCATAAAATCCTCATGGAGGATAATTTCAAAACTGTCGTCCAGCCGCAATGGCGGCTTAATCCGAAAATGCAAGAGGTCGTGAAGAAGGAGATTATCAAACTCCTTGATGCGGGAATCATTTTCCCCATTTCTGATAGTGCTTGGGTGAGTCCAGTTAAAGTGGTTCCCAAAAAGGGTGGCATGACTGTCGTCACCAATGATAGGAACGAGCTTATTCCCACTAGGACTGTGACGGGATGGCGAGTCTGCATCGACTATCGCAGACTGAATGATGCCACCAGGAAATACCACTTTCCTTTACCCTTCATTGATCAAATGTTGGAGCGTTTAGCAGGTCAGCAATACTACTGCTTCTTGGATGGTTTCTCCGGGTATTTCCAGATTCCCATAGCTCCCGATGACTAGGAGAAAACCACTTTCACCTGCCCTTACGGTACGTTTGCCTACAAACGTATGCCGTTCGGACTTTGTAACGCTCTGGCCACATTCCAGAGGTGTATGGTGGCCATTTTCCATGATATGATCGAGGAATCCATGGAGGTATTCATGGACGATTTTTCCGTATTTGGGAGTTCCTTTGATCATTGTTTATCTAATCTTGAGAGGATGATGTCCCGTTGCGTTGATACCAACATAGTCCTTAACTGGGAGAAGTGTCATTTTATGGTTCGTGAGGGCATTGTTCTGGGACATCGGATCTCGAGTGCGGGGATAGAGGTTGACAAAGCGAAGGTCGAGACCATTTCTAATCTTCCCCCACCCTCCTCTGTGAGATCCATTCGTAGCTTTTTAGGTCATGCCGGGTTCTACCGCCGGTTCATCAAAGATTTCTCAAAAATCGCGAGACCCATGACCAAACTTTTGGAGAAGGATGCTCCATTTGTTTTTTTCGAGCAGTGTATCGAGGCGTTTGATCTTCTAAAAGACAAAATCGTTAACGCCCCGATCATGGTTGCTCCCGACTGGTCGTCACCATTCGAGTTGATGTGTGACGCGAGCGACTTCGCAGTCGGAGCGGTTCTTGGGCAACGGAAGGATAAATATTTCCATCCGATCTACTATGCGAGCCGGACCTTAAACGGCGCACAGGAAAGCTATACCACCACCGAAAAGGAGCTTTTAGCTGTGGTGTTCGCTTTCGACAAATTTAGGTCCTATCTGGTTTTGTCCAAAACGATTGTTTATACGGATCATGCTGCTATTCGTTATCTCTTCAGCAAGCAGGATGCCAAACCTCGTCTTATCCGTTGGATCCTGTTGCTTCAAGAGTTTGATATTGAGATCCGTGATAAAAAGGGGGCCGAGAATGTTGCGGCCGATCATCTTTCACGTCTAGAAGGTGCTGAGTTAGGAGATTCGGGGGGCAGGATCAACGACCGTTTTCCGACGGAAAGTCTCATGTTCGTTAAGGCACAGGAGGAGGGTTTTCCATGGTTCGCTGACTTCGCAAACTATCTTGCTGATGGATACCTCCCGAAGATGTCTTACCAGCAAAAGAAGAAATTCTTTGCTGATGTTAAGTTCTACCTATGGGACGACCCGTATCTTTTCCGTGTTGGTGCTGATCAGTTAATTAGAAGATGTGTGGATGTCAAGGAAGGATGGCAAATTTTGAGCCATTGTCATGTGGGACCGACAGGAGGTCACCACGGTGCGAGTTCGACAGCGAAGAAGGTATTTGATTCTGGATTCTATTGGTCTTCTATTTTCAAAGACGCACATGAGTTTGTTAAAAATTGTGACAGATGTTAACGTGTTGGTAATATCTCATCCCGGAATGAGATGCCCCAAAATGCGATTCAGGTATGCGAGGTTTTTGACATTTGGGGTATCGATTTTATGGGCCCGTTCCCGTCGTCTAGAGGGAACAAGTACATTCTTGTGGCTGTTGATTACGTTTCCAAGTGGGTCGAGGCCAAAGCATTGCCCACTAACGACGCCCGAGTTGTAGTGAGATTTTTAAAAGGGTTGTTTTCCCGTTTTGGAGTCCCGAAGGCCTTGATCAGTGATCGAGGTACTCACTTCTGCAATGCGCAGATGGAGAAGGCGTTGCAGCGCTATGGGGTCACCCACCGGCTTGCAACCGCCTACCACCCACAGACCAGTGGGCAAGTGGAAGTGAGTAATCGTGGAATAAAACGTATTCTTGAGAAAACAGTTGGTTCGAATCGTCGGGATTGGTCCGAAAAATTAGATGACGCTCTGTGGGCCTTCCGTACAGCTTACAAGACTCCGACTGGTTCCACACCATTTCGGATGATCTATGGGAAGGCCTGTCATCTTCCAGTTGAGTTAGAGCATCGTGCTTCATGGGCCCTTCAGAGAGTTAATCTTGATTTATCCGTCGCTGAGAGTACACGTTTCCATCAGTTGCACGAGTTGGAGGAGCTCCGGGATCACGCATATGCACAATCATTTCGGTATAAGGAGCGGACAAAGGAACTGCATGATAGAAAGCTGAAGGGTAATAAGCAGTTCAAGTGTGGGGATAAGGTTTTATTGTATAACTCCCGGTTGAGGTTATTCCCGGGAAAGTTGAAATCCCGATGGTCGGGACCATTCACAGTCACTGAGGTATTCCCGTATGGCACGATTGAGATACAAGATCGAAGCGGGAAGTTTAAGGTGAACGACCATAGACTGAAGCACTACATTGGGAGCCGAATACTGATCAGACAGTCGAGGTGTTCTACCTTGACTCATTCACCGAGGATTAGGCGTGATGGATGCATCACTCGGGAGACAGCCCGAGTTGTAGAGTTTGTATTATGATTCTTTTTATTATCTGTTTTTATTTGTTTTATTTTTATTTATATTTATAAAAACATAAAAATACAAAAAAAAATAAAAAAAAAGAATAAAATAAATATTTAATAAAAATAAAAAAAAAAAAAAAAAAATTCGAAAAACACAAAAATATGTTTATTTCTTATGTTTTTGTTTTCTGTTTTGTACGCCGCTACATGCGAGCGAGTTTGAGTTTTTACAGGTATTATTATGCGCATGGTAGCTCTGATGGCATTTTGGAACTGGTTCACCCGAGGTTGCGGCCGCGAATGAAATGCTATACGGTCGTTTGAGTCCTACACAGCTAGTGAAGAATCTGCATCTAAACCAGGGGAGTAACCCGTTCTCTATTTTAATTTCTGTTCTTTAAAGTTTTAATTTTATGCTTTACGTTTTATTTTTATTTTATTTCTTTTCCTTGTTCTCATCGAGGACGATTTCGTTCTAAGTGTGGGGATGGGAATTTATTTTACCTAGTTGTAAAAAAAAAAAATTTAAAAATAAAAAATTAAAAAAATTTAAAAAATAAAAAGTTTTCATTTGTTTTTCGTTTTCGTACGTTGTTCAAGTTTGAAAAAAAAATGTCCCTTGTTTTTAGCTTCTTTTGCATTAAAGTCGGAGATGATGATTTTATTCGGAAATCGGTTTTTCAAACTACTAATAATATGAGATAAATAAAAGAAAACGCACTTAACTTGGGATGTGTCGGTAGGCTCAGCCTTGTAAATGAAAGGGCAAATTTGATAAAACGGTTAAACGGAAATCTTTTGTGGGTAAAGCGTTTTGTCCGTGGAAAATAAGCAATGAAAGGTCGGACCATACTCAAGCCTCAAATTTTGGTATGAAAAATTGGAAATATCATGAGTTTTAAAAATCTGAATACGTTATCTTATGATGCTTAGGTAGGTTTAACGTTAGAGTATGCCGTGTAGCCTGTGATATAAATCTTAAAATGATAGTTTAGTGTTTTACACCTCATCGGCGTATGGTTTTATAACCTTAAATCCTGTATTGATGGGATGCTTCGGGTCCTGAGACCATGGGTCTGTATGCAATCTATTTAGCTGGGTATTCACAATTCCTAAGTGGGGTTGTGGATATTTAAAATAAAGCCAAAGAGCAAACCCTTATAAGTCTATAAACATGATCACAACAGTACGAAAGTACAAATACACTACAGACTTGATCATCCACGCTGTTAGTCATGTGGGGTCCCCTTGCTCGCGTCTTATTACCATTAAGAAACGGACCACAAGGGACACGCTACATGTAAGCCCTACAGATAAAATTTTGCATACTCACCTATGGTTATGGATTTGGGGTATTGCTTGATAACGGGGGTATGTCATGTTGTGGGGAGCACTGGCTATGAATAATTGAACCTTAATCATATCTAATGGCTGCTTGGTAGACTTTGATGCATATGCTTAGGTGGATAAACAATACCCTTGATCGTCTTAACTATTCATAAAAATTGAGCAACAAAGTTTTAATTCTGCTAACTTTGAGGTTTAAGTCAAGTTGGGGTGGTCTGGTCCGGTAAAAGCTAAAAATAAGCGGGTCTTAATTCTGTAAACCACTGAGTATTATTGTCGGATCTTATTTGTTCCGGTAAAGATTAAGGCATGGGTTTAGGTGGACAACAATATCGATGATCGCGGTTTTTGAGTTTTTCTGAGCTTTAAAATTTAACCTATATGTTTGATTTAACTTTGATTTTCCGATTCTGATCCAACTGCATTAGACTTTTTCAGGGACGAAAAAGGTTTAAGTGTGGGGATGTTTGATGTGTTGAATAACACACTTATATTTCCTTACAATTTTATAATGTTTTAATGATTTAATATCAAATTTATGTAAGTTTAGGGGGTTAAAGGTATAATATAAATAAAGAACGAATCACAATTAAGCTTTAAATTTATAAAAACGAAAATCCTATAGAAACCACACAAAACCGGCAAGTGTACCGATCATAAATAGTATAGCATCAAAGAAGTCCGGATGTCGAACGCAAAGACACGTGAAAACGTTTTTAATTACGAAACTCTAATTAAGACTTACCAAAATAATATTTATTTGATTTTTAAGATTTTATTTAACTACTTAACTTAATTAAAAGAAAACTGTTAACAAAATACTTTAAGAAAACTTTGATTTAAATTCAATGAATAAAAACGTCTACCTAGGAATGAATCATGTTGAAAGAAATAACAAGATAACGGATTGAAAATATTCAAGACACCGGTTATAAAAGATAACACAACTAAAACTTGTTTAAGAAAGTCAAATTACCTCTCAGTCTCTCTAACAAACTCTAACTTATTTTAGTTGATTTTAAAGAACAAACCGGACAAACAATTATTAACGTGTTCAAATACCGACTCACCTCTCGGTCTCACCGACACACTATCCTAATGGAAACGAATACTACGCAACCAAGGATAGAGGAACAATTTAACTCAACCCAAATTAAACCAACTAATTGCACATAAACACTCAAACTTGACAAGAAAAAAACCCGCTCTCGCGCGGTCTTAATTCTAACAAGTAAAAGCAATGAGACAATGTTACTTCTTATCACCTCTCGGTCTCAAAGAAGGTGTATTTTAACTGATTTTAGATGATATATTACCCACTTATCCCTACGGTTGTACTTCCCGCAAATAAACCCAAAACACCAAGTAAAGAGTTTAACAAGCAATCAATTAATCAAAACCGATTCAATTAACTAATGCAAGAGGATTATAAGTAATAACAAATAAAACACAGCCATCACACACAATCTAATTTATGGTTTAGTTAAACTTTACATCAATAATTTAAGTCTTGAACATTAACAATCCATTAAACAGGTTAAAACTATTCAACAATCATCTATCCTAGGTAGAACAAACAAGTTTAGCTACTCATTGATTTTGGACAGCCACAAACAATCAAAGTAAACATCATAAACATCAATATAAACATGATAAAACTCATTCAAGATCCAAACTCAATCAATAACAAGTCAATCTATCAAACAATTGCAAAACAATGTAAAACAAAAGACCAAATCAATCAAAGTTAGGGTTCTTGAAAGATAAATAAAGTTTAAGGATGTATACTAAAGGTTTATGGCTGAGATTAGTGATGTTTTGAAGCCTCTAGCTGCTGCCCAAGATCACCTTCTTCTTTTCCAGCCGTCCAAGAGACACCAGCCGCCACAGATACCTTTTTTTTCTTCTTCCTTTGCTGCCGGCGGCTAAGTCCGATCGGAGTTAGGGTTTAGCTTTAGGTTTTGTGTATTTTCGGGATTGGCTGATGAATAATGGCTGATTAATTCTTATTTTAACTTAATATAATATTATATTAAGGCTTTTAACTTGTGGGCTTGGACCGGGCCTTGATTAAACTTTGAAACTTTGACAATTAAACCCTCCAAATTCTCTTTTTCTTGCTTTTTTTCCACATCTTTCCATAACCTACACAAAACATTTCAACTTTGTAAAACTTTGCACTTAACCCCCTAAACTTACATAAATTTGTTATTAAATCATACATCATTCCAGCTATGTTTAAAGAATTATCATCAGTAACATGAATATTCTCCCCATGTCTTGGTGCATCTGAGGTCTTCTCAACCTCAGACTGTAGGTTTTGAATTTTCTATAGGGCATCTTGTAATGGTCTTTCTAACTCTGTGTTTCTTGCCCTCAGTTCAGAATTTTCTTCATGTAAATGAGAATTCTCGATTATAAGATCAAAATTTCTTGTTAACCGATTCATTCTTGAAGTTGACGATGGGAAAAAGTCAGGGTTAAATGGTTCTGGTTCAGATGTTTGAGTGGTTTGGGTTTGATGGATTGGGCTTTGAATGATAGTTGAAATTGACTGTGGTATGGGTTTCTGGTTTCGAGTAAAGGACTTTGGCTTTGGGTAGATGGGGATGAAGGAATGTCAGTTTGGGCAATGTCTAGGGATTGGGATGGGGATTGGTAAGGTGTGTCTGGTTGGTTAATCAGATGGGCTTCAATGAATTGAGGTATATATAGTTCAGGTTCAGTTGGATCAAAGATATTTTGTTCATTTGTCTGGGATTGGAGTGGTGAGTGTAGTGGGGATGGAATGTATGGTTCATGGTCTTGGGTTTTAATAGGTGAGTCCGGTGGTGTAAGTGTTGTTGTATGGTGAATAACATCATCAACAATTTCATCATGAACTATCTCTGAGAGAGCCTGATTGAGCTTAACACGAATCAATTCATATTGATATACGTTATAGGATTTAGTTCTTGATATGTGATAGGTGATATATAGGTTAGATTAATGAAGTTTGTGTAAGAGGTGATTTGGGAAGCATAACGACTAACGGGAATTAATTATCAACACTTATTAAATTATGAAGCAAGAAAAACCTATATATAGAAGATGAAGTCCATTCATTACATGACCCGTATCGAATGGGACTCATTCGTCTTCATTCGCTACATAACTTAAATAGTGTAGTGAATGACTCATTCGCTATACCTTATTCGGCAAAATTCCATGACGAATGGCAACAAATTAATAACGATTAGTTCCATTCGTTAAACATCCTTAAGGAATGAACATTTACTATAATGTATAAGTTCATTCGTTAAACATCCTTAACGAATGAACACTTAAACATAGCGAATAGGACTGGTGTGATTACCAAAATGCCCTTTACATTAATAAAAATAAATTACAATTAATTACCAAATCCGAAACGACCAAAACGGTGCACTAACAAACTCCCCCTCGTCTCGTGCTATTTGTCTTTAATTTAGCTAAAGCACTTCGTCTTCCAATTAGCACAGTTATAAACTCCGAACGCGTGGGAAACCCGCACGACGCGCTGGAATTGCATAGCCCGATCAAAATCATTCATGTCAGCAAATTAGATATCGTTATTGAACAACACGTCATTATCCGTCTCTGATAAATTAACGAGCCACATTGGATCAATATGACTTGTATGAATTCCTTCTTCACACCTGTGCCGAGAACGATAACCGCCTCAACAATACGGTTGTCATAGTACCACCTGCTGAATGTCTTGTAAAGACTTTGCGGAAACGTCTTACACGCACTCGCTTCATCGTGTGTAGCGGCTTGACTTTCAGTACGAGCTCTCTCCAACCGATCTTCGGGTCGATCTCGTCTATGTTTTTCCTCGTTGGAACCTGTGGCTTGAAAAACTTAAAACCATGATTGACTTCAAATAACAGATGTTGATGAAACCATCCTGCTAGTTAATCACCACCACGACACACAAACGGTCCGATTGGCAGGCGTCCGCACATCCCATCTCGGCATTGTGAGAACAACGGTGATGTATTGATATTACTAAACACCGTGCCCCCACTAATTATGCATACCTTGAGTTCAGAGTCATAAAACCATGATACAATGTCACCTTTAACGGTCTTCACAACTTCCAACGTCGTCTTTTGGTGAGCTGTTGCACGTGCTTTGATCTCCATCTGGTGTTTTTTATCAACATACCTGTATGCTTCAATAATCTTAAAAGTTAGAGATTTGTTGTGTACCCCGAATAAGCCCTCGAAAGCAGGATCCTTTGAACCCGATCCACTTTCCGACACTTTCTCTTTCTTCTTCATTGACTTCTCCAGATATTCTTCAGCAACTTGAACAAGTTCTTCAGTGAAGAATGGAACACCCTGATCAATATTAGAACTTGTATATAGATCAGGATATTCCTCTATTGTCACATCTTCGATCTCAATGTCTTCATAAATAAACGATGTATCCCGAGATGGAATACATGAGTCAAATCGAACCTCATTGTCATTAATTACTTCAACATCCCCCTCAGCTTCCAACACATCCAACTCCATGTCGTCAAAACCAAAAAACAACGAGATTTGGTCACGAGACAAGGCATGATCCACCATTCGCCGAACTCATAACAATCCCTTTGCTATAATCAATTTAAAAGATAGTGTTGGCTTTGATCGACTCAATTGGTGTTACTTTAGTAGTATCTTGATATATTACTAACTGTTGATCATTGCCTTCGGTCTCAGTAGCACCAGCAGATGATGTAACTGCAGATTGTTTCTGCTCACTACCACCAAAATCTGCCGCATCCGGATCTTTATCAACATTTTTATTATTCAACTTTTTTAGCTCATCATCCATGCAAGTCAGTTGAAGAATAACTTCGTCTTGAGCCTTAATCTTCTCCCCCTGAGAAGTAACAAGCTCATGGAGTTCTCAATTCTCATTTTGGCAATACGAGATATGGCTAACCATACGCTTTTGATCCATTCTCATATGGTATTGCAAGTGATGGCCCGCAATCATTTGATTCTCTTGAAGATGGATTAAACCTAATAACATATTCATCTAATGTTGAACCGTCAAAGTATGAAACGAAAGAGGCACGGCTGAACGGGACCTTGTGGACGACTAAATCTCATAAATAATTGAGCCATCAGCTGCATTTGCGTCGTAATCGGAGAGGGAGATGTAGCAATCATTGGGATAAGAGAGGTCGGCATAGAAGATATCAACGATTGTTGATCCAAAGCAAATCTTGGATCAGTGGATGCCATTATCGTAATTGTAATAACCGAGGTGCTAAAAGTAGGAGACACCACCAGTACTTGTCGAGCAGACGACCTTGGTTCATAAGGACCAATCTCCACACCATCTCCTCTTACATTGGGCAGCCTCAGAACTAGGTGCCTCAAGCACATTCCGTCTCCTTGTTACTTCATTTCCGCCATTACCACCTTCACCTCCATCACCACCAACACCACCATCATTTTTCCCACCTGGTCCATCTTCACGTTCAGAATTGGAATCATTGTGGATCCATCGATCATTAGATGAAAATTCATAATGAGGATTAGCAAATGACCAATCAAACGTATAACCCTTCGTCTATCTTCAGATGTTTGTTTGCGATACGTCTTCATATGCTTCATCGTATCTTCTATCATATGTTCTAAAACCAATACATCATCAACCAAGGTCTAATCAATAACAAGATTAGGTATTAGATCCAGAAGGATAAGCTATAGAAAGCAAGGATACATCAGAAACTTGTTTTTCCGATGCTTAACCAAATATTTCTCCTTTAAGTGATAAAATATCAACTCCGAGAAAATGAAGGGTTTACTCAATATCAATGCAACGAATGCAGATTGCAGCATTATCCTGCATTCGTCGTATCCACCCTTATGTCCCCCAGGGCAATGTATAATGACGTGTAGCAGATACTTGCATTGTTCGCACAAGTATGCTTTGTTGTATTGGGAACGCTCAAGATCGCCTTTGTGTCAAGATCGCCTTTGATTAAGCCTCGTAAAAGCGTCTTGTTAAATTCACACGGGTGATCCATTGTGTCAGGAAAATGAAGAACTCGACGTATCATGTCAGCATAAATTGTGATAGTTTTGTTTTGCACAACAGAAACAATATGCTTCTCAGTATCAACGTAACGAGCCGTATCCCAGAATGGACGAATCACGCTAAAATGTATAGGGACATCAGCGGATATGACATAGTGTATGCATGAGCGACGTAGAAAAGCAATTATGACCCCAAACATGTCACGGCCCACAAAATCATCCAGCAAGAATGCACAAATGTTGTGTTTCTTCTCATATGACAAGGCAACAATGGCAAGTGCAACTAGTTGTTCTGCTTGTGGTGCTTCAGCTTGTGATTCTTATTGAATAATATGGTTTTCTTGAATGTCAGGATTTTCTTGTGTCGGAACATCAGCCAAAATCTTATCAGTCATCTCTGTAACATAAACCCGAACATTTATAACTTAAGAAAAAATATAACTTAAAGTTAGTGAAAGATTTGATTATGTTTAAAATACTATAGCTTATTCATTATCCCATTCGTTATAACGAATGAGGTGATTTGTTATCATAATACTAACGAATAGCATGATCACGAATGCCTTAGTAAAGAATGAGTTCATTCGTTGAATATATAAGACGAATGAGGTTTCATTCATTAGACAAACAAATGAATGTACCTATTCGTTATCTTAAGCATGACGAATGGATTCATTCAGCCACTGTAGATGCAAATGAACCTCCATTCGTTATCTATAACGAATAGACCCGATGAAGATTATATTTTGACCTCAGTTATCAAAGTCAAAATTAATCAAAGACCAAATAGTCAAGCATGCAACCCAGATATCCCAATTGAATCTAAAACACAATGAATCGATACAAAACTGATAATACACAACTCGTAATGTCATCGTCTATAAACCTTGATTAACAAGTTTATCAAACAATCCTGTTAAATATGTTCATTTGAATAAATATTAAGACAATTATTAAAAATCTTAATTAAGCCATCAAACAATCATCAATTTTGACGAAAATTATCGCGTTGTTTTTGTCTATACCTTGTAAACACGAAATGATTGAAACAAGGTTTACTTAGGGTAGAGAAGTCTCAAAAACAATTGCAAGAGTTTGTTTAGGAAGGGTGATTATTAAAGAAGACGAATGGTTCATTCGTCTAATCATTGCGGTTTATATATTATTAGATATGCATGCATACCTAGGCACACGAATGAGGCCATTCGGTAATTTTGAATTAACGAAGGTCCATTCAATCGTTAAGACATTCATTAACACCCGTTAACAAATCAACTTAAATTAACGTCATAACGAATAGCTCACCATTCGTTCGTTATCATAATCAATAGCGAATGAGATCATTTGTTATCAGGACAGCGGAAGAGAATGTGATGTCGTTATCATTTCTCATAGCGAATGACCTACATTCATTATCATTTTTGATAGCGAATGGGTTCCATTCGTTACAAAAACGCAACGAATGGGGAATTAAATAAAAAAAGTAAAAAATTAATTTTCATATGAACGTTTCAAGGATTAAATAAGCATCGAAACCCGTGTTTTGATGAACTTTACCTTAGACGTTTACCACTCGAGGTAAAAATCAATACCTTAACGCGTTTTATGCGAAAAACACATAAGTTAAAAAGAATTAACTTAAATAAAATTAACCTAAATACGTGGGAAAATCTTTTTGAATTTTCTTTTTCAAAATTTACCCTTTATCTCGGAAATCGAAAATAAAGCAGAAAACAAAATAAAAACAAATATTTTGGGATTTTGTATATTTTCGAATTAAAAACAAATAAAACTAAAACAAATATGAAATCTATTCTACGAAAGCAGCTCATATTTTTGTGAGTTAAGATAAGAATCATATTGACCAAATCGCCCTTCCACCTCAGTTTTATATTTCAGCGTTTTTATGACTTGTGTTAAGTCAGTTATTGGTATTGTGGTCCACTTAAACTTTAACAACAAATGTTTCTAAATTTTTCAGTGATATGATAAAATTTGTTCAATTAAGCATGAATTATAAGTGGCCCCCGTCTTTCTAACATAATTTGTATATCTCATACCTTGAAACTTATCATGTACGTCTTTTTCTTACTAAAAATGTGTTGAAGCATACACGTCTACTGTTTAGATACCAAGACCAAGCATCATCCAAGGGGGAGTCTGTTAAAGCATAATGTCTAATGCTAGGTCTTGTATGGTTTAAACGAGCTGATATTGTTAGATCTATTTGTTAAGGGGCGTATAAGTTGATTAACCAACGTATAAGACTGCCGTATAAGTTCTATACTCTGCAATAACATATACTGACCATAGGATTGTGTATAAATAGTCTTGAACTTTTCATATTTTGGAGAGATTTTTGGTCCAAATTATATAATTGTCAACTCAGATTGTAATTCACTAATATTGAGATATATGAGAAATATAGAGAATATAATGAGTAATCTTGTTATTTTTGATCACGTTTAGGGATTTCGCACCTTCACGTTGATTCTAGATATCGATCTACGTCTTTTTCATGACACGAACACATTTCTACATGTGGTATTAGAGCTTTGGTGCTCGATATCAGAAGAAAATACAAGAACTACTCGTTTCACGTCAATAATCGATCTATTTCTCAATTCGTTAAAAGTTCACTCCAGAATCGTTAAAGTCAAATCATGTCCAAAATCACAGAGATTGTTCGTTTTTGTCTATAGATCAAATCTGGAAAGTTTCGTTGGGTTTCGAGTTCGTTTACTCGCTTAAATGTTAAAATTCGTTAAAAATGAAAAAATTTGGCCTGTTCCAAAATCATAATCAGATTGCGCCAAAATGTTAGTTTTGATATCGGGAACATTTCTGGAAAATTTCGTGTGATTCAAGCTCGTTTGTTAGGTCAAAAGTCGAAAAATGTTAATAATTTTTTAGCTGGTCGGAGGACTTATACGCCCAAGGACTTATGCGACCAAGGACTTATACGCTAAGGATTATTCGGAGCTAAAGACTTATACGTTGCTAAGGACTTATACGTTCGAACTTATACGCCAGAAACTTATACGCTGGAAACACAAAATTTTTAAAATTTTCAAAATGGAATTTATAGTTTGTTTAATGATAAAGATGCATTGAGAAGAAACAGAAGGCAACTTTTGAAGAAAGAATTTTTTGATTTGAGATGATTAATGGAGAATCGTTTGATCGCTTAATCAAAAGATATTGCAAGCTTGTGAGCGAAATGAAACATATCGGAGTAGAGAGACGTGAATTCGATAACATTAACAGGTTGGTCGATACACTCGTTGAGACTTCACCTGAAGATTGGGGTATGTTAATTATGTCAATACAATCATACCCCAACACGTACATACTCTCTCAATTCATCGAGAAGATAAAGAATCATGAATTGTCTTTCCAAAAGAACAGTAATGTTGATATTTGTGAAAGTTCGGAAAAGTGTGCTTATGTAAAATCATGTGAAATATGTGAGTTACATTCTAAAGAATACCATAGATAAACATATGGTCACACATGGCAATTGTTTGCGTCACTATATAATGGCGCACATTCAGCGACATAACGTAACTGTGAGTAAATGTAATTTACAATGACAGTAAACATTTGTTTGTTTGACGTTAAGTTTATTTTTATTATTCACACTAATTAATTGTGTTACCATATGTTAAATTTTAAGGTGACATTGACAATTACAATGTGTCACTAATGATAACTAATAGTCATGACAAATGTTACAAACATGTGACTAGAAGTAACAAATGGTCAGCTTCTTTTTTATTATGTGTCACTAAAAATTTAAACTAACGAAATAGTTATTGATGTATAAGAAGTTTGTGGTCACAGCTCAAATTTGGTGATTGTTCAGTTTATTAGGTGTGACTAACGGTTAATACTAAGAAAACGTTAGTGAAGTCTAAGTAGTTTATAGTCACAGTTCATTTTAGTAGGTGTGACTAAAATTTTTAATACTAAGGAAACGTTATTGATGTATAATTACTTTTTGGTCACATATCCAATTCGGATGTGTGATAAAATATATATTATGGTGATGGTAAATGCATCAAATTTGTGACTAGAAGTAACATATGTTAATTGTTCACTTTGTTAGGTGTGACTAAATGTTCAATAGACAATCATCGTTATTGATGTATAATTACTTTTTGGTCACATCTCGAATATCGATGTGTGACAAATTATATATTATGATAATGAAAAATGCATACAATATGTGACTAGAAATAACATATTTTAATTGTTCACTTTGTTAGATGTGACTAAATGAAATGTTAGTGAAGTGTAAGTACGTTTTCGTCAACATGTGACCATTACATATTACATTCTTTTAAGGAAACGTTAGTGTTGTCATAGTAGTTTATATTCACAAAAAAAATATTTACAAAAGAGTGTGACTAAAGGTGTGTTAGATCATGTATTAATGTAACAATGTGACTACAGGTTAAACAATAGTGACTCTAAAAATAATTCCTGACTTTATAGATCGGTATTACCCAAATTATAATTTTTATTTTATTAGGTGTGTAAAAATATTATTAATTAAGTAGGTGTGATTATAGTGACAGTTTGAATTTTAATGTGTGACTAGAGACTATATTATGGTTTTCAATAGGCCATTTTGGTTAAAAGATGATTAATTGAGCCTTTTTTTCAAAACACGATAATTTGGGCCCATTTTTGTTCCAAACACGATTATAAGCAGTTTGATTTATGAATAAATAGTGTATGAAACCACGAGTTTGTCATCCTTTCTATTCGCGTTTTGCCTAACGAATGTAGTTAATAAATGAAGGGTTATTAATTATACAATCTATTATATGAATCCAATTTTGATTTTTTATAGTTTGATCAAACTATTTGATATGTATGCATGTACTTTTGGATTTACCGTAACGTTTATATTTACTATTCGATATGGTATAGCGGAATTATAACATAAAGTAGTCACAACACATTCACTCTTAACATTTAGTATATTGATTATAATAATTAGAGTACAAACCGAATAACCATCACGACTGTTACAAAAATCAACATTATAATTTGTATTTTGATTATAACAATTAGAGTACACACTAAATAACCGTCACCATCCTAAACTAGATTTAGCCTAACTAATGTTATAGTAGACCTCGGTCGTATTAACTTGAAAATTTGGATCTATCGAAATACCCATGGATGTCTTGGCAGAACCCCAGCCATTCGAAGATCCAGTCTTTTGACCTCGGTCGAATCTATAATAATGATGGTGAATAAAATTTTTACGGAAACACCATCGTAGATTCAGATCATCTATCCGAGATTTGGATAGATGATACTATGAGAAATAATCCACCAAATCGCGTATATTAGACTTGAACCGAAACCTTGTGATCTTCCTTTCATCCTTTCCTTGAAAAATCCATGACTAAATCAACACTTTATCATCTTTCATGTCATCTTCCTCTACATCAGTATTCATCATCGATCTGTAACAAAAAAATCAACACAGTTAATTAACACACATAACAATATACACATTTATGCTTCAAACTGATTATAATCTAAACATTCCAACCTACAGACTATCATATACATAAAGGAAATACAAAAACCATACTTACCTTGATAGTTTACACCGAGAGAGAAAATCTGAACTAAAAGATATGGTGTGCAGGTGCCATTTTAAGTACAAAAAGTTATAAAGGCAATGTTATTAGAATTGGTCAGCATTGGAATACGTGACAAATTAAGTAAGTCCACTAGTATAAGACTAGTTTAGGTGTGACTAATATACTAAACATTAGCAAACCATAGTCAAAGCAGTTTACCATAACATAATTATTTGCAAGCCCACTCACTGCCACATGTCACTATTTTATTGGACTTCTATTTAATTTGATTTTCCTTTTTCTTTACACATTAATTACTTTAAACTATAACATTGATTTTTTATAATAATTTTTAATAATTAACTTTTTTAAAAAATCTAAAAACACAGTCTTGTTTAGTTTATTTTTATGATCACACCGGTATAAATTATAACTAAAACAGAGTTAATAAAAAAATTATATATCTTTTAATATAAAGTAAAAATTGACCGGCAACAAGAAGCTAAAGTGAAGATGATGAACAAACCTTTCAATATTCTACGCAACAAATAATTTGAAGTTTACCCGGTTATATGACCAATAGAGAAGCTCACATCGCTTTTAAAAAACGATTTGGTTGAGCATATATATAATTTTTAAGTTTTTATATATATTTTAAATTAAATATATTGTGTATTTATGAAAAATTTATTTTTATACTTCTAGTCACTTTCAATAAAAAAACAGAAATTATAAATTATATTTATAATGTTAGTGAAGAGTAAGTATTTTATAGTCACATCTTCAATTACTTTTGTGTTACAAAACATATATTATGGTGATGTTAAATGCATACAATTTGTGACTAGAAGTAACAAATGCTAATTGTTTACTTTGTTAGGTGTAACTATACGTTCAATAGACAATCATCGTTATTGACTAAATGTTCATTAGTAAGGAAATGTTAGTGAAGTTTACGTACATTTAATTAGTTAACATGTGACCATTACATTGTTTACTTTCTTTAAGGAAACGTTAGTGTTGTCTTAGTATGTTATAGTGACAGTTTTAATTGTAATGTGTCACTAAAGACTATATTATGTTTTTCAAATGGCCATTTTGGTTAAAAGATGATTATTTGGGCCTTTTTAGTTAAACACGATATATAAACAGTTTTATCCAAGCGCCTTTTCGTCATCCCTGTCCCTACTCCTTAATCGATCAGTTAATTTTCAAAGTTATTCAAAATCATGGCGATATCCATCACGCTGCTAACCCATGACGAAGGTAATATTTCATATATATATATATGCTTAACACGTTTGATCGATTTATGAATAACCATATGCAATCATGCACCATATCTCGTCTTCCTTTCTATTCCAGTTTTGCTAATTATAATGAACGTAGTTATAAATACATGAACTAGGGTTATAATTAATTATACAATCTAGTATCTGAATCCGATTTTGATTTTTAAAATTTTGATCAAAATATTAAGTATGCAAGTTCTTTTGGATTTAATGCAGAAGACTACACAAACGTTCAAGGGCTGGAATACGACTACACCTTTATGAGGGTGGTTAAGGGTTCCCTCGTAAGTTATACCCCATTCTCTTATTTACTATTATAATTTCAATCACAGATTATTGTGTAATAAGTTATAAATTTATACTTGAAATTTTGTTTTTTAATATGGCAGAAACTACCGGTTGCATTTGTCAACCGGTACAACATCCGGTCGAAGAACTTCAGATTGAATTTTAGATTTGGTGATAATGGGGATGTTTTTGAAACAGTTGCTCGCCGGAACGATAGGCAGTACCAGTCACGTCAATACAAGGTTCGTAAGTGGGACGATTTTCTGGAAGAGAACAAGATTGATGTCGGGTTGAGGGCTAGTTTCAACTGGAGTGAAGACCAGTTGATGTTCACAATCTATCTTGTTAATTAGATATTTTATTTTAATGTAAGATTATATATTTCTAGACATTAAGTTTTTGTATCTAATACTTTTTAATTATATGAATGAATATTAATTAGATATGGTTTTAGTTAATGTTAATGGTTGGGCTTATGTAGTTAAGGTAAAACAATATTTTCTTTTATATGAAGAAAATAAGATATTATTGTGAACTAAATATTGTCTTTTATACTTCCTAGGTAATTATGATATAAATCAAATCATTTAGGTTAATGTGTATATGACTATGAATTACGACTAACTTCCTAGCCGAAAATCATTCAATGATGATCTAGTCCCTATAACATCCAATCACCTTTTTAAATAGCTTAACATACCATATCTTTCCAAATCCAAATTTAAGCATTTTTATTTACATAATAATTAATAATGAGATTCAAAATATAATGTGAAAGTATTACATAATAATGAGACTCAGCCAATAATGATAACATATTACATAATATATTACAACTATATTATTCTAGTCAAATACTAAGTAATGATGCGAGCCAATGGTCGACGTCCGAGATAATAAAAAAGGGTCCACTTGTGCCTGATATAATAAAATGTAAGCGTTATCTACACTTGTACAAATGTACATGTTGACAACTTAATGTTTCAGATTTAACAAATGCATTAGGTGGATTATCAAGAAAGAAATTCATACCTTATTACGTATAATTAGATCACGACCGTCATTGAGGTAATAGTCATCTCGGGATTCCTTCCCCAAATCTTTATTGTCTACAGGGGGCAATACATTTTCATTCTCGTAACTAATCAACATACCAAACTCCTCATCTTCATAGGCATGCCTATAAGTTGTTGGAGTATTCCTGATTACTATTGACATTTTTTATTGAGCTGGTCTGTCACATAAAAAACTTGTCGTGCTTATGAGCCCAATATGAAAGGATCATTCTTGTGTCTTAATTTACTAAGTTCAACCTATGTGTACCCAAGGCCGTCTTTTTTTACCCTGTTTTTATTGTCAACCCAGTCACACTTGAATAGCGGGATTTTTCTGAAATGGTGATCAAGTACCCATATGTCCTTTAAAACCCCATAATAGCTTGTCTCGGTGTAGGTTTTAACTTCTCTAGAAATGTGCAAGTCATTTGCTACTACACTAACCCCACTATTCTAGTTCACTTAACCTTCTCGATATTTTGATGTCATAGACTTCGTAGCTCAATACGTTTCTATTTTGTCCATATGAAATCCACCTTACGGTCTCTGATATACTTTCTCGCAATTCCGTTAACTCTCTCTCAACCTGATACATATATACTACGAGGGTGATCAAATATAATAAATATTTAACTAGTAAGGCTGTTATGAAATATGTAGTATACGTACGTACCTCATATCGTAACCAGATACCAAACTTTAAGCTGTGCTCTTTCTCTAGCCTGCTGTTTTCTTGTCAGATTGTTTTTGGTCAAGAAATGCCATGTGCCGACTGTAAATAAATATTGACGAATTTTATACACCGTGTAGTAGAAAATAAAATAATATAACCCATATACATAGTATATTGCTCGATATAAGGAACAATTTCGGGTGTATTATGTAGCACATAGAAATGTGCTTTCACGAACAGCTCTGAAGAAATGTCGTTTATCGATTTTCCCGTTGATAGTGGGACTTGGTCTTTATTACTTGCTCTATTTTTATTTTCAATCGAGTTCCTCAAACTAGTAGAAATTCCAATAGTCTTCAGGTCGTTTTTGAATTCGCTAAAGAACTCAATCGTCTACTCAGCAACATTCTGTTCAGTAATGCATCCTTCTGGCTTATTTTTGTTTCGCACGCGCCCCTTAATAACCTTCATACACCTTTCAAATGGATAAAACCACCGAAAGCATACGGGACCACATAACTTAACTTCCCTAGAAATATGCACGGTTAAATGAACCATAACATCAAAAAACGATGGAGGGAAGTATTTCTCAAGAAGGCACAATGCCACAATCAAATCAGCCTCCAATTTGTCAACCTCCTCTACCTCGATCTCCTTGCTACAAATTGATTTGAAAAAAAAAATCAAAACCTGAAATAAAAAAGTATACGGTCACGTAACCACATGTTGTATTCCAACTTACCCTAAAATTAAGGAGTGATATGGTGATATGAATATAAAAATAAGAACAATACCTTATTATTGAATATCTTGTGGGTTGTGGCATAATAGATCGTATAGCAGCGGGCAAAAACTGTTGCATAAGCATGTCATAGTCATGTGATTTAAGTCCTATTAGCTTCCTGTCCTTTAGACTAACCAAACTAGCAAAATTTGAACAATACCCTTGCGGGACCTTTAACTTGTACAACGTGTCGCAACACTTTTCGTTTTCCTCTGTTGTTAATGTGTAACTCGCAGGAGGAAGCCTAATGTTCATGTCGTCCTTCTTGGGTTGTAACTCTGGCCTTAAGTGCATATCATCTAGATCGACACTATTATCCCCAATCGGAGTACGTTATCCCAATTGGACAATATTATCCCTAATAGGACTATGTTATCCCAATTGGACTTTGCTATCCCTAATTGGACTCTATTATCCCCAATCAGACTTTGTTATACCTAATTGGACACTATTATCCCTAATAGGACTATGTTATCCCAATTGTTTTTTGCTATCATGTAACATTCGTTAATTTTTAAACCTGAAAACCTGACCCGTTTAAAATTTTTGGTTTCGTTAATTTATAGCGATCCACGTGCTTGTTTCTACACTGCTGGAAATTCTAGGTCATCTGGTGCTTCTGCTTCATCTGGAGGGTCTGGAAAATCATCACCTACAAATCAATCTCATCACAACCAAATGTGAACATGAGGGAGGCCGAACAAAATTTTGCTTTCTTGTCTGTCTTCATGACTTCATAAGAGAATCTGGTTAGTAGTAAGATTGCAACGAGCGATTTGACTGATGAAGACTATGATCAAATTGATCCCGATGATTTGGAACTTATGGACTTGAAGTGGAATATGGCTATGATTGTCAGGAAAGTGAAAAAGTTTATGCAAAGAACTGGCAAAGATCTTCCATCATTAAAAACAAGAAGTTGGGTTTTGATAAATTAAAGGTTAAATGCTATAATTATCAGGAGTTTGGGCATTTTGCTAAAGAATGTGATTAGCCAAAGAAGGAGTACACTGGACCCAGAAAGCAAGATCATAATTCATCTGGAAAAAGTGGAAATGATGCGGGAAAGTCTTCTGGACCTAAATCATCTTCTTCTTGGTCACAAGCTATGCTGTCCAACATGGATGGAACTGATTGGTCACAAAGACTGCCGTGTAATGATAATCTAGCTAATCTGGCTATGTTCGAGTCAAAAGAAACTTTTGAAGATTCAAGTGGGAGTGAGCTATCGTCCGACAATGAAACTGAGTCTGATTCTGACGACTCGTGTGGAATGCTTCTAACTACTTTTGCATGCATGGCCATAATCAATGAGGTTAGTTCTTTTGTTTCTTGTATTGAATGTGAGAAAAACAAGCCTAAGTTAGATTCCTAGAAAAATCACAATGACTGTTTAGTGAAAGAAATTGCTTCACTTAAAGATACTTATTGACAATCTTTGGAATCTCAAATGAGATCTCGAGAGAAGATTGAAGCCTTTTCGACAAGTAATCATGATCTCAAGGCCGAGTTATCTGTTAAAATGATGATCAACGATCAAAAGTTTCAAGAAATTTTGAAACATAGGTCAAAGATAACCGAACTTGAAAATAAGGTTCTCGAGTTAAAGAACAAATTGGGCAAATTTAGAAACTCTTCCTTTTTGCTAAACGAAATCATAGAAATATCTGGTAAGCAAAAAGATTCAAAGAAAGGTATAGGTTTTGTTGAAATTCCTTCACCTATTCAAAATGATTATAAACCAAATCCTTTTGCTAGAAAAGAAGAGGATGTGATTG
Source organism: Bidens hawaiensis (assembly GCF_021521415.1). NCBI lineage: Eukaryota > Viridiplantae > Streptophyta > Magnoliopsida > Asterales > Asteraceae > Bidens > Bidens hawaiensis. The sequence continues at coordinate 5,243,907 of NW_027491019.1, read as the reverse complement.
TAAAAGAACCTGTGATTTCAGAAAGAGCTAAACCAGTTAAACATGAAACTGTTAAAGCCCAATCTACAACTCAAAAACCTCATGTTGAAAGCAACAAAGTCTTTGTTGAAAATATTGATAAAGTTATCATTGAGGATGTGTTTGAACCTGAAATAATACACAAGAACAAGAACAAGAACATTCCAAGTTCTAATCACATTCTTTGTGACTCATGAATTTGACGAGGCTATGTATGGTTCACACACAACTCAGGTGAGACAAGAAGATCATGTTAAGGTTTAACCAGTGAAAGCTAAAAAACCAGAGAAGCCCAAAATGTCTGATGAGGATTTGTTACGTTTCAACAATCCAAATTTTTCAAGCCATCAACTGGCCGTGTGTTTAAATTAAAAGGAATAGACACGATATTCATTGAGAAAGACATTCCAATTAGTATCATTAAACCAGAACTGATTGAAAGTGTTTTTCATAATAAGACCACCAAGATTCAAGATCTTGAACGTCAGTATGCTTCTGCCAAAACATCAAATACATCAGATCCACTAGTTAAAGCTAAACACGTCTTAAAAAATGCTAAGAAAGTTCAGTTTGTAAAATATACTGGAACCGACACTTTGCAAAGTTTTTCAAACTGCTCGAATCTTTATTTTTATTTGAAAAAGAAATCGGTGTCGTCTGATGATTTGGCTAAGAGTTTTACTAAGAACGTGAGTCATCAACCTTCTGTGGAATCTGTTTTTGCTAAATCCCAACCTGATCGTGTGGATATGCGAAGTTGCTTTCTTTACGGTCAACAAGGTCATGTTGTAAGAAACTGTGGACAGAAGAAATCTCAGAATCTTCATCCATTTGTCAAGGACCAATCGAAAAAGGTTCCTTTGATAAAGGAGATTTTAAATCGACCTTTGTCGTGTGATGATGATACTCACATCATGTTCTCAAATGTGAATCCAAGAAAAGTAGTTCATGTGAATGAAACTTATGGTCAAGCTAAACCAAAGTTTGTTCCAACTGAACCGATAGCAAGAACGTGAACTCAAATGTTGTTCAAGCTACTTATCTGAGACGAAAGTCTAAGAAGCCTGTAACTTATTCTCAAGTTGCTGAATAACAATTGAATTCAACCAAGTTTAATGTTACTCATGGAAACCAAAAGATGAGACTAAGGCCTGGGCTGCCTTTTTGAACTAAACATTTTCTTTTGTCTGTAGGGTACATCCAAGACCATATCTGGTGTAAACTGGATTATGGATAGTGGATGTTCTCGTCATATTACTGGAAATCTCGACCTCTTAACAAATGTGAGAAATATTCAAGAGGGTTATGTGGTGTTTGCTGGGAATTCTAGGGCTATGATCACACATGAAGGTGAAGTTTCAAATGGCCACATTACATTTGAAAAGGTCACTTATTGTGACAAAGTAGACCATAAATTATTAAGTGTGCCACAAATCTGTGACAAGAAATACACTACAATATTTACCGATAAAGATTGTCTGATTCTGAAACTGGGATATGTGATTCCCGAGGACATGGTTTTCATGCGATCACCTCGATCAAATGATATTTATGTCTTAAATATGAGCTCTAAAGTATCAACATCTATCGAAACATGTTTTGTCTCAAAAGCAAATGAGAAGGAGTCTATTCTATGGCATTATAGAATGGGTCACATTTATGTTCGTAAGATGAACTATTTAATGGCTAATGACCTAGACACTTAGTTGAAGGTGTGTCTTTGAAGAACATTAAGTTATCCGACCACTGTATTTCTTGCAAAAAGGGCAAACAGAAGAAAAAGTCGCATCCATCTAAGTTATTGAATTCCATTGATACTCCTCTTGAGAAACTTCATATGGATCTTTTTGGTCTAGTGAATCGTGCTAGTATCTCTAGAGATTGGTATTTCCTGGTAGTTACCGATGATTATTCAAGATACTCATGGGTCTTATTAATGAGTTCGAACGATCAAACACCTATTCTTGTTCAAAATTAAAGACAAAGAGCTCAAGACGAGGGGGTGTCTGTTGGTACACGGTTTTGCGTCTCAAGTCTTTGTATTTATCGTTTAATTTAATGTAAAAGATATTTATATTTAAGCTAGTTCGTTAGTTGATGCGTCTAGTTCGTTAAGGATGTTTATCGAACTAGACTATAAGTTAAGTTCCCTCCTGATTCGTTAAGGATATTTAACGAATCAGGGGGTAATTCGTTATCTTATTTATTTAATGTAATGTAACGAAGTGGGTGGCTAGTTCGTTACGGAATGTGTAACGAACTAGACCCATCTTCCTATTTATAGAGGTTCAGCCTCTGTTAATATTAAGTTTAGAGTTTAAAATATCGAAACTCTGCCCGATTGTTCCCTCAAGCTTCATCTTAATTAATACATTCAAAATATATATACACATATCTATATAACTAATACTAATAGATAACATTAACATATAATCAATATAGAGCATCATGAACTAGATCGGCTTATAGTTATTAGACCTTAGATCTGTGCCAGAACTGGGTGTTTACAAAACTACAATTCGTGACATGGACTTGTGTGTTTACTTGCTTACTTGCTCAAAGATTACGTGCTCATGGTTTCCTCATTAAGTATTCCTACCACTATATTAAACTTACCTCAACAAAAAGTCTTGCAAGGGAATACCCCCTTTAGTGTAACATATGTATATCCCACCACTATATTATAATACCAAATCGAGATGCACCAAATTATTGTAGTTTCAACCACCAACTCTTGCCAAGATCCAATACAACACCACTCATTTATTCCCACGACCTGTTACCCAACCATGTATCCTAACAATATGCCTTACCATATGCTCGCGCATCAAGCCTACTACCATTATAGTGACCCAAACACGCCCACTATGCTTCAGATGGCCTAACTTGATTCCACCATGCAATACCTCAACCGTATTCTCTAAACACTTAAAGTTCACTCGTGTCCATGCACCAATGCTTAGTCCCTTCATACTCGTTAAACATACATATTTGTTTTTTTTAAAACCCATGCATGTTTTTCCACATTCATTTTATTTATTTATTTTTTATAATTTCTGCGAAAACCTTATACATATTATTTTAAATCGTTAAATTATTTTAAAATATTTAATTAACAGGTATTTAATCAAGTTGATATTCTTCAAAAAAAAGTTAATTAATTTCTTTAAAATACTTCATGTAAAACATTTAAGTTAATTAATTAGTAAATTAATTAATTATGTTACTTGAATAAAAATAAAAACGTTTAATCATAAATTGTAATTAATATTGTTATTTAATCTTGTATTAATAAGTTATATTATTTATCTAGAAATCATTAATCAACTAACTAATAAATATCAAATGATTTATATAAACTTTAATTCATTTTTGTTAAACTGATTTTAAATAAAGAAATCCCTCAAATCCACTTTTGCCAGAAGTTAATTAACTTTAGAACTCTTATAGCGAGTCCTTGAATTTGTATCTTCGTTATTATTTATAGTTTCGTGAGATTCAAATGCTTCGTTTGTTAACTCGCTTTCGGTTATTATTTCAAGTTGTCTCCAATATCAAAGGTGAGTTTCTCACACCCCTTTTTACGCTTTTACTTTTGGGGGTAGCATATATATCATATCCAAATTACAATTTCGTTTATTCATTATTTACAAACTACAATTCGCGACATGGACTTGTGTTTTTACTTGCTTACTTGCTCAAAGATTACGTGCTCATGGTTTCCTCATTAAGTATGATCATATGCCTCGTATGCACTCAGGACCTCGATGTTATGAGTGGAATAGGGACCCCCGATCTGAGTAAGTTGGTTGTTACCAACGAAAAAGACACTTACTTGCGCTATTATCCGAGTACGTTGGTGCACAATCTCAACTGGAAAGGACCTTACTTGCTCATTTACACTTGTTCATGTAATTGTAGATTTTTATGTACTTATATCAAAACTTGTGTGAACTCAACAACTATTCATTAAGTTGACTTTAATTTATATATAAGTTACAGGTACAATTATTAGAGGATGAAACGGAGAAAACACTAGAACTTATGTTATATTAATAAATGGACATGTTGTTAATTGTTCTTGTGTTTTCTTTGTAGTTCTTGTTATAAACATGTGTACTTGATGTTTAAATTAATTAATGATAATATCATCACTTAATAGTGTCACATGTGTTTGGAGCAATCTGTACATCACACTCGGGCGTATTCCACTTTAGCCAGGGTGTTACATATTGGTATCAGAGTCGTGACTATAAGATAGGACATTAGACGTAGTTTTCTAGTTGGTTATACTTTATTTGCTTAATTGTTTAGGTAGCATGATTAGAAATTATATGAGCCTTATGTGATTGTTCAAAGCACTTACTTGTTATTATTTTACTGATGATTCAATTACTTCAATTACACAAGAACACACAAGTCCAAGGCTTATGCCTAACGAAAATATTTCCAAAGGATTTTCAATAACCAAATTTTTGATTTTAAGTTATCGATATTTCTTCTTCTTAAAGATGGTTCTATGTGGCGGGTATGTAGTAACTGGAAGGGTGACTTGCTTATTTTCTGAACTCTTGACACCATGGTTATTGAAACCTAAGGATAAGAAAGGCGCATAAATCCCAATCAGTCGCGGGACCCGGTTGCTTACCTGGAGAGTTCGGATAGGGCATGAAACCTATTAGGCCAAAATATACCACTCAACGCCATACGAATCACAACTTTAAGTTTTCAATCATGATCATGTTCTCTTTGTGAAAAAAATATGGTTACACTCTTAGGATGTCATACAAGTCATGGTGGTTCATGTGACGAGTGACGTCCGACCCTCAATGTTTTACAATGTTTTTTAACTGAATGTCTGGCAAGTCGTGGTGATACAGGATCACCCAGCTTTCTGTCCAATTTGATTACACATTTTCATTGTTGTGTTGAAATACGAGAACAATCGAGTTTTAACTAGTTTTCATTATTTACATATTCATTTACTATTATGGTTTATAATTGAAAATTCGAAAAGTCATGGTGATACATGAATAGTCGAGTTTCATTTTGAATATTTTATAATTATATTAATTTACTATTATGGTTTAGAATTGAAAATTCGAAAGGTAATGGTGATGCATGAATAGTCGATTTTCAATTTCTTTTCTTCGTATATATACGTTTATTTTTACGGTTTGAATTTGGAATACGAAGAGTCATGGTGGTACATGAACAATCGATATTTAAAAAAAAATCGATTTCATTACTTATATTAAGTTTGATATATATATATATATTCTTATGGTCATTCAAAATTTATAAGGTTTTTATTGAAATACGAAAATTCGTGATGGTTCATGGACATTTCAATTTTGATTTCAAAGTTTGTTTCATTTAATTTTATTTCTTTACTTATTTCTATGATTTATATAGATAGATTCTGATGTTCCTTTTGGTTGTTAATATGAAATTTCATATTTAAGCCCCATGTCACGCGAATAAATCACGTTTCGCCGCGTGTCTTCTTGAATTCCTCGATGTCGTCCTCGAAACTCTACCCGCAAAATTACAACTCAGATTATCCGAGTACGTTGGTGCACATTCCCAACTGGAAAGGACCTTACTTGCTCATTTACACTTGTTCATGGAATTGTAGATTTTTATGTACTTATATCAAAACTTGTGTGAACTCAACAACTATTCATTAATTTGACTTTAATTTATATATAAGCTACAGGTACAATTATTAGAGGATGAAACGGAGAAAACACTAGAACTTATGTTATATTAATAAATGGACATGTTGTTAATTGTTCTTGTGTTTTCTTTGTAGTTCTTGTTATAAACATGTGTACTTGATGTTTAAATTAATTACCTGGAGAGTTCGGATAGGGCATGAAACCTATTAGGCCAAAATATACCACTCAACGCCATACGAATCACAACTTTAAGTTTTCAATCATGATCAAGTTCTCTTTGTGAAAAGAATATGGTTACACTCTTAGGATGTCATACAAGTCATGGTGGTTCATGTGACGAGTGACGTCCGACCCTCAATGTTTTACAATGTTTTTTAACTGAATGTCTGGCAAGTCGTGGTGATACAGGATCACCCAGCTTTCTGTCCAATTTGATTACACATTTTCATTGTTGTGTTGAAATACGAGAACAATCGAGTTTCAACTAGTTTTCATTATTTACTTATTCATTTACTATTATGGTTTATAATTGAAAATTCGAAAAGTCATGGTGATACATGAATAGTCGAGTTTTATTTTGAATATTTTATAATTATATTAATTTACTATTATGGTATAGAATTGAAAATTCGAAAGGTAATGGTGATGCATGAATAGTCGATTTTCAATTTCTTTTCTTCGTATATATACGTTTAATTTTGCGGTTTGAATTTGGAATACGAAGAGTCATGGTGGTACATGAACAATCGATATTTAAAAAACAAAATGGATTTCATTACTTATATTAAGTTTGATATATATATGAAACTGTATGATGGTTCAACGGATCCTGAGGAACACATTGCACAGTATAGAGAGCGTATGGAGATCAACCCAATCCCTATGGAAATCAAGGAAGCATGTCTTTGCAAGGGGTTTGGGTCTACCTTGACCGGAGCAGCCATGAAATGGCTACTGATTATTCCTCCTAACACCATCACTTCCTTTTCTCATTTAGTTAAAATTGTTCAATAACCAGTTTTCTTGCAGTAGAATGTTTGAGAAGATGACAGGTGATCTTTATAGGGTTACCCAGAATCCTGGGGAATCCTTGAGAGATTTTATTACCAGGTTTAGCAAGGAGTCACCGGAGATTCCAAATCTAAACTCTGCTTCGGCAGTGGAAGCTCTTAAATTGGGGTTAGAGAAAGACTCATCTTTCTATGATGATCTTGTTATGACTCCATGCAGGTCGTTGAATGAAGCAAGAAGCAGAGCTCTGAGGTTTATCAGGCTAGAAGATGATAAGAAAAACTTTAAAAATATTGATATCCTGAAGTATGATCAGACGAACAGGAAAGCCGAATCCCCAGGAAAATCATATCGATCAAAACCTTATTATAAGCCTGATAACCCCGAGATTAATGCAGTAGATTATGAAGAATATCCTAAGATCTCTGAATATTGTTTTTCTGTTGATATTGGTGGATTAATATGTGCCATGCAGGATTTAGGTGAGAAAGCCAGGTGGCCAAAGAAGATGGAGAAACAAGGAGTCTGGAAAGACAAATCAAAATGGTGTGCCTTCCACAAAGATTTTGGGCACTTGACTGAGGATTGTATTGCACTTAGAAGGGAGATTAGTTATCTTTTCAAAAAGGGCCACTTGAAAGAGCTACTTGGCAGGAAGAAGTGAAGAGAGCAAAATTCTGAAAAAGTTCCTGAAAAGGCGATTCCTTCACCAACAAATGCAAAAATAATCATGTTCATATCCGGAGGATCTAACATCTGTGGAACCTCTAATTCTGCTGCAAAAAGAAATGCTGATCAAAGAAAGCTAGAAGTGGTTGATAGACCAACAAAGACATCCATTCTCACTCAAGCAAAGACCATATCCTTTGATGAAAGCGATAGAGTCAATAATCAGGATCCTCACCATGATAGTTTGGTAATAACATTATATGTGGCTAACCATTATGTGCGCATGATCCTCATAGATGGTGGAAGCTCTGTTAACATTATTCAACTTGATGTGCTGAAAAAGATGAATATCCTGAAGATGAGATTATCCCCAACTCCTCAGTATTGGTTGGATTCAGTGGAGAGACTAAGAAAACTAGACCAACAAAGACATCCATTCTCACTCAAGCAAAGACCATATCCTTTGATGAAAGCGATAGAGTCAATAATCAGGATCCTCACCATGATAGTTTGGTAATAACATTATATGTGGCTAACCATTATGTGCGCATGATCCTCATAGATGGTGGAAGCTCTGTCAACATTATTCAACTTGATGTGCTGAAAAAGATGAATATCCTGAAGATGAGATTATCCCCAACTCCTCAGTATTGGTTGGATTCAGTGGAGAGACTAAGAAAACTATTGGGGAAATCAAGCTCCCAGTATATGTCGAAAGGGTAAATAAGATGCAAAAATTTTGTGTTATTGACTGTTTGTCTTGTTTCAATATTATATTAGGCAAGCCCTGGATACACGACATGGAAGCAGTCCCCTCCACTTATCACCAATGTGTGAAACTCCCAAGTCTGTGGGGAGTTATCAAAATCATCAGTGATCAACAAGATGCAAAGAATTGCTACACCTCTTCTATGAAGTGTACTGCCAAATCCCAGCAAGCGTAGCAATTACAGAAGCCGGCACGAGACGTAATGGAGGCCAGGGAACAAGAAATTAAAGAAGTACTTCCTTATCCCGAGAATCCTGAAGTCAAAGTGCTGATAGGAACGAGCATTCCTAAGGATATTGAGTCAAAATTGCTCGATTTCCTCAAGTCAAGACTGTCAACATTTGCATGGAAACATGAAGATATGACAGGTATTTCCGAAGATATTATAACACATAAACTTGGAATTGATAATTCTTATGGCCAATTCATCAAAAGAGAAGAAAGTTTGCACATGAGAGAAATACAATTATTCAAGAAGAAGTAGAAAGACTCTTTAAAGCGAATACGATTAGGGAAGTTCAATATCCCCGATGGTTAGCAAATGGGGTGGTTGTACAGAAAAAGAATGGAAAATGTAATGTTTGTGTAGATTTCACAGACTTGAATAAGGCTTGTCCTAAACATCCACTCCCTCTACCACACATCGATTCAATGGTAGACGCTACAGCCGGCCACGAGATGCTGACATTTATGGATGCATCCTCAGGAGTTCAACAAATCCAGATGGAGCCCACAGATCAAGAAGACACATCTTCATGACTCCCACAAGTATTTATTGTTATATTTGTGACATTCGTGACAAAACGAGGTATACTTTATTCATTACGTAGCGAGTAAACGATAAATCGGTTAATGCGTAGCGATTAAATGAGTAACCGAACGATATTGTTTATGGACCGTATATATACTGAGGGGTCATATACGAGTTATATATACATTATAGTGGCTAACTTATTGATATTTAAGCCCCAGTACGTTTAAAACCATCTAAACGAAAAAGGTTTCGTTAATAGATACGCTATAAGTTTAAACGCAATCGTTAACATCAAAACGAGCATTATAGCATCTGTTAAGCCGAAAAAGATTTATAAAACACTTATATGACATGTTCTAAGCAATCCATGAAAATATTTTGGAGTTTTACAACAAGTCAGTACGTTTTTCTTATTTTACAAAACTGAGTCAAAAAACGAACGTTTTCGCGCTATTTCTCGCACCCGAATTAATTTTCTTGCAAAAAACTGGACACGAAGTAAACTCGGAACCGAGAAAGAACTTCGGGCACGTAAAAGAAATATTAAATGATAAAGGAGGGGCCTAGAAAACCCCTCCCTTTTTGCGGCCGCCAATGTGGAAGTTCACAAACCAAGTATATTATGTTGTTTCTTGTATCACCTTGGATCATTTTTCACACAAACATCAACCAACTCAATTTCCCACTGAATACCTTCATCTTCCAGCCAAAGACCTACAAGGTATTAACCAACTCAATTAGAACATGAATACGACGTTTTTACGGTTTGAAAGTTCGGTTTGAAACCAAAACCGAAACCCTAATTAACAAAGCTGTTCTATGGATGATTTATGCTTGGTTTGATGTTATATGATATGTAGATACACTGAGTTTGTGACCCAAGACCCGGAGAATCGTTTAAACCATCAAAAACCACCGAAAACCGACAAGGTATTACCGGTTAACTCGTTTAGGGGCTGTTTGTGCTTCAATTTTGACGTGCTTGTTTTTAAGTTATGAAACTTTTCAGGGGCATTAGGGATCACATAAGTGAGTCCCTGTTAAAATTTGGTAATTTTTCAATAAATGGAGAATATTTGGCGAATTTATTACCTTTTATTGACGTTTATTCGGGAAAAATAGTTAAACTTCATGAAAAATAACGAAACTTGGCTTGGAACCCAGAAATGTCTAAGTATTTTTTGTGCAATTGTGTTTTAATCGAGTTTTAATAGCCGAAAAACGCGCAAAAAGGCATTTTGGGAAAAGATTTAGATTCTGGAGATTTTTCAGGGGCTATGTGATGATATTGAGACCACGTGGAAAAATTATCGGATTTTTCAGATGTCGTTTGGTATAAACGGGCTATTTATTACTTAATTATAACAATTAAATGAATTTTTATATATAGATAATTTATCATAAAATTACTGAAAATATTTTTATTAAATTCTCCATATTTTAATTTATTTTTACAAAAATTTTCATAATTTATATATAAGTGCATAATTAGTTATGATTAATCAAAGATTTAAACTATATATTGTTTTAACGAAACCGACAGTTTAATTTTTAACGAACTGACTGGTATGTCAAAATATCAAAAATGGTCAAATTTCATAGTTTCGAATGAATTTGATAAAAACAAACTTTCTACGAGAATTCCGGACAATTCGGGTGGATTATACGCGTTTTGTATAATCAAAACCGTGTGAAAACGGAAACAAACCCTGCGATCAATCCAGATACCGAAACTTCAAAATTATTTCATAAATCAAATCATTTATTCATTCAATATATTTACTTAAGTTTGTGTGAACTTACCTAATCCGGAAACGCATAAACGATCAACTTGGCTAGGCTCGGAAAACGATGAAACTGAGCCAAATCTGGTTTTGAACATTTCATAGTGTACAACGTCACAATCTAAGACTATGGTCAAGTTCTGGGTTTTACAGCTATACCCTGACTAGTTATACAACCCGATTTAGCTTAAACAATGTACTAGTATTAACAGTGGTTATAGGAGTCAAGCTATAATCGAGGAACATTACTTGCTGATACATATTACCAGCTTGAACTACGATAAGGTGAGTTTCACGACCCCACTTTCTAAACTGTTTTACGAACTTTTGGGGAGGAAAACATGTTTACATATACTTATATACTTGAAAACGTGTGATGATGTGAATTATCTAAGTACTAACACTTGAAAGTCCCCATAAACACAAGTGATTAACTTCGTGTCAGTGACCTGTGGATAGTACTATCGGTTTAACAAACCCAACTGATAGGGCCGGTGGGGTATGCCGGAACATGTTAACCCAGTTGCACATTGTCATTAAACTTGTTACATTCTGCTATGTGGTGTTAGACATAGTACATACTTTGGGGCAAACTGGTTGTTAAATGCCAACGGAAGTGCATGGGCAGGAGAGGCCATGTGTTATAGCTTGTTTCGGTTTCACTTGTGGCTTAGTATAAAAACATCATACACATACATATATACATACATACTGTGAACTTTACGAACTCGTATACTGATTTTGTTCGTACTCGTGAAACTTAAAACTCACCAACTAGATGTAGTTGACCCGTTTTAACATGCTTTTCAGGTGAGCCCAAGTTGGAATAATTTTCTTATGTGCTCGGTGCTAGAACGGAAGTGAATCGCTGTACATAGACGCTAGCATATATATTAAAGAATAAGCAATCACGCGAACCGGTTATGTGATTTTTATCTAGTTTGTAAACTTAGTACCTACCAATGTAATATGATGTAAGTTAGTTTGTTGAATTTCTTTATAAACAATGTGGTTGATACCAGTGTTATCTGTTACATTCCCGTATTACGCCTCCGCAACTACCTTGTCGGGGTGTGACAGAAGTTGGTATCAGAGCCATTGGTTATAAAGAATTAGGATGTCCCTTAGGATAACCTTATATAGCCTTAGGCTCGATTAGCTCTGGTAATAAAATAATATTAAATAATATATACTAATGGTTCTCGGGATGAACTCGAATGGACAAGTGGGTTATTATGGTCCGGAACGTAATAACGGACTTGTTTGTACGAGGGAATTCGAGAAGAAATCGCTAAACAATCTAATAGGTAAAAACAGCAACATAAGTGTGTAAGATATATTATTAAATAAATATATATATAGGATTATCTGTGCTAATGTGTACGAATACGTGTATGCTAAATCGTAATTATACATTATTATAATTAATATCATCAAAAATTGTTATTATTATACTAACCTTTGTACAGTGGGATGTCGAGAACCAAGCATGATTATTGATCAAGTACCAATACTATTTCTTGAGAAGGAAAAAATCAGAGAAATGATGTGATTCCATATGAGGCGTCCATTGATAAGTCTGATTTACCAGGCTATAGATGTGATATTTATCCCCTCAGAACATCACCTATGCATGAATTAGAACCCACCAGTACTTACCACTCACCATTTAGAGCTCCTAGATCTCTCACACCAACATCACATCATACCCCGGTGATAACATCCACACATAGAGCTAGTCAGACTGACTGTATGAGAGTACCACCATCTGATAGTATGCCTTCCCCACCCACATTGACTTATCATAGGGGAAGAACCTTCCGTATCCTGGTTAACTTTCCCTACACGGAGTATACCTATACCCAATCAAGAACCTCCCCATTTAGCCGACCTAGCCTGGTTAGTTGTACTGACTGATCAGATACTAGGGCACTTAATAGCTATAATTACCAACTTACAGAGAAGACGTGAGCTATATGATTGCATGCTGGATATACAACAAGTAGTAATTAACTTATATTGATCCGATACTCATTCTTAACGTCTCTTAGACATAGTGAAAACCTAGTTATGGGGTTGTCAAGCAGTTATTGCAGCCTAAATGGTTGTTTGTGTGTGGTTATTGTATTATATACATATGAATAAACAGAAATAAAAATAGTCTGGTTGGTTGTACGTAGTCTTTTGATACCCCATGCAGCACTGGTAGTAGTATATTGTGCTGACATGGAGGATGTTAATAATCTACTATTATTACAAGTACTGACACCCTTACCGGGTTAAGTCTATATATTGACAAATTTTAGTACGTCTATTTAAAGCGCTGGCCTATACCAGGTTAAGCCTATGCGTTGATTTTGGAATAAATACGTACAGTAATAGTTATGGGTAATACAAATGTGTTATTTGGCATAGCTGTGTATTTATGATTATTGTTATAGAATGGCCCCCAGAGAAAACTAATACTATATCTGAGGTGGAGGTGGGCGAATTGATTGCTCACCAACTATAGGCAGTGATACTGACTATGTAGCGCAAGTCACTGCTGGCATACTTGCAAATACAACAGTTAACCAACCGTCGAGCACTGATACAACCGCTAATAATACACCTCCGCCGAACACTAATGCAGCTACGGATTCTACTTCCCCATTGAATACTAATAATGTCACGACTATAACTCCCCCACTGTATACTAATACTTCTAGTAACACGAATTCCCCCGTGTTGAGAATGTTCGTATGAACAGTTTATGTCACGTGGACCTATAAAATTCAGTGGTACTGAGGAACTAAACGTATTGATAAGATGGATTGAAAAGGATGAATCCATAATTAACATCAGCAACTGTCCACTAGATTGTATGGTTAAGTATACTACTAGCATGTTTATTGATCAGGCAATAATGTGGTGAAATATAATTGTACATACTCGAGAACGAGAAGCGATTAACAGTATGACATGGACAGAACTTAAAACCCATATATTAAAACATTTTTGCCCAAAAAGTGAAATTTAAAGGTTAGAACATGAATTTTTGAACTTGGAAATGAAGGGTGCTGACCATGTGGGATACACAAACCATTTTAACGAACTGTCTCGCTTAGTACCCTGGTTAGTTACTCCGAAAGCTAAATGTATTGAAGGTTATATCTGGGGCTTAACCCCTGGTGTGAGGAGCATAGTTAACTCAGTAGCCCACCCATCATTGGAAAGTGCTGTATCTCAAGCGGGTTTTGTTACTTTAGACCTCGTGAGAAGTGGAGTGATATGGATTCCGGGAGAAACATCGAGATTAAAACGATCTGATTATGGGACAAGGATGCAAGGGAACCTTTAGAATAAACGAGCACGTCCGATTACCTGAAACTATGCCCTCAACAATTCAAATGTGAAACAAGAAACATATAAGGGGACATTACCGAAGTGTGGGAAATGTAATCTTCATCATATGGGTGACTGCAAATCGGTGATATGTCACAAGTGTGGAAGGATTGGACATTATGCTCCCAATTGTCCCCCCCCCCACTAATACTGTAAACCAACCTCAACAACCAACCCAACCACCTCGACCTCAACCAACCTGACCACAACTCAATCAACAAACCCTACCTACCATGAACCTCCGTACCTGCTACGAATGTGATAGTACGGAACACTATCGGAGATACTTCCCCAAGCTGAATCAGGGTGCAGTGAGAAACAGAACCAAGCACATGCATCAACTTCCAATTCTACTAGGGGATGCACTTTTGTAATAGGATCGGGTGAAGCACGTCATGATCCGAACGTGGTAACATGTACATTCTTAGTTTCCGGTCAGTATGCCTCAGTTTTGTTTGATACGGGTGCCGATAAAAGTTTCGTATATGTTAACTTTTTACCCTTAGAAAATATGCCGGTTAGTGAGCTAACGAAACCATACACTATAGAACTCTCTAACGGTAAGTCTATACTTGTTAACCGAATAGTCCGAAACGGTTCCCTTGTCCTGAATGACCACCCGTTTCTTATTGATTTACTTCCAGTGGAATTAGGAAGTTTTGATGTTATAGTCGGTATGGTCTGGCTATCTAAGTTTAAAGCTGAAATCATTTGTAAGGATAAGACTGTTAGGGTACCTCTTTCGAATGATGAGGCAATGACTGTTCAAGGTGAGAAATCTGGTACTATACTGCCTCTCGTATCCCAACTTAAGGCATTAAAGTATATGCGCCAAGGTTGTACATCATACTTAGTGAGCGTAACAGTTATGGAACCCGATGAAAAGCGAATAGATGACATCCCAGTGGTACACGAGTATTCAGGGGTATTTCCGGATGAGTTTCCTGGTTTACCACCAACCCGACAAGTTGAATTCTGTATTGACCTGATACCGGGAGCAGCCTCCATTGCTAAGGCACCTTACAGACTTGCACCTTCTGAAATGCAAGAACTATCCAACCAGTTGCAAGAGTTACTGGACAGGGGTTTTATCCGACCTAGTTATTCGCCGTGGGGAGCACCAATGTTATTTGTGAAAAAGAAGGATGGAAGTTTTCGGATGTGTATTAATTATCGGGAATTGAATAAGGTGACTATTAAGAATAGATACCCCTTACCCCGAATTTATGACTTATCTGATCAGCTCCAGGGTGCGAAGTATTTTTCAAAAATTGATCTCAGATCGGGTTATCATCAAGTAAGAATTCAAGAAGAAGATATCCCAAAAACAGCCTTCCGAACTCGGTATGGTCACTATGAATTTTTGGTTATGCCGTTTGGATTGATCAATGCTCCTGCAATGTTTATAGACCTCATGAACCAAGTTTGCAAACCTTACCTTGATAAATTCGTGATAGTGTTTATCGATGACATTTTGATATATTCGAAAAGTAAGGAGGAACACGAACAACATCTACGGGTAATCTTGGAGTTATTGAGGCAAGAAAAGTTATATGCCAAGTTGTCCAAATGTGAATTCTGGTTACAAGAAGTACAGTTCTTAGGACACATTGTGAATCAACAAGGAATCCAAGTAGACCCAAGTAAAATTGAGGCCATTAAGAATTGGCAAGTACCTAAATCACCAAAAGAAATTCGTCAAATTTTGGGATTAGCTGGGTATTACCGACGATTTATTGAAAAATTTTCAAGCATTGCCCAACCTTTAACCCTCTTAACTCAGAAAGATCGAACGTATGACTGGGGAGAAGAACAAGAAATGGCCTTCCAAACGTTAAAACAAAAGTTATGTGAAGCTCCAATAATAAGTCTTCCAGATGGAACTGATGAATTGGTGGCTATTGTGACGTGTCTCGTAAAGGTTTGGGATGCGTACTGATGCAACGAAAGAAAGTAATAGCGTATGCCTCCTGACAATTAAAAGTACATGAGAAGAATTATACAACCCAAGACTTGGAATTGGGAGAAGTTATCTTTGCATTGAAAATTTGGAGACATTACTTGTACGACATCAAATGTAGCATCTATACCGATCACAAAAGCTTACAACATGTATTTGATCAGAAGGAACTGAATATGAGACAAAGAAGATGGGTAGAAATGTTAAATGACTATAATTGTGAAATTAAATACCATCCGGGGAAGGCCAATATAGTAGCTGATGCTTTAAGCCGAAAAGACAGAGTTAAACCGTTGAGAGTACGAGCACTTGGGATGATTGTCCAAAGTAGTTTGACCGAACAAGTTAGTGTTGCACAAGACAAGGCCTTAAAAGCAGATCAGTTAGAAAAGGAAGACCCACACGGGAACCAAAAGAATATTGAGAAAAAATTGATGAAGTATATTACTACAAATACCGGGTCTGGATTCCAACACTTAATAACTTCGTGAAATTGATTCTTGATGAAGCACACAAGTCCAAATATTCTATTCATCCAAGTACTGATAAGATGTATAAAGATGTTAAAGAATTTCACTGGTGGCCTGGCATGAAAAAGGATATAGCCGTGTATGTAAGTAAATGTGCAACGTGTGCAAGGGTTAGGGCTGAATACCAAAAACCTTCGGGAATGTTACAACAACCCGAAATTCCCCAATGGAAATGGGAACAAATTACCATGGATTTCGTGATACACCTTCCCAAAACCTCACGAGGACATAATGCAATTTGGGTAATTGTAGACCAATTAACAAAATCTGCACACTTCATTCCAATCCGTAACAACTACACTACCTAGAAACTTGCCCAAATCTACATTGATGAAATTGTATCTCGACACGGAGTACCTCTTTCGATTATTTCAGATCGAGACAGTCATTTTACTTCACATTTCTGGCAAGCAGTTCAAGAAGCTTTGGGAACCCGAATAGATCTGAGTACCGCTTACCATCCCCAAACTGATGGCTAATACGAGCGAACTATTCAAACCTTTGGGATCAACACCTCCCGCTCATTGAATTCTCTTACAATAATAGTTACCATAGCAGTATACAAGTAGCACCTTATGAAGCATTTTACGGGCGAAAATGTAGATCGCCACTTTGTTAGACAGAAGTGGGTGATACTCAAATTTCAAGATCCGATTTGATTCAAGAAACAACCAATAAGATTCACAAGATTAAACGAAAGTTGAAAGCCGCCCGTGACCGACATAAGAGTTATGCCGATGTTCGTAGAAAACCGTTATCTTTTGAAATAGGCGACAATGTGGTTTTGAAAGTATCACCGTGGAAAGGTGTTATAAGGTTTGGAAAGACCGGTAAATTAGCCCCGAGAAACATTGGACCTTTTGAAATTATTGCAAAAATTGGTCCCGTAGCCTACCGATTGAAAGTTACCCCTAGAATTGAGCACCGTTCACTATGTGTTTCACGTATCGAATCTGAAAAAGTGTTTGACTGATGAAACGACAATAGTAACACTGGAAGATGTTCAGATCAATGAAAAGTTAAACTTCGTAGAAAAACCGGTAGAAATTGTGATGGGAAAACTAAACAGTTACGACACAATAAAATTTCATTGGTAAAAGTTCGGTGGAACTCGAAACAAGGACCCGAATTTACTTGGGAACGAAAGGATGAATTCCGAAAGAAATACCTACACCTGTTCCCTAAAAAGAAAACCGTTGACATATCAAATTTCGGGGACGGAATTTATTAACGGGGGGAGAATGTGACATTCGTGACAAAATGAGGTATACTTTATTCATTACGTAGCGAGTAAACGATAAATCAGTTAATTCGTAGCGATAAAACGAGTAACCGACCGATACTGATTATGGCCCGTATATATACTGAGGGGTCATATACGAGTTATATATACATTATAGTGGCTAACATATTGATATTTGTTGGTGCACATTTTGTGGCCGTCGCTTGGCGAATAGTTTAGAATGTTTATGTTGTATGCTGTACACCTAGGTAGTGGTTCACGCTGAAAGTGATCCATTTGAAAGAGCATTTTCAAATGGATACTCATTCGATCGAACCAGTTTCTGATTCGATCGAATGAGTCTGCCATTCGATCGAATAGGACTCATTCGATCGAATGAGTCTGCCATTCGATCGAATAGGACTCATTCGATCGAATGAGTCCTGACCGAATGGCAGCGGGTATAAATACCAGCTTTCAGTCGTGAACAG
Organism: Bidens hawaiensis; assembly: GCF_021521415.1. Lineage (NCBI taxonomy): Eukaryota > Viridiplantae > Streptophyta > Magnoliopsida > Asterales > Asteraceae > Bidens > Bidens hawaiensis. The sequence goes on along the minus strand of NW_027491019.1, from coordinate 5,225,634 downwards.
GTAAGAGTTTAAGGATTTGCGTGCCCGGAGCCCAGGTGCTGTCCGGATGAGGGGGGAGGCCATGCTCGACCTCCCCCTGCCATAGATCGTGATTTCTCTGTTTAAACAAGCATGTAACCGTTCGCGTTTATCAATAAAGTGTTTGTTTTTATCTTTGATCTGTGGTTGAAACCTTCCGTCCCGAACCTGCTCGGATCGTCACCGGTCCTACAATTGGTATCAGAGCCACGGTTACCGCTAGAAAGGTCTAACAACCGATCTAGCAAGCCGAGCTCTTGATTTTCTGCGTTCTGGACGTTAAACTGTTGGTGTGTTCTTCGTGTTCTTCGCGTTTTCTGGGCTGGCGTTGAAGGAGTCGAATCAGTACATTCGATCGAACGAGTTCCCCATTCGATCGAATAGGCCTATTCGATTGACTGATTCGATCGAATCAGTCTTCCCGCTCAAAAGTGTCAAATTCAAACGCAAGTTTTCCCGCCCAGACAGCCTGTTCATTCGATCGAACCAGATGTCTTCATTCGATCGAATCAGTTTGTATTCGATCGAACTGGTTTTCCCGCTCAAAGTGTCAAATTCAAATAGCTGATCGAACCAGTTCTTCATCCGATCGAATATGTGCTTCATCCGATCGAATCTGTGGTTCATTCGACCGAACCAGTTCTCATTCGATCGAACATGTTCCAGACCAAAAAAAAAAAAAAAAAAAAAAAAAAAAAAAAAAAAAAAAAAAAAAAAGTCTGGAACGCCTGCTTACACGAAAATTTGCCCAAGCCATTTTTATCAGTCGGGAAGTCTTCTGAAAAAGTTTGGCGAAAATAAAATTTTTTCGACAAAATTTCCGGGAAATTTTCGGTTAATTGTCGGGTCAGTGATGAAGATTTTTCTGGACATCCTATACATGTTGATCACATTCCAGAAAAAGTTTGGTGACAGTGAAATTTTCACTGATATTTGCCGGCAAAGTCAGAGCGTTTAAATGTTTAACGGTTAAAGCGGCAAATTTGAAGATGAACAAAGCACAATTACCTGAAGGAATTATCGTCTACAAGTTTAATGGATAACCCCTTGTTCATTGAGCTTCTACAGTGGTGATTGTTATAAGAACACAGAAGAACAGAGAAAAGTGATTACTGATGAGATATGAAGTTATTGTGGGGTAGTCAGGAGCATCTGACTATTTATGGGCCAACCAAGTTTAATTTATTGTCCGCATTCTGAAGATTCTGCTTTGTGGAGAGAATCTGAGTTTGAGTTATTGTGGGGTAGTCAGGAGCATCTGACTATTTATGGGCCAATCATGTTAAATATTTATTTTCCGCATGTGAGAATTCCGCTTTGTGGAGGGAATTCTGTTGAAAATTGGTGATTCGCAATCACGAAGTTAATGATGTGTCTTTGTCTCCGATGATGAATCTGCATACAAACTAATCTGTTTAGGGGGAGTAGCTGTGGATTGGAAGCCTCTGTCATTTGTCCAATACATGTTGGTGAAGTAACCGTGTGGGTGAAGATTCGCCGATAGTAAGTCGCGCAGCGGAAGCGTGCATGTATTGTCATGTCTATATATTGGGATACACGTCAACGTCTGAGGGGGAATTTCTACAGTTGGTTGTTTTAAACAGATTATTTAGTCTGAAGATGTCAGCAATGGAGAACACTTTGCATCATTAACCGAGAGTTCAGTCTAAGGGGGAATCTTGCTGCAATGATGGTATTCTTCAACGTGATTATCAAGATAAAGCAGAAGATTTGACTGAAGATTGCAAGAGGTGTCTACAGCAATTCGCAAGCAACGTCCAAGGGGGAATTTGTTGGTGCACATTTTGTGGCCGTCGCTTGGCGAATAGTTTAGAATGTTTATGTTGTATGCTGTACACCTAGGTAGTGGTTCACGCTGAAAGTGATCCATTTGAAAGAGCATTTTCAAATGGATACTCATTCGATCGAACCAGTTTCTGATTCGATCGAATGAGTCTGCCATTCGATCGAATAGGACTCATTCGATCGAATGAGTCTGCCATTCGATCGAATAGGACTCATTCGATCGAATGAGTCCTGACCGAATGGCAGCGGGTATAAATACCAGCTTTCAGTCGTGAACAGGTAAGAGTTTAAGGATTTGCGTGCCCGGAGCCCAGGTGCTGTCCGGATGAGGGGGGAGGCCATGCTCGACCTCCCCCTGCCATAGATCGTGATTTCTCTGTTTAAACAAGCATGTAACCGTTCGCGTTTATCAATAAAGTGTTTGTTTTTATCTTTGATCTGTGGTTGAAACCTTCCGTCCCGAACCTGCTCGGATCGTCACCGGTCCTACAATTGGTAATCCCCAGTACGTTTAAACCATCTAAACGAAAAAGGTTTCGTTTATAGATACGCTATAAGTTTAAACGCAATCGTTAACATCAAAACGAGCATTATAGCATCCGTTAAGCCGAAAAAGATTTATAAAACACTTATATGACATGTTCTAAGCAATCCGTAAAAATATTTTGGATTTTTACAACAAGTCAGTACGTTTTTCTTATTTTACAAAACTGAGTCAAAAAACGAACGTTTTCGCGCTATTTCTCGCACCAGAATTAATTTTGTTGCGAAAAACTGGACCCAAAGTAAACTGGAAACCGAGAAAGAACTTCGGGCACGTAAAAGAAATATTAAATGATAAAGGAGGGGCCTAGAAAACCCCTCCCTTTTTGCGACCGCCAATGTGGAAGTTCACAAACCAAGTATATTATGTTGTTTCTTGTATCACCTTGGATCATTTTTCACACAAACATTAACCAACTCAATTTCCAGCTAAATACCTTCATCTTCCAGCCAAAGACCTACAAGGTATTAATTAAAACTCATAAGATTTTGCTTGTTTAACAAAGATTAAACATGGAAAATTAGTTCTTGATTAGTTTTAAACATGTTTAACCATTCAAAAACCATAAAAAATCAAGTAAAATCATGTTTTAATTTTAAACATGTCTACAAAGCAGAATCTTATAGATTTTTGGTCAAAAACGCGGATTAGAACATGAATACGACGTTTTTACGGTTTGAAAGTTCGGTTTGAAACCAAACCCGAAACCCTAATTAACAAAGTTGTTCTATGGATGATTTATGCTTGGTTTGATGTTATATGATATGTAGATACACTGAGTTTGCGACCCAAGACCCTGAGAATCGTTTAAACCATCAAAAACCACCGAAAACCGACAAGGTATTACCGGTTAACTCGTTTAGGGGCTGTTTGTGCTTCGATTGTAGGTGCTTGTTTTTAAGTTATGAAACTTTTCAGGGACATTAGGGGTCACAAAAGTGAGTCCCTGTTAAAATTTGGTAATTTTTCGATAAATGGAGAATATTTGGCGAATTTATTACCGTTTATTGACGTTTATTCGGGAAAAATGGGTAAACTTCATGAAAAATAATGAAACTTTGCTTGGAACCCATAAATGTTATGTTAAGATCACTGGAAAAAGTTTAGTACATTTGGAGATGTCTAAGTATTTTTTGTGCAATTGTGTTTTAATCGAGTTTTAATAGCCGAAAAACGCGCAAAAAGGCATTTTGGGAAAAGATTTAGATTCTGGAGATTTGCAGGGGCTATGTGATGATATTGAGACCACTTGGAAAAATTATTGGATTTTTCAGATGTCGTTTGGTATAAACGGGCTATTTATTACTTAATTGTAACACATTAAATGAATTTTTATAAATAGATAATTAATCATAAAATTTATGAAATTTTTTTTATTAAATTCTCCATATTTTAGTTTATTTTTACAAAAATTTCCAGAATTTATATATAAGTGCATAATTAGTTGTGATTAATCAAAGATTTAAACTATATATTGTTTTAACGAAACGACAGTTTAATTTTTAACGAACTGACTGGTATGTCAAAATATCAAAAATGGTCAAATTTCATAGTTTCGAATAAATTTGATAAAAACAAATTTTCTACGAGAATTCCAGACAATTCGGGTGGATTGTACGCGTTTTGTATAATCAAAACCGTGTGAAAACGGAAACAAACCCTGCGATCAATCCAGATACCGAAACTTCAAAATTATTTCATGAATCAAATCATTTATTCATTCAATATATTTACTTAAGTTTGTGTGAACTTACCTAATCCGGAAACGCATAAACGATCAACTTGGCTAGGCTCGGAAAACGGTGAAACTGAGCCAAATCTGGTTTTGAACATTTCATAGTGTACACCGTCATAATCTAAGACTATGGCCAAGTTCTGGGTGTAACAGCTATACCCAGACTAGTTATACAACCCGATTTAGCTTAAACAATGTACTAGTATTAACAGTGGTTATAGGAGTCAAGCTATAATCGAGGAACATTACTTGCTGATACATATTACCAGCTTGAACTACGATAAGGTGTGTTTCACGACCCCACTTTCTAAATTGTTTTACGAACTTTTGGGGAGGAAATGTTTACATATACTTATATACTTGAAAACGTGTGATGATGTGAATTATCTAAGTACCAACACTTGAAAGTCCCCACAAACACAAGTGATTAACTTCGTGCCGGTGACGTGTGGATAGTACTATCGGTTTGACAAACCCAACAGACAGGGCCCGAGAGGTATGCCGGAACATGTTAACCCAGTTGCACATTGTCTTTAAACTTTTTACATTCTGCTATGTGGTGTTAGACATAGTACATACTTTGGGGCAAAGTGGCTGTTAAATGCCAACGAGAGTGCATGGGCAGGAGAGGCCATGTGTTATAGCTTGTTTTGGTTTCACTTGTGGCTTAGTATAAAAACATCATACACATACATATATACATACATACTGTGAACTTTACGAACTCGTATACTGATTTTGTTCGTACTCGTGAAACTTGAAACTCACCAACTAGACGTAGTTGACCCGTTTTAACATGCTTTTCAGGTGAGCCCAAGTTGGAATAATTTGCTTATGTGCTCTGTGCTAGAACGGAAGTGAATCGCTGTACATAGACGCTAGCATATATATTAAAGAATAAGCAATCACGCGAACCGGTTATGTGATTTTCATCTAGTTTGTAAACTTAGTACCTACCAATGTAATATGATGTAAATTAGTTTGTTGAATTTCTTTATAAACAATTTGGTTGATACCAGTGTTATCTGTTACATTCCCGTATTACGCTTCCACAACTACCTAGTCGGGGTGTGACATTATTGCTATGCCCTTTGGACTTTGAAATGCAGGTGCGACCTATCAGAGGTTAGTTAACATGATGTTCAAAGAGCAACTGGGGGACACGATGGAGGTCTATATTGATGATATGGTGGTGAAGTCCAAGATGTTGGAATATCGTATGCCCGAGACACATAATTAAGTTAATGTGGCTAGTTATGTTTGATCCAAGTCGGGTCATACCCAATAACGAGTTAGACACACACCAATTATGTATTTGTTAAGATAAGATCTATAAGACAAATACAGAACACGACACATTCAGAAAAACGGGTTTCTGAATAATTACTTGAAAGTATTAAATAATTAATTGGTTAATTTATTTATTCAAATAATTATTATTGGAATAATTATTTAACTATGTATTCTTTTATAAAATGGTTTATAAAAGATGGGGTGTTTATATATTTTATAAAGTATAAAATATATAAAATAAAAAAAAAAAAAAAAAAAATAATGTTGGGGCCGGTTTTGGGTGGGCCCCACACCCCACCAATTTGGTCAAAATGTCAACATGCAAAAGATGGAGTGTTGTCTTGTATAAACCCATGTGATGGTGTTTGCATGTGAGGATAAAATAATGATCAAGTGTTTACATCTTTTAAGTAACCTTTTGAAAAACAAAAAAACCCTTTCTTTCTTTCTCTCAACCTCACGGCCAAAAGGAAGAAGAAAAAGGCTCGGGTTTTTCGTGTTCAAGCTCCCTAGCATAGCTCGGTGCGTGTTGGAGGCTCGGGGTATAATCGGTTTGAGGGTTTTCATTTGAAAGTCTTGCATTCACATCATCATCTTCTTCAACCATCCACCAAACTCTTAAAGGGCTAAGATTGTAAGTGTTTACATACTTTGATAGTTTAGTTATTCCCGTATCATTTGATCCTAGCTTCGGGTTTCTAGTAAATAGATTATTGGTAATCTTGCAATGAATAAACTAGGTTGTTCATATGGTTAGTTTGTCTATCACGTTTCCGCATTAATTATAACTAGTTAAACGGTTAACTAAGTTTGTAAATTCCATAGAAACCCAACAAATGGCATCAAGAGCCGGGATACGGGAAACTAAGCTTCGGGTTCTCGGTTTTTTATTTTCCCCTTGAAAGATTTATACAAAAATTAACATGCATGATATTTTTGTATTTAATCTTGTTATTGTTTTTGGCTTAGTTCAAAAAAAAAAAAAAAACCGAGCAAATGGGCCGAAGCCCAATTCGGGTGAATTTGGGCCGAAGCCCACTTGAAAAAGGGTTATTGGGCTAACCGGTTTTATAAAAATTTTTGGGCCGAGCCCATGGGTTTTTATATTGGGCCGGGCCCATAAGTTTCATTTGGGCCGAGCCCATGCAATTTTGTTTGGGCCGAGCCCATGCAGTTTTGATTGGGCCGAAGCCCATAATCTTGGTATTGGGTCAAGCCCAAATGGGTTGGGCTAGGCCCGATAAAGGCAAGGGGTTTTGGAACGGGTTCCTATGACATATCGGGTTATGTTTGTTAGTACTAGACCGAGCCGTAGACCAAATGGATGTTTTGTTTGTGATTGATGGTTGTGATTGTAATTTATTATTCAAAGTATCGGTTTGTAATAATTAATTAGGGGCTATTTTGTAATTATTTATTCATATGGGCATGTAATAAATAGGTAATTTGTAATATCTTTATTTTATAGAAAAAATGTATTAGGACATTTAATTTTGTAAAATTAAAGAAGATTGCAAAGTTGGAAGTTTGGGCCTAATTGGGCCGGGTATGGTCATAATGGGTTTCACAAGCCCATTAAGGGATTCAAGCCCAAAAGGACCTAAGCCCACCAATTGAGCCCAAGTGGAAGCTTATGGAAGCTAAGGCCCAAGTTCAAGCCCAATGGATCACAACAAGGTTGAAGAAGATGCTCGAAGCATTTGGATGCGGGATCGAGTGGGAGCTACAACATCCATGTGTCATGTGTCCCTTAGGATCGGACCTAAGACACACACTTGTTTCGGCTAACAAGTGTGGTCTAACTTAGTGGCTCGTGTCTAGTATAATTATGTATGCTTGTTAATTGATTGTTTGATTGTGTGGTTGTTAGATATTAGGATATCAACTTCGTCACATAGAATTAATTAACAAAGCATAAAACGGGTTCTAATAATTATCGGTAATTACGTGACACATAGTTTAATAAAATGGATTTATTAACTAGCCGTCTCACGCCCATAATAAAATGGCTTTATTATAAATTAGAATTTTGAAAATGGTTTCAAAATATCATGTTACTAAATGCATGTTAGAACATGATTTAAAGTTTTACAACTAGAATTATTAAAACAAAAAAATCCCTTTTTAAATTTAAGGATAATAAGTTAAACACCATCCTTTTGTATAACACTTAACATATTAATAAGCTCTTAGTGGGAAAAAGGTCACCTAACCGCATAGAGTAAATTAACATGTTGAGGTAATATTGGCATAAAATGGGAAAAAGGTCACCTAACCGTTTGTATGTTAATATTACAAGTTGATACAAGTAGGACGACTTAAATTAGAACCATGTGAAGAGGGTCACCCAAGCATGGGGTCTAATAGGTGTTGATGGGATAAACATGCCAACACGAAATATGATTTCGAACCGGTCCCATAAATTCTAGAAGTTGCAAAAGGGTTTGCAATTGTTATGAATAACTACCTTGATAAACCGACAATGGGAAAAAGGTCACCTAACCGGAGTCGGGTTTATCGTTGGATTCTAGATTTTAATTATTAATTATATTTGCATATATAAAAAGGGTATTAATAATTAAAAGGTAAAACACTAAAATGAACTTAATTAAAATTCTGCAGATGGCCGCACACGTCGACGACAACATAATCCCTAACGTCCAAAACGTATCTCTCCGATCTATTCTCGCTAAAGACCGTCTTAACCACAATAACTTTTCGGATTGGTTCCGAAATTTAAGGATTGTTCTAAAACAAGAAAAATTATATCATGTTTTGGAAACACCTATCCCCGAAGAACCGGAAGAGGGAACTGAGGTCGAATACATGAATTGGGTCAAACTCACGGAAGATTTGTTAGGACCGATCGGGAGACAGTTTCCCAACGATTCTCGGGGGCAACGTGTTAGAGTGCGGAATCCTACTAACACGGCGACTCGGTGGTAATCAACGACACAAACGGTAGCAATTCCTAGGATGATATGACGACCAGGTGCGGAGGAAAGGACCGAAGGGGTTGACGGGCAGAGAGGATTTCCGGGGAACAGGTCGGCTGTGTATGTGTGTTATGTGTGCTCTCGTTTCTGAAAATCCCTAAGTAACGTTTATATATCGAAGACTCATTCGATCGGATGAGTCTCTCATTCGATCGAGTGAAGCTTTGTTCGATCGAATGAGCCTGGTTCGATCGAATCAACCTTTTGTTCGATCGAACCAGTTTTCGTTTGACATTTACAATACGTTAACTAGGTTTCACTATCTTTAGTCTCACGCCGACCTACCCTGATAGAACTGGGGACATATATATGACATTTCATGTCCTAACAAACTCCCCCTTGGAGCCAGTTCTATTTATGTTTTAACCAATCGAGATTTCTTGCTCGACTGCAACTCCCCCTTGGAGTTATCTCTCCCTCTCTGTTCTCAAAGCTAGTGGTGCCCTCATTGCATCCACCAAACTCCTGTCTTCATGGAGTTATCTCACGATCCAATGGTGCAGTCCGTCAGACTTACCATAGGTTCCACATATCATGAGATGCTGTCAAATGGAATATAAGATTAACATTTAAGCACAGTTGTAGTAGATTATCAAACATGAAAGTAAAGCATAATCTAGCACAATATTCCAAAGTATATTAAAATCACTCCAAAAACAATTACAACCAGAAGATAAAACTTTGAATTACAAAGAAACCAAATAAACAAAACATATAACAATTAATCACTGGTTCCCTGTGTATATTTCTTCTGTTGTTCCTTCCAGTTAGATCCTGCATGTATGTCATAGGCAAAACAGATCCTAATGACATTTCTGTACTTTAGCGCTTGCTCCATGTCATCGGGGGCATAAAGAATTTCTGTCTTGTATAGAGTAAAAACATCCTCCCTTGACAAGTTGGTGAGCCACATAGGATCAAAAATGCGGATTGTGCTCCAATTACCATTGTCGTTGAGCACTATAACTGCTTCATGTAGTCTTCCGTCGTAGTACCAATGCCTGAACGATTTGTAGAAGTCCTGCTTCATCTTTCGTAGCGGAATCTTCTTCATTGTAAGTGGTGGCATGTACTTCAAAATGACTTTCGGCCTGTTGGTGATCGGATCGATCTCCTTTTTACTTGTATAACGCTTTGGCCTTTGCGGTGTAATCAATCTCCATTTTGAGTTGTATTCCTTTCGTAATACACTCTGATAGTACGATGCGAATGGAGATGAGCTTGCGTATAGCATGTCCAGGTAATTAAGACGATTAAGATCGTAAGTTGGAAGAGTCTTCAAGTCTGTGATTCGTTGATAGTACTCAACCCCCTTTTCCCTTTTGACAGCTACGCAGTTCAGGTCTTTCAGACACGCCCAAGCTAGGATTTCTCCAGAGGTTCTCCGACCCTTAGTATCATATGACTTTGTGTGAGGAATGGTCGGTTTCGCTTGGCGTTTAGACCTGATCTTTTCAAGAATAGCATTGAACGCTTTCTTGCATTCTTCTGTTTTGTCTTTAAATTCGGCTTGATCGGCTTCAGACGGCTGTTTCATAGCATTTGACCTTTCGTCAGCCTTCTTCTGCACTTCCTCCTCGTTTACGTTTTGAAAGAAGCTTGATGAGTTGGGAATATCGTCAGTTTGCGACGTGTAGTATTCAGGATATTCTTCCCTTGTCAAGTCTTCTATTTCGACATCTTCGAAGTGAGGAGGATCGACTTGTGTCGGATCAGCGGCCGTCGGTGATGGTGAGTCGGTTGAAGCAGCTGCAGCAGATGTGGATTCTGTTGAAGGCAAGGCCAGAACTTTGCCTGTTTCTTCGTTTGAAAACTCGAACATTTGCTCTAGCTCTTCTTCCGTGAAGTTGTGCGAAATCTCACCTTCTTCCAAGTCTCCACTTGAGAAGATTTGCTGTTCATCTGGGTTGTCCAAGAGATACGTGAAAAACTCCGCTGCTGTTTTTGACTGCAGCGGTTGGACATTTGATGTATCAGCATCACCTGCTTGATTAATAATCACAACACAGTAACAAAAAAAAATTTTTTTTTAAATAAACATATGTAATATCATAAACGTTAAGTACAAAACAATTACATATGACAATGGAATATAAATAAGGATTACAAGATTTAAACATTAAAATCCTCACTACATTCACTCAAAAATCACTCAGTTACCTTCACCTTCATCATCATCTGAGTTCAGCTCGTCGGTGTCCACATCAACATTAGCTGGACCTTCCAGACGAAGAACGTCTCCTTTAAGCTCAGTCACCTTAGCTTCAAGGTTTCTGTTTGACTCCACAAGGCTTTTATTGGACTCTACCAGGCTTTGATTTGACTCTTTGAGCTCTGTGATAGCAGATCCCTGTTCAGCAACAGTAGCAGTGAGCTGAGTGTTCTCAATCTTCAACCTGTCGTTGTCAGCTTGAAGTTGAACCATTTGTTCATCTCTGATTCTGTTATGCTCTTCCTGCTGTGTCCTGAACATGAACATCTGCATCATCGCCTTGTGCAGGTCGGCAATTTCAGAAGCGACCTTGGGAGGGAGGGAGATCTCCTGTTGAGGTTGAGGAGGAGGTGGCGGTGCGGACTGAGGTGTTGGAGGAGGAGCTTGTTGTGCTGGAGGAGCAGTAGAAGAGGTCCCAACTGATGGTAACATTGCGGGACGAGGTTGGCTGGGAAATAAATTCCTGTACTTTCGAGTAACCTTCCTCTTTTGTCTCTTCGCCGGCCTTTCTTCACCTGTCGGTTGATCAGCAGGCTGCTCCTCAAACACTACTTCTTCACCGGTTTCCAAATCTTCAACATTTAAGTAGGTATCAGCTTCCTTCTCTGCATCAGTCCTGGTGTCCTCAGGGACTACTTCGTCTTCAGTGTCTGATTCATCACTGGTTTTCTGATACGGAAGGTCCTCGACATCTGAGTCACTTGAGGTGTTCCTCCACTTCCTCTTTGGTGGAGCCTGATAAAACGGATTCGCCACATGCCCAAAACAACGTTTGTGTGGGGGCCTTGTTGGACGATCCTTGTACGACTTGAGACGGTTCAAAGTCTCATTCTTCATGTGGTCTAGCTTTACCACATCTCCGTCATTCTCTTTCAACAGCCCCGGTGCCTGGTCATCAACTATCATCTGCACAAACCTCGGGTACCGTAGAAACTTCTCACCCGCCCCTTGTTTTATGGTGATGTTTTCCACCATGTGACTGAATGTCATTTGAGAGAAATTGAAGGGGCGGTTCATCACGAGTGCTGCCACGGTGAATTGCATGCTCTCCCTTATCTTATCAAAACTTGTACGTTGAGGACCCAGACAGTGCATCACCACGTGCGCCAGATATTTGAATTCTGGGCACAAATTTGCTTTGAGAAGCAGACCGGCATTGAGATCGCCGTCATACTTCATGCGTGCGAAACATCCTCTCGTTGCTGCAGGATGTAATGTGGTCGGGTCAGAGTCTGTATCTGCAAACCCGCAGACATCTCTAAGAATCTGGGCAGAAACAACAATTTGATGCCCTCGGACTGTGGAGCGTATCACCGACGGCTCGACGGACTTGTCGTGCGTGGCGTTTCTCCAAAACTCCTGTTGAACCGACATTATCGGCTCAACGATCCTTGAGATAGGAATGAAGATCCTTGACCTCTTTAAAAACTTAATCATCTGCGCAAAGTCCTTGCCGTGACTTGATTTTTCATCTAAAAATGCCACAATGTTGTGTTTGATCGACGTTTTGTACGGAGCAATAACCTGTGCAGCTTCAGCCATTGAATCTGTATACATAGACATGTTAAAACAGACAGATATCTAAAAGACTGAATTTGTTAAAAAAAATTTTTTTTTTTTTTTTTTTTTTTTTTTTTTTTTTTTTTTTTTTTTTTTTTTTTTTAACTTCTGGACTGGTTCGATCGAATTATAAAGGATTCGATCGAATGAACTAATCATCCGATCGAGTGAGACATATATTCGATCGATTTAGACTGGTTCGATCGAATGGACTCATTCGATTCCTTCAACCAGAACCCAGATTTCAACGAGACCCGAATCGGTTTTTCGACCGATTAACCACAATCAACATGTGCGAAACATTGAAAGATGTTGTTTACATGTTTTCCAATGACCCTCATGACCCGAAAACTAAAAAAAACTCAGTTTTATTGTCGGGACCGTTTCCGACACCAAAAACGGCCCGAAAACCTATCGAAACGCGGACGAAAATCAATAAAACTTACATTTTTGAAATCTACGCGAAAAAGTGAATAAACTGGTCGGATCAAAAAGAGGTTTTAGCACGATCGATTTTGAGAGGGAAATTTCAAATTCTTTTCGGATGAAAATGTCCGATCGAATGACTTCTGCTATTTATACAGATTTTTTGACTCATCCGATCGAATAAACTTGTTCGCTTGACTCATCCGATCGAATGAGACACACTATTCGATCGGATGGATTTCTTCCCTCAAACTGATTTTTCACAATAACTTATCCGATCGATTTGGCACATTCGATTGACTGACTCGATCGAATGGCTACATGTTCGATCGAATGAGGAAAAGTTTTAGAAAAATTTGACTTTTAAACTTCTTATTCCCCGTCATCGATCACGGTGCTTTTGAACCTGCAAGAAAACTTAAACTTTTGACATTTGGTTAGTTAGCATAGAAATTTTCCGATTTTGTGAGCTCAGTTCCTGTAGAACATAAAGATCATAAAACGTTAGTAAACACACAGAAAATATCAGGTCCAACCAACTTCGGTTTTATTGCAACTTCTTCCTTCTCTCATTACACACTTGGTTGCGCAGATAAACGTTTAGCAACCTGCATGAGTTTTTCTTTCATTCCTACACACTGAATAAACATTTAGTAGGAACAGACAGGAATCAGACTACCTGTCACAATGATTTCTCATCGACTTTCAAACATTAAGAATAAAATAAAATAACCAAAAATAAAATCTTAATTATTTATTTACAGGGAGGGACAGGGATCAGACTACCTGTCACAATGATTTCTCATCGACATTAAAGCAGAATAAAATTAAAGAAAAATTAATTCAAATTAAAAATGTTTTTGAATTTTTGTCTTGTTTCTTTTTATAATATTCAAACTGAAATAAACATCTGTACAAAAATTTAAAACACATTATTTTTGGTTGAGAAGGATCTATAATAAGAAATCATACAGACGTATATGACTATCTACTGAGACTTTTTGAGATTTTTTTTTTTTAATATACGAAGTTGAACAAGACATAATGAATATTCTTTTTGTGAGAAAGATCCGAACAGGAATCATACTAATTAAGTGACTGTCACATAGATCCGTGTTGAGCTGTATTATGACATAAAGAAACAGGTTATGAGCATGAAAATAACTTAAAATGGTTTTCATCGTTTCTGTGATACGAGTTAGGTTCAATTATGTCTCAAAATTTAAGTGAATAACAACTCAGAGATTATGATGCCTCCTATCTATTCTCAAAGCGTATTTGGCTTTCCCCAAGTCACCCCGAATTGACTTTGACCCATAGTGTCTGATTAAGGTTGTAAGTGTCTTCATCTGCTTCCCGTTTTCTTTCTTACTCCATGATTGAGAAGTCTTGACATTGTTAACTCTAGAATGTTTCAATAACTCATAAAGAATCATTTTTTTTTTTTTTTTTTTTTTTTTTTTTTTTTTTTTTTTTTTTTTGTGAATGTTACATAGACTTCAGAGTAGTAAAACAATTGCAAGTCCCGAATCTGGATCACTGCAGTTTCTTCATGCACTATCTTTACGGGAATCAGAACACTTATGGGCTCGTGTATGACTGGGTAATCGCTTTTCTGCCTATCATTCGGAAAGATATATATGAAGACAAACAAAACTCTTAAGGAGTTTCCACGTAAAATCGAGTAGATTTAGTTTGTATCACATCTACTTTTACGCACCATAAAAAGCTACCATGACACACAATGACTGTTCTAAAGCCTTTTAAGCCTAATAACTTCACTAGTTAAGCACACAGAATCAGTATATCTATCATTTTCCAAGGTTGGATCAATTTCTCATTTTCTGAATATAAATGAATGTCTTTAAAAAAACGTTTAAATTATTTCGCCCCGATCAAGTCAAAGTCTTCAGGTAAACGGCTATCCTGAAGATCCAATGGATCAACTGGACCGACCACATACGAGTATGTGTCCTTCTAACTAAGTATAACCGACTATTTTTCAGCGAAAGAATAAAAACCATCAAAACCCGCCCCGATCACTTTCAGTCATCTGGTTAATGGCTATCCTCATAATCTACTAGTAGAAATAAGGACCAAAACACATCCGAAAATGTGTCCATCAAACTGAGGTAACCGACATAATTTTAAGCGATAGTGATGTATAAAAATTTAATATAAGAAAAATGAAAATAAGCTGTACAGAAATAGCAAATCTTTTTGATGTCTCAGTATGATAGCGTCTGTGTACTATCACCTTTCTTGTAACAAGATCAACTTCTCAAAATTTTGAAAAATTTTTTTAATGTTTTTGGGTTTTTGTATTTTATATTGTTTTTGGTTTTTCTTGAACCTTTTCTCCCCCTAGAATTTATAAAAAACAAAGTCTTTTTGGATTTTTTTTTTAAATTTTTAAGAAAAGAAAAATGAAAACAATTTAAATGATATCTTCAGGAACATCATCTGATATACGTTTAACGCCGTTGATCTCTAGTAAATATAAAAACCGTGGTTTATCAAATGCTTTAGTGAAGAGATCAGCGCGTTGTTCCTGAGTGGGGATTTTTATCACATCGATTAACTTCTTTTCGTAGCAGTCACGAAGGAAGTGATATCGAATTTCGATGTGCTTCGTTTTGCTAAAATGAACCGGATTTTTGGTAATTGAAATTGCAGCAGAATTATCAATATATATGGGAGTAGTAGAGCATTCAATACCGTAGTCACGCATTTGTTGCTGAATCCAAATAACTTGAGAACAGCAACTGGCAGCCGCAATATATTCCGCCTCAGCTGTTGAAGTGGAGACTGACGTCTGCTTTTTGCATTGCCACGTTACTAAACGACTTCCAAAGAACTGACATCCTGCTGTTGTTGATTTGTAATCGAGTTTACAACCACCATAATCCGAATCACTATACGCATGAAGATCAAAGTTGTCATCATAAGGATACCAAAGACCCCAATCTGGAGTACCCTTCAGATAACGCAAAATTCTTTTGACTGCAATCAGATGGGAGACCTTCGGCTTTGACTGGTAACGTGCACAGAGACACGTAGCAAACATTATGTCTGGCCGAGAAGCAGTCAGGTACATTAGAGATCCGATGATCCCTCTATAGTGAGTTGGATTGATCAATTCACCCTTCTCGTCAGGATTAATCCCGTGATTAACCTCTAAAGGAGTTCTCTGTGAAGAAGAACTCAACATCTCAAACCGTTTCAAGATGTCATTGACGTATTTTGTCTGGTGAATGAAGATACCGGAATCTTTTTGATCAACTTGAAGTCCTAAGAAGAACTTCATCTCACCCATGGAGCTCATTTCAAATTTTTCTTTCATCACTTGTTCGAACTCCTTACAAAGTGTTTTATTCGTGGACCCGAAGATGATGTCGTCCACGTACACTTGTACCATAATTAGATCTCCTTCTTTTTCTTTTGTGAATAGCGTGCAGTCAATGGTTCCCCTTCTAAACCCGTTGTTCAGAAGGTGTTTGGATAGTTCTTTATACCAAGCTCTCGGGGCTTGGTGAAGACCGTACAAAGCCTTGTTGAGCAGATAGGCTTTGTCCTTGTGATATGGGTCTTCAAAACCTGGAGGTTGTGCCACATATACGGTCTCTTCGATGTGACCGTACAAAAAGGCACTCTTGACGTCCATCTGATATACTTTGAATTTCTTGAAAGATGCATACGCCAAGAACATCCGGATTGCCTCCAAACGAGCAACCGGAGCATATACCTCATTGTAGTCTAGGCCTTCGATTTGCCTAAACCCTTGGACCACCAGCCGGGCTTTGTTGCGAACAATCACTCCACGATCGTCACGTTTACATTTTAGTACCCACTTAGTGCCAATTTTCTTCTGACCTTTGGGGAGATCCACCAGCTTCCACACACCAAGTCTTTTAAACTGCAATAATTCCTCTTGCATGGCTGTGACCCAGTTGGGATCTTTCAGCGCATCGGTGGTGCTGTGTGGTTCTTCTTGTGCTAAGAAGCATTCATGGGCATTAAGAGCAACTAATCCTGACTCCATCATTTCTGTGTAGAGACCAAAATTCAGCTGTCGACGAGTTTTGACACCCTGTTGAATGTCCCCTATAATGTTGTCTTGTGGATGATCACGTTCAGTCCTAACAACCGGATTGTCAGGAACGACAACATTTTGTTCCAAGTTAGTTAAGTTCGGCTCAGGAACTGGAGCGGTTTGTTCCATGTTGTTTGTGTTCAGCTCAGGAACTGGAGCGAGTTGTGGTGCTGCCTCTGAAGTAGACGTTAGAGGCGGATCTGTGATAGACACATCTTGATTTGACGAGGACGGTTGTGAAATAACATGTGTCGGTGCCGGTCGTACAAAGTCTGTTGGTGTTTCATCTTCAGATTCGGAATCAGATGACTCAAGAACTTGTTCTGTTGACTCTGTGGAAGAAGACGTTGACGGACCAGGATGAGATGAGCGTTGCTGTGATTCATCAGGAGGTGCATTTTGCGCCTCATACATCATTTGAATAGCAACATCATTCAGATTGAATGACTTGACCCATTTGTCAAAGTCAAACAACCAGTCTTCACCTGTCCCTTTGGCTGGTTCTGTGTAGCGTTGAACATCGACGTGGTACCATTCTTCAACCAATTTTGTTGATCGGTTGTAGACCCTTTTGAGAGGAACGCTATAACCCAGAAAGTAACCCTTAATAATCTTCTCCTCGAACTTGTTATCAACTTGCCTTTTGAGTAACGTGCAAAGAGCCCCAAATGGTTCCAGGTGCTCTAAGTTAGGCCTTCGACGTTGAAGAAGCTCGAAACTAGTCTTGCCGTGGCGCTTGACAATGCCAACCCGATTCAGTGTGAAACAGGCGTTGGCAATTGCCTCATTCCAAAACGTGACTGGCAACACTGAGTCAGCTAACATGGTTCTTGCTGTCTCGATTAACGTACGGTTTTTCCTTTCAGCAACCCCGTTCATTTGTGGAACATACGGAGCACTGAATTCTTGAACGATGCCTTTTTCTTTGCAGTAAGTATCAACGTTTGCGTTCTTAAACTCTGTACCGTTATCTGACCGAATTCTTCGAACCTTCAGCTTGTATTGCGACTCAAGAGTCGTGACTAGCAGACTAATACACCCAAAAGTTTCAGACTTCGCTTTTAGGAAAAACACCCATGAGAATCTTGAATATTCATCAGTGACCACTAGACAGTATGAGTGCCCAGCAATACTTTTGACGCTGATTGGGCCAAAAAGATCCATATGTAGAAGTTCCAACGGCATATCAATGGAGTGGAAACTCTTAGACTTGTGGGACCTTTTTCGTTGTTTTCCGGCTTTACACTGAACGCATGAATCAGGGAGATGAAAACTTCTTAGATTGACTCCCTCAACCATTCTATTGTGCACCAGCTTGTTCATGTTCCTGACGTTTATGTGTCCCATCCGTTTATGCCAAATGACAGTATCACGTTCGGATGCCTTGGACACAAAACATGTTGCAGTTGGAGATGATGACCCTGCCTTAGCCATATCCAGAATGTAGAGATCACTCTGGCGTGCGGCTGACATTAGAACTTTGTCTTCAGGAAAGTTGACGTCCTTAGACAAGATGTGGCAGTCTCGTTCATCAAACATTACTTTGAAACCTTTGTCGCAGATTTGACTTATGGACAACAGGTTGTTCTCCAACTCTTTGATGAAATTAACTTTCTCAAACGAAACTCGCCCATTAGACACAATTCCTTGGGCCGTGATAAAACCTCCTTGATTTCCTGCAAAGGAAACTGCACCTCCTTTTATTTGTCTGACATTTGAAAGAAGATTCATGTTTCCAGTCATGTGCCTGGAAGCTCCTGAGTCTATGATCCACATGTTGAATCTTGGATCATATAGAGCAACCTGCACACAAAGACAAAAGGTTTAAATATCATTGGAAACCCAAGCCCTTAAGGTCTTGGGTTTTCCATCTTCATCACGAATGAACAATTCAATCCATTTACCCTCATTAACACTGTTTTCAGATTTGACGTTGTTATCAACAGTGTTAGTTTTCTTTGGTTTCCAAAAGTCAGTCTTCTTCTCAGCATGTTTGAGATAGCTGGTTGAAGACTGAGTTTCACTTGTCGAAGTGGAAACACTTGGATCTGAGGGGTTTGGGGATTGGTGTGGTGAGGTTGGCTGAGGTTTCCGAGGAGAAACCGACCTCGGTGTGTGAAACCGTTCTTGACCTTGAATGTCAATGGTCGGTCTCCTCCTAGGAGGTGACTTGACATACCTCGGATCCGGAGTCGATATGTACTGCTTAGGATCCGTGTACTTATAGCAAAATCTTGCTATATGCCCTACCTCTCCACACGAAAAACAGTAGTTTCTCCCCCTTTGACTTGGTGGAGAGAAATAACTCTGGTTTTGTCTGTTATCATAGTACCCCCTGGATTTGACATTTTGGGGTGGAGTTTGTCTAGGAGGGTGTTTTGGGAAATTATGTTTTTCATTAACGTTACCCTCCTTTACAAACTGGGTACTATGTTCCACATAGACTTTCTCAGATTTAGGATTAAACTTTTTCTTCTGAGAACTTCTTGTTGTTGTTGCCTTTGACTTAGATGGTGGTGGGCCCGATTTAGTTGTAGAACCTAAGTCTGTGGCATCAACATTTTGTTTGGACTCAGGAGCCGGGTCAATGACTTCTTTACCCTTAGACTTAGAAATTTGGTTTGTGTCCTCGGGTATATAATCATTTGATTCATCATCCGGCACAGCTCCTGGTGTGCTTGCAAATTGATTCAGGATCGGGGGTGGGACATTGTTGTATCCCACTCCTTTTTCCTTTTTGCCTCGGAACTCGGGAATAATGTGTTCTAATAAATAAGATGAATTTGAATAACTTTTTAATTTGAAATTTAATGATTCAAAATCAGCTTTCAAGTTTTCCAATTCTTTTTTCAAAACATTATTCTTATTTATGTGAAAATTGATAGAATCTTGTTGATTAAGAACACATATTTCAAGTTCCTTGTTCTGACGCTTAAGGCCATCAATCTTTTCTTTAAAAACAGACTCTTTCTGCTTCCAAGCCTTATTCTGTGCAAGCGCGTCAGTCAGTTCCATTAAAGATCTTGAGGCTGCTTGTTTGTAAGCCTCGAGATCTTCAATTCTCTCTTTTAGAGATTGAATTTCTTGTTCATACAACTCACATTTTAAGCATTTAACATTTACAGATTTAGGAGTTGAAGGGTTAGAACTTACCTTGGCATTTGATGAAGTGTCTGCCATGAACGCGGAGCATAGTTTCCCCGCTCTACCCAAAAACGATGGAGAAGTTACTTTAATTTCTGCTTCTTTGACTTCTTCATCCTTAGCAGTCTCCTTGTGAATTGTTGAACTTTGAGATGTTTGAGGAGTGTTTGACTCGTTCTCATGATCCTCTTTCATCTCCGTAACTACCACTTCAGCCTCTGCATCTACTACTTGAACTTCAGTAGCTGGTTCCTCGACTATATATGCTTCGTTTTTCGAGGAAACCACAGACCCAGAATCTGAGTCTCCATCTAGATCAGCCATATTTATGTTGAAGTTCCAAGTTTCACCCTCATCTCCTTGAACTGCAAGAGCAGTTTCATTGTTGATGTTGTTTGTTGCTGTTGGGTTTTGAGGGACCAGTTGTCTCTCAAGATTGACATTTGCAGCAGCAGCAGTAGGAGTGGATGTTGAAGAAGTGGTTCGGAAAGGGTATTGATGACCTTCCCGTCTGGGCTTCGAACACTCCTTGGCGAAGTGACCAAGTTCACCACAGTTGTAACATTTGACTTTGTTTTTGTCAAAGCCGAACTTGGATTTGTTGTTGATAGTGAGGGCCTGACCGGTTTTCTTTGTCCATTTCTTGGCCCTTCGGAACGCACTGCCAAGTGCCCACATAATATCTATGCGTTCCATGTCGTCTTCATCCAATTGTTCGTAGTCATCGCTGTCCAGATGACTATTTCCCAACTTTCCAGCTACCATCAAACTGTATGACTCTATAATCGTACCCAGAGTTGCCATGTGTTCTTTGGCAACCTCAACAGTTACAGCTCCCAAGCCCTCTGTATTTAACGTTGCTTTTTCCATGGGCTTGGTTCCGGAGTTTGTACTTGCATTACCGGGAGTTGACGGTGGTGGAACAGACGATCTTGTTTCAGTCCCCTTTGAATTCGACACTGAGGAGACGAAAGCAGTCTTGATCGGTGCATGATCATTTACATCTGACAACGGAGATTTTGACATGTATAACGATTTGTCAGGTGTTGATCTTGGCTTTCTTGAGGAGGCTCTCAGTTCAGCATCCTCTTGTCTGATCTCTTTAATGAAATCAGAGAGAAGAATTGTTTCGAGTTGGTGACTTCTTCTCATCACCGTTAGAAAGGTGCTCCAACTGGGTGGGAGACCTTGTGCTAGACATCTCACTTTCTCAGTGCCAGTAGTTCTAACGTTGTAGGCCTTGAGCTCAGACATGAGATGATAAAATCTCGACAGCAGTGACTCGATATCTTCTCCTGATTCCGGACCAAACAAATCGAATTCACGCTTTAGTTCCCTAGCGTGAATATCTCTCAGTGAATCCGACCCTTCACATCTTTCAACCAAGGCGTTCCATAGTGTTGACGCTGTAGTGAATTGGTTGAACTGGTGAAACAAATCGCTGGAAAGGGCTTGTGATAGTAGTGAGAAAGCCTTCTTTTCAGCTTCAAATGCTGTCTTCTGTTCATCAGACAGCCTGAAATAGCTTAAAGCTTCACCATCGTCGTTGGTCGGATGAACCCAAGCTGTTTGAACAGCTTCCCATAATCCAGGATTCACACCGGTTATGTGAATCTGGAATCTAGTCTTCCAAGTGTTGAACTCGTTTAACGCCATTAGCTTAGGAGGCTTGTTATAGCTTCCCGATTCCGAGTCACTTTCGAGGATTGACTGGATCCTCTTGGTTGTGCTTGTACTTGAAGACATGTTTGCTTAACTCCGAGAAGACTGAAAAACACTTAAAATTTGCTAAGTGTTGAAAAAACAGTCTGCTGATCGAATGTGTTGTATTCGATCGGATGAGTGGTCTATTCGATCGGGTGTGAGCTGACTCGATCGAATGTCTGTTTGGGTTAAGGTTCTGGTGTTATGAGGCTGATTCGATCGAATGGGAACTTTTTCGATCGAATAGGGTGTTAGGTTCGGTCGGATAAGTATCTGGTTCGAACGAAACGGGTTGTGTATCTTGTTCGATCGATTGGGAACTAGTTCGATCGAATGGGGTTTTGGTTCGGTTCTGATGTTGACTTAGTCGATCGGATGGGTTATGACAATCGAATTTGACACTGATCGAATGGGTTGATCAAATGGGTGACTAAGTCGATCGGTTGGGTACTGGTTCGATCGAATGATTGGGACTTATTCGATCGAACGAAGGGAGCGTATGTTGAGGCGGGAAAAGCTGGTTCGGTCAACGTTTAAACTTGTTCGATCGAATAGGAGGGCTATTCGATCGAATGGGTTCCAAAAATAGACTGATTCGATCGGGAAATCTGGATTTTCCAAAATTAGAAGATTTTGACGAAAATTCGGATTTTGAAACAAAAACAAGAAATCTTGACGATCGAGGACCACTTTATGACTATTTTTAAACTTATAACATAAACACAACTTAATTCCAACCCAAAAACGGATCAAAACAACCAAAAACTCGAAGAACACGAAGAACGCGAAGAACGTTCTTGACGAAAACCCGAATTTTAACACGAAATCCTTTGATCAAAAACCAAAATATGACAATATTAACTGTTTTTGACACAAAACCGATGAACACAAGACCAAAAACCAAGATTTTACCGGAAATTTTACGTAAAAATAACGAATTTGACTCTAAAATCGCAATTTTTACCACGAATCTACCGAGAATCAAGAACCAAAGGCTCTGATACCACTTTGTTAGGACCGATCGGGAGACAGTTTCCCAACGATTCTCGGGGGCAACGTGTTAGAGTGCGGAATCCTACTAACACGGCGACTCGGTGGTAATCAACGACACAAACGGTAGCAATTCCTAGGATGATATGACGACCAGGTGCGGAGGAAAGGACCGAAGGGGTTGACGGGCAGAGAGGATTTCCGGGGAACAGGTCGGCTGTGTATGTGTGTTATGTGTGCTCTCGTTTCTGAAAATCCCTAAGTAACGTTTATATATCGAAGACTCATTCGATCGGATGAGTCTCTCATTCGATCGAGTGAAGCTTTGTTCGATCGAATGAGCCTGGTTCGATCGAATCAACCTTTTGTTCGATCGAACCAGTTTTCGTTTGACATTTACAATACGTTAACTAGGTTTCACTATCTTTAGTCTCACGCCGACCTACCCTGATAGAACTGGGGACATATATATGACATTTCATGTCCTAACAAGATTCCATTCAAGTATCATGCCTCATGTTGGCGACTATGGTTCCCGAAATCCAAAAGGATTTCGAAAACCATAATGCGTACGACATGATTACTCAACTTAAGGAAATGTTCCTTAAGCAATCGAGAGTGGAAAGGTTCGAAACGGTTCGAGCCTTACATGCATGTAGAATGGATGATAGTCAACCAGTTTCATCTTATGTACTTAAGATGAAAAGTTATATTGATCGGCTCACTAAGCTCAATTGTCCCATCTCAAATGAGTTAGCAACGGATTTGATCCTTAACTCTTTGTCGAAAAGGTTCGACACTTTCGTGTTAAATTATAACATGAACGGGTGGGACAAAACCATTGGAGAACTTCACTCAATGCTTAAAACAGCCGAGGCGAGCATGGGCAAAAGGGTTTTACCCGTGTTTGCAATCAATGAAGGTAGATCCAAGAATCGATCTCAACCCAATCTTAAGGCTAAGGTAGCTAAAAGGAAGGGTCCCCCTATGCATCTTAAGGGTAAGGGCAAATCACCGGTTATGGCAAAGAAACAAAAGGTTGTGGAACCAAGGGGTCATAAGGATGATCCTTGTTTTGGTTGTGGGGAGACCGGACACTGGAAACGCAATTGCCCGGTCTACCTAAAAGAGCTAAAAGACAAGAGGAATGCGGCGCATACCTCGGGTAATGTCTTTATGATTAATGTTGAGCTAAATCTTATTTCTTCTAACACATGGGTATTGGATACCGGATGTGGAACTCATATTTGCAATTGGTTGCAGGGGTTCAAAAAGAATGAAGACTTAAAGAAGGGCGAAGTGAATCTTTTCATGGGCAACGGTGCAAGAGTACACGTGGTCGCTAGAGGAGACTTCACTTTATCACTTCCAAGTGGTTTGGAAGTTGTTTTAAAAAATGTTTTGTATGCTCCTAGTTTGACTAGGAACATTATTTCTGTGCACCTTCTTAGACAATGTAACTTTGACTTTAAATTTGTAGGATCGGAAATGCATGTGTCATCTAATGGTATCTTTTATTTTAAAGCTGTACCAAACAACGGTATTTATGAATTGGTTCATGATAATACCTCAAATAGCTCATTATATCAAACTTCTACTAAAAGACTCAAAAAGGGTTTGAGTGATTCCTACATTTGGCATTGTCGCCTTGGACACATAAACAAGAATCGTATAAACACTCTCCAAAAGAATGGTCTTTTGAAAACAAACGAGTTAGGTTCGTTTGATGAGTGTGAATCTTGTATTCAAGGCAAGATGACCAAAGAGCCTTTCAAAGGTACAAATGAAAGGGCTAAGGATTTGTTAGGTATCATACATACGGATGTATGCGGACCTTTCAAGCCAACTAGTAGGAATAGTGAAAGGTACTTCATTACCTTTACCGACGATTTTAGTCGATATGGGTATGTTTATCTAATGAAACACAAACATGAAGCCTTTGAAATGTTCAAAGAATTTCAAAATGAAGTGCAAAATCAGCTCAACCGAACAATCAAGGTACTCCGCTCCGATAGAGGAGGCGAATACCTAAGTGATACCTTTCAAAGTCATCTTAGAGATTGTGGAATTATTTCACAGCTCACTCCTCCTGGAACTCCTCATCATAACGGAGTATCCGAGAGGAGGAATCGAACACTGTTGGACATGGTTCGATCAATGATGGCACGAAGCTCACTACCGCCATCATTTTGGGGATATGCGCTACTCACAGCGGCTCGTATTTTGAATATGGCCCCGACCAAAAAGGTGGATCGAATACCCTATGAAGTGTGGCATGGAAAGGTTCCATCCTTTTCATATTTAAGGATATGGGGATGCATAGTTTATGTTAAACGTGACACCCCAAATAAGCTTGAGGCTCGATCCATCAGGTGTGTCTTCATAGGATACCCAAAGGATGATATAGGATATATATTCTATGATCCTAGTGAACAAAGAGTGTTTGTTTCACGCAAAGGATACTTCTTAGAAACTAGGTTCCTTATGGAAGGACCTAGTGAAAAGAGAGTGGAACTTGAAGAGGTTCAAGAATCACTGGATGATACACAGTTGGTCGATACTAGCTTTCAACACGAGGATGTTGAAGATGATCAAATGGTTGATCATACGCACGTTGCTCGCAGATCTAGTAGGGTTAGTCAACCTCCCAAGAGATATGGATTTCTTGTGGATGATTGCTACTTGATTGATTCGGATGAACCGATCTCCTACAAAGATGCTATGTCACAACCTGATTGTGACAAATGGCTTGAAGCCATGAGCGCCGAGATGCAATCCATGCACGATAACCAAGTTTGGGAATTGGTTGATCGTCCACTTAACTCCAAACTGGTTGGATGTAAGTGGGTCTTCAAAAAGAAGACCGATATGCATGGAAATTTAGATACTTACAAAGCTCGACTTGTCGCAAAAGGTTTCACGCAAACTCAAGGGATTGATTATGATGAAACCTTCTCGCCAGTCGCGATGCTTAAGTCGATCAGGATATTGTTTGCCATTGCAGCTCATTTTGATTATGAGATATGGCAAATGGATGTCAAGACCGCTTTTCTAAATGGATATCTTGAGGAAGATGTCCATATGGTTCAGCCTGAAGGTTTTGTCGATCCATCTAATCCTGATAAAGTTTGTAAGTTAAGGAAATCAATCTACGGATTGAAACAAGCATCACGGATGTGGAATCATCGTTTTAATGAAGAAATCAAAGCGTTTGGTTTCGTCCAAAACGGTGATGAGGCATGTGTGTATAAATGGGCTAGTGGGAGTATAATCATTTTCCTTATTTTGTATGTCGATGATATACTTTTATTTGGAAATGATATACCAAGTATGGAAAACGTTAAAACGTGGTTAAGTAGTCGTTTCTCAATTAAGGATCTTGGAGAAGCGACATATATCTTGGGAATAAAAGTCTATAGGGATAGACAAAGGAAATTGATCGGACTCAATCAAAGTGCGTACATTGATAAAATCCTAAAGAGGTTTAGGATGGAAAACTCTAAGAAAGGTTTGGTGCCTATTCCTAGAGGAACCGTATTAAGCTCATCCCAAAGTCCTAGCTCTAAGGAAGAGCAGGATAGGATGAAGCATGTTCCTTATGCTTCGGCAATAGGATCTATTATGTATGCAATGATGTGCACTAGACCGGATGTCTCGTATGCTTTAAGCATAACAAGTAGATACCAGCACAACCCAGGTGACAGTCATTGGATGGCTGTCAAGAATATATTAAAATACCTTAGAAGGACTAAGGATATGTTTTTAATATATGGGTCTGGTGAGGAGGAACTCGTCGTAAAGGGTTACGTGGATGCGAGTTTCCAAACTGACCGAGATGATTCTCGGTCACAGTCGGGATATGTTTTCATCTTAAATGGAGGCGCTGTCTCTTGGAAGAGTTCGAAGCAGGATGTTGTCGCGTTATCCACTACAGAATCTGAGTACATCGCCGCTTCAATGGCAGCCCAAGAGGCTGCATGGATGAAAAAGTTCATCATGGATCTAGGGATTATCTCTTCCATTCAGGAGCCCCTAGAGATATTCTGTGACAATGAGGGTGCTATTGCACAGATCAAGGAGCCTCGTGCTCATCAGAAAACGAGGCACATTGAGCGCAGATTCAACTACATAAGGGATGAAGTTGAAAAGAGAAAAATATGTATTCATAAAGTTCATACCGATCAAAATATTGCGGACCCACTCACGAAGCTCCTCGATAGGCCAAAGCATGAGGGTCATGTTTGTGCATTAGGACTTCGGTATTCTAGTGAGTGGATTTAATCCGTGTTTAGTGTTTGTTTAAGAACGAATGTAATGGGTATCTCATGAAATTAATTAAGTTTTAATTATTAAATGAGTTATGTTCTATTTTTGCATGTTTAATCCATGAATGACTTATGTTGTTCTAAACGTCCGTAGTCGATCATGCTTGTGGGAACAAGTATGAAGGTAAGACTATTATGAACCCGGATTGGTTGATATTCATGTGATGAATATAAGGCATAGGTTTGCCACCAAGGTTCATAGATATTTGTGGGATACAAATATTGGACATGATCCGCTCTCGAGGATCACTGCATGGAGTTAGTGCAACTGATCATAAGTAATCCTTGAGTAAAGGCGAGTATCATTGTGTCCTTTGACCTGAGATGCATATTGGATCTGACTTTTCATCAAGTCTGATAACTTGACTCTCTTCTTTGTTTTTCGGTAACACGATGACATAAAAGAAAGAGCTCAGATATCATACGAGATGTCAACAAGGATGTATGCAGTCAAGATGGGATTTGTTCCTCTTATGTGTTGAGAGTTTAGATGTCTAAGGCCTGTTAAGTTAAATCAATGAGAGAATGATCAATCTATGTCTCTTCGATTTGACAGGACATCTAGTAACAAAGGGATGTAATGATAAGACTTACCTATATCATATCAAGTATGGACTTGAAGGGGATGATGTTATTGAATGGCACTTAGTCAAACATACTAGGGGTGGTGACCTGTTGTTAGGCGGTATTCACCATTAGCATTAACTTCCTATGAGTCTCATGCAAGTGGGAGATTGTTGGAATATCGTATGCCCGAGACACATAATTAAGTTAATGTGGCTAGTTATGTTTGATCCAAGTCGGGTCATACCCAATAACGAGTTAGACACACACCAATTATGTATTTGTTAAGATAAGATCTATAAGACAAATACAGAACACGACACATTCAGAAAAACGGGTTTCTGAATAATTACTTGAAAGTATTAAATAATTAATTGGTTAATTTATTTATTCAAATAATTATTATTGGAATAATTATTTAACTATGTATTCTTTTATAAAATGGTTTATAAAAGATGGGGTGTTTATATATTTTATAAAGTATAAAATATATAAAATAAAAAAAAAAAAAAAAAAAAATAATGTTGGGGCCGGTTTTGGGTGGGCCCCACACCCCACCAATTTGGTCAAAATGTCAACATGCAAAAGATGGAGTGTTGTCTTGTATAAACCCATGTGATGGTGTTTGCATGTGAGGATAAAATAATGATCAAGTGTTTACATCTTTTAAGTAACCTTTTGAAAAACAAAAAAACCCTTTCTTTCTTTCTCTCAACCTCACGGCCAAAAGGAAGAAGAAAAAGGCTCGGGTTTTTCGTGTTCAAGCTCCCTAGCATAGCTCGGTGCGTGTTGGAGGCTCGGGGTATAATCGGTTTGAGGGTTTTCATTTGAAAGTCTTGCATTCACATCATCATCTTCTTCAACCATCCACCAAACTCTTAAAGGGCTAAGATTGTAAGTGTTTACATACTTTGATAGTTTAGTTATTCCCGTATCATTTGATCCTAGCTTCGGGTTTCTAGTAAATAGATTATTGGTAATCTTGCAATGAATAAACTAGGTTGTTCATATGGTTAGTTTGTCTATCACGTTTCCGCATTAATTATAACTAGTTAAACGGTTAACTAAGTTTGTAAATTCCATAGAAACCCAACACAAGAAAGCTGAGGATCACCTCTAGCATTTCAAGACTGTATTTGATATCCTCGACAAATATAACATGAAGCTGAACCTGCAAAGTGCCATTTCGGAGTGAAGGCCGGCAAATTCTTGGGATACATGGACACCTAAAGGGGGATAGAGGCGAGTCCAGAGCAGATACAAGCTATCCTGAATCTAAATCCCCAGCATTAGTCAAAGATGTTCAAAGGCTGACTGGCAGGATAGCGGCACTCAACGGATTCATATCCAAATCCTCAGAAAAAGTGCAAAGAATTTTATGATATCCTGAGAAAAAAATAAAAGGTTCGAGTGGACCAGTAAGCATAAGGAAGCCTTAATGTCCTTAAAAGCTTATCTTTCTTCTGCTTCTCTGCTGGTAAAACCCGAAGAATGTGAACCTCTATCTCTATATCTAGCTGTATCAAATAATGCTGTAAGTGCAGTTTTGGCTAAGGATCTTGAAGGTCAACAGCATCCCATCTATTATGTAAGTAAGAGTTTATTGGATCCTAAAACCAAGTATTCTTATCGTGAGAAGTTAATTTTAGAACTTATTATGGCATCTACTAAACATAGACATTATTTTGAGACTCATCCTATTCTTGTTAAAACTAATTACCCTATTAAGTATGTTTTAAGAAAACCAGAAATGTCAGGAAGGATGGCAAAATGGGCTGTAAAGTTGAGCGCATATGATATAGCATATGAACCTAGGACTGCCATCAAATCCCAGGCATTGGCAGACTTTGTGGCTGATTTCATCAGTGAACTTGAAGAATAAGCAGACTTGGAAGTCCAACAACTTGAAGAAACCAAAGATAAGTGGACTTTATACACTGATGGTGCTTCAAATGTTAGAGGAACAGGTCTCGGGATCCTGCTGAAATCGCCACAGGGGGATATTATACCTCAATCCATATCCTGCGGATTCCAAGCCACAAACAATGTGGCAGAATATGAAGCCTTTATAGCAGAATTACAACTAGCAATCGACATGAAAATCAGGTTTATTCAAGTACATGTTGATTCATTATTATTAACTAGTCACTTTAATGGTTCATATACTATTAGAGGAGAAAAACTAATGAAATATTTAGAGCTAGTAAAAAAACTAGCAAAGGGTTTCGAAATGTTTGATATTTCACAGGTACCTTGAGAAGAGAATGTTGAAGCAGATGCCCTATCATACTTAGCTTCATCCTTCAGAATACAAGAAGGTGTCAAGATTCCTATCATACATATCCTGAGCCCCGCAATAGAAGAGCAAGGTGTCAATGAAATATTAGAAGATGATGAAGATATCAGAGTCAAGAATCCTGAGGATAATGAAAATTCTTGAATTATCCCAATCAGGAGATATATTCAGGAGGGAGTTATCCCCAAGGATGAAAACCCAAGAGCTTTTCGCACAAAGGTAATCCCATATACTATAATGAATGATATATTATACAGAAAATCTCTTGCAAGACCATATCTTAGGTGCTTGGAGAAGGCAGAAGCTAAAGAAGTTCTTCAGGATATCCACGAAGGAAATTGCGGGAATCACACTGGGGGCAGAGCGCTATTCTCCAAAATCCTGAGAACAGGATATTTCTGGCCAATGATGAAGAGGGATGCTATTAAGTATTTTCAGAAATGTGATGCATGTCAGAGACATAGCAACATTCTGCACCAGCAGGCTGAACCATTGAATCCTATTATATCCCCTTGGCCTTTCATGAAGTGGGGTATGGATATTGTGGGAAAGCTACCAAGAGCTCCAGGAGGAAAAGTCTTTATGCTGGCTATGACAGATTATTTCTCGAAGTCGATTGAGGCTGAATCTTTTGTTCAAGTAAGAGAGAAAGAAGTTATCTCATTCATCAAGCGCAATATCCTGACAAGATTTGGAATCCCAGCAGAGAGTGTGTGTGACAATGGTTCGCAGTTCATTGGCAAGAGAACCACCAACTTATGTGCCAGTTGGGGAATCAAAATGATCACTTCGACACATGTCCATACTCAGGCTAACGGACAGGCCGAATCAAGCAACAAAATCGTTATCAATAACCTGAAGAAAAAGTTGGGGTCTAAGAAAGGAAAGTGGGCCGAAGAACTACCTTTTGTTCTTTGGGCAGATAGGACCACTTCAAAGAATGCTACTGGTCAGACTCCTTTCTCATTGGTAATTGGAGCTGAAGCAGTTATCCCGACAGAGATGGTTATCCCTACAGCTAGAGTCAGTCACCAGAATCCTGAAGATAACCCTCAAAGTCTAGTTGAAGATTTAGATGCAGAATGGCCTCATATCAGCAGAGGATAGCAAAGTCCTACAACAAGAATATCAGGGTTCGTTGATTTCAAGAAGGGGTTTTGGTTCTTCGAAAAGCCTTTCAGAATACTACAAATCCTGCAGATGGAAAGCTTGCACCAAAGTGGGAAGGTCCTTACTTGATTGAGTCAGAAGCAGGAAAGGGGGCATACGGATTGTCTACTTTGGATGGTGACTTGTTACCAAGGGCTTGGAACGCTATCCACCTCAAAAAATATTTTATGTAAGACTTCTATCCCAAGGATAATTTAACACTAATGTTAAACAACTAAGGTATGTATTCGAATTTATATTTTTATTCATTTTAAATTTTATTATTCTTTTATCATGGTACTGACTTAAGCATGAGAGGAGTGTTAGCAAGGCTAACACCCACCCCTCACCAAGATTTGTGTGTTTTGTAGCCTGAAGATATGTGGTATCCCCACATGGAATGAAGTCTATTTGGGCCTTGCCGCCAGCTTCTAAGGGCCTTGCCGCCAGTTAAGGTATTATTCAATGCCTTCCAAGGTTTAAGGGGTTTTCACCTCTTCTTAAGATCTCCTGTAGCGTATGTTTATTAAGCTGTAGTTCGAGAGGCGGGGCCAGCACATGAAATATAGTGACTTGTTACCTCGTTATCCTTGGCTATTAGTTTGAATCCCAAGGTTTAAGGGGTTTTCACCTCTTCTTAAGATCGCCTGTAGCGCACGTTTTTTCGGCCCTATTGCAAGAGACGGGGCCAGCACATGATATATAGTGACTTGTTACCTCGTTATCCTCAGCTATTGGTTTGAATCTCAAGTTTATGGTAGACGTACCATTTCCTAAGGTTTAAGGGGTTTTCACCTCTTCTAAGGGCCTTGTCGCCTGTTTATTCCTAAGGATTAAGAGGTTTTCGCCTCTTCTAAGGGCCTTCTCTCCAGTTTGTTTAGGCCTTGTTGCCAGTTTATTTAGGCCTTGTCGCCAGTTTATGTGGGCCTTGTCGCCAGAATTTCTGAATTTATTTTCAGGATTATTTTATCTTGCAGATCTATGAGTATACCCCCAGAATCAAAGGAACATCCTGAAAAATGATCTTTATTACAAGGATAAAATGGTCTACACATTATCAAGGGATTTCGAAGGACTGATCTATTCTCGGAATGATGTCAACTTTAGCCGGTGCTAAAACATAAAATTTTGGTGCTACATGAAAAACAGTTTATCATTAGAAAATTTAACAGCTGAAATTGGTAAAAACAGCTGTTAAATTTTAGGGACAATTGTTAGGGCCCAAATTTTATAGTCAGATCTGTGGTCAGCTCAGGATCCTAAATAAGCTCGGGATCCCGAATATGTTCAGGATTCTCAGATAAGTTTAGTTTCCTGAGTATTAATGCTAATAAATAGATATTTCTCTCTTGATGTTGATTTATAACTGCAGATATTATTGTTGATTTATTCCATGCGAAATACACGGTTAGTGGTTATATAAAACGTGTGGAATGAGTTATAACCGCTAAGATTAAGGGCCACGTAATGGTTAATGGTAAAATATTGACTATTATGCTGAAATCTCGCACTTATAGTTAATATTAGAACGTGGGAGAACTCTATTATTGTCAGGAATCATTTCTATGTATAAGGATCCCGGATTTACTTACAGGATTTCAGTATTCGGTAACCCTGATAATTACTAACTGTTGTATTATCCCCGAATATTTGAGGATATTTTGTAGATGGGACTACGTTTGACGAGTGACTCCCTAAAAAATCAGTCAAAGACGTGAGGTGTAATAGTTAAGAGACCAAGTCCAGCATATAACTTCGCATTTTAAGCCATTAAACCACGTGATCAGAGCATGAAACGTTTTTATTAAAAACAAGGGCGGATTTCCCGGGATTTCTGTTGTAACTTTTTCTTATTTAAACGGGCTGATAGATACGTTTAGAACACACACTACACTTGTTTAGCTACTAGCAATTACTGTAACACTTAGCACTCGATATTCTATCAGCTCCACCACTTGTAATCCTCTTTTTGTTATTAATAAAAGTGACGGTGATAGTTTTCACCGTCCGGGGGTTTTTTGTGCCAGAGATTTTCATAATCAAGGGCTTTTTCCCTCGTAATCAAATCATTGTGTTCACCCTATTTTTGATCAAGCATTTGTAAGCCCCCTTACCAGTGCCACACATTTGGTGTTGGATTTACTCATAAACGCAGTTCTAAAACAACATCTCGTTACCGGTGCCACACATTTGGTGCCAAACATTTGCGGAATATAAATACTTTCATAAAATATTTCATAACAACCATATCTTGTCTTAAAACAACATCTCGTCTTTCAAAATAAATCAAAGCATTAAACTTAAACTTCTTGAGCCTTCCGATGCCAGCCTCTTATTCAATGCCACGTGTCCCCCCTAAGCGAGCTGCCTCATTCTACTCACCTGCGTGCATACTAAAAGTCAGCTACGCTGAGTGAGTTCTAGCTAATCACATAACATACATTACATTCATAACTACATACTTTCATACTTTCATTATATTATACTTACTTACCTTCGCACTTTCTTTCATATACTTACCTTACGTTTTAAAGAGCATCACGCCCTATAACCTTCACATATATTATTAGGGTATGCAACCCTTTAACCGTCGCTTATATTATTAGGGTATGCAACCCTTTAACCTTCGCATATATTATTAGGGTATGCAACCCTTTATCCTTCGCATATATTATTAGGGTATGCAACCCTTTAACTTTACCTTACCTTACCTTTCATTATCATATCTGTACAATTAATACCATACACAACATAATCGTACATACTCCCTTATTCACATACGCGTTTCATACATACTATACTATACTTACCTTAACAATACGTGCAATACCCGAAGGTCGTTCACGTACTGTCAAGCATACATACGTAACTATCACAATCGTCAATAAGACATACACTTAGCATTTAAGGTAAGTGTTTAACATTCACATCGAGTATGCACACAACCCCAAAAACGTAACAAGGAAATGGGGCTAGAAACTCACCTGTATGCGGTTATGTTCACTGTTAATGGTAATCCCTTTTTTCAGTTGCGCACGGCTAACTGTATAATAATTACACGTATCAATTAACTATCACTTCTCATATCATCTTTCTAGTCTTAGTTATTTCCCACAACGAACGGCGGTCCGGGGGCAGCGCCCCTGGCAGGGGGTTCTAGGGGCGGCAGCCCCTGGCAGGGTCCAAGGGGCAGAGCCCATGGCTGGGGTCGAGTGAACATACGTGTTATTAAGTCTTATTCGCTATCTGATTCATTACCTTGAATGTAAGCGAATATACGTGTCAGGCGAACTTAATTTAAGCGAAGTTAACTTAAGCGATGCGAACTTAACTTAAGCGAACTTAAATGTATGCGAACTTGACTTATGCGAACTTAGCATCCGGCGAACATAAACATTCAGCGAACTTAGCATTATTGAACTTAAGTTGGCGAAGTTAAACATTCAGCGAACTTAGCCTTAGGCGAAGCTATCATTAAACGAACTTATCACCAGGCGAAGTTACAGTTTGGCGGACATGCTTGGTGAACTTACTGGGGGCGAAGTTAACAACAGCGAGCTTAGCTGTGGCGAAGTTGCCCAGCTGCAGCCGCTGTGTGACTTTAACCACCCATAATCATCTCTATTTATCGCGAAACTCAAGGATATGATACAACCCAAACCCGTGGTCATTCCTACGATCATTTTTAGATATGATTTGGCCCGAAAACGAATAAAGTTTGGACATTTAAGTTCAAAAACGTTCAATACAAGATTTACAGTTTATCCTATACGAATCGTATCTGTTTATGGGTTCATTAGATTCGTCCTAGCATCAAGTTCGTTACTTTACGTTTCGTTTAGACCCGATCTATTATAGTTTCAAGTTTCATGTCTAACCATCTATTGAAACATGAACTTTAAGATCGAAATCATACCTTTATGTTTTCGTTTTGGTCTCGGTTAGCTAGCTTATGAACTTTGGATCTTGTATCAATCTTGAATCACGTTTTCTTGCTCAGATTTCACCTCTCTCTCGCTCGGCCGCGTATGGTGTGTGTGTTTGGAGTGTGTAGAGATTAAGATGGAATGAAATGAGGTTTAGGGTTTTATGGTGGTTTAGGAGGATATTTATATTCCCCAAGGCCGATGGACCTAAAGCCCATTACCCTTTAATCCATCTTATTTAATCCCAATCCATGATCTTTTCTTTATTTAGCATAAATTAATTATTAACACTTGATAACTAAACGCAACTTTCTTTATTTAATATTAGAATCATTTTAGGATGTTACAAGTCTTCCCTCCTTAAAGAGGTTTAGTCCCCGAAACCTAACTATTACATAAACAGACTAGGGTAGAACTTGCGCATCTCATCCTCAGCTTCCCAAGTAGCATCTGATCCCTTGCAATTTTTCCATATCACCTTTACCAAGGGTATAACTTTGTGACGAAGCTGCTTCTCCTTGCGGTCAAGAATCTCTATTGGTTGCTCGATGTAGTTCAGCTGTTCATCAACCTCAATGTCCATCAATGGCACGTGAGACGTGTCATCAGCTAGACATTTTCTCAGATGAGAAACACGGAAGGTTGAATGAATTCCTTCTTACTCATCAGGTAAATCCAGCTTATAAGCTACTTCACCCACACGATCTAAAATCTTAAATGATCCAATGTACCTCAGACTCAACTTCCCCCTCTTTCTAAAACGGATAATTCCTTTCCAAGGCGAGACCTTAAGCATCACGTTGTCACCAACGTTAAACTCAATCAGTCGTCACCGCTTATCAGCATAAGACTTTTGCCTGTCTTGAGCAGCATTCATTCTTGCTTTAATCTGATCAAACTTTGAAGAGGTTTCTTGCACAACTTCTAAACTTCCCATTTCTTTCTTGCTAATCTCACCCCAACACACCGGGGTTCTACATCGTCTACCATAAAGCATCTCAAACGGTGGCATACCAATACTTGAATGGTAGCTATTGTTGTAGGAGAACTCTGCTAGGTGCAGGTGATCATCCCAACTTCCACCAAAGTCTAAAACATAAGCACGTAGCATATCCTCAAGGGTTTGGATCGTCTTTTCGGACTGTCCATCTGTTTGAGGATGATACGCCGTACTGATGTTCAATCTCGTTCCCATAGCTTCATGGAATTTCTTCCAGAACCTCGAAGTAAATCGAGTATCTCTGTCGGACACAATCGACAGTGGCACTCCATTCTTAGATACAACATCTTTGATGAACAAACTTGCTAACGTTTCTGACGAGATGGCCTCTCGTATGGGCAAAAAGTGAGCACTTTTGGTCAAACGGTCCACTATCACCCAAATGGTATCATGATGCTTAGCTGTATGGGGTAGCTTAGTTATGAAATCCATTGTGATGTGTTCCCATTTCCATTCAGGTATCTCAAGTGGTTGCATCTTTCCATAAGGCTGCTGGTTTTCTGCTTTGACTCGTAAACAAGTTAAGCATTTACTGACATAATCTACTACGTCATTCTTCATTCCTTGCCACTAGTAATCTCTTTTCAAATCTTGGTACATCTTTTTAGCTCCTGGATGAATCGAATATCTTGACTTATGAGCTTCATCTAAGATTCGACCTCTGAGATCTCCATGGCGTGGAATCCACATACGGTCAAATCTAGTCTTAACACCAAGAGTGTTTTCCATCAACTCATCTTGCTGGCCATAAATCCTTTCTTTCTTAACTAACCCTTCATCTATTAGCACCTCTGACTGTACCTTGACAATCTCTTCAAAAAGACTTGAGTTAATAATCAACTGGAATGACTTCACTGTTGCAAGGACTTCCTCGTTCTTACGACTTAGCTCGTCAGCGACCACATTAGCTTTACCAGGATAGTACTTAATGTCACAGTAGTATTCCTTTATCAATTCTAACCACCTTCTCTGTCTCATGTTCAATTCTTTCTGCTCGAAGAAGTACTTTAAACTTTTATGATCTGTATAGATAGTACACTTAGTACCGTACACATAATGTCTCCATATCTGTCACACCCTCAAAATCCACTAACGGAGTTTTATTGTCAGAGGGTGTGAACTAACAGGATCGGAATCATTAGTTACAATCAAACCATAAATAAAGTTTTCTAAACACGAAAACATTTAAGTGTAAATAAGTGCGGAAGCGTAAAACCATAAGCCAAGCGTTGCGTCACGCAGGACGACTTAAACCCCAATAACAATAGTTTAAAACAAGTTTGCATAAATAGTAACGTTCAAATTAATGCATGATCCTATACCGCGCGCCGGCCTCGGCTACCTGAGAATAACATACTAAAAATGTCAACACGAGGTTGGTGAGTTCACAAGTTTATATAAATAAAGCGTTTAGCATTTTGCGTTTAGCGTTTTGCGTTACCAGATAGTGTTAAATCAATTATATATCTATAGGTAGCTAGCCTATAAAACAAGTATTACTAAGTGTTCGACACCGAAGCTGACTGTTTATCATGTGCCTTGCCACCAGGTCTATCCCGACCATGGTAATGTGTTTAGCCAAGATTACACCCACTCGACCTCCAGTCGAGCTTAGCGTTGGGTGGGGTTTGTCAAACCCAGTAGTACTACTCAACAATGACTCGCTATTTTCGAATACTAAACGGTTCGAGGTGTGAAGGACTTCAATTATTTCGTTTCCCACTTAGCCTTTACAAGTGATATATAATTTCATAACAAAATCTAAAAGCGTTTCGGAGTATGTTATCTCCCCCAAGTGAAAAGCGTTTAAAAAGTTTAAAGGGGAAAGTGAAACTCACTGTTTGCGAAGAATTCCAAAAACAAGTCACCCAAGTGATGCGCGTCACAGAAAACTCTCACTAGCGTTCTAAAAACAACAAGGAGATTTTCTAAGTGTCTGAACTATTATCGAGTCTCTAGACTCGGCACATAATACCTATGCACAAGATAAGTTTCGTGTTTCGTTTGTGAATCGTGTGTGTCTCAACAAGCACATTAGTGATACGTTAGGTGTGTGAACAACTATTTACGTGTCAAGTTTTAATGGTGTACAATACTAGCAATTATTCCCCGCAAGGGCAATTTGGTCAAAACATAACAATTATCTAGCAACAAGCACGTTTCATGTATTTTAACAAAGTTCAGCAGCTAGTTTCATCACGACAGAATTCTACTTGAAAGACTACTCTATTCAACAGATCATAGTATCTCAATTAATTCACCAAAAATCGTCACAAAAGCATACATGTGTTAGGTTTCCAGAACATATTTAATTGTATTTTTATTCCACTTATATTTCTCACAATAATCATACCATTACAGCAAACTCACAACAGTCAAATTCATGCGCAACAGAATGTTATTTGTTAATCATGTTAAATGAAAAATCTAATTAATGCAAGACCAATTGAGTTAGGTTATTAACTCAACAAGTTAACTTCCAGAAGTGGAACCAACCCATTTGGTCTTGTAGTTCATGAGTTATGATATTTACAAAACAACCTAACAGCAGGTCTCACAATTCAGATTTGCACTACAGTTTTGTAAAATAATAAAAGTTAACCTTTACTTGTCCAAAAATTACAAGCTTGGACTTTATAGAAACTAGACTCAACATAGCACCTTGTAGTGTTAATAACCTCGACAAATTTCTACATTAACATTTAGTTACAGTTGTCTAATCATAACTTGCAATCTGTCCAGTACCAGTTTTGACCTTTGATCACATTTAAATCGTTTGACCAACCAAAACACCTCCAAATTAGGCGTGGTTGGACTTTCTGAAAACTAGACTCAGAGTACTACCTTGTAGACTCATAATTAGCTTAGTTTGATTTTATATTCAACAAGTTTCACATCGTTCAAGTTTAATAATCACTGCCGTCAAAACTCAGCAACACAAACAATCATCTAACATGCATCCTAAGCATACGACATAACCCAAAACATGTAATACACATAATTAATCATAGAAATCAGTAGTAACCCTCTAGGGTTTACAAACAATCAATGATTCATCAATCTTTCACCGTTCAAAAACACAAATGATCATCAATACCAATCACTAACACATAATCAATCATCCTCTAGCAATAATCAATCATAAAACACTTAATACATGATATTCAATAGTTAGGGTTTCATGTTTATACCTTAAAAACGCAGAAACAACCAAGAGAAACGTGGGAGATGCTTAGAAACGAGTGTAGGATGCTCCGATTATGAAAGATACGATCAAACGAAGGTGATATGTGTGTGTGTGTGTTGGCTGCCGATCGCAAGAGAGGGGGGGCTGCCGATCGGATGTGTGGGAGAGAAAGAGATTAGGGTTTATTATTATTATTAAATAATAACATGTTACACATAGGTCCCTCAACTTTTAAATATTACTTTTCTAGCTTAAATTAACTTGTTTGCATCTTGAGTTAACGTTTCATACAATGTTTTCACATAACACATAAGTCTAACACATAATTATCATATAATTATTGTTTTGACATTTTTCGTTTATTCACCAATGGTTTGCGTCAACTCGTTTGCGTTTCGGTGCAATTCCCGAAAGACTACACATGTAGTAATTGTCAAGCGTCATTTAAACCCTTAGTTTAAATATAATGAGATGTGCGTTATAGATCAAGTGATCTTAAGTTTGAATTGACGGAGTTTGAGTTAACGGAGTTAACCTGAAATTGACGAGTGTCACATCATTCCCATGTTAAAGAATTTTCGTCCCGAAAATGTGAGTCAAGTCGTGATGAGTGTCTGAAAAAGTAAGAAAAATTTTCAGTTTGTCATATCATCCCCTAGTAGAAAGAAATTTCGTCCCGAAATTTAATTCATACCTCCGGTGATTTCCGACGGTTTGCCGGGTTACGCGGTTTTCTGTGTTTGGTCAGCCCTTCAAAAAGGTGAGGATACTTTTTCATTATTTGATCCTCGCGTTCCCACGTGAACTCCGGTCCACGTCTCGAGTTCCAACGAACCTTAACGATTGGAATCTTGTTGTGCTTAAGCGTTTTGGTTTCCCAATCCAAAACTTCGACTGGTTCTTAAATGAAGCGTAACTGTTCATCAACTTGCAATTCGTCCAAAGGGACTGCTTGGGTTTCATCGGAAAGGCATTTCTTCAAATTGGATACATGGAATACATTGTGTACGCCACTGAGTTCTGTTGGTAAGTCCAGTCGGTACGCCACCGGACCAACGCGTTCAGTTATCCGGTAAGGACCAACGTATCGTGGGTTGAGTTTGTTTCGCTTCCCAAAGCGAACCACACCTTTCAATGGTGAGACTTTGAGTAATACTTGGTCGTTCACTTGAAATTCAAGAGGCTTTCGGCGTTTGTCAGCGTAACTCTTTTGGCGATCTCGTGCTGCTGCCATGCGGTTGCGGATTTGAACAATCTTTTCAGAGGTTTCAAGTAATAATTCTGGACTAGTGATTTGGCTGTCACCCACCTCTGCCCAGCAGAGAGGTGATCGACACTTCCGTTCGTACAACGCTTTAAACGGCGCTGCTTTAATACTTGCGTCGTAGCTGTTATTATACGAAAACTCTACTAAAGGCAAGTGAGGTTCCCAACTTTTTCCGAAATCCAACACGGATGCACGCAACATGTCCTCCAAGGTCTGAATAGGGTGCTCACTTTGCCCATCCGTCTGAGGATGGTATGCCGTACTCATATCCAGGCGGGTACCTAGTGCACTCTTTAGTGTCTTCCAAAAGTGCGAAGTGAAACGGGAATCTCGATCAGAAATGATTGAGACAGGCACTCCGTGTCTAGACACTACTTCTTTCATGTAGACGCGAGTCAGTCTTTCCATTTTGTCCGATTTCTTAATCGGTAAGAAGTGTGCAGACTTAGTCAATCGGTCAACGATCACCCAGATGGTATCGCATCCCGTCGGTGTTTTAGGTAATCCCGTGATGAAATCCATTGAAATGTGTTCCCATTTCCACATTGGAAGTTCCGGTTGCTGTAGCAGGCCAGATGGTTTCTGATATTCTATTTTGACTCTTGCACAAGTCAAGCATTTGCTCACGTAGGTGGCAATGTCGGCTTTCATGTTTGGCCACCAGTAAAGTGCCTTCAGGTCATGGTACATTTTATCTGAGCCAGGGTGGACAGAATATCGGGACTTGTGTGCTTCGTCCATCACTAGAGTTCTCAACTCTCCGTATCGTGGAACCCAAATCCGTTTCTCAAAATATCGGACCCCGTCCAATTTGGTTTAAAGTTGCTTGTTCATGCCCCGCATGAGTTCTGATGGAAGATTATCATCCTTCAAAGCTTCGAGTTGCGCATCGCGAATCTGATCGGGTAAGTTGGCATGAATCGTGAGTTGCAATGCTCGCACTCGCCTGGGTTTATCGTTTTCTTTTCTGCTGAGAGCGTCGGCCACTACATTGGCCTTGCCAGGGTGGTACTTGATGGCACAATCATAATCCTTAAGCAGCTCGACCCAATGACGCTGTCGCATGTTCAGCTCCTTCTGATCGTAGATATGTTGGAGACTCTTGTGGTCGGTGTAAATGGTAAACTTGGTACCGTACAAGTAATGCCTCCATATCTTAAGAGCAAACACCACAGCTCCGAGTTCCAAGTCATGGGTCGTGTAGTTCTTCTCGTGAATCCGTAGTTGTCGAGAGGCATAGGCTATAAACTTCTCGAGTTGCATCAGCATACAACCGAGACCTTGTATCGATGCGTCACAATGTACCTCAAAATTTTCTGTTCCCTCGGGAAGGGCTAGGATAGGGGCGCTACAGAGTTTGGTTTTCAACAGTTGAAAAGCGGATTCTTGCGCGTCACCCCAATTGTACTTAGTACCCTTGTGAGTCAAAGCAGTGAGGGGTTGAGCAATCTTTGAAAATCCCTCGATAAAACGCCGGTAGTAGCCGGCCAGTCCTAGGAATTGTTGCACCTCAGTCGGAGTCTTAGGTGCTTCCTAGTTTTTGATGGCCTCTACCTTACCGGGATCGACATGGATACCATTCTCGTTAATCACATGTCCTAAGAAGTGAACCTCGCGAAGCCAAAATTCGCATTTCGAGAGTTTAGCGTATAGTTGTTCCTTCTTTAGTAATTCCAGAATTATCCTCAAGTGTTCTTTGTGGTTGGTCTTGTCCTTGGAGTAGACGAGGATATCATCAATAAAAACAAACACAAACTTATCGAGGTACGCCTTGCATACTCGATTCATGAGATCCATAAAAACGGCTGGTACGTTGGTTAAGCCAAAAGGCATAACCGAAAACTCGTAGTGACCATACCGAGTTCTGAAAGCCGTCTTTGAAATATCTTCTTCGCGCACTCTTAATTGATGGTAACCAGATCTCAGATCGATCTTTGAGTAGTAACTCGATCCTTGGAGTTGGT
This sequence comes from Bidens hawaiensis, assembly GCF_021521415.1. Taxonomy (NCBI): domain Eukaryota; kingdom Viridiplantae; phylum Streptophyta; class Magnoliopsida; order Asterales; family Asteraceae; genus Bidens; species Bidens hawaiensis. The sequence goes on along the minus strand of NW_027491019.1, from coordinate 5,183,435 downwards.
CAAACAGATCATTAATTCGGGGTAAGGGATAACGGTTATTGATCGTCACCTTGTTCAGTTCTCTGTAGTCGATGCACATGCGGAAAGTCCCGTCCTTCTTTCGGACAAATAAGACAGGGGATCCCCATGGCGATGAGCTAGGTCGGATAAAACCTTTATCCAACAAATCTTGCAATTGAGTGGACAACTCCTGAAGCTCCGCCGGTGCAAGCCGATACGGGGCTCGTGCTATGGGTACTGCACCGGGGGTCAATTCGATTTGGAATTCGACTTGTCGAATAGGAGGGAGGCCAGGCAAATCCTCCGGGAAAACTTCCGGAAAATCTCGCACAATCGGTATGTCTTCGATTCGTTTCTCCTCCGCGGGTTTCTCAACAATATGGGCCAAAATTGCCGGATGGCCCTTTCGTAAATATTTATGCGCCTTCATGAGGGTGATGACGCTGGTGGTCATGCCGCGCTTCTCGCCCTGGACCGAAATGTTCTCGCCAGAAGGGGTAGTGATGTGGACTATCTTGTCGTGACATATAATCTCTGCTCGGTTCTCGGATAACCAGTCCATGCCGACAACGACATCGAAACTACCAAGCGTAAAAGGTATGAGGTCGATAACAAAAGTATGACCCGACAGTTTCAACTTACATCCCGCAAGTACATGAGTTGTTTCTATAGACTTACCGTCAGCTAATTCAACAGGAAACTTAGCATCTAACGGGGTTGGAGTTAAGTCTAAGAGTTTACTAAAGGCTTTCGACACAAAACTCCTATCAGCTCCAGTGTCAAACAAAACAGAAGCAAAACAGTCATTCACAGGAAACTTACCAGTCACCACATACAGATCGTTGCGGGCTTGACCCGACCCAATGACGAAAGCTCTTCCTTTACCATTGCTTCCGCCACCGCTGCTGCCTCCATTACTCTCATTCTGCTTTAGTTTGGGGCAATCCTTCCTGAAATGACCCTCTTGACCGCACTCGAAACACCCTTTAGTCGTCATAGGTGGTTTAGGAGCACCCTTTGCCGCTAGGTCTCCCCTACATTCCTTGGCCTGATGACCCATTTTCCCGTATCTCAGACACTTGACACGATCACACGGGCCAGCATGGTGATAGTTGCACCTGTTGCATTTCGGGTGTTTCCCAGCATAGCCGCTCGAACCCTGCCTGCTACCGTTGTTGTTATTGTTGGGACCCTGATTAGTGAAGCTCCGAGTGAGTTCGGGCTTACGGTAGTGTTGTTGCTGTGGGGGGTTCGAGGATGAGGACCTGGCGTTGTCGAACTTTCTCTTTCCATTACTCGGGTTGTTGTTGCTGTTGTTGTCAGTGCTCGAGTTGTCACGGGCTTTAGTGGTTGAACCTTTAGGTGGTAACGCACCTTGGGTCACTACTTGATCCGTCAGTTTGTGAGCTAACCAGATCGCTTGTTGAATCGTAGCCGGTCTGGAAGACGTCACCATGCCCTGAATTTGCGGTGCTAACCCATCGATATACATCTCGATCCTCTTACTCGGCGGGTCTACCATCCGTGGACACATCACAGCTAACTCGTGAGAACGGGTGGTGTAGGCTTCAATTTCGGAACCCACCAACTTCAACGACCAAAACTCGGATTCCAACTTTGCAATCTCCTCTCTAGGACAATACTCTTCCCGCATCATATTCTTGAACTCCTCCCAGTTAATAGCGTTCGCCAATTCTAACCCAAGAATTTGCACGTTTGAGTTCCACCAAGTAAGAGCAGAATCTTCTAGTGTTCCAGCAGCAAATTTGACTCTACTGGCAGGTGGACAGTTACACATCTCAAACGCTGATTCGGCCTTCTCAGCCCAACGCAGGAAACCTATAGCTCCTTTCGTGCCCTTAATCGAATTGGGCTTGCAATCCAGGTAGTTCTTGAAGGTACACGTTCCAGTTGGACCTCCAGCTTGATTCTGAACATGTGCGGCTAGAGCGGCCGCCGCGTGGTCGTTTAGCAGAGTTTGGAGTTCTGCTGCAGTCAAGTTGATGTTACCGCGACCGTGTCCAGCGTTTCTTCCTGCCATTTCCTAGAATCACAGCATAAAATGTTAAACATGAATTTTCGGTTTCATATGCAACACACCATACATGTAATAAAAAGATAGGTAAGAAAGAAATAAAAGAAACAAACATCACATCACAACCATATATTAATCCAAATAATATTTCATGATTAAAACCATTGTATTCGCTACAAAGTATTTAAAACCAATCCTTAAAATCATAGAAAATAATAGTTTGGATGGAGACAACCCTTCCATCTAGGTGTTATCATCCTTAGATGTCATCGTCTGAGGACACCTCTGAGTGTGCCTCTGGCTCAGCCGGTTCTTCCTCCGGTTCCTCTTCGGGTTCCTCCTCGGGATCTTCCTCGGGATCCTCCTCAGGCTCCTCTTCGGGATCTTCTTCGGGTTCCTCTTCAGGCTCTGCCTCAGGTTCAGCTGCGTTTTGAGCAATTTGCATTTGTAAGACATCGCAACGCTCTAAAGCTATCTCGGTTCGGGTCCTTGCCACATGGAGTTGCTCTTGCAAGTCTAACATCTCGGCTTGCATTTTTCTCATAATCTTCATCTGTTGATCGCTAGCATCTTGCATTTCCTTCATAGTCGTTGTCAGGCGGGAAATTTCCTCCTTAGTTTCGGTTCCATCTCTTAACAGTCCGAAACGTTCGCTCTCGTATAGCGCATAAAACCCACGTCATGCTCTAGGCAAGAGACAACAGCTGCGAGAACACGCTCTACAGGTTTGGTTATGGGTGGTAGAGTGTTGGGGTAAGCAGGACGACTCGGGTGAGGTAGTGGGGGAACTTGTTCGCGATAGACCATACGCCTGATCATATTCGGGTACCAATCCCAGCTAACTTCGTCTTCGTACATGCCTCTGGATAAGCGATACCTCTTCGGTGCAGGGGCTTCTAGCTCCGGGACTACTCGGGGTGGCGAGGAGGTAGGTAACTACGGTTCCTTCCCATGAGCATGAGTCATCTGATCGGATGATGATGATGGTAGCGTCGACATCCCTACAGGTAAGTCGTATATGCGCGCGCATGAGTAAATAAGGTAAAGAGATAGAGATAACGAAAGACTACACAAACTATATATGCAGTGTGTATAATTATAACTAATGGGTCGTTGCGGTTAAAGTCTACTATGCATGCAGTTTCTAGTTCGCTATAACCAATTGCTCTGATACCAATCTATCACACCCTCAAAATCCACTAACGGAGTTTTACCGTCAGAGGGTGTGAACTAACAGGATCGGAATCATTAGTTACAATCAAACCATAAATAAAGTTTTCTAAACACGAAAACATTTAAGTGTAAATAAGTGCGGAAGCGTAAAACCATAAGCCAAGCGTTGCGTCACGCAGGACGACTTAAAACCCAATAACAATAGTTTAAAATAAGTTTGCATAAATAGTAACGTTCAAATTAATGCATGATCCTATACCGCGCGCCCGCCTCGGCTACCTGAGAATAACATACTAAAATGTCAACACGAGGTTGGTGAGTTCACAAGTTTATATAAAATAAAGCGTTTAGCGTTTTGCGTTACCAGATAGTGTTAAATCAATTATATATCTATAGGTAGCTAGCCATAAAACAAGTATTACTAAGTGTTCGACACCGAAGCTGACTGTTTATCATGTGCCTTGCCACCAGGTCTATCCCGACCATGGTAATGTGTTTAGCCAAGATTACACCCACTCGACCTCCAGTAGAGCTTAGCGTTGGGTGGGGTTTGTCAAACCCAGTAGTACTACTCAACAATGACTCGCTATTTTCCAATACTAAACCGTTCGAGGTGTGAAGGACTTCAATTATTTCGTTTCCCACTTAGCCTTTACAAGTGATATATAATTTCATAACAAAATCAAAAAGCGTTTCGGAGTATGTTATCTCCCCCAAGTGAAAAGCGTTTAAAAAGTTTAAAGGGGAAAGTGAAACTCACTGTTTGCGAAGAATTCCCAAAACAAGTCACCCAAGTGATGCGCGTCACAGAAAACTCTCACTAGCGTTCTAAAAACAACAAGGAGATTTTCTAAGTGTCGGAACTATTATCGAGTCTCTAGACTCGGCACATAATACTTATGCACAAGATACGTTTTGTGTTTCGTTTGTGAATCGTGTGTGTCTCAACAAGCACATTAGTTATACGTTACGTGTGTGAACAACTATTTACGTGTCAAGTGTTAATGGTGTACATTACTAGCAATTATTCCCCGCAAGGGCAATTTGGTCAAAACATAACAATTATCTAGCAACAAGCATCTTTCATGTATTTTAACAAAGTTCAGCAGCTAGTTTCATCACGACAGAATTCTACTTGAAAGACTACTCTATTCAACAGATCATAGTATCTCAATTAATTCACCAAAAATCGTCACAAAAGCACACATGTGTTAGGTTTCCAGAACATATTTTATTGTATTTTTATTCCACATAGATTTCTCACAATGATCATAACATTACAGCAAAATCACAACAGTCAAATTCATGCGCAACGGTTATGATATTTACAAAATAACCTAACAGCAGGTCTCACAATTCAGATTTGCACTTCAGTTTTGTAAAATAATAAAAGTTAACCTTTACTTGTCCAAAAATTACAAGCTTGGACTTTATAGAAACTAGACTCAACATAGCACCTTGTAGTGTTAACAACCTCGACCAATTTCCACATTAACATTTAGTTACAGTTGTCTAATCATAACTTACAATCTGTCCAGTACCAGTTTTGACCTTTAATCAGATTTAAATCGTTTGACCAACCAAAACACCTCCAAATTAGGCGTGGTTGGACTTTCTGAAAACTAGACTCAGAGTACTACCTTGTAGACTCATAATTAGCTCAGTTTGATTTTATATTCAACAAGTTTCACATCGTTCAAGTTTAACAATCACTGCTGTCAAAACTCAGCAACACAAACAATCATCTAACATGCATCCTAAGCATACGACATAACCCAAAACATGTAATACACATAATTAATCATAGAAATCAGTAGTAACCCTCTAGGGTTTACAAACAATCAATGGGTCATCAATCTTTCACCGTTCAAAACCACATATGATCATCAATATCAATCACTAACACATAATCAATCATCCTCTAGCAATAATCAATCATAAAACACTTAATACATGATATTCAATAGTTAGGGTTTCTTGTTTATACCTTAAAAACACATAAACAACCAAGAGAAACGTGAGAGATGCTTAGAAACGAGTGTAGGATGCTCCGAATATGAAAGATACGATCAAACGAAGGTGATATGTAAGTGTGTGTTGGCTGCCGATCGCAAGAGAGGGGGAGGCTGCCGATCGGATGTGTGGGAGAGAATGAGGTTAGGGTTTATTATTATTATTATTAAATAATAACATGTTACACATAGGTCCCTCAACTTTTAAATATTACTTTTCTAGCTTAAATTAACTTGTTTGCATCTTGAGTTATCGTTTCATACAATGTTTTCACATAACACATAAGTCTAACCCATAATTATCACATAATTATTGTTTTGACGTTTTTCGTTTATTCACCATTGGTTTGCGTCAACTCGTTTGCGTTTCGGTGCTATTCCCGAAAGACTACACATGTAGTAATTGTCAAGCGTCATTTAAACCCTTAGTTTAAATGTAATGAGATGTACGTTATAGATCAAGTAATCTTAAGTTTGAATTGACGGAGTTTGAGTTAACGGAGTTAACATGAAATTGACGAGTGTCACAATATCTTAAGACCATGCACTGCTGCTGCTAGCTCTAGGTCATGCGTCGGATAAGTACTCTCATGGACTTTCAACTGTCTAGACGCGTAAGCTATTACCCTTCCTCGTTGTATCAACACGCAACCTAACCCGCGATGCGAAGCATCAGTACAAACAACCAAATCCTCGTCACCGTCGGGTAAAGCAAGGATTGGAGCTTGCGTGAGTCTCTTCTTCAACTCCTGAAAAGCCTCTTCTTGAAACTTACCCCAACTGAATACTATCGAATTTCGGGTCATACCGGTCAACGGTGCGGCTATCTTGGAGAAACCTTCGATGAATCTCCTATAGTAGCCAGCTAACCCTAGGAAGCTTTGTATGTTAGTCGGATTCTGTGGAGTCTTCCAATTCGTTATTGCCTCAATCTTTGCTGGGTCCACGGTAATCCCTTCAGTATTGATCACGTGACCAAGAAATTGCACTTCTCGCAACCAGAACTCGCATTTTGAAAACTTAGCATAAAACTTATCTTTCTTCAGAATCTCCAACACCTCTCTCAGGTGCTCAGCATGTTCAGACTCGCCCTTTGAATAAATCAATATATCATCAATGAAGACGATAACTGACTTATCCAACATCGGCCAACATACCCTATTCATCATGTCCATAAACGCTGCGGGAGCATTTGTTAGACCGGATAACATTACGAGGAACTCATAGTGTCCAAACCGCGTCCGAAACGCTGTCTTAGGGATCTCTGCCTCTTTCACTTTCAATTGATGGTAGCCTGTAGGCTCCTGGACGGATCGTACACGGGATGTCGCTATCTGCGCAGGTGCGGAATCCCTGCGTAGTTAGATACGAGTGCAGAATACTTATAAATCAAACACACGAGCAATGAACGAACACGTTATATTGATAACCGAACCCGTGACTCGAGGTCACTATTACAGACTCTAAAACACGTAACTCACTGATACAGTAGCTCTCAAAACGCTCAACTGATCAACACCCAAACTGTTACAGCGAACAGTTTATATAAGCACGACAACTTCGCCTCAGGCGAAGTTGTCCTTAACCTCGCTTGTTCAACAAGTTCGCCTGAGCGAACTTGTTGACAACTTCGCTTGTTTGACAAGTTCGCCTAAGCGAACTTGTTGACAACTTCGCACATACAAAAACATAAACATAATCATAAACATAATTACATTACAGACTCGATTACAAATGCTAGACTATGAACTACTGACACACATGTACCAACAGACTCCCCCTTGGCAGTAGCTTCATATCTTGATCTTTAAATCTTGAGTCTTGTAATCTTGCATCTCTACGCGTGCACTCCCTCTCTAACACACACTGACACCACCCGTTGATATTTCCTAGCTTGATCCTTCCAAGCAGGAATGTAGAAGATCTTCTTCTCGTTGAGCACCTTCAGATCAGCCTGCGATAGATTAACAAGATGCATCGGGTCGTAAACCCTAAGCACTTCTTGTTCATCCTCATCTTCCATTACCGCCTCCGCTGTCTCACAATCCACGAACCACCATTTTAGATCTTTGAGCACGTCCTTGGGCATGAGCTTCATCGGTACTTCTTTAAGGCACCGGATCGGTTTATACTTCATTATCATCCAAGGCTTTCCATCAGCTCTCAGACCTCTATCCTTGTCTTCGACAAGTTTCCCTTTTTGTGGTCTTATCAGCTCAAACTTCTTCTCCTTAATACACTCCTTCCACACGATCTTCCCGATGATTCTAGCCATGTTGTCTTCACTTCGGTTTATCAATCCCAATCTGGCTAAATCTTTTACCTCACATTCAGGCAGTGTGTTTAAAGATCTCAACGTTCTCCTGAAGTACTGAATTCCATCGTATCTTTTGATCACGAAGAGCCGCAGCTGCTTATCATATATCCAGCAGATAATACCTTTCTTTGCTTCTGCGTATCCCTTAATATTGTAACTCTTTTTGAACATTTTAGGGATCGCCGGCTTCTTCGTCTTTATGAACCAGTGAGCACAACCTTGCTTCCAATTCGGTTGTTCCTCCCATTCAGTATCTTCCTCAACAGTCTTATCACCCATCTCTGGCATCTCAACCTCCGGAATCTCGTGTTCCACGGAGTCACCTACAATCTCCCCCTCCTCTATCACATTCTCAACAGTAATTTGCTCACCGATCTTCTCAATCTCATCAACCGGCAGCACATCTTCTTCCAGCATAAAATCATCATCATCCTCATCCAACTCTTTCAATGCGTCGATTATGTCTTCGACATCATCATCATCCTCGACCGTTACCACCTCGTCACCAGCTGCACTTGTAGACTCCCCCTCAGCTGTGGAAGCCCCAAGAGCCTGAGAGGTTCTTGGCAGCTCACCACCTGCACCTTCCGGTGCATTGGGATCATCGTCTTGATCTTCTCTCCGTTTTGACCGCAACTCATCTCCCCTACAAGTCTTCTCCCCCTGAGATGCCAAGAATGCCTTGAAGGCATCTATTACTTTCCCGTGTTCGACCAGGAGGGAGGCTTGCAGTTGATTGGATTCCACTAGGCTTTGAATGGTCTTTGACTGTTCAGCAACGATCCGCTCTAGCGATGCAATCCTTTCGGAGTCAGAAGTAGGCGTTGGAGTTGGCGGGACATCAGCAGCAGAAGTGACCGCAGGTGGTACACTTGATAACCCTGCAGTAGTAGTGACGGTCGACTCAACAAATCATGCAACTACCACCGGTGGAGTAAGCGATTGGGGTGGTAGAGACACAACTGCTGGGGCCGACGTCTCGACGACAGTAACCTGTGCTGTAGAAGGAATAAGAGACATACCAGACAAGGCAGGTGGAGCAAAACGTACCAACCTTGAAGATTCTCCAGCTCCCGAACCCATACCTGTCCGTTCTCTTCTTGAACGCCTGAGCACTAGTTGAACTGCTTCTTCTTCATCAACTTCCTCATCATCCTCGTCAACAGTTCTCGGCCTCTTTCCAGTCGTTCTCTCCCGAGACACCATTAGTCGTCTCGCTTCAGCAAATGTTTCGTCAAGATCGGAGTCAGCTACCGAAGTAACTGCTCTAGTAACCTCCATGACCTGAGAACCTGAGACATCCATATCAAACAATCCATGGCCGCTAAAAGCAGCATCAAGATCTACTTCTTCAGTAGTAGGCACAGCAGGAGATGCAGCAGCTGGCACAGCAGCAGAGGCAACGGTAGATACAACAGGCGCAGCTGGTACAGCATGGGGTGCTGCCGCCTGATGTGGCTGTGGGTCTCTGAACTCGTCCCCTCCTGCAGGAACATACCCCGGGTTGATAAGATACCCAAACAGTGGAGTATGCCTGGGACGCAGCTCAGGCTTGCTCCGTGTGCTCGAAGTCCGACACTGAGCGAAGATACGTTTCGTCACACATTCGACGTATCTTATAGGGCGTCTCTGCGGTAGCGACGGAGCGACATGATTGAGGATCATCTGTAAGAACCGAGGATACATAATAAATCGCTCGCGCGCCACAGCCCTCCTCTGACGATCAATCTCGTAAAAAATCAGCTGACTAAATGAATATCGTCGGTTGTAGGTCAGGGCAATCATGGCAGACTGCATCGTCGCGCCCATCCCATCAGTTCCTGCCTTCCTCCCAGACATGCATACGATCAAGACATGCATTAGGAAGCGCCACTGATCTAGTAAAAAACCTTTCCTCCTCTGTGTGTCCCCCAACGGACCTGAATAACCCATCCTCAGGTACGCTCCATCACGAAAAGGAGCTACGAACTCCGTTGGGTCATCCCTTGTCTCTTCTCCAAACTGCAAAGCCAACCGTATATCTTCAGAAGAAAACTGTATATTATGACCATTTACGGTTGCTCGCATCACCGGGGGCTCAGGCCTGCAATCATAATATACCGTCTGCCAAAAGTCTTCTATGTTAGGCAGTGAAATGGGCAGGGTATTTGTGATCGCATGAAAGATCCTTGAGCGCTGGAGAAATGTGATTATCTCCCTGTAGTCTTCCACACCTCTTGCGTCTGGATCTAGCGTGATGTACTGGTTATGGGCCGGAAAGAACTGTCTTTGATCATCACCGTCATCACCACCAGCACCGCCAACAGCAGCCATATCTGCACAAAACAAAACAAGTTAGATAACTGTTAAGCAACTCACAAGTTCGCGTTATACCATGTGCGAAGTTGTGATTAAAACTGTATAGGCGAAATTAAAGGTGAGGCGAAGTTGGGAACAACTTCGCTTCATCTTTAAGTTCGTCTAATGTAACTGTTAAACAAATTGATTTAGGCGAAGTTGAAGATAACTTCGCCTTATCACAACATCGCCTCAGGCGAAGATATGTGTTAGGCGAAATTAAGCTTCAGGCGAAGTTGTGGAAAACTTCGCCTCAAGCGAAATTAAGCCCCAGGCGAAGTTGCGGATAACTTCGCCTGAAACCCTAACTTCGCCTGAATCTGAAATGGCGACTGTTCAGATTCATAAGGCCATAGATCCGATGTTTTCTCACTAATTGACGATCCAGGAGAGAAGAACACAACATAATAATGGTATTAAGACGAAAAGCTTATCCATGAACACGTAACACCAGGTTGAAAAACAAGGTTTTGAAGGTCCGATGACCCGAGGTCTCGAACCGGGTAAAAACTATAAAGAACGAGTATGTTTATGAAGGATATCGACAACACATACCCTCACTGAATGATAGAAACTGGAATCAAAGATCGAAATCGGAACGGAAACAAGATCGCCGGAAAATATTCTCTGATTATAAGTTCGCCGGAAAAAGTTGAAGATAATGATATTGTTACTGTTTAAAAATCCTTATATAGGGTCAGTGTTGGTCAGGCGAAGTTACGCTTAACTTCGCCTAGGCGAAGTTAAGCACAAGTTCGCCTGATTCAACAACTTCGCCCGTAATTTCAAAATCAACCCTTTAAGTTTGAAGAATCTTGCACTTAACATTAGAAGCTTCCAAAAAGAGTTAAACAAATATGATCATGTCCAAGTAACCAGTTATAAAATAATACAACTGCAAAAATAGAAAAACTTATAAAAATTTAACGAAATAAGGGATCAAATTTCAGTCTAGTCAGGGACCACTACGTTTTTAGAAAAGATCCTAACAGGAATCATACTAACTACGTGACTGTCGCATAGATCCGTGTTTAGCTGTATTATGACATATAGAGACAGGTTGTAAGCAGGTAATATACTTAAGATGGTTTTCATTGTTTCTGTGATACGAGTTAGGTTCAATTAATCCTTAAAATTTAAGTGGGCAACAACTCAGAGATAATGATGCCTTCTATCTATTCTCAAAGCGTATTTGGCTATACCCAAGTCATCCCGAATTGACTTCGACCCATAGTGTCTGATTAACTTGTAGATACTCGTTGTCTGCTTCCCGTTCTTCATCTTGCTCTAAGATAGAGAAGTCTTGAATTTATGATCACTAATATGTTACAATAAATTTTTTTTTTTTTTTTTTTTTTTTTTAACATAGACTTCAAAGTAGAAATTTACTGCAAGTCCCGAATCTGGATCACTGCAGTGTCTTGAAATGCTTTCTTCACGGGAATCAGAACACACATGGGCTCGTGTATGACTGGGTAATCGCTTTTCTGCCTATCATTCGAAAAGATATATATGAAGACACACAAAACTCTTAAGGAGTTTCCACGTAAAATCAAGTAAAATTAGTTTGTATCACATCTACTTTTACGCACCATAAAAAGTTACCATGACATACAATGATTGTCCTAAAGCCTTTTAAGCCTAATAACTTCACCAGCTAAGCACACACAATCAGTATATATATCATTTTCCAAGGTTAGATCAATTTTCTGTTAAACATAGCACATTTACTTCATGCGAAGTAATAGACTTGAAAAGTAATTTCATTTCCCTTTAACAAAACTTTTGACTTCAGTCACCCCGATCAAGTCAAAGTCTTCAGGTAAACGGCAATCCTGAAGATCCAATGGATCAACTGGACCGACCACATACAAGTATGTGTCCTTCTAACTATGTATGACCGACTAATTTTCAGCGACAGAAAGAAAACACATCATAACTGCCCCGGTCACTTTCAGTCATCTGGTTAATGGCGACCCTCATTTTCTAAGTAGAAACGAGGACCAAAACATATCCGTGGATATGTCCATCAAACGGAGGTAACCGACTAATTTTAAGCAATAGTGACGTTTTTTTTTTTTTTTTTTTTTTTTTTTTTTTTTTTAAATAAACACAAAGACATGGTTACTCGGGATTGATCATCCCGTTCAGCTCAATTAGGTTTTGAAATCTGGATTTATCAAACGCTTTTGTAAACAAATCAGCAAAATTTTCCAGTGTATCAACCTTTTCGATCTTGATCAGTTTCTTCTCAGCACAATCCCGTATGAAGTGATGACGAATGTCAATATGTTTAGTTTTACTGTGCTTCACGGGATTGTTAATTACTGAGATGGCGGCAGTGTTATCAATTAAAATAGGAGTGAGTAAGAAATTCAGACCATAGTCGCGCAATTGTTGCTGAATCCACAAAACCTGCGAACAGCAGTTGGATGCTGCCATATATTCAGCTTCACATGTTGAGATTGCAACTGACGTCTGTTTCTTGCATTGCCAGGAAACTAATCTTCCACCGAGAAACTGACATCCTCCTGTTGTCGACTTCCGACTCTGATTGCACCCTTCATAATCAGAATCAGTATACGCAACCAGTACCACGTCTCCTCCCTTCGGGTACCACAACCCCAGCTTCGGCTTGCCCTTGAGATACCGTAGTATCCTCTTTGCACCTTTCAAATAAGATTCTTTCGGATTTGCCTGAAAACGTGCACAAAGACAAACAGCAAACATTATATCAGGCCTAGAAGCAGTTAAATACATTAATGAACCTATTATCGCCCGATACAGAGTTGGGTCCACATCTGCGTCACCATCTGATTCAGCGCCCAATTTGTGATTGACGCAGATTGGAGTGTCATATGGAGAACTGTCCTCCATCTTGAATCTCTTTAGCACATCATGAACGTACTTCGTCTGATGAATGAACATCCCGTCCTTCTTCTGATCAACCTGCAATCCTAGAAAGAAAGTTAGTTCACCCATAGCACTCATCTCGAACCTCTTTTTCATGACAGCCTCAAAATCCTGACACATGGATATTCTTGATGCAGCAAAAATGATGTCATCCACGTAGACTTGAACTAGTAGGAAGTCGCTTCCTTCTTTCTTCACAAACAACGTACTGTCGATCAAACCTCTTTCAAAACCATTTTCCAGCAAGTAGTCCGATAACGTTGAATACCAGGCACGAGGTGCCTGATGTAAACCATACAGCGCCTTGCTCAACTTGTATACGTGATCAGGAAAGTCTGGGTCAGGAAAACCCGGAGGTTGCTCAACATACACAACCTCATCAACTTTCCCATTTAAAAACGCACTCTGCACATCCAACTGAAATACCTTCATCTTTTTAAAAGAAGCAAATGCCAGAAACAATCTAATCGCCTCCAACCGGGCTACAGGAGCGAACACCTCATTGTAATCAATACCCTCTTGCTGATTAAAACCTTTAACAACCAGCCTCGCCTTATTTCTTATGATAATCCCCTTATCATCTCTCTTGCATTTGAACACCCATTTTGTGCCTATAGCATGCACATTCTTTGGTTTTTCGACCAAAGTCCAAACTTCCATCTTCTCGAATTGAGCCAACTCTTCTTGCATGGCCTCGACCCACGAGCTGTCCTTAAGAGCCATTTGGTAATTTTTCGGTTCAATCTGGCTAATAAAGCAGGAGTACAAACATTCGTTCATTATACCCGTTTCTTTTATGCTTGTATAAACACAGGTGTGCTCATTCAAGCTACTTCTGGTTTGTACACTGGAGGACACATCACCTATAATATTCTCCAATGGGTGATCTTTGTGAATTCTCGTGGTCGGAACAGCACCGACATGCAAATTATCTTCCAAATTTGAAGAGATCTCATCAATGGTTGTCTCTGGCTGAGAGTGAAAATGATTAATAAATTCATCTTCAGTTGAGGCCGCAGGGGTACCGATAGTGTTTGATGTGGAAGGTTGAGATTTATCAATCAGCTGTCGTTGCAATAGATTCTCTTCCTCATCAAGTATCATCTTCGTCACAGCTCTTTCGTCTTCTTCAGAAATTTCCAAATCAGGTACGTTAAAAGTCTTAAAAAGCTTAACATAGTCGAAAAGCTCAGCAGGTCCATTGCTTGGTTTTGGCGATTGGTAACTAGTAATGTCGGTGTTACAAACCACCTCCACCTTGCAAGTCGAAGTATTGAAGACCCGTCTGTTGGGAGTCCCAACTACATAACCGACTAAGATTCCTTCATCGGCTACTTCACCAAATTTCGAATTAGTCTTCAAAATCGAACAAGGAGACCCAAATGGTTCAAGACCGCACAAGTTGGGCTTCCTTCCATGCATAAGCTCGTAACAAGTTTTTCCAAGTCTCTTAACGGTTAACACCCTATTCAGAACATAGCAGGCTGTAGCAACTGCTTCAGCCCAGAACATCACAGGAAGCTTCGAGTCTGCCAGCTTAGTTCTGGCTCCTTCAATTAACGTTCGGTTCTTCCTTTCAGCCACTCCATTCTGTTGCGGAGTATACGGAGCGCTGTATTGATGTTCAATTCCTTTCTGAAGACAGAAGATTTCCATTTCAAAGTTCTTGAACTCTGTCCCATTGTCACTTCTGATGTAATTAACTGATTTACTCATTACGTTCTCAACTTTTGTAATTAGATTCTTCACCATCTGAGCCGTCTCATCTTTCGTTTTCAGAAAATATACCCACGAATATCGCGAGTAGTCATCAGTTATCACCAAGCAGTAAGAAGTACCACCTAGACTTTTTACATTCACTGGACCGAAGAGATCCATATGAAGTAGTTCTAGAGTACCAGCAATAGAATTGACCTTCTTGGTGAGATGGGTTTTCTTGTGTTGCTTTCCCTTCTTGCATGCTATACATTTGTCTTCAAAGTTAAAACTTTTTAAGGGAACGCCCATCACAAGCCCATTCTTGACAATGAAGTTCATCTTCCGAAGATGAATATGTCCCATTCTCCTGTGCCACAATTCTGATTCTGATTCGCTTGCTTTTGTCATTAAACAAGATTCTCCGGTGGCCATTTCAGTAGACCTCATGTCCATCACATATGTATTCGTTTCACGTGGAGCTTTCATAACTATCCATTCGTCTGGTATTTGAAAACCAGGCTTCAATACGATCGCTTCATTCTTCGTGAAATGGACAGTGTAATCTTTATCACAAATCTGCGACACACTCAGCAGATTGTGCTTTAATTCCTCCACAAAATTCACATTCTCAAGTGTCATCCTTCCATTTGACACTATTCCTCAACCAGTAATCCTTCCTCCGCTCTCACCAGCAAAACTAACTCTTGCACCCTGAACAGGTTTTAAGTCTTGCAACAAGTGTTTGTTGCCCGTCATGTGCCGGGAACAGCCGCTATCTACAATCCAAAGACTGTTGGCAGCCTTGTTCAACTGTTCCTGCACAATAAAACAAAGAGTTAGAATCTTGGGACCCAAGACCAATTGGTCTTGGATCGATACGTCCCGTACCCTGGCTTTCTCAAGTTAGCATCAGGATAATTTCTGTAAGTCCTGTTAGGAAATCTCCTTGCAGATTGAGTGTAATGCCTTCCAAACCTATGTGAATTGAAAGTGTTATATCTTGTGGTTTGGTTGAAAAGCTGAGGTTTGTTTTTATGAAAACTTGAAGTAGTTACATTTTGGCATTTTGAAAATTTTTCATTTTTAGTAGTAACAAAATGACGCTTATCCTCAGTTTTATATGGCCTCACACCTCTGAATCTCGGCTTCAGAGGGCAATCTGCAACTAGATGTCCTAATTTGTTACATCTAAAGCAACACCGACTCTCCTTTTTCTTGTCAAATGTTGGTTTGGATGTAGAGGCAGTGTTACCAGCCGTTCGTCTCACATAAGGTGGGACGTACGGATTGAGTGGAGAACTCTTTTTAGAAATTTCATTTTTATCTCCACCGGTGGGTAACCCAACCTTCTCTTTTGTCTGACCAGATTCAGACAACTTATCCGATTCCGATGAGACTGGACTCGAGACAGAAATTTTCACATTTGAAACAGGTGAACTCGTTTCGCCACAGCTAACACTTGGTTCTAAATTTGTAACCTTGATGGGAGTTGTCTGAGTAACCTCGAAATCAACAGATTTCTGAACACTCGGATTATAAGTATAGTTGTGGTTAAAGGGTGGTGGAACCTCGTGATAACCGATTCCTCCCCTCTTTGCAGAGGTACCTTGATCACTCACGAGGTGATCAAGGATGGCCGAGGAATTCCTGAACTGCTCAAGTTTGCGGTTCAGTTCCACCACCTTCACCTGGTGGTCAGCAATCTGTTTATCCCGATCAGCAATCAATTTAGTTTTTTCTTCTAAAACTTCATAACTAAGATCAATTATTTCAATTTTCTCAGCAAGTTTAGTTTTTAAGCTTTGAATGTCTTTTTCACATGCTTTTATTTTAATTTTATAACTGTTTTCTCTTGCTTTCGTAAAATGGTGATCTTCTTTAATAGTTTTAAAATCAGCATCTAAACGGACGTACTGATCAGTTATTGTTGTTAGTTGCTCAGACAAATTCTCACAATTAGTACAAATATTCTTATTACTTACCTCGGAGCGATTATCCTTGTCATCTGCCATGAAAGCGGTTTCTTCTTCAGTAGCTTTCTCATTTCCATCAACCTTCTTACATTCTTCAACTTTAGCCTCAGCCATGTTCGCTTGCTCGCCAGATTCATTTGAATGCAGGTTCCAGTTGTACTCACCTGCTTCTCTGGTCAACATGGCATTAATCTCTCTGTTAACTCCAAAGTGTTGTGTAGTCCGGTTCAACCCTCTCATTTCTACATTCTTTGGCAAAGTGCCCGTATTGTTGACAATTATAGCACCTTACCTTAGATTTGTCTAATCCAGGCCTACCACCAACAAACTTTCTCCAAGTTTTCTTCATAAACCGTTTAACTCGCCTCACAATCATTGCCATTTGCCATTGCAAATCCATCTCCTCCAGATCATCAGCATCGATCTGGTCGTAATCCTCATCCAGAACAGCAGGGTCCACAATCTTCCCCTGGATGTAGTTTTCGTAGGAAGCAATAAATGATGCATAGACTGCAAACTGCTCTTCAGCAGATTTTACACTCATAGGCATCTTGAAATAATTATTGCTTGAGGCATTTGCAGAGAAACCACTTGTGGATGCTTGAGGCTTTGAAGTACTTGATCCTCCAGCAACGAAACAGACATCACCGTTCAAGTTCATAGAAACGTTTCCTTCATGAGAAGAGTCAGGACCTGACTCCCCTTTTGAGTAAAAAGCAGCATATTCAGGCCTCGAACTTGAGCCTGAGTTAACCTTTGCACCATACATACCAGGGTCTTGTATCTGATCTGTTGGTGTTTCTTTTCGAACCATATTAAGCTCATAAGTTCTGAGCTTGTTTACTGCCGTTTCCAAATCATAATTAGGAAAGTCTCTGTCTTCCCTCATAAGAACGGTGTACATTTCCCACTTCGGTGGGAGAGCATCGAGAAGCTTTTCAACGATCTCTTCTTCTCGGTAAGCAATCGAATAATTGTTAAGCTCTGTCATTAGATGATAGTATCTGGTGATAATATCATCCAGTGATTCGTTTTTCAAATATTTGAAAACGGAGAACTGGGTCTTTAAAAGTTTGATCTTTGATGCACGGATACCCACGTTCCCCTCGAATCTATTTTCAAGAGCATCCCAAAGCTCTCTCGCAGAAGTGTACTTTCTGAAAGTGTGGAGAACCTCTTGAGGAAGTGCCATAGTTATAGCTGCATGGGCCTTGCTCTCGGCCTCATACATTTTCTTTTCTTCGTCCTCCATTTTGCTGTACTTCTTAACCACATCACGACCTTCGTATTGCATAGTTGGGGGGATATATCCATCCTGGATGCACACCCACATTTTTGCATCCTGGTATTTAATGTATTGGATGAATCTGTCCTTCCATGCCACGAAGTCAGTTCCTTTCATTAACCTCGGGGCCTTAGTGGCTGACCCCGCTTCTACTTCCATCTTGACTAAATCGGAGATGTTAATTGACGACATCTTTGCGAAAACCCGAAAACCCGAAAATTAAAAAAATCTTCCAAACAGTACAGTAGGCGAAGTTAAGAATAACTTCGCTTGAAAGTTAACTTCGCTGGAAAGTGTAACTTCGCTGGGCCTTAAATTCGCTTGACTGGGCGAAGTTAAGAATAACTTCGCTTAGAATGAGCGAACTTAGGAGGTAAGCGAACTTGGGAGGTAAGCGAAGTTGAGGATAACTTCGCTTTGGCGAACTTATGAGGTAGGCGAAGTTGTGGTTAACTTCGCTTAATCCTTATATCTTCGCCGAAACCCTACTTCCAGTGACGGCAACTTCGCCTGAAGAACGGTAACTTCGCCCGATGAACAAGGAAACTGTTCAGATCTGATTTCGTCAATCTAGCAGTTTCCGATCGATGTAATGGCTTGAAAATGACTGTCAAACACGAGTATAACACAATCCCAATAAAAACACGTCCCGCGAATAGGTCAAACGAGACGTTTTCTACACCCGCGTGAAATCCCGAACCTCACAATCGAGCCGATGGCTCTGATACCAATTGTAGGCTCCTGGACGGATCGTACACGGGATGTCGCTATCTGCGCAGGTGCGGAATCCCTGCGTAGTTAGATACGAGTGCAGAATACTTATAAATCAAACACACGAGCAATGAACGAACACGTTATATTGATAACCGAACCCGTGACTCGAGGTCACTATTACAGACTCTAAAACACATAACTCACTGATACACTAGCTCTCAAAACGCTCAACTGATCAACACCCAAACTGTTACAGCGAACAGTTTATATAAGCACGACAACTTCGCCTCAGGCGAAGTTGTCCTTAACCTCGCTTGTTCAACAAGTTCGCCTGAGCGAACTTGTTGACAACTTGTTGACAACTTCGCCTAAGCGAACTTGTTGACAACTTCGCACATACAAAAACATAAACATAATCATAAACATAATTACATTACAGACTCGATTACAAATGCTAGACTATGAACTACTGACACACATGTACCAACATAGCCTGATCTAAGATCTATTCGTGAGAACCAACTGGAACCTTGCAGTTGGTCGAACAGATCATCAATCCTTGGCAAAGGATATCTATTCTTTACCGTAAGCTTATTCAACTCGCGATAGTCTATGCACATTCTCATACTTCCATCCTTCTTCTTCACGAATAACACTGGTGCGCCCCACGGGGAAACACTTGGTCTAATATAACCTTTGTCGAGGATGTCTTGCAGTTGGGACATTAATTCTTTCATCTGGGACGGTGCTAGACAGTAAGGCGCTTTCGCGACGGGTTGGGCTCCTGGTACTAAGTCTATCTGGATTTCTATCTCTCGCTCCGGTGGCAACCCCAGAAGATCCTCCGGGAATACTTCTGGGTAGTCGCACACGATAGGAACATCTTTCATTTCTTTCGTCTCGGCGTAGCGTTGACAATATACGCCAGGTAGGCACCACACCCTCGCCTTAACAATCCTTCGGCCTTTATCATCGAAATGACATTAAGCCCATAACTTTCCTTATCACCATAAACCGTCACCGCACTACCATCCAAGGACTTTAACCTTATTATCATACTCTTACACACTATCTGAGCTTCATACTCAGACAACCAATCCATCCCTAAAACCACATCGAACCCTCCTAAGGTCATAACATACAACGTAATAGGGAACTCATGTCCCTCTAACTCTATCTTACAGTCCTTAATCATTCTCATTATTTTAACCGAGGTATCACTAGCAGTTTCTACTATAAAATTTTCGGACACTCGGCAACATTTCATTTTAGCTAGTTTACTAAATGGCGTGGCTACGAAACTTTTGTTCGCACCCGAATCAAATAATACAGAAGCGGAAACACCGTTCACTAGAAACGTACCTGTGACAACATCTGGGATCTGCCTGGCTTGTTCCTGGGTTAACATGTAAGCTCTGGTCCTTGGCCTCGATGGTTCAGCATCTTTCTTTTCGCTTCCCCCAGCTTCAGTACACTCTCTGGCCATGTGGCCCGTCTTACCACACCGGAAACACGTCGGCTTCTCGCTGCACTCATGAGCATAGTGCCCCACCTTTCCGCACTTATAACAGGCGTTTGACCCTACTCTGCACTCTCATCCATCCGCCTTTCCACATTTAAAACAAACATCTGATCCTTTACCCCACTTGCACACACCACCGTGCATTTTACCACACGTCTTGCACGATCTCTTCTCCCATACATTCTGTTTCTTATCCTTGGAGTTCCACAATTGAGTACCGGGTCGTTTAACAGGATTGACCCACTTCTTATCTTTCTTTTCTTCTTCCACCACAACATCATCCGCAGCCAGGTCCGCATAAACCATCTCTGCGAGCTCGACAGCAGAGTCAAAGGTAGCAGGTTACTCGTCCTGACTAGCGTACGGACTCTCTGTGGCAATCCTCTAACATAGCACTTGATCCTTTAAGCCTCAGTGTTAACAATATCGGGTACCAACCTAGACATTTGGTTGAACTCGGTGGTATACTCACGATGTGTCATCGTTCCGGCTTTCAGGTTCAGAAACTTCATCTCCGCCCTCTCAACTTCGGCGTTAGCACAGAAATTCTTCATAACCAGTTCCTTCAGATCCTCCTTCTTCGTCGCTTTGATCTCTTCACGGGTCTTCCTCTGCTCCACACTCTCTTACCAATATAAAGCTTCATCCTCGAATGATTGAGTAGCATAACCTACCGCTTGGTCGGAACGGCACTCGCTAATGCGGATAATTTTATCCATGGCGGTTATCCACTTAATAGTAGCGATTGCGTCTCCCAAACCAGTCAGCTTCGACGGGTCGCATCCCTTGAAGGACTTATAGTTGCAACCGCCTCGGCCCCTCTTCCTATCATCAACTTTCACGAACCTTACCTCACTCGAAGCCTCCCTCTCCTCGTCATCATCTTTCCTACCACCTCCTCCCGCTTCTTCAGCAGTTCTTTCACGGTCTCCAGCAGACCTCTCTGGGTTCATGTTCTTCACTGCAGTAGCTACAACTTGTACAATAGCTGCTTGGATTAAGGGATCTAGCTGAACCCCTTCATTGTTGTTAAGGTTTCCTCCAGCTGTGCTTCCTTCTTCTTCGGTGTTGGAAGCAGTTTCTACCGAAGGTTGTTGGACCCGACGAGGCCTGCCACGTCGTCCAGTGCGGCCTCCTGCTCCAACAACTGCTCTAGATCCAGCCATCGTATTCTGGAAAGGAAAACACAAACTTCATCACTCAAGGAACTATTTAGTACAAGGATAGTAAGGCTAAAAGTAATAACAGTGGCCAACTGTGATTAGCTAATCACGTTACTTTCCGTGTCCTATACACTTCCTCTTAGGACTCTATTTGTGATGATTCTACTCTAAACAGTTAATCAATCGAAAAATCAATTAATCCTATCCCTAACATTCACATATCCTTTCTTTAGCGATTAAACTAACATTAACATACATATTTAACCATACACTTTACCTTTACTGAGCTTGCTTGAGTGACACATGGCTATCTTGAACTGGCATCTTCTTTCATTTCTTACTTTAATCCCATTCTCTGTTCGAGTCTAAGCATGTAGGATGCCTAAATCTCTCGAACTTTGATCTGATACCAACTTGTAAGGCCCCGTTACCGGTGCCTCACATTTGGTGTTGGATTTACTCATAAACGCAATTCTAAATATCAGAGTAAATTAAAACATTCGCGGAATATAAAAACTTTCATAACAACCATATCTTGTCTTAAAACAACATCTCGTCTTTCAAAATAAATCAAAGCATTAAACTTAAACTTCTTGAGCCTTCCGATGCCAGCCTCTTATTCAATGCCACGTGTCCCCTCAAGCGAGCTGCCTCATTCTACTCACCTGCATGCATACTAAAAGTCAGCTACGCTGAATGAGTTCCAGTTAATCACATAACATACATTACATTCATAACTACATACTTTCATACTTTCGTTATATTATACTTACTTACCGTCGCACTTTCTTTCATATACTTACCTTACGTTTAAAGAGCATCACACCCTATAACCTTCGCATATATTATTATGGTATGCAACCCTTTAACCTTCGCATATATTATTAGGGTATGCAAACCTTTAACCTTCGCATATATTATTAGGGTATGCAACCCTTTATCCTTCGCATATATTATTAGGGTATGCAACCCTTTATCCTTCGCATATATTATTAGGGTATGCAACCCTTTATCCTTCGCATATATTATTAGGGTATGCAACCCTTTAACTTTACCTTACCTTACCTTTCATTATCATATCTGTACAATTAATACCATACACAACATAATCGTACATACTCCCTTATTCACCTACGCATTACATAGATACTATACTATACTTACCTTAACAATACGTGCAATACCCGAAGGTCGTTCACGTACTGTCAAGCATACATACGTAACTATCACAATCGTCAATAAGACATACACTTACCATTTAAGGTAAGTGTATTACCATTCACATCGAGTATGCACACAACCCCGAAAACGTAACAAGGAAATGGGGCTAGAAACTCACCTATATGCGGTTACGTTCACCGTTAATGGTAATCCCTTTCTTCAGTTGTGCACGGCTAACTGTATAATAATTACACGTATCAATTAACTATCACTTCTCATATCATCTTTCTAGTCTTAGTTATTACCCACAACGAACGGGGGTCCGGGGGCAGGCCCCCTGGCAGCGGGGTTCTAGGGGCGGCAACCCCTAGCAGGGTCCAAGGGGCAGAGCCCCTGGCTGGGGTCGAGCGAACATACGTGTTATTAAGTCTAATTCACTATCTGATTCGTTACCTTGAATGTAAGCGAACATACGTGTCAGGCGAACTTAATTTAAGCGAAGTTAACTTAAGCGACGCGAACTTAACTTAAGCGAACTTAAATGAATGCGAACTTGACTTATGCGAACTTAGCATCCGACGAACTTAAACATTCATCGAACTTAGCATTAGTGAACTTAAGTTGGCGAAGTCAAACATTCAGCGAACTTTGCCTTAGGCGAAGTTATCATTAAACGAACTTATCACCAGGCGAAGTTACAGTTTGGCGGACTTGCTTGGCGAACTTACTTAGGGAGAAGTTAACAACAGCGAGCTTAGTTGTGGCGAAGTTGCCCAGCTGTAGCCGCTGTGTGATTTTAACCTCCCATAATCATCTCCATTTATCGCGAAACTCAAGGATATGATACAACCCAAACCCGTGGTCATTCCTACGGTCATTTTTAGATATGATTTGGCCCAAAAACGAATAAAGTTTGGACCTTTAAGTTCAAAAAAGTTCAATACAAGATTTACGGTTATCCTATATGAACCGTATCTGTTTATGGGTTCATTAGATTCGTCCTAGCATCAAGTTCGTTACTTTACGTTTCGTTTAGACCCGATCTATTATAGTTTCAAGTTTCATGGCTAACCATCTATTAAAACATGAACTTTAAGATCAAAATCATACCTTTATGTTTTCGTTTTGGTCTCGGTTAGCTAGCTTATGAACTTTGGATCTTGTATCAATCTTGAATCACGTTTTCATGCTCAGATTTCACTTCTCTCTCGGTCGGCCACGTATGGTGTGTGTGTTTGGAGTGTGTAGAGATTAAGATGGAATGAAATGAGGTTTAGGGTTTTATGGTGGTTTAGGAGGATATTTATATTCCCCAAGGCCCATGGACCTAAAGCATATTACCCTTTAATCCATCTTATTTAATCCCAATCCATGATCTTTTCTTTATTTAGCATATATTAATTATTAACACTCAATAACTAAACGCAACTTTCTTTATTTAATATTAGAATCATTTTAGGATGTTACAACATTCCACCTCACGCACTAATTTGATCAAAAGTTACGTTGTTAATTTTTGACCGAAACAGTGTCCATGCACCAATGCTTAGTCCCTTCATACTCGTCAAACATACATATTAGTTTTTTTTAAAACCCATGCATGTTTTTCCACATTTTTTTTATTTATTTTTTATTTTTTCTATGAAAACCTTATACTTATAATTTTAAATCGCCAAGTTATTTTAAAATATTTAATTAACAGGTATTTAATCAAGTTGATGTTCTTCAAAAAAGACTTTAAGTCAAGCATATGGTTATTATTATCACTGTTATCTAGATGTTATTATCCGTTAATCATCATAAACTTATAAACCTTTTTATTTTAAATAAGATGATATATACAAAATGGTTTTAATTAAAGATTTCTTATAATAAACCTAGTATACTTGATTTCTCTAGATAATTAATTATTGTTTATTTATTTCAAATAAACTAATATCTATAATTTCTTTAAAATAATTCATGCAAAACATTTAAGTTAATTAATTAGTAAATTAATTAATTATGTTACTTGAATAAAAATAAAAAGGTTTAATCATAAATTGTAATTAATATTGTTATTTAATCTTGTATTAATAAGTTATAGTTATTTATCTAGAAATCATTTATCAACTAATAAATTTCAAATGATTTATATAAACTTTAATTCATTTTTGTTAAACTCATTTTAAATAAATAAATCTCTCAAGTCCCCTTTTGCCATAAGTTAATATACTTTATAACTCCGATAGCGAGTCCTTGATTTTGTATCTTCGTTATTATTTATAGTTTCGGGAGATTCAAATTCTTCGTTTGTTAACTCGCTTTCGGTTATTATTTCAAAATTGTCTTCAATATCAAAGGTGAGTTTCTCACACCCCTCTTTACGCTTTTACTTTTGGGGGTAGCATATATATCCTATCCAAATTACAATTTCGTTTATTCATTATTTACAAACTACATTTCGTGACATGGACTTGTGTGTTTACTTGCTTACTTGCTCAAAGATTAAGTGCACATGATTTCCTCATTAAGTAAGATCATATGCCCCCCTATGCAATCAGGACCTCGATGTTATGAGTGGAATAGGGACCCTCGATATGAGTACGTTGGTTGTTACCAACGGATAAGACACTTACTTGCGCTATTATCCGAGTACGTTGGTGCATAATTGCGACTGGAAAGGACCTTACTGGCTCATTTACACGTGTTCATGGAATTGTCGATTTTTATGTACTTATATCAAAACTTTTGTGAACTCACCAACTATTCATTTAGTTGACTTTATTTTATATATATGTTACCGGTATAATTATTAGAGGATGAAACGGAGAAGACACTAGAACTTAGGTTATATTAATAAATTGACAAGTTGTTAATTGCTCTTGTGTTTTCTTTGTAGTTCTTGTTATAAACTTGTGTACTTGATGTTTAAATTAATTAATGATAATATTGTCACTTAATAGTGTCACATGTGTTTTGAGCAATTTGTACGTCACGCTCGGGCGTATTATGCTTTAGCCGGGGTGTTACATATCCCCAAGTGGACTCTATTATCCCTAATTGGACTATATAATCCCCAATCGGACTTTGTTATACCCAATTGGACACTGTTATCTCTGATAGGACTATGTTATCCCAATTGGACTTTGTTATACCCCATTTGAAATCTATTATCTCCAATTGGACTCTATTATGACCAATTGGACTATATTATATCCAATTGAAGACTATTATCCCCAATCGGAGTATGTTATCCCAATTGGACATTATTATCCCTGATAGTAATATGTTATCCCAATTGGACTTTGCTATCCCTAATTGGACTCTATTATCCCCAATTGGACGATATTATATCCAATTGGACACTATTATCCCCAATCGGACTATGTTATCCCAATTGGACACTATTATCCCTAATAGGACTGTTTTATCCCAATTAGAGTATGTTATCCCAGTTGGACTCTATTATCCCCATTTGGACTTTGTTATACCCAGTTGGACTCTATTATCACCAATTGGACTTTGTTATACCCAATTGGACTCTATTTTTGTTATAATTTCTTAAAAATTTTAATATTTTTAAAAAATGTTATATAATATTCTTAAAAACTAAATAACAATAGGAAGATTGGGGTCGGTAATAAAAATAGCTAATAAAAAAATATTGGTGTCGGTCGGATTTCGTTATATAAGTTAACATTATGTATTTATAAGAGTAACATTTTGAAATTAACATTTACAAATTATAAAAAGATAATATTAATTAATGTATTTATAAGAGTAACATAATTTGTAAAAGAAACATTATATAAATTTACATTATGTATTTATAAGAGTAACATTAACAAATTATAAAAAGATAATGATAATTAATGTATTTATAAGAGTAACATGATTTATAAGAGTAACATTATATAAATTTACATTAGGTATTTATAAGAGTAACATTATGAAGGTAACATTTACAAATTGTAAAAAGATAATGATAATTAATGTATTTCTAAGAGTAACATTTAAAAATTATAAAAAGATAATGATAATTAATGACAGCTAAAACTGAATGGTCGATCATAATTTCAATTTTCTCAATATCTTTCCCTCCCAAATTTACCAATCTAGGTTAATAATGAGTGTTTAATATTAATAGGATTCTAAACTGGCGCCGTTAATCAATGTTTAATTGAAAATTAACAATAATTGAAAATTTCACATTGCCGCCATGAACAAATTACACTCCTATTGTTACGGAAACATGGTCATAATGATTCATTCCATAGCTTTTGGCGGTTTCCGTTCTAGAAATCGATTGACGATTTTCCGAAATACGCAGATTTGTCATCAAGTAATTCTTCTTCTTCTACTAAGGTTTGTGATGATTTATATATTTTCAACAACTATGAATGCATGTGACGATTTGTATATATGTTTATTTGCAATAAACAACTCTCATTTGCATGTTTCTTTTTGTCGAAGGTAATGGAATTGGAAATAACATATGAAGAGAATGATGCATTGGAAGACCAATTTTATGAAGAATCTCATGATGATTCGAGTAACTCTGATTTGAGTCCCTCACATGACGATAAAGAACATAAATTCAATGATGCCAAACATAAAAAGAAAAGGGGATTGACCATACTGCCAAAGATGCGAAGTACCTACACAAATTCTGGTGGGAAAAACATAAAGTCAAGTTCGATGCGTTTGGTAGGTTTAATGGAAAGTACATATCTGAATTCGTGAGTTTCTTAGGAGATCTGGTGAGGGAGAATTCAGTGTTCTTAAATGAAGGGAAGCATCCAAAGAACTAAGGCATAAGTTGTGGGAATAGATTACGGTAAAATGCCTGATTAATTATTTTTTTGCAAACATTATGTTACATTCTAATTGTAATTGTTATGTCAGCGTTATTATGATGTAAACGAAGACAAAAGAAAAGTTGTAATGACTCGTCTCGGTTTGCTCTTAAGAAGCTTTAGAAGTAGGGTGTATAAATGGGACATACACCCCAACCTACGCAAACCAGAGAAGTTAGCTAAAATTCCAAGACGGTTTCGGACAATAAACCTTAACCAAGATCATTGGGACAACTTTTTCGCGTATATACAATCCGACAAATTCAAGGTAATTGTTTATAAAATTTAAGCTAGATTTTAAAATATGTGAGATTAAGAATTGACATATGTGAGATTTAATTTTCATGAAGGGTTCGTCGATCTTAAGGAAGGAAGCTCATGCGAAGTCGCGTTACAACCACCGGTTGGGAAGAGGTGGATATGCTACTCTTGAAGAAAAAATGGTAAATGTTTTCTTCTTTAAACATTCCCTGAATAGATGCTTATGACTTAAAAAATATTATGTGATTTAATACTAATGCACTTTTCTTATAGGTTATAACAAGCTTGCAAACAACAAACATGTGAAAGATGTACCTCCCTCCCGGTGTTTGATGTGGCATAAAGCCCGTGAAAACAAAGATGGTGAAATAGATGATGAGGAGGTTAAAATGCTTGGAGAGCAACTAGTAAGTTCCGGAGACTGTCTTTAATTTATTCATATTGTTTTGCTAAAGTTTATTGATTTAAATATTATTTTAAGTTGAATGATTTTACATATTATTTTATGTAGCTGGAAAATGAAAAAAAAAATCATTGCTGGGGAGTTGAAGGTTGATTAAGTTGAGGATGCCATGACACTGGTCTTTGGCCACGAAAAACGTGGTTGCGTAAGAGGGGTTGGAACCAGAGTAATGTCTTCAATATATCTTCACGGTCCACGACGAGTTAGAGGATCGACGAAAGAGAAAATAAAGGAGCTTCACCTTATGGTCCAGTCTGAGAGAGACGAAAAGGAAAAAGAGAGACAAGAAAGACAGAAACAAGGTGAAGAACTTATGTCGATGAAAAATGCCCTTGATAAACAACAAGCTGGTATGAGAGCGTTACTATCCAGCCTTGCTATTCAGGGGATTCAGGAGGGGACAAAACCGAATCAACAACATGTAAGTGAATCTGTCTATATAAAGACCGTAGTTTGAACATGCTAATCCATTGCGCTCATGAAAAGCAGTCTCCGAGTCATTCAAGTGGGTCCCAAAAGAATATAACCGATGATATACTTCAAGTGAAACAGTCCACAAAGGTTAACATAACTCTAGTAACTTATTATTTTATTTTAATATTATTTTGGTTAATTCAATTGCATTATAACATTCCAATTTAAATATGATTATTTGATCAGGGCAATGAGACAGATCTTGGAAATCAGTCTCCAAGTCAATCAGGTGGATCCCAACTGAAAAAAATGCAACTTTGTCCGGTAAGAATGATCGAGCCACTTCAGCTACACTCAAAAGGAAACATTCTACTCATGATAAAGTCAATCAAGTAAGTTAGTCTTTGAATACTTCAGTAATCTACAATCTTCATTAATTAATTGTGGGAATTATAAATTGTTATTTAGGAATCTTCCAAAACCGAAATAAAAAACGAGAAAACCTCACCTGAGCCAATAAATACTCCTTCACCAAAAGGATAAGGGGTATGTACTTTTACAAATACGTCTTTGTATTTTTTTCCTGATGATATAATGACAAAAATTATTAAAGACTATCAAGTGTAGACTAGCAAGTGTGACCAGGAGAAACATTGTCGCTACTGGTACGATTTACTTGTCTGAAGGTCTAGAAACATGTCGCAATGTTCTAGTACAAGATGACTGCTACAAAGTGTCGATTGACCGATCGATACAAGATGCAACATTTTTATCCCATGAAACCCCCCGTGCGCGAACAGTCGGGGAGGAAGTTGGCGGTTTGGCTCCTTGACCGAACGATCTTTTCATTATTGATGTGAGTTTCTGTAAGTAATTTTTATAATGGTCTTTAAATTATTAAACTATTTCAAACAACTTAGGTTCTTTTTTCCTTTTTAAATGTTGTGGACACAGGATGATTAACAAATTGAAATTCAAAAGGTCAACGACTTTACACACGAGACAGCAACTAAACATGGTGATGGTCAATAGCGGAATCAACCGAAGGATTCAAAGGTCAAAAAACACCTAAAACAAAAGGAACAATAGAATATGTCCAGTTGAATAATCTTAAATCGAAGTTCACCAGGAGTAGTACAAAGCCGCCTTAGTTAATTCAACTAGTTAGATTTAGATTAGGATGCACATTTGTAGAACTCCCGTTTAAAAATTTATGTCTATGTAGAAGAATTTCATTTATTTTATTAATATTTTTGTATCATTTCATTTATATATTATCCATTATAATGCTTATTTCTCAAATGTCACTAAATGTGTAATGCAATCAAATTCATGTGATTATAATTCATTTTTGGTAACATTTTAAATTACCAAGTGTCACTAAAAGGTTAGATTTGGGTGATTTTAAACTATTTATATTCACATTTTACTAAATAATTTGTGTCTAAAATATATATATATGGTCACATTCATTAAATATAGTGTCGCTATAAGTGTCACTAAAAGGTATATATTGGTAATTTTGTGTTAACAATTGTGTTATAACTAACTACATATAATCACTACTTACGTTAATATTTGTGTCTACATCCCATAAACGGTCACAGTCTTTAGAAAAGACTATGACTACAAGTATGTTATAAGGTCACGTAACTACGTAATATATGTCACTAAAGGGAAATGAAACAAAAAATATTCAAAGATAGTGTCACTGAAGGATGCCCAACAGTGACACTTAAAATAAGAGATGCCACTACAAGGTATTGAATAGTCACAACTTAGATTAACAATTGTATGATAACTAACTACATATAGTCACATTGTTCAAAATTATTTGTCACTAAAATACAAAAATACTAACATTTATTTAATAATAGTGTGACAACAAGTGTGTTAGGGTCATGTAACTACATAATATATGTCACTAAATGGAAATGTAACAAGAAATTTTCAAAGTTATTGTGACTAAAGGATACACAACAGTGACACTTAAAATAAGACTAGTTTATATTAAACATTTTAAGTCACATTTTCATTGATGTTATGTCACGAAAAGGTATGTAATAGTCACAACTTAGATTAACAATTGTGTGATAACTAACTACATATAGTCACACTATTCAAAATTATTTGTCACTAAAATAGAAAAATACTCACATTTATTTAATAATAGTGTGACAACAAATGTGTTAGGGTGATGTAACTACACTTTAAATGGAAATGTAACAAGAAAATTTCAAAGTTAGTGTGACTAAAGGATACACAACAGTGACACTTAAAATAAGACTAGTTTATATTAAACATTTAAGGTCACATTTTCATTGGTGTTATGTCACGAAAAGGTATGTAATAGTCACAACATATATTAACAACTTGGTTTCTAATTGTGATCAAATACCAACCAATAGTCACACTTAACATAGTGTAATGTGAAAAATTTCAAGCAAAAAGTCGCATCTAAAAAATATTGCATGTGACCAATTGTTGATATATTGCCACTAACCAAAAAAACATGTGTCATTAAAAAGGGTTTATACTAACATTATTTGATAAAACTAAAACAAAAATCGTTGGTCTATAGGAACACCTCTCCTCTACGGTGACTGATTTTTATATGCTACAGTGACGATTTTTTGTGTGTCACCAAACAACATCTACAATGGCGCGACCTTTGGTGACATATTTAGTGAAAAAAAAATTCGTCACTAACTACCTACGGTGACGATTTTTGTGTGTCACTGAAGCCCGATTTTATACTAGTGATGGCAACTTGCCACTTGAGATCCATATTATCCAAATTACCAGCATCAATTTGATCAAGGTCTTCTTGCACTACACTTGTGTGGATTAGATTCCTGGACACAAATGCATTGTAAGAATCAGTGAACATTGAGAATAGAGCTTGATAACCATTTCCATGATTAATGTTTCCAGCAACATAGGGAGCATGTCCACTTGACATTGAGGATGTATCACCATCATCCATCAATTGAACATTAAACCTTGATTGCCCACTCTAACTTCCAGATTGACCAACAACAAAAACTCTTGGGGTTTCAACATTAAAATCAGTTAGTTCTTCAATTATAGGAACTTGTTGTTGGTTCTTTATTGACAGATTCCCTATTGGTGAAATTAGAGCATTTGCAACTTGGAAGCTTGGTTTATCTTCCTTGATCATATGATTCTCAATCATTTCATGTTCAACAACTTGTAGAAAGAAGATAACATCATCAAGCCTGAAGGTTGGGAAATTTGCCTTTTCCTTAATGAATTTGCTTGTAGTTTGCCATTCTCCAGACAAAGATGATATCAACTTCTTGTTTAGGTCAAACTCTGTTATTGCAAGGTTAGTGGTTCTTATTTCATTGACAATAGCAACAAATCTATGCAAAACAGATTTCAACTTCTCCCCTTCCTTGAACTTGAATCTATCCGGCTATTGCTTCAATATGTTTTTCTTGATGTCTTTTAGCTCAGTATTTCTTTCAAACATTTCAACTATGGCATCAAACATATATTTTGTAGTAGTGTGATGAGCCACACTTGTCAAAATCTCCCATGATATACCAAGTTTCAACATAGAAAGTGCTCTATCATCCTTCTTTTTCACCTGTCTTTCGAAGGTTTGATTGTTGTTTGTGCCATCAGGGATATATGGGCCATTTTTGATTGTATTCCACCTGTAAACATCGTTGTAGCACACCTGCCTCAAACAGAACCTTCCGCTTGATATAATTCTCCTATCCTAACAATCTGGGGATTTTTATAGTAGACACTTCTTGATCATCCATTACTCCAGACCTGTGTTTTGGTATTTTTGAAAAGGTTTTTAGGAATGAAAAATTACTTAAAACTACAAAGATTTTAGAAACACAAACAGATCTGTGGATAAAATCCCTAGATCTCATGAAACTGGATGGATAAAATGAAGATCTAGACTCAAAAAGGAAATAATCAATGTTAATCTTAGAATGGAGAACTTTACACGTCAATAAATAGTAGATCTCTAAGAAAATGAAAAATGAAGCTGCTGACGTCACAAATCAATGTAACATTGCTTAGCTAACGTCATGATTCTTCTTCTTCAAAATCAGCAAAATATTTAGTAAATACTTCACAATCAGCAACAACAAATCCTCGCAAGTGTAGAGACGAAGCTCTAATACCACTTGTCAGGACCGATCTATTAACCACAACAACAATCTCGTAACCAACAACAACGTGTCGACAAGAAGATTACGAGGTCTGTTCTTGTGAAGATCCAATGAACATTAAAGGCAAAATCAATAATATTCGAAGTGTTGCTAGACGAACAGAAATGAAACAAACACACATATTAACTCAAAAGATTTCCATTAATATTATGAAGGATAAAATGAAAATCGACTAGGGTTTCTAAGTGGAATGTTTGCATTTTAGGCAGCTTTCCTTACAAATATATTCTTTAACGAGAAAGTGTCAGCCATCAAATCACTATATTCGCTATGTGTCTGTTTTCATAAATGTGCCCTAAAGTTTCCTTAAATAGGCACACCTGACACCTTCTAGAAATCATAATGATTGATACAAAACATATGCAAAAGAATTTAAAAATATTACACGTGTAAACTTGTCTTCGAGTAAACTTGTAAGCTTTTATCATTGTCGAGCAAACCTTGTAACCATAAGTATGCATAGAACAGTTCTCCGAGTAAGCTTCTTCAAGCAGACTTCAATCTTCATAATATTACCAAACTTTTGTCGATAATATCCTACGAGCAAACCTTTTGTCGTTAACTTATTTGAACAAGTTAAGTGTGCTGGTGACACTGTAGCTTGCTCGAGGTGGAATCTTGCTCGTTGGAAGTCCCTAAAGTAATTTCATCAATAACTTCCTTCAAGTATGCTTGGACAACTGTTTATTATTAAACCTTGCTCGATCCACCAAATTACCTAGTTTTTAGCTTGGTTCAGTCAAGGGTTTGCTCTGAAACAAACCTTGCTCGAATTGAAGAATAACCTTGCATGATAAAGTGAAGTTTGCTCGAACAAACAATTTGAAGATTTCTAGAAAGATAACATTGCTCGAAAGTAAAGTACCTTGCTTGAATAAGGTAGGCTTACACGATTTCCATACTTAGCCATTTCTTGAGGAGGTTGAGATGATTCCAATATTTCCTTTTGTCGAATCTTGATCCAACATCTCGGGAATCATAGTTCCCAACATAAGGCAAGAAACTTGCACCTAATCCTCATTGTATTTTTTAATCAATCATTATAG
The DNA here is from genome assembly GCF_021521415.1 of Bidens hawaiensis. Taxonomy (NCBI): domain Eukaryota; kingdom Viridiplantae; phylum Streptophyta; class Magnoliopsida; order Asterales; family Asteraceae; genus Bidens; species Bidens hawaiensis. Next base: position 5,149,893 of record NW_027491019.1, on the reverse strand, counting down.
GCGTCAAGATCATCAATGTTAGGTTCTTCGTGAATAGCATCGTCCAATATGTAGGATTTCTTTTCTTGCTTGTGAACGAATCTCAAGCTTCTATACCAACCCATGAAATTGTTGTAGTTAAGACGATCCTTATCGGGTATGGCTCTTAGTGATAGGTTATTAACGGGTGGAATAATTGCGTTAGGTGGATTGCTGATTGCGACCATCTACGTAATTTAACAAAGCTTAATTTTAGTATTTTCGATATCATTAATCAATTTTAATCGTTAATACCCTTATATATCTCAAAGAAAATTAATGATTAATATCTGGAACCCAACGTTACATTCAAATAGTAGTTAGGTGGCCATTAACCTACTATTTAAATTAACAAGGTACTCAACGTTTGATGATTACAACCCTTGGCAAATTCTAGTTTTATGGGATCGGTTAAACATCTTTATGTTTAGTTGGCATGTTTAATCTCATCAACACCATTGTACAACATGCTTTGGTGACTCTATTCACGTGGTTTCCAAATCGAATCGTCTTACTTACACATACGTGTGGTTAGGTGACCTTTATCCCACAAATATGGAAAACCCACCACAAAATCCCAAGTTTTCTCCAATGTGGTTAGGTGAACTTTATCCCACATCGAGTTCCATAGTGATTCGAGTGTTTTATAAAAGGATGGTGTTAGACTTGTCTTTTAAAAAGGGATCTTTGTTTTCTAAATTCAGATTGGAAAACAAATATGTACATTGCATTAGCATGCATTCAAATGTATGGTACTTAGTTGAAAACTAATTTTTCAAAGTTCCTTTTAATAAAACCCATTTTAATGTGATATCATTAACCTTTAATAAACCAATTTTATTACCTAATGATTTCTAAGGAAACCAATTTTATGCAAGTTGTTGATTTTAAGTTGTTAACTATCCATATGCATAATAAGATAAAACAAAACCTAAATTAACCAATCAAGCATAAGTAAAACAACCACAAGTTCATAACCATAGCCATATAAACTTAACAAGACTTGTTGATCGAAAAAAGTGTGCCAAAAGGTCTCTCCTAAGGGACAAAACTGATACAAGGCTCGTGTCGATGAACTCCCACTTGATCCCGCATCCAAATGCCTCAAGTGTCCACTTTTTGTTGTGACTCCTCCACTTTATTTGGGCTTCCTTTTGGGCTCCAACTTCAGCTCCTAGGTCTCTAGGGCTTCCATATTTGGGTTTTGGTTATTGGGCTAAAATCCCATCATAGACTATGAGGTCCATTAAGGCCCATAATGGCCGAAAACCAAAAACCAAATTTCTTACAAAAAAAATATCCTAATACATTTTTCTCTAGTAAAAGAAATACAACTAATCTACCTATTATTTCATACCAATATGAAATAAATAGATAACAAACCCAAATAAATAAGTATTACAACCTTTTCGAATAACAAAATAAATCACAACACAAACATACATCCAAACACAAGGTCATGGCTAGGTTATGATCATCCATACATGCAACCAAACATGAAAGGTCATAGAAGGCCAATGTTTGTGTATAGTTTTGCGACTCGAGTCTTTGTATTTATGTATTATATTTATTAATGAAAGATTCATTGTTATATTAAGTTAGTTCATTAAGAATTATCTAGTACGTTAAGGATGTTTAACGAACTAGATGTTAAGTTAAGTTCCCTCCTGGTTCGTTAAGGATGTTTAACGAATCAGAGGGTAGTTGGTTTAGTTTATTGTTTGTTTGTAATGTAACGAAGTGGAAGTCTAGTTCGTTATGGGATGTGTAACGAACTAGACCCATCTTCTATATATAGATGTGTTCATCCTATGTTTAATAATAGTATTGATTAACGTATTGAACCTCTTCCAAATCGTTCTCTCGATCAATCCATCATATATTTAACATATTACAACTAATACTAATTATACATAACCTATCTAATACATATATTTAACCGATAACCTATAAAGAGTAATCTATGAACTAGATCCGTGTTAATCGTTTTTGGATCTTAGATCTGAGATCAGAGGCATTCTTAAATGGTATCAAAGCTTTAGGAGTTCTATTGCTCTTGATTTGGTGTTAAGTAATTAAGATTTAAAGTAATTTCAATTGTTTTTGGTGTTATTTAGTTTTCGGTTTGATTTTGAACAAATTTTCAATTGATTTGATTGGTTATGGATTGAATTAAGGTGAATTTATGATTGGTAAGGTATTGAGAAGATCTGGTTGACTGGAATTGAGAATTGGATTGATTTTGTGTTGGTTTGGATTGGATCTGAGTTTGGCCGAAAACAAGGTATTGATTTTGGTCAAATTGGGTTTGGTATTGAGTGAATTGATAGACAAGATGTTGCGATTTGGTTTCGTGTTGAGTGTACAAGTAATTTGAGTATTTAGTTGAACGATTTTGTGTCGTATCGAGTGTGTATTACGGATTTGGTTTTGGGTGTTTGTGTTCTTCATTTTCTAGATTTCTGGAAAAATGATGATGAAGATTTGAAGATCTTCATCATCTGTTGAAGATTCATCTTCGTTAAGCAATTCGTTACCGTGATCCGTTAACTTTAATCAATTCGTCATCTAATTCGTTACTCAATTCGTCATATTTTAATTTGTGATTATCTGATTCGTCAGACATGTGGTCTGATTCGTTAATCTCATATCTAACAAACTTTTGCCACATGGCAAAAGTTGTCAGAGTTTGTTATAACCGTTATAACAACCTGATTCGTTATAGTTGATTCGCTATCAACTGTAGCAGATTCGTCATCTTAATTCGTTACCTTGAATCAGAGATTCGTTAACCTGATTCATTACATTGACGTTGGTATTCGTTACTTTGATTTGATAAATTGACTTAGTGATTCGTTACTTTGTTTCGTTACTTTGAATTTTGTATCGTTAATCTAATTCGTTAACCTAATTCGTCAAACTGATTCGTCAATTTGACCTGATTCGTTGACTCAGTTTGCTTGATAGTTCGTTATATTCTAATTCGTGTGACACTGTTCCTGGTTCGTTGCTTAGATAACTTTCAATTCGTTTTAATTGATTCGTTATTTTAGTTAATTACAAACACTGTTCACAGTTCGTTATAGTTAGTGTTCCAAGTTCATTAACATATTGTCAAGTTTAGTCCTTGAAGTTTGATTGTCTTGTTTCTTATCAAGATGGCTGGTTTGCACGCATTAGCTTCTCAAAACGTACTCATGCAGCAAATGTTACAATTGACACTGAAATTAGATCCCATTCCAAGTGTTCTCGATTGATGAAATTTAGTGACTTTGCTAAATGGGAACCTCATTTCCGTGCTCATCTGGGTTCTGTTCACCCTGATTGTTCTTACTGTTTGGATGAAGTGTATACTATTCCAATGATTGGAGATGAAACAATTGGATTCACACCTAAAGCCATCTCACAATACTCTCAAGAAGAAAAGAAGGCTTTGGAAATTGAATCGAAAGCATACTCAACTCTTACAATGGCGTTACCTTAAAACATATTTCATCAAGTCGGTAGCATCAAGATTTGTGCTTTGTTGTTTCAACACATTCGTATGAGGAGTATGGGTAATACTGCAGAAAGCAAGAAAGTGATGTTAAAGTTTCAATTTCGAAATTTTAACTTACTTAAAGGTGAGAATGTTAAAGAGATGACAAGACGGTTTAACCATCTAATAGCCGAAATGGATAAGATGAAGATGGGCCCTTCTGAAAGTGATAAGTTAGATACAATCAAGAGTGCTTTACCGAGCTCTTACTCGACTTTCTTAATGGTGTTGAAAGCAAATAATTATTTCAGTAATGAAGATTTGACTGCGTCTGAGTTCATACAAAAGATCGAAGCTCGTGAATATGATCTTAGGTGACAAAAGTCTTCTAAAGATAGCCAAGATCCAGCTTTTTATGGTGGGAGTATTCCTTTGAGGTTAACAATTTCTCCAATCACCGCATTTCTTACACAAATGCAAGTGATGACGCTACAACTATCGATAGTGATCCACGTACACTGCTGGAAGTTCTGGGTCACCTGGTGCTTCTGGTTCTTCTGGTGGGTCTAGAAATTCAGCTCCTGCAAATCAATTCTCAACACAACCGAACGTGAACATGAAGGAGGCTGAACAAAACTTTGCTTTCTTGTCTGCCTTCATGACTTCTTATGAGAATCTGGTTGGTAGTAAAATTGCTACTAGTGATTTAACTGATGAAGATTATGACCAAATCGATCCTGATGATTTGTAACTCATGGATTTGATATGGAATATGGCAATGATTGTCAGAAAGGTAAAAAGGTTCATGCAAATAACTGGCAAAGATCTTCCATCATTAAACAAGAAGCTTGGGTTTGATAAACTGAAGGTTAAATGTTATAATTGTCAAGAGTTTGGAAATTTTGCCAAAGAATGTGATAAACCAAAGAAGGGGTATACTGGTCCTAGAAATCAAGATCGAATTTCAGCTGGGAAAAATGGAAATGATGCTGTTAAGATTTCTGGAACCAAACCATCTTCTTCTAGGTCACAAGCTAAGCTGTCCGACATGGATGAAACTGATTGGTCATAAAGATTGTTTTGTAACGATAATCAAGCGAATTTGGTTATGTTTGGATCAAATGAAGATTTTGAAGATGCAATTGGGAGTGAGCTATCTTCTGACAATGATACTGAGTCTGATTCTGACAACTCGTGTGAAAAGCTTCCAACTAATTTTGCTTGCATGGCCAAAATTAATGAGGCTAGTACTTCTGTTTCTATTTCTGTTAATGTGTCTGCTAATGTATCTTATGTTGAATGTGAGAAAAACAAGCCTAAGTTAGAATCTTTGGAAAATCACAATGACTGTTTAGTGAGAAAAGTGGCTTCACTTAAAGATACTTATCGACAATCATTAGATTCTAAATGAGATCTAGGGAGAAAATTGAAGCATTGTCGACAAGTAATCATGATCTCAAAGCTGAGTTGTCTGTCAAATGACAATCAACGATCAAAAATTCCAAGAAATCTTGAAACATCGTTCTAAGATAACTGAGCTTGAAAATGAAGTTCTTGAGTTGAAAAATAAGTTGGGCAAATTTAGAAACTCATCCTTTTTGCTACATGAAATAATCGAAGTATCTAGTAAGCAAAAATATTCTAAAACGGTTATAGGTTTTTTTGAGATACCACCACCATTGCAAAATGATTATAGAGCAAATCCTTTTGCTAGAAAAGTTGAAGAAGTGTCTGTGAAAGAACCCATTGTCTCTGCCAAAACCAAACTAATAAAATATGAAAATGTTAAAGCCCAACCACCAACTCAAAAACATCATGTTGAAAACAATAAAGTGATTGTAGAAAATGTTGAGAAGGTGATCATTGAAGATGTGTTTGAACCCGAAGTGATACACAAAAACCAAAACATTCCAAGTTCTAATCACATTTTATGTGAACCTCATGAATTCGTGGAGGCCGTGTATGGTTCACACACAACTCAAGTGAAGAAGGAGGAACAAGTTAAGGTTAAACCAGTGAAGGCTAAGAAATCATAAAAACCTAAAATTTCTGATGAGGATTTGATGCGATTTATCAATCCTACTATTTCCAAGCCGTCAACTAGTCGTGTGTTTAAATTAAAAGGAATAGACACAATGTTCATTGAGAAAGACATTCAGATTAGCATTATCAAACCAGAATTGATCGAAATTGTCTTTCACAATAAAACTTCCAAGATACAAGATCTTAAACGTCAGTATGCTTGTACCAAAACATCAAACACATCAGACCCATTGATTAAAACTAAGTAATTGATAAAAACTGCTAAGAAAGTTCATTTTTAAAATGAACTGGAACTGACAAATTGGAAAGTTTTTCAAACTACTCTAATCTTGATTTCTATCTGAAAAATAAATTGGTGCCGTCTGATGATTTGGCCAAGAGTTTTACTAATAATGTGACTCATCAACCTTCTGTGGCACATGTTTTTTCTAAACCTCAAAATGATCATGTGGACATGCGAAGTTGTTTTCTTTGTGGTCAACAAGGTCATGTTGTGCGAAACTGTGGACATATGAAATCTCATAATCATCATTCGTTTGTCAAGGACCAATCGAAACCGGTTCCTGTGATAAAGGAGATTCTAAAACGGCCTTTTTTCGTGGGATGATGATACTCACATCATGTTTTCAAATGTGGATCCACGCAAGGTGATTCATGTGAATGAAGCTTATGGTCTAGTAAAACCGATGTTTGTTCCAACTGAGCCAATATGCAAGAACGTGAACTCAAATGTCGTTCAAGCTTCCTATCTGAGACGTAAATCTAAAAGGAATATAACTTATTCTCAAGTAGCTGAAAAACAATTGAATTCGGCTAAATTTAATTCTTCTCATGAAACTCAAAATGTGCCCAAGACTGAGGCATGGGCTGCCTTTTTAAACTAATAACTTTTACTTTGTGTCTAGGGTACATCCAAGACCGTGTATGGTGAAAACTGGATAATGGATAGTGGTTGTTCTTGTCATATTACTGGAAATCTCGACCTATTAACAAACGTTAGAAATATTCAAGGAGGTTATGCTGCCTTCGCTAGGAATTCTGGGGTATGATAACACAAGAGGGTGAAGTTTCAAATGGGTATATCACATTTGAGAAAGTCAACTATTGTGATAAAGTAGACCATAATTTATTATGTGTGTCACAAATATGTGACAAGAAGTACACGGCAGTATTTAACGATAAAGAATGTCTGATTCTGAAACCGGGATACGTCATTCCCGAGGACATGGATGTCATGCGATCACCTCGATCAAATGATATTTATGTCTTAAATATGAATTCTAAGGTATCTACATCAATAGAAACATGTTTTGTCTCAAAAGCAACCGAGTAGGACTCTATTCTATGGCATCGTGGAATGGGTCACATTCATGTTCGAAAGATGAATTATTTAATGGCGAATGACTTGGTCGAAGGTGTTTCTTTGAAAAACTTTAAATTATCTAACCACTATGTTGCTTGCAAGAAATGCAAACAGAAGAAAAACTCACATCCGCCTAAGTTAATGAGTTCCATTGATACTCCTCTTGAACGACTTCATATGGATCTTTTTGGTCCTATGAATCGTGCTAGTATCTCTAGAGATTGGTTTTGTCTTGTGGTTACCGATGACTATTCAAGATACTCATGGGTCTTATTTATGAGTTCAAAAGATCAAACACCGGTTCTGGTTCAAAACTTAATCACTAAGATCGAATCACTATACAAGCATAAAGTGAGGAGAATTCGAAGTGATAATGGTACTGAATTTAAAAGCACTACATTGGATTTCTTCTGCATTCAAAAAGGAATTCATCGAGAATATAGTGCCCCTTATGTACCATAACAAAACGGTGTTGCTGAAAGGAAAAACATAACTTTGATTGAAGCAGCCAGAACTATGCTCGCAGATTCTAAGCTTCCTGTCCAATTCTGGAATGAGGCTGTGAATACTGCTTGTTATATGCTTAATCGGGTTTTGACAGTTAAGGGACTCCAAAAGACGAGTTATGAGCTTTTGAACAAACGAAAGCCTAACTTAAAGTACTTATAACCATTTGGATGTCCTTGTAGGATGTTGAAAAGAGAAGTGGGACAGTTTGTTGAGAGGTCTTTAACACGAGAGCAAATTTCTATACTGCTGGGTCTAAATGACGATGAATTAACCGTGTTAGAGGCTGAGGGTGATGTGGAGTTCGAGAATGATGAAGAAGTCTTAAATTATCCAACTATTGAGATGAATACGTCCTTTATTTATGAGGATGAGGAGATTGAGATCGAGGACGTGACGGCTGAGGAATACCCTGACTTATTTCAACACTCTAATGTTGATCAGGGTGCTCCTATATTCAATGAAGAAACCGTTAAAGCAGCCGAAGATCAATTGGAAAAGGTCTCAAAGGGCAAAAGTGTAGTTGATACAAGATTTGATTCAAAGCCCAATCCGTCCATGAAAGATATTGCTGAATGGTTTAAAAACCGGAGAAAAAGAGCGCATAAGATTATTGATGCATACAAGTATGTGGATAAAGAGCAGAAAGTTGAAGCTGTCGCTCGTGCTCAAGCAAATCATATGACATCTTTTAGGGACGTATCTAAAGTGCGAGGTGACATTATTTCGTGGACTTATGATTCAGAATTAAAGGTCTGTATTATTAAATGGGAGAACGACATCCAGTATTATGAAAAGATTACTGACGTTCTTTCATTACCGCGTTGGGACGTTTGGACCGTCGCGTGTCGTCTTTTTATAAATCATGGGGGAAATCGACATGCAGATTGGTTTCATCAACATCTGCTATCGAGGTCAATCACAGGTTTAAATTCTTCAAGTCGCAGATTCCGATTTGTAAGAGCATTGATGAGATAGTTCCAAGAATTGGCTGGAGGAAGTTGGTGCTTAAGGTAAAGCCTCAAAGATAATAAAGCGTGTACCGGTCAAGAAGTTGAATCAGCTTATGTATTTATCGTTCAACCGCTGGTATTATGAAAATCGAACTGGTGAGGCCGTTATTGTTTTGGGTAAGGGCTTATAGACCGAATTGATAAAGATCATTGATCCGATGTGGCTCGTGAACTTGACAGAGACCGATAATGTCTTGTTGTTCAAGAATAAGATATTAATAGAGTGTCGTGAAGACAATGACCGAGCAATGCAGTTTCAATGTGTTGTTCGTGTGTGTCATGAGCATGGGATTCACAGCTGTAGAGACTGGTAATCTAAGTGCTTCAAATAACTTAAAGACAAAGAGCTCAAGACGAGGGGGTGTCTGTTAGTGCACGGTTTTGCATCTCGAGTCTTTGTATTTATGTTTTGTATTTATTAATGAAAGATTTATTATTATATTAAGTTAGTTCATTGAGAATTATCTAGTTCATTAAAGATGTTTAACGAACTAGTTATTAAGTTAAGTTCCCTCCTGGTTCGTTAAGGATGTTTAATGAATCAGGGGGTAGTTCGTTAAGTTTATTATTTGTTTGTAATGTAACGAAGTGGAAGTCTAGTTCGTTATGGGATGTGTAACGAACTAGACCCATCTTCTATATATAGAGGTGTTCATCCTTTGTTTAATAATAGTATTGATTAACGTATTGAACCTCTGCCAAATCATTCTCTCGATCAATCCTTCATATATTTAACATATTACAACTAATACTAATTATACATAACCTATCTAATACATATATATAACTGATAACCTATAAAGATTAATCTATGAACTAGATCCGTGTTAACCGCTTCTGGATCTTAGATCTGAGATCAGAGGCGTTCTCTAGCAAAATGGTTCCCCTTAATTACCCTTAAAATTTTCGGCCAAGGTTAAGAAAACTGAAAATTTTGGGTTTTGTCCAAACAAAATAACCAATCATCCGAATGAATTAATCTATCAAGATTACTACATGCATATAAAGTATAATATTGAAAAACCAAGGGGTAACCAAAACCCAAAAAATTTTCGGCCATATGGTGAACCACACCATCAACCCCAATATTTTTAGACCTATTAAAGCATGTATTCATATAAGCGACTCTTGATGCCATTGTTGGGTTTTAACAAGATCATCAAAGTCATATAATCATATTTATACAAAAAATGCCGCGGATAAAAAGTTTTAAATCTTGTTATTAGATGAATATAAAACCGATTTTATATGACAAAACCCAAAACCCGGATCCATATACGAAATACATTCTTACCAATATAAACAACCATAGGGTGTTTACTAATATATACCTTCAAGGAGTTCAAGAATATGAAGGAGATGATGGTTTAAATGCTAGTCTTCTAAAGGGAAGACCTCAAGCTTGTATACCCTTCAAGCTTCCAACAAAACACCCTTGATTTGCTAGGATTTACACTTGAAAAAAGCTTTCTTGCTCCTCCTTGATGTTGGCCGAAAAATGAGAGGTAAAAATTGAGTTTTCTTGCTTGTTCCTTGTTTGTGTGAGAGAGTGTAGAGATGCAACCAATGCACCACAATTTTTGGCCAACTACAATATGTGAATGTTCTTGAAATAACTAAACTAAAATAATAAATAGATAACGCAGGGGGGGGGGGGGGGGACTTTGGGTTCTCTCCCAAAGTTTCAAACTATATTTATTATTTATTACTTTTGTTATGTTTGTTAAACATTATAAAATTTAACATAACACTATATAAGTAACATGCATCATTTAACAAGTCTTTCATATTATTATTACTATTTAACCAACTTAAATAAAATTATATAATATCTTCTCTTAAAATATAAATTATTCATATAATTTATTTACTTCACAAGTGCAAATTATTTAAAAAGGCAATTTTCAAACATTCTAAGTGTTAATGTTTATTTGTTAGATCATGTATTAAAATAAATATCGTGGGTGTTTGTCTAGCTTGTTATTGGGTATGACCCGACTTGGATCATAATGTACAAGCCACATCAATTGAGTATGTGTCTTGCGCAAACGGAGTCCAACAGACTTTTCAGTCAATGTATGTTGCCAAGAGCAAGGATATTGAGGGCATACACCGTATAGCTATCTGAACATTTTTAGGTATGAGTGCTATGTCATTTTATCATCCGGAAGTGAAAAACACAAACGTTTACGCTACTTTTACTATATTGATAGAGATGAGAACATCATCGTTTCTTGCATGCCCTTTGGTTAAAGCAATCTAAATCAATACGCTCCCTTTTTTTGTTCCGCTTTATGGTTTATTTATTATACATGACGGGTGATTGTAATATTGGTCAAGCGTCTAATGTTAGACAGTTAAGATCTAATAAGGGTAAAGTCGTCCAATTTTCTTACACACCGGAAGCGCATATTTGCAAACCATGGTGTGCACATATCATGTAAAAACATATCTCGTGGTATTTAGTTTAATGTTATATGTATTTATGTCAAAATCAAAGAATCCGGATTGAATTCTCGTGTCATAAGAAAAAAAAATTGGAAACAAATTTTTTTTATTGAAGTTGCTTCTGCGGCGTTTCGCCTATTCCCGTTTATTACATTGTATGTCTTTAATTTGGTGGTATAAATTGAACATATTTGTAATTATTTATATTAGTTAAAAATGTTTTTAATACCACTCGAAATATAGTAAAGATTCCACTTGAATTATTTATTCGCATAATTAGGTAATATCGTGGTTATTATAACCATGCTCAGTTATTCGAAAATGTGGATGATTAAAAAGTCAAGATGAATAGTAACTTTGAATCTATAACTAGCTAACCCTACTTGTTAAAATAGATTATCTTAATCATATTTTATTAAATTGAGATTTTTATGATATCTTTAAAGATTGCAATCTAATATATTAATCTTTTAGTTCTCTTTCAACACTATATGATTACTATTTATTGTAGTATTGTGAATATTTTAAACAAGTTTTTTTTCACGTGTTACGGTGCACGGGTTATTTGTTGGCAATTTTGTTGGTAATGCGCAAGTTACTTTTTGGTAATGTTACTAACTTTTTGTATGCTTTGTAAAACATTTGTTGTAGTCGGGTATGGAAACCCTACTTGATTTATATTTCTGAAATTCTTAAAAAGAAAAAAATAATAAGAAATCATAAGTAATAATCAAAGGATTTTCTTTGCTTTACATACACAACAAATATGTATTTTGTTGGCACATTGAAGAATACATGGAATGAAGTAACACCACCAAATATGTATTTTTGTTCCCTTTCTTTTTTTTAAGTCCTTCAATACATTTTCAAGTTCCTAATAAAATTTTTATTCAGTCTTTACTTTCCAATAAACCGAGATTTGGTTTCTTTCTATGCAACTGTTAGGGCCTGTAGAGTAGGCTAATCTCCAATAGAAAGTCAGATGAGAAGAGGAACAATTTTGAAACGATTTTCTGATTAATTCCAAAAGCAAAGTACATGAATTTAAATATGCATGGGAGTTAGAGTGCCACTTTCTCACGTCCCCTTATTCAATGAACATGCATGCACATTACCCCACTAAATTCTCCACTACTACCTAATATGCAGGAACAAAAATAACAATACAAAATGACTAATTAAATGCATGTGACTAAACTAACAGAATCCAACGTGTCATTTTCTTCTTGGGCTTAATCCCTTAAATTTGTTGGCTTCTTAGAAATTCTTTTGGGCATGTTGTTTAGAATAGGCCCAGTCACTGGCAGGCCCGTATCAACTACCTTCCCCTTCAGAATAAGCTCGTCCTCGAGCTCCAATGGAAACTCTGGAAATCTGAGGCGGAACTCCGAATAATCTTCCCATGTTGCTTCTGCCACATTGTGATTTTTCCATGCAACTAATATCTGTAACTTCCTTAGCTTCCAACGATGATCGATTACCTGTGTTGGGTTCATTTGATCAGCCTCCAATTCTTGAATGGTTGGCAGTGGAATTGGAGTAGGGTCTCCCTTAGCCTCTCGCAAAAGAGACACATGAAACACCGGGTGTATTTTGGAATCAGGTGGCAATTCTAATCGATACGCTACTGCACCAACTCATTCAAGCACCTTGAATGGTCCATAAAAACGTTTTGCAAGCTTCTTGGTACTACGAGGTTCCACGAATTGTTGTCGATAATTCTGCAACCTCAAGAAAACTTTATCGCCAACCTTGAATTCTTTGTCCAAACGATGTTCATTGGCCATTGTCACCATACGTTGTTGAGCTCGTTTCAAATTCTCTTTCAACATCGAACGGATTCGTTGAAGTTCCTGGAGAGTGTGGTCAATAGATGGAATGTTCGAATTTCCAGGTTGGTACACGTTCATGCCCGGAATTGGATAACCATAAAGCGCTTGAAATGGTGACATGTTGATTGAACTATGGTACGATGTGTTATACGAATACTCCACCAAATATAAACACTTGCTCCATGACTTTGGTTCTTGACCTACAAAACAACGTAAAAAATTTTGCAAACATCGGTTAACAACTTCGGTTTGCCCATCGGATTGAGGGTGGTACGCCGTTGAATACTTGAGCTTGGTGCCAATTTGATTGAATAACTCCTTCTAAAACTATCTTAGGAAAATCGTATCACGGTCTGTGACAATGCTTCGCGGAAGGCCATGCAAACGATATATATTCTGAAAAAATAGTGTGGCTAACATCACAGCTCCATACTTGGGTGGAAGGGCAATAAAGTGGGCAAACTTTGAAAAACGGTCCACAACGACCCAAATCGCCGATTTCCCATTAGACATAGGTAGGTTTGTAATGAAATCCATTGATAAGTCTTGCCACACATTGGAGGGAATAGACAATGGTTGCAACAGACCATATGGTTTATGTGTAGGGTATTTGACTTGTTGGCATACTTGGCACATATGAATAAAACGCGTAACATCGTTTTTTAGCTTAGGCCAAACAAAATTAGTTGCCAAGCGTTTGATGGTGGCTCGTATTCCCGAGTGGCCCCCGGCTTGAGATGAGTGAAATTCTTGTAACAAAAGTGACCGAATTTGAGGCAAAAAGGGAACAAAGAATTTCACTGAGATGGCCATCATTTTGTATGAGTTTGTCTCGGAGAATTTTACCTTCAGTGGACTCATAGAAGGATTTTAAGGTAGTGAGCCATGTAGGACTTGTTACTGAGATGGCCAGAAGGTGGATTCGGCTTAAAGCGTCCGCGACACGGTTTTCTTTTCCGGGTTTGTAATGGATCTCGAAATCAAACCCAATGAGCTTTGTTGCCCATTTGTATTGTTCTGGAGTTTGTACTACTTGGGAAAGAAGATGCTTTAGGCTTCGTTGATCTGTGAAAATTTTAAATTTTCTCCCAAGTAAATATTGACGCCACTTCTTGACCGCTTCTGTAACGGCATATAATTCTCTAACATACGCGGAAGCGACTTGCATTCTTGGGCACATTTTCTTACTAAAGAATGCAATCGGGTGGTCAGCTTGTGACAATACCGCACCTATGGCGATGTTAGAAGCGTTTGTAGTGACTTCAAATGGGTGAGTGAAATTTGGAAGAGTGAGTGTTACCAATGATACCATGGCAGCTTTGAGGTCTTTGAAAGCAGCTTCACTTTGTTCGGTCTAACGGAATGATGGTAGTTTCAGAATGTCCGTCAGGGGTGCGGCAATTTGTGCATAGTTTCGGACAAACCGTCGGTAATACCCGGTGAGCCCTAAGAATCCACCCAACTTTGTCGTGCTCGAAGGAGTCGGCCAAGACTGAATTGCCTTCAATTTTTCTGGGTCCGCTTCTACTCCGTTAGCGGATATAACATGGCCTAGATAGTCAATGGATGTGGCAGCGAGGATACACTTGGATGGCTTTGCAGAGAACTTGTGTTGGGACAATGTCTCGAACACATGATGTAAGTGGTGATAGTGATCTTCCACTGATTGACTATATATAAGAATGTCATCGAAAAACACCAATACGAATCGGCGAAACACATCCCGAAACATATCATTCATTGTGGCTTGAAAAGTTGATGGAGCGTTGGTTAGACCAAACGGCATTACGAGGAATTCGTAATGGCCATCTACCGTTCGAAACGCTGTTTTGTGTGTATCTTCAGAAGCGACTCGGATCTGGTGATAACCTGAGGTTAAGTCGATCTTAGAGAACACCGCAGCCCCATGTAGCTCATCTAGCAATTCTTCAACAGTCGGAATCGGAAATCGATCCTTTATGGTTATAGAATTTAACGCCCGGTAATCGACGCAAAACCTCCAAGATCCATCTTTTTTTCGTACCAAGAACACCTGTGATGAATACGGACTTTGGCTCGGTTTAATAATACCGTCTTTCAGCATATTGGAAATAAGATCCGTCATGATTTTCTTTTGGTATTGTGGGTACCCATAGGGTTTGACATTAACTGGGTCTGATATGGGTGAGGTTGGGATATGGTGGTCTTGGCTACGTGTTGGAGGTAATTGGGTAGGGTTTTGGAATATGTGATGGTAACTGGAAAGGAGAGTGTTGATAGAATTGTCATGGTGGTGTACGATATGGGAAGGTGGAGTGGTATTGGTGTCTTCAAAGTGGAAAAACAATGCAGGAAGGGATGATACACTATCTTTGGCGATTAGGGTGTGAAGGGAGGATGGAGAGACTTGGGTTGATTGGGCTTCTCCACGTAGGGTGATTGCTTTGGAGCCCACGTTGAAAGTAAGTTGAGGAATTGCAAAATCTGTCATTACTGGGCCTAGGGTTCGCAACCAAGCGAGCCCAAGAATGACATCAGCTCCTTCAACCGGCAAGATGAAAACGGGAATGGAGAAGGAAGTGTCTTTAAGAGTAATATTCAGAGACGGACAAAAACCATCACAAGTTAAGTTGTCGCCATTACCAGCCATAACTGAAAAAGTCGGTACATTTTGTGTTGGTAAGTGCAAAAAAGAGACAATTCTTGGTTGAATTATATTGCGCGTGTTGCCCGAATCAATGAGCACCTGAACTAGTTTGTTTTGGATATAGCCTGTCACACGCAATGCTTGTGGATATGACAAGCCAAAAAAAGCATCTGTGGATAACGAAAAGAATTGATTTGGATTGGTCAGGTCCAAGGATTCGGTATTAGGTGTGGGATCAGTATCATCAGTGGTGGTGTCGGGTGGGTCATCTGGATCATTATCGGCTATAAGGAGAAACTGTGGAGGGTTACATTTGAGACCGGGAACGTACTTTTCGGGGCAACGGAAACACAAGCCTTCGTTTCGACGTTTTTGAAGTGCCTCGGGTGATAGTTTAGTAAATGGTAATTTGGGTAAGTTTGGGTTGGGTAATAATGGCAGGTTTCCAGGTTTGGATGGATTGGATGTGGAGGTGGTGGTAGGGGTAAAAGATGGGGATTGGAAATTGCGAGGTTGATATAGCTTGTGTTTGGTTAAGTTAAGTTTTTCTTCGATTCTTTTAGGTAAACCATAAGCTTGGTGGAGGGTAGTAGGCTTGATAATAGCGAGTTCGGCTTGGATATCCGGTTTGAGGCCCGAGATGTAACAGTTTAGGAGAGCCTCGCTTGATAAACCAACAACACAGTTGACAAGTTTCTCTAATTCGGCTTGGTATGCGGTGACCGTTGTTGTTTGTTTAAGCTTGAAAAGGGTCGCCTGATGGTTTTCATAGTCGGATGGGCCAAAACGGAGTTCGAGGGCTCGAACAAATGTCGTCCAAATACCCAACTGATCGTTGTTTTTGAGGTACTTGTACCAACTCAAGGCCTCTCCAATGAAATAGAAAACCACGAGTGATAAACACCGGTCATCGGGAATGTTGTAATAATTGAAAAAGTTGTCGGCTTGAAATATCCAATCTAATGGATTAGAGCCATCAAACAAGGGAAGATTGATCTTTGGAGGGCGAGGATAGGATGAATCGGGTTGGTCGTTTTTGGAAGAAGAACCGGAAAAGGGAGGAGTTTGAGGGCCTTTTTGTTTTTCGTTGGACATGAGGTTGAATAGACGGGTGGTAGCTTCCATTTGTTGATTCATGGAGGCTTGAAGGGCTTCGAACTAGGTATTGGATCTGGCTTCGGACTGGGCTGTGTTTGTGAAAGCACCAAATGTTAGGGCCTGTAGAGTAGGCTAATCTCCAATAGAAAGTCAGATGAGAAGAGGAACAATTTTGAAACGATTTTCTGATTAATTCCAAAAGCAAAGTACATGAATTTAAATATGCATGGGAGTTAGAGTGCCACTTTCTCACGTCCCCTTATTCAATGAACATGCATGCACATTACCCCACTAAATGCTCCACTACTACCTAATATGCAGGAACAGAAATAACAATACAAAATGACTAATTCAATGCATGTGACTAAACTAACATAATCCAACGTTTCATTTTCTTCTTGGGCTCAATCCCTTAACTTTGCTGGCTTCTTAGAAATTCTTTTGGGCATGTTGTTTAGAATAGGCCCAGTCACTGGCAGGCCCGTATCAGCAACTGTGTTACAAATTATCAAGAATGGTGTCTTCTTGTGGGGATATATCTGGTTGCATTCAGATTGTAAGAGAGACAATAATGAATTGGCATGCTAAGAAATCGCCAATACAATACATATGCATGACAACATTTTAGTTATTTCAAAATAGCATATTTGCATATGTACGTGTAAGCAAGGCATCATTAACATACTTGTATCCATAAAAGAGTTGTACCTGTTGCAGAAGAATGTGCACATTCACAAACAGTATATGAGAGGAAAGAAATTTCCTTTTTAATATATATAAAATTTATATAATGTCCAATTATCAACCAGTATCACTTTTATACTATATAGGCAGCCCAATTCGCCTTGTGAACATCCTCCTCACTCCTCACTATCCAATATTTCTCTTTCATAGCAAGATGGATACAAAAATGGTGGTGGTGAAGGCCGATGAAACGACTTTTGAGGGTGATGGTGGTGGATATTACGTATGGTCAAATTCAAAAACGCCATTGTTAAGTGACTTAAAACTAGATACAGGAAGACTTCTACTCCACCCTCTTGGGTTTGCTATTCCTCACTATGCCGATTCAAGCAAAATTGGCTTAGTTCTCCATGGTGAGTTGCTTTACTTTACACATGAATAAGGTTATCGCGAAATGGTTAACCTTGCATATATATATGTATACATATTATTCATGTAAAAGTAAACTCAGTTGAAATATATATAATTACGTCAATTTCTGTAAGTAGTGAAATGATCATGAAGTTTCCATATCAACAAATTAGACCATCATGTGAAGATTGCTTTTAAGGATAAGCTAAGGTTCACAGATTGTGTCGCCTATTCTTAATACGTATATAGCAAAGTGTGTTTATTTTACTATGTATTTGTGTCGTCGTCCTTTGGTTAATATGAGTTGTTCAACATGAATGCATAGGTACCATCACTGTTGGTTTAGTGCCACCAAACAGTTCAGAAGAAAAGATTCTTGTAATAAAAAAAGGAGATGCTATTCCAGTTTTAGATGGTGTGATTTCATGTTGGTTTAACGGTGGTGCCACGGATGCAGACATCTTGTTCTTGGGTGAGAGTGGCAAAGCCCTAGTCCCTGGCCGGTTCACATACTTTTTTTTGTCAGGAGTTCTTGGATTTCTAGGTGGATTCCAGTCTGATTTTGTTGGTAAAACCTTTGGTTTAGACGAAAAAGATTCAGAAAATCTTATTAATAGCCAGCAAGGTTCATTGCTCGTGAAACTTGATCAAGGAATCAAATTTCCAGAACCAACAAATCACACAAAAGGTAAACTATATGCCACCATTGATGTTCCATCGGGTGCAGTTGTTGTGAATTGTGGTGGATTTGTCAATTACTTGACAGAAAAGAATTTGCCGGTGCTGAACGAGCTTCGTTTGAGTGCAAGATTTGTGAAGTTAGAGGGTAATGCTTTGTTGGCGCCCAGTTACGTAGCCAATGGATCGGTCCAGATCTATTATGTTAGTAAGGGAAGTGGTCGGACTAAGGTTGTGGGCAGTGAAGGAAAGCCTGCATTGGATAGTAATGTTGAAGACGGTGACTTGTTCGTAGTTCCTCAATTCTTTGCTACTTCAGTGGTTGCAGATGATTGCGGAATGGAACTTTTTTCGGTCGTAACTTCATCTAAGTGAGTTAAAACTCATAAGTGTAACTTTTTACTCTAATATTGAAGTTTCTGGTCTTATTTATAACTTTATTTATTTTGCAGACCCATTTTTGGACAATTGGCTGGAAGTACATTAGTATGGAGGGCACTGTCTCCGGTGGTGTTACAAGCGTCTTTGAATGTTACTTCTGAATCCGAACAACTTTTTAAGTCCAAGAATGCACAAAACATCATAATTTTCCCGCCAAGTACTTAGCGTTTCTACATGTCGTATTTCTGTTTGATGTGCTGTAAGCATTCAATATATAAGTAGATGTGCATAACAAGAAATAAAACTAGTTCAAATTTATTTTAATATCTAGTTTGTTTTGTATCTATATTTAAATGTATTGAATAAAAATATTAAATTTAGTTAATTACCCGTTTAAGAGTACCTACGAGATTGTAATTATCAAAAAAGTCCTGTTTGTATTTGACAAAATTAATTTGTTATAGTCTCCACTTATTATTCTTGGTTTGAACGAGTTTTTAATTTAAATACAATCATTTCACGTGACATACACATGAGAACATTTTAGTTATTTCAAAACTGTGTTTTTATTAACCCTTATATTCCCTGCTTCCTACTATCTCCAACGTACGTCACAAAGTTGTTAACGGGCCAAATTTGGATGATCAACAATGGCGATTTGCTTCCATGCGAAGGAATAAATATTTCGAACATATTTGATTTATTAAATCATAAGTCGTCGATTCTACATTTATCCTTGTATTATAAGATAATCATTATTTTTTATTCAATTTTATTGTCGTTTTCGTATTCTGATATGTGTATGGAAATTACAGAGATCAAAGTATATATGGTTTAGATGGGCCGATCCTCCAATTTGTGAGAGAGCTGTTGAGATCATTCTTAGATTACTCAGTACAAAAAATATCTTGAATCCAAAGTGCATGTTCTTGAGTGTTTAATTAAAGTTCTCATCTTTTTGTTGTTTAAACATAATAATTCGCGTGTAATATGCCCCTTAAATATTTGTGATTGTTTCATTTGTAAATTGTAATGACCGGTCAACCACATCCACTACACGCTGATCATTACAACAATCACTCAGTTGCATTCATTTGTTCATTATTCCATTCAACAGAATAATTTGTAGCTTTTGTCTTATTTCTTAAACCCGTGTGTAGTCATAACTAGACACATGCAGGTATTTTGCGCTGCATCACATGGCTCAAAAGGAAAATATAAATGATGTCACGAGGGAATTCAAGAAACAACTTTTGACGGCAGAAAGTACAGAACATCAGTCGACAATTTGGGATTTTATATCGAGTTAGTTCCTTGTTTGTGAGTTATTTTATGTTTTCTTTCTTCAAAGGATTGAATTATTTAGTCACCATACCCGGCTAAGTCAATTTAGTTTCGACACTAGGGTTTGATTTGATTCGAAACTTATGTGAAACAACTATGTGATTTGTTTTAATGGTTTGTTCGTGTGATTCTTGATCTTAAACCAGTTCACTCCTGTATATATTAGAATTTTAAGAAACCTAATCAACTTATTAATTTTTCTAATAAGGTTCTTCAAGTTTTAAAACCCTAATCAGATTTTAAGTTTTGTCTGCGAATTTAAACTTGTTATAGAATCACACAATCTAATTAAACATTACGAACGACGTAAATGTTTGATTTTAATCGATATTTCTATTACGCAATCCACACACTAAGATCTGAAAGGCGTAAGCTTGGAGTAGCGGGTTGGCTCTAATCACCGAATGACATGTGGTTAGACATTCGATGGAGTGGATGTTCGAATGGTATGACGTCTAGTATTGATATTAACCGTTTAAACATAAAGCATTACACCATAATTGTTAATGATCATAAGCTAGAATTGAATCAAGTAAATGCCTTAGTGTTGGAATTAGTTTTTATATTTCTGAATTCACATTTTTATAATACCTTTTTTCATCAATTTCAAGTCTATCACCCCCCCCCACCCTTTTAAAACAATCGTGTTGCACTTAAAACGTTTTGGTATAGTAAAGTTAATCTGTATCCTTAAGGACACAAACCTTACTTCCACTCATACTATCTTTAGTGTGCCGAGTAGGTTTATTTTGTTTGTTAGATTCGACACCCATCAGATACCATAATAATTAATCCTGATAAAACTAACTCATTAATACATACGTTGCATGATAACAATTAAATAACGAAACATAACTTAGTTATTTAACTAGTAACACCCGATAACCATTGTTGTCGGTGTAAAACAAATTTATACTAGATTTGGTAACTTTGGTGGTCTTTATATCCCATCCGCGTCTTCATCCCTTTATATGTTATTTTGGGCTCAAAGCAATTAAACAAAATCTATAATAAGCAACAAGTAAGTTTCACTTTCTTTACCACTAGAGAAATCACTATATGAGAAGCAGAACAATTTCAATTTGGGTTGATATAAAAATGTGCAACTGTGTAAGTGAACTTGTTAAAAAATGATATTGGATTGACTACTTAAAAAGTCAAAAAATATGTAACATTCTCAAATTAAAACCAATTTCACATATTGCAACATTGAACCATTATATAACTTATTTAACTATAAGAAACCTAATTAATAAGTATATATTCAAACTGACAACAAAATCATAAAATCGCTAAGAACTATGAACAAATGAACAATTAGAACTAAATAGTTACATCTAAAGACCCAAAATCAAGTCCAACTTAAGAGCCTCTTGATGGTTGGCTATAAATCATGTGTATATATGAGATATTTCATGTATTTTAATTCTTTATATATTTCAAAAATGATTACTTTGAGTTCACTTTTGATCATAGATGTTCGGAGCTTAAAATAGCTAATTCAGAGCCATCTAGATGAAGGTTAAGCAGGCCTCGAGAAGACGAAAGCATAGGGAAACATATATTGATGGTTAAGAAGGATTCGGTAATGGTTTGGATGAGAAACCAGAAGCCGAAGTGAAAATTAAACAAGACGGGATACTAGGAAAGTGCCTTTTAGTAAAACGGGCATATCTCAGCCTAGAAATGAGTTACGAGACCCATTATATATGATATTTGGGTTTCTCGATGAGACAAATCTGAATATGAGGTTATTTAGTTTGCACTACACGAACTGAAGGTCAAAAACCCTTCGCGCTATGTGAAGGGGCTTATAAATGGGAAAAAGAACTCTAACATGATATAATCAGTTCTGAGCCTGTACTTCAAGATATCATTCATTCCAGGCGCCAGAGAAGAACCCTAGGACGATTTTGCATCATCCCGAGGCCTTCGGTTCGTCTTCTTATCACATGCTTCCATCCTTTCATCAGATAAGCAAGAGAATTCTTCGTGATTCCGATGCCAGGCTAAAACCATTATGTTCACTTAAGGCTAGGGTTTTGTGTAAGCTTACTATGGTCAGATTCTATGTGCTTTAATGATTATGAACTTGATTGAGTTTTGTTATTTGATCTTGTTTTAACATTTTTTGATTGTTTAAATAGTTTATGTTTTTTATTATCGAATCTTGCATCACTTAACTTGTTGTGTTTATCAACATTTAGAACTTCAATCGTGTGTCATTGAACAAATAATCGTTAGTCATTGCTTAACACTTGTTTGCATAACATAAAACCGGTAACTGGTTAGGTTGTGTCCAGCTATGTTAACAAGTCGGATAGGATTTCGTTTGTCATCACAACCATGGAGAAGAAGGTACGGTCACAACACCTCAACTACCAAGCATACACAGGGAATTCTGTGGGTAAATGCTAAGTTCTACAACGATCGGATCCTAGTGTTTTAATCTCAAGAAAGTGGGTATGGGCTCGATGTGTTCATTACCGGGCATATGTGGGAAACTCTGAGGTAAATATGCATTCACATCGGGTTGTATTGGTTTATTAGACATGTTGATCATGAAAGAGGAAGCACAACCTTGGCACCTTAACTACCAAGTTCACTTGAGAAATTCTGTAGGTAAATGTACCATTAGACCACCATCACCTCCAAATCCGGTAACGTTCCGGCTGAAGACCATAACAAAAACTTAGCATTATCCAGGAGGCAACCCGGATTTTATTTTTAGTTTGTGTTTTATGTTATTTGATTTTATTTTTGTAATTATTTAACAGTTGTGTTAAGCATAACAGTGTAGCAAAATTCCAAATGGAGAAGTCAGAGTTTTATAGTGTTTCAGTGAAAAAATTATAACTTACGAGGTTCCGGTTGTCCGACATGCTTTCTTGTTCCTTTTACTATGGTTAATTCAAGTATTTTTATATTTTTGTTTTATTTGAATTTTGTGGGTGTAGTTCACTATAAACCCTCACGAGACCTTACTCGTCTACCCGGCCTACCAAGGGGTTGAAACGACTTATTGCATATGCTAAATTCAATCGTGATTCCTACGAAAGTGTTGGGATGAGAAAAGGCTTAAGGAAGATTGGAATCTTCTCAACCTCATTGGAAAATGGCTAAGTATGGAATCCGAGCACACTTAGGCATCCGAGCAAGCCTAAACTTGTCAAGCAAGGTATTTTGCTCTTCGAGCAAAGTTATCTTCTGGAATTCTTCTTAAGTGTAAGTTCGAGAAAAGTACACTTCTTCAAGCAAGGTTGTTCTTCAAGTCATGCAAGGTTTGTTTCAGAGCAAACTCTTGACTAAACCAAGCTAAAACCAAGTATTTTGGTGGATCGAGCAAGGTTAGTCATAATAAACAGTGGTCCCAGCAAGCTTAGAGGAAATTGATGAAGAAATTACGTAAGGACTTCTAACGAGCAAGGTTCAACCTCAAGCAAGCTACAGTGTCACCAGCACACTTGGATTTGTTCAAATAATTTAAGTAGCAAAAGGTTGAAGGGATCTCTAAAGAACAACTTTGCTTGTAGGGTATATATCGAGCAAAGTTTGATATTATCAGGATGATTGAAGTCTGCTTGATGAATATTTTCTAAGGAAAATATTCTATTTAAAGCTTACTCGGAGAACTGTTCCTGAGCAAACTTAATGGTTATCAGGTCTGCTCGACAAAGACAAAAGCTACAAAGCTTACTCGAAGACCTATTTATACTTAGTAACTTTTGTAATATGTTTGAATATGTTTAGTATCAATATTTAGGGTTTCTAGAAGGAATGTCAGGTGTTAGAGCAGGCCTATAAAAGGAAACTTTAGGGCACGCCTATGACAGATGGAACAACAGACACTGAGCGAATATTTGATTTGACGGATGTCTTTATCTTGTACGGAAAACCTTCCATAAATCCATGCATTCCACCTAGAAACCCTAATCGATTTTCATTGTATCCTTCATAATATTGATGGAAATCATTTTAGTTACTTTGTGTGTTAGTTACTTTTCTGTCCGTTGAGCAATACTAAGAGTATTATTGATTCCGCCTTTAATATTCTTTGTTTTTCACAAAAACAGTAGGTCGTAACCTTCTCGTTGATATGTTTGTGTGGGTTACGATCGTGAGTAAGTGAGAGATTAAGTGAGATATACGGGACCGACAAGTGGTATCAAAGCTTGTTTTGCTGCTTTTGTGAAGAACTATTGCCGAATACTGTTGATTTTGAAGATGTAGAATGACGTCCGCTGAAAATTGTTCCATTGGTTGTTGCCCTGTTTTTTTCATTTTTCTCATTTCTAAAATATTTTTGAGGTTTCAAAGTGTTTCTTAATCAGATCTATATTAAAGTTCTTTCCTTTGTTACAGATCTTGCTCTTATTCATCTAGATCTATTAGATCTGAGGATAATGTCCACAGATCTGATTATTTTTCAAGATTCTTAACTTTTTATTTTTGCTAAGTTTTCTTAAGTAATTTTTCATTCCAAAATATTTCAAAAATATCAAGAATATGTCTGGATCAATGGATGAACAAGAGGTTTCTACTAACAAGATTCCAAGGTGGTTTGGACAGGAAAACTACATCAAGTGGAAGGTGTTGTTTGAGCCTGCAGTTTGTTACAATGATGTTGACATGTGGAATTCGATTAAGAATGGCCCATATGTTCCTGATGGCACCGCAAACAACCAAACGGTTGAAAGAACGATAATAAAGAAAGATGACAAAGCCTTATCTATGTTTAAGCTAGGTTTATCATGGGACATCTTGACTAGTGTGGCTCATCACACTATATCCAAAGCAATATTTGATGCTATTGTAGAGATGTTTAAGGGAAACACTGAGTTGAAGGATATCAAGAAAGATAGGCTGAAACAACAGCTAGATCGTTTCAAGTGTAGGGAAGGTGAAAGATTGAAATCAGTTTTGCAGAGGTTTGTGGCTATTGTCAATGAGATCAGAACAACTGACCTCGCAATCACAGATTTGGATCTGAACAAGAATTTGTTGTCATCTCTATCGGGTGAAAGGTACACAGCTAGAAAGTTTATCAAGCAAAAACCTGATTTCTATTCATTGATGTTGGATGATGTTATATGCTTTTTGCATGCAGCGAAGCATGAGATGACAAAGAATAATATGACCAAAAAAGATAGGCCAAGTTTTCAAGTGGCAAATGCTCTTATTGCACCATTGGGGAATATGTCTACAAAGATTCAACAACAGATTCTCATAATAGAAGAGCCAAGTGAATATGGTGGTGAGACACCAAGGGTGTTTGTTTCTAGACAACCAAACAATAAGAATGGGCAATCAAGGTTCAATGTTCAATTAACTGATGATTTTGATACTTCATCAATGGCTAATGGACATGCTCCTTATGGTGGTGGAAATGTTAATCAAGGAAATGAGTATCAAGCTCTATTTTCAATGTTTACTGAGTCATACAATGCTTTTGTGGCTAATAATATGATTCATACTAGTGTGGTTCAAGAAGATCTTGAACAAATTAATGCTGATGACTTAGAAGATATGGATATGATGTGGCAGGCTGCAATGTTATTCTTGAGAGGAAAGAGGCCGTATAATAGAACTAGAAGAACTTTGGTGTCTGGTCCAAATGACATAATAGGTTTTAACAAGTCAAAAGCAATCTACTACAACTGTTAACATCCAGGATACTTTGCAAGAGAATGTAATCAACCAAGGCAATTTCAGAACAACAATCAACAAAGAAATTGGTTTCAATACCAAAATCATAATCAAGGGCAACCAAGGCAGTTTAACAACAACAATAACTTTCAAAAACAAAATCATCAACAAGTTATCCCAAAACATCAACCATATCAGAGAAACCAACAAGTCCATCCAAAAGCTCCTGTTAATCAGAACAAAAACAATACCAAGCAACCAAGAAATCAAGGGAATGCAATATTAGCTCAACAACAGCAAGAAGGTGTATTTGATTGGAGCAATCATGTTGATGACATTGAGAAAGCCAATGTAGCATTTATGGCAAAGATAGAGAATGAAGCTGAGCCCTCATCAACTCAGGTACATTCAGATCTTTCAAACCTTGAAATACTTGAAATGAATGAATCTTTGAGAAAGACAGTTGGTAAACTACAAAGTGAATGTTTTAAGAAAAAAAATCATGATAAATATCTATGAAACAAGTGAATTGACCTATGAGAACCATATTATAAGTTTGGAACAAGATTCTATGGACAGTTACACCATTAAGTCTAGGTATGTAACTGGAATTGAAGAGCTTAAGAAAATTATCTTGATGAGAAGTTGAAGAATACTCAACTAAGTTGAAAATGATTTTTTGAAAAATTTGGTGTCAACTGGAAACATTTGTGGTAAGTTGAAGAAAATCAAGGAGGAGGATAAGTATAAAGTTGTTCCTCCACCTTTTAATGATAATTACTTATTGAAAGTGGATAAGGAAAAGAGAAATGCTTACCTTGATCAGTTTAGAGAAGTGTTTGAAGATAGAAAGGAGTTTGTTGAGAATTACAAGTTGGTAGAGGTTGAAGACAAAGGTGAGTTTGTAATAAAGGCTGTTGAAACAAAGGTTGATAACTTTGTTGGTGTGCAAGTCTTAGAAGATGAATTTGATGATGATATGTTGGATAGGAATGACTTGAGTGATTCAAGTGACAAAAGTTCAAGTGGTGAAAGTCTAATGGAAGAAAAGAGTGGCAAACAGAAACAAAATAACAAGATTCCTTTGTTGCCAAAGATACACCCAAAATGAAGAAACATCATGAGCAAATGAGAAAAGAACACAAATCATTTGATGTATGTGAAGGTTCCAAGGCAAAGAAGAACAATGAAAAATCTGCTTACAAATTGCCATAAAAAAGAGGAAGTGTTAAAAAGAACAAAAAGGAAGAAGAAATCAAGAAAAATGATGATTTATTCATTCCAGTCTACCCAGTTTTTTCTAATCAATAGTTGTTTGATATTGGAGAGGTGGAAAGCATGGAAGAATATGAAAGAAGACAGTCAAGATTTAGAAGCAACAAAGATGTTGAACCATTCAAGATGGAAATGATCACTTTTGTCAAGAGTTTAGTTGAAAGACAAGAGATAAAAATTGAAGAATTTGTACATTTCTCAATCAACTATGATGGTCTCTTTACAAAAAAGACTACTGGAGTTGATCCTCCAAGGCTATGTGAAAGATTTAAAAAGGGGAAGTCAAGTGTGAGCTTCAAGGGAAAAGTTTGGTGCAAATATTGTCATATGTATGGACATCACACTGATTCCTGTCATGAAAGATTTACCTTCAAACCAATTAATGTTCCTGACACAAAAAAGTGAGGACAAGATTTTGGTTTTTACAAGAAAAAGTACGATGATTATTTAGGCAATGGTAAGAAAATGCCTGATGATTCAGTGAACAGTGTTGGAAAAAGTAGTGAAAAAAGAAATGAATCTATTAACAAGGGAGAGAAGAAACTTTTGAATGAAAAGAATAAGGCTCCAATGATCAAACAACCAATTAGAATTAAACTTGATAAGGATGCTAAACCCGTGAAGTTTGTTGACCATGAAAAGTCAACAGAGTGTGAAGAAAAGATTAAGAGGGATGTTTTCAAGAGAAAGAAGTCAAGAAAGTTAAATGGTGATGAGAAATTTCTTTTAAACCATGGGTTTGAACCACAAGGATTTATGTGGAAACCTAGAAATGAAACACAAGTGACATGTGAAACATTAGTGACAAGTATGAAAAGAGAAAGTGTCATTGAAGAATGCAAAAGCATAGTTCCATATGTGGGAGGACCATATGAGACTGGCTATGAAACAAATGATTCTAATGAATCGTGTGAAGTTGTCTATGAGGACCCCAAACCCGATGCAACAGTTTTTCATGTTGCTGATGATTTGCAAGATGATCCAACTTGTATTTCATCACTTAACTAATTGTTTTCTTTGATTTGTGCAGGAACAGTCCACACCAATCAATGATGTATGGTATATAGACAGTGGATATTCCAGGCACATTTCATGTGACAAGAGGGCACTGGTGAGCTATGAAGACAAGTTTGAAGGACCAGTTGCACTTGGGAGTGATGAAAATATAGGGAAAATTATGGAGAAAGGCTTTTCACTAATGGAAAAGTTTCTTTTGATAATGTGTTCTATGTGGAAGGATTACAATATAACCTTCTGAGCATATCATAAATGTGTGATAAAGGTTATAAGGTTGGATTTGATGATTCACACTATTTCATCCTCAAACCTTAATTTGTAATTCCTCCTGATATGATTATGATGATGGCCCCTAGGAATGGTAACTTACATGAACTGAGAATGAAAGATGCCATTTCTAGAGGTGGTACCTGTTTTTTTTGTCTAAGGCCACTGAAAATGAAACAAAATTGTGACACAGAAAGATTTGTCATGTTAATCTAAAGAATATGAACAAACTTGTTAAAGGTGATTATGTTATTGATTTGCCTATAAGGGAGTTCAAGCTAGATGACAAGTGTATTTCATGTCAGAAAGGAAAGCATCATAAATCATCCCACAAGTGCTGGAAATGCTTCATATGGATCTGTTTGGTCCTGTGAGTGTTCCTAGTATTGGGATGAAGAGATATTGTTTAGTGATCACTAATGATTTTTCAAGTTATACTTGGGTTTACTTTTTAAATTCCAAGAATGAGGCTGCTGAGTTAATTAAAAGTTGTGTGAAAAGGATTGAGAAACAATTAGATGTGAGGGTGAAGGTAATGACAAATGACAATGTGAATGAGTTCAAGAATGGGGTTATGGCTGAATTCTATCAAGAAAAAGGAATTCCTCAACAATTCAGTGCCCCAAGAACTCCTGAACAAAATGGGGTAGCAAAAAGAAGAAACAGACACACTGATTGAAACTGAAAGGACCATGTTAGCAGATGCTTATCTGCCAGTTACTTTTTGGGCAAAAGCTATCAATACTGCTTGTTATGTTCAGAATAGGGTTCTTCTCAACAAAAGTCAAGACAAAACTCCCTATGAGATTTTGATCAAAAGAAAACCCTACATCAAGTTTCTCAAGCCTTTTGGATGCAAGTGCTCATTGTTGAATACCAAAGACTACTTAAACAAGTTTCAATCAAAATCCTTATATTGTTTCTTTATTGCATACTCCACACACTCAAAAGCTTATAAAGTATATGCGAAAGATCACTTGAGTGTGATTGAATCTTCTGATGTGATATTCAATGATAATGATATAGGCTAAATTATATATAAATATTATAAATATTCCTACGCTTCGAAGTAACTTTTGGGTTGTTTTTTATTAAATGTTACTCCAATTTGGCTTATATCTAAAATCTAGAAGTTGAATGAGACAACAAGTAAAAAGCGGAGTATTTATACTATCTCGAGCTAATGAATAATAATTATTAATATGTTATAGTTCTAGTGATGGTTATAATAAAGTTAATTGATTTCTTTTATTTTATTAAGTATTAAAGCACATGGTTTAAACAAAATTTGTTCGATATTGTTTTGCATAGCAGCTCGCATCAAACGCATTTTGATAAGTGAATTAGAAGATGGGTCAAAGTCACAAAACATAAAGAAAATCAAATGTGTTCTTGTTCAAGTTAACTGCATGTGGGCCGTAGGTTTTGTGGAGTTAAAAGAAATAAACCCTATAAACATTATTATTAAAAGAGGGAGTTTTGCAAAGGCTAGGAGGAAATTGGTTGATGGCTACGTGGAACAAAAGTCAAACAAAGCAAAGCAGAGTAGGTGACTGTGCATCTTTTGGAAGCTTCATCGAAGGGCAAGTCACTTTTCATTTGGGTTTGATTTTTTAAGTTTTTATTATGAATTATTTTTATGAACTCTACTTTATTTTTGTTACGTACTTTTTTATGAGTAGCAAAACTTTTATACTGCCTAGGTTTTGGTTGAGTATTATGTTTGATTAATTGTTTGATGAACTATTATTTGATGTTGGTTGATTTGGTATTATGGTAAAGTTTTTAATTGGTTTGATCATGGTATTGTTGAGTAATTGAATTTTGTTTATTATTTTAATAATTATTCCACTTGTGTTTAATAGTTTTTTGGTGATTGTTAGACACATTATTAGGTTGTTTACTTTGTGTTTTCAACTTGTTTGCGGTTTATGGTCGAAATAATCGTAGGAATAATTTATAAAAGTTTATTAGATTTTATTTTTCTTTCACTAGAGAGGCCGGGAGGCAATTTAGTGTTGTGTTATCTTTGTCTTTTTCGGGTTTGGGTAATAATTGCACGGGAGTGAGTTATCCTAGGTCCCTTAGATTATTGTGATACAAGTTGTGTTCAAGTTAATTAAAAATACCCACTTTATATTAATTTATATTGTATTCGAAGAGACCGGGAGGTGATTTGAGTTTTGGGGTACCATAGTATTATTAGGCAAGGTGAGACTAGGAGGTGATCCAAACCTTTAACAATTGAGCTTCACTAATCATTAGAGTTTTAGGGTGTCGTTGGTGAGGCCGGGAGGTGATCTAGTGTACTTTAGTGGTCTTTAGTGTCATATTTTTTTAAGATATTGTTTTTCAACCAAGTCAAGTTCGTTAACTATTAATTTAACTAGTAGGATTCCATTACCTAGGCAGTCATTTTCTATCATATAAGTAAAACCCAATTTTTATAAAGTTTCGTTTCTAGTTTAATTATAATTAGTTAAGTATTATTAGTATAATTAATATAAAAATAGAATTCAAAAAAATCAAAAGATAGTCTAGGTTAATAATCATAAGGTTTGATAATTAGAGTTTACCCATAGTGTCCTAAGTTCGATATCCGTTCTTACTTGCTAGCTACACTGCGTCCGTTACACTTGCCGTTCGTATAATATTATATACGTTTTCACACATCAAGTTTTGGGCGCCGTTGCCGGGGACACTGGCAAATTCTTTGTTTAAACCGAGTTGATTATCTTATCTGTTTATTTGTTTATTTGCCTTTTAGTTGTTATTTTTTCCTTTAGGTGCATTTACTTGCTATTTGTGCCTTTATGTTTAGTTTTCCTAAAATAAATTAAATAATTTTGTTTCAGCTTATGCATAATACCCGTTCTCAAAGCCAACCTTTATTCACTGAATCAAAAGAGCTTACAGATAGCGAGAGCGATTCTCCCGAAATCGAGGTACACGTATCTACTCCTAGAATAGATATGGGCGACGCCGTTCCACCACTGAGACAAACCATTCATTCTAGATCCAACGATGGCATCGTGGGAGCCCGATCTACAATTGTCCGACTTGCTGCGACTAATACCCAAAACTGGCAAATTCCATCTCACGTCATGAATTCTATCACAAATTCTGCTCAGTTCCACGGCTTGGATGACGAAGATGCTCCGGGACACCTGTCCCTATTCGTGCGGATCTGCGAAACTTTAATACTAATACTATCTCGTCTGACGTCATTCATCTTAAGTTATTCCCATTCTCACTTTCCGGTCGTGCTGCTTCATGGTTTGACTCTCTTCCATACTCCTCAATCGCCACATGGGTCGACTTGCAATCCAAGTTCCTTAGGAAGTATTTCCCTCCATCGAAGGTCAGGCGTCTACCCGAGCAAATCCGTTCTTTTCATATGGACCCTGATGAGTCCTATTATTCTGCGTGGGAGCGTTTCTAAACTATTATAAGCAGTTGTCCTCAGCAAGGCCTAAAAGATTGGGCTATGGTTGAAATACTCTATAACGGTCTTACTCCCGAAACCCAACAACGATTTAATACCGCCGCTGGAGGAAACATGCTCGATAAACTCACCATAGAGGAGGCTGAAGAAATGTTCAAGAGCATTGCATTAGGGGATCAACATACACCGAGTAGAAGGTCCGTCTCGGCTGCCAAGGCTGTAGCCATTTTAGAATCACGTTGAGTGCATCATGTTGATCAGAATACGAGTGTGTCGGCAGATGTGGAGGCACTGAAGAGGGAATTCAAAGAGCTTAAGTTGAAACCACGTAGGTGCAAGATATGTCGTGGAAATCACGAGACAACCGATTGTCCTGTTGATTCTCAAGAGGAGGTGGATTCTCTTGCTAATCAAAACCGTTCCTTCAATTCAAGGTGGCGAAACAATAATTCTAACTCTAATTGGCAGGTAGGTAACTCCGGTTATCAGCAACGCCAGAATCTTTTCCAAGAACCCGCCCCTGAACCTGCTCTTGTACCAAATAGTACTTCCAAGATCGAGGAGATGTTGGCTAACCAATCTCAATTGTTAAATCAGCTCTTACAAAATGATGCCAACACCAAATCCACTCTTTTGGAGAATGAGACGTTTGTGAAGGGACAAAAGGTCGCATTTCAAAATCTTGAGGCTAAGTTTTGTGAGTTGTCTACATAGATTGATTAATGACCCTCCCCGAGTCTTCCAAGTAACACTGTCCCTAATCCTGGTCCTACCTATTGTAAACCATTTCAAAATTCTCAAGCCATGGCAGTGACCACCCGAAGTGGGCGAGGTGTCGTTAGCGGTACACCAAGAAAGGAGGAGGAAGTTGACGAGGAGTTGGAGTTAGAGACACCGCCTGATAAGCTGAACCAGAGGCGAGGCCCAACAAGTACCTCAAGGTCAGGCGGTGCGTTAGTTGAGAAGGAGAAGTAGGTTGAGTAGGAACCGGTGCGCGTTTATAAGCCAAAACCGCCATATCCCGGTCGTCTGGTGAAGAAGAATTATTAGTAGCAGTACTCTAGGTTTCTCGACATGCTTAAGAAGCTCCACGTAAACATTCCGTTTATTGAAGCTCTTGCAAATGTGCCAAAACAGGCCAAGTTTCTTAAAGATTTGCTCACTAATAAGAAGAAACTTGAGGAACTTTCGACTGTTACTCTTAGTGAGAAGTGTTATGTCGCCATACAGAACAAACTTCCTAGGAAGATGACAGATCCGAGTAGCTTTACCATTCCTTGCTTGATTGATCTTCATGTTAGAAATGCTTTGACCGACCTCAGTGAAAGCATTAACCTCATGCCGTATTCTGTGTTTGCCAAACTTAACGTGGGAGAGTTGCTTCCTACTCGAACGAGTATCTAGCTGGCAGACCAATCAGTGAAGTTTCCAAGGGGCATTGTGGAGAACATGTTGGTGCAGGTGGACAAATTCATCTTTCTGGTCGATTTTTTCATTCTCGATATGGATGAGAAATCGAACGTTCTACTCATCCTCGGCCGTCCTTTCTTAGCCACCGCACGCTCTCTCATCAATGTTGACGATGGCAAGTTGAATATTTGAGTTTATGATGACACGGTCACATTCAACGTGCATAAATCCATGATGCATACTCAGCAGCATGATGACACTCTCTACTTCATGATGCATGTAGGCGACTATCTTATGAAGATCAGCGAGAGAGACACATCCAACACCCATATCATCGATGTGGAAAATCAGTCATTCGAGATGACCGAATTTGATTTTTAGTTGCAGTAGGAGGGAGAGCAGCAGTTACCAAAGACTGGAGGACACGAGCCGATCATGAGTTCCCATATCTTTTCTAATGTCCTTGCAGTTGAAGAGCGAGAGTTTCTGATTGAAAAACCATCAGTTGAGAACCCCCCCCCCCAATCTTTAGAGCTAAAAGATTTACTATCTCACCTCGAGTATGCGTTTTTAGGGGAGGGGTCTAAACTTCCCGTCATCGTCTCTTCGAGATTGGAGACGGAGGAGAAGGAGAAGTTGATGGTTGTTTTGAAATCTCATGAGCATGCCATCGCATGGAAGCTTATGGATATCAAACGTATAAACTCGTCGTTTTGTATACACAAAATCTTTATGGAAGAGGAGTTTAATCCTGTGGTGCATCCACAGAGGAGGTTTAACCCGAACATGCAAGAGGTTTACAAGGAGGTTATTAAGTTGCTCGATGCCGGTTTGATTTACCAATATCTGACTCCGCATGGGTTAGCCCAGTCCAGGTGGTCCCCAAGAAGGGCGGTGTGACAATTATCATGAATTAAAAGAATGAGCTCATACCAACACGGACTGTAACAGGGTGGCGAGTTTGCATCGACTGCTGCAGACTTAACGAGGCCACACGAAAGAACCATTTATCGCTACCATTCATTGTTCAAATGCTTGAGCGTTTGTCAGGACATCAATTTTACTCTTTTCTTGATGGCTTTTCCGGTTATTTCCAGATCCCATCGCCCCGGGTGATCAGGAGAAGACCACATTTACATGTCCTTTTGGCACATTCGCGTACCAACGCATGCTATTTGGATTATGTAACGCTCCAGCCTAATTTCCGTGGTTCATGGTGGCCATTTTTCATGAGTTAATCGAAGATTCCATGGAAGTCTTTATGGATGATTTTCCATCTTTGGGAATTCCTTTGATGATTGTCTGCGTAACTTAGATCGAGTGCTCGCTAGATGTGAAGAGACGAACCTTATGCTTAATTGGGAGAAATGTCACGTTATGGTTCGTGATGGTATTGTTTTAGGTCATAATATTTCTAGTGCGGGGATTGAGGTAGATAGAGCTAAGGTAGACACCATTTCTAAACTTCCACCGCCCACTTCTGTGAAGTCTATTCGTAGTTTCTTAGGTCATGCGGGATTCTACCGCCGATTTATTAAGGATTTCTCGAAAATCTCCCGTCTGATGACCCAGCTTCTTGAGTAAGATAGGCCGTTCGATTTTAGTGAGGAGTGATTGAGGGACTTTGAGTTGATGGAGGTTAGTGAGTGCTCCTATTCTTGTTGCTGCTGATTGGAATCTTCTGTTTGAGATCTTGTGCGATGCGAGCGATTTTGCTGTTAGAGCCGTGTTAGGGCAGTGTCGAGAGAAAAATTTTCATCCCATCTATTACGCTAGCAAGACCCTTAACGATGCTCAAGAGAATTACACCACGACAGAGAAGGAACTTCTTGCGGTTGTTTTCACGTGCGATAAATTCCGTTCTTATCTCGTGCTTTCTAATACTATCATTTTCTCTGATAATGCGGCTCTCGGTACTTGTTCACTAAGAAAGATGCGAAGCCCCAACTCCTTCGTTGTATTCTTCTGCTTCCGAAGTTCGACATAGAAATTAAAGATAAAAGAGAAGCTAAAAATGTCGCAGCCCGACCACTTATCACGGCTAGAAAATTCTGACATGGAGAAGACCCGGGAACAAGGAATTGGTGATGGTTTCCTGGGTGAGACTATATTGTATGTAAAGGCGAGTGATGAGGGGTTCCCATGGTTTGCTGATCTTGCTAATTATCTATCCTCTAGTGAGTTAGTGCCCGTACTGACATATCATCAAAAGAAAAAGTTCTTTGCGGATATCAAGTTCTACATTTAGGAGGATCCGTACTTATTTCGTATTGGTGCAAATCAAGTGGTTTGATGATGTGTTTTTGGTGATGAAGCTTGTAGAATTCTTCGACATTGTCATGAGGGCCCGACTGGTGGCCATTTTGGTGTGACTTATACCGCCAAACGAGTGTTAGATACGGGATTCTATTGGCCGACTATTTTTTGTGATGCGCATGAATTTGTTCATTTGTGTGATGCGTGTCAAAGAGCTGGTAACATCTCATGCCTCAAAACCCCATCCAGGTGGTTGAGATTTTCGATATACGAGGCATTAATTTTATGGGTCCGTTTCCTATGTCTAGAGGGAACATATACATCCTCGTTGTTGTTGATTACGTTTCTAAATGGGTGGAGGCTCAAGCCTTACCTAGAAATGATGCGCCGGTTGTAGTGAGATTCCTTCGAAAACTCTTTGCTCGATTCGGTACTCCTAAGGACCAGATCAGTGATCGGGGTACCCACTTTTGTAATGGTTAGATGGATAAGGTTCTGAAACATTACGGGGTCACCCATCGACTTTCTACGGTCTACCATCCCCAGACTACCGGTCAAGTGCAAAACACCGATCGTGGTATTAAAAGGATCTTAGAGAAAACAGTAGGGAACAGTCACGGAGACTGGGCTGAAAAGCTAGATGACGCACTTTGGGCCTTTCGTTCTGCTTTCGAAATGCCTATCGTGACCACTCCATTTCGGTTAGTTTACGGAAAGGTGTGTCATCTTCCCCTTGAGTTAGAACATCGTGCGTATTGGCCTTTAAGAGCCGTAAATCTTGATTTATCTGCGGTGGGAAAGAGTCGGTTTCTTCAGATTCATGAGGTTGAGGAGCTGCGGAATGATGCGTATGAATGAAGTTGGGCATAAGGAGCGGACAAAGGAACGTCATGATAAACATATTAAGGGTTCCAAACAGTTTAAGGGTGGGGATAAGGTGCTTCTGTATAATTCCCGGTTGAAGTTGTTTCCGAGTAAATTGAAATCCCGATGGGCTGGTCCGTGAAAGAAGCATTTCTTTATGAGGAAGTAGAGATAGAGGCTGATGATGGACATTCTTGGAAAGTGAATGGGCATAGACTAAAGTATTATATTGGAGGTTCACATGGTGATCGCGAGGAGGAGGCGATCTTCCTTGATCCGCCTGTAGAGTAGAGGAGGAGAGCACACTCGGGAGTTCGCCCGAGTTGTAGAGATTGCATAAAATTTAGTTGCATTATTTTCTTTTATTTTCATTCTGCTTTATTTTATTTTTTCTTTGAGTCTGTTTAGTTCATAGAGTCTGTTTGATGTCTGCTTTGATTTGTTTTGAGTTTTATTTTGCAGGATTGGATTTTCTTGTTCGTACTCGATCTCCATTCGGATGAGGATTTTCTGAGCCTATCATATTGTAGAGGACACCCGAAAGCTGCGGCCGCGAATGAAATGCTATACGATCGCCTTGGAACGAGACTTGTGAAGAAAACTGCATTATTACCAGGGGAGCCTGTTCCACTTTATTGTTTTATTTACTTTAATTTTTTTTATTATGCCTTATTTTCTGTCTTTTTTCAATTCCTACATTGGGGACAATGTAGATTTTAAGTGTTGGGATGGGAACTGACGTTTTCTTTTGAAAAAAAAAACAGTTTCAAGTTTTATTAAAAAAAAGAAAAAATTTAAAATTTAAAAACAAAAAAAATGTTAAAAAAATAAATTTAAAATAAAAAAAAATATCTCGAAATTTTAACGATTTTTTTTTGCAAATAATGAAAAATGATAGAAAAATTTGAGATTGATTTTTAAAACTGCTATTTTATATGAGATTAAATAAAGATAAAGCACTAAACTTGGGATGTGTCTGTAGGCCCAACTAGCTTTGATAGTCCTTTTTAGCAGATTTTATATATCTAATAATTTAAAAAATGGTGAAACCGAATTTCGATGCTTAAGGAGGATTACCATAATCTAAAAACATTGAGATGGTAAGCATAGATGCCTTCAAACCAGCACACCACCACATGTCCATCTTTTTACAAGCTTAGAAATAGTTATATACTTTAGGGTGATATACAAAAACAAAAAAAATGAAAAAAAAAGTATGTTTTGAAAGTGTATTATGAAAAGTTGTTCCAGAAAGCATATGATTGGGAGAAAGTTATGTATTGCAAAATGGCAAAGAAACATTCTTAAAGTTAGCAAAGATGTACATACTAGACATGACTTAGAGTTTACGTGTTACCAAGGGGATAGCGACCCTAAGGATACACTATTGGGGTTCGAAGGTTCTTAGTCAATAAATATCAAATTATGAATTTATAGGACAAAGTCCAATAATATTTAGGAATAGCTCGTACGACCTCCACATGACCATTCATCCATCAAATTTCACCGAGTGCATCTAGTTAGTATCATCAACGAGTCCTTGGCTTATGGTGATTTGTCAAACCAGTTTGCTTCGACTCTAGTTTTTTCTAGCTCTCTTTTTCTGAGATTGGGTAGGTGTAGCCTTGATTTTTGGACTTAAAACGCTTAATTCAATTGGGGGCTTGATAGGCTGGTGGCTGGGTTTAAGTGGACAACAATATCGCCAATCGCGGTTTTTGTGTTTATCTGTGCTTAAAAGATAACCTATATGTTTTGAAAACTAGTCTTGAATTCTGATTCCATTGCAATATATATATATGTAACATCGTGAAAATTTCAAGTTCAAAATGTAAACATTCCAAAGTCTAGGGACTAAAATTGCCAAATTCCAAACCTGAGGGTTAAAAATGAAAAATCTGATTTTCTGACCCATCGCGCTACGCGATGGATCAACTGAGAGACCCATCACGATACGCGATGGGGTGTTTGACAGCGAGACGCGCGGCATGCCACGTGTCCACACGTGACACATCGGTCGCCACGTGTCCCGACGTCCGCCACGTGTCAACACCTGGGCTACGTCGCGGTACGCTACGGGTGCCCAGGAGCCCATCGCGTACCGCGATGGGACACCTGATTTTGTCTATAAATAGCAAGGTTGGGATCTCATTCATAGCACACCAAAACCTGCTCTCCTCTCCCTCTAACATCTCACTAGAATTCCAAGTTCATATAAACGATTTGACTCGATAAGCGTGCCATATTTCCTCGATTAGCGTGTCCCGATTCCTCCTTTGTGTACCAACGTTTCCTTGAAATTCATTTCAACCTCCACCCACATTTGATCATGATGGTGTTTGTTCTCGAAGTACGTGCTATCGTGTGTTGAAGATTGGCGTTCTTTGATTTGCGTGTTGAGAAAAGCAAAGCGGCGTCAGAGTGCTGCTCAAGTTTCGTAGGGTTTCCTAAACGCCAATAAGGTTAGGCGTAACGACAAATTCAATATAATTCCATATTATATTCAAGGCTTAAGCCTTAAGTCGAGGTTATATTCGATACCTCGATAAAAGAAAAGAAAACATAACAAAGAATGAATGAAAGAATGAATATTGAATATTGTGAATACGTATATATGTGTGTAAGTATATATGTATATATTCTTTGTTATGAAAATATTATTTAAAGAATATGAGTATTCTTAAATAATAAAAGAAAAGATTACGTTTCTTAGAGAAGAAGAAACGTCGGGTTTCTATATAAACTAAAGGTTTATAATTTACTTTAAACTAAAGGTTTTCAAGTAAAAGAAAATGAACTAAAGGTTCATCGAGGTTGAGATATAAAATAAGACTAAAGGTCTTGAGCCGGATCGTGTATCCGACTATCAAATATTTATACTCGCACTATAGGTCCGAGATAAAGAAGGGAATGACCCTTGGACGGTGAGTGAAGCCGATCCTAAAGCGATAAGGTGAATACGCCCCCAAAATTTTAAACTTGTTTTCAAATGAGTCAAACTTGTTACATGAAATTATTTACAAGGAACTATGTGTTCCTAAAACCATTATAACTAAGCGTATGAACCTAGCCCTCAAGCTGTGGTATACGTATGTCTGGATCCTTACATAGGTGGTACTATGCGATGAATGGGCACATCGCACCACCCTTGGTCGTAGGACGCTCTCCTGCAGGGAGTACGACCGTTGTGTATATTTTCGGGTACTTAACTAAGTCGAACACTGCGGTGTTTGCTGAGGTGACCTAGAGTAGAGGCTCTAGTTTATAATGAGTTGTTTGACTTTGTTATTCCTAAGCCATGTTGGGCCGAGGCAGACGTAGTCTCTATGGGTAATAAAGTAAAAGAAGTTATTTTGCGTCAGCGTGTTCATCAGCATTCGTTGCTGACGTATTTTCTTACATTTTGCAAGTGAACAAGATTAGCACTTGGATGTGTCGAAGTGCTATGTTTAAATCCGATGGCTCGGATCTTTTGTAATAAACTTTTAATATATAAATGGTGGTGGTTTTGTAATGTAAAAATAAGTAATCTTTTGTACTTAAGTTTGGGAATCTTTTAAAATCCCAAATTTTGTTTATGTAAATATTTACAACTTAAATCCACAAGTTTTACAAGTCTTCCGCTAATTGATTGCAACTCTGATTTATTTACACTTGTGGTACCAACTGTTGGATCACACTCATAGGCCTTAGATGGGGGTGTGACAATAAATTTTTCGGGGACGAAAAAGATTTAAGTGTGGGGATATTTGATATGGGCTAAATTATATATAAATATTTCCTACACTCCGAAGTAACTTTTGGGTTGTTTTTTATTAAATATTACTCCAATTTGACTTATATCTAAAATCTAGAAGTTGAATGAGACAACAAGTTAAAGGCGGAGTATTTATACTATCTCAAGCTAATGAATAAAAATTCAAGTTGCTTTTAATATTAAAATCACTATTATTATGCATCATTTTTTTTAAAATACATAACTTTAATAAAAATTATTAATATGTTACAGTTCTAGTAATGGTTATAATAAAGTTAATAGATTTGTTTTATTTTATTTAGTATTAAAGCACATGGTTTAAACAAAAGTTGTTCAATATTGTTTTGGACAGCAGCTCGCATCAAACGGATTTTGGTAAGTGAATTAGAAGATGGGCCAAATTCACAAAACATAAAGAAATTCAAATCTGTTCTTGTTCAAGTTAACTGCATGTGGGCCGTAGGATTTGTGGAGCTAAAAGAAATAAACCCTATAAACATTATTATTAAAAGAGGAAGTTTTTGCAAAGGTTACGTGGAACAAAAGTCAAAAAAAGCAAGGCAGAGTAGGTGACTGTGCATCTTTTGGAGGCTGCATCGAAGGACAAAGAGAAGCACACAAGTTACTTTTCTTTTGGGTTTGATTTATTAAGTTTTTATTATGAATTATTTTTATAAACTCCACTTTATTTTTATTACGTACTTTTTTATGAGTAGCTAAACTTTTGGGGGTGTTTGGGATTCCTTATTTTCATCAACTTATAACTTATAAACTTTTTGAAAAGTTAAGGTGTTTGGCAAGCTATAAGGCCTTATGGATTTTAACTTATGGTGAAGGCAAAATAAAGGGGTTTTGAAAAGTTAGGAATATGTAACTTAATAACTTAATGGGCTTGATTTACCTATTACACCCCTTTAACCCTCAAAACCCATTACAATCATTTTAAAAAAGAGTGTCCATTTTGGTCATTTTGGTTTTCCCTAACACATAAGCTAATCCAAACATTTTTTTTAGAAACTTCTTTTCAAAAATTCATAAGGTATAAGTTCTTTTAACAAAAAGTCCTTTTTCAGTTAAATAAGCAATCCCAAACACACCCTTTATACTGCCTAGGTTTTGGTAGAGTACTATGTTAGATTAATTGTTTGACGAACTATTATTTGA
The DNA here is from genome assembly GCF_021521415.1 of Bidens hawaiensis. NCBI lineage: Eukaryota > Viridiplantae > Streptophyta > Magnoliopsida > Asterales > Asteraceae > Bidens > Bidens hawaiensis. The sequence continues at coordinate 5,108,868 of NW_027491019.1, read as the reverse complement.
TGTTGGTTGATATGGTATTATGGTAAAGTTTTTAATTTGTTTGGTCATGGTATTGTTGAGTAATTGAATCTAGTTTATTATTTTAATAACTATTCCACTTGTTTTTAATAGTTTTTGGTGATTGTTAGACACATGATTAGGTTGTTTACTTTGTTTTTTCAACTTGTTAGCGGTTTATGGTCGAAATAATTGTAGGAATAATTTATAAAAGTTTATTAGATTTTATTGTTTTTTCACTTGAGAGGCCGAACCCAAAAGTGCTCATTGTTGAATACCAAAGACTACTTGAACATGTTTCAATCAAAATCCTTAGATTGTTTCTTTATTGCATACTCCACACACTCAAAAGCTTATAAAGTATATGTGAAAGATCACTTGAGTGTGATTGAATCTTCTGATGTGATATTCAATGAAATCCAATTTAATATAGTGGATGCAGCATCCTGGCTGTTTAATCTTGATAAGTTAATCAAGTCTTTCAAGATTTATCCTTAAGACTTTGATGAAACCCTTTGTATAGAACAAGTATCTATGAAGAAAAATCAGAAAAGAAGGTTAATTTGGATAAATTGTGGTCAAAAGTTGCTAATAGAAATGGTGAATACTCATTTGATAAAAATACTTCTGACATTGAATCAGAAGATGAGCAAAATGAGAATCTTGAGCAACCACATGTTCAAGAAAATGCTATCATGGATGATGTGAAAATTGACAACCAAAATGATCAAGAGGAATTTGTCAATAATAAAGTGCAACCTGATGACCAGAATGATCAAGAACAAGATGAATGACAACCAAATTTGAAACTTTATTTCAAAGTTTGAACATGGGAAATGATATTGCTTCAACATCCCAACAGAATGTTGAAGAAGAAGTAGAAATGAACAATACAACATCTTATTTGGTCATTGAGGAAACAGATCTCAATGATACAAATCTTGATTCAAATGTTTCTTCAGATCAAATTGTGCAAACATCCTTTGATAAAAGAAATCATCCTCCTGAAAACATCATTGGGGACATTCATGAAAGAGTTACAGGAAGTGCATCTGAATCTGCAAACATTTGTTTGTACTCCTGCTTCCTATCCCAAATTGAACCCACGAATATAGTTCAAGCTTTAAAAGACAATAGTTGGGTGGAAGCAATGCATGAGGAGTTGGCACAATTCAAAAATTTGTAAGTGTGGGAACTTGTAGATAAGCCAAGAGGTAAGTATTATATTGGCATCAAATGGGTTTTCAGAAAAAAAAAAGGATGATAGAGGGATTGTAATATAGAACAAAGCAAGACTAGTTGCACTAGGATGCATACAAGAAGAAGGAATTCATTTTGAGGAAGTATATGCACCAGTGGCAAGGCTAGAAGCAATCAGAATCTTCTTAGCTTATGTTGCTTCCAAGAACACCAGAGTATTTCAATTGGATGTTAAATCTACTTTCTTAAATGGAAAAATTGAAGAGGGGGTGTATGTGACTCAACCTCTAGGTTTTGAGGATCCTGAGTTTCCAAATAGAGTCAAAAGTTGAATGAATCTCTATATGGACTACATCAAGCTCCAAGATATTGGTATGATGTGTTATCAAACCACATGTTTGTGAATGGTTTTCTAAGGAGAGCCATTGATAAGACCCTCTTCTACAAGAAAAGAGAAAGAGATTTACTCCTTGTTCAAGTTTTTGTTGATGAAAATATGTGTTTGGAATTTGAGGAAGTTATGAAGTCTAAATACTTCATGAGCTCAATGGGAGGAATGAATTTATTTCTGGGATTGCAAGTTCAACAAAAGAAGGATGGCATATTCATTTGTCACTCAAAGTATGTGCAAGACATCTTGAACAAGTTCAAATGTCAAGACTTGAAGATTGCTTCTACTTTAAGGGACACCCATGAGAAAATGATAGCTAATGAAAAAGGGGAGTCTGTTGATGAACATGAATACAGAGCAAAGATTGGATCGCTAATGTACCTAACTGCTTCAAGACTTGACATTATGTTTTGCTGTTTGTGTGTGTGCAACATTGTAATCAAGTCCAAAAATTTCTCGCATGACAGCCGTTAAGAGGATTTTTAGATATTTGAAAGGAAAGCTTGATTTGGGGATATGGTATCCAAAGAACCTTGCCTTTAATCTACTTACTTACACTGATAGTGACTATGATGGTTGCAACATGAGTAGGAAGTCTACATCTGCTGGATGTCAATTATTGGGAGACAGGCTGGTGTCATGGCAATGCAAGAAGCAAACAACTGTGTCAATTTCTACAGCTGAGGCTGAGTATATTGTTGCATCTGCCCTCTGTGTACAAGTCCTTTGGATTCAAAATCAACTGCTATACTATGGATTGAATTACTTGAACATTCCTCTCTTTATTGAGAATACTACTGCTTTGTTCATAGTTAAGAACTCAGTCCAACAATCAAAGACCAAGCATATTGAAATTAGACACCATTTCATTAGAGATTGCAGTGAGAAAGGCCTTATTGAAATGAAAAGAGTTGATACTAGTGACAACTTGGCAGATTTATTCACTAAGCCACTGGATAAAACTAGATTTCATTTTCTCTTGAAAGCTTTAAGAATGATCAACTCTTATGAAGTCTGATTAATGATGTGTGCTCATTGTTCTAACTGATTATCCTTATGGTCTTGTTGGTGAAAGTTGTGTTTATGTGCTTAATTATGTGTTGATTAACTATTATGTGCTTTGAATGACAATTTGTGTTACTTAGGTGTCTATGATACTTAGGTTTGATTTAAGTGTATGCTTATAATATATTGATAAGTGTGTTTACCTATAATTTGAAATGATGAATCTGTGTGCTTATCGGATATTTCTAATTATGTTGGATAATCTGATGTGATGATGTGTTTAAACAGGATAGAGTTTGCATAATTAGCCTTGGTTGAACATTATGTTAAGTTTGCTTGTGTTAATTCATGTCACTCATGTTTTGATTATTCTTGAAGTATGTTACTTTTTGCTTGTGTCAAAATTTTGCTTTTGTGTTAAAATTGCATGCTCAAATGAATATCTTTCAAGAAATTTTCACAAAATCATTTTTGACAAACTGAGCAAGTTAATGGTGCAGAGAAATGATAAGATTATTTAGTTCAAGCTTTGTAGAAGCTTACAAGGTTTTTCAATGAAAATTTATCCAACCTTTTGGGAAATGATAGTAGATTGATTATTTATACCAACCATATGGATTTAATAGGCTAAAAAGACTATTAGTGCAGTCATTGATAAGTATGGTTGTTTTCCATGAAGTGTAAAAACTTAGGTGATATAAACATAATGAATATGCTAAACTTAATGTGGAGATACATTGTTGAAATAAGCATGTTTGAAGATAAATCTCTTCGAATGATAGGCAGAAAAGTGATTACCCAATCATACACGAGCCAGCTGGTATTTGTTCACCAAAATGAAACATCTTATGTATATGATAAAGAACAAATGTGAGCAAAATTTTATAATCAAGCTAAAGTTATTATATGTTCAGAAATTTTGAAAGAAATGTAAAAATGAGGGTTAATTTTAGAACTACAGAGGTGGGGCATCAATATAAGTTCTTTGACACCTTAAGTGAAAGGCTGTAAGTCCGAACTGCATGGCATGTAAGTCCATCGTTCAACCTCAATATGCTTGAAAACTTTGAAAAGAAAAATTCATAAAGAAAATTTAAATGTCCTATCATAAAAATATTTTAACCAAATATCAGGGGGTTGAAGTCAATTTGGGGTGATCTAGGGAAAGGAAAATAAGCTTTGAGAAGAGATATGGAAAATCATAGTGCAATAAGTGTTATCCATTTTTGTATTATGAAAACTAATTGAACTCTAATCATCTCACCAATATGTAATGAAATTAATGTTAAGTCTAGACCTGCTATTAAGCTGCCTGATCTTTCATAATAATGCTGAGAATGAAGTATTGAAAGGAGACTTAATCAATATGATCCCATGTTGAGATCTTTTCAAAAAAAGAAAAATATTTGAAAGCAAATTACTGAAATTTGAGCTCACAATGCACCATTTGCTCTTAAACTCTAAAATTTAATGAGAAAACTGCTTTATGAAAAGTTTAAGTCAAAAAGTGTTGCATTTTACCTTGAATATGTCTGCATATGTAATTTTGAGTGAGCTTTGATGTTTTCAAACATTCGAGTAACCTTAGGTGTTTTTATTTGAAGTTTAACTCATTCGAGCATACTTGATACTTATCTGTCCTTAAGAGAATTATTCATGTATTATCGAGTACACTTCGATAACTATTTACTTTCGAGTAAACTTGGATGTTTAGAAAGTTGTCTTTATCAAGTACACTTGATGAATATGTGATACTTGTATGAATATGCTTTAGATACTTGTTTCGAGTAAACTTGGTTGTTTTAGTTGATATGGGTATTTGTCAAGCATACTTCATTAAATTACATAATATTTTCTTAAATTGTAAGTGTATTCGAGTAAACTTCATTTCTTGAGCAAACCTCATGCTTCAAGCACACTTGGCTATTCCTACAATAGTTCAAGAATTTCTTAAAGCATACTTGAAAATTTCAAGTGTTTGCGAGCAATCTTTACTCCACGAGTACACTTTATGCTTTGAGCATACTTGTATTTAATTATAACAAGTCTTCTCAAGCATACTTTGAACTTTTGAAGTATTGTCAAGTAAACTCTACTGTCGAGTATACTTGACTAAATATATCTGAAAATCAATTAAGGTTAGTAAGAATAAGGTATTCGAGTAAGGTTGACAAATTAGAAATATTTCTGAGTTATTTTTGGATTCTTTATTGATTCTAAGTATGGTTGCCTATTTGATAAATTATACTTGATTATTTAACTTGTGATTTACTTCTCGAGCAATTTTGTATATTCGAGTAAGCTTCCTTCATTTTATCCACTTATTTTTATTTTTAATTACTTCAAATAACTGAGCACACTCTGTGTTCGAGCAGGCTTTTGAAAATGTATTTTATCGAGCAAGCTTTATACTTATAAATTTAAAATTGAGTTTTTTTGGCAGTATTCATGTGCAAAACAACAAATTTCATTTAAAACCCACTTTCAAATTTGTAAAGGTACACAATAAAACGGGGAGTTAGAATAAATTTTCATTTCACATTTTTCCCTCTTTCCTACTTGCATTATTGCCGACTTTCTCGCAACCTAGAATACCAATCGTTTGTTTTTAATCCTAACCTAAATTGGTCATCCAACTTAATCCGACTCGATAAGCTATAATTGAATGATTTCCGACAATTATTGTATGGGTTTGGGGCTTTAATTTCAATTTTACTGACATCTCTGTTTTATGTGTAGACTATCTTTCATTTCTTCTTCAAATTATGACTTAATGCATGTTAAAGCTATGAACATTAATGACTTATCGTTTCTTTGATAGTGTTCTTGTCCCTGTCTGTTCACATAAGACATATCCATTCAAGAAAATGCTAAATCATCAATTAGATTTCTGGAATTCAGCCCAGTTGGAAGACGATATTAATGGAAGACGTATAGAGGCCACGTTGGCGGGTCATGAAATTGAAATGACGGAGAATCTTATAAGGGCAAGTCTCTATTTGATAATGATGTGGTTGCTCCCATACATTTCTCTACCCAAAGATTGTTAAGAATTTTTCAAGAAATTATGGAATTTTAGGGAGATGTCCATAAGGGACAATTTAAAAAGGGATGTTTCCCAACATATATAGATTTTTAATCTACCACATTATTCAGGGCTTTACTCCTAGGAGGGATACCTGGGCCCTAATGAGCAGGGAGGTAGCCAATGCCACTGTTTTTATAGTTTACAACAAGCCTTTCAATTTTTCAAGACTCATCTTTGAAGGTTTGGTGAAAAATTTGATGAAAGATAGGGATGACAGATTCTTGGTCTATCCCAATAATTTTTAATATTCAGTTCCCAGATTTACCAACCTTGGGAACAACACTTGCTTTACAAGATCCAAATGTATACAGAAGAATAGCAAGGTTGGCAGTTAATAGTAACTTCAATCCTAAAGTAGAATTTGACATTCTTCCTTGGTTAGTTGATAATGATTTGGAGATAATGGAGGTGCCAAAATCACCAAGAGTGACTTTGAGGAAGATGAGAGTGAGGATGATGAAATTCTGAATCTAATGATGAATTTGATGATGGTAATGATGCTGGTGATGATGGTGATCGGATTTTAATAAAGGAGGACATGGAGAATGTGGATAATGTTGTTCATGCAGTGGTAACAAACATATTGCATCAAGCTCAGAGAATGACATCACACCAACCTATTCCTACACCACCTACCTCAACCCAAGACCAATCACCACCTCAATACCATACCCATAATTCATATATTCCATCCCCACCAACTTCACCACAAATACATTCCCAAACCCAATCACCATTCCAAACCCAAACCATAGACCAACAATAAATCCAAACCCAATTACCAATCCAAACCCAAACCTTAGACCAACCATTAACCCAAACCCAATCACCAATCCAAACCCAAACCTTAGACCAACCATTAACCCAAACCCAGTCACCAACCCAAAACCTAATCCCAGACCAAACATGAACATGAACCTTACATCCCTGACCATATAAACCAACGCAACACAACATACCAATCCCTAACTCAAACATCTGACCAACCACATAACCCAACTTTCCAAATCATACGCACATATACCTCAACTATCCAAACTAGAAACTCATTACCCTCAACCAGCACAAACATCATAGAAAGCGCACCTCATGATCCCACCCTAACCCAAATCCCTGACCCATTACCCATTTCACCAATAAACTCCCCTTCCTCTGATGCCAATTTCACACTATTTAACAGGCATATGGATGTGTTACTTGAGAACTGTACTTTGAGGAGGAAGAACAAGGAGCTGAATAAGTGACATATTGAATTACAAGTTCAACTTGATCAGGCTCTATTAAAAATTCAGTCCCAGGTTAGTGAGGTTGAGAAGACCTCTGCTGCACCAAACTAGGGGAAGAATTTTCCTGAATCTGGTACTAATGATGATGTGTTAAAGTCACTAGTTGGTTTTTTTGGAAGTGGGGAGGATGACGATGAAGAGGAGGAGAGTGATGCCGGGGGGTATGAAGCATATGTGTCTGATGAAGTGGTGCAAAACTATAATGTTAATGAATATGATGACATGATGGTGGAAAAGAATGTGGTAAAGGAGAGGGAGGTTGATAAGATAGCTGATAAAAATGTTGAAGTAAATGAAGATGAGGAGGAGATTTTTGATAAGAAAGATGATAATATGAAGGATGTGAATGATGAGGATGATATGGATATCCTATATGGAGAGTTTGATAATGTTGAATCTTTGATAGTAGTGGAAAAGGAGAAGGAGGCCGAGAAAGAGAAAAAAATGGATGAGGTTTCTAATGAACTTTTTGATGAGATTGATAACTTTTCCAATAAACCAACTGTGGTGAAGGAGATAGGTCCATCCAGGCCTATGAGTCTTGATGACAAAAAGAAAAAGATGAAAGGAAAATCTATAGCAGAGAATGAAGAACAGCTGCACCCTCTGAAAATGTAGAAAATTCAATTCCAATGATGAGGTGTTATTGTTGATGAAGCAGCTGAGGAGGGAACCAAAAGGCATGATAAGATTGTGGGAGAGTGGATGTAGAAGGAGATGATCACAAGATTTTTAACTGACAAATAACTTGAATATCAAAGAATTCTGATGGAAGAAGTTGAATTGAAAAAGAACATTGATGAAGGTAAGGGGGAGATTGAGCAGGAGGTGATTGAGGGGTTGTTGAAGTTGCAAGTAGTGGAGGAGGTTGACAACTCTTGGCTATAATCATGCATCAATTCTAGCAACCCAAATCCAAAGAAGCTGAACATGACCAAACAATTCCTATTGCCAATGCTGATAGGCAGTTGGTTCCAGACATATATGACACAAAAACTATAGCTCACACATTATCTAAGATTTGGGATAATCAGATATTTGATGATATAAAAGAGAATGAAAAATGTTGGGATGCTGAATATATGAATAAATATGCTAAGAAGTATGTGAGGAAGAGGAAGAGGGAAGGAAAATATAACATTGCTGAGGAAACTCAGCCAAAGAAAGGAAAAGACCTATCAATGATGTACCTTTTCAAGTGGTCAAACCAGTTGAATTAATGTTGAACTACAAATTGATGCACTCATTAACTTACCTGATGTACAGGATGAAGGGACTGACTCACCCCATGTGAATATGACTGATGTTCACAGGGAGAACATTCAGACCATGTTAAATGAGGTCAAAAGGGAAGACCCAAGATAATTAGCCTGATGCATCATGGGTATAAATTTGAGACCCTGGCTGTGATGAATGATGAAGAGATGCAAATATACTTGATGAGGAAGTGAAGGAATTGAAAAAGAAAAGAGAAAAGAAGAACAAAGACACTCAAAAGTTCCTGGCTTACCTAAGACTTCATGACTTCTCAGAAAAAATTGAGTCATGTGAGGTTTGAAGCACTGGAGAGTGTCTACAACTCAACAAAAGAAAGAGTGAAGAAGGAAGAATGGGATAGGATGAAGATGAAAGCCTCAAATTAGAAGGGCAAATTAGAAAAGCTTTATAGAAAATTTGGAGGAAAATGTATATTCTAGATAGATCATGGAGTGTCAATTGAGCATGTTGAAATAATGAGCAAGAAAATAGTAGAAGAAAATTTCAGACTAATTACTGAAAAACTTTAAGTCTGATTCAAGTGCTTGCAAGAGAAAACCAAGATTGATTACATTGGGAGAAAAAGAAAAGAAAGCTTCAGATGATGAGCAGATAGTGTTGTTTCACAGACTAATGACAGCAAGGTGAGAGGGGGAGAAAATCAAGAACTTAAGCACCAAAGAAAAACTGTCCCTATATGAGTTTGAAAAGGTAAAATAGAAAAATAAAAATCAAAGTCCACTCACACTCCTCCCCTGGTCTTTGTGAAGAAAGAGCATGTTGAGGCTGTTGTAAAGGAGAATCTGTTGCCCTGGGAAGGTGGGAACAAAATCAAAACCTTAAAGGGTTTGATGATGAGTAAGGGCATGGATGAAAGGGTGTTTGATAATCATGGAAAAGGCCAGTTGAAAGAATTGTGTTACACGTAAACAGAACAATGGGAGAAACTGGAGGAAGGGCAGAGAAAGTTGATATCCTTTCAATGTGGTCCAAGGGGTAAACCAGTTCAAACTCAAAGATATATCCATGTTGGGCTAACTGATAATGAAATAATGGAAATGATTACAACATTGGCTAAAGAAGGTGGAGATTATTTGAAACTTGTGATGATGCCAAAATAGCATATTGTGAGTATGTTTGAACAAAGTGGACATGTGAGAAGACCAACTCCCAAAAGGAAATATGCTTCAATGTCTTCCACTGTAAGTGTTCAAATTCCGACCACTAGAGCCATACTTCAAAGACAACAAATGCCACTATCTGATGTGGACCTACCCAAGAAAATTTACTTTGATGAGAGAACAAAGATAATTAAAGTGGTTATGTCTAGTGGTGATTTGAAGCCAATAATCTTTAAAAATGATTTTCAAGATTTCAAGAGAAAGCGGTTGGAGAAAATGGCCAGCATGAGCTTATATGACTATCATGATACTTATAGGTTTGTAGGCTAGCAAAGGAATGAGCTCTCCAAATACTTAAAAGATCAATCTCGGAAAGGATTTCCTTTGTTGAACAAAAAGAGGAAGTTAGAACTCTCAAATTTTGAAACGAACAAGAGGCAGAGGAGAATAACTGATATAAGGTTGACTGGAGCTTCTTACAAATAGAATAGCACATACTCCAATCCTCTTGCCAACATGAAAGAGTGTTTAAATATGAGACGGCATATGACCAGGCCAAATTACAAAGTCCAGAAAAATGGTAGAATTTCTATGATTATATTTGAACCACAAGATCAATCTTTTTTTCTTAGAAATTCTGATTGACTGGCCCTGGGCATCGTTCAACATGACATAGATATGGAATTTCTTCATGTGGAGGATTTGGAGGATATAATCAGATGGAATATGCCCTCTCAACATCCACACCACAAGGAGATCTTCTTATTCAAATATGACAGAAGAAGAGAAGCAACAAGTTCAAGATATTGAAGGCACTTCTTGTTTTAGTTTGATTTGTAATATCCTTGTGACAGAATTCTGATATGTAAATTTTTCATTAAGTTATATAATTTTGCTTTCTGAAAATTTTGTATGTATTTTGAAAAGTGTATGTAACCAATAGGTGGTTTGGTGCAGCTGAGTGTGTTCCAATCTAGGGGTGATTTTTGGGTTGAGAATAGGTTTAAGGAAGATTGGAATCTTCTCAACCTCCTTGGAAAATGGCTAATTGTGGAATCCGAGCACACTTAGGCATCCGAGCAAGCCAAAACTTGTCAAGCAATGTATTTTGCTCTTCGAGCAAAGTTATCTTCTGGAATTCTTCTTAAGTGTAAGTTCGAGCAAACTACGCTTCACAAAGCAAGGTTGTTCTTCAAGTCAAGAAAGGTTTGTTTCAAAGAAAACTCTTGACTAAACCAAACTAAAACCAAGTATGTTGGTGGATCGAGCAAGGCTTATTGATAATAAACAATGGTCCCAACAAGGTTGAAGGAAGTTAATGAGGAAATTACTTAAGGACTTATAACGAGTGAGGTTCAACCTCGAGCAAGCTACAGTGTCACCAGCACACTTGTATTTGTTCATATAAGTTAAGTAAGAAAAGGTTGAAGGGATCTCTGAAGAACAAGTTTGTTCGCAGGGTATATATCGAGCAAAGATTGATATTATCAGGAAGATTGAAGTCTTCTTGATGAATATTTTCTAAGGAAAATATTCTAAGTAAAGCTTACTCGGAGAACTGCTCCCGAGCAAACTTAATGGTTATTAGGTCTGCTCGACAAAGACAAAAGCTGCAAAGCTTACTCGAAGACCTATTTACACTTAGTAAGTTTTGTAATATGTTTGAATATGTTTAGTATCAATCTTTAGGTTTTCTAGAAAGAATGTCAAGTGTCAAGGCAGGCCTATAAAAGAAAACTTTAGGGCACGCCTATGACAGACGAAACAACGGACAACGAGCGAATATTTGATTTAACGGCTGTCTTTATCTTGTATGGAAATGCTGCCATAAATCCATACATTCCACCTAGAAACCCTAATCTATTTTCATTGTATCCTTCACAGTATTAATGGAAATCTTTTGAGTTACTTTGTGTGTTTGTTACTTTTCTGTCCATTGAGCAATACTAAGAGCATTATTGATTCCGCCTTTAATATTCTTTGTTTTTCACAAAAACAGTATGTTGTAACCTTCTTGTAGACACGTTTGTGTGGGTTACGATAGTGAGTAAGTGAGCGATTAAGTGAGATATACGGGACCGACATAACGTGATTTAGGTATTTGACGGGTGCATCGGAGTATGACCCGTAAGTATGTTTAAATGATATGAAATGCTATGTAATATGTGCTAATTTCATGGGATGAGATAACTATTGTTGTGTAGTTATGTGCAGGTTAAAAGGAAGGTTCCGGAGCTTATATGACATGCAAAGAGGAAACCGAAGGAACCAGAGACTCGAAAAGGCTAGGAAATAAGAAAAAATGGAGAATATGGCTGAAGACCACAGTGGCCCACGGTTTGGACCGTGGGCCACGATCCAACAGATCAAAATGACCAAAACCCACGATATCGTGTGCAGCTGGTCAATCGTGGAAGCTACTGTGGCCCACGGTGGGCACTGTGGGCCACTGTTCGTAAACACAACTGCCATGTTTTCTTTGTTCTTAAGCCGTTTTTCCTTGTCTTTTCATCTATCCAACATTTTAGAATGACCTATAGGAAATATTGAGTCCAAGAACAATAGTTTGGTGATTGTAATCATTGATTTGGTGTTTGTGATTCGTATGCATACTGACGTGATGCGTGTAGCTTGTTCATAAGATTGGATATTTAGCTTTTGCACAAGATCGTGTTTTAATTTTATAAAAGTGATTTCTATTAAGACTAAACACACACAAAATAGGCAAGTGTACCTATCATATATGGAGAATAATATTGGTAAGAACCAAGTATCGACCCGTGAACACAAATGTTTCTAATAATGAATCTTTGTTTTAGTTTAATCAGAGAGTTTTAATCATTTTGAGGTTGATTTTTAAACTTTTATAAAATAGAAATATATAATATATATTGTTTTGGACAAAAATCTACTAAGGATAACGTATCCAAATCTATTATGTGAGGATTAGTGCTATGATGACAATAATGAATATATGAACGAAATAGAGATGAACACCGTGATTTGTTGCGAGAAAAAACCCCTTGATATTGATTAGATCAAAGGAATGAAACCCCGGGTGATGACAAATCATCTATCACCACTTTATTAATATAAAAAAATGTGGATACAAGGTTGGAGATTATGATCAGTGTTTACAATAATTCTAAGTGTGTGTGTGTATTGTTGTCCTTCTCTACAAATGTAGCTGGTGTGTTATATATAGGGCGTGTGCCTTAACTGATCATAACTCAGTGGAGTTATTAATAATAAAGACAATTAACTAATAATCCCTAAAAATCCGTCACTATATAAATATAAATGTAACAGCCACTTTGACCACGTGCTCAATCACTCATACTATGAAATTGGGGGTAGACCAGGTCTCTTAGCCGTTACATCTGTCAAATATAAAATTATACAAAGGAAACAATCGTTAGTAAATAATAAGTACTAAGGATCCTTGATCCTGACAGGATCTGACTAAGGATAATTGATCCAAGAACATATTCCAGGATAACATATCCACAACGTCAAATTTCTGTATACTAACAATTGCCGCCAAAACGGCGGTTTTGATAAGATCACAGCTGTCATTTTGCCTATGAATTCAAACCTTCTGCAATAACATATGAGATTTGGCAAGCTGGATATAATTGCCATATATCAATGGAGTTTCCTTGGGAACTTCCCTTCCCGCTGTATATCTTTCTTCATGCAAATCATGAACAACTAGTAACACCTGATTAACCCGGGTGGATGGTCCATTTTTTGAATGGTGAAATCCGGGTTAAGATTTTTGGTAATTGGAAGTAAATTTAATAAATAGTATTCTTTAACTATTTCCTGATTGTTTATATATTATAAAAGCATGTTTGCTATAGTTTTAGATCTTTAAATAGTTTTAAGAAATATTCTTTGAGAAAAAGCTTTAAGGATAGAGTATCTTTGTAAAAACAATTTAAGGATCCTTAATCCTTACATAAAACAGTTTATAAAGATTTTAGCTAAGTAAATGTAAATTGATAAGTAGAAATCATACCATAAGATCTAATTAGACCTAAGTTACCATAAGTAATGATCCTTCTTTGATCCTTGTAGAAGCAATTTAAGGATTTTGAATCCATAAGTCTTGAACTTCATAATTGAACTTAGAAAATCTGTTGCAAACAACTTATAAGATTAATTGGGGTTAGACCCATTAAGCTAGGGACAAGCCCATAAATAAACTGGGGATAAGCCCGTGCAACTGGGACAAGCCCGTGAAATGGGGAAAAGCCCGAAACTAGGGACAAGCCCAAATACTGGGGATTGGCCCAAGGATACGGATGTCAACTGGGGACTCGCCCAAACCGGGATTTAGCCCAAACGTCAGGCAACATGAAAATGTTGTAAACCGATGGTATAGGACGTCTACCATAAATAGTAGGATCCTCCATATAGCTGAAGACAACGAAATTGTCAGCCACTAAATGTGTACTAGTCCCGCTGCCTCGGACTATACGTTGGATAGCGTGCGCTCCAGGCGAGAGTGTAGAAACTCTAAGAAAGGTGAAAACCTTTAATCCTTGGAGGATATGACCATCGGGTGTCATACCCAATCGTGGGCTAGGCCAAGGGAAATAGTAAAGTACCTAAAATCTAATGGAGAGGTGGCCAACCTCTTGATCATCTAACATATTACCAGAACCCTGCATTGTTACAATTTTGGGATCCTTGATCCTTTAAGGATACTTGATCCTCAGAGGATATTTGATCCTGGTCAGAAAAAGGACTTCTTGAGGTGAATAGCATTCAATGCTCTTGGTAACCCGTTTCCTTCCATAGTGAGCAAATGATATGCCCCCTTTCCTTCCTCTGACTCAATCAGATAAGGACCTTCCCACTTAGGTGCTAGCTTTCCATCTGCCGGATTGGTTGTGTTTTGGAAGGCTTTCCTCAAGAACAAATCACCTTTTTGAAATCTTCTGATCCTTACACTCTTGTTATATACCCTAGCTACCCTTTGTTGATATGTTGCCATTCTGATTTTGGCTGGGTCTCTGAGTTCCTTAACAGTATCCAAGTCTTCAAGAAGGATTTCTTCATTGGCGTCAGGATCACGGATGCTTGTTCTGGCTGTAGGGAGCACCATTTCTGTAAGGACTACTGCTTCAGATCCAAACACCAATGAGAAGGGTGTCTGGTCAGTTGCATTCTTTGGTGTTATCATGTCAGCCCAAAGGACATAAGGTAGCTCTTCAACCCACTTTCCTTTCTTGGATCCTAGCTTATTCTTTAAGTTGTTAATGATTATCTTGTTGCATGACTCCGCTTGACCATTAGCTTGAGGATGTACTTGAGTAAAAGTAATCATCTTGATGCCCCAGCTGTCACAAAATTTAGTGGTTCTTTTCCTGATAAACTGGGAACCATTGTCACAGATAATTTCCGAAGGGATACCAAATCTAGCAATAATATTTCTTTTAATGAAATATATCATCACTTTTTAGTGTACTTGAACAAAAGCTTCTGCTTCTATCCACTTTGAAAAGTAATCAGTCATTGCAAGCATGAATACTTTTCCTTCTAATGCCTTAGGTAGCTTACCCACAATATCCATGCCCCATTTCATGAAAGGCCATGATGAGGATATAGGATACATAGGTTCTGCTGGTATATGTTGGATGTTTGCATGCCTTTGACAAGCATCACATTTCTTCAAGCATTCCATGGCATCTTTCTTCATTGTTGGCAAGAAGTAACCTGTTCTTAGAATCCTAGAAAACAGAGCTCTACCTCCAGTGTGATTACCACAATCACCTTCGTGAAAGTCTTTAAGAACCTCTTGGTTTTCAGGATCCTCGATACACCTCAAGTATGGACCTGCAAGAGATTTCCTATATAGCATATCATGTAGTAAAATGTATTGTGATACCTTGAGTTTGAAAGATTTCGGATTCTCTGTGGCTGGAATTTCCCCATCTTGAATGTAATTTTTGATTGGGAGGATCCAGGATCCTTGGTTGTTTGAGGATGATGGATCCCAAACTACAATTTGTTTGTTAGTTGTTATCTCCCCAACTTCTTGTTCTCCTATTGCTGGCGAGAGTATATGAATGATTGGGATCTTCGTGTACTCTGGAATCTTCAAAGACAAAGCTAAATTTGGCAAAGCATCAGCCCCAACATTCTCTTCCCAACATCTAGATATTTAATTAGTTTTTCATCTTTAATAGCATATGAGCCATTAAAGTGGTTAGCTATCAACAATAAATCTATAAATACTTGAACATACCTGAACCTCATGCATTTAGCTAACTTCAAACCTGCGATCAGAGCTTCATACTCTGCTTCATTGTTCGTTGCTTGGAACTCACGGGCTATAGACTGGGGTAATATGTCCCCCTGTGGTGATTTCAATAGGATAGCTAATCCTACTCCTCTTATGTTGGTAGCTCCATCAGTGAAGAGTATCCAACGATCCTTGGTCTTCTCTAGTTGTTGAACCTCCAAGTCGGTTTCTTTCTTCATGTCGCTATTGAAATCTGCCACAAAGTCTGCAAGTGCTTGTGACTTGATGGCCGTTCTGGGCTCATACTCAATATCATACGCACTTAGCTTCACAGACCACTTGGCCATTCTACCTGATAATTCTGGCTTTCTAAGAACATTCTTAATAGGATAGTTAGTTCTTAATATAATAGTATGAGTCTTAAAGCAATGTCTTAATTTAGTAGAAGCCATAATAAGTGAAAGAATTAATTTTTCTAAATGAGAATACCTGGCTTCTGCATCTAAAAGACTAATACTTACATAGTAAACGGGATCTTGTTCACCTTCGTGATCCTTCACAAGGATAACACTTATAGAACTGGTGCTGAGGATAAGTAATCCTTTAAGGCTTTGAGTGCAGCCTCATGATTTTCCGTCCACTCGAACTTCTTATTTTTCATAAGAATGTCGTAGAAATATTAGCACTTCTCGGAGGATCTGGAAATGGATCTGTTGAGAGCAACTATTCTTCCTGTCAGCCTTTGGACATCTTTAGCATTTGCAGGAGACTTCAAGTTGATGATGGCTTCTATCTGCTCGTGGCTTGCTTCTATCCCTCTTTTAGTCACCATGTATCCTAGAAACTTTCCAGCCTTAACACCAAAATGGCATTTTGACGGGTTCAGTTTCATGTTATACTGGTAGAGGATATTGAATGCTTCTTCATGATCTCTGAGGTGATCCTCAGCTCTCTTTAACGTCACCACCATATCATCTATGTAGACCTCCATAGTCTTGCCTAACTGATCCTTGAACATCATGTTGACTAATCTTTGATATATTGCCCCTGCATTTCTTAGTCCAAAAAGCATAGCAATATAACAATATATGCCAGTAGGAGTCATGAATGCTGTATCCTCTTGATCAAATGTCCTGCCGTTGCATCCACCATGGAGTCTATATGTGCTAACTATCGAGGACTCTTAACCTCTTTGATCATACCAGCCTTTAGAAGTTTTTCAACTTCTTCTTGTATGATCGCGTTCCTCTCGGGAGAGAATTTCCTTCTATTCTGATGGACAGGTTTAATAGAAAGATCAAGGCCCAATTTATGAATAATTACCATCTTCAAAATACATGTCATGTCTGAATGTATGAAGGCAAATGTAGATTTTCGTCGCTTTAGGAAGGATACTATATCCTCCTCGATCTCATTTGGGATATTGGATCTTTGGAAAACTTTAACATTTGGATCCTCGGGATCCAAAGATACTTCTTTTAGGTCCTGCTTTCGGACATCCAGTACATTCCTAGGATTTTTCTGTAATTGCTAAGCTAACGTCTGTTTAGCTGTCGGCTTCATGGATGAAGAACAATAATTCTTCGCTTCAACTTGGTCACCATCTATTCTTACTACTCCCCAAGGAGTTGGTGGTTTAATGCACTGATGGTAAGTAGAGGCTACAGCCTTCATCCCATGTAGCCAAGGCCTGCCAAGAATAACATTGCAACAAGACAGATTGTCAATAACACAAAATTTTTGGTAAGAGTTTAACCCTTCGATGTATATTGGGAATTTGATGTCCCCCATTATTTTCTTGGTTTCGCTACTGAAACCCACTAGCACCGACGTTCTCAGGATAATTTCCGAGTCTGGGATATCATTTTCTGCAGTACATCATGTTGGATGTTGTTGACGGAGGTTCCAACATCAACTAGGATCCTATGCACATAATGGTTAGCAATAAATAAAGTTACAATCAAACTGTCATGGTGAGGATCCTGGATGCTCGTCTTATCTTCTTCATCAAAGAAGATTCTTTTGTCTGTCGTTAAAGTAGTGGATATTACTGGTCGTTCCCCGTTCTCCAACTTGGTTTCTTTGGCGTGTCTTTTTTCCAAGGAGAAAGAAGTACCGCATATATCAGAGCCGCCGGAGATGAATTTGACTGCTTTTTGTGGGACCTCTTCAGGATCCTGGATCCTGAGCTTCTTTCTTCCCAAGAGCTCCTTGAAATGGCCCTTGATTAGGAGGTATCAATTTCCCTCCTTAAACTAATACAATCATCAGGCTGATGGCCAAAATCCTCATGAAATGCATACCATTTGGACTTGTCTTTGAAGGATGTTGTTTTCTTGTTTTTCCAAGGCCATCTTGCTTTCTCTCCAAGATCCTTCATGGCAAAAATTAAACCATGAGTATCCACAGAGAAGCAATATTCAGAAATGCTTGGGTCATCATCATCATCATTATCTCTTTCTTCGAATGCTCGGACATTTTGATTGTTGAATTTGGAGTATGGCTTCGAGTTGTTGTTCCTGAATGAGGATCCTTGTTTTTTGTCATGAGATTCTTGCTTCATTTGGACCCCTAACCGTTCTTGGATCCTCTTGTCATCCTCTAGCCGTATGAATCTTAGTTCCATGTTCCTTACTTCATTTAAAGTCCTGCAAGGAGTCATCACAAGATCGTCATAAAAGGGGAGCCCCTATTTAGTCCCATCTTGAAAGCTTCCACAACCGTAGCCATATCAAGATTAGGGATTTCTAGGGCCTCCCTGCCAAACCTCGTAATAAAATCCCTAAGGGATTCATCATAAGGTTGGGCAACTCTATAAAAGTCACTAGTTAACTTTTCAAATTTCCTACTACAAGAAAATTGGTTGTTGAACAAGTTAACTAAATGTGAAAAAGAAGTAACAGAAAAGGGAGAAAGACTTAGCAGCCACTTTAATGCAGATCCTGTTAGTGTGGATCTGAAACCCTTACATAGACAAGCCTCCTTGAGTTTTTCAGGAATTGGATTGATTTCCATCCTCTCCCTGTATTGAACCACATGCTCTCGGGGTCAGTTGCCCCATCATACACCTTCATGTTGGGGGTCTGAAATCGTTTTGGGACTTCAGCATCACAAATAGGTGGAGCAAATCTGGACAACTTGTTGCTTCCTTCTAGTATTTCAGGGATCGGTCGGACCACCCCTAGTACGCTGGATATCATATCCTTAAGCTTCTGTAGTTCCTTAGCCTTAGCTTGGTTGATACCTACATCCTGCATAGAACCAAGACTAGCATCTAAGGATATAGGATTACAAGTGTTACCTCTTTGTTGTGTGAATGTTGGCATCCTAGAAGAATAGCTGAGGTAAGAAGCGTCTGCTACAGGAGTTGGTCCACCAGAGGCAATGGTTTGCATGGGGATAATATCTCCTTCATGGACCTCTGAAGCCCTTTGATGTTGAGTTCCGGAGGATTCTTGATTCTGGAAGAAGGATTCTTGAGGTTGGGAGTTGAAGGATCCTGGATGATATAATCCAGAGGATCCTGGTTGAAGGATGGACGATCCTTGTTGAAGGAGCGAGGATCCTAGAGCTTGCTGACCCATGAACCCTTGTTGGAGGATAGATGATCCTGGCTGGAGGAACGAGGATCCCAGAGGTTGCTGACCCATGAACCCTTGTTGAAGGATGGATGATCCTTGTTGGAAGATCGAGGATCCTTGAGTATGCTGACCCACAGGCCCTGGTTGAAGGACGGATGATCCTTGCTGTAGGATCGAGGATCCTTGAGTATGCTGACCCACGGACCATGGTTGAAGGATGGATGATCCTTGTTGAAGGATGGAGGATCCTTGAGCATGTTGAGCCACAGATCCTAGAGTAGTGAAATCCAGCACCCAAGGCATCAAGGGAGCCTGATCCTCCGCCTGCCTCTTTCTTTACTTGAGATCTTCAATTTCACGTAGGATCCTCTGGTTGGTTTTGTTATGCTGCTCCATGTATGCCTTAATGTGTGAAAACATTGCAGAAACATCATTGTTAGATTTGACCACCGAAGTGGCAGCAGTGGTTTTTGAGCTCTGGAAGATTGAAATTTGTGTCTTGTTTGCAGCCACGGTGGTCCTTGGTGCTCTCATAATTGAAGGAGGCATCGGCGGCAAAGTTCTTGATGAGAGAGGAACCAAAGACGGCATGGTTGATGAAGCGGAGGTTGGTTGAGAGGCTATTGATAGTGATATGGGTATGAAAGGTTGAAAATTGATTGGAAATAATCTGGATTATAGCACCAATTGCCCCACGATTGGCGCCAAATTGTTTTGGACAAAAATCTACTAAGAATAATGTATCCAAATTTGTTATGTGAGGATTAGTGCTATGATGACAATAATGAATATATGAACGAAATAGAGATGAACACCGTGATTTGTTGCGAGGAAAAACCCCTTGATATTGATTAGATCAAAGAGAAAAAAAACCTTGGGTGATGACAAATCATCTATCACCACTTTATTAATATAAAAAATGAGTGTACAAGGTTGGAGATTATGATCAATGTTTACAATAACTCTAAGTGTGTATGTGTATTGTTGTCCTTCTCTAAGAATGTAGCTGGTGTGTTATATATAGGGTGTGTGCCTTAACTGATCGTAACTCAATGGAGTTATTAATAATAAAGACAATTAATTAATAATCCTTAAAAATCCGCCACTATATAAATATAAACGTAACAACCACTTTGACCACGTGCTCCATCACTTATACTGCGAAATAGGGGTAGACCTAGTCTCATAGCCGTTACATCTGTCAAATATAATATTATACAAAGGATACAATCGTTAGTAAATAATAAGTAATAAGGATCTTTGATCTTCACATGATCTGACTACGGATAACTGATCCAAGAACATAAGCCAGGATAACGTATCCACTGTGTCAAATTTCTGTACAGTAGCATATATAGGTGACGAGAATAGAAATTCTAAATGAGTAGTTCAATTATATGAAGGTTTACCGTCAATTATCAAAAATCCACTCAGTTATTCCTTGATGATTAATAGTTAACATGTGATAAACTTGTCCTAATAATATATGACAGAATAGTCCCTCATTTCTAAGTGAACATATCTATGACATAAACGAAAGTAACATGCGCATTTTAAAGTCCATCCTTTCCTAATGTCATGTTACCACGAGAATGTCAATTTTACTAGACAAGCAGTTTGGTATAGTAGAATGATTAGGATTGACTTCGATTTCTCAAATACCAATCCTAACAACTTCGAGTGATTGTAGTTAACTCACACAACCTCCGCTTTGTTGATTAAATTTGATTATAATTGCACATTCCATCGACATGTGATTTCTTTAACTAGCATAATAACCTAAGCAATCATGTTAACAATGGTATTTTAGAATTATCAAAACTAGAGAAATAGATAATAGCTTATATCTTGAATAAAGTATCAAAGTATTATTTTTACAATTACAAGTTTCCAAGAACATGAATTAACATAAATGATATTAAATCATCAACCTTGATGTATTGGATTAAAGTGATAAAACATTTCTTCATCAATGGGTAATTGCAAAAAAACCATGCACTATACCAAACTAAACCACATGTTACATGTAATCATCAAGTAAAACAAAGCTTCTTCATAGATTATAGATGGTAATAGGAGTTTAGCTCATAATGAGCGTTGTTATGAACATAAGAGATGATGATAAGAAACACTTAATTAAACTTAGAACAATCTAACCAAATGTGGATGAATCTCTTCTTATAATGATGGGTTATGATGGTGTTGATGATGATGAATGATGATGATAGCCTCCAAGCCTTCAAACTCCTCACAATATCTTCAATATGAGTGTAATGTGGGTGATTTATAAGTGAAAACCATGTACAATTCTTATTCAAGAACACTTCTAAAATGCCACAAGAGTCTCTATTTATAGGCTGTCTGGAAGGAAAAGCACGACCCCGTACTTCACTAAGCACGGCCCCGTGTCTACGTGTCCCAGTTGCATATTGTCAGATCGTACATATTGACTCACCACGGGGGTGTGCATTTATTGGCATCTTCTTCAATTCGTTTTGTCTTTATCTGAAGGAGACCATGGCCCCGTGCTTTTGTTGACATGTGCTTAAATTCTTGTAGAATTTTGTCTTTTCTTGTGTTCAAAAGCATGGGGCGTGTTTCTTGAGGCATGGGGGCGTTTTTCTTGTTTTTCTTGTGTTTTCATCCATTTTTCTTCATCTTTTCGCTTGTTTCTTCGTTTGAGGCTTGGGTTTACCTGAAATTACATTTTATTAAGATAAGTAGCCTTTTGTGCTATATTATTTGACCGAAGTTCGAGTTTTTAGAGATTATTTTATGCTTAAAAGATGTATAATTTTATATACATCACATACTCTAATTGATGTGATGATGAATCAAATTATGCGTGGCAAAAATCCTTAGTGTTCTCTCCCGAATTGTAAGGCTTTCAATTGAATTTTTGTTAATTGTTTATGTTATTTGTGGGATAGTAGTTTGATATTATTATTATTATATTTCTATGGTGATTGTGGTTTTATTAGTAATTGTTAGTATAGTGCAATTCGTGTTCTTGACCATTAGTTCTTGGTGCCATAGGCAATCGGGATTTATTGGAAGAGAATTAGGGTTGGCTATATTAAACTTTTATCGAGTGACAACCTTGCGTTTTTACAATCCAAGTACTTAGTTCTCTTTTATCACAATCAAACACACACTCATGAACTATGTGTATGTAATTCATTCCAAAAGTAAAAGTTAAAATTATCAATTTTGGAAACCTAAAATCGGGAGAGAGCATTCTTTATTATTGATTCAGTTAATTTCGTTAAAATGTTTTCAGTTATTTTTGTTAATCAAATCAACCAAAAAATTTTTTGAGATTTCTTTTTATGCAATTTAGTTTAATTTACAAGCTACGTAGTAACACCTTTTCCACAAACTCTTTGTGTTCAATACCCGATTACCGCTATCTAATTAGTTGTATTTGGTTTATTTTTTTTTGAGTCTTTAACTTCATGTTGTATTTGTTATTTTCGGGTTTACGCAGGTTGTGTTAGTGTGCAGGTACTTACAGGTGTATGCATACTAGAGGCTCCAGCAGGTCATCATCACTAGTAATTGATCCCGAGATTAAACGGACTCTTAGAAGAAACCGAGTTCTACTTAGGGAGAACAAGCTTCTTGGTTCTCCAACTGCATCAAACAGCACCATGGATTCACCATTTCCCAATTCGGGTCAAACATTTCCATCTACACCTCCAACAATTTCACCTCCACCGATTACTACTACCATACCTACTTCATCAAGTGAATTGACAACAACTCACACAACCGAACACATAAATGCTCAATTCAACTACTCAACATCATCAACATTGCCACCGATTTCCAACCTTTTCCCTACCTTTGGTGCATCATCATCTAAACAAAACTAACAACCAACCTTTCAACAACCAAATCAAGTTACCAATATCAACCACAACTTTTCATGCAATATTGAAGAACACAAGGTGATGGTTATGGGTATGGGTTTGATAATGAGTTTGAGGGGTATGAAGTGGAAGGTTACTACATGGGGGTTGATGGAAGTCAAAGGATGAATCAAGGGAATTCTTCTTATGCACAAGTTCAACAAACCGAACCGGTGCAAGAACTTAATATACAACCACCACCGGTTGTTCAACAACAAGCTCAACCGCAACCAGTTATTCAACAACAACAAGCTCCACAAAAAGTGCAACAATTTCAACAATAAATGCCCCAGCCACAATTTCAACAATTTGCACCTCCAAGGCCCGTTTATAGGAAAATGGGTCAACCAAGAGTTCCAATGGAGGTACCAAGAAGGCATGCAAGATAGATGGTTAGGGGGATTGAATCTCAGTTTCAACCGATAATCATTAATAATCCGTCATCGGTGGTTATTCCTCACAATCAACAAGAAATGACATTTGAGGTGAGAACCAATTCCTTCCAGAGTCTACCAAAGTATAAGTGTCTAGCAACAGAGGAACCTTACTTCCACTTGGAGGCATATGATTCAATTTGCAACACGATTGGGGGTCAAGGGTTTTCGTCATATGAGGTTAAATTGGTCTTGTTTCAATTTTCTTAGGAAGATAACGCAAAGAGATAGTTTTACACGTTACCTTCCGCATCCATTTATACTTGGGCTGAGATGCAACAACGATTCTTGGAAGAATTTTACACAGCCCAAAAGACCAATGATGCAAGAATGATTTTGAGAACTTTCCAACAACAATCGGGTGAAATGTTTCATGAAGCATTTGAAAGGTTTAACATGATGATTAAAAATTATCCTCATCATGGTATTACTCTTTGGGAATTATTAAATGCTTTTCATGTGGGGTTGAGTAAGGAAGATGAACAGGATTTGAGGTCGACCACAAATGGTACATTTGGTACTAATTATGAAAAAGATGATTGGGAATATTTGGAACAAATGGTAGTCACATAAAAGAGAGACTCAAACAGGAAGAAGAGCAAGGCCGGTAATCGGAAGACCACAAGTATAAGCCGTGGAAGAAGGAGGGGTACAAGCTAATAATCAGGTAATCGATGTTTGTACAAAATTTAATAAGTTGGGTCATGCTTCGAAGGTGTGTATGGTGGGTCAGGTACAAGTGGAGGAGGTGAATGCACTTCAAGGGGGCGGTGGCAGGAATTACAATATGAAATCCAACACTTACCACCCCGGGTTAAGAAATCACCCAAATTTTTGTTATGGAAATCCGGCTACTCAATCCAACCCGAATTTCCATGGGAATCAAGGAAATTGTGTTCCTCGCCAACAATATAACAATCAAAGTAATTTTCATGGCGGGAATAATCAAGGGTTCCAAGGTCAAGGGGGTGGCGGTCAAAGTAGGTCCGCGGGTCAAAGTTCATCAAGTGGAAATGAAGTCATGGACATGTTAAAGATGATGCAACAAGACATGCAACATAGAAATCAACTTGATGAAGCTCGAATGCAAAAGGATGAAGTTCGATACAAATCCATTCAATCTTTGACCACACAAATGGGTCAACTAGCAACCGAAGTGTTAGAGTTGAAGAAAAAAAAAAGGCCAATTTCCAAGTGACACTAAGGTAAATCCATCTCATAGTTCATCACGTAACATTCATATTAACCATGTTAGTGTTTTAAGAAGTGGTAAAGAATATAAAACTGATTTGTCACCTGGTGTGGTTGATAGGGAAGTTGAGGACATTACGGGTAATGAAAGCGATAATGAAATTGAAACTAATAAACCCACTAAACATGTCACTTTTGAAAACCGTTACAAAATTTGGGTCAAGATTCAAATATAAAAGATAAAAATATGGAAGTCGAACCAAATTCGTTTCCATTTCCTTCGGCTTTGCTTGACCCGGGTAAGAAAAACGTAATTGTTAAACGGGGTCCTCAAAAGGAGGAAATGTAGGAGGTGTTTAAACAGGTAAAAGTGAATTTACCTCTATTTGAGGCAATTAAGCAAGTACCCGTTTATGCTAAATTTTTGAAAGAATTGTGCACCCAAAAGAGGCAACAAAAAGTGCCTAAACGAGTGGATTTAACCGAGCGGGTAAGTGCGGTTTTAAAAGGTACACCCTTAATTAATATTCAAGTTGGTGATTTTCAAATGTCTAGGGCGTTACTGGATCTTGGGGCCGGAGTAAGCATTCTCCCGGGGGGTTTATATGACCAATATGACTTTGGTCCTTTTAAATGAGTTGAGACCATGGTTGTATTGGAGGATTTGTCTCGTAAACATCCCGTGGAATCGTGCGGGATGTAATTGTGAAATTGGAGTATTTTTATTATCCTGTGGATTTTTTGGTGTTAGATCAAGTCAACAACAAAATGTTATCTTAGGTCAACCATTTTTGAACACTTCCCATGCAATCATTGATTGTAGATTTGATACCGTTACATGGCTTTTGGTAATGGCGAAAATGTGCCTTAATGTTTTTACTAACGTTGCTAATTCGTTGAGTGGTGAAGAATGTTTTATGGCATATATGGCGGAATGATTGTATTCCTCATGAATATGATAAAGATTGTGTGGAAGCTTGTATTTGTGATGATTCTGAACAGTCACACGTGCGTGCTTTACAGATGGATGAACAAAAGGATGTCTTAGATATTCAAGAGGGAAGGCCACCATAGACACATCAATTTGAGAGCTTGTCAATGAAGATCAACTCGGATACAAAACCATCCTTGGAGTCACCAAAGGTTTAATTGAAAGAACTTCCAAGCCATTTGAAATATGCATTTTTAGAAGAGAATGCAACCCTTCGGTTATAAATGCTTCTAACTTGGAGGAAGAACAAGAGTGGGCATTGGTGAAGGTTTTAGGAGCATATAAAGCGTCCATTGGATGGACACTTGTGTATTTAATGGGTATTAGTCCTTCTATTGTTATGCGTAAAATAATAACGGATGAGGAAGCTAAACCAACAAGGGAGACTCAAAAAAGATTGAACCCGAATTTGTGAGAAGTGGTGAAAAAGGAGGTGATTAAGTGGTTAGATGCGGGGATCAACTATCCCAATTCAGACAGTGCATGGGTGAGCCTGACACAGGTAGCGCCCAAGAAAGCCGACATCCAGGTAATAAAAGACGATAATGGTGACAAATTGCCACCCGACCAGTAACTGGGTGGCGAGTATGCATCGATTATAGAAAATTAAATAATTCCACCTCAAAAGACCATTTTCCGTTACCATTCATTGATCAAATAAGTGAAAAACTTTTGGGTCAAAAATATTATTGTTTTTTGGATGGGTGTTCAAGGTATAATCAAATTGCAATTCACCTCGATGACCAACACAAGACCACCTTCACTTGTCCATATGGTACTTTTTCCTTAAGGTGAATGCCATTTGCAGTGTGTAATGCACCGGTCACTTTTCAAAGATGTATCATGAGTATTTTCTCCGACATGGTCGGCGATTCACTTGAAGTTTTTATAGATGATTTTTCCATTTTGGCTCAACTTTCGAGTCGTGTCTCAATGATTTATAAAAATTTTTAAAACAATTGTTGAGACAAACTTGGTGTTGAGTTGGGAGAAAAGTCACTTTATGATGTAAGAGGGTATTGTGTTGGGTCATGTGGTTTCAGGTAGGGGAATTGAAGTTGATCAAACTAAAATTAAAGTAATTTCATCTTTACCACCCCGAAAATAAAATGAACAAAAAGATAATCTACCCTATAAATAATGACGGTTGACATTTCCATACCAAAAATGCTTGAATTTAGTGTAACTTGAAGTATCGTCTTTATATTTCAGGAAAATTCGAAGTTTATTTGCTTTTAACATTTTTAATTTATCAAACGGGTTTGCAAAATACCTTTTCTTGAGCAAGAACTTCAAATGATGTAGCAGAGGGAACAAAAGGCGAAGCATGTTAAGTGAAGCACTGTACAAGAAAACACAAGCACGCAAAACCATAATCATGACCAAGTAAATATGCAAGCTTTATGAACTACAATTTCATCAACGCTTTCATTAGCTAATATTAAATTGAAATGCATACCCTAAGCCCATTGGAAAGTCCAATGTATAGTTCCAATCTACACCATACAAGTGATGCCGACGCCACTGCCGGGACACTAACCTACACGACTGTCGTCTACAGAGCTTAAAACCACCACAATCACCCCTGAAAAACCACAATTCAAACTCAATTCAACTGACAGTTGATGCATTTCATATTTAATAATGCACATCTATTGTGAACTTGTAATACAAATGTAATGCAAATATTACATGATTATGCATTAAATATTATGTCAAAACCCCAACAAAAACCAACGTTTGTTTCAAATAGAATTCAATTTATAAAATTTTCATTTGATTAATTTTAGTGTGATGCTCTACAAAAATACCCAGCCCCTATTTGTTTACATTTGTAGCCATTAGCACAAAAAAAAAAGAAGAGTAATTGTTTATAAAATTCATATGTGAACGCATTACCTTTTGAAGATTTGTTCATGCCCAATCCAGACAGCCGAACAAAGTAGCTCAAACAGTAAACACCAAATTCAATCAGCCGTATATAAATCCATGTTGTTTGCAGCTAGAACCCTAATTAGACGGAAAACCACCAAAAAGGGGTGAAATCTACAATAGTCAAAATTGTATTTGAAAAACAACATTATAGAAATCAAGCAATAAAATCAAGAAGAAGAAATCAAACCTGGAGTCTTTTGTACCTTTGAGCGAACCTTAAACCCACTAAAACATGAACAACTCAAGCAATTAAACGATCTTCGACTTCGACTTAGGTGAGAGAGAGAGAGAGAGAGAGAGAGAAAGAGAGAGAGGTCGTGAAGTTTTCAAATTCATGCTCTAATTTAGGTGTGATGCTTTTAGGGTTTTTGAATTTTGAATCACCTCTCAAATAGTGGGATATGTTATTCTAAAGGTATAAGTATTGCAAAGATGTACATTGTGCTTTAAAAACAGTAAGACTCTTAATTGTAAGAGTTTTTGTTGAAATTACCATCTTGCCCATGCTATATATATTATAAGATAGTATAGATGAGCGTGGATAATGAGAGGGGCGGGGGTTGGTTCCCTTAGAAAACAATTTTGAACTTTTTCTATTTATTCAATCACCCGCAAATATAAAATTGCAAGATGATCCGGCTTAATAGGTTTCTTTGTATTTGTAATATTTTTAGTATTTATCAATAGGATGTGTTAAGCATTATGTTTATTATGCTTCATATTGGTGCATTATGCCAGTAATTCATTAGTCTCGATTCTATTGTGTCTGTAATCGTTACATTGCCTATTATGTTTTGGTGAACTTGTTAGTTTGTTAATTTGGTTTAAGCGAACTTGTTATTTGGCAAAGTTAGGGACAAATTCGCCTAGGATGTTAGGCGAAGTTGTCGTGGACTATATATTCCTAACTTCCGCCGTTCGCTAAAAAATGTTTTTGGCGAGATCCGTTTGTAAGTAACAGCAAGTTATTGGTGTTTTGGTGTAAACATCTAATAACATGTAACCTTTGTTCTTACGTGTTGCGTGTTCTTTACATGTCTCTCGATTAAATACTCGTATCGTATACGTAGGGGATTCCGCACCCTCGTGTTACGAGATACTCTTGTGTAGATCCGGCTGGGAACCTACAATTGGTATCAGAGCTTTTACTCGTGATTGTGTGGTTCGGGATTATCATACAAGTGTGAAGATCATTCTGCTTTACTCTTTGCGGAATCATTTCACGTAAAAATACCATTCACCCTATTACTCGCAAACCCTTCGAAATCAAAGATTCAGTCTAACAATCATAATAGATTGACCAGCGAAGTTGCAGTCAGTTGTAACTAGGGTTTTGGTGAAGATATATCCTCTGGTGAAGTTAAGGGACAACGAAGTTAGTGGTGAAGTTAACTCACAGCGAACTTAGCTAATACAATCTGACTTCACCCTAAGCGAAGTTATTGTGTTATCGAAGTTATCTTAACTTCGCTATCTACTGTTCACAGAATAAAGTTGGTATAGTTTCAGCTCTCGGTTCGGTTTAATATGACTTTAATAAACATCACTAAACTGGTAAATATGGAGGTTGAAGCTGGGTTAGCGACTAAAGCTCCAAAGTTACTTAAAGGCACTGATTTTGATGCGTGGAAAGACAGATTTGAGCAGTATATGAAATTTCAAGATGCAATGTGGGTATGTATTCAGGATGGCTATATCCCACCAACAACTGAGTTTGAAGGACGTGAGCAACTAAAGAAGTATAATAAGATGGAGGATGATGAGAAGAAAATGTACAAGGTAGAAAGTAAGGCATTAGCAGCAATCACCATGGTACTACCTCAGGAAATTCTTCATACGTTCAAAAAGTACAAGTCTTATAGAGAATTATGGGAAGCATTGGAGAACCGCTATGAGGGTAATGTCGGAATTCGAAACTCCAAGACAAACTTGCTGAAAAATCAGTTCTCAGTATTCAAGTACTTTAAGAATGAATCACTTGACGACATCATCACAAGATACTATCACTTGATGACCGAATTGAACAACTACTCCATAGAGTATACTGAGAGTGAGATTGTGGAAAAACTTCTTGATGCTTTTCCACCAAAATGGGAGATCCACACAGTTCTGATGAGAGAAGATAAAGAATTTGATAGCTTTGATTTAGAGAAGGTGGTTAACAAGTTACGTAATTATGAGCTTAATATGTTACGAAAAGAGACGCCTACTGATTAGGTTCAGGATCCGAGAATATATGGTGCAAAAGGCTCTCCAAACTCAAGTTCTAAAACAGAAACGACCGCCTATTACTCAGGTGGAGAACCAAATTATACTCAAGATGGTCATGTGGTGATGAATATGGATGGAGACATATGCTTTGTAGCAGGTGGAAGTAGTTCTTCAAAACCTCAATCCTCAGTCGGTAACTCTTCCACCAGTTCTTCATGTGTGAATTACTCAAAGATTCCTATGAGTGTAAAATCTGTTGAACAACAATTTGCTCTTTTTGCCTCTTTCATTGCTTCTTATGATAATTACATCAAAGGAAAGATAGTTGACCCTGCAACCTTGGATTAGGGCTATGATCAGATAGATGCTGATGACATAGAAGAAATGGATCTGCAGTCGCAAATGGCGATGATAGTGAGAAGGGTAAAACAGTTTATGAAGAAGACTGGACGAAAGTTCGTGGGAGAGAGACCGAGATTTGACAAGTCAAAGGTTCGTTGCTACAATTGTCAACAAAATGGACACTTTGCAAGAGAGTGTACAAATGAAAGAGTTGAACGGAGTCAAAACAAGCCTACTCAACAGAATGGGAATGAAAATGAAACAAAAGCCATGGTGTCTCAACAGAATGGTGGGTATAATTGGAATATCAAAGTTGAGGAGGTGATTGAACAAGCGAATCTGGTTAATATTGTGACTGGAAGATATGACAAGGAACCATTGGAGGATCAAGCGTACATGGCAGAAGTGAACGATCAGCTTTCAGAGGTATGTTCTGGACCTCATTGTGAACAATGTGAAAAACTGTGTGATCAATTAAATGCTTTAACTGTTCAGTATGTAAGATTGGAAACAGAATTAAAAACGGTAAAAGAATAACACCATTACTTTAAACAAAAAGAAAACAGTTACTCGGTCAAAATCAAAGCTGGTGAAAAAGACATAAGATGCCTTAAGGCAACATTAGCTGAGAAAATCCAAGTAATTTATCTAAGTCATGAAGTTGTGGAAGAAAAAACCAAACTTATTGCTAAAAAGGACAAACATATAGCATATTAATAAGTGAAAGTGGTGGAACTAAACAGAAATCTTGAACAATTTAGGAATTCGCCCATGATGCTTAATCATGTCCTAAGTGTTCAACGTTCTCCTAACGATAAAGGAGGAATTGGATTAATGGAATTTCCACCACCTTTTAAAAAATAATTATACTTATAATCCTTGTAATCAGCCATCTAGTTTTGTTAAGCATGATCAGACAGTAACGGGTAATGTCGGATCCAACAATCTACCCGTTAAAGTTCAATCAAACAACACCGACACTGATTTAAACAATCATGAAAAGCTCAATAAAGATATTAACGAATCGGTTCAGACAAATTCTTTAGTCATGAATCAAGATTCCAAGCAAAGGGAGTCTGTTAACATTCGTAAAGTGGATGATGAAGTTGTGTTACTCAGATGGGGGGGAGAGTGATACTTTTAGTGAATAGAAATGTTTTTTAAACCCATTCGCCCCCCCCCCCCTATGTGAAACAAACTGTTAGTGGAGCAACTTCATCTTCTGCTACAATTCCTGAAAAGAATGTTCGGATAGACATAGATTGTCCTAACAAAATTAATAGTCCGAACAAGAGTTGCTTTAGATGTAACAAGAGAGGACACTTTGTCAATAACTGTCCGCTGAAAAGGAAGAAATCAAAAAATATGAGGCCAACCAAAACAGAGAATAAAACGAACTTTAATACTGATGCTAGTAAAAATTCTAACACATCCAACTTTAGTCGTTGGACAAATTCAAGATTTCAAAGAAACCAACCTTGTTTTTTCCCAGTTAATCACAGAACGGGTAACTTCGAATCCATTAATGCTAGAAACTCAAGGATGTTTGGATGGTCTCATAATCAGTTTTCTAGAAATCTTCCATTCGGATCAAATGGAAACTTCCCTCAAAGGAACTTTAGGCAACCAAGGAGTTGGATGCCGATTAACAGGTTTGACCAACCCAAGAGCAGAAGGTCTTGGGTCCCTTACTTTTAATTCGTTTCTTTAACTGTGCAGGAATAGTCGAACAGGACTGTGAAAAACATGTGGGTTGTCGATAGTGGCTATTCCCGACACATGACGGGTAACAAGAAATTGTTACGTGATTGGAAAGCTGTACAAGGACGAAGGTTATTTTTGCAGTAGAATGTGGAGGAAAAATTTCTGGAATCGGTACTGTTACTAATGGGAGGATCAAGTTGGATAAGGTTAATATCATGGAAGTGTTAAAGAACAATCTTCTGAGTGTCTCTCAGATCTGTGACAAAGAATACACTGTGCACTTTACAAAAGATGAGGCACTCGTGCTTTATCCTGGTTTCAAGATTCCTGAAACCTGTGTTGTGATAAAATCTCCAAGAGAAAAGAATACATATGTGATGGACATGAGGTCCACCAAGATGGCGACAGAGGAATCATGCCTCCTGTCAAAAGGAACAGAGTTTGAGTCGGAATTGTGGCACAGAAGGATGGGTCATATCCATCTACGTAAAATAAATTACCTAGTCAAGAATGGTTTGGTGATTGGGGTCCCTTTGAAGATTTTCAACTTTGAAGATCAATGTATTTCATGCAAAAATGGGAAGCAGCACAAGAAACCTCATCACTCCAAACTGGTTAACTCAATCGTCACACCTTTGGATTTGCTTCAAATGGATCTATTTGGTCCAATAAATGTTAAAAGTCTGGGAGGAACGACCTATTGCTTGGTTGTGACTGATGATTACTCACGTTACTCATAGGGGTATTTTCTGAAAGCTAAAGATGCGACAGTGCAGCTGGTAATTAATCTAATTACCAAGGTGGAAAACATAGTCGGTGGAAAAGTCAAATTCATCAGAAGCGATAATGGCACATAATTCAAAAACTATCAAATGGAGATGTTTTGTCTGCAGAAAGGAATAGAGCATCAGTTCAGCGCACCGTATACACCGCAACAGAACGGAGTGGTTGAAAGGAAAAATAGGACTCTAATCGAGGGAGCCAGGACTATGCTGGCAGATACTAAACTTCCCGTGGTGTTCTGGGCTGAGGCTGTTGCCATGGCCTGCTATATCCATAATCGTATACTAAAGAAAGGATGGCTACTCAGATGCTACTTGATGAAGAAGAGGCCATTATGCATCGTCCACAGTTTACTGAAAAACAAACTACCATGTCAAGTGCTTTTGAAACTCCTGTTGTCTCAAGTGGTGATGACTTTATCAATCCTTTCCACACTCAACACAATTTAGATGAAATCTCTCAAAATCTTGGAGAAGACTTAGAGGTTGGTCATGTCCAAACCACCAGAATCCACAAGAATCATCCCTTGGAGAATGTGATCGGTAATCCTTCAGATGGAGTGCGAACCAGTAGGAGCTTGGAAGAAAACACATGCGTGTATGCAAGCATTAAAGACACTGGTATTATGAATGAATGCTTGTATGCCTCTTTTATTAGTCAGATTGAACCAAAGAACTATCAGATGGCATTGAAGGATACTCGTGAGTCGAAGCCATGCAAGAAGAATTGGCTCAGTTTAACAAAATGGAGGTATGAAAATTGGTTGAAAAGCCACGAAATGTGCACGCAGTCGGTACAATGTGGGTATTCAAATGCAAGAGAGATGAGAAAGGGGTCATCGTCGGTAACAAAGCAAGATTAGTAGTCAAAGGATTTAATCAACAAGAAGGGATCGACTACAATCAGGTGTTTGCTCCTATGGCAAGACTGGAAGCAATTCGACTTTTCTTGGCCTTTGCTGCACACATAGATATGAAAGTGTTTCAGCTGGATGTTAAAAGTGCTTTCCTAAATGGCAAGGTCGATGAAGTGGTATATGTCGAGCAACCTCTAGGATTTCCTGATCCAGACTTTCCGGATCATGTGTACAAGCTCAGTAAAGCATTATATGGTCTACATTAAGCTCCAAGAGCTTGGTACACAACCTTATCTGATTACCTGCTGGAAAATGGATTTGTGAGAGGAAAGATTGACAGTACATTGTTTGTTAAGTGGAACGGGAAGGACTCCTTCTTGTTCAAGTCTATATGGATAATATCATCTTCGGGGCATCAAGATTTCAATGTGTCAGGAATTTGAGGCGATCATGAAGAAAAGGTTTGAGATGAGCGCCATGGGAGAATTAACTTTATTTTTGGGTTTGCAGGTAGATCAAAAGAAGGATGGCATGTTCATTCATCAAACTAAATATGTTCACTATGTACTCAACCGGTTTAAGATGGAAGAAAGCACCCCGTTTGACACTTCGATCTGTGTCAACCACAAACTAGGTGCTGACTCCGACAGTGATGAAGAAGTGGATCCCACTCAATATCGGGCTATAATAGGTTCTTTGATGTATTTAACTGCTTCCAGACCTGACATTATGTTTGTAGTTTGTCTTTGTGCTCGTTTTCAGGCTAACCCAAAGGAGTCGCACATGAAGGGAGTGAAGAGAATTTTGCGGTATCTTAAAGGAAAGCCAAAGTTGGTTCTCTAGTACCCAAAAGGAGGAGAATTGGACCTGGTTGCATACATGGACTCAGACTATGGAGGATGCAATAGAACAGGAAATCAACAACGGGGGGTTGTCAATTTCTCGGAGGAAGATTGGTGTCGTGGCAATGCAAGAAACATACTTCTGTGGCCACATCCAGTTGTGAAGTAGAGTACATGGCAGCATCAAACTGCTGCTCCCAGGTTTTATGGATACAACAACAAATGCGAGATTATGGTCTGAATTTCACTCAAACTCATATTTGCATTGATAACACTGCTGCTATCTCAGTAACTAACAATCCCGTTAAACATAGTAAAACGAAACATATTGACATTCGTCATCATTTTATAAGGGATTGTGCTGAGAAGAAATTAATATTGCTTGAAAAGGTCGATTCACTAGATAACTTTGCCGATCTTTTTACAAAAGCTTTTGACTGGTCCCGTTTTCAAAACCTTATTGAGCTTAATGGGATGATCAACCCCGAGTAACCGCATTCTTAAAAAAACATCACTATCACTGAGAATTATGTCGGTTAAGTTCGAAGGACATGTTCTTGAATATTTTTGGTCCCTGTCCTACTTGTAGATTCAAGGATAGCCATTAACCTAATAATTGGAAGCAACTGGGGCGGTTGTGATGAGTTTTTTATTCCTTCGCTGAAAATTATGTCGGTTACACTCAGTTTGAGGGACACATATTCGTATGTGTTTGGTCCTGCTAATCCACTAGATTTTTGGGAAAGCCATTTAACCAAAGGCTTAGAAGTGATCGGGGCATCTTAATATAAATTTTTTTTTGGGGAAATGATATATTTTTTCAATCTATAGCTTCTAATGAAGCTTCAAAATTGATGTTAAATTGAAAATTGATCCAACCTTTGGAAAATGATAGATAAAGTGATTTTGAGTGCCTAACGGGTGAAGTTATTAAGCTTAAAAAGACTTTAGAACAGTCATTGTTTGGCAAGGTAGCTTTCCATGGTGCGTAAAAGTAGAGGTGATACAAATTAAATCTACTCGATTTACTGTGGAGTTTTGGAATGTTCATGTCTCCACATATATCTCTCCGAATGATAGGCAGAAAAGTGATTACCCAACCATACACGAGCCCGCTAGTGTATTGATCCCCTCGTATATTGTGTTCCTCTTCTGCAGTGATCTAGATTCGGGACACGCAGGTGTTTCTATGGTTCTTCTTTATATATATATATATATATATATATATATATATATATATATATAAGGGATTATTTCTTATTGCCTTTGAAATTCAAAAAGTCAAAAAACATGGATGAGGCACCAACTGAGTCTTGTGCAAGCTAAATGTAAGGATTGTAAAGCCGACTTACATGTACATTGTTTAATCAGACACTATGGGTCAAGTCAAATCGGGGTGATCTGGGGAAAGCCAAATACGTCTTGAGAATAGATAGGAGGCATCACAGTTCTTTAAGTGATGTCCGTCTAAATTTTGAGCCTAATTAAACCTATCACAAAAGCAATGAAAATCATGCTAAGTTTCATACCTGCCTACAACCTGTTTCTTTATGTCATGATAACGCTGAACATGAATCCTTGTGACAGCCTCTAAGTCAGTATGATTCCGTGTTCGGATCTTTTCTTAAACATGCTGGGTTCTCTGAAAAACTGTAATATGATCCTGTCTTTGTTATTTTACTTTTGTTTATTTCATATTATTTTATATACTTTTCTCTTATTTGTTTATTTCATAAAAATATTGGGTTACTCGGTATTGACTTTTTATAAAAATGTTCTAAAACTAACTTGGCTATGGCGAAGTTGTCAAAACAAGAGAAGTTGATTAACTTCGCCCCGGGGTTTTTCAGAAAGTATAATAGGAACACATAAGTCAAAACTAGTCAAATAAACCCTCACAAACTCTCGGCGAACGTATCAGAGAAATCAATCTTGCTCCATCATCGTTTTTGTCTTCGTATTTGCGTGTAAAAGGTCTATGTGTCACACCCGGCCCTGAGCGGCGGAAACAGCCGGGCGCGCACGAGTGGGGATTGATAATTAAGCACGGGCCATTGCAAAACATTCAAAGATTTTTATTGCGCATGAGAAGTTTATTACAAACACATTACATTGTTCAAAGATTACAAAAAGAAACATCCAAGTATAAAACTGAAGATTTCCTCGCCATATCCCCTTACGCGGCGGGTAACCGTGCGCATCGAGGGGATAAAGCCAAAATCTTCCAAAAAGCTTGTTTTAGATGTTCAGCGTGTGGTGCTCTAAGTGTGACTCCATGCGCTACCTAGTTATCTCCTGAAAGACACGTAAAAACATTTGAATCAGTATAAACTGAGTGAGTTCACAAGTTTTAGTAACTTGATAAAATCATTCTGAAACATTTCTGGCAACATCATTAACATCTGCTTGGTAAAATCGTATTAACACAATTCTGACAATATTCTGATAAAAATCGTTCCGCGGGTTACGCGTGAACAAATTCTGGATACGGTGCTCGTCTATGTAAGTGGCGCAGCCACTACGAGCTAAAATAACGTAAAACCGTCCCGCGAGTTACGCGCAGACGTTTCTGGAAAACTATGCTCGTCTATGCAAAGAGGCATTGCCCCTACGAGCTAAGGATACTGTCCCGCGGGTTACGCGCAGACGTTGAGCCGGAAAACAAGGCGCTCGTCCATGCAAAGAGGCGCGACCCCTACGAGCGGGCTCAACCCCATAGTACTGCCCCATGCCAGGCACTCGTCCATGCAAAGAGGTGCGACCCCTACGAGTGGGCGGATCAAACCAGCAGTCCCTACCCTTAGAGTTCCAATGGTAAAGTGATCACTTACTCGAGTTCTAGCGCACATACATTGAAAACCTTAGATAACCGTTTGCATTGCTCATCATGCAACATAACTTAAAACACATAATCGCTTGTATAGCTTGTAAGTATACCATGATAAAACATTATTTAAGTACGTGTCCCTCGCCCCGAAAGCAATTTAAAAACAGTGAAAACAGTGAAAATAGGGGCTGTGAGACTCACCTGAGGTTCTTGTTAAGGGATTAATCGAGATTCGGGTTTTCTTGGTGTTGGCCTCGGAATCGAAGGTCTAGAATACGATTAAATAACAAGTATATATATTAAGATCAAGAAATAGGAGAATATAAGGGTTGGATAGTAGGTCTCAAGGTTATATTCTCGGCTTACTTAGTAACAGGATCGGAGCTGGAAACAACGGATGCTTGGGAAAGGATTAGTGCAAGTTTGTAGTTCTTTGAAGTGTGTTTTGGGTGATAATTTAGGCTACAAATTTATAGGCAAACTCAAGGGAACACAATCCCTTGCTTTAGGGGATTAAAATCTTTTCATATCTAAATGTAATGATGATAAAGTATGGAAGTTATTATTATTTACTTAAGAGTGGAGTGGTGGATAAAAGATTTTGATTTGATTTGGACAGAACATGCAGATCTGGGGTTGGTGAGAATAGGGTGGCTGACAGTTGACTTTTCATGTTACAGTGTGCTTTTTCAGGTACTTTTGTCAGTGTACAGTAAAAAGTGGAAAATCTCTGAAACACGCTACTGTTTCCTTTCGGGCGGGAGTAATCTCCTTAACTGGAGAATAGACCAAGTGTTCTGCGCGTATAACTTGGTGCGCATAGCTTTCTGCGTATAGGACATGTCTTTGCTGCGGGTAGGTGCGTAACCTTCTCGCAGTTAGGGACATTTGAGTTTCATTTGTAGATTCTCCAGGTGGTCTTGGTATTTCAACATAGTGATCAGTCATGTTGAAGTCAATTCCATCTTGGAGCTTCAGACAAACTAGCTCTCAACGTTCCCGCCATGCGGGTAGGTTAGTTCCCTTCCGCACGCGCATAAACGATGTAGGATGCACCCGCCTTAGCATCATGCGGGATGGTCAACCCATAGACAACATAATGTTTAAGTTACATGAAAACATAAAGCCAAATCATTCACGCATGGCGCATATAACATATGCTCACGCTGGTTCTTAACATGGTGCGCTCGCGCAGGTTGCACATAACAACTGCACGCGCTTAATATTTACAATCACCTAATTATTAGGTTGATTACTTAGCTTATGGGTTTGGGAAAATACCGGTTGTCACATTCTCCCCTCGTTAAACGAATTTCGTCCCGAAATTTAGGAGACGTTGCTGGCAGAAGCCATGTTCTGAAAGAGGTGTGGGTATTTCATGCGCATCTGATCTTCTCTTTCCCAAGTGAATTCAGGCCCACGCCTCGAGTTCCATTGAACCTTTACTAACTTGATTTTGCTCCTGCGTAACTT
Source organism: Bidens hawaiensis (assembly GCF_021521415.1). NCBI lineage: Eukaryota > Viridiplantae > Streptophyta > Magnoliopsida > Asterales > Asteraceae > Bidens > Bidens hawaiensis. The sequence continues at coordinate 5,070,189 of NW_027491019.1, read as the reverse complement.
TGGTTCTTTCCAATCGGTTACTGCTATAGGTTCTTCTACGAAGTGCAGCTGTTTGTCGATGTGAATCTCTTCCATCGGCAAAATTAACGTTTCGTCAGATAAGCACTTTTTGAGGTTGGACACATGAAACGTATCATGAACTCCACTGAGTTCGGCGGATAAACGAAGTTTATAAGCAACCGGACCGATCCTTTCCAGGATCTCAAATGGTCCAATGTAGCGCGGATTCAACTTTCCTCGCTTGCCGAAACGGGGGACTCCTTTCCATGGAGAGACTTTCAATAGTACTTTATCCCCTACTTGAAACTCCAATGGTTTCCTTCGCACATCTGCGTAACTCTTCTGTCTGTCGCGCGCTGTCTTAAGGCGATCCCTTATCTGAAAAATCTTGTCTGTTGTTTCTTGGATCAATTCAGGACCAGTCATTTGCTTGTCACCCACTTCAGCCCAGCACAGTGGGGATCTACACTTGCGCCCATACAAAGCTTCGAACGGCGCAGCCTTGATACTTGTGTGATAGCTATTGTTGTAAGAAAATTCAACCAATGGGAGGTGAGTATCCCAGCTACCTTCGAAATCGATTGCGCACGCGCGCAGCATATCTTCCAATGTCTGGATTGTTCGCTCGCTTTGCCCATCCGTTTGAGGATGATAAGCTGTACTCATATCAAGGCGAGTACCTAGAGCTCCTTGTAACGATCTCCAAAACCTTGATGTAAACCGACTATCTCGATCAGAAATGATGGACACTGGGACTCCATGTTTTGAAACTACTTCTCGAATATACAATCGGGCTAACTTTTCCATCTTATCGGTTTCCTTGATCGGCAGGAAGTGCGCTGACTTAGTTAACCGATCCACAATAACCCATATTGTGTCATAACCCCCAGGTGTCCTTGGCAGTTTGGTGATGAAGTCCATAGAGATTTGTTCCCACTTCCACATGGGAATTTCTGGCTGTTGAAGCAACCCTGATGGTTTCTGATATTCAGCCTTTACCTTCGAACACGTTAGGCACTTACTGACATACGTCGCGATGGCGCCTTTAAGATTGGGCCACCAATACAGTGTTTTAACATCTTGGTACATCTTGTCTGCGCCAGGATGTACGGAATACCGCGTCTTGTGAGCTTCGTTCAATACTTGCTCGCGCAATCCTCCCTTGAGAGGGACCCATATGCGGTTAGCGAAATATAGATTGCCGTTCTCTTTCAGTTCCAAACTCTTAATCATTCCCCCAAGGGCTTCGTTTTTAACAAACTCTGGTTTCAAGGCTTCTTGCTGAGCGTCTCGGATGCGGGTAGAGAGATCTGCGTGAATGGTCAACCTTAGAGCCTTGACTCGTAGCGTTTTTATTCGCTCCTTCCTACTTAGCGCGTCTGCCACCACATTCGCCTTTCCAGGGTGGTATTTTATTTCACAATCATAATCGTTCAACAATTCAACCCATCTTCGTTGCCTCATGTTTAAATCCTTTTGATCAAATATATGTTGAAGGCTCTTGTGATCCGTAAAGATTATACACTTTGTACCATAGAGGTAATGGCGCCAAATTTTTAGCGCGAAGACAACCGCTCCAAGTTCCAGATCATGCGTTGTGTAGTTCTTTTCATTGGTCTTAAGTTGGCGCGAGGCATACGCTATGACTTTGTCTCGCTGCATAAGGACACATCCGAGTCCTTGATGTGAAGCGTCGCAGTAAACGACGATGTCATCTGTCCCCTCGGGCAGAGATAGAATTGGCGCACTACATAACTTCTGCTTCAACATTTGAAACGCTGCTTCCTGGTTTTCGCCCCAAACAAACATCCTGTCTTTCTGAGTTAGCGCGGTCAGAGGTAGAGCTATCTTGGAGAAGTTCTCAATGAAGCGTCGATAGTAGCCAGCTAGTCCTAGGAATTGCCTCACCTCAGTTGGGGTTTTTGGCGCTTCCCAGTTTTCGATGGCCTTGACTTTGGAAGGATCAACGTGAATTCCTTTCTCGTTTACAACGTGACCGAGGAAGTGAACTTCTCTAAGCCAAAATTCGCACTTGGAAAACTTCGCATACAACTTTTCTTTCCTTAACAATTCCAAAATCAATCTCAGGTGTTGCTCATGCTCGGCCTTGGTCCGAGAGTAAATCAGAATATCATCTATAAACACAATCACAAACTTGTCCAAGTATGGTTTGCACACACGGTTCATCAGATCCATGAATATAGCCGGCGCATTAGTCAGCCCGAAAGGCATCACTAAGAACTCATAATGGCCATATCTAGTTCGGAAGGCTGTCTTTGGCGCGTCTTCCTCATGGACCCTAAGTTGGTGGTATCCTGACCGTAGATCTATCTTCGAATAATAACTGGATCCCTGCAACTGGTCAAATAAGTCGTCAATCCTCGGTAAAGGGTACCGATTCTTGACTGTCAGCTTGTTCAGCTCCCTGTAGTCAATACACATTCTGAACGAACCATCCTTCTTCTTTACAAACAGTACTGGAGCTCCCCAAGGTGAGAAACTTGGGCGAATGAAACCCTTATCCAATAGTTCCTGTAACTGATTGGATAGTTCTTGCATCTCAGATGGAGCTAATCGATAAGGCGCTCGTGCTACTGGCGCAGCTCCTGGGACCAAATCGATGCGAAATTCGACTTGTCGCGGCGGCGGTAATCCGGGCAGATCTTCAGGAAAAACTTCTGGAAATTCGCGCACTACCGGTAAGTCTTCAATTCTTCGCTCATCTTTCTTCTCTACTACATGCGCCAGGAAGGCGTAGCACCCTTTCCTTAGGCACTTACGCGCCTTTAGGCATGAAATCAGTTTCGTCGCAACTCCCTTTCTTTCCCCTTGGATCATCAAAGTTTCTCCGTTCAACAGTGGAATCCGAACCTGCTTCTCATGACAAACAATCTCCGCGAGATTCTCGACCAACCAATCCATACCTACCACAATATCGAAACTTCCCAAATCTATTGGCAACAAGTTTATATTGAACTCATGACCTCCCATGACTAATACACATTGCTCAGTCCTTTCATTCGCGCATAACTGCCTACCATTGGCTAGTTCTATAGTATAAGGTTTGTCTAGCCTACTGGTCGCTAAGCCCAGGGAGTTTTTAAACTCATGGGATATAAAACTTAGGTCAGCGCCAGTATCAAATAAGACAGATGCATAATGACCGTTAAGCAAAAACGTACCGGTTACCACATTCGGCTCTTCCTTTGCTTCACCCGCGCCGATCACAAAAGCTCTCCCGCGAGCTTGGTTTCCTTTCTGTGGGCAATCCCGACTGAAGTGTCCAGGCTTCCCGCATGCGTAGCAGCTGTCGCTCGATCCAGCTTCTCTGATGCGACAATTCATCGCCTTGTGTCCTGGTCTGCCACATTTGGCGCATTCGATTTTTGCGCATTCACCCTCGTGGTGATACTTGCATTTGCTGCACCATGGGCGAGGCCCGCTGTATCCTTTTCTTGATGGTTCCGCGGCTTGAATCGCGTAAACCCTTGTGCTTTCCTGCTTCTTGGGCGGTGGCTGCTTGAAGTCTGACCCTCGGTGGGAGTTCCATTTCCTCTTGGAGTCGGAGGTTCGCTGCTCGTTCAAGCGGGTGGTCAACATACCCGCACGAACCGTATCCCTTGTAAGGGTGATGGCTCGCGCAACCGCCTCGTCAAAGGTCGGAGGTGCGGCGGCGTTGAGCGGGACTCTAACGACAGGAGGTAACCCAAAGATGTACCTCTCGATTTTCTTTTCTTCTGTGTTTGCCATGTCTGGCACCAGCTGGCAAAGCTCGTTGAAACGATTGGTGTAGGCATCGATATCCGTTCCTACCATGGTGTGGTTCCAGAATTCTTGTTGCAAGCTCTGAATTTCTGCGCGAGAGCAGAACTTTCTCATCATCATTTCTTTCAATTCTTCCCAGGTCTTGTGAAGAGCAACTTCTCGCCCCAAAGTCTTTACTTGGAGCTTCCACCAAGACGAAGCTGCTTCTTGGAACATGCAGGTCGCGTAAAGGACCTTCTGGTTTTCACTACATCCGCTGATGGAGAGAACGGTCTCCATCTTGTCAATCCAATTGTAGAGCCCAATGGCTCCTTCGGTGCCTTTGAACGGCCAAGGCCTACAGGCCATGAATGTTTTATAGGAGCATCCTTTGTTCAAGGCTCCGGATTCGGGTTCTGGGGTCTCGTTCTCTTGGCGACCCTGACTAGATTCGGCCTTGCTGGCCTCATGCGTTGCAATCGCCTGCGCGATTATTTCTGCGAGCTCCTCGGGTGTCATGGTAATTCCCTTGGCTCTGGTTGGAGGCATTCTTTTCATAAAAAGAAAATATAACAAACTTAGCGCATGTACTCAGAGCACATAATGTTCTTATCTCTAGACAGTGACCCGTGTTCCTAAGTGCGTGTGTGATTTTTCTTTTGAAAATATTCTTTTGAAAATATTCTTTGAAAAATATTTCATGCGATTCCCCAAAGGTTATAGTCTAGGTTAAAAACTTCTTTTCCTAGTTCGCTATAACCAGTGCTCTGATACCAATCTGTCACACCCGGCCCTGAGCGGCGGAAACAGCCGGGCGCGCACGAGTGGGGATTGATAATTAAGCACGGGCCATTGCAAAACATTCAAAGATTTTTATTGCGCATGAGAAGTTTATTACAAACACATTACATTGTTCAAAGATTACAAAAAGAAACATCCAAGTATAAAACTGAAGATTTCCTCGCCATATCCCCTTACGCGGCGGGTAACCGTGCGCATCGAGGGGATAAAGCCAAAATCTTCCAAAAAGCTTGTTTTAGATGTTCAGCGTGTGGTGCTCTAAGTGTGACTCCATGCGCTACCTAGTTATCTCCTGAAAGACACGTAAAAACATTTGAATCAGTATAAACTGAGTGAGTTCACAAGTTTTAGTAACTTGATAAAATCATTCTGAAACATTTCTGGCAACATCATTAACATCTGCTTGGTAAAATCGTATTAACACAATTCTGACAATATTCTGATAAAAATCGTTCCGCGGGTTACGCGTGAACAAATTCTGGATACGGTGCTCGTCTATGTAAGTGGCGCAGCCACTACGAGCTAAAATAACGTAAAACCGTCCCGCGAGTTACGCGCAGACGTTTCTGGAAAACTATGCTCGTCTATGCAAAGAGGCATTGCCCCTACGAGCTAAGGATACTGTCCCGCGGGTTACGCGCAGACGTTGAGCCGGAAAACAAGGCGCTCGTCCATGCAAAGAGGCGCGACCCCTACGAGCGGGCTCAACCCCATAGTACTGCCCCATGCCAGGCACTCGTCCATGCAAAGAGGTGCGACCCCTACGAGTGGGCGGATCAAACCAGCAGTCCCTACCCTTAGAGTTCCAATGGTAAAGTGATCACTTACTCGAGTTCTAGCGCACATACATTGAAAACCTTAGATAACCGTTTGCATTGCTCATCATGCAACATAACTTAAAACACATAATCGCTTGCATAGCTTGTAAGTATACCATGATAAAACATTATTTAAGTACGTGTCCCTCGCCCCGAAAGCAATTTAAAAACAGTGAAAACAGTGAAAATAGGGGCTGTGAGACTCACCTGAGGTTCTTGTTAAGGGATTAATCGAGATTCGGGTTTTCTTGGTGTTGGCCTCGGAATCGAAGGTCTAGAATACGATTAAATAACAAGTATATATATTAAGATCAAGAAATAGGAGAATATAAGGGTTGGATAGTAGGTCTCAAGGTTATATTCTCGGCTTACTTAGTAACAGGATCGGAGCTGGAAACAACGGATGCTTGGGAAAGGATTAGTGCAAGTTTGTAGTTCTTTGAAGTGTGTTTTGGGTGATAATTTAGGCTACAAATTTATAGGCAAACTCAAGGGAACACAATCCCTTGCTTTAGGGGATTAAAATCTTTTCATATCTAAATGTAATGATGATAAAGTATGGAAGTTATTATTATTTACTTAAGAGTGGAGTGGTGGATAAAAGATTTTGATTTGATTTGGACAGAACATGCAGATCTGGGGTTGGTGAGAATAGGGTGGCTGACAGTTGACTTTTCATGTTACAGTGTGCTTTTTCAGGTACTTTTGTCAGTGTACAGTAAAAAGTGGAAAATCTCTGAAACACGCTACTGTTTCCTTTCGGGCGGGAGTAATCTCCTTAACTGGAGAATAGACCAAGTGTTCTGCGCGTATAACTTGGTGCGCATAGCTTTCTGCGTATAGGACATGTCTTTGCTGCGGGTAGGTGCGTAACCTTCTCGCAGTTAGGGACATTTGAGTTTCATTTGTAGATTCTCCAGGTGGTCTTGGTATTTCAACATAGTGATCAGTCATGTTGAAGTCAATTCCATCTTGGAGCTTCAGACAAACTAGCTCTCAACGTTCCCGCCATGCGGGTAGGTTAGTTCCCTTCCGCACGCGCATAAACGATGTAGGATGCACCCGCCTTAGCATCATGCGGGATGGTCAACCCATAGACAACATAATGTTTAAGTTACATGAAAACATAAAGCCAAATCATTCACGCATGGCGCATATAACATATGCTCACGCTGGTTCTTAACATGGTGCGCTCGCGCAGGTTGCACATAACAACTGCACGCGCTTAATATTTACAATCACCTAATTATTAGGTTGATTACTTAGCTTATGGGTTTGGGAAAATACCGGTTGTCACACTATGACCTCATTATGTTTTAAAATTCAATACCTTTGCTCATTATTAACGCTAACTTTGTCCGATTATAATGCTTTTCTTGATTATCTTAAATATATATTCAATACTCGTTCTGTGTTACGAGATTGGTAATGTTAAGGGGTCCATGGGATTAATCGGACAGTGTTGTGGCTAGTTTGATCTTGTTATTGTTGTTGTCTACAATGGAAAGGACTTTTGATTTCTAAACTGTTCATGCAACGAAGTTATCATTCAGGCGAAGTTATATTAACTTCGCTTCACTACAAACTTCGCTGCTTCCATGTTGTGCGATGTTATTATTAACTTCGCTGTCTTACTAACTTCACGGTTACATTTCTCAGCGAAGATACCAACTGGTTGTGTATTATGCCTAACTTAGCTCGTTTGTTTTGAAGATATGGCCGTTGTAGCATGTCCGGGTGGTACAGGTGGTGATGGAGGAGATGGGGATAAGAGACAATTCTTCCTGGGACATAACATGTATGTGACGTTAGATCCAGATGCTCGTGGAGCTGATGATTACTTAGAGATTATCCTGTTCCTCATTCGCTCAAGAATTTTTCATGCTATCACTACAACTCTTCCGATATATTCACCAAATATTGAAGACATTTGGAGAACAGTTGAATATGAGTGTCGTGTTGAACCTCCAGTTATGCGTGCTACAATCAATCCACAAGTGGTACAGTTCTCAGCTAATCAGATTCAGGAAGCTTTATAGTTCGGAGTTGAAACCCCTCAGGATCCTACTCAGTATTCAGCTACTTTCAGAAACGGGGCTTTTCTTCGTATGGGGTACTCGGGTCCGTTGTAAGACTCACAACGCAGAAAGGGATTTCTATTAGACCAGTGACGTTTCTTAATGCACGTGTTGATTGTGTGCATGTCTGGTCGTAAGGCTGGATTCGATGGTATGGGTGCAACAATGCAGTCTGCTATGACCGCGTTGACATATAATAAACCGTATAGCTTTAGCCAAATGGTATTTTATGAGATTGAACGTCAAAGGCGAGCTATGTCACAAGAGAGTTTCTTAATGTATCCTAGATTTTTACAGATGATTCTTAATCATGTCGCTCCTAATCTGCCACAACGTCATCCTATCTCTTTTGTGAAAAGTGTAAACAAGAGAATTTTTGCTCAGTGTCGATCATTGAGCGCATGAAGTAATGTTGATCGTTGTCCAACGCACAAAGCTTTATTCGGTTATCTTGCGAATCCTAACTTTGTTGCTCCACCAGAGGATGGCTTTGCTGACCCTATTCCGGCACAAGCTAATATCCCTCAACCACCTCCTGTGGCTCATGGTGCTCTAGATCATGTTGATCCTATTCAAGATGCTCCCATACTGGATAATCCAGTTATTGATCCTGTTATATCTGCTGCAGAGGGGATAGATATTGATGTTTCTTTCGGTGTGCAAGGGATCTTTGTTGTTTCTTCTGATGTTCAGGTTTCTTCAATTGCTGTGTCTGGGTACCATCGTCTTCGATTGTTGGTTCAGTTGGTCAATCCCTACTCTCTGTTGAAGACTCTGAGGAAACCTTATCTGATTCTTCCACTGATGAAGTTGTTGAAGCTCAGAGAGTTCTGGCTGCACAAAAGAGGATCCAAGGAAAGCGAAAGAAAGATTCGGATGATAGTGAGTCGGATTATGAAGATGAGATGTATGCCTTAGTTCGTAGATCAAAGAGGGCTAGAGCTGGTGAAAGCTCGAGTGTTGTTCATTTTGCCCCTCCACAGTTGTCTGGTATGTCTACACTGCCTCCATCTTCATATGATCCATTACTAGTGACATATAGTGTACCAACGGTGTCTTTGTCAGCACCGTCTAGTGTCCCATCTGCAGTTGAGATGTCTATGCCAGAGATTGTGTCCCTACCACAACGTACTATTACTCCGTCTGAAGTTGTGTCTATGTTCGTTGAATCTACGGTAATGGCAACTGCTAGAGCTTCTGTCTCAATTTCACGTCCGATTACTAGTTCATCATCATTGGAGATTCCAGTGACTTTGGGTATGCCTCTGCCATATTCTCAAGACATTTCTCACATGCCAGTTGCCTTTGGTGCTTCGTTGTCGGATTCAGAGCGGATAGCGGCAGTGTAAGTGGTGAGACTGTTGTGGTGGATGATGAGGATGATATGGGTGAAGATGTGTTGTCTTTTAGTGAGATTGAAAAGACTGGTGAACAGATAGAGATTGATAGCGGATTAGAAGAAGGTGAGATACCTGATGATAATGATAGTGTTGAACATGATTGATGTGCTAAAAATAGTCTAATATTTATTAACTAAAATTAAGCTAATCTAGACACTAAGTAATACTCTAGACCCTTAAACTTAACTTAATCTACTAACCGTCAAGTGAACCGGTCGACTCTAGTACAGCTAAGTAAGTCTGGATATCGAACCCACGAGACTCTTTAAATTACGAAACTAGCAAATTAGACTCAATTACAAGACACGACTATTTATTAATAATATTTGAGGGAGAATTTAATACTAATTAATTAAAACTCTAATAATAATTAACTAATGATTACTTTAATTAACTAAATATAAAACAAATTAACAAAATATAAAACCCTAACACTAAATATTATAATAATAATAATAATAAAACATAATCATTACCACTTAATTAATTAATTTAATATAAAAACTTAATCTAATTAAATTAACTAAAGAAAACAATTAAGAAAACTTGGATTGATTAAGATGATAAAGATAACTACCCAGGCCAGAATCCCCAAAGTTACGGTTTTTAAATAAATGGAAAACTCAAGTTATGGAACCGGGATCATAAAATAGACCATTGACAGAAAACCCGAATACGACCCTTGAACTTCAAGAAGACGCCTATGTATTTCTAACAAGTTTTAAGACTCACCAGTTTATTAATTAAACTTCCTTACGGTTATTTAATAGCTTATGTCTAAGTATCTTTATGACAAAAACCTACCTTACAGCGCGGAATTCAAAGATAGCAAAGCAGACTCAATTAACTTAATAGAGTAAGATGACAATCAAACCTAGACGGACTCCTTACGAAGAACTAAATCTAGCAATCCTGACCAACAAAGATCTATCAATAGCCTATCACCTTACAACTTTCTAGGCTGGCAGTTCACTTTTATCTATTTAATTAGTTTTATTGTTTCTATGATCTTAATCAATATCAATCATAAACTAGTCAAGAACACACAGTAAATGACCTAAAAAAACCCTATCCTATGAAACAATCAACAAGGGCAATGTGAAACAATAAGTCCAAGTAAATAAACCCAAGCAATCATACGCATCAATCAATTCAAACTTAACAGTTTACTTAGAACATAAAATCCATAAAGAAAAGAAATCCCAAATAAAATCAAACCAAACAAAGGTTCATCACAAGCCTAAGCAGTCTAATAAGTTTAACCTAACATCTTAAAATCAAAGAAATAAAATAATTAAGTTCAACTACCAAGCTCATTATTAAAATAATAAATTCAAACCGAATAGTGATGATGCTTGGTTGAGTAGGTATTGAACCCGAACGATCTCGGCTCAAACCGATAACCTTTTCTCTTCCTTACGGCCTATTTCTCCAAGGCTCTAAGAAAAACTGATGTCGACCTCCTCTCCGAAAACGCTGGCCGAACACTCCTATATGATAATATTTTGTTGCGTAGGAGTTTTTTATTACCCAAATAAACCGACTAAAAATTAAAGCAGCCCCAACTTTAATTCTTTTACACATTCTTTTCCATGTGTGAGTCCAGCCCATATGTTATTTATTTTGGGGCTCACATGATTAGCTAGTTAGACATGGTAAATCCAATTTTTAGCCAAATTGAAAAAGTAATGCTCTTTTGAAATTATGTTCTGATTGAACTCATTATGCTCAGCCCTCGTAGCCATTTGATTTATTTAATATAACTCCATATTTATAAATCATATCTTTTTAGTTCGTTGTCTCTTTAAACCTATAAAATCCACATATAAACCAATTAAGAATATATTCAATAAAAACTCGGCTCAAAAGTACTTAAAAGTGTAAGAATTATTTATATAATAATATGTATATTTTAGACCACATCAAATATCCCTACACTTGAACATTTTTCGTCCCTGAAAAAGTTTGATGCAGTTGGATCAGAATCAGAAAATTACAGTCTTACAAACATATAGGTTAATTTTTAAAGCTTCGAAAAACGCAAAAACCGCGATCACCGATATTGTTGTCCACTTAAACCCATGCCTTAATCTTTATCGGGACAAATATGATCCGACAATAATAGTACTCAGTGGTTTACACAATTAAGACCGGCTTATTTTCAGCTTTTACCGGACCAGACCACCCCAACTTGACTTAAACCTCAAAATTAGCAGATATAAAACTTTTGTTGCTCTATTTTTTTCATGAATAGTTAAGAAGATCAAGGTTAATGTTTATCCACCTATGCTTAAGCATCAAAGTCTACCAAGCAGCCATTATATATGATTAAGGTTCAATTAATTTATAGCTAGTGTTCCCCACAACATGACATACCCCCGTTATCAAGCAATACACCGAACCATTACCATAGGTGAGTATGCAAAATTTCATCTGTAGGGCTTACATGTGGCATGTCCCTTGTGGTCCGTTTCTTAATGGTAATGAGATGCGAGCAAGGGGACCCCACATGGCTAACAGCGTGGATGATCAAGTCTGTAATGCGTTTGTATTTTTTTACTTTTTGTGATCATGTTTAAAGACTTATGTGGCAGAAATCTGCGGGTTTGCTCTTTTTTAGCTTTATTTTAAATATTCACAACCCCATTTGGAATTGTGAATACCCAGATGAATAGACTACATATAGACCCATGGTCTCCGGACCCGGCATCCCATCAATACAAGATTTAAGGTTATAAAACCATACGCCAATGATGTGTAAAACACTAAAACTAGCAGTTTAAGATTGATTTATATCACAGGCTACACGGCATACTCTAACGTTAAACCTACCCAAGCATCATATGATAATGTATTCAATTTTTTAAACTTTTCAAACTTTATAATATTTTCACTTTTCATACCAAGAATTGAGGCTTGAGTATGGCTGACCTTTCATTACTTATTCTCTACGGACAAAACGCTTTACCCACAAGAGATTTTCGACCCATTTTATCAAATTGCCCTTTCATTTTCAAGGCTGAGCCTACCGACACATCCCAAGTTAAGTGTGTTTTCTTTTATTTATCTCATATTATTAGTAGTTTGAAAAACCAATTTCCGTTAAGCATCATCATCTCCCACTTTCACGCAACAAAAACTAGACTCAAGGGACATTTTTAAAGCATTTTTTCAAATTTTTTTTTTCAATTTTTTTATTTTTTTATTTTTTTTCAAAAAAAACTCAATTTAAACTACGACTCAAATATCATATCTCCATAATTAAATTTTGCATTGTCCTCAATGCAAGGATAAGGATGACTCAAAAATAAAAATAAAATTAAAAATAAAGTCGGACGACAAAAAAACTAAAAATCTAAAAAATAAAAACAAAAGCAAAATAAAAGGTTAACAAGCTAGATAATGGAAAAGACTTAGATGGTAGTATGCGAATGGAAAATGATGCCAAAGTCTTCTTTATATGAATGCCTTCCAACTACAAACGTGCTCAACAATTGGTAACTCCTTCTCTCACACACGAAAGTAAGAGGCAAAAATTCAACAAGCAATATCTAGAAATATATCTTATCAAACTGATAGATATTATGTATTCAATGTACTTCACCAACCCACAAATATATAAAACATGAATAACGAGCAGCAAATAAATAAATATAAAGTATATTTATACTCAACCTTGTTCGTTTCATTATACTCAACCTCGGGGATCATTTCTCTAGCTCACTCAATCTTCAAACTGGCAAAACTTAAAAACACAAAACAAAGAAAAACTACAAAAAACTACGTTAGCGACTCAAAAATAAAAATAAAAACAAAAATAAAATTAAAAAAAACGGTATATGAATACAAACTCTACACTTGAGTTTTCACTCAAGAATCTATACGTTGATTTGAGATGATGGTTCGAGTGGAGTTTCCTCCATCTCGATCGCCTCTTCTGGCCCTCCTAGATATAGCTTCAAACGATGAGCGTTCACCTTCCATGAACTTCCGTTGTCCAGATTCTCTAGCTCCACCACACCATACGGAAAAACCTCCTTGACCACATTTGGACTCGTCCATTTCGATCTCAATTTTCCTGCAAATAACTTCAAACGAGAGTTAAATAATAATACTTTATCACCTTTTTTGAAGTCTTTACCTCCCTTTAAACGTCGATCGTGCAACACTTTCGTCTTTTCCTTGATATCTAACGACCGAAAATATGCCACATCACGAAGTTCCTCTAACTAATGAATTTGAAAATACCTCTTTCTGGCGGCCTCAGTAAGATCAACATTTACCCTCTTCAACGCCCAAAACGCCTGATGCTCTAACTCAACGGGAAGATGACATGCTTTACCGTAAAGTAGCATAATCGGTGTAGTACCCAACGGTGTCTTGTACGCGGTTCTGAATGCCCATAATGCGTCATCCAACTTCTCCAACCAATCTTTCCGACTTATTCCCACCGTCTTCTCCAAAATTCTCTTCACCCCTCTATTAGCATTCTCGACTTGACCATTCGTTTGAGGATGGTAAGCGGTAGAGGTACGATGAGTAACTCCATAACGAGCTAATGTTTTCTCCAGGACGGAATTACAAAAATGAGTACCTCAATCACTAATAATTGCCCGTGGAGTTCCGAACCGAGTAAACAACTTCTTTAAAAATTTCACAACAACTCTAGCATCATTTGTGGCTAACTCTTGGGCTTCAACCCACTTTGAAACGTAATCTATCGCCAAAAATATATACTTGTGACCACCGAAAACGGGAAACGGTCCCATAAAAATCGATGCCCCAAACATCAAAAATTTCAAGAGTTTGTATGGGGTTTTGAAGCATCTCGTTTTTCGATGAAATATTTCTGGTGCGTTGACAAGCATCATACGTTTTAACAAATTCAACTGCATCTTTAACAAACGACGGCCAATAAAAACCACAACCAAATACCTTTTGAGCCGTGGCATGCGCTCCATGATGACCGCCCGTTAAACCTTCATGAACATGCTTCAGAATATTCAACCCTTCTTCTTTCGACACACATCTTCTAAAAATCCGGTCACCACCAATCTTGAAAGGAAAAGGATCGTCCCAAACATACCGAGTAACATCCCAGAAAAACTTTTTCTTTTGTTGAGTAGTCAACCCTTTCAACACAAAGCCCGTAGATAAAATATTAGCAAAATCGGTGAACCATGGCAAACCTTGCTTTTCGGCCGTAACAAAATCAATCGACTCATGCGGAAATCTATCACCAATTTCTTCTTCGCGAATCTCTTCTCTCTTTGGATCTTCCAAACGGGAAAGATGATCCACCGCAACATTCTCCGCCCCCTTCTTGTCTTTAATCTCTATATCAAACTCGGAAAGTAAAAGAATCCACCGTATGAGACGGGGCTTCGCATCTTTCTTATGAAAGAGAAAACGCAAAGCTGCATGATCGGTAAAAACGGTGGTTTTAAAAAGTACGAGATAAGACCGGAATTTGTCAAATGCAAACACAACGGCTAAAAGTTCCTTCTCGGTGGTGGTGTAGTTCTCTTGGGCATCATTCAACGTCTTGCTTGCATAATAAATAGGGTGAAAATGTTTCTCACACCTTTGCCCCAAAACCGCTCCAACCGCATAATCGCTCGCATCACAGATGAGCTCAAAATGTAAATTCCAGTCCGGTGACACGAGAATAGAAGCACTTACAAGTTGATCTTTCAGATACTTGAACGGAATGGGATATATTTTTCTAATAATCGGGTCATCGGGCGGGTAATCTTTGAAAAGTCTTTAATAAACCGCCGGTAGAAACCCGCATGACCAAGAAAACTTCTTATATCCTTAACATTCATCGGCGGAGGAAGCCAACTAATCGTGTAAATCTTCGCCCGATCCACCTCTATACCGTCTCTTGAAATTTTATGGCCCAAAACTATCTCTTCCGTCACCATAAAGTGACACTTTTCCCAATTCAACATCAACTTCGTCTCGATGCACCTCTTCAACATCCTCTCGAGATTACCCAAACAATGATCGAAAGAATTACCGTACACCAAAAAATCATCCATAAAAACCTCCATGGACGTCTCTATCATATCTTGAAAAATTGCCACCATACAACGCTGAAAGGTAGCTGGAGCATTACACAACCCAAACGGCATGCGACGATAAGCATATGTACCATACGGACACGTAAAAGTCGTCTTCTCTTGGTCTTCCGGTGCGATAGGAATTTGAAATTAACCTGAAAAACCGTCAAAAAAACAATTAAGTTGGTGACCTGCGAGACGCTCCAACATTTGATCAATAAATGGCAACGGGAAGTGGTCCTTTTGAGTAGCATCATTCAACCTCCGGTAGTCAATACAAACCCGCCAACCGGCAACCGTACGCGAACGGATAAGTTCATTTTTCTCATTCATGACAACCGTCATCTCCCCTTTCTTTGGAACAACTTGAGTCGGACTTACCCATGGAGAATCCAAAATCGGATAAATGACCCCGGCATCTAATAACTTAAGCACCTCATTCTTGACAACTTCTTGTATATTCGGATTCAAACGCCTTTGGGGTTGAACCACCGGTTTATACTCATCTTCCATCAAAATCCAGTGGGTACAATAAGCGGGGCTAATACCTTGAATATCCGAAAGTCTCCATGCAATCGCCCCTTTATTCATCTTTAACACTTCTATCAACTTAGACTTTTCTTCCTCACTTAATTTAGACGAAACAATATCGGGAAAATCTGAGCCCTCTTCAAGATACGCATACTCTAAATGTGAAGGAAGAACTTGTAACTCCAACGGATCGGTTTTTCTGCCTTGTTTTCACAAATAATCTCACAAACCTCTATAATCTCCGCCGAATAAGAAACATCATCTACCACGTCTTCCTCATCATCCACAATAATTCCCATCAACTCGTTCTCCTCATCCATCCCAACCAAATCTGTTCCACAAATATAATCAAGACATTTATCAAAACCCGGAATAAAAGAATTTAGAAAATATACCGAATGGCATGGACCGCTAACATCATCACTATCACCCGTGTGCTTCATGGACTTTGTAATATCATAAGTAACATTCTCATCACCAACCGGAAGTGTGATCCGCCCCTCGTACACAACAATAAGAGCCTTAGCCGTTCTCAAAAACGGCCAACCGAGAATAATGGGAACCTTCTCGTCGGCCTCCATGTCAGGTACCACAAAATCAACCGGAAATACAAACTTGTCAACTTTTACTAATAAATTTTCAATAATACCTCGCGGATACTTAACCGAACGATCCACCAATGACAACGACATACGAGTCGGTGTAAGCTCACCCAACTCCAACTTCCCAAACAACAAATATGGCATAAGATTATACTCGCACCCAAATCCGCCAACGCTTGACTCATCATATCACTTCCGAACGTGCACGGGATTGTAAACACACCCGGATCCGACAACTTTTCCGGAACCCGGTTCAACAGTACCGCCGAACAATCCCCGCTAAGCGGAATAGACGAAACCTCTCCCAACCGATCTTTTCTCTTAAGTAAATCTTTCAAAAATTTGGCATACTTTGGCATGTGTTGGAGTACTTCAACAAATGGAAGATTAATATTAATTTTCGGAACATATCTAGAAAATGCCCGTATTCCCTCGTTTATTTTTGGTTCTTGAGACGAGCGGGATAAGGAACATAGGCAATATTAATATCGGGTAGTGGCCGAAATACGACCGGGTTTTTGTCAACTTGTGGCTCAATAATTGGTGTTTTACCTTTTTATTTACCCGGAGCCTCCATCTCAATTTATTCATCAACCACTTCCTCTTCTTCAACTCCAACCCTTTCTTTAACAACCTCGGGACCCAAAACCCTTCCGCTACGAGTAGTAATTTCTTTCAATTGAGCGGCCGGATTCAGCTGAGTAGAACCTGAAAACTGTCCTTGAGGCCTTTCATCGAGTCGACGAGCAATATCCCCAACGGACCTTTGAAGGTCAAGTAAAGAGGATTGTTGATTTTTGAGGAGCATATCGTATTTGGCAAACTTTTTCTATGTAACTTGATCCCTCTCCAAAATTTGCTTCATCATATATTCTAGACGACCCATTCCTCCATTAGAATCCTGCACATTATTTTGAACATTAGTACCATTGTTATTATTAGTATTATTATACTGACCTTGTCCTTGATTGTAAAAATTTTGATAGCCAAATGGGGCGTCCGCGGGACGCCAATTTGAGTTATTCTGGCTCGGGTTCTTGTAGGTGTTCCAATTCTAATTATTATTGTTGAAATTGTTATTGGGAAACCTATTCTGACCACCAACATAATCGACTTGTTTATTCATCACCGGGCACTCCAAAGTGCCATGTCCACCTCTACAAAACTAACACTTGTCCACCTTAGTCTTAAGTTCCTTCACCTCTCGGGTTAGTGATTCCATAGCAGAAGCCACAGAAATATCCAGATTAACCTGGTGTACACCTCGAGAAGATGAGGATGTACTATTAACAGGAGTGGAATTCCCGCGTCGTGGCCCATTGGCGAGGTCCGATTGAGCGAAGTTTTCAAACATCTCATAACATTCGGCGACATTCTTCCTAGCCAGTAGACTTCCTCCCGCGGCCGTGTCGAACCGAACTTGGGTTTCGTAGTTCAACCCATTGTAAAATTTCTCCACGAGAGCCCATGGTGTGAGACCATTATGTGAGCATCGAGACAACAAGCTCTAAAAACGCTCCCAAGCATGACAATATTGCTCCTCTGGCTCTATGTGAAACGAGTGAATCTGATCGCGAAGAACAGCCGCTTTAGCCGGTGAGAAGTATCTCTTGATAAATGCAGAACGTAGTGCTTCCCAAGTGCTGAACGTGCCAGGTGGCTGCATGTCAACCCAAGTAGGTGCTTTACCTGCAAGTAAAAATGGAAACAAATGTAAGAAAATAGCATCTTCGGTAGCAACTTGTAAATTAAAAGTTTTCAAAACGCGGTAAAGTCGGTTAATGTGTGCGGGTGCATCCTCGTCATCCCGCCCCGTGAACTGACTAGTTTGAACTATGTTGTTCATGACGTATGACGGAATTTACCACGAGTTGGGGTTTTCGATCTGGGGAACGGCGACGCATGACTGGTTTCCGGTTAAGCCATCGAAGGCTTGAGTAGCAATTGTCCTTGGGTCGGCCATTTGGACTTGTAGTTGGACTCTAGGACTTTCTGGTGGTGAACTGTGTGGTGACGACTTTGGTGTAGAACTTGCTTCTGACAGTTGCTTTTCTGCTGACGAGCTAGCCTCGGTCTTAAACGGAGAAAATTCCAGGTTTTCCAACGACGGTCCTTGCGAACGAAGACGTGGCATAAACCTGAAAAACGCAACAGACCAAATGGGTAGACTCTAATAAAAGACTCGAAAATATAATAAAAAAACTAAAACTTAAAAATTAGACTCCTACGACTCAAACGAAAATAAAACAAATAGCACATATGTAGCAAATTAGTCCAAGTAAAGCAAATAACGCAATCGCTAAGTGTCCCCGGCAACGGCGTCAAAAACTTGATGTGCTAAAAATAGTCTAATATTTATTAACTAAAAATAAGCTAATCTAGAAACTAAGTAATACTCTAGACCCTTAAACTTAACTTAAGCTACTAACCGGCAAGTGAACCGGTCGACTCTAGTACACCTAAGTAAGCCCGGATATCGAACCCACGGGACTCTTTAAATTACGAAACTAGAAAATTAGACTCAATTACAAGACACGACTATTTATTAATAATATTTGAGGGAGAATTTAATACTAATTAATTAAAACTCTAATAATAATTAACTAATGATTACTTTAATTAACTAAAAATAAAACAAATTAATAAAATATAAAACCCTAACACTAAATAATATAATAATAATAAAACATAATCATTACCACTTAATTAATTAATTTAATATTAAAACTTAACCTAATTAATTTAACTAAAGAAAACAATTAAGAAAACATGGATTGATTCAGATGATAAAGATAACTACCCAGACCAGAATCCCCAAAGCTACGGTTTTTAAATAAATGGAAAACTCAAGTTATGGAACTGGGATCATAAAATAGACCCTTGACAGAAAACCGAACAGGACCCTTGAACTTCAAGAAGACGCCTATGGATTTCTAACAAGTTTTAAGACTCACCAGTTTATTAATTAAACTTCCTTACATTTATTTAATAGCTTATGTCTAAGTATCTTTATGACAAAAACCTACCTTACAGCGCGGAATTCAAAGATAGCAAAGCAGACTCAATTAATAGACTAAGCTGACAATAAAACTTAAATGGACTTCTTACGAAGAACTAAATCTAGCAATCCTGACCAACAAAGATCTATTAATAGCCTATCACCTTACAGCTTTCTAGGTTAGCAGTTCACTTTTAGCTATTTAATTAGTTTATTGTTTCTATGATCTTAATCGATATTAATCATAAACTAGTCAAGAACACACAGTAAATGACCTAACAAAACCATATCCTATGAAACAATCAACAAGGGCAATGTGAAACAATAAGTCCAAGTAAATAAAACCAAGCAATCATACTCATCAATCAATTCAAACTTAACAGTTTACTTAGAACATAAAATCCATAACGAAAAGAAATCCCAAATAAAATAAAACCAAACAAAGGTTCATCACAAGCCTAAGCAGTCTAATAAGTTTAGCCTAACATCTTAAAATCAAAGAAACTAAAATAATTAAGTTCAACAACCAAGCTCATTATTAAAATAATAAATTCAAACCGAATAGTGATGATGCTTGGTTGAGTAGGTATTGAACCCGAACGGTCTCGGCTCGAACGGATTACTTTTTCTCTTCCTTACGGCTTCTTTCTCCAAGGCTCTAAGAAAAACTAATGTCGACCTCCTCTCCGAAAACGCTGGCCGAACACCCCTATATGATAATCTTTTGTTGCGTAGGGGTTTTTTATTACCCAAATAAACCGAATAAAAATTAAAGCAACCCCAACTTTAATTCTTTTACACATTCTTTTCCATGTGTGAGTCCAGCCCATATGTTATTTATTTGGGGGGCCACATGATTAGCTAGTTAGACATGCTAAATCCAATTTTTAGCCAAATTGCAAAAGTAATGCACTTTTGAAATTATTTTTTGATTGAACTCATTATGCTCAGCCCTCGTAGCCATTTGATTTATTTAATATAACTCCATATTTATAAATCATATCTTTTTAGTTCGTCGTCTTTTTAAACCTATAAAATCCACATATAAATCAATTAAGAATATATTCAATAAAACCCGGCTCAAAAGTACTTAAAAGTGTAGGAATTATTTATATAATAACATGTATATTTTAGACCACATCAATGATATTCCAAGTGGTGGTTAGGAAAAGGTGAGTCAAGAAAGTAATGGAGTTGGGGAGTCTGAGTGGGAAGAACAACCAAGGAGGAAAGAAGAGTATGCTCACTGGTTTCACAAGACAAAGGAACAAAAGGTGACCCCGATGTTCAATAGGAGTTACAATATCAAGGGGTATACTAAATCAAAGAAAGGTATTATATGTTGGTTGTATGATGATCAGCTAAAGGTATTTGTGGTGAAAAGATATGATGGGATTCAGTATTTTGCTAAGAGGTTGAGATCATTCAATACGTTTCCTGAGTGTGAGGTGAAGGATTTGGCTCGTTTAAGGCTGATTAATAGGAGCGGGGACATGTTTTCTAGCTGGGTTGGTAAGATAGTGTGGAGTGAAGTTGTTAAAGAGAAAAGGTTTGAGTTGTTGAAGCCTCAAAAGGGGAAGTTGATTGAAGATACAGAACGCGGAATGCGGGCTGATGGTAAGCCCTGGATTGTGATGAAGTACAAACCGATTCGATGTTTGAAAGAAGCTCCAATGAAGACCGTGCCTCAAGATGTGTTGAAAGACCTTAAATGGTGATATGTTGATTGTGAGACCGCTGAAGCAGTGATGGAAGATCAAGATGAAGAAGAGATCTTAAGGGTGTATGATCCTCTGCATCTGGTTAACTTGTCTCAAGCAGATTTGCAGGTACTCAATGAAGAGAAGATTTTTTATATTCCTTCTTGGATAGAAGAAACGAAGAAATATCATAGGGTGGTCTTAATTTGTGTGAGACAAGGTGTGCATGCTTGAAGAGGGAAGGTACGACTTTTTTTATTACAAGACGAAGCGAAGATGTAATGAAGCTACTGCCAAGGGGGAGTCTATTGGTGCATTATGCCAGTAGGTCATTAGTCTCGAGTCTACTGTGTCTGTAATCGTTACATTGCCTATTATGTTTTGGTGAACTTGTTAGTTTGTTAATTTGGTTTAATCGAACTTGTTATTTGACGAAGTTAGGGACAACTTTCCCTAGGCTGTTAGGCGAAGTTGTCGTGGACTATATATTTCTAACTTCCGCCTTTCGCTATAAAATGTTTTTGGCTTGATCAATTTGTAAGTAAGAACTAGGTTATTGGTGTTTTGGTGTTAACATCTAATAATAAGTAACCTTTGTTCTTACGTGTTACGTGTTCTTTACATGTCTCTCGATTAAATACTCGTATCGTATACGTAGGCGATTCCTCACCCCCGTGTTACGAGATACTCCTGTGTAGATCCGGCTAGGAACCTACACTTCAAAAAAAAAGAAAGCAAGAAAAAAAGTTGTGTTAGAGATGCAATGTTCAAGTATTATGTAGTGAAAAAAAAGAAGTTACTAATGCATATAGTTGATTATTTCATTGTTTATTTAGTTGTTTGTAACAAGCCGGATCGGATCATTTGAGCTACTTTAAATATTTCCTTCCATGCCCTTACACATAGCCCCGTTATAACCCGTTTTAAGCCCTCTTGATTTGCATTTGTGTCAAAGCATTTATATAGGTGAAGATTTGATGATTGTACAAGCGTATGCTCGGAAAATTGGACATATGTGAAAACGTGTGAATGATCACCAAGAAGAGGGTTAATGTGTAAAGGTGTGTTATGTATGAGTAAAAACCGAAAACATGTTAGGTTTGATTAGAATTCTATTGTTTAAATAGAACATCAAGTATACTAGTGCAAACCAGTTGAAATGAGGAAATAGAGTATGGCTTGGGACCTTGACTAAATCGGAATTGTTGGTATGATTGGTGGTTATAAGTTGAAAATGAAAAAAATGCTAATGAGGTTTTTCTTGTGGGCAAGCAACGATTAAGTGTGGGAATGTAACAGGCAATCGGAGTATGACCCGTAAGTGTGTTTGAACAATATAAAATGTTATGTAATAAGTGCTATTTTCATGGGACGAGATAACTACTGTTGTGTGGTTATTTGCAGGTTAAAACGAAGGTTCCAGAGCTCAAATGACATGCAAAGAGGAAACCGAAGGAACCGGAGACTCGAGAAGGTGAGGAAATGAGAAAAAATGGAGAAGGTGGTTGAAGACCACCGTGGCCCATGGTTTGGAACGCGGGCCATGGTCCAACTGATCAAAATGACCAGAACCCACAGTATCGTGGGGTTCCGGTCAACCATGGAGGCCACTATGGCCCACGGTGGGCACTATGGGCCACGGTTCGGAAATATAACTGCCGTTTTTTCTTTGTTCTTAAGTTTTTTTTCCTTGTCTTTTCATCTATCCAACATTTTAGAACAACCTAGAGGAGAATTTTGAGTCCAAGAACAATAGTTTGTTGATTGTAATAATTGATTTGGTGTTTATGATTCGTATGCATACTCTAATTAGTGTGATGATGAATTAAATTATGTGTGGCTAAAATCCTTAGTGTTCTCTCCCGAATTATAAGGTTTTCAATTGAATGTAGCTTGATCTTATGATTATATTTATATGGTGATTGTGAGTTTGATTAGTAATTGTTAGTATAATGTAATTCGTGTTCATAACCACCAGTTCTTGGTGCCATAGCCAATCGGCATTTATTGGAAGGGAATTAGGGTTGGCTATATTAAACTGATTATGAAGTGGCAACCTTGTGTTTTAACAATCCAAGTACTTAGTCCTCTTTTATCACAATCAAACACACACTCACGAACTATGTCAATGTAGTTCATCCCAAAAGTAAAAATTAACATTTTCAATTTTGGAAACCTGAAATCGGGAGAGAGCATTCTTTGTTATTGATTTAGTTAAACTCGTTAAATTATTTTCAGTTATTTTTGTCAATCAAATCTACCAAAAAATCTTTGAGATTTATTTTTATGCAATTTAGTTTAATTTAATATAGTCAAATTACAAGCTACTTAGTAACACATTTTCCACAAACTCTATGTGTTCGACACCCACTTACCGCTATCTAATTAGTTGTATTTGCTTTATTTCTGAGTGAGTCTTCGACTTCACGTCAGTGTTATAACATTTTTACTCGTTTAACAAATTTAATTATGAAATTTATTTTACTCGGCTTGGTAATTATAATTAACAATTTTGCAAAATGTTTAAAAGACCTAGTCTACAAATTGTGAGAAGCGTGTGTCTAAACTTTTGAGAGTTTGGAGATACTATTGAGTGAGTTAAGGAGACAGATTTGTCTAGGCGAGCACGAGTTCACACGAGTTACTTATATCATGTCATTTCGTTTTCATTATTCTATTTCTTTTGCTAGTTATTGTGTAGGACTTAGGAGTGTAATTGTATAATTTGTTTTAACCATCACATTAAGCTCAGTTTTAAAATTAATAAATAGTAAATTTTAACCTCATCCTCATTAATGTTTTTTTAATGCTAAATTTTAAACATTGAGGACAATGTTAACCTCAAGTGTGGGGATGGGGGGAAATTAAAAATTTTGCCTTAGAGTACCTTGATTGTGCGCAAAAGCCGGAATTATAACTTGTTAATTACTGTTATTAATAATACCAAGTAGAGGTCTTTTGTCATGGTCAGTTTTTAAGCTCCTCGAAAGCCTTCCTGTCAAATATTTTCCAAAAAGAAAAATTTAAAATGGACAGTGTAGACAGGTATAACGAATCTTGGGGATGGGTACACATGTTTCATATCGGCAACCCATTTCTTTCTGTGCGTGTGTGAGATTTTCCTTATATATAATATATAGAAATACTAGCTTTAGAAACCCGTGTATTACACGGGGTAAATTAATGTATAAATTACAATGAATAATTTAATACAAATAAAAATAATAATTAAGTCTCCTTATATGTAATTATTATATATATTAGTATTTTTTTTATACTAAGTATGTTTACAATATAATTTATGACTATAATAATTCAATCAATGGAGATTGACCAATTAATACGGTATGTTGAATTTATAATCAATACTGTATTTCAAACCAAGATTTTTTTTTCTTTTCCATTAGTAGAAGAGAAGTGATTTTGGCGGGAATTTGATAGTGGGAATTAACCTCAGAATGATGTGTGTCCAGAATTATTTTCTTTTCTTAGTATAGGTATATATACACATGTCATATGAGTGTTATAAAGAGTGTAAACAATATTTTCATGATATCTAGAACTTGATTGTCATATGTATATCGAGATCTTAATACCACCACCTGTATGGATAACAAGGACTGTAGAAACCTATTTATACCGGCCTTTACAAAATTATTATACTCCATACCTTACATTATCCCCTAGCAACAAAGTTTTTGCCTTTCCCTTTTCATTTATTAAATCCACAATACGAGCCGTGTTAAACCCTGTGGATGAAACCCGGTATTTTAGTAGTGGTATAACTTGATTGTTGAGCATAGAACACAATGTACGTATGTCTCGAGTCGGTATTTGTATATATGTTATTGAATTTGTTAAAAAACTATAAATATAAAAAATGAAAAATTAAAAAAACTCAAAAAGAGTCGATGCTTGAAGTTAGTGTTGGTTGTAAATAGTAGTCAGTGAGTAGTTCGATTTTTGTTTAGTTGTTTGAATAAATTAGGTTTCATTCGCCATAAGTAACTAAATAAATCCTATTCCACACCAGAACCTAAGCCACAACAAAACCCTTAGTCTTATTCTCTATGCAACTGGTAATGGGTTGAAATATGACCGGCATGCAAGCTATTCGCTTTGTGTTCATACTCGACATAGAAGTCAGAGATATACTAACACACTTTTTGATGGTCCAGATATTAAACCAAGGGGAGAGATATTATATTATGAAGGGTGTGATCATGTGTGCCTTAACTGGAAACCAATTACACTTTTTTTTAGCGGTTCCATAGTTTAAAATGCATTACTAAATTATTTGGCGGGTTATCAATCTTGAAAATTTCAGTCTTGGAAATTAGGTATGACCTTATACCACACTAGCATTAATAATGATAATTTATGAACCATCGATTGAGGTGTATGTGTTTCGTATAGTTTGCTTGAGGGCGAGAAAATGATAAGTATGGGGACCTGATGGAGGCTATAAATCATGTGTATATATATATATGTGTTATATCGTGTATTTTAATTGTTTTTATAAATCAAACACGATTACTTTGAGTTCTTTTATGATCACATGTGTTCAGAGCTTAAACGAGCTAATTCAGACCCATGCAAATGAAGATTAAGAAAGCCTCGAGAATACGGAAGGATAGGGAAACATATATGGATGGTTAAGAAGGATTCAGGAATGGTATGGATGAGAAACCTGAAGCCGGAGCGAAAACTAAACAACCGGGTTACCAGGAATGTGCCTTTTAGCAAAATGGGCATATCTCGGCCTAGAAATTGAGTTACCGGAACAAAAATATATGAATTTTGGGTTTCTCAATGAGAAATATCTGAATATGAGTGTATTTTAGTTCGCACTATGCGAAGTAAGGGTCAAAAATCCTCGGCGCTACGCGAAGTGGCTTTAAATTGGGAAAAAGAACTCTAACTTGATATAATCAGTTTTGAGCCCAAAGTTCGAGATATCATTCATTCCAGCAGCCATAAAAGAACCCAGGACGATTTTGCATCATCCTGAGGCCCTCGGTTCGTCGAATTTTCACATGCTTCCATCCTTTCATCTGATAAACGAATTATTTGTGATGTCGATGTTAGGCTAAAACCATTGTGTTCACTTTAGGCTAGAGTTTGTGTAAACTTACTTTGACCAGATTCTATGTTCTTCAATTATTAAGAACATGATTTTGTTTTGTTATTTGATCTTGTTTTAACTATTCATTGATTTTTTAAACAATTTGTGTTTTTGATTATCGAATCTTTCATCACTTATTTGGTTGTGTTTAACCCTCGATTTTCATAAAATAAAATTGTTAATTTGGTTGGTCACATTCAGTCGTGCCAACAATTCGGATAGGGTTTTCTTTGTCATCACAACCAAACTATTAGGTCTAGCAATTACTACGCAATCAAATTAATTAAATTTGTGATTAGTTTTTTATCGCATTACCTGAACCTAAGTAAATCACGTTTCTCATAATTTTTTGTATTTTATTAAAAGTAATCATGTATTTTAAATCATGTGTTTTACTGGCACTTTCCATTGATACCCTGTAGAGACGATCTTACTTAACCATACCAGTTATAGGTATTTAAGTTTTATAAATACTTATTTTTATTAGAGCACAACATCTACATCACCTCCTGAAGTTTATAACACAACTAAATGAATTTTTAATTATACCAAATGGTTCAATACATAAAAAGGGGAGCCATGGATTAGAACGTAGACTAGACATATATTTCATAAATACTCTATTTCAGAATCCATTTTTGTCTGTACAATAACATAACATGAAACCAAAAAGCCGTCAGTCAATTCACATAAAACACTTTAAAGTTCCAATTAATATTCAAATGTATGAAGCCAAGCAGAAGAAGGTACAGTGAATCAAATAATTTGGTGCGCTTTTAATCAACCCTCACTAGTTGTTTCTTCACCGGATTAAGAGAAATGGGCCTTGCCGGAATTTGTATATGACAACGGGACGCCACCATAAGACGATGACCAATGTGAGACCTCATGTACCTTAAAATTAACAAAATTATAATATGTTATGATATGTAAAGTAAATGTGTTGTTGAATTAGGGTTACCTCTTGCCATACAAAATCATCAACTCCCTTATGGAAATCAATCGACGTAACCATCGCCACCATCCGCCAACACCACACCGCCATGTTGGGTTTCAGTGGTGACTAGTCAAAATTTTATTATCGAAACCCTATTCGATAATAGATAGTTAATTAATTAAAATGGTTAATTAATATATGCAGCAGAATATAAAGGAGTAATCAACACCAAATGTTGGTACATGATGTCAGTAGTTTAGTGTCAAGTGTCTGTAATCGTGTTAGTTGGATTTGTGTTATGTATGTAAGCGAAGTTATCACAAGTTCGCTTGATCTAGGCGAACTTGTGGAACAAGCGAAGTTAGGGACAACTTCGCCTGAACATGCCAGGCGAAGTTGTCGTGTTATATATAGATTAGGTTACGGCTGAGTTAGTAGTTGATTGAGTTAATCATTGTATCGAGTTGTCCAGTGTTGGTGATTAATATCACGTGTTTTCGGTTGCAATATAACGAGTCTTTGTTTATTGTAACGTGTGTTCGATCGGGTTAACGTATATCGTCTTCTACGCTCGTAACGTCTTACGTAGGGATTCCGCACCTACGTAGAACGAGATATTCCGTGTAGATCCGGCTGGGAACCTACAATTGGTATCAGAGCTTTTGCTCGTGATTGTGTGGTTCGGGATTATCACGCGGGTGTAGAAATCGTTCCGTTCGACTATTCGCGGGACGAGTTTACCGAGTTTTTGTGTCCTACTCACCTCCCACCATCATAAACAACCCATTACACCTTCGCATACCTCACAAAACCCAGAAATCAAACCTGCAAAACCATTGTGTTCATCAGGCGAAGTTGCCGCTACTGTTTGTAGGGTTTCGGCGAAGATATAAGGTTAAGCGAAGTTATCCACAACTTCGCCTACCTCACAAGTTCGCTTATCTCAAGCGAAGTTATCCACAACTTCGCCTACCTCACAAGTTCGCTTAACTTAAGCGAAGTTATTCTCAACTTCGCCAAATCAGGCGAATTTAAAAAAAGGGAGTGAAGTTTAGAATCAGCGAAGTTAAGACTTAAGCGAAGTTATCCACAACTTCGCCTACAGTACTGTTAAGAATAAAATTTTTATTTTTCGAGTTTCTTTGTGTTTCGTGAAAGATGACTTCAATAAATTTTACGGAACTGGTGAAGATGGAAGTGGAAGCGGGTTCAGCTACTAAGGCACCGAAGATGCTTAAGGGTACAGATTTCGTGGCTTGGAAGGATCGGTTTGAACAGTATGTTAAATACCAAGATGCTAAAATGTGGGTGTGCATTCAAGATGGATACATTCCACCAACTGCTGAGTATGAGGGTCGTGATCAGATTAAGAAATACAACAAGATGGAAGAAGAAGAAAAGAAAATGTATGAGGCTGAAAGCAAAGCTCATGCAGCGATAACAATGCCTCTTCCACAAGAGATTCTTCACACCTTCAGGAAGTATAAAACTGCCAGAGAGCTTTGGGAAGCGCTTGAAAACCGATTTGAGGGTAATGTGGGGATTCGTGCATCAAAGATTAAACTACTTAAAACCCAATTCTCGGTATTCAAGTACTTGAAGAATGAATCACTTGATGATATCATCACTAGATATTATCATCTGATGACAGAACTAAGCAATTATTCCATTGCTTACAAAGAAGATGAGATCGTGGAAAAGCTTCTTGACGCTCTCCCACCGAAATGGGAGATGTACACTGTCTTGATGAGAGAAGACAAAGAGTTTGCCGACTATGACCTGGAAACAGCAGTCAACAAATTACGAACTTTTGAACTTAACATGGTTCGAAAAGAGACACCTACTGATCAGGTTCAGGATCCAGGAATGTATGGTGCAAAAGTTAATGCAAGTTCAAGTTCGAAGTCTGAATCATCTTCTTACTACTCAAAGGGAGAGTCGGGCGCTAACTCAACACATGAAGGACATGTATCTCTCAACATGAATGGTGATGTGTGTTTTGTAGCTGGTGGATCAAATGCTTCTAAACCTCAAGCAACCAAGAGTAGTTTTTCCTCAAGTGTTCCTAACAACAACTACTCTAAGATGCCCATGAGTGTTAAATCTTCTGAACAGCAGTTTGCTCTCTATGCATCTTTCATTGCTTCGTATGAAAATTACATTCAAGGCAAGATTGTTGATTCTGCAACGTTAGACGAAGACTATGATCAGATCGACGCTGATGATCTGGAAGAGATGGATCTGCAGTGGCAGATGGCGATGATTGTGAGAAGGGTTAAACGGTTTATGAAGAAGACTGGTAAGAAGTTTGTGGGTGAAAGACCAGGGTTTGACAAGTCAAAGGTGCGATGTTATAACTGTCAACAAAATGGACACTTTGCGAAAGAGTGCACAAATGAACGTGTAGAACGTAGTCAAAACAGGTCTACATAACAGAGTGGGGGTGGTAATGAGAATAGAGCCATGATTTCCAGACAAAACGGGGAGTATAACTGGAATCTGCATGTTGAAGAAGTGTTCGAACATGCCAATTTGGCGAACATCGAAACTGCAGATAGTGAGAAAGTGACTGGCGAAAATGAAGCTTACATGGCAGAAGTGGCAGACCAGCTCTCCGAGGTAAGTACTAAACTCCCTTGTACGAAATGTGAAAATCTGTCTGAACAATTGACAACTATAACTGATCAGTTTGTTAGTTTGGATGCTCAATTTAAAACATTAAAAGAAGATCATCATTTCACTAAAGCTAGAGAAAACAGTTATAAGGTAAAAATAAAAGCTAGTGAGAAAGATATTAGAAGTCTTAAAGCAAGTCTAGCTGAGAAAATTCAAGTAATTCATCTTAGCTATGAAGTGTTAGAAGAGAAAACCAAACTAATAGCTGAAAGGGATAAACAGATAGCTGATCACCAGGTGAAAGTGGTGGAACTAAATAGAAAACTTGAGCAATTTAGAAATTCCTCCGCTATACTTGATCACCTCGTTAGTGATCAAGGTTCCCCAGTTAAAAGGGGAGGAATTGGATATCATGAAGTTCCACCACCTTACAATCATATTTACACTTATGATCCTAGTAATCAGAAATCTGTTGATGTTGATTTTGGTCAGACAGTTCCGGTTAAGGTTACTATTAAAGATCCAGAAGTTAGTAAAGGCGAAACTTGTAAGCCTGTTTCTAATGTTAAGATTTCTGCTCCTAGTCCTGTCTCATCAAATTCGGACAAGACATCCGAGTCGAGTGAGACAAAAGAAGAGGCAGTGTTACCAAAAGGTGGAGAGAAACATAAATCATATGAAAAGAATTCTCCACTAAACCCGTATGTCCCACCATATGTGAGAAAAACGGGCAGTAATGCAGTCTCAACATCTAAAACAACTATTAAAAAGAAAGTTGAACACAGGAGTTGTTTCAGATGTAATCAATTAGGACACCTAATTGCTGATTGCCCTCTGAAGCAGAGATTCAGAGGTGTGAGGCCTTCGAAAACTGAGAACAGAACTAACAGTAATCACTATAATGGTAAAAATGAAAACTCATCAAAGTTCAGAAATTGGACTAATCCAGGTTTTCAAAGAAATCGATCTCAGTTTTTCACTGCTAACAACCAAACCATAAGTAATAATTCATTTAATTCACGAAGGTTTGGATGGCCTCATAGTCAATCTACAAGAAGGTATCCTTTTAGGACTTACAGAAATTATTCTGATACTAACTTTGGACAGCCAAGGTACGGGATGTATCGACCCAAGACCAATAGGTCTTGGGTCCCCAGATTTTAATCCTCTGCTTTAATCATGCAGGAACAGTTGAACAGGGCTGCAAACAATCTATGGGTTGTGGATAGCGGCTGTTCCCGGAACATGACGGGTAACAAGAATTTGTTACACAATTGGAAACCTGTTCAGGGAGGAAGAGTCAGTTTTGCTGGAGAGAGCGGTGGAAGGATTACAGGAATAGGGACGGTGACTAATGGAAAAATGACTTTAGAGAAAGTGAATTTCGTTGAAGAACTAAAGCATAATCTGCTGAGTGTATCGCAGATCTGTGACAAAGATTACACCGTGCACTTTACCAAGAATGAAGCGATCGTGCTGTATCCTGATTTCAAGATACCAGAGGATTGGATAGTTATGAAGGCTCCAAGAGAAAAGAATACGTATATTATGGACATGAGGTCGACTGAGATGGCCACAGAAGAATCGTGTCTTCTGTCAAAAGCAACTGAATCGGAGTCCGAGTTATGGCATAGAAGAATGGGGCATATTCATCTTCGGAAAATGAACTACATTGTCAAGAATGGGCTGGTGCTGGGTGTTCCCTTGAAGAACTTCAACTTTGAAGACCAATGCCTATCATGCAAAAAGGGAAAGCAACACAAGAAATCCCATCACACCAAGAAGGTTAATTCAATAGTCAGTACCCTAGACCTACTTCACATGGATCTCTTCGGTCCTGTGAATGTAAAAAGCCTAGGTGGAATATCATACTGCTTGGTGATCACTGATGATTTCTCTCGATACTCTTGGGTATATTTCCTGAAGTCAAAGGATGAAACGGTTCAGATGGTAAAAAATTTGATTACCAAGGTTGAGAATATCATGGGGAAAAGGGTTAAATTATGAGATGGAGATCTTCTGCTTACAGAAAGAGATAGAACACCAGTACAGCGCTCCGTATACTCCGCAACAAAATGGAGTGGCTGAGAGGAAGAACAGAACGTTAATTGAAGGAGCCAGAACCATGCTGGCTGATTCGAAACTTCCTGTGGTGTTCTGGGCTGAAACTGTTGCAACAGCCTGTTATATCCTTAATAGAGTTTTAACTGTTAAAAGACTGAATAAAACATGTTATGAACTTATGCATGGGAGAAAGCCCAACTTGAGTGGTCTCGAACCATTCGGGTCCCCGTGTTCGATATTAAAGACAAATTCTAAATTTGGTGAAATAGCCGACGAAGGTATTTTAGTCGGATACGTTGTTGGGACTCCCAACAGACGAGTCTTTAATACATCGACCAGCAAGGTTGAGGTGGTGTGTAACACTGATATCACAAGTTACAAATCACCAAAACCAAGCACGGGACCCCCTGGGGTTTTCGACTATGATAGGCTTTTTAAATCATTTAACATACCTTACTTGGATTGTGCAGAAGTTGATGAAAGAATAGCTACGAAGATGATTTATGATGAGGAAGACAATTATGTGCAACGACCGCAGTATGAAGAATGTCAACCTTCCTCATCAAATGCTGTCGATACCCCTGCTGACTCTACAGAAGTGGAATTCTTCAATCCGTTTCACTCTCAACATCAATCACCCATTGATGAGCTACCTTCGAACCTGGAAGACAATCTGCAAGTCAGTTCGGTTCCGACTACGAGAGTTCACAAAAATCACCCTTTGGAGAACGTGGTAGGTGATCTGTCCGACGGTGTACAAACAAGACAAAGCTTGAATGAGCACACCTGTGTTTACACAAGTATTAAAGATACGGGCATAATTAACGAATGCTTGTACACCTGCTTCATCAGCCAGATTGAACCAAAGAACTATCAAATGGCTCTCAAGGACAGCTCGTGGGTCGAAGCCATGCAAGAAGAGTTAGCCCAGTTCAAAAAGATGGAGGCATGGAATTTGGTTGCAAAACCGAAGAATGTGCATGCGATTGGCCCCAAATGGGTTTTCAAATGCAAGAGAGATGAGAAAGGGATAATTATCAGGAACAAGGCGAGGCTGGTTGTAAAAGGTTTTAATCAGCAAGAGGGGATCGATTACAATGAGGTGTTTGCTCCTGTGGCGAGATTGGAAGCCATTCGATTGTTTTTGGCATTTGCTGCACACAAGGAGATGAAGGTATTTCAGTTAGACGTGAAGAGTGCGTTCCTTAACGGTAAAGTCGATGAGGTTGTGTACGTTGAGCAACCTCTGGGTTTTCCTGACCCAGACTTTCCTGATCACGTATACAAGCTAAGTAAAGCACTGTATGGGCTACATCAGGCCCCTCGTGCCTGGTACTCAACACTATCCGATTACTTGCTTGAGAATGAGTTTGAAAGGGGAAAGATTGATAGCACACTGTTCTTTAAGAGAAAAGGGAGCGACTTTCTTCTGGTGCAAGTCTACGTGGACGACATCATCTTTGCTGCATCAAAAGTCACCATGTGTCAGGAGTTTGAGGCCGTCATGAAAAAGAGGTTTGAAATGAGTGCTATGGGTGAACTAACTTTCTTTTTAGGACTGCAGGTTGATCAGAAGAAAGATGGGATGTTCATTCATCAGACTAAATATGTCCATGATGTTCTCAAACGCTTCAAGATGGAGGACAGCACTCCATTTGATACTCCAGTCTGCGTCAACCATAAATTGGGTGCTGATTCAGACAACGATGCAGACGTGGACCCAACCCAATATCGGGCAATAGTAGGTTCTTTAATGTACTTAACTGCTTCTAGACCTGATATTATGTTTGCAGTTTGTCTTTGTGCACGCTTTCAGGCAAACCCAAAGGAATCTCACTTGAAGGGTGCGAAGAGGATATTGCGATATCTCAAAGGCAAGCCTAAGCTGGGGTTGTGGTACACGAATGGAGGAGACTTGGAGTTGGTCGCCTACACGGATTCTGATTATGGAGGGTGCAATCAGAATCGGAAGTCAACAACAGGTGGATGTCAGTTTCTTGGAGGCAGATTAGTGTCATGGCAGTGCAAGAAGCAGACCTCAGTCGCCATTTCAACCTGTGAAGCAAAATACATGGCAGCATCGAACTGCTGCTCCCAGGTTCTTTGGATACAACAGCAATTGCGCGATTATGGTCTGAATTTCACTCATACTCCTATTTGCATAGATAACACTGCTGCTATCTCAGTAACTAACAATCCCGTAAAGCATAGTAAAACTAAACATATTGACATCCGTCATCATTTTATACGGGATTGTGCTGAGAAGAAACTGATTGTGCTCGAAAAGGTTGATACGTTAGATAATTTCGCAGACTTGTTTACTAAAGCGTTTGACAAAAATCGTTTTCAAAACCTTGTTGAGCTGAATGGGATGATCAATCCCGAGTAACCGTGTTTTGTGTTTTTGTTTAAAAAAAAAAAAAAAAAAAAAAACATCACTATCGCTTAGAATTATGTCGGTTGCCTCAGTTTGAAGGGGACATATCTTCGGATATGTTTGGTCCTCATTTCTACTTGTAGACTATGAGGATAGCCATTAACCAGATGACTGAAAGTGACCGGGGCGGTTTATGATGTGTTTTTATTCTTTCGCTGAAAATTAGTCGTTCATACTTAGTTAGAAGGACACATACTTGTATGTGGTCGGTCCAGCTGATACATTGGATCTTCAGGATAGCCGTTTACCTGAAAACTTCAATTTGATCGGGGCGATAGAACTTAAATTTTTTTTTTTTCGGGAGATGAAATTATTTTTCAAGTCTACTACTTTGTAAGAAGTTCCTTTACTATGTTTAATAGAAAATTGATCCAACCTTGGAAAGTGATAGATATATTGATTCTGTGTGCTTAACTAGTGAAGTTATTAGGCCTAAAAGACTAGAACAGTCATTGTATGTCATGGTAGCTTCTTATGGTGCGTAAAAGTAGAAGTGATACTAACTAAATCTACTCGATTTTACGTGGAAACTCTTTAAGAGTTGTGTATGTCTCCATATATATCTTTCCGAATGATAGGCAGAAAAGCGATTACCCAGTCATACACGAGCCCGTGAGTGTTCTGATTCCCGTGAAGATAGCGTGTCAAGATACTGCAGTGATCCAGATTCGGGACTTGCAGTAGTTTATCTGAAGTTGTGTAAATACTTAAAAAAAAAAAAAAATGTGTGTGTCTTATTGAGACATTCTAGATTTCATAATGTTAAGACTTCTCAATCAAGATGCAAGATAGAGAACGGGAAGAAGAGTCTAAAGATCGAAGAGTACTTGCTATTTAATCAGACACTACGGGTCGAGGTCAACTCGGGGTGACTTGGGGAAAGCCAAATACGCTTTGAGAATAGATAGGAGGCATCATAATCTCTGAGTTGTTGCCCATTTAAATTTTGAGCTTAATTGAACCTAACCCGTATCACAGAAGCGATGAAAACCATTTTAAGTTATTAACCTGCTTACAACCTGTTTCTTTATGTCATAATACAGCTGAACACGGATCTGCGTGACAGTCACTTAATTAGTATGATTCCTGTTCGGATCTTTTCTAAAACATGGTAGTCCCTGTCGAGACTGAAATTTGATCCCGTGTACTTTAATTTTTAAAAGTTTTTTCTACTTATGTAGTTGTATGATTTTATACCTGGTTACTTGGTCTTGATCGTATCATTTAATTTTTTAAATGATGTTTTAAAACTTAATTGCAAATTGTTCAATTATGGGGTTTGTTTTGTAAATTTTCATACCAGCGAAGTTATCCATAACTTCGCCTGCAATAGGCGAAGTTATCCATAACTTCGCCGGTATAACTCTGACCCTATATAAAGAAGTTTTAAGGTCAAACAGTTCATTATTTTCCAAATCCAGCGAACTTGTGAACCAAAGCGAACTTATCTTCCTAAAACCTACAGCGAACTTATCGATCTCATCTGTGTTTATATTTTCTTCGATTCTTATCCGATTAATGGTGTGTAGGGTTATTGTGTCGAATATTCACCGTAATTGATGTTATTCAGAGGTCGTATCGACCCGTTTCGTGACCTCGAACTTTCGAAACCTTAACATCCGTTTTTTTTAAACTTGTTATTACGTGGTCGTAAACAACTTAATCGTCTAAATCATCATCAAATCTTGTGTTTAACTATCCTCAATCTCCACATTCACCAACTACACGTCGATTCGAAAACCTAACTGTTGCCGATTCATATTCAGGCGAACTTACAGGTTAGGCGAAGTTATTCTTAACTTCGCCTGAGGTTTAACTTCGCCTGATAATTTATTATGTAACAGTATTTGAGGCGATGTTGTGATTAGGCGAAGTTATCATTAACTTCGCCTGGCCCTTTTTACTTAACTGTTATCCGGCGAAGTTCAAGTTGAGGCGAAGTTGTTCCCAACTTCGCCCCACCTCTAACTTCGCCTATACAGAATAAATCATAACTTCGCTCATGGTAAGAGGCGAACTTGTGATTTGCCTTGACGTTTATCTAACTTAGTCTGTTTGTTGCAGAAATGGCTGCTGTAGCTGGAGCAGGTGGTGCAGGTGGTGATGACGGATGAGACAACCAACGACAGTTTTTCCCGGGTCATAACATGTACATAACATTAGACCCGGACGCGAGTGGTGTTGATGATTTCCGCGAGATCATCACGTTCTTACTACGCTCGCGTATATTCCACGCGATTACCACAACACTGCCGATATCCTTGCCAAACATTGAGGATTTTTGGCAGACCGTGGAATATGACTGTCGCGTCGAGCCCCCGGTGATGCAAGCAACGGTCAACAATCAGATTGTTCAGTTCTCATCTGAACAGATCCGAGCGGCTTTACGGTTTGGAGATGAGACAAGAGACGATCCTACCGATTTTGTGGCTCCTTTCCGAGATGGAGCATTTCTGAGAATGGGATACTCTGGTCCCTTGGGAGATACTCAGAGAAGGAAGGGGTTCTTTCTTGACCAGTGGCGCTTTCTCATGCATGTCATGATTGTGTGCATGTCAGGGAGAAAGGCTGGTACAGATGGCATGGGCGCGACCATGCAGTCGGCGATGACTGCTCTGACTTACAATAAGCGTTACAGCTTCAGTCAGATGGTCTTCTACGAGATAGATCGTCAGAGAAGAGCGGTGGCGCGTGAGAGATTTCTCATGTATCCAAGATTTCTACAAATGATCTTGAATCATGTTGCTCCAACGCTACCTCAGCGCCGCCCAATCAGATATGTAGAAAGTGTGAGTAAACGGATCTTCGCCCAATGCAGATCTTCAAGTGCGAGGAGCAAACCTGAGCTCCGTCCTCGACATACTCCTTTATTCGGGTACTTGATCAACCCGGAGTATGTGCCAGCTCGTGGGGACGAGTTTCGGGACCCGGCACCACAACAGGCTGGAGCACCTCAAGCTATACCTGCTGCTCCTGTTGTGTCACCGGAGGAGAATGTAGACCTTGATGCTGCGTTTGGCGGTCAAGGATTCTTTGATATGGAGAGAGTTGATCCTGAGGAAAATGTGGAAGTCTCAGTTGAAAGGGTTTCGAGTGTGAATGTGACTAGGACAGCTACAACGGTAGCTGATTCTGATTCTGATAATGATGTGAATGTAGCGAGACGATTTTTGGTAAATCAAGAACGTATTTATGGGAAAAGAAAGAGAACTGATGATGACAGCGAGTCAGATTATGAAGAAGAAGTACATCAGTTGATTCGCAGATCAAGAAGGGAACGGGCAGGTGCAGGATCGGGAGCTGGTGAGAGCTCGAGGGTGGTACGTTTCACCCCACCCGCACTGTCCGGTATGACAATTGTCCCTTCATCATTACCTGCTACAAGGCCAAGCGCCACGGATGTTCCCGTGGTGGCTACCTCATCTGCATTCGGCCTCCCACCCACTACATTCCAACTTTCGGCTCCTGAGATTGTATCGTTGCCACCTCCAACTCTTACTCCAACGGAGGTCATGGCAAGATTTATTGAGTCGACGGTTGTAGCAACTGCAGGATTACCAGTTACGTTGCCACCTGCGGTTACGTTTACGCCTACTTCTGAGGTCCCGGTTACATTGGAAATCCCTCCTCAGTACACTCAAGATATATCACATCTGAGGTTTGATTTCGATGCAACCTTATCAGACTCTGAACGAATAGCAGCACTTGAACGGGTCGTGGTAGAACAATCAAGGGTGAATCTTATCCAGACCCATGCTATTCAACGCCTCGTTGCAGAGAATCAGATACAGTCGTCCCTGCTGATAGAACATGGCAAAATCATTGATGCTTTGAAGGAGTTCTTGGCATCTCAGGGGGAGACGAGCTGTAAAGGCGATGAGGTGAGGACTAAGAAGCGAAATGATAGAGACAATGATCCCAATGCATTGAAAGGTGCAGGTGGAGAGTTGCCAAGAACTGAACAAGCTCTTGGGACTTCCACATCTCAGGGGGAGTTAACAAGTGCGGCTGGAGGTACAGGTGATGAGGTGGTGGTCGTGGATGTTGAGGAGATGGATGATGAGTTTGTAGGAGATGATGATGTATTACCGGTGGAAGAGATAGAGAAGATTGGTGCAGAGATTGTTATTGATGATGATATTGAAGAGGGAGAGATTGTAGAGGAGAATGTGGAGCATGAGATTCCGGATGTTGATAAGGCAGATATGAGTAAAGATATGGGAAATGATGAGACGGAATGGGAAGAGCAGCCTAGATGGAAAGAAGTCTACGCTCAGTGGTTCGTAAAAACGAAGAAATCGGCGGTCCCTACTATGTTTAAGAAGAGTTACAACATTAGAGGTTATGCTGAATCGAGAAAGGGGATTATTTGCTGGATATATGATGAGCAGTTGAGGCTCTTTGTGATTAAAAGGTATGATGGTGTTTAGTACTTCAAAAGGCTGTTGGGATCGTTGAATACATTGCCTGAGTGTGAAGTGAAAGACTTAGCCAGATTGGGGTTAATAAACAGAAGTGATGATAATATGGCTAGAGTCATTGGGAAGATTGTTTGGAAGGAAAGTATAAAAGAGAAGAAGTTCGAGCTGTTGAAACCACAAAAGGGAAAACTTATTGAAGACAAAGATAGAGGGATGAGAACAGATGGCAAGCCTTGGATGATTATGAAGTATAAGCAGATCCGGTGTTTAAAAGAAGTGCCGATGAAACAAATGCCCAAGGATGTGCTGAAAGATCTGAAGTGGTGGTATGTAGATTGTGAGACAGCTGAAGCAGTAATGGAAGACGAAGATGAACAAGAGCTGCTGAGAGTATATGATCCGATGCATCTAGTGAACTTGTCTCAAGCTGATCTGCAGATGCTGAATGAGAAGAAGATATTCTATATTCCTGCTTGGAAAGACGAAGCGAGGAAATATCAAAGAGTTGTTTCTGTTTGTGTACGAGAAGGAGTGCATGCTTGAAGATGAAGATACAAGATTGTTGAAGATTACAAGACACGTGTTTGAAGATAAAGATATGAAGCTACTGCCAAGGGGGGGTCTGTTGGTACATGATGTCAGTAGTTCAGTGTCAAGTGTCTGTAATCGTGTTAGTTGGATTTGTGTTATGTATGTAAGCGAAGTTATCACAAGTTCGCTTGATATAGGCGAACTTGTGGAACAAGCGAAGTTAGGGACAACTTCTCCTGAACATGCCAGGCGAAGTTGTCGTGTTATATATAGATTAGGTTACGGCTGAGTTAGTAGTTGATTGAGTTAATCATTGTATCGAGTTGTCCAGTGTTGGTGATTGATATCACGTGTTTTCGGTTGCAATATAACGAGTCTTTGTTTATTGTAACGTGTGTTCGATCGGGTTAACGTATATCGTCTTCTACGCTCGTAACGTCTTACGTAGGGATTCCGCACCTACGTAGAACGAGATATTCCGTGTAGATCCGGCTGGGAACCTACAACAAAACTAAACCCGACAATATTGATTAACAAACGACACGAGCACGGAATAAATAATAATTTATTTTATCTAATTACTGATGTAACATCTTACTTTTAATAATAATAATTAAAAGAATTTTGCTTACTTAATGGTATGTTATTATATAGTTAAGATAAATAAAAATAATAATAATAATAACAATAATAATAATAATACATTGTGAGCTTGGACAATAAAAGATGGAATAAGGGATGGTAATGGGCCTTAGGTCCTTGAGCTTGGGCGTATTTAAACACCCTTAACCCTCATTTTCCTTCATCGAGTCTCCCTACATACTCAAAAACAAAAACAAACACTCTTCTACAACCCGGATTTAGATATGGGCTAAAGTAATCAAAAAAGAACAAGAAACACGTCTTGATCATGTGCTAACTTATATCCTAACCAAACCAGATCAAAGATACGTTCTTGTTGTAAATGTTTGGTTTTTGAGGTCAGTTTTCCATAGGATTCGATATTGTAAATGCATAATGGGAAGTAAGAAAGTGATTAGAATGGAAAGGTACGAAAAACCATATTCGAATCGTATCCTGAGAAACAAGATTCGTTTGGAGGAAAAATGGATCGAATCGAAATGAAACGAATCAAAATGAAATGAATATAATCGAATTGAAACCAATCGAATTGAACTAAAATTCGATTTGATTAGATTGAAAACATGATTTAGTTAACCCCAGCCATGGGCTTTGCCCCTTGGACGTTGCAAGGGGATGCCGCCTCTAGGACCCCGCTGCTAGGGGCGCTGCCCTCGGACCCCCTTTCGTTAGAGGTTTTACTTACTTAGAATGTGAACTAGTTAGGGGTGGTTAGTTGATACTTATAATTGTTACACAATTATCTGTGCACATCAAAGGAGGGGTGTTATAGTTAACTCAGATGGAAATAGGACCGGGTGAGTTTCTAGCCCCATTTTCTTTTTCGGGGTTATGTGGATACTCCTTTGTGCTTAGTTAATACACTTACCTTAAGTGGTAAGTGCAATCTATATGAATGTCTATGAATGATATATGAATGCTATTGAGATAATGAATGAATATAGAAAGAATTATATGTATACAAGTAAACATATATGGACATATTTATATCTATTGTATGGTTGTATGGTTATCCGACGCATGAGGAAACCAGACCCTAAAAATATTCGAGGAAAACGTATGGTTGTATGGTTATCCGATGCAAAAGGGAACTGGGCCCTAATAATATCCGACACAGAAGGGAACTGGACCCTAACAATATTCGAGGCAGAAAGGAACGGACCCTAATAATATCCGATGCAGAAAGGGAATTACCGGGCCCTAATACTAGAGAAAGTATGGCGAACTGCTCTTTAAAACATAGAAATGATTACTATGTATTTATTAGTAAGATAAAGCAAGAAGAAGTAAAGTATGAAAAATATGAAAGTACGAAAGTAATAAAGTAAGAATGTAAGTGGGTAAGAAGGAAATGTAATTTAAGTATTCAATATGTATCTTCAGATTTATATTATATATATATGTTGTCTAATTAACTAGAACCCACTCAACGTAGCTGACTTTTAGTATGCACGCATGTGAGTAGAATGAAGCAGTTGTCTTAAGGAGGGACACATGGCAGGAGAATAAAGAAGTTGGCATCTGAAGAATGGGAATTATGATATTTGTTATTTGAACTTAAAGACATGTTTGAATGTTCGTTTAAATTCTAAGACTTATGTATGAATGGCTGACTTTTATTAATTCCGTGAAAAGTTTTAATTCACTATGATATTTAGAACTGTGTTTATGAGTTAATCCAACCCTAGTGTCAAGCACCAGGCTCGGGGCCTTACAACCGATGTGATAGATATACCTTTGTGTTAATGAATAACCATTCGAGACACCGAGGTTCAACGAGCTATCGCTAGTTTGACTAACTGAACACGAATTTGTTGGTGACGGTGGCATGTAGCAGCAATGGTGGCGCGTACACGGAAACGACAATGAGATAGGGGGTTGTCGGCTTCCGGCTTTATAACGGAGGAGATCCATGAATTATTTTAGGAGATTTTATATTATGATTAATATAAATAATAATATAGATAACACTTGTAAAACAATAAATGGGCTTTGATCCAGAATCGATCCAACTCTCGTTAAAAGCCCGAGCCAGTTATAATTAATAAATAAATAAACTTGACATATTTATTATTTTTACTTTGTATAAATAATAAAACCCATCTTGCGAGTATGTATATAATTATACCAGATAATAACAGAAACATAGTTCGTTCCATTATTAGTTTCGTCAATACTAGTTAAGAGGGTTTATTGTTTGTTGCCGAAGGTGTAACTCTTATGGGTCATAACTCGGCCGGTCGGGTTATTTAATCAGACCGGTCCATATTTTCCAACACATCGCCACCAAGAATCCAGATATTGAACCCTGCAACAGTGATTACAGCAAGGAAGATGAAGGATGGTGTGAAAACGGTTGAAAACCATCAACACGGTGGTGGCCCGAAGTGGCGGCGAGAGGCGGTGGAAAGAGGGTAGGTGTTATGTTATTTTGATGAGTTACACAAATGATAGTAATAATAAAGAAGAAACTAGGTCTAGAAGAGGTTGCGTGGAAAGTAAAAATACACGTAGCTCATAGGGGAATGAAAAAGTATAACTCTTTAAAAGCATATGGTTTTCAAAGTGGTACAATAGCTAAAGCGAAAGGGACAACTTCGGAAGCCTAACTACACCCGCAAATGTATATGTATATGTGTATATATATATATATATATATATTTGCTAGAGAATTGGGAGTTCCTATCGTAATGCATGACTATCTAACTGGGGGATTCACTGCAAATACTAGCTTGGCTCATTATTGCCAATACAATGGCCTACTTCTTCACATCCACTGTGCAATGCATGCAGTTATTGATAGACAGAAGAATCACGGTATGCACTTCCGTGTACTAGCTAAAGCGTTACGTATGTCTGGTGAAGATCGCATTCATTCTGGTACCATAGTAGGTAAACTTGAAGGGGAAAGAGACATCACTTTGGGGTTTGTTGATTTTCTACATGATGATTTTATTGAAAAAGATAGAAGTCGCGGTATTTATAAATTATGGTGTTTATCACCTTATTTGATTAGATCTTCTTACTATTTGATAAACTAATAGAAATCGTAATGTTTTACACTTCAAATCGACATTATACTATGAAAGTGGTGTATTTATAAGTGATTGTTATTTGCCGGTCCTGCATAGCTCACTCAATAGCTCAATCTCTCACGGCCATAACCCACACTCACGTGTTGACAAGAAGGCTAAGACATACTATTTTGTGAAAAGAACAGAAGAATATTAAATGCGGAATCAATAATACTCTTAGTGTTTCTTAACAAACAGAAAA
This sequence comes from Bidens hawaiensis, assembly GCF_021521415.1. NCBI lineage: Eukaryota > Viridiplantae > Streptophyta > Magnoliopsida > Asterales > Asteraceae > Bidens > Bidens hawaiensis. The sequence continues at coordinate 5,027,403 of NW_027491019.1, read as the reverse complement.
GTAACAAACACACAAAGTAACTCAAGATATTTCCATATATTGTGAAGGATACAATGAAAATAAATTAGGGTTTCTAGGTGGAATATTTGGAATTTTGGCAGCTTTCCGTACAGGAGGGAGACAACCGTCAAATCGCAATATTCGCTCAGTCTGTTGTTTAGGTGTCTAGCCGTGTGTCATTGGCGTGCCCTAAATTATTCCTGTTATAGGTCTGCCCTGAAAACAAACATTCCTTCTAGAAACCCTATTGATAGAAACATATTCAAAAATATATTACAAAAGATTCTAAGTGTAAACAGATCTTCGAGCAAGCTTTGCAACTTTTATCTTTAGCGAGCAAACCTGGTAACCATTAAGTGTGATTGGGAACAGTTCCCCAGGTAAGCTTTACTTGACCATATCAAATTTTGCTCGATAAGATCCTAAGAGCAAACTTGTTCTTCAGAGATTCCTTCAACCTATTGTTAACTTAACTTATTTGAAAAAACCTAAGTGTGTTGATAATACTTTAGCTTGCTCGAGGCTGAACCTTGCTCGTGAGAAGTCCTTAAGTAAATTCTTTATCAATTTCCTTCAAGCTTGTTGGGACCACTATTAATTATGAATAAACATTGCTAGATCTTCCAATAGACTTGGTTTTAGCTTGGTTTAGTCAAGAGTTTGCTATAAAACAAACCTTGCTTCACTTTGAAGAACAACCTTTCTAGACAAACTAAACCTTGTTCATTCTATCACATAAGAGGAATTCCAGAAGATAACTTTGTTGGGATAGCAAAATACCTTGCTAGACATAGTATAAGCTTGATGGGAGGCCTGATTTTTCTCGGTTTCCAGACTTAGCCATTTTCAGAGAGGTTGAGAAGATTTCAATCTTCCTTATGTATTTTCTCATCCCAACAATCTCCCCTAGGTTGGAACATCCTCAGTTGTACCAAAACACCTCTTGGGTTACATATACTTGTCAAAAATACAAATCAAAATTTCAAAAGATGAAATTACATATCAAAAATTAAAAGATTACAACTTATAATTCTGTCTCAAGGGCATTACAAATAAAACCTAATCTATAAGTTGTATCTTCATCTTCTCGAGCTAAAGGCTTCACTTCTTCTATCCAATCTGACTGATGCGGCCGTTTGTTGAAATATTGAGATCTCTCTGTGGTTGGGATGCTGGGAGGGCAGAGTCCATCTGATTATATCCTCCAGATCCTCCACATGAAGAAACTCAAGATCGGTATCGTGCTGTATGATTCCCAGAGCCAGTCCATCTGTGTTTCTAAGAATGATGGATTGATCATGTTTTTCAAATACAATGTTAGTAATCCTTCTATTATGTTGGACTTCATGATTTGGCCTAGTCATCTGCCGCCTCATACTCAAGCATTCCTTCAGGTTCGCAATAGGATTGTGGTACTTGTTCTTCTGCTTGTAAGAAGCTTTAGCAAGCATGATGTTCATCATCCTTCTTTACCTCTTATTCTTTTTAAAATTGGACAGTTCCAATTTCTTTTTCTTGTTCAGCATAGGGAACCCCTTCCTTGATTGATCTCTTAAATGTTTGGAGTGTTCATTTTGTTGTTGTCTAGAAAAGGTCTTCCTTTCTTGATAATCAAACAAGCTCGGTCTAGCCATCTCTTCCAACTGCTCCGTTTTGAAATCCATGAAATCATCTTTGAAAATAATGTGCCTCAACTCACCACTAGTCATTATTACTTTCAAAGATTCAATTCTTTCATCAAAGTATAGCTTCTTTGGTAGGTCCACATCATTTGGTGGCCTTTGTTGTCTTTGTTGTGAGGCTCTGGTGGTTTGGAATTGGACACTTACAGTGGAGGGCTTAGAAGTATACTTCTTTTTAAGAATAGGAACCCTCACATGCCTAGACTTCTCAAACATTTCAATAATCTTCTCTTTGGGAAACATGACTAGATTCAAATAATTCTCTCCTTCCTTGGCCAATGTTATAATCATGCCCATTATTTCCTCATCGGTTGGACCAGCAGGAACAGGTCTTTGAGCTTGAATAGGTTCACCCCTTGGTCCACAATGAAATTGCAGTAATCTTCTTTCCTATGCTTCCAACTTCTCCCACTCTTCCTTTTCTGTATAGAATAGATCTTTTAACTGCCCTTTACCCTGATTATCAAAAACCCCGTCAGCCATTCCTTTACTCAACATCAAACCTTTTAAGGTCTTGATCTTATTCTAATCATCCCATGGCTTAACAGGCTTAACCAGCTCTATAGGCTCTTCCTTTACAATCATCAAGGGAGGAGCCTTAGATGATTTGGATTTTCCTTGATTAAATTTGGCTTTTTCAGATTCATACATAAAAAGTTTTTCATTTCTACTTAAATTTTATTGATTTTCCCACTTTCACCCATTGCCTCCATCAGTCTTTCAAACATTTTCACTTGCTCATTTTCCCATGCTCTCTTCTCTTTTTCTGCTAATGTCATCAGTTTGGGTATTCTTTTGCTAGAGCTTGATTCAGACTGAGTTTTCACTGATATCCTTTTGAACTCTTCCTCAAATTCCTTCTTACGCATCTTCTCCACATCTTTTATTTACATTCCATGATCAATCATGTACCTGCACTTGCCACCATACTTGTTATAGATTTTTTCAATTCTGTGATGTTGATCAAATGCCTTCTTTTTCAACCTTTAAAATTCCTCTTTCTTGACAGTTTCAGTTGTTGTGTTGTAGGCATTTTTCAGTTCTTCAAACTTCATATGGCTCAGTTGCTTTTCAGAAAAGCCATGTAGTCTTAGATATTCAAGGAATTTTTGAGTATCCTTATTTTTCTTTTCCAACTTCTTATTCAAATCTTTCACTTCTCCATCAATTAGTTCCTGCAACTCCTCATTAGTCATAGGAGCCAGTATTTCAAACTTGTAACCATGTTTCATGAGACATATGATTTTATGATCTTCCCTTTTAGCTTCATTCAACATGTTTTGAATATTATCCCTATGGGCATCAGTCGTATCCACATGTGGAAAGTCAGGCATATCATCATCATCAACATCTTCTGATAGATCCACAAGAGCATCAATCTTGGGTTCATTCATTGCATGTTCAATTTCAACATCAGCAGGCTTAATGGCTTGAATAGGAACAGCCTTGATAGGACTTTTATTTCTCTTGGGGATTGGTTCATCGGTATTTTTATTTTTTATCACCCCTCTTCCTCTTCATTTGATATCTTTCCATATTTAACCTCATATCCATGATCCCAACATTCGGGACTCTTATCTAGATCATCAATAACCTGTTGTTGTCATTTTTACCCAATATTTAAATCACAGTACTAGCATCATATTCATCAGGAACCACTTGCCTCTCATCATTTTCAGGTGTATTATCAGTGGCTTGGTCCGGTAATTTTGTTCCAGCTTGTTTGAAACTAGAAATGACCAGGGCAAGGAGTTGTCAACCTCTTCAACCTGTTGTAGCTTTAACAAGATTTCAATTACCTCTTGGTCCAACTCCCCCTGATCTTTATCTAGGATCTTTTTCATTTCAGCCTCTTCTAACAAAATTTTCTGCTCTTCAATTTCTTTATTAGTCAAGGATCTTGTGATGCTTTCTCTTTGCATCAACTCCTCCAAGAGATCATCATGCCTCTTAGAAGCTTTCTCAGCACCTTCATCAACTATGAATACTCTAACACTGGATTTGATTTTATTGGATCCCGAGGGTTGTAGTTGTTCTTCGTTTTAGCAACAGATTTACCCTTCATTCTCCCTTTCTCCTCCTCATCCACGGTCAAGGACTTGGATGGATCAGTTTCCCTCACCTCAGCTGGTTCATCGGGAAAGTTGTCAATTTCAACAAGCAAAACTTCCAGCTCCTCATCCATAGACTTTTCAACTACATCATTTTCAACCACATCCTCCTTCTTCTTCTCCAGCAATGATTCAACAATTTCAGTTCCAACCATCTCCTCATCAAACACCTTTTCCTGCACATTATTCTCAGTGTTATCATTCTCTTCAACATTATAATCCTGCTCACTACCATCAGATTCATCAGCTTCATAACCCTCCTCAACATTTGTCACCTCTTCATCCTCATCCTCTTCATCAATCCCATACACAACACATAAGATTTTCAATGTATCAATATCCATCATGTTGACCACAGTTGGATTCTCTCCTTGTTTTTGTACAACTTAGGTTTTCTCAACCTAAGTGTCCAAGGAGTGAATCCTTTATTGAGAATGTGCCAACAATGATTCAAGTTTTGGGTTTCTCTTCTTCAACTCCTCATTCTCCCACTTTAAATTAACATTTTCAATCATAACATCCATGTGCCTGCTCAACAGGTTGAAATGGGCATCAGGGGAAGGAGGGCTGGTAGGTGAAATTGGGAATGGGTCAAGAATATTTGTTTGGATTGGATGGGGTTATGGGGTGGGATTTCAATAATGTTTGTACTTGTTGAATGTAGTGGATTTAGGGTTCTAATGGTAGGTGTGTGAGTATGTATGATTTGGAAAGTTGGTTGATCAGTTGTGTGTGATTGGGTTAGGGATTGATATGGTGTGTTAGGCTGATTAATAAGGTGGGCTGCTACATGCTGAGGTATGTATGGTTCATGTATAGATTGGTCTTGGGTTTGGGCTAAAGGTTGGTTTAAGTTTGGTAATTGGGTTTGGTCTAGGTTTTGGGTTGGAGTTTGGGTTTGGTCTAGGTTTTGGGTTGGGCTATGGGTTTGGTCTAGGTTTGATGCTTGGGATGATGTGTGGGTATGGATTGGTGAGGTTGGTGGGGATGGGATATATGTTTCATGTTCTTGGTGTTGGGGTGGTGATAGTTCTTGGTTTAAGGGTAGGTTTGGAGGAGAGATAGGTGGTGTAGGAATGTGTTGGTTTTGATTCCCCCTGTCCCTCAGACACATTTCCTTCAATAATCTCTTCCACAATCTCAAGATCACCTCCTCTATCATCATTATTATCATTATCATCACCATCAACTCCACCATCAGCATCATCATCACCATCTGAATCATCTTCATCATCACCATCTGAATCATCTTCATCATCACTCTCTTCCTCCTCAGAAGTAACCCTAGGTGATTCTGGAACAGCCATAATCTCCAATTCATGATTTATCAACCACGGAAGTACATCAAATTCAATCTATGGGTTAAAGTTTCTAGTAGCTGCCAACCTTGCTATCCTTTTGTAAACATTAGGATCGTGTAAGCCATGAGTTGTACCCAAGGTTGGTAGCTCAGGAATCACCCTATTGAAAATAATATGCAAAAACCGTGGATAGACCAGAAATTTGTCCTTCTCACATTTCTTCTTATTGGTAACCAAACCTTCAAATATTAATCTTGAAAAATTGAATTGTTGGTTGTAGATAAAAGCCACGGTGGCATTTGCAATGTCCCTTCTCATCAGGGACCCCTCCTGGGTGTAAAACACTGTACAATATGATGAATCAAAAATCGATACATATTAGGGAACATGTGTTTTTTGAATTGCCCCTCATGGATATTCCCTTTATATCCCATGGTTTATTTAAATATATTCTCAACAAACGATCAGCGGAAAAGTGAATTTGGGCTTCGACGGCATCATTCAGTTGCAAACTAGTCCTAATAAGTTGCTTAGTAATAATTACATCTTGCCTTGTAACGGAAGCCTCAATCCGCCTACCAAGTTTGTCATCAATAATTTAAGAAGATTTCCAGAAATCAAGTTGGTGATTTCTGTAGATGACTGGCCTTTCCGTCAGAGAAAAATGGAGATTTGACCGTTGCATCCATCATATCATGAGTTCAACCGGTCTGTTATCATCTGTCACCTGGAGTAGAGCGCACATGTTGTGCTTCTTCTCGAAAGGATAATTCATAACTGTACAAACACAAGAAAAAACAAATTCAAAATGAAGATTAGTCATAAAGTTCACAACTTTGACATGTAATAAGTCATAATTTGAAGTAGAAATAAAATATTTTCTTTAAGAATCTGTTCTTCGACAAATTGTTAACCTACACAGAAAACAGAGATGTCAGTGAAGATGAAATTAAAGCCCTAATTTCGTAACATGAGTGTCGGAAAACTATCAATTGAAGCTTCCCGAGTCGAAATTAGCTGGCTGACAATTTTAGGTTAGGATTATGAAAAAACGATTGAAATTCAGGGGGCGAGTGAACTGGCAATAATGCAATAGTGGTAAGAGGGAGAAAAGTAAAATGTAAAATTTAATAAGTCCCCCTTATATAGTATGTGTTGTAAACTTTTGAAAGTGTGTTTTAAATGCATTTTGTCATTTTGTTTATGAATTGTTAGGTCCCGTAAGTATCGATTGCTCACACTCACAATAAAGTTATAACCCACACATTAGATGTGCTGAAAAGAAGGTTAATGACGGGTTGCTAATTTGGGTAAGAAATCTGTTTGTTAACGGTAGAATCAGAAACAAACAGAGTTGTTGCTTAAGGATTAATAAATGTAACAGACACAAACAATCAGTCAAAATATTTCTATTTATGTAAATGATTCATGCAAATGTTAATCGATTAGGGTTTCTTGTTTGGAAAGTGTATCCGTACAATCCTATGACAGCTGTCACACTCAATCAGGAATATTCTTTTATGTCTGAAAAGTGTAAAGCCTGCCAAAAATCCATAGATAGCGTGCCCTAAAATATTTTATTTATTGGACTGCCACCTCCTGACAGCTGTCATTCTTTCTAGAAACCCTAATGATTGGTACATAATCAAATTACATATTCAAAACTATACTAAGTGCAAAAACAGGTCTTCCGGGTAGACTTTATGATATTTGTCTTCTCTGAGTAGGCTTCGTGCCATTTGTCCTTTAGGAGTACACCTGGTAATATTGAAGTGTGCTGGTAAATAGTTCTCCTGGTAGACTTTACTTAAGATTATTTTCCTAAGAAAATACTCACGTAGCAGACTTCAATCTTATTGACCATATCAAACTTTGCCCGATATGATCTAACGAGCAAACTTGTTCTTCAAAGGTCCTTTTAACTCTTTGCTAGAGAAGAACCTATTAGTGAAGCAAGGTGTGCTGGTAACACTCTAGCTTGCTCGGAGTTGAACCTTGCCCGATAAGTCCTTAAGATAATTCTTTATCAACTTTCATCAAGCATGATCGGACCACTGTTTATTAATGAGTACCTTGCTAGATCTTCCAAGTACTTGGCTTCAAAAGATTGGTCAGCCAAGAGCTTACTCGGAAGAAAACCTTGCTTGGCAAAGAAGAACAATCTTGCTAGACATAGTGAACCCTGCTCGGATAAACACTAAAGAAGACTTCAAGAAGATAATCCTGCCCGATTGTCAAAATACCTTGCTAGGACAAGTAAAACCCTGCTCGGATGTCCAAGTGTGCTCGGTTCTATACTTAGCGATTTCTGAGGAGGTTGAGAAGATTCCAATCTTCCCCATACTTCCATTAAGTCAAATTTTTGACTCAACAATCTCCCCTAGATTGGAACACCTCAGCTGACCCAAAACACCTCTAAGTTTAAATACACTTAATCAAAATATACATCAAATCAAAATCAAATTTACATATTCATAAGTCAAAATATTACATATTTAAATTATGTCCGTAGACATTAAAAAGCAAACCCTAGTCTAAGAATTATCTTCTTTGTGCATTGTGGGCTGCTTGTCTTCTTGCAACAATTACTATTCCTGCTCTTTGCTGAAAAATTGAAAGTATCTGATAGTGAGGGTGATTATATGGAATTGTCAATCCTACAATATCCCTCAGATCTTCCTTGTGCAAAAATGTCAGGTCTTTATCACTTCTGATGATTCCCAAGATAAGTCCATCTGAATTTCATAGAATGTAGTGGCCTTCATTTTCCTTGTATTCAATCATAGTAATTCGGCCATTCTTTTGGACTTCATAGTTGGGACGAGTTATTCTCCGTCCTATGCTGATGCATGTGTTCATATTGGACAAAGGATTGTTGTTTCTGACTTTTGAAACAAAATCATATTCAACATTCCTTATATTCCTCATCCTTGTTGCTCTTATGGTTTTCTCATGCTTTGTCAAATTCCACTTCTTCTTTTGATTAAGAAATGGGAACCCCTTTTCAGCTTCACTTCTCAGGTACTTTGAAAGCTCATTTTGTTGTCTTTCGGCCATCTTTCTACTGTCATGATAATCATACAAGTCAAGTGTGGCCATTTTGTCAAGTTTTTCCCTTGTGTATTCTGCAAAGTCACTCTGAATATAATTTTTCTCAAATGTCTGCTCTGCATAATCACCTTCAAGGACTGAGAGACTGAGTCATAGGTAGATCCACATCATATTGTGGTCTTGTCTCTCTTTGGGTTCCTGCTCTGCTTGACTCAACCCTGCTTTTTGAGGTGTATCTTCTTGAAGCAGAGGGCCTAGTTGGAATTGACTTCATTGGTTTGGTAGGCCCCATGACTCCAAATGTTTTCTTATACATTGCAACAATCCTCTCAACAGGCAAATTTATCAACTCAGTAAGATTTTCTCCACCCTCTCTGAACAACCTTGCAATCATTTCCATTATCTTTTCATCATGAAGTTGTCCAGCAGGTACAAATCTTCCTCCAATGAAGCTTCTTGGATTTACACCCTCTAACGGCAATATTTCCCACTCAGCTTTTTGTTCATAGAAGAGTTGCTTGAGTTGTGATTTACCCAAATTATCAAATACTTTCTCATTCATTCCCTTTTGCTTCACCATCATATTTCTCAAAATTTGAATCATTTCATCATTCTCCCATGGATCTATGGGTTGGTTCATCCACTTGTTCTTCCTTTATTTCCACTGGGATTGAAGTCTCTTGAGTTTCAGCTTTCTTAGATTCAATTTCAGCCCTTTGTTTCTCTCTCAATGTCATGATCTTCCTTTTCTTTTGAGGGGGTTCAGGTTCATGCTGGACTTCCCTTGCTTGTATAGCAGATGGTATAGGTTGCACTCTTTTCAACTTATCTTTCTTTTGTAGCTTGTTATAATGTGACTCAACAACAGCTTTAGACAAGTTGTTCACCATTTCAGGTGTTATTCCCTTATCCATCAGATATCCATATTTACCAGCAAATTTCTTTCTCAACTCATCAAGCTTTTCAGCCAAAGCTGCTTCTTTTTCAAGTATCTCTTTTTCTTCTTTTTCAACAGCTTTTCTTGTTGTGTGGTATGCTTCTCTTAGTTTCTCAAATTTGAAATGAGCCAAATCTTTTTCAGAGAAACCATGGTATCTCAGATATTCTCTGAACTTTTGATTGTCCCTGTTTTTCGGTTGCATTTTTTTATTGATAATGTCCCTCTCTCTGTCCAATTTTCTTTGTAGCTCATCATTATTTAAAGAGGCAAGATCTTCAAACTTAAAACCATGACTCATCAGCTTTATTACGAAGGGATTTTTCGTTTTAGCCTCATTCAAGCTTTGTTGTATGCTTGCCCTTTGATCTTCTGTCATTTCTACTTGAGGGGACTAGATATCAACGTTTTCATCTGTATTCCCCTGATCATTATCATCACTTTCATCTTCAGTTGAATCTTCTTTCTCAGTTGATTCATTAACTACATCAATTTTCTCATCATTAGTTTTTGGTACATCTCCAACTGGAACATTAGGAACACCTTCAACAACTTCTTCTGGCCTTAATGGGCTTTCTTGATCATCAGGGGTCTTAACAAAATACTTGTTCTTTTCATCCCACTTCCCCCTTTTGGCAGATTCGGCTCTTTCAGCTTGTTCATGAGCTTTCCTTTTTCACGAATACCTCTTTACAAATTTGTTCACAATTTCATGAATTTTAGAGGCCTTTTCCATCATATCTGCAACAGTTTCTCCAGTATCTCTCTCAGGTTCCTTTTCAGGTGGCTTTTGAGTTTGACTGAAAATACTTACAACTATGTCAAGAGAATTATCAATTTCTTCAGCCTTTTTCAGATTAATCAATGTCTCAATCACCACCTGATCTTCAACCTCTTCTTCAGCAAAGACTTTACAAAAATTTTCTTGTTCAATCAACTTCTCCTGCTCTGCCAACTCCTCTACTGATAGGGTTTGGGTAATGTGCTCCCTCTCCCTTGTCTCTTGTAAAACTTTCTCTAGTCTTCTGACAGCATAAGTGTTCTCATCTTCTTCCTCTTCAGTATTTGCCTTAACAGGCTCTTCCTCCTCCTCTTCCTCATCAACTATAGCTTTCCCTTTATCCATTCTTCTTTTCAATTTCTCTTCAATTTCTGGTGGAAACTCATCAATATCTTTATCTAAATCGTTCACTTCAGCATCCTGCTCTACTCTCTTGGAGATCATTTGATCTGTTTCTGGTTCTGTGAGTACTAGTTCCTCAGTATCAGCACCTTCATCTATCATCACATCAGTCTGTACATCAGTTGCAGTCAGAGGATCAGTTGCAACATCAGTTGGTATATCAGTAGCTGTAAGTCCCGAATCTGGATCACTAAAACTATGATATCAACCTGAACACGATGTTAGTGCGGAACCTAACACAGTGGTGATTCAAGAACAATAATACGAAATAATATAGATATGATGAACATGATGTAATACTCCAAATGCACACGATTATATTATTAAACCGTCTGCTACATGAGATTACACAAATTGGTATTGCTCTCTAGATGGTGGCTATTAGAGTATTCAATAACTGCTCACCAACTGATCAACTAGCAACCTTAAACCCTATACATGTATTCTCTATATATAGGGAAGCTAACATTCAGGCCCAAAGTAAAGCCCAAAGCCCACCGAGATCCCATAGTGATCTCGGTTTGCATACATAGCCCAACACTAAACCCAATAAACATATAACTAAGTACAAACCACCAAATATAGACCCAAAAATCTCCCCCTTGGTTTGTAGCTTCGTTCTTGTTTATTTCACTTCAAACTAGCCTAACCGAAATCCATAGGAATTTCGGTATTACGCCAATGTAATTATTCAACTCGTCCTTGTTTACATCACTTTAGTCTTGATCATGTTGTGGCCTTTTGATATGTGTCAGTCTAACCAAATTATGACCCAACAATCTTGCCCTTAAACTGATGCTTTCAAGATCTTCAGAATCTTTACTAAAACATAATCAGCAACTTCAGTGATCAGCAACTTCAGCATTTGCATCCAATAATCTTTCATCCCCCCCCCCTTTTTGACAGTATCATCCAATTTGAATCTCAGATACTTCATATGCTTCCGTTGCAAGAAATCAGTCTTGAAGGAGCAATCAACTTTGATAGAAAGATTATTTGGTTTTCCCCAGATCACCTCGATTTGACTTTGACCCACTGGATTTGGTTTAAAAACTTGTAATGACAGAACTTATTTATTTGATTTTTCTTTTCAAATTTGCAAACATATTTGAGGTTGAACGTTGGACTTACAGTTTAAATTAACAAGCCTTTCATTCGAGATGTTAAAGGACTTATATAATTGCCTCCACCCCTGTAGTTCAATTATTAACCCTCATGTTTGTGTTTTTCTTAAAAGCTTGTGAACATTTATCAACTTTTGGTTGATTATATATTTAAAGTAATTTTGTTCACATTTGTTCTTTGTCATTCTCAATAAGATACTTCATTTTGGGAATCAAATACCAACGGGCTCGTGTATGACTGGGTGATTGCTTTTTTGCCTATCATTCGGAGAGATGTATATGGAGACATGCACATTTCTTCAAAATGACTCTCCACAGTAAGTTTAGCAAATTTAGTTTATATCACTTCAACTTTTACGCATCATGGAAAGCTACCATACAAATCAATGACTGTTCTAGAGCCCTTTAAGCTTAATAACTTCACCCGTTAGGCACACAGAAACAATTTATCTATCACTTTCCAAAAGTTAGATCAATTTTCATTTGAAAATATTTTAAAGCTTCTAAAAAACTATTAACTGAATAATGATATCACTTCCCATAAGGCACACATGTTAAGAACTCAGTCACCCTGGTCACTCTTCAGTTTTCAGGTAAATGGCTATCCCGTATGACCACTAGTGGTTAACGAGACCAAGACACATATGAAAATACGTGTCCTTCCAACTTGGAATTACCGACATAATTTTAAGTGAAAGAATTCAAAACAAAAAAACACATCACAAACGCCTCGGATGCTTTCAGTCTTTAGATGAATGGCTATCCTGTGAATATACTAGTAGATCACCGGACCAAACATGTAAAAGTATATTTTCTTCAAACTTGAGCAACCGACATAATTTTAAGAGAGAGTGAAGTTTGAAAGACATAGATAAAATTTTATTAAAACGCACACACACAATCTTTTTGAATTTTTTTAAATTTCTCCCCCTGAAATTTGTGCAAAAATTTTGACCGAAAGAAAACTTTTATGTACAAATTTAACCTCAAAAAGACTCAATCGTCGAAACGGAGTACTTTAATAAAAACTTTTATGAAGTGTGATAGTCAGCCAACTGATGTACTATCATTTCTCATGCACGTTCAAGTAATTTTCTCATTTTTGGGAAACAAAATACACTTTACTTGAAAAACTATACGTGAACATATTTTTGTATTATTTTTTATAAAAATTTAAAATTTTAAAATTTTTTTTGACTGATTAATCTTTCATGCCAAAGTGATACGGTTACCTTTTATCTTCAAGACATCATATTTCATTTTTGAGAATCTCCCCTAGGAATAAGCTTGTTTTGAGATTCTTCAACCTTGCGAGTTGAATGTCTGGAACAAACCTTTTAATATGCAATGTATGCCGTGATTTGTTCCTACACACTTAGAGAGCAAATTAAAAACATTCTATCACCCTAAATTCCCGACCAGGCCACAAATAATCCATTTTATGGTTTAAAGATTTAAAAACAATCTAATGTCAACGTAAGCACTAGCCTCATGTTGGAATTCCTTCTTAGGAAAGGTTTTTCCATTCTTCTTGCCCCTTGGTACAGCCTTCTGATTTTGCTTGTAGTAAGGAACATATAGACGATGAACACAATTTCTGGCTATATGTCCTGGCGTGCCACAGTGGTAACATGTTTGCCTCTTAATATAAGTAGCAACCGATGAGTATCAACACATGGAGATCTGTAGGATCTATGAGGACGAGACTGTCCTTGTTGTGCTGATTTCTTATGTGCCTTCCCTTTGTTGCCACAACTCTGTGTATTATTATTAGTACAATTTTAAGTTGTGTCATATGAGTTTGATGACACGTTAGAAAAGGATTCATTTTCACTAGCCTAAACCCCTTTACTATCAGAAGCAACATCATTTACTCTATCAGAAGCAACATCATTTACTATATATGCACATGAAGTAGAAGCATCAAAATTGTTCACACATTCAAAAACAGGCTTGATTTCCTCTAGGGATCCTGATCCAACAGTTTCAGATTGAACCTATTTACCATACTTCATGTCTTTTATCTTTTCCTCCTGTTCTTTGGTAACTTGGGTATGGACATAATTGTGGTTGTAAGGTGGGGGAACTTGACTGTATCCTATTCCCTCACCTTCATTTTCCTTCCACCACAATTGGTTTTCAATCATTGAGTTAACTACTTTACTAGAACCATCGAATTTTTTAACTACTTTACTTTTCAAACTTACTAGTTAGATTTAAGATTTCTAACTTGGAAGCTTCCAATTTAGCAGTTAACTCAGCAATTTCCTGTTTGGCATCAAGATGATGACAAGACTTTACACTAAATTCAGACCTAAGCCTTTTAATGTCCTTGTTCTGTGCTTCTATTTTGTCTAGAAAACCCTTTTCATTTTTCTTAAGTTTATAAATTTTCTGATTTTATTATCTCCATATCTCTAATTAGGCTGTCGTTATGAAGCTTAAACATTTCTATTTTTTCACCACAATATAAAGAACATGGTTTAAAACTTATCTCAGATAGATTTTGATATACTTCTTGTGAGGGAGCAGACTGATTAAGAGTACTTCCAAATATTGAGATGAGTTGTGGAGAATTCGTTGAGTAATTAAAGAGAGTAAACTGATTTTCCCGCCAAAATTTCTCGAAAAAATACGATCGCCAAGATTCTCAAAACAGATGTCCCGCTCAAAAGAGGCATCCAGGAAAAATTTCGTTCAAGACAAATTTTTTTCGAATTTCCCGCCAAAATTTGGCCAAAAATCACCCGAAAAAAAAAATTGTTTTCGCCAAAATTTTCAAAAATGAATTTTACTTATAAGGAGTATTCTGGAAAAATTTCGTTCAAGATTTTTTTTTTTACTCCTTGACCGAAAACTCTTTGTTGACCGAAAACAAACTTTGACCGAGAACTAGGTTTGGCCGAAAACAAGTAGCGTTGACCGAGAACTCACAAAGGTTGACCGAAAACTCTAGTTTGACCGAAAAACCCAGCTGGCCAGGAACTCTTTAATCTGGCCGAGAACTCCTTGACCTTGGTAGAGAACACTTAATATTTGATGAAAACTCTTGTTATTGGCCGAGAACACCAGTTTTCTGGCCGAAAACAAGGGTTTTGGGCCGAAATCTCTTAAACAAGGTAGAGGTTTATGTTTAATGACCGAAATCTCTGTGAAAACTAAGAATCCCAGCCGAGAACATCCAAAAAAGAACACGTTTTATGATCTTATTTTGGTAACAACTAAGTCCCTGATTTATGGGATTCAAATTGTTTCCAAGTAAAAAGAATCTTTGACCAAATCACAGTTTTCTTCTTCTCCGATTACGAACTCGCCGGAAATCACCAATACCACCAAATCTTGATATCTTGAATCCGTTAATATCACAATAACGAGCCTGAATTCGTCAAAGGCTCTGATACCAATTGTAAGTCCCGAATCTGGATCACTACAATATGATATCAACCAAACGAATATTGCTGCGGAATACCAACACTCGGTGATTCAAAACACACGTATATTATTGAATACATCGGGTACTTAAGCACTTACAATACTTGACCACACAATTAGGAATGAACAACCCTCTAGTTCTGCTCACTCTCTGCTAATGTGAACAACTCTTACCCTATACATTATGTAAACTATATATAGGGAAACCAAACACCTAGGCCCATATTAATCACAAGCCCACCAAGAACTCTTTAGAGTTCTCGGTTTACATATCTAACCCGTAGCCCAGCCCAATAAACACATAACTAAGTACAAACCACCAAATATGGACCCAGCAGTAGCAACATCAGGGGTAGCTGCATTATCATCAATCACATTTTCAGCTTCATCCTCCAGACCCTTCTCTTTTTCCAACATATCATGATCCATCTCAACATTGTTTAATACCTCATTATTCACATCATAATTATGCTCTTCTCCCCTGAATAAATCAACTTAATAATCTTCATCAAGTATCATTCTTGCACCACTATCCTCCTCATTACTCTCATCATAAGCATTCAATATACATGCCAATCCATCAGCTTTCATATTTTCTTCAATCACCTATCTATCAACTGCAGTTGCCTTATCATGTGAAACATTCTCCCCTGTTTTGGGGCAGCTGAGGTCTTCTCAACCTCCTGCTCCAGGGTTTGAATTCTTGAGTGTGCAAGGGCCAACTGAGATTTCAACTCCTCATTCTCCTGTTTTATCTCATCATTTTTATTCTTCATCTTCACAGCTTCAATTATCAGATCAAAATTTCATTGGTAAAGATTGGAAATATGGGGAGGGGTAGTAGGTGGTGTGATAGGAAATGGTTCTGGTAAAGGATTTGTGGTTTGGGTCTGGGGTGGGGATGTAGTAGATGTGGATGTAAAGGTATGTAGATGTGTGTGTAGAGATTCTGGGATATAAGGTTCATGAGTAGGTTGTGATTGTATAATTGGTTCAGTAAAAGGTTGGGTTGTGGTTTGAGGTGGGGTCTAGTGTAAGTTTTTGGGTGGGCTTTGGGTTAGGATTGGTATTTGAGTGGGTGGGGATTGGGTAGTTTGGTCATTAGGTGATGGTGGGTAGGGTGGTGTATTTGGTGGTGTGGGGTGTGGTTGGTGTGGTTTGGAACTCCCCCTGAGGTTGTACTGCATCATCAAATTAGCATCACCTCATTCTTCATTACCAGCATCATCATTACCATCCTCATCATTATCATCATCACCTGAATCATCATCCACATTATTACCTTTGTCCTCACTTTCACCATCCTCTTCATCCTCCTCTGAGATTAACTCAAGAATAGGAACAACCTCAAAACCTTCAATCAATAGCCATGGTCCAATGTCAAACACTTCCTCGGGATTAAACCTGCTTGTGCTGGCCAAATTTTCAATTCGCTTGTAGGTATTTGGATCTTGCAGCAGTAGGTAATCCCTCCAGCTCTTGGTTGAAAATAATCTGTATGAACCAGGGATAGGCCAAAAATTTCTTCTTGTTTGACTTTTTCATGTTTTCTTACCATTCCTTCAAATATCATTTTGGAAAAGTTGAATGCTTGATTAAACAATACAACAAAAGTGGCATTGGCCAAATTCTGACTCATAAGATTCCATAAGCCTTTTCTTGGAGCAAAGCCATGAATGATGTGGTGTATTAAAAACTTGTATAGATTGGGGAGCATTCCCTTTTGGAATTTTCCTTCGTGTACAGTCCCCTGATAACCCATTGTTTGAACAAACACCTTGAGTAGATGTTCTGTTGTAAGGTGAATAGGATTTGGATTATCATCATTCAACTGTAAACATCTTCTTATCACAGCTTCAGTTATCTGTATCTCCTGATTAGGAACTGTGGCATCTATCCTTCTCCCATTAGCATCGTCATAAAGCCTCACTGACCTCCAAAAATCAAGCGAGTGATTCCTGTATATCACTGGATACTCCGTTAAAGCGAAATGGATATTTGACCTTTGTAACCATCTAATTATCGGAAGACTTCTTCATTATCAGGAGTGATTTGTAACAGAGCGCACATATTGTGCTTATGCTCAAAGGGATAGGCTGGATGATCATCATCTGCCATATCTGATCTTTGACAAGTTTATAACCGAGTCGGATTGTGAGGGCTGACAAATTAGGGTTTGGATTATTGATGAATGCGATAAGTCGGTTTGTTTACTGAAACGAGAGGGAAAGTGGAAGGAGAGAGAGAAGTGAAGTGTCAAAAATTTCTCTAACTCCCTTTCTTATACCTTTTTGAAAGTGGGTTTTAAATGCTTTTTGCCATGTAGTGAGTTAATAGCTGTCATACAGTAACATTATCCACTGAAAAATATTAAACTTAAAAGCCTTACTCGATAAAGTTTGGTTTGCAAACCTTGCTCGGAAATTTCAATTGTTTACAAAGCTTGATAGGTATATTCCACTTTCACAAAGCTTACTCGTTTTAGTGTTGGTACAAATCATAGTTTTTAGAAGTAAATTAAAATGAAAAAAAGCTTACTCGAAATACAAGATTGCTCGAGAACTGAATCACAAGTTAAATAATCAAGTATATAATACCAAGTAGGCAACCTTGCTAGGAATCAATTAAGATGCCCAAATAAATGAGATACTTCTAATTACGAACCTTACTCGAATAACTCAACTTATTACAAACCTTACCCGAAAATGTATAAACAGCAAATAATCAGTTAAGTAAACTGTTACACGTAGTGTGCTCGAGGCACTTGTTAAACAAGCAAAGTGTGCTAGAATTGAGTTCTAGCCACAAAGTGTACTCGAAAGACATATATTTGAATAATTACCAAGTATGTTAAGAGAACACTTGAGTATTTCAAAGTGTGCTCGAAACATAAAGTGTGCCCGGGAAACTAGGTTTGCCCGAAAAAACTTGTAATTTCAAATAAACATATTCATGTCCACGTAATTTCAAATTCAAGCATACACTTAAAGTCACAAAGATTGCTAGAATAAATTCAAACAGCCAACTCACATAAGTGTGCTAGATATTTTAAAAACATTAAAGCTTGCTGGAAGTAACATTCATTCACAAAGCTTCCTAGACTGACTTAAAAACAACCTATAAAATAGTTAAGTTTGCTAGAAAGTTTAAAGATCACAAAGCTTGCTAGTGAACACAGCATATCAAATAACTTGCTAGAAACAGTTTACTTTCAATCAAAACACTAAGTATGCTAGAAAGTCTTAACTATATAAAAGCTTGCTAGTAAATAGTAATATATCAAAAAGCTTGCTAGTAAACAGTTGTATTCCTGAACAAATTGGTAAAGTCTGCTAGGCAATAGAAACTAAATAAAAGCATGCTAGAATCAT
Organism: Bidens hawaiensis; assembly: GCF_021521415.1. NCBI lineage: Eukaryota > Viridiplantae > Streptophyta > Magnoliopsida > Asterales > Asteraceae > Bidens > Bidens hawaiensis. The sequence continues at coordinate 5,009,211 of NW_027491019.1, read as the reverse complement.
CATCCTTAGTATTTAAGATGCAAAGCTTGCTAGAAACAAGTCAAATATCGTACAAAAAAGTTAAGTGTGCTAGAAAAACTTGAACTTGTTAAAGCTAGCTAGTAAACACATTCAAACATGTTCAGACATCAAGCCTGCTCGGAAGATTGAAATTTCAGATTAAATAGTAAACTCTACCCGAAAAGGATGAAAACTTCAAAGTATGCTCGAAAATCATAAACTTAGACCAAAATGTCTAAGTATGCTCTGAAAGGTTATAAAACATCAAACCTTACCCGAAAATACGTATTCAATCTTTTGAAGGTAAAATGCAACACTTTTTGACTTAAACCAAATATCAACCATATTTTTTATTAAAGATCATTGTTTAAGAGCAAATTGTGCATTTAGAGATCAAATTTCAGTCATGTTTCCTTTCAAAACAGTTTCTTTCTTTTTCTGAAAAGATCTCAAGTACGGGATCATATTGACTAAGTAGCTTTCTCAATACTTCATTCTCAGCATTATTATGACAGTATAGACATGTTAATAGTAGGTCTAGACCAAGCATGAATTTCATTTCCTTGGTGATATGATTAATGTTCAATTAGGATGCATAATACTCAATGGATAACACATATTGTTTTCTGAAGCTCCATATATATTCTCAAGGCTTATTTGGCTTTCTCCAGATCACCCCGATTTGAATTTGACCCCCTGGTTTTGGTTTAAAAACTTGTTAATGACAGATTTTTTTTCTTTTTTTAATGAGCACAAAACAACATTGCGTTGTTTATACATAGCTTTTGCTCAGCATTTGTTCTTTGTCATTTTCATTTAAATACTTCATTTTGGGGACCGAATACCAACGGGCTCGTGTATGACTGGATAATCACTTTTCTGCCCATCATTCGAAAAGATTTATCATGGAACATGCATAGACAACAATGTAACTCCATATAAAGCTTAGAAGTTTCTTTATGTTTATATCACCTTAAATTTTACACATTATGGGAAAGCAACCATACATATTAATGACTGTACTAAGTGACTTTTTAGCCTATTAAATCCATATGATTGGCTAAGTAGTCAATGTACTATCATTTCCAAATTTAACAGATTCAATCACCCCAAGTACTCTTAGCTTCCAGGTTAATGGCAATCCTGTCTGTCTACAGGTAGTAAGCAGGACCAACCATATAAATAAGTATATGTCCTTTTGGCTTAGAGTCAATGTCATAATTTTAAGAGAATGAATAATTTGCAATTGCCCCAAATGCTTTCAGTCTTTGGACTAATGGCTATCCTTTCAAATCTACAAGTAGATGGCAGGACCAAACATATACAAGTGTATGCTCCTCAGACTTGGGCAAATGACATAATTTTAAGCAAAAGTAATTCTTTTGAGTCTTTCCATTAAAAATCCTTTTACGCTTTTTTAAAGCTTGAACTGAATAGTCTTATCATATCTCTACACCATTAACAACTTGCTCTGTGATTTCAAAAATTGTTTTGATCAAAAGTTTTCTTAGCAGTTTCAATTTAGCATAACGTTTTGACTCAAAAACAAAGTTTGACACAAATACAAGCAACATATTCAAATATTTAACCATAAATGACATTATCGAAACAAGCAGACATTACTTGAGATGCATAGTCTATCCTATCCTAATAACATCATCTGATCAGATAACACACATATTCAAACATTCAAACATGACATCAAATAAGCATATAATCAATTAATTCAATTCAAAAATACTTATCATGACATCCTACTAGTCAACTAATAGACAAGTATAAATATCAAAGACACTTAAATTTGCACTGATAGTCATTTAAGCACATATCAGTTAACATCAAAAGTATCATATTCAAACATATTCACACAGCATTCACTAAGACTTTGAAAAGATAGTCAGTTTGCACATCAAGCACACATCATTAATCAGACTTCATTAGAATTGATCATCCCCGGGGCTTTCGGAAGAAAGTTGAACCTGGTTCTATCAAGTGGTTTTGTGAATAGGTCAGCCAAATTATCACTTGTGTCAACTCTTTTTACTTCAATTAAACATTTATCACTACAGTTCCTTATGAAGTGATGTCTGATTTCAACGTGCTTAGTCTTGGAATGTTGCACAGGATTCTTAACAATAAAAGATGCAGCAGTATTATCAATGTAAATAGGGGTGTTTAGAAAATTCAAACTATAATCCAGCATTTGATTCTGAATCCAGAGGACTTGTGCAAAGCAGGCAGATGCAACAATGTATTCAGCTTCTGCAGTTGAGATTGACACTGTTGTCTGCTTTTTGCATTGCCAAGACACCAATCTATCACTATATGTGTAGGCAATTAGATCAAATGACTATTTCTTTGGATACCAAATTCCCAAATCAGGTATTCCCTTCAAATATCTAAAGATCCTCTTGACTGCATTCATGTGAGAAACCTTAGGACTTCACTGGAGTCTAGCACATACACTCACAGCAAACATTATATCAGGCCTTGAAGCAGTCATATATATCAGTGATTCAATTTTTGCTCTGTATTCATGCTCATCCACTGGCTCCCCCTTTTCATCAGCTACCATCTTTTCTTTTGAATCCATTGGAGTTGAAGCTGTCTTAAGATCGTTACACTTGAATTTGTCTAATATGTCCTGCACATACTTTGACTGGTAAATGAAAATCCCATCAGCCTTCTATTGAACTTGTAATCCAAGGAAGAAGTTTATTTCCCCCATTGAGCTCATACTATACTTGGACTTCATTACCTCTTTAAACTCCATACACATCTGTTCATTGGTTGACCCAAAAATAATGTCATCCACATAGACTTGCAATAAGAGCAAATCTCTTCCTTTCTTCTTGTAAAAGAGGCTCTTGGCAATAGCTCCCCTTTGAAAACCATTTTCAAGTAGGTGATTTGACAGTTCATCATACCAAGCTCTAGGAGCCTGATGAAGTCCATACAGGGCTTTGTTTAGCTTATACAGCCTGTTAGGATAAATAGGATCCTCAAAACCTGGTGGTTGAGAAGCATACACCTCCTCTTCTACTTTCCATTTAGGAATGCAGATTTGACATCAAGTTGGAATACCCTTATATTCTTTGAGGCAGCATAAGCTAAGAAAATTCTTATTGCTTCAAGTCTTGCAACTGGTGCAAAGACTTCTTCAAAGTCAATCCCTTCTTCTTGTAGGAATCCCAAAGCTAAAAGTCTAGCTTTGTTCTTAATCACAATTCCCCTTTCATCCCTTTTAGTTCTGAAAACCCATTTGGTTCCAATTGCATATCTGTTTCTTGGCATGTCTACTAGTTCACAAACTTGTAGATCTCTGAATTGAGCCAACTCCTCTTGCATTGCTTCTACCCTACTGTTGTCCTTTAGAGATTGAACAATGTTCTTTGGTTCTATTTGGGATAGAAAGCAGGAATACAAACAAATGTTTGCAGATTCAGAATGGCTTCTTGTAACTCTTTCTTATATATTTCCAATGTTATGTTCAGAAGGATGATTCTTTTCAACATAAGGGGTTTGAACTATCATATCTGTAGACACAGTAGTGTCAAGATTTAATTCATTGAGATCTGGTTTCTCAATGACCAAATCAGTTGTTGCATTATAAACTTCAGGTTCATCCTTATTGTTCTGTCCTGAAGTAGATGCACCATTGTCAAATAAATCTTGAAATATTTCCCTTGTGGCAATTTCTTCACCAGTTTGGTTGCTTGGATCTTCCCCATTTTGAATTTGATCATCTTGCACTTCTTGATTTTCTTGATTATTATCTGCTTGATCTTGTTCTTGACTTTGATTGTTCTCTTGATCATTGTCTTGCCCTTTCTCAACATTTGCACTTGAGGGATCCTTTATGAATGTATATTCACTTTCTTTACTTGCAACCTTTTTCCACAACTTTTCCAAATACAATGTCTTCTTATTTGACTTTTCAATCACACTGCATCTGTAAAAAATTCAACAAAGTCTTCAGGGTAGATCTTGAAGGACTTGATCAGTTTCTCTAAGTCAAACATCCAGGCTGCCCATCAACTGTGTTGAATTTTTATCATTAGACTACATCAGATGATTCAATCACACTCAAATGATCTTTCACATACACTCTGTAGGCCTTTGAGTGTGTAGAGTAGCCAACAAATAAACAGTCTAAGGATTTTTTTTGAAACTTGTTCAAGTAATCCTTGGTGTTCAAAAGAGAACATTTACATCCAAAACGCTTGAGAAACTTGATGTAGAGCTTTCTATTAAAGAGAATTTCATAGGGAGTCTTGTTGTGACTTTTGTTAAGAAGTACCCTGTTTGGAACATAGCAAGCTGTGTTTATAGCTTCTGCCCAAAAAGTAGCAGGTAGATAAGCATCAGCTAGCATGGTTCTTGCGGATTCAATGAATGTTCTGTTTCTCCTCTCTACGACACCATTCTGTTCAGGAGTTCTAGGAGCTGAGAATTGTTAAAGTATTCCTTTGTTGTTGCAAAATTCTTCAGTAACTCCATTTTTGAACTCAGTACCGTTGTCACTTCTCGTCACTTTAACCCTTTTATCCAGTTTATTCTCAACCCTTGTTACACAGTTCATGATTAGTTCAGTAGCCTCATCTTTTGTACTTAGGAAATAAATTGAAGTATATCTTGAGTAATCATCAATGATCACCAGACAATATCTTTTCTTCCCAATGCTTGGCACACTCACAGGACCAAAGAGATCCATGTGAAGCATTTCAAGCATTCGATCAATTGAGTTGATGAGTTTAGTCTTGTGAGAGGACTTGTGTTGCTTTCCCTTTTGACATGAGAAACAGTTTTCATCCAACTTGAACTATCTAGTAGGTAAACCAATGACATGCTAACAACTTTCTATGCCATAATTTTGATTCATTTCAGTGGCTTTAGAAACAAAACATGTACCACCCCTTGAAACAGCATCCTTCATGTTAAGTTCATATAAATTGCGATTCCTTGGGGCCACCATCATGATCATATCAGGTAGAATAACATATTCAGGTCTTAAGATGAAACAACGTGAGTCATCAAAACCAACTTTATAACCTTTATCACACATCTGTGATATGCTCAAAAGGTTATACTGTAGACCTTCCACATAGAAGACATTGTCATATGTGACTTTACCATTATTCAATATACCTTTTCCAACAATTTTACCTCCATTCTCATCACTGCCAAATGCCACTGGACCCTCAAACTTATCTTCATAGTTAACAAGTGACCTTTTGTCACAAGTCATGTGCCTAGAATATCCAATATTCAAATACCATACTTCATTCAGTGGAGTGGACTGTTCTTGCACATTACAAAGAGAGTGATTAGTTATATGATGAGGCGCAAGCTATCTCAACTTGCAATCATCATATTCAATTTCAGTAGCAGCATTGGGTGTGAGTGTTATGGGTTCAGGATCTTCATAGGTAACTTCAATGTTATCTGAATTATCAGTTTCATATCCACATTCCCTTGGATTTTCATAAATGAAGTTGTGCTTTGACAATCAACCACTACAATGTCACATTCTTGAACAGCATAGTCTTTTCTGCTTGAATAATCTCTCACATCAACATTTTTCTCCTCCTTGGCTTCAACTTTATGTTTCCAAAGAAATCCTTGAGGTTCATAACCATGTTTCAACAGAAACTTTTCATCACCAGTTAGTTCAGTTGGTTTCTTTCTAGGAAAGACACCATTGTTTCTTTTATTTTCACTACTTGTTGATCCTTGAGAATCATCATACTTTACTGATTTTGTGTCCTGTTTGGGAATATTTCTCAGGGTTGAAAGTTCTTTTTGACAAAAGTTTCAGATTTCTTGGGTGATCTGCTTCTGCTAACTTGTTCAACCACATGTTTCTTTGGTTTCACATCATACTTCTTTTCCTTATTAACCTTGTCTGCAGCTTTGTGATTATTTTCACTCATAGTCTTCTTTCCACATACATTTCCCTTTCCCAAATATTCATCATACTTTTGTTTATAAAGCACAAAGTTTTGACCAAACTTTTTCTCATTGGGAACATGAAAAGGCTTAAAATTGAATCTTTCATTACAAGAATCAGTGTGGTGGCCATATTCATCACATTTCTTGCACCATACTTTTCCCTTGAATCTTTCATGATCACTACCCTTTTTGAATCTCTCACTTGGTCTAGGTGGTTTGACACCAATTGATTTATGAGTCTTCAGACCATTAAAGTCAATTGAAAAAGGAACAAATTCTTCAATCTTGATGGCTTGTCTTTCAATCTTGCTTTTAACAAAAATAATTTTCTTCATATTCATAGGCTCTTCATCTAGGCTTCCCTTATGCCTTGACTGCCTTTTCTAATATTCTTCCATGGTTTCAACTTCCCCAATATCAAACATTTCATGGCTTGAGAAAACTGGGTAAACTGGAATGAAGTTGTCGCCAACAATTGTTTCAGTGACCTTTTTCTTGTTTTTGTCACTAATTCTTTGCAAAGCAGCCTTGCTTGGTGGCCTTACTGTATTATAACTGACCTTTGATCTTTCACATATGTCAAAAGACACATGTTCTCTTTAAATCCTTTCATTGTTCTTGGTCATCTTTGGAGTCAATTTGGGTAGTTTGGGTAGTTTGTCAATTGATTCTGCTTTCTTCTGTCTTCTGCCTTTTTCTGCAGCTTGAATCTCTTCATCAATGATCTGATCACTTAAGTCACTTAAGTCATCCATATTTAGATCATTAGAATCAAAGTCATCCTCAGAGACTTGCACTTCTATTGACTTGTCTTCTCTTACATCTTCCCTTGCCACAAACTCTCATTCTTCACTCACTTCAACTTTCTTGTAAAGATCAAAAAATTCCTCTTTGTCTTGAAAAATATCTTTAAATTGATGAAGATATCCATCCCTCTTTTCATTGTCAACTTTGGGCAAAAAGTTATTGTTGAATGGTGGTGGAACCGATTTGTATTTATCTTTCTCTTTTACTTGATTCAAGATACCACAAATGTTTCCTGTGAAAACCAAGTTCTTTTGAAATTCATTCTCAACTTGTAACATGGTATTCTTCACCTTCTCTTCAACCACCAACATTTTCTTTAAGCCATCTATCTCAGTGATGTATCTCAGTTGAGGTCTATAGCTACTCACACAGTCATCTTCTAAGCTTCTGATTTCTCCTAATATCACTTGCTTCATACCCATTAATGATGCTTTGTTTTCTGAAACACTCACGCTCTAGCTTGCCTACTTTTAAAGTTAAAGCATTAAATGTTTCATGTAAATCAGTTGTAGGGGTTGAGTTTACCTGAGAAGATGATGTTCCAGCCTCATTCTCAATCTTTGCCATAAAAGCAACATTAGCCTTTGTGATGTCATCTGAATGATCACTCCAATCAAAATTTCTTTCATGTTGTGCAGCAACAACTACATTCCCTTGATTTCTTGGTTGATTTTGATTGATTCTATTAGGGTTATTTGGAGCAATTTGAGGGTATTGGTTTCTTTGGTAGTTTTGATTATGAGGCACAAATTTTTAATTATTCATTTGGGGATGTTGATAGTTGTTGAAGTTGGGATTGTTGTTGTTGTTGAAGTTTTTATTTCTTGGCTGATTTTGTTGATATTGCAGCTAATTTCTAGGCTGTTGGATATGGAACTGATTCATCTGAAAATTTCTGGGCTAATTGCATTCTCTTGCAAAGTGTCCAGGCTGTTGGCAATTGTAACAGATTGCCTTGGACTTATCAAACTCAATCCTCTCATTTGGACCAGAGACTAGAGATCTACCAGTCCTGTTGAACAACCTCTTGCTTCTGAGTGCAAGCATTGTAGCTTGCCACTTTAAACCAATATCTTCAAGGTCATCAGCATCTATTTGTTCCAAAACATCTTGTATGACACTTGTGTGGATTAATTTCTTGGCCACAAATGCATTATAGGACTCAATGAACATGGAGAAGAGTGCTCGAGTTTCATTCCCTTGACGATTGTTTCCACCCAAGTAGGGCACATGTCCACTTGCCATTGACGTAGAGTCATTGTCATCTATAAGTTGGACAATGAACCTTGACTGGATTCCTTAGTGACTTGACCTACCACCAACAAATGCTTTAGGTGTATCAACACCATGTTCGGTTGGTTCCTCTGTAATGGGAATCTGTTGTTGATTTTTGATAGACAAGTTTCCCATAGGTGCAATAAGAGCATTGGACACCTGGAAACATGGCTTCTCTTCTTTGATCATTTCGTTCTCAATCATCTCTATCTCAGCAGCCTGAAGGAAGCAAATTACATCATCCAACTTCAGTTGATCAAAGTTGGGCTTTTGAAGAATGAACTTCCAGGCAGTGTACTACTCCTTCGGCATCGAATTCAGCAACTTGGTGTTCAAGTCAAAATCGGTCATCACATAGTCAGTTGTTCTTAGGTCATTCATTATAACCAGAAATCTATCAAGGATTGTCTTCAATCTTTCTCCAACGAGTCAGTACGTTTTTATTATTTTGCAAAAATGTGTCAAAAAAACGTCCGTTTTTGCGTTGTTTATCAAACCCGAACTATTTTTCTCGCGATAAACCAAACCCGAACTAAAATTTGGACCCAGACCAAACCTTGACACGCAAAACAAGGCATCAATGGGCCAAAGAAAGCCCCAATGGGCCCTCCCTTCTTCCGGCAGCAAATAAAAAGAAAACCACCCTTTGATATTTTTGACTTATATATGTTACTTTATTGATGTGTACACATTCCAAACCAAGCAATCAAACAACCAGAGCTGTTCTTGAACTTTTTCAGCAAAAACCATCAAGGTATGGGTCAAATTAACAAGTTTTAATCATGTTTTGATCAAGTTATAATCCTATAAACATGTCTTGATTAGTGATAATCATGTTTAACCATCCAAAATCTTTAAAAAATAAACAAAAATAATGTTTTGATCTTATACATGATTATAAAATAGTAAGATATGGATTTTTGACCAAAAACACGGATTAGAACATGAATATGACGTTTTTACGGTTTAACAGTTCAGTTTGAAATCCTAACCAAAACCCTATTTAAAAAAGCTGGACTATGGATGATTTATGCTCGGTTTTGTGTTATATGATCTGATATGTAGATACACTGACTTTGTGACCCAAGACCTGGATAGTCGTTGAAACCATCGAAAACTATCAAAAACCGACAAGGTAATTATCGGTATACTCGTTTAGGGGCTGTTTGTACTTCGCTTGTGACGTGCTTGTTGTTAGTTTGTTAAAATTTGCAAGGACATTAGTGATAACATAAGTGAGTCACTGTTCAAATTTTGTAATATTTTGATAAACGGTGATATATATTTGGCGAATTTATTACCGTTTATTGGCGTTTATTTGGGAAAAATAGTTAAACTTCATAAGAAATTATGAAATTTTGCTTGGCAACCTGAAATTTAATGATAAGATCACTGGAAAAATTTGGGATGATTTGGAGATGTCTATGTATGGTATATTCATTTGCGTTTATATCGAGTTTTAACAGCCGAAAAATGCACAAAACGGTATTTTGGCCAAAGAATTAGAATCTAGAAATTTTACAGGGGTTGTTTTATGGTATTGTGACCACATATAAAATTTATCAGATTTTCCGGGAATCATTTGGAATAAACAGGGTATTTATCGTTTAATTATAACACATAAAATGAATTTTTATAAATAAATAGTTGAGTATGAAAATTCTGAAAATATTTTTATAAAATTATACAGAGTTTATTTTATTTTTATAAAAATTCTCATAATTTACATATAATTCTCTAAATAGTTAAGATTATTTGAAGATTTAAATTATATTATATTTTAACAAAACCGACAATTTTGTGTTTAACGAACTGACTTGTATGTCAAAACGTCAAAAGTAGTCAAATATCATATTTTTGGATGAATTTGATAAAAATGAACTTTTTATGAGATTTTCGGACAATTCGGGTGGATTGTACGCGTTTTATTTCATCAAACACGTATGAAAACGGAAACGAACCCTGCAATCAATCCATATACCGAAACTTCAAAATTCTTTCATAAATCAATTCATTTTATCAATCATTTTATCAACCAACCGTGGGAAGTATAGTCAATCTCACATCCCCCCCCCCCAACTTTAGAAAGTGCCATGTCACTAGCCAGGTCGTTACTTTTGACCTTACAAGAAACGGTGTGTTAAGAGTACCAGGAGAATCGTCCGGTTTGAAACGAACTAGTTATACCTCTAGAACACAAGTGAAATCTCAGAATAAATGAATCTGCCCTACAACTCAAAACTATGCTATGACCAGTTCCGACATGAAACAAGATACATACAAAGGGTCATTGCCAAAGTGTGGAAAGTGTAAGTTGCATTATAATGGTAAATGTCGAACGCCCATATGTCAAAGATGTGGAAAGATCAGGCATTATGCCCCAAGTTGTAGAACTATAATGAATACTTTAAACCGACAGTCTCAAACAACCCAACCTCGTTGTCCACACACCTAGTCCCCAACCAATTCGGCAACAATCTAATCAACAAACCCCATCTTCAATGAACCTCCAGACATGTTATAAGTGCGGTAGTACGAAACACTTTAGGAGACATTGCCCCAAATTGAATCTCGATGTAGTAAAACGACAAAATCAAGGGCAAACATCAACTTCCTATCCAGCTAGGGGAAGCTGTTGGTACATGATGTCAGTAGTTCAGTATCTAGTATCTGTAATCGAGTTAGTATTTGAAATTAAGCGAAGTTGTGTCTCAAGTTCGCCTGATATGGGCGAACTTGTAAAACAAGCGAAGTTAGTGACAACTTCGCCTAAACATGTTAGGCGAAGTTGTCGTATGTTATAAATGTTTAGCTATGGCAAGGTTTTGGAAGAGTAGTTCAGTTCGTGTAAACGGTGATTGAGATATCACGTGTTATCAGTTGCAATACAACGTGTTCTTTGTTTATTGTAACGTGTGTTTGCTTATGTTTAACGTGTATCGATTCTACGCTCATATCGTCTTACGTAGGGATTCCGCACCTACGTAGAACGAGATATTCCGTGTAGATCCAGCTGGGAACCTACAATTGGTATCAGAGCGTTTGCTCGTGATTGTGTGGTTCGGGATTATCACACGGGTGTAGAAATCGTTCCGTTCGACTATTCGCGAGACGAGTTTACGTTAATATACCGAGTTTTTGTGTCTTACTCACCTCCCACCTTCAAATACAACCCATTACACCTTCGCATACCTCGCAAAACGTCAAAATCAAACCTGCAAAAACAATTGTTCATCAGGCGAAGTTGCCGCTACTGTTTGTAGGGTTTAGGCGAAGATATAAGGTTAAGCAAAGTTATTAACAACTTCGCCTACCTCACAAGTTCGCTTAACTTAAGCGAAGTTATCTACAACTTCGCCTAATCAGGCGAATTTAAAAAAGAAGCGAAGTTAAGAATCCAAGCGAAGTTAAGACTTAAGGGAAGTTAAGTTTAACTTCGCCTACAGTATGTTCAGAATAAAATTTTTATTTTTGGTTTCTTTGAGTGCTCGTTTGTATTTCTTCCAAAGATGACTTCTATAAATATTACGGAACTGGTGAAAATGGAGGTGGAAGCAGGTTCAGCTACTAAGGCACCGAAATGCTTAAGGGAACCGATTTCGTGGCTTGGAAAGATCGGTTTGAGCAGTATGTTAAATATCAAGATGCTAAGATGTGGGTGTGCATTCAAGATGGATACATTCCACCAATGGCTTTGTATGAGGGTCGTGAACAAATTAAGAAATACAATAAGATGGAAGAGGAAGAAAAGAATATGTATGAGGCTGAAAGCAAAGCTCATGCTGCGATAACAATGGCTCTTCCACAAGAGATTCTTCACACCTTCAAGAAATATAAAACCGCTAGAGAGCTATGGGAAGCGCTTGAAAAATCCGATTTGAAGGTAATGTGGGGATACGTGCATCCAAGATTAAGCTACTCAAAACCCAATTCTCGGTGTTCAATTATTTGAAGAATGAATCACTTGATGATATCATCACAAGATATTATCACCTGATGACCGAACTCAGCAATTATTCCATTGTTTACAAAGAAGAGGAGATCGTGGAAAAACTCCTTGATGCTCTCCCACCGAAATGGGAGATGTACACTGTCTTGATGAGAGAAGATAAAGGGTTTGCCAACATTGACTTGGAAACAGCAGTCAACAAACTACGAACTTTTGAACTTAACATGGTTCGAAAAAAGACACCAACTGATCAGGTTCAGGATCCGGGAATGTATGGTGCGAAAGTTAATTCAAGTTCAAGTTCGAAGTCAGAATCATCTGCTTACTACTCAAAGGGAGACTCGAGCGCTAACTCAACTCATGAAGGTCATGTAACTCTCAACATGGATGGTGATGTGTGTTTCGTAGCTGGTGGATCAAACACTTCTAAACCTCAAACAACAAAGGGTAGTTTTTCTTCAAGTGTTCCGAACAACAACTACTCTCAGATGCCCATGAGTGTTAAATCTGCTGAACAGCAGTTTGCTCTCTATGCATCTTTCATTGCTTCTTACGAAAATTACATTAAAGGTAAAATCGTTGATCCTGCAACTTTAGACGAAGACTATGATCAGATCGATACTGATGATCTGGAGGAGATGGATCTGCAGTGGCAGATGGCAATGATAGTAAGAAGAGTTAAAAGGTTTATGAAGAAGACTGGTAGAAAATTCGTTGGTGAAAGACCAGGTTTTGATAAGTCAAAGGTTCGGTGTTATAACTGTCAACAGAATGGACACTTTGCTAAAGAATGCACAAATGAACGTGTAGAACGTAGTCAGAACAGGCCAACACAACCGAATGGGGGAAGTAACGAGAATAGGGCTATGATATCCAGACAGAACGGGGAATACAATTGGAATCTGCAAGTTGAGGAAGTGTTCGAACAGGCCAATTTGGTGAACATCGAAACTGCAGGAAGTGAGAAAGTAACTGGAGAAAATCAAGCTTACATGGCAGAAGTGACAGATCAGCTCTCTGAGGTAAGTTCTAAACTCCCATGTACGAAATGCGAAAATCTGTTTGAACAGTTGAAAACAATAACTGATCAGTTTGTTAGTTTGGATGCTCAATTTTGAACATTAAAAGAAGAACATTATTACACTAAAACTAGAGAAAAAAATTACACGGTAAAAATAAAAGCTAGTGAGAAAGATATCAGAAGTCTTAAAGCAAGTCTAGCTGAAAAAATACAAGTAATTGATCTTAGCTATGAAGTGTTAGAAGAGAAAACCAAACTAATTGCTGAAAGGGATAAACAGATAGCTGATTACCAGGTGAAAGTGGTGGAACTAAACAGAAAGCTTGAGCAATTTAGAAATTCCTCCGCAATACTTGATCATCTCGTAAGTGATCAACGTTCCCCAGTTAAAAGGGGAGGAATTGGATATTCTGAAGTTCCACCACCTTATAATCATAACTATACGTATGATCCTAGTAATCAGAAATCTGTTGATGTTGAAATTGGTCAGACAGTTCCTCTTAAGGTTACGATTAAAGATCCAGAAGTTAGTAAAAGCGAAACGAGTAAGCCTGTTTCGAATGTTAAGATTCCTGTTCCTAGTTCTGTCTCATCAAATTCGGACAAGACATCCGAGTCTAGTGAGACAAAAGAAGAGGCTGTGTTACTAAAACGTGGAGAGGAACATAAACCAACTGAAAAGAATTCTCCACTAAACCCGTATGTCCCACCATATGTTAGACAAACGGGCAGTAATGCAACCTCAACATCTAAAACAACTGTTGAGACGAAAGTTGAACATAGGAGCTGTTTCAGATGCAATCAAATAGGACACCTGATTGCTGATTGCCCTCTGAATCAGAGATTCAGAGGTATGAGGCCTTCGAAAACTGAGAATAGAACTAACAGTAATAACTATAATGGTAAGAATGAAAACTCATCAAAGTTCAGATATTGGACTAATCCAGGTTTTCAAAGAAGTCGATCTCAGTTTTTCCCTGTTAACAACCAAATCATTAGTAATAATTCATTTAATTCACGAAGGTTTGGATGGCCTCATAGTCAATCTACTAGAAGGTATCCTTTTAGGACTTACAGAAATCATTCTAATACTAACTTTGGACAGCCAAAGTACAGGATGCCTTTTAACATATTTAATCGACCCAAGACCAATAGGTCTTGGGTCCCCAGATTTTAATCCTTTGCTTTAATCGTGCAGGAACAGTTGAACAGGGCTGCAAACAATCTATGGATCGTGGATAGCGGCTGTTCCCGGCACATGACGGGTAACAAGAATTTGTTACACGAATGGAAACCTGTTCAGGGAGGTAGAGTAAGTTTTGCTGGAGAGAGTGGTGGTAAAATTACTGGAATTGGAACGGTGACTAATGGTAAAATGAAGTTAGAAAAGGACTGCAGGTTGATCAGAAGAAAGATGGGATGTTCATTCATCAGACTAAATATGTCCAAGATGTTCTCAAACGCTTCAAGATGGAGGACAGCACTCCATTTGATACTCCAGTTTGCGTCAACCATAAACTGGGTACTGATTCAGACAGTGATGCAGACATGGACCCCACCCAATATCGGGCAATCATAGGTTCTTTAATGTACTTAACTGCATCTAGACCTGATATTATGTTTGCAGTTTGTCTTTGTGCTCGCTTTCAGGCAAACCCAAAGGAATCTAACATGAAGGGTGTGAAGAGGATATTGCGATATCTCAAAGGCAAGCCTAAGCTAGGGTTGTGGTACACGAAAGGAGGAGACTTGGAGTTAGTAGCCTACACGGATTCTGATTATGGAGGATGCAATCAGAATCGGAAGTCAACAACAGGTGGATGTCAGTTTCTTGGAGGCAGATTAGTGTCATGGCAGTGCAAGAAGCAGACCTCAGTCGCCATTTCTACCTGTGAAGCAGAATACATGGCAGCATCGAACTGCTGCTCCCAGGTTCTTTGGATACAACAGCAATTGCGCGATTACGGTTTGAATTTCACTCATACTCCTATTTGCATAGATAACACTGCTGCTATCTCAGTAACTAACAATCCCGTAAAGCATAACAAAATTAAAAAACATTGACATCCGTCATCATTTCATACGGGATTGTGCTGAGAAGAAATTGATAGTGCTCGAAAAGGTTGATTCGTTAGATAATTTCGCTGATTTGTTTACTAAAGCGTTTGACAAAACTCGTTTTCAAAACCTTGTTGAGCTAAATGGGATGATCAATCCCGAGTAACCATGTTTTTCGTTTTTACTTTAAAAAAAAAAACGTAACTATCGCTTAGAATTATGTCGGTTGCTTCAGTTTGAAGGACATATCTTCGGATATGTTTGGTCCTCATTTCTACCTGTAGAGTATGAGGATAGCCATTAACCAGATGACTGAAAGTGACCGGGGCGGTTTATGATGTGTTTTTATTCTTTCGCTGAAAATTAGTCGTTCATACATAGTTAGAAGGACACATATTCGTATGTGGTCGATCCAGCTGATCCATTGGATCTTCAGGATAGCTATTTACCTGAAGACTTCGACTTGATCGGGGCGATAGAAGTTAAAATTTTTTATGGGAGATGAAATAATTTTTCAAGTCTACTACTTCGTAAGAAGTTTCTTTACTATGTTTAAAAGAAAATTGATCCAACCTTGGAAACTGATAGACAAACTGATTCTGTGTGCTTAACTAGTGAAGTTATTAGGCCTAAAAGACTTTAGAACAGTCATTGTATGTCATGGTAGCTTTTTATGATGCGTAAAAGTAGAAGTGATACTAACTAAATCTCCTCGATCTTAAGTGGAAACTCATTAAGAGTTGTGTATGTCTCCGCATATATCTTTCCGAATGATAGGCAGAAAAGCGATTACCCAGTCATACACGAGCCCGTGAGTGTTCTGATTCCCGTGAAGATAGCGTGTCAAGAAACTGCAGTGATCCAGATTCGGGACTTGCAGTTGTTTACGACTCTTAAACTGTGTAAATATTTATTAAAAAAAATAATAATAATTATGTGTTACTGAGACATTCTAGAGCTTATAATGTTAATACTTCTCAATCAAGATGCAAGAAAGAGAACGGGTAGAAGACTCTACAGATCGACGTGTACTTACTATTTAATCAGACACTACGGGTCGAGGTCAACTCGGGGTGACTTGGGGAAAGCCAAATACGCTTTGAGAATAGATAGGAGACATCATAATCTCTGATATGTTGCCCATTTAAGTTTTGAGCTTAATTGAACCTAACCCGTATCACAGAAACGATGAAAACCATTTTAAGTTATTTACCTGCTTACAACCTGTTTCTTTATGTCATAATACAGCTAAACATGGATCTATGTGACAGTCACTTAATTAGTATGATTCCTGTTCGGATCTTTTCTAAAACATGTTGGTCCCCGACTAGACTGAAATTTGATCCCGTGTACTTTATTTTTAAAATTTATTCTACTTATGTAGTTGTATGAATTTATACCTGGTTACTTGGTCTTTGATCGTAACATTCTACTATTTAAAAGAAGGTTTAAAAGTTAAAAGCAAAATGTTCAAATTAGAGGGTCTGTTTTGTAACATGGTTATCAAGCGAAGTTAATATAACAGGCGAAGTTAAGGGGTAAGCGAAGTTAGCCCCAACTTCTTACTCCAACGGAGGTCGTAGCAAGGTTTATTGAGTCGACAGTTGTTGCCACTGCAGGGTCGTCGGTTACGATACCACCTGCGGTTACGTTTCCACCTGTTTCTGAGGTGCCGGTTACATTGGGAATCCCTCCTCCGTACGCTCAAGACATATCATATTTGAGGTTTGATTTCGATGCAACCTTATCCGATTCGGAAAGAATAGCAGCGCTTGAAAGGGTCGTGGCAGAACAATCAAGAGTAAATCTTATCCAGACTCATGCTATTCAGCGCCTCGTTGCGGAGAATCAAATTCAGTCGTCCCTCCTGATCGAGCATGGTAAAATAATTGATGCCTTGAAACAGTTCTTGGCATCTCAAGGGGAGATGAGCTGTAAGGGTGACGAGCAACGATCGAGACGATGATCCCAATGCATCGAAAGGTGCAGGTGGAGAGTTGCCAAGAACTGAACAAGCTCTTGGGACTTCCACATCTCAGGGGGAGTCAACGAGTGCAGCTGGCGGTTCAGGGGGTGATGATGTGGTGGTTGTGGATGCTGAGAAGGTGTTAGATGGTGATGATGATGTGTTACCATTGGAAGAGATAGAGAAGATAGGGGCTGAGATCGTGATTGATAGTGAAGTCGAAGAGGGAGAGATTGTGGAGGAGAATGTTGAGCATGAAATTCCAGCAGTTGAAAAGTCAGATTTGGGTCAAGATACGGGATGTGATGAGACAGAATGGGAGGAGCAGCCAAGATGGAAAGAAGGCTACGCTCAGTTGTTCGTAAAGACTAAGAAACCAGCGGTCCCTACTATGTTCAAGAAAAGTTACAACATCAAGGGTTATGCTGAATCAAAAAAGGGGATTATATGCTGGTTATATGATGAGCAGTTGAGGTTTTTTGTGATTAAAAGGTATGATGGGGTTCAGTATTTCAAGAGGTTGTTGAGATCGTTGAATACGTTGCCTGAATGTGAAGTGAAGGACTTAGCCAGGTTGGGATTGATAAACAGGAGTGATGATAACATGGCTAGGATCATTGGGATGATAGTCTGGAAGGAAAGCATAAAGGAGAAAAAGTTCGAGCTGTTGAAACTACAGAAAGGAAAGCTCGTTGAAGACAAAGACAGAGGAATGAGAGCAGATGGCAAGCCTTGGATGATAATGAAGTATAAGCCGATCCGGTGTCTAAAAGAAGTGCCGATGAAACAAATGCCCAAGGATGTGCTCAAAGATCTGAAATGGTGGTACGTTGATTGTGAAACAGCTGAAGCAGTAATGGAAGATGAAGATGAACAAGAGCTGATGAGAGTATATGATCCTATGCATTTAGTGAATTTGTCTCAAGCTGATCTGCATGTGCTGAACGAGAAAAAGATATTTTACATTCCTGCTTGGAAAGAAGAAGCAAAGAAATATCAAAGAGTAGTTTCAGTTTGTGTACGAGAAGGCGTTCATGCTTGAAGATGGAAGATACAAGATTTTTGGGATTACGAGACACGTGTTTGAAGATAGAGATATGAAGCTACTGCCAAGGGGGAGTCTGTTGGTACATGATGTCAGTCGTTCAGTATCTAGTGTCTGTAATCGAGTTAGTATTTGAAATTAAGCGAAGTTGTGTCTCAAGTTCGCCTGATATGGGCGAACTTGTGAAACAAGCGAAGTTAGTGACAACTTCGCCTAAACATGTTAGGCGAAGTTGTCGTATGTTATAAATGTTTAGCTGCGGCTAGGTTTTGGAAGAGTAGTTTTTTCGTGTAAACGGTGATTGAGATATCACGTGTTATCAGTTGCAATACAACGTGTTCTTTGTTTATTGTAACGTCTGTTTGCTTGTGTTTAACGTGTATCGATTCTACGCTCGTATCGTCTTACGTAGGGATTCCGCACCAACGTAGAACGAGATATTCCGTGTAGATCCGGCTGGGAACCTACAGATGCGCTTCCGTAAATGGATCGGGCAAAGCACGAAAAGACCCACATGTAGTAACTGGTACATTGTTAGTTTCTGGTCAGTATGCTTCAATTCTGTTTTATACGAGCACTGATAGAAGTTTCGTATCTGTTAACTTTTTACCCTTTGAAAATATGCCAGTTAGTGAGCTAACAAAACCATACACTATAGAAATCACTAACGGTAAGTCTATACTTGTTAACCGAATAGCCCAAAACTGTTCCCTTATCCTAAAAGACCACACGTTTCTTATTGATTTACTCCCAGTGGAATTAGGAAGTTTCTATGTTATAGTCGGTATGGACTGGTTGTCTGAGTATAAAGCTGAAATCGTTTGTAAGGATAAGACAGTTAGAATTCCCCATTCGAATGATGAAGCAATGATTGTTCAAGGTGAGAAATCTAGTACTGTATTACCTCTCATATCCCAACTTAAGGTACTAAAGTATTTGCGCCAAGGTTGTACATTATACTCGGCAAGTCCAGTTAAGGACACTGAGGAAAAACGTGTAGGAGACATCCCAGTGGTACACGACTATTCAGATGTATTTCCCGAGGAGTTGGCTGGTTTACCACCGACCCGACAAGTCGAATTTCGTATTGATCTAATACCCGGAGCAGCTCCCTTGCTAAAGCACCTCACCGGCTTGCACCTTCTGAAATGCAAGAATTGTCCAATCAATTGCAAGAGTTACTAGATAGAGGATTCATGCGACCTAGTTAATCACCATGGGGAGCACCTGTTTTATTTGTGAAAAAGAAGGATGGAAGTTTTCGGATGTGTATTGATTATCGGGAATTGAATAAAGTGACTATCAAGAACAGATACCCCGTACCTCGAATTGATGACTTGTTTGACCAACTTCACGGTGCGATGTACTTTTCAAAAAATTATCTTAGATCCGGTTATCATCAAATAAGAATCCAAGAAGAAGATGTCCAAAAAACAGCCTTCCGAAATCGGTACGGTCACTATGAATTTTTGGTTATGCCGTTTGGATTAACCAATGTGCCTGTAGTATTTATGGATCTCATGAACCGAGTTTGCAAACCCTATCTTGATAAATTTGTGATAGTATTTATCGATAACATCTTAATATATTCGAAAAGTAAGTAGGAACACGAACAACATCTGTGGGTTATCTTGGAATTACTAAGGCAAGAAAGTTATATGCTCAGTGGTCCAAATGTGAATTCTAGTTACAAGAAGTAAAATTTTGTGGACACATTGTGAATGAACAAGGAATCCAAGTCGACCCTAGTAAATTTGAGGCCATTAAGAATTGGCAAGTACCTAAAACACCAAAAGAGATTGACCAATTTTTGGGATTAGCCGGCTCTTACCGACGATTTATTGAAAAATTTTCAAGCATTGCCCAACCTTTAACCCTCCTAACTCAAAAAGATCGAACGTATGATTGGGGAGAAGAACAAGAAATGGAATTTCAAACGTTAAAACACAAGTTATGTGAAGCTCCAATATTAAGTATTCCATATGGAACTAATAACTTGGTAGATTATGGTGACGCATCTCGTAAAGGTTTAGGATGTGTACAGATGCAAAGAAAATGGATAGAATTGTTAAACCATTTGGACTATGAAATTAAATACCATCCAGGCAAGGCCAATAGACTAGCCTTACAGAGTAAATTCATGAAAATTCTATCCGTTTAGGTGTTAACAAGATATATAAAGACTTGAAACAATTTTATAGACGGCCTGGTACGAAGAAAGATATAACCACTTATGTTAGTAAAGGGGTGACTTGTACTCGTGTTAAGGCGAAACATCATAAAACTTCGAGAATGTTACAACAACTAGAAATACCCCAATGGAAATAGGAACAAATTACAATGGTTTTCCTTATACACCTTCCCAAAACCTCTCGAGGACGCAATGCAATTTGGGTAATTGTAGACCGACTAACAAAATCTGCCCACTTCATTCCGATCCGTAATAACTACAATGCCGAAAAACTCGCCCAAATTTACATTGACAAAATTGTATCCCGAAACGGAGTACCACTTTCGATTATTTCAGACCGAGACACTCACTTTACTTCACATTTTTGGCAAACAGTTCAAGAAGCTTTGGGAACCCGAATAGACCTGAACACTGCTTATCATTCCCAAACAGATGGCCAATCTGAACGAACCATCCAAACCTTAGAAGATTTACTTCGTGCTTGTGTACTGATTTCAAAGGGAATTGGGATCAACACCTCCCACTCAATGAATTCTCTTACAATAACAGTTACCACAGTAGTATACAAGCAACGCCTTATGAAGCATTATACGGGCGGAAATGTAGATCAACACGTTGTTGGACAGAAGTGGGTGATACTCAAATTACGAGATCTGATTTAATTTGAGAAACAACCAATAAGATTCATAAGATTAAAATAAAACGGAAAGCCGCTCGTGACCAACAAAAGAGCTATGACGATGTTCGTAGAAAACCGTTATCCTTTGAAATAGGCGACAAGGTGTTTATGAAAGTATCTCCGAGAAAGTTGTTATACGGTTTGGAAAGACCGGTAAATTAGCCCCGAAATACATTGGACCTTTCGAGATTGTTGCTAAAAAAATTGGTCTCGTATCCTACCGACTAAAACTACCCTTAGAACTGAGCACTATTCACAATGTGTTTCATGTGTCGAATCTGAAAAAGTGTATGACTGATAAATAGGCAATAGTACCACTGGAAGATGTTCAGGTACATGAAAAGCTAAACTTCGTAGAGGAACCGGTGGAAATTATAGATGGAAAAACTAAACGGTTACGACACAACAAAATCTCATTGGTAAAAGTTCGGTTGAACTCAAAACAAGGACCCGAATTTACTTGGGAACGAAAGGACGGATTCCGAAAGAAATACCCACACTTGTTTCCAAAAAAAGAAAACCCTTGATACATTAAATTTCGGGGATGAAATTTCTTAACGGAGGGAGAATGTGACATTCGTGACAAAACGATGTATTCTTTATTCACTAGTAGCGAGTAAACGATAAATCGGCTTATTCGTAGCGATTAAACGAGTAAGCAACCGATACTGATTATGACTCGTATATATACTGAGGGGTCATATATGAGTTATATATATATTATAGTGGCTAACATATTGATATTTAAGCCCCAGTACATTTAAAACCATTTAAACGAAAAAGGTTTCGTTTATCGATACGCTTTGAGTTTAAACGCAATCGTTAACATCAAAGCGAGCATTGTAGCATCCGTCAAGCCGAAAAAGATTTATAAAACGCTTATATGACATGTTCTAAGCAATTCATGAAAATAGTTTGGATTTTTACAACGAGTCAGTATGTTTTTATTATTTTGCAAAACTGAGTCGAAAAACGTCCGTTTTCGCGCTGTTTATCAAACCCGAACTATTTTTCTCGCAAAAAACCAAACCCGAACTAAAATTTGGACCAAGACCAAACCTTGGCATGCAAAACAAGGCATCA
Source organism: Bidens hawaiensis (assembly GCF_021521415.1). Taxonomy (NCBI): domain Eukaryota; kingdom Viridiplantae; phylum Streptophyta; class Magnoliopsida; order Asterales; family Asteraceae; genus Bidens; species Bidens hawaiensis. The sequence goes on along the minus strand of NW_027491019.1, from coordinate 4,987,185 downwards.
ATGGGCCAAAGATAGGCCCAATGGACCCTCCGTTCTTCCGGCCGCAAATAAAAGGGAAACCACCCTTTGATATTTTTTACTTATATATGTTACCTTATTGATGTGTACACATTCCAAACCAAGAAACAAAACAACCAGAGCTTATCGAAACAAAACAAAAACCATCAAGGTATGGGTCCAATTAACAAGTATTAATCATTTTTTGATCAAGTTATAATCCTATAAACATGTCTTGATTAGTGATAATCATGTTTAACCATCCAAAATCTAAAAAATCACCTAAACATTTTTTGATCATAAACATGATTATAAAACAGGAATATATGGATTTTTGACCAAAAACACGGATTAGAACATGAATATGACGTTTTTACGTTTTAAAAGTTTGGTTTGAAATCCTAACCGAAACCCTATTTAAAAAGGTTGGACTATGGATGATTTGTGCTCGGTATTGTGTTATATGATATGATATGTAGATACACTGACTTTGTGACCCAAGACCTGGAGAGTTGTTGAAACCATCGAAAACCGACAAGGTAATTACTGGTTTACTCGTTTAGGGGTTGTTTGTACTTCGATTGTGACGTGCTTTTTGTTAGTTTGTGAAACTTTTCAGGGACATTATGGATAACATATGTGAGTCACTGTTCAAATTTGGTAATATTTTGATAAACGGTGAATATTTGGCGAATTTATTACCGTTTATTGGCGTTTATTTGGGAAAAATAGTTAAACTCCATAAAAAATTATGAAATTTTGCTTGGTAACCCGAAATTTAATGATAAGATCACTGGAAAAATTTGGGACGATTTGGAGATGTCTATGTATGGTATATTCATTTGCGTTTATATCGAGTTTTAATAGCCGAAAAATGCACAAAACGGTATTTTGGCCAAAGAATTAGAATCTGGAAATTTTACAGGGGTTGTTTTATGGTATTTTGACCAAATAGAAAATTTATCGAATTTTTCAGGAATCATTTGGTATAAACACGGTATTTATCGGTTAATTATAACACAAAAATGAATTTTTATAAATAAATAGTTGAATATGAAAATTTTGAAAATATTTTTATAAACTTATACATATTTTAATTTATTTTTATTAAAATTCTCATAATTTATATATAATTCCATAAATAGTTATGATTATTTGAAGATTTAAATTATATATATTTCGACAAAACCGGAAGTTTTGTGTTTAACGAACTGACTTGTATGCCAATATGTCAAAAGTGGTCAAACATATTTTTGGATGAATTTGATAAAAATGACCTTTTTATGAGACTTCCAGACAATTCGGGTGAATTGTACGCGTTTTGTATCATCAAACCCGTATGAAAACGGAAACAAACCCTACAATCAATCCAGATACCGAAACTTCAAAATTCTTTCATAAATTAATTCATTTTATCAATCAGTATGTTTACTTAAGTTTGTGTGATCTTACCTATTTCCGAAACGCGTAAACGATCAATTTGGCTAGGCACGGAAAACGATGAAACTGAACCAAATTTGGTTTTGAACATTTCATAACGTACAACGTTACAATCTAAGACTATGGTCATGTTTTGTGCGTAACAGCTATACCCAGACCAACTATACAGCCCGATTTAGTTTAAAAACGGTGTTAGTGTTAACCGTACTATACCGATTATAGGATACGAGCTATAGTCGAGACATTATACATACTACTCGCGTAACCGATCAAGACTACTCTAAGGTGAGTTTCATGACCCCACTTTCTAAACTGTTTAATGAACTTTTGGGGTGGAAAGCATGTTTACATATACTTATATATTTGAAAACGTGTGATGATGTGAATTATCTAAGTACTAACACTTGAAAGTCCCCACAAACACGAGTGATTAACTTCGTGCCGATGACGTGTGAATAGTAATATCGGTTTGAGAAACCCAACTGATAGGGCCGGAGGGGTATGTCACACCCTCAATTTCCACATGGGGGGTTTTACCGCGAGGCGCGTGACAAACTAGGATCTCAATCATTAGTTACAACAAACAATTATTTTTACAAACCAATATGTTAATCATCCTTAACAAGTTTTCAATTATCAAAACTGAATTTTCCAACCAACCAAAACTTCTTATTAAATTACCAAATAATTCACACATATCATTACAAGTATTAGGTATAACATATATGTTTATTACAATTTTCAATTCACCAAAACATACAGAATATTCACATTCTACAACATCCTAATTTCAGTCTCTATTTTAACATAGCAGTACACAAATATTTGTCAAATATTTTATCTTTGTCCAATTAATGCTAGACCAATTGGGTTAGATTCCTACTTCCATTTATAACATCCCAGAATTGGAATCACACCCATATCTATTTTTAATATCAAGTTATGCAATTTATAACACAACTCAAAATATTTCCCTTTCAATCAGGATTGCAACACGATTTTGTAAATTAATAAAACCTAGTCAAAAAAAGTCCAAAAATTATGATTCTTGACTCTTTTAAAACTATATTCAATGTACTTAATCATAGTATCAAAAATTAATCAGAAACACCAACGTATCATCAAGTTATTCAATCTACAATCTAAAACACAGAATCTGTCAACAAGCAGATTTAAACCAAAAGTCATAAAAATCATGATTCTTATATCCTTATGATATTTAATCATCAAGGAACATTTTTATACAATCAAATATCATGTCTTTCATTATTTTACAGATTTATAAAATAATATTTATTTACAAAGAGGTTTTCATCCTTTCTTTTATAATAAGACACAAAATTTCTTTTAACAATCAACCTTGATTATTCTTAGTTCATTTTCACAATTTCGATTATTTGGATACTAGGTTTTCATGAATTAAAAATCAAAATATACACAATAATGTGTACTAAACTATACTACCTATTGCTTGATTCAAAAATCCAATATTCTTTCTTCCAAATTCACCAAATTGTTTATGATTTTTTAGAGAGATTTTGAGAAAATATAATTTGTGTATGTGTGTGTGAATTGGACGGCCAAGGAGAGAACAAGAAAAGTTTTAATCTTCATTGTTATTTAATCCTCTTTACACATTCATTTACACCCTCATTAAGTCATCATCAATCTTATTAAACTTTATTTTATTTAATTTGTGACATGTTACAATTTTAAAAAGTATTTTTTAAGTAATCTTTTAGCCTAAGGTTTAATAGTTCATTTACCTAATTGTCATGCAATATATCATATGTATTATTTTAATTATACAACAACTAAAATGTAACATATTATACATGTAACACAATTATATCTATCATATATAATACATGTAACATATCATGTGTGACAAGTTTATTATTTTAGTTATCAATAACTAGTCACCCTCACTTAGGTTACCAACGAAACGACTAACTCAATGTATGCATACATGACACTACATGTATAAGATTTCATTAACGTAGTTAACCTAACTAACTGGATTTACAGACATAGTCAACGAGATTTAACTGAGTTTACTTAACGGAGTTAACCTGAAAATTAGCAGTTGTCACAGGGTATGCTGGAACATGTTAACCCAGTTGCACATTGTCATTTAAACATATTTCATTCTGATATGTGGTGCTAGACATAGTACATACTTGGGGCAAAGTGGCTATTAAATGCCAACGGGAGTATACGGGAAATGGTGGTCATGCGTTTTAGCTTGTTTTGGTTTCACTTGTGGCTTAGTATAAAAACATCATACACATACATACATACATACTGTGAACTTTATGAACTCGTATACTGATTTTCGTTCGTACTCATGAAACTTGAAACTCACCAACTAGACGTAGTTGACCCGTTTTAACATGCTTTTCAGGTGAGCGCAAGTTGGAATAATTTGCTTATGTGCTAGGTGCTAGAAGGGAAGTGAATCGATGTACATAGACGCTAGTATATATTAAAGAATAAGCAGTCACACGAACTGGTTATGTGTTTTTCACTTAGTTTGTAAACTTAGTACCTACCAATGTAATATGATGTAAAGTAGTTTGTAGAATTTCTTTATAAACAATGTGGTTGATACCAGAGTTATCTGTTACATTCCCGTATTACGCTTCCGCATTGACCTAGTCGGGGTGTGACAATATCTGGTTCTATTGGAGCAAGATTAATCAATAAAGATGCAAACTTTAAACAAAAAAAGTAAAAGAAAACACCGGTAATTTATAGATCTAGAAGGAAATGAAGAACAGAGCAGCTAACGTCATACTTCAATGGTGTATTCTGCTTATGTCATATTTCTTCTTCAGTTCTTCAAATAGCAACAACACTTCACCCGAATAGCAATAAACAAGCTCTGATACCACTTGTCAGGTCTCGTAAGTATCAATCGCTCACACTCACGATAAAGTCATAACCCACACATTAAATGTGTTGACAAGAAGGTTAATGATGGATTGCTAATTTGGGTAAGAAATCTGTTTGTTAACGACATAATCAGAAACAAACAGAGTTGTTGCTTAAGGATTAATAAATGTAACAAACACAAAAAATCACTCAAAAGATTCTCATTTATATAAATGATTCGTACAAATGTTAATCGATTTGGGTTTCTTATTTGGAAAGTTTATCCGTACAATCCTATGACAGCCGTCACGCTCAATCAGGAATATTCTTTTAGGCCTGAAAAGTGTGAAGCCTGCCAAAAATCCATAGGAGGCGTGCCCTAAAATATTCTATTTATAGGCATGCCACCTCCTGACAGATGCCATTCTTTCTAGAAACCCTAATTATTGGTAAATAATCAAATTACATATTCAAAACAATACTAAGTGAAAAAACGGGTCTTCCGGATAGACTTTATGATATTTCTCTTCTCTGAGTAGGCTTCGTGCTGGTAAACAGTTCTCCGAGTAGACTTTACTTAGAGTATTTTCCTAAGAAAATACTCACCTAGCAGACTTCAAGCTTCTTGACCATATCAAACTTTGCCCGATATGATCTAATGAGCAAACTTGTTCTTCATAGGTCCTTTCAACTCTTTGCTAGAGAATAACTTATTAGCGAAGCAAGGTGTGCTGGTAACACTGTAGCTTGCTCGAAGTTAAACCTTGCCCGATAAGTCCTTAAGATAATTCTTTATCAACTTTCATCAAGCATGCTCGGACCACTGTTTTATTAATGAATACCTTGCTAGATCTTCCAAGTACTTGGCTTCAAAAGCTTGGTCAGCCAAGAGTTTACTCGGAAGCAAACCTTGCTTGGCAATGAAGAACAATCTTGCTAGACATGGTGAACCCTGCTCGGATAAACAATAAAGAAAACATCAAGAAGATAATCCAGCCCGATTGGCAAAATACCTTGCTAGGATAAGTAAAACCTGCTCAGATGTCCAAGTATGCTATGTTCTATACTTAACGATTTCTGAGGAGGTTGAGAAGATTTCAATCTTCCTCATACTTCCTTTAAGTCAAATCTTTGACTCAACATGAATAGTGCCAAAAAATCAATTTTTAAATATTCTAGCATAAAGCTTGCCCGATAAAGTTCATTTCCAAAGCTTGCTAGTTAAAGTTCATTTTCAAAGCTTGCTCGTCCCAGATTTTGTTCAGATATCTTAAAGTAATTAAATATAAAACTAAGTGGATAAAGTGAAGGAAGCTTACTCGAATATATAAGATTGCTCAAGAATAAGGCAAATAATCAAGTATAATTTATCAAATAGGCAGCCTTGCTCGGAATCAATAAAGAATCCAAAATAATAACTTAAAGGTATTTCTAGTTGTCAACCTTGCCCGAATATCTGAACTTCACAAACCTTACTCGATTATACTTATAAACGGAAAAAGTTAACAAATATTCATTCAAATGTACTTCAAAGTAAAGTATGCTCGAAAATACTTCAAGAGTGCAAAGTGTGCTAGAGAAGACTTGTTATCATTTGATATACAAGTGTGCTCTAAGCACAAAGTATACTCGAAAAGTAAAGTTTGCATGAGGTTTTGTAAAATTATCAAGTATGATGGGAGAACACTTGGAATGTTTTACCAATTGACAAGTGTGCTCTAAACATGAAGTTTGCTCGGTAAACAAAGTTTACTTGAAAACCCTTGAAATTTCAGAAAATATCATGCATTTTAATCCAAATCTATAAAGTATGCTAGATAAGCACAAATTTCAACTAAAACAACCAAGTTTACTTGAAACCATTATTTAAAGGCATAACTAAGGAAGTATCACAGAATCAACAAGTGTGCTTGACAAAGACAACTTTCTAAACATCCAAGTTTACTCGAAAGTATAACTTTATCAAAGTATGCTCGATATTACATGAATGATTCTTTTAAGTACAAATAAGCATCAAGTATCTCGAATGAGATAAACTTCAAATAAAAACATCTAAGTTTACTCGAAAGTTTGAAAAACATCAAACCTTACTCAAAATTACATATCCAAACATATTTAAGTTAAAATGCAACTCTGTTTGACATAAACCATATTTCAAATAGTTCTATCATTAAAGTTCAAGGTTTAAGAGCAAATGGTGCATAATGAGATCAAATTTCAATCTTATTTCCTATCAAATCATTTTCTATCCTTTTGTGAAAAGATCTTAACATTAGATCATATTGATTAAGTCAACTTTCAATACTTTATTCTCAACATTATTATGACTGACCAGGCAAGATAATAGCAGGTCTAGACTTAGCATGAATTTCATTACATATTGGCGATATAATTAAGTGTTCAATTAGATTGCATAATATAAAATGAATAATACTTATTGCACTATGATGTCCCATATCTCTTCTCAAAGCTTATTTGGCTTTTCCCAGATCACCCCAAATTGACTTCAACCCCCTGATAATTGGTCAAAATATATTTCATGACAGAACATTTAAATTTATTGAATTTTTCTTTTCAAAACTTCAAACATATTGAGGTTGAACGTTGGACTTACATGCCACGCAGTTCGGACTTACATGCCTTTCATTCGAGATGTTAAAGGACTTATTTTATTGCCTCCACCTCTGTAGTTCTATAATTAACCCTCATGTTTGTATTTTCTTATAAAATTTATGAACATAGATCAAGTTTTGGTTGAATAAAAATTTTGCTCACATTTGTTCTTTGTCATATTCATAAGATGCTTCAATTTTGGTGATCAAATACCAACAGGCTCGTGTATGACTGGGTAATCACTTTTATGTCTATCATTCGGATTTATCTTGAAACATGCATATTCAACAATGTATTTCCACATTAAGCTTAGCATTTTCATTATGTTTATATCACCTCAGTATTTACACATCATGGAAAGCAACAATACATATTAATGACTACACTAATAGTCTTTTTAGCCAATTAGATCCATATGATTGACACAAATAATCAATATACTATCATTTCCCAAAGGTTGGATCGATTTTCATTAAATATCCTTTTTGAGCTTCTATAAATCTTTGAATTGAATAATCTTATCATATCTCAACACCATACAACTTTCTCATTTTGTCAAAAACATTTTTATTGGAAAAACTTCTTTTGCAAAATATTTCTTTGAGCATACAAGTTTGACACAAATACTCGGTTTTGACACAAGGATTAAGTAACATATTTAGGAGTAATCAAAGCATTGATGACACATTTAAAACAAGCAAACTTAACACAATGTACATCCAAGACAGATTATGCAAAGGCTATCATATCCTAATCACTTCATCAGTTCAGATTATCCAAACAATCAAGACTATCAGATAAGCACACATATTTATCATTTCAAATCATAAGCAAACACACTTATCTAGATATTATCATAATTCACTTAAACAAAAGTATCATAGACACCTAAGTCACACAAATTGTCATTCAAAACACATAAGAAAATATCATTCACATAATCAAGCACATTGTCACAACTTTTACTCACAAGACCATCAAAGTTAATCAGTTAGCACAATGAGACACACATCATTAATCAGACCTCATCAGGGTTGGTCATTCCTAAAGCTTTCAGGAGAAAGTGGAATCTAGTTTTATCCAGTGGCTTGGTGAATAGGTCAGGCAAGTTGTCACTAGTGCTAACTCTTTTCATTTCAATAAGTCCTTTTTCACTACAATCTCTAATGAAATGATGTCTGATTTCAATGTTCTTGGTCTTAGAGTGTTGGAAAGGGTTCTTAACAATGAACAAAGCAGCAGTATTGTCAATAAAGATAGGAGTGTTCAAGTAATTCTAACCATAGTCCAACAGTTGATTTTGAATCCAAAGGACTTGTGCACAGCAGGCAGATGCAACAATGTACTCAACTTCAGCAATGGAGATTGACATAGTAGTTTGCTTCTTGCATTGCCATGACACCAGCCTGTCTCCCAGAAATTGAAATCCTCTAGAAGTAGACTTCCTAGTCATGTTGCAGCCATCATAGTCACTATCATTGTAAGAAATCAAATCAAAGGCATGGTTCTTTGGATACCATATCCCCAAATCAGGCTTCCCCTTCAAGTATCTAAAAATTCTCTTGACAACAGTCATGTGAGACATTTTTGGACTTGATTGGAACCTTGCACACACAAAAATAGCAAGCATAGTGTCTGGCCTTGAAGCAGTCAGGTACATTAGAGATCCAATTTTTGCTCTGTATTCATGTTCATCAATAGGCTCGCCCTTTTCATCAGCAATCATCTTCACATGAGTGTCCATATAGAGCTTTATTCAACTTATAGACTCTGTTTGGAAAATTAGGATCCTCAAAACCTAGAAGTTGAGTCACATACACCTCTTCTTCAATCTTTGCATTCAAGAAAGCAGATTTGGCATCAAGTTAAAATACTCTTATATTTTTGGAAGCAACATAAGCTAGGAAGATTCTGACTGCCTCTAGCCTTTCAACTGGTACAAAAACTTCCTCAAAGTCAATTCCTTCTTCTTGTAAGCATACTATTGCAACTAGTCTTGCTTTATTCTTCATCACAATTCCTCTCTCGTCCTTTTTATTTTTGAAAACCCATTTGGTTCCAATGGCATACTTACCTTTTGGCTTATCCACAAATTCCCACACTTGTAAATTCCTGAATTGAGCCAACTCCTCTTGCATTGCTTCCACACAATTATTGTCTTTTAAAGCTTGAACAATGTTTTGGGGTTAAACTTAGGACAGGAAGAAGGAGTACAAACAAATATTTGTAGTTTCAGATGCACTTCTTGTAACTCTTTCATTAATGTCCCCAATGATGTTTTCAGTTGGATGATTTCTTTCAGCAAAGGAAGTGTGCACAACTAGATCAGTAGACATATTTGAATCCAGATTTGTATCATTAAGATCAGGTTCCTCAATGATTGTATTTGTTGTTACATCATTCACTTTAGGTGATTCTTCAGCAAATTGTTGTGAAGTTGAAGCAACATTATTTTCAATATTCAAACTTTGAAACAGTGCTTCAAAGTCTGGTTGTCTTTCATCTAGTTCTTGATCAAACAGTTCATCAGTTTTCACTTCAATGTTGACAACTTGCTCTTGATTATTTTGATTGTCAGTTTGCTCATCATTCATGATAGGATTTTCTTGAATAGGTGGTTGCTCAAGATTGTCATTTTGCTCACATTCTAGTTCATAATCAAAAGCATTTTTAACAAAGGAGTATTCAATATTCTTGTCAGCAACTTTTGACCATACTTTGTCCAAGTCAACCTTCTTTTCTAACCTTTCTTCTTGGACACTTGTTCTATACAAAGTTTCATTAAAGTCTTCAGGATATATCTTGAAAGACTTGATTAACTTCTCAAGATCAAACAACCAGGATGCTCCATCAACTGTATTAAACGGGTTTTCATTGAATATCACATCAGAAGATTCAATCACACTCAAGTGATCTTTCACATATACTCTATAAGCCTTTGAGTGTGTGGAGTATCCAACAAAGAAACAATCTAAAGATTTTGATTGAAACTTGTTCAAATAGTCTTTGGTATTCAACAATGAGCACTTCCATCCAAAGGGCTTGAGATACTTGATGTAGGGTTTCCTTTTGAACAAAATCTCATAAGGAGTCTTGTCTTGACTTTTGTTGAGAAGAACATTGTTCTGAACATAACAAGCAGTGTTGATAGCTTCTGCCCAAAATGTAACAGAAAATAGGCATCTACTAACATGGCTCGTGCAGCTTCAATGAGTGTTTTGTTTCTTCTTTCAGCTACACCATTTTGTTCAGGAGTTCCAGGAGCACTGAATTGTTGGAGAATTCCTTTTGCAAGACAGAATTCAGTCATCACTCCATTCTTAAACTCAATCCAATTGTCATTTCTCATTACTTTCACCCTCACATCCAGTTGGTTCTCAAACCTTGTAACACAACTGTTGATCAACTCAGCAACTTCATCCTCGAATTTAGAAAATAAACCCAAGTATATCTTTAAAAGTCATCAATGATCACCAAGCAATATATTTTCTTCCCTATACTAGGAACACTCACATGACCAAAAAGATCCATATGAAGCATTTCAAGTACATGTTTAATTGAATTTACAAGTTGTGTGTTGTGTGATGACTTGTGCTGCTTACCTTTCTGACATGAAATGCATTTGTCATCAAGCTTAAACTCCCTTGTAGGTAAACCAATTACATGATCACCTTTAACAAGTTTGTTCATGTTCTTTAAATTAACATGACAAAGCTTTCTGTGCCACAATTTGGTTTCACTTTCAGTGGCCTTTGACACAAAACAAGTTCCACCCCTAGAAACTGCATCATTCATTTTGAATTCATACTAGGAGCCATTATCATAATCATATCTGGAGGAATTAAAAATTTAGGTTTGAGGATGGAAAAGTGAGAATCATCAAATCCAACCTTATAACCTTTATCACACATTTGTGAGATGCTCAAATGATTATATTGAAATCCTTCCACATAGAATACATTGTCAAATAACACTTTGCCATTGGTTAGAATACCTTGCCCCCACAATCTTCCCTCTATTTTCATCACTCCCAAATGCAACAGGTCCTTCAAACTTCTCTTCATAGTTCACTAGTGACCTCTTGTCACATGTCATGTTCCTGGAACATCCACTGTCCATATACCATACATCATTGATTGGTGTTGACTGTTCCCACACAAATCAAAGGAAATGATCAGTTAAGGGATGAAATACAAGCTGAAACAACTTGCAAATCGTCAGCAACATTAGCAGTTGTTGCATTGGGTTGGGGATCTTCATAAACAATTTCACAAGATTCATCAGTATCATCTGAATCATAAACAGTTTCATATGGTATTCCCATATATGGAACTATGCTAGTGCATTCCTCAATGACAAACTCTCTCTTCACACTTGTCACTAATGTTTCACATGTCACTTTTGTTTCATTTCTTGGTTTCCCAAGAAATCCTTGAGGTTCAAACCTATGTTTCAAAAGAAATGTCTCATCACCATTTAACTTTCTTGATTTCTTTCTCCTAAACATCTCTCTTTTAACCTTTTCTTCGCCCTCTTTTGACTTCCCTTGGTCAACAGATTTCACATTCTTAAGAGTCTTATCATGTTTTATTCTGATAGGTTGTTTGATCATTGGAGCCTTCTTCTCTTCAACTATTTTCTTTTCTTTCTTATCAGTAACTTCAGTTTTCTTTTTACTGTTCACTTCAGCCTTTCTAATAGTATCATCAGATGGCTTCTTGCCCTTGACCAAATATTCACCATACTTATTATTGTAAAGACCAAAGTCTTGCCTAAACTTGGTTCTATCTGGAACATGAAATGGCTTGAATGTAAATCTTTCATGACAAGAATCATTGTGATGCGCATACACATCACAATGCTTGCACCAAACTTTTCCTTTGAAGCTCTCACTTGACTTCCCCTTTTTGAATCCGTCACTTGGTCTTGGGGGATCAAATCCAATAGTCTTTTGAGTTTTGAGACCATCAAAGTCAATTGAGAAAGGTACAAATTCCTCAATCTTGATATCTTTTCGTTCAACTGAACTTTTGACAAACATTATCCTTTCCATATTGATTGGTTCATCATTTGAGTTATCTCTAAACCTTGATTGTCTACTTTTATATTCTTTCACACTTTCTACTTCACCAACATCAAATAATTCTTGTTTTGAGAAAACAAGGTATACAGGGTTAAACTGCTCACATTTTCTTTAGTCTTCTTCTTGTTCTTAACCTTTTTCTCTTTTAATGCTTCTTTACTTGGAGGCTTCGCTGATTATAGTTGACTTTTGTTCCACCACATATGTGAAATGACGCATGTTCCCTTCTCATTTGTTCATGATGTTTTCTCATCTTGGGTGTGATCTTTGGTAACAAAGGAATCTTTCTTGGTGGACTTGGCTTGCTTTTTCTTTTATCTTTTGAACCATTATCACTTGAACATTGATCACTTGAATCACTTAAATCATCTCTGTTCAAACAGTCTTCATCAAAATCATCTTCAGACACTTGCACACCAACAGAAATCTCAAAATTCTTCTCAATTTTCACTTCTTCTTTCATCACAAATTCACCCTTGTCATCAACTTCAACCAATTTGTAATTTTCAATAAATTAATCCTTTTCTTTAAACACTTCTCTAAAGTGATCAATGTAGGCATTTCTCTTTTCCTTATCAACATTCAATGAGTAATTGTCTTTGAAAGGTGGAGAAACAACATTGTACTTATATTCCTACTTGATCTTGTTTAATTTCCCACAAATATTTCCAGTTGAAACTAAATTTTTAGAAAATCATTTTCAACTTGAAGTGTAGTGTTATTCAACTTTTCATCAAGAAACATCTTCTTCAATTCTTCTATTTCAGTGACATATCTTGACTGTTTCATATAGTTGTCCATACAATCTTGTTTCAAACTTTTGATTCTTTCCTCATAAGTCAAGTCACTTGCCTCATAGACATTGATCATACTTTGCTTTTTAAAACACTCACTTTGTAACTTTCCCACTATAATTCTTAATGATTCATTCATTTCAAGTAATTCAAGTTTTGAGGGATTTGAATGTACCTGAGATGAAGAGGATTCGGCTTCACTCTCTATTTTAGCCATGAATGCCACATTTTCCTTTTCAATGTCACTAGCATGATTGCTCCAATTAAATCCTCCTTCTTGTTGTGAAACTAATGCAACATTTCCTTGGTTTCTTGGTTGGTTGGTTGGCATTGTTTCTGTTAGGGTTTGAAGGAGCTTGTAGGGTTCTAACTATTTCTTTGAAAGTTATGATGTTGGGAATTACTTGTTGGTGATTCTGTGGTTGTTGGTTGTTGTAGTTGTTGTTAAAGTTCCTCTATTGACCTTGATTCTGATTATGGTACTGATACTGATTTCTTGTATTGTTGTTCTGGAATTCCCTAGCAAAGTGTCCTGCCTGTTGACAGTTGTAGCAGATTGCTTTTGACTTGTCAAATTCTATTCTCTCATTAGGATCTGAGACAAAGGACCTTCCAGTTCTAATGAACAATCCCTTGATTCTCAAAGCTAACATAGCAGCTACCCATTTTAAATCCATGTCTTCTAAGTCATCAGCATCATTTTGTTAAAGATCCTCTTGAACCACACTAGTATGAATTAGATTCTTACCAACAACGGCATTATAGGATTCAGTAAACATTGAAAATAGTGCTGATACTCATTTCCTTGGTTAACATTTCCACCACCAAAAGGACCATGTCCACTGGCCATAGAGGATGTATCATGGTCATCAATCAATTGGACTTAAATCTGGATTGTCCACCTTGACTGTTTGCATTGTCAGCAACAAATCCCCTTGGTGTGTCACCACCATATTCACTTGGCTCTTCTATGATGGGAATCTGTTGTTGATTTTTTGTGGACAGATTTCCCATGAGTGCTATAAGAGAATTTATCACTTGAAAACTTGGTCTGTCTTCTTTGATCATGTTGTTCTCTATCATCTCATGCTCTGCTACTTGTAAAAAGCAAATGAAATCATCTAGCTTCAATTGGGGAAAATTCACCTTCTCTCTAATGAATTTGCTAGTAGTGTACCATTCACCCGAAAGAGATGATCATAACTTCTTGGTCAAATTGAAATCAGTGATTACTAGATCAGATGTTTTGATTTCATTCACTTTTCACGAATCTCCACAACACAGACCTCAGTTTTTCACCTTATCTAAACTTGAAACGGTCAAGATCTGATTTCAATCGATCCTTCTTAATGTTCTTCAACTAGGTGTTGCCTTCGAACATTTCAACAATAGCATCAAACATTGCTTTGGTTGTTTTATGATGAGCTACACTGGTCAAGATTTCCCATGATAGACCCAGCTTCAACATTGCTAATGCTCTGTCATCTTTCTTTTTCATTCGACTTTCGACAGTTTTATTGTTTGTTGTTCCATCCAACACATAAGGCCCATTCTTAATCGAGTGCTACATCTCAACATCGTTGTCAAGACGGCATCTCCGAATAGCACCTTCCATTTGATGTAGTTTTCCTGTCCATACAACCTAGGAATCTTGTTAGTAGAAACCTCTTGCTCATCCATTGATCCAGACATATTTTTGGTATTTTAGAATAAGATTTTAAATTAAAACTTAGCAAATTTAAATGAAAAACTTAGCAAATTTGAAAAAGTAATCAGATCTGTGGATCAAATCCTCATATCTGATAGATTTGGATGGATAAGAGCAAAATCTTTAACAAAGGTAATAACTTTAATACAAATCTGAGTAAGAGACACTCTTAAACCTCAAAAATATTGTAGATCTAATAAAAATAAAAAACAGGGCAGTTGACGTCACAAACCAATGTAACAGTTGTCAGCTGACGTCACTCTTCATCTTCAAAATCAACAATATTCAGTAACAGTTCTTCACAAAAATAGTAGATTCAAGATCTGATACCACTTGTCGGTCTCTTATAGCTCACTCAATAGCTCAATCGCTCATGGTCGTAACCCACACTCACGTGTTACTAGGGAAAAGAACAAAAGAATATTAAAGGACAAAAGAATATACTATTTTGTGAAAAAACAAAAGAATATTTAAAACGGAAGCAATAATAATCTTAGTGTTGCTTAACAGACAGAAAAGTAACAAACAAACAAAGTAACTCAAAAGGCTTTCATATATCTTATGAAGGATACAATGAGGGAGACACTTGTCAAGTCATAATATTCGCTCAGTATGCACTTCACGTGTCTAGCCATGTGTCATAGGTGTGCCCTAAATTATTCCTTTTACAGGCCTACCCTAACAGCTGACATTCTGTCTAGAAACCCTAATGATGGAAACATATTCAATAATATATTACGAAAGATTTTAAGTGTAAACAGGTCTTCGAGCAAGCTTTGCGGCTTTTGTCTTAAACAAGCAGACCTAGTAACCATTAAGTGTGATGGGGAATAGTTCTCCAGGTAAGCTTTACTTAGAATATTATCCTTAGAAAATATTCATCTAGCAGACTTCAATCCTCTTGACCATATCAACCTTTGCTCGATAAGATCCTACGAGCAAACTTGTTCTTCAGAGATCCCTTCAACCTATTGTTAACTTAACTTATTTGAATATACCCAAGTGTGCTGGTAACACTGTAGCTTGATCGAGGTTGAACCTTGCTCGTTAAAAGTCCTTAAGTAAATTCTTTATGAATAAACCTTGCTAGCTCTTCCAAAAGACTTGGTTTTAGCTTGGTTTAGTCAAGAGTTTGCTATGAAACAAACCTTGTTTGACTTTGAAGAACAATCTTGCTAGACAAAGTGAACCTTGCTCGTTCTATCACTTAAGAGGAATTCCAGAAGATAACTTTGTTGGGATAGCAAAATACCTTGTTAGACTTAGTATAAGCTTGTTGAGAGGCCTGAGTATGCTGGGTTTCTGATGTGTTGTAAAACACACTTATTTTCCGTAACTTTTTATCATCTTTTAATGACTTAGTTATATAATAAATAATGTTTTTAACTCGTTTTAACTTGATCTTACAAAGTTTAATATTTGTTGTAGGTTATGAGTTTTAAAAGAGAAAAAGATCGTGTTTTGGAAGACATATGAGGCCTTTTTGATCAAGTTAACAAGACAAAACTCAAAGCCCGACCCATGCCCGCTAGAGAAAAGCCTTTTATACCGTATTATATTATAACACAAAAGAAAAAAACCCTAAACTTCTTGGCAGAAATCCCGATCGGAAATTAAGAAGAAAAGGTAAAAAAGTTTGTTGTTTTCTAGGATTTTAGGTCGGCATTCAACCAACAACCTTGTTGGTTTTAAGGAAACACACAAATTTAATTTGTATGGCTGGTTATAATTCACGTGGGCAGCAATTGGGAGCAGCAAACAACAAGAAAAAAAGCAATCCAAAAATTAAGAACCTAACTCCTTAATAATTCCGATCGGGCAGCCCCTTCATCACCAAAAATGATTTTTGAATTGTGTTGAGCCAAGAGAAGAAGAAGATCATTAAGGACGTTTTTGGACAGCAGCTAGGGTGGTATCTCATCAATAATCTCAGCCCTAATCTTGAGTATAACATTCATAAACTTTGTGTTCTTGTTAGTGTTAATAACTCTTGGGATTTTGATCTTTAAAGTTGAATTATTTTGCAATTGAGTTAGGGTTTGAGTTGTTATTGAATATCATAGATTTTTGAATGATTTTAATGTTGTTTGTGATGATTAATATGGTGTTTACATTGAGTTATACATGCTGTCCAAAAATTATTATAGGCTAAACTTGTTAGTTCTACCTAGGATAGATGATTATTGTTAGGTTTTAGTGAGTGTAATGGATTGCTTGATCAATATGACTTGATTTTCTATTGAGAGTTTGGTTTAATATTGAATTAGGATGTGTTTAGTGGCTGTGATTTTATTAATTATACTCGTAAACCTCTTGCTTCGATTGGTTGAATTAGTTTTGATTGATTGTAGCTTCTTTGATTCTTTACTTTGTGTTTAGAGTTTGATTGCGGTAGATCAACCGTAGGGTTTTGTTGAGTGTGTTAATTGATTGAATTCAGCGGGTTAAGCACCTTCTTAGAGACCGAGAGGTGATAGGAAATAAAGTCGTCTCATAGCTTTTACTTGTTAGGATTAGGATTGCGCGAGAGCGGGTTCGGTTCTTGTCGGATTTGGGTTTGCGAGCGATTAGTTTATCTAGTTAAGTTAAACAAAATTGTTCCTCTATCCTTGGTTGCGTAGTATACGTTTACATTAGGGTCGTGTGTCGGTGAGACTGAGAGGTGAGTCGGCATTAGAACACCTTAGCATTCGTTTCTCGGTTTGTTCTTAAAATCAATTAAGTGTAAGTTAGGGTTTGTGTGACACTCGTCAATTTCAGTTTAACTCCGTTAATCCGAAATCCGTTAATTCAAACTTAAGATCACAGGTACTATAACGCATATCTCATTACATTTAAATTAGGGTTTAAATGACGCATGACAATCACTACACAAGTAGTCTTTCGGAATTTCTCCGAAACACACACGAGTCGACTCAGACCGTTGGTGAACAAATGATAAATACTATAAACAAGTACTTGGTATAATTACGTGGTACGTTTATATGTATACATGTGTGCTTGGATGTATAACATCAAATTATGGATGTAATTGACTAGTTCTGCTAGAATTAAACTAAACTAGAAGTTTAGGGTGCAATGTGTAACTTGTAATATATTTAACTAATTATATAAACAACTTATTATCAAACCCTAACCCTTTCGCCCTCCCTCCCTCTTGATCGACGGCTGCCCTCTCCCCCTCTCCTCTTGTCAACCGCAAGCACACATCACACACACATACAAGTATTATTCAAGCTTGGATTGAAGGGTTAAAGTGCTAACTAGGTAATTAAACACTTCTTTAATCCATTCTATTAACTTGGTTGCATGGTTTAACATGATAATCATAAACCCTAAGTGTATTATATATGTTGTTTGTTGATGAATTAGGGTTAGATGCATGGTTGTTAGTCATAGGTTAATTGTATGTTGAGTTTTGATGAAAACTGATGCTGGACAGATTCTTGAATTCGTGTTTAAACGGCTGTAACTCGATGTTAATATTGTGTTTGGACGTGATTGTTGATTCTATGATGTAGTAGGTCGAGTCTAGTTTCTAAAAGTCTGAATTTTTGGACGTGTAAAAGTTAGTTTTTATTATTTTACAAATCTATTGTGCAAGTCTGATTCGGGAAGCGTGCTGGTAGGTTGTTTTGCGATTAAGATATCTCATAAACGACAAGACCAATGGGTTTGATTCCACTTCTGGAAGTTAATATTTTGAGTTAGGAGTCTAACCCAATTGGTCTTGCATTAATTGGATTTACCACGTAACGGGAATAACAAATAACATTCTGTTGCGCATGATAATGACTACTGTGTGTTTACTGTGATGTTTTGATCATTGTGAGAAAACCGTATATGATAAAAATATAATGAAAATATTTTTAGAAACCTAACTCAAGTGTGCTTCGGTGACGATTTTTGGTGATTTTTGGACGTGTATTGATTTATTAAATAGAGTAATCTTGTCGAGTAAAAATCTGTCTGGATAAAATAGCTGCTGAATTACTTAAGTTAACATGAAAAGTGCATAGTTGATCGATGTTTGCTATGTGTATGACTTAATTGCCCCTTGTGGGAGTTATTTTACTATTAATGTACAATAGTAACACTTGACACGATATTTGTTCACGCATATAGCTTATCACCAGCGTGTTTGTCGACTCGCACCTATTTCACAAACGAAACACGAAACGTATCTCATGCATAAGTTTTATGTGTTGAGTGTAGAGACTCACTCGTAGTATAAATACTTAGAAAATCTCATTTTTATTTTAGAGCACTAGTGAGGATTTTCTGTGACGCGCACCTCTCTCGGATTATTTTTGTTATCTTCACAAACAGTGAGTTTCACGGCCCCTTTTTACTCTTTTTAAACGCTTTTATTAGGGGGAGATAACATACTCCACGCTTTAGATTTTGTTATTCTTTATATATCACTTGTTAGACTAAGTGGCAAACAAACCAACCAGAGTCCTTCACAACATCGAACCGGTTAATATTGGAATAATAGCAAGTCACTTTTGAGTAGTACTACTGGGTTTGACAAACCCCACCCAACTCTAAACTCGACTGTAGGTCGAGTGGGTGTAATCTTGGCTAACACAGTACCATGGTCGTGGTTGACATGGTGGCAAGGCAATTGATAAACAGTCAGCTTCGGTGTCGAACACTTAGTAACGCATGCTTGATAGGTTAGCTACCTATTGATATATAATTGAGTTAACACTATCTAGTAACGCAAACGCTTTAAATTATTTGTATAAACTTGTGAACTTACCAACCTTTGTGTTGACACTTTTAGTATGTTATTCTTAGGTAGCCGAGGCAGGCGCGCGGTATAGGACATGCATTCGCTAAACACCATTGCTTTAAAAAAAACTTCTTTAATTTTTATCTTGATAACTTTGGGTTTTTAAGTCGTCCTGTGTGGCGCAGATTTTTGGTTTATAATTTATGCTTCCGCATTTCATTTAAGACTTGATGTCTTGCTGGTTTTGAAAACTTTAAATACGGTTTTTGATTATAACTAATGATTCTGATCCTGTTAGTGGATTTTGAGGGTGTGACAGATTGGTATCTGAGCCATTGGCTGTAGAGAACTAGAAATGCATTCATACTAGTCTATAACCGCAACGACCCATTAGTTATAATTATACGCACTGTATATATAAATATATATATTATATTTAGTCCTTCGTTTTCTTTATCTCTTTACCTCATTCACTCATACGCGCGCATACACGACTTATCCTGTAGGGATGTCGACGCCATCATCATCATCATCCGACCCGGTGTCTCATGCCCCTGGAAAGGAACCGCAGCTACCCAACTCATCACCTCCCCGAGTAGTCCTGGCACTAGTTGCCCCTGCGCCGAAGAGACATCACCCATCTGGAGAAATGTACGACGACAATGGAAACTGGAGTTGGTACCCGAGTCTGATCGAGCGTATGGTTTACCATGAGCAAGTTCCCCCACTACCTCTACCGGGCTGTCCTATATCCTTCAACACGCTACCACCCATAACCGAACCAATGGAGCGTGCTTTCGCAGCTCTAGCCTCCTGTTTGGATCGTGAAGTCGACATTATGCACTCGACGAGAGTGAATGTTACTAGATTGCTAGGGGATGGAGCTGAGGCTAGGAAGAGAATTTCCTACCTGACTGAAGCCATGAAGGAAGTTCAGGCTCATGTTTAAGCTAATGAATCTAGTGATCAAGATGCAATCAGAGATGATAAACTTGCAGGATGAAGTTAGAGACGCAAGAGGCCATGCAGCAGTAGCTCTAGCTCGTTGCGAGACACTAGAGGCGTAAATTGATCCGAATGCAGCATGACCGGAGGTCAAGCCGGAGTCTATACTTTCAAAAAATACCTAGACTGTAAACCCAATTCGTTTAAGGGCACTGAGGGAGCCAGAGGTTTCCTGCGTTGGTCCAAGAAGGCAGAGTCAGCCTTTGAGATGTGCAACTGTCCACCAGCCAGCAAGTTCAAGTTTGCTGCTGGAACGCTGCAAGATTCATCCCTCACCTGGTGGAACTCTAATGTGAAGATTCTTGGTGTGGAATTGGCAAATTCTATGAATTGGGATGAATTCAAGAACATGATGAGAGAAGAGTATTGTCCTAGAGAAGAAATTTCGAAGCTGGAATCGGAATTTTGGGCGTTAAATATGGTGGGCTCTGAGATTGAAGCCTACACCATCCGTTCCCACGAACTGGCGATGATGTTTCCGCGGATGGTAGATCCGCCAAGTAAGAGAATCGAGATGTTTATTGATGGTTTGGTACCCCAGATTCAGGGTATGGTGATGTCTTCCAAACCGACTACTATTCAGCAAGCAATCCGAATAGCCCACAAGCTGACGGGTCAAGCAGTGGCACAATGTGCGTTACCACCTAGAGGTTCCACATCTAAATAGCGTGACAACTCAAGCACTGACAACAACAACAACAACTCTTGGAATGGAAAGATAAAGTTTGAAAATACCAGGTCCTCATCATCGAATCCTCCATAGCAACAACACCACCGTAGACCCGAACTCACTCGGAACTTCAATAATCAGGGATCCACAACAACAACGGTGGCGGACAAGGCTCGAGTGGCTATGCTGGAAAGTACCCAAAATGCATCAAGTGCAACTATCACCATGCTGGCCCATGCGACCGTATCTAGTGTTTGCGATGCGGCAAGTTGGGTCATCAGGCCAAGGACTGTAGGGGAGACCTAGCGGGTAAAGGTGCTCCTAAACAGCCTGCAACAACGAAAGGGTGCTTTGAGTGTGGTCAGGAGGGTCACTTCATTAAGGATTGTCCAAAACTGAAGCAGAATGAGATCAGTGGAGGCAATAACAGTAACGAAAACGGTAGTAAAGGGAGAGCTTTCGTCATTGGATAGGGTGAGGCCCGCAGCAATCCGAATGTGGTTACCGGTAAGTTCCCTTTGAAAGACTGTTTTGCTTCTATTTTGTTTTACACTGGAGCTTATAGGAGTTTTGCATCGAAAGCCTTTAGTAAACTCTTAGACTTAACTCCAACCCCGTTGTATACTATGTTTCCGGTTGAATTAGCTGACGGTAAGTCTAGAGAAACAACTCATGTACTAGCGAAATGTAAGTTGAAACTTTAGGTCATACTTTCGATATCGACCTCATACCCTTTACGCTTGGTAGTTTCGATGTTGTTGTCAGCATGGACTGGCTATCCGAGAATAGAGCAGAGATTATATGCCACGACAAGATTGTTCATATCACTTTTCCTTCCATCGAAATCATCTCGATAAAGGGCGAGAAGAGCGGCATGACCACTAGCATCATCACCCTCATGAAGGCACGGAAATATTTACGAAAGGGTCATCCGGCGATCTTAGCTCAGGTAATTGAGAAACCCTCGGAAAAGAAGCGGATCGAAAATATACCTATTGTGCGCGATTTTCCGGAATTCTTCCAAAAAGATTTACCAGGACTCCCACCCATACGACAAGTCGAGTTCCAAATCAATTTAGCCCCCGGTGCTGCACCCATAGCACGAGCCCCGTATCGGCTCGCACCGGCGGAGCTTCAGGAGTTGTCCACTCAACTACAAGACTTGTTGGATAAAGGTTTCATCCGAACCAGCTCATCACCATGGGAAGCCCCTGTCCTATTTGTCCGAAAGAAGGACAGTACTTTCCGCATGTGCATCGACTACCGGGAACTGAACAAGGTGACGGTCAAGAACCGTTATCCCCTACCCCGAATTGATGATCTTTTCGACCAGCTTCAAGGATCGAGTTACTACTCGAAGATCGATCTGAGATCTGGTTACCACCAATTGAGAGTGCGCGAAGAGAACATTTCAAAGACGGCATTCAAAACTCGGTAAGGTCACTATGAGTTTTCGGTTATGCCTTTTGGCTTAACCAACGTACCAGCCGTATTCATGGACCTCATGAACCGAGTATGCAAGGCGTACCTCGACAAGTTTGTTATCGTTTTCATAGATGATATCCTCGTCTACTCCAAGAACAAGGCCGACCATGAAGAACACCTGAGGTTAATTCTGGAATTGCTAAAGAAGAAACAATTGTATGCAAAGCTTTCGAAATGTGAATTTTGGCTTCGCGAGGTTCACTTCTTAGGACATATGATCAATGAGAGTGGTATCCATGTCGATCCAGGCAAGGTAGAGGCCATCAAAAACAGGGAAGCACCTAAGACTCCGACTAAGATGCGGCAATTCCTAGGACTGGCTGGCTACTACCGACGTTTCATCGAGGGATTTTCAAAGATTGCTCAACCCCTCACCGCACTGACACACAAGGGTACTAAGTACAATTGGGGTGACGCGCAGGAGTCTGCCTTCGAACTGTTGAAAACAAAACTCTGTAGTGCACCTATCCTAGCCCTCCCCGAGGGAACGGAAAATTTTGAGGTGCATTGTGACGCATCGATACATGGTCTTGGTTGCGTGTTAATGCAACTCGAGAAGGTTATAGCCTATGCTTCTCGACAACTACAGATCCACGAGAAGAACTATACGACCCATGACTTAGAACTCGGAGTTGTGGTGTTTGTTCTTAAGATATGGAGGCATTACTTAGACGGTACCAAGTTTACCATTTACACTGACCACAAGAGTCTCCAGCATATCTACGATCAGAAGGAGTTGAACATGCGACAGCGTCGTTGGGTCGAGCTACTTAAGGATTATGACTTTGCCATAAAGTACCACCCTGGTAAGGCCAATGTAGTGGCCGATGCTCCCAGCAGAAAAGAAATCGATAATCCTAGACGAGTGCGAGCATTACAACTCAAGATTCATGCTAACTTACCTGATCAGATTCGTGATGCTCAACTCGAAGCTTTGAAAGACGATAACCTCCCATCAGAACTCATGCGGGGCATGGATAAGCAACTTGAAACCAAGTCGGACGGAGTCCGATATTTCGAAAACCGGATTTGGGTCCCTCGATACGGAGACTTGAGAAATCTGGTGATGGACGAGGCACATAAATCCCGATATTCCATTCACCCTGGCTCAGATAAAATGTATCATGACCTAAAGGCACTTTAACTGGTGGCCAAACATGAAAGCCGACATTGCCACCTACGTGAGCAGATGTTTAACTTGTGCAAGAGTCAAAGTAGAATATCAGAAACCATCCGGACTGTTACAACAACTGGAACTCCTTACATGGAAATGGGAACACATTTCCATGGACTTCATCATGGAATTACCCAAAACACCAACTGGATACAATACCATCTGGGTGATCGTTGACCGGTTGACGAAGTCTGCGCATTTCTTAGCGATCAAGGAATCGGAAAAAATGGAAAGACTGACTTCCATCTACATGAAAGAAGTAGTTTCTCGACATGGAGTGCATGTCTCAATCATATCTGATCGAGATTCTCGTTTCATTTCACACTTTTGGAAGTCACTACAGAGCGCACTAGGCACCCGCCTTGATATGAGCACAGCATACCATCCTCAAACGGACGGGAAAAGTGAACGCACCATTCAGACCTTGGAAGACATGTTGCGTGCATGCGTGTTGGATTTCGGAAAAAGTTGGGAACCCCACTTGCCCTTGGTAGAGTTTTCGTATAATAACAGCTACCACGCAAGCATTAAAGCAGCGTCGTTTGAAGCGTTGTACGGACGAAAGTGTCAATAACCTCTTTGCTGGGCAGAAGTGGGTGACAACCAAATCACATGCCTAGAACTAGTGCTCGAAACCTCAGAAATATTGTCCAAATCCGAGGTCGCATGGCAGCAGCACAAGATCGAAAAAAGAGTTACGCCGACAAGCGCTGAAAACCTCTGGAATTCCAAGTGGATGACAAGGTTTTACTGAAAGTCTCACCTTGGAAAGGTGTAGTTCTCTTTGGAAAGCGAAACAAACTCAACCCACGATACGTTGGCCCATACCGGATAACTGAACGTATTAGTCCGGTAGCGTACCGACTGGACTTACCAATGGAACTCAGTGGTGTACATTACGTTTTCCATGTATCCAACTTGAAGAAATGCCTTTCTGACGAAACACAAGCGATTCCTTTGGGCGAGTTGCAAGTTAATGAACAGTTACGCTTCATCGAAGAACCAGTCGAAGTTTTGGATTGGGAAACCAAAACACTCAAACACAGCAAAATTTCCATCGTTAAAGTTCGTTGGAACTCGAGACGTGGACCAGAGTTCACATGGGAACGCGAAGATCAAATGATGAAAAAGTATCCTCACCTTTTTGAAGGGCTAACCAAACACCCAAAACCGAGAAAGCCGACAAACCGTCAGAAAACACCAGAGGTATGAATTAAATTTCAGGACGAAATTTCTTTCTACATGGTGATGATGTGACAAACTGAAAATTTTTGTCTTTTTCAGACACCCATCGCGACTTGACACAAATTTTCGGGACGAAAAATCTTTCAACATGGGAATGACGTGAAACTCGTCAATTTCAGGTTAACTCCGTTAATCCGAACTCCGTTAATTCAAACTTAAGAAAACACGAACTGTGACGCATATCTTATTACATTTAAATTAGGGTTTAAATGACGCATGACAATCACTACACAAGTAGTCTTTCGGAATTTCACCGAAACACACACGAGTCGACTCACACCATTGGGGAACAAAAGATAAATATTATAAACAAGTACTTGGTATAATTACATGTTACGTTTATATGTGTACATGAGTGCTTGGATGTATAACATCATATTATGGATGTAATTGACTAGTTATGCTAGAATTAAATTAAACTAGAAGTTTAGGGTGAAATGTGTAACTTGTAATATATTTAACTAATTATATAAACAACTTATTATCAAACCCTAACCCTTTCTCCCTCCCTCCCTCTTGATCGACGGCTGCCCTCTCCCCCTCTCCTCTTGTCGACCGCAAGCACACACCACACACACATACAAATATTATTCATGCTTGGATTTAAGGGTTAAAGTGCTAACTAGGTAATTAAACACTTCTTTAATCCATTATATTAACTTGTATGCATGGTTTAACATGATAATCATAAACCCTAAGTGTATTATATATGTTGTTTGTTAATGAATTAGGGTTACATGCATGATTGTTAGTCATAGGTTAATTGTATGTTGAGTTTTGATGAAAACTGATGCTGGACAGATTCTTGAATTCGTGTTTAAACGGCTGTAACTCGATGTTAATATTGTATTTGGACGTGATTGTTGATTCTATGACGTAGTAGGTCGAGTCTAGTTTCTAAAGTCTGAACTTGTAATTTTTGGACGTGTAAAGGTTAGTTTTTATTATTTTACAAATCTGTTGTGCAAGTCTGATTCGGGAAGCTTACGGGGAGGATGTTTTGTGATTAAGATATCTCATATATGACACGACCAATGGGGTTGATTCTACTTCTGGAAGTTAATGTTTTGAGTTAGAAGTCTAACCCAATTGGTCTTACGTTACTTGGATTTACCATGTAACGGGAATAACAAATAACATTTTGTTGCACATGATAATGACTGATGTGTGTTTATAGTGATGTTTGGATCATTGTGAGAAATCCGTATATGATAAAAATATAATAAAAATATTTTTAGAAACCTAACTCAAGTGTCGGTGACGATTTTTGGTGATTTATCAGATGTGTATTTATTTATTAAATAGAGTAATCTTGTCGAGTGAAAATCTGTCTAGGTAAAATAGCTGTTGAATTACTTAAGTTAACATGAAAAGTGCATAGTTGATCGATATTTTTTATGTGTATGACTTAATTGCCCCTTGTTGGAGTTAGTTTACTAGTAATGTACAATAGTAACACTTGACACGATATTTGTTCACGCATATAGCATATCACCAACGTGTTTGTCGACTCGCACCTATTTCCCAAACGAAACACGAAACGTATCACATGCATAAGTTTTATGTACTAAGTCTAGAGACTCACTCGTAGTGTAAATACTTAGAAAATCTCATTTATGTTTTAGAGCACCAGTGAGGATTTTTTGTGACACGCACCTCTCTCGGATTATTTTTGTTATATTCGCAAAGAGTGAGTTTCACAGCCCCTTTTTACTCTTTCTAAACGCTTTTATTAGGGGGAGATAACATAATCCACGCTTTAGATTTTGTTATTCTTTATATATCACTTGTAAGACTAAGTGGCAAACAAACCAACCAAAGTCCTTCACAACATCGAACCGGTTAATATTTGAATAATAGCGAGTCACTGTTGAGTAGTACTACTGGGTTTGACAAACCCCACCCAACTCTAAACTCGACTGTAGGTCGAGTGGGTGTAATCTTGGCTAACACATTACCATGGTCGTGGTTGACATGGTGGCAAGGCAATTGATAAACAGTCAGATTCGGTGTCGAACACTTGGTAACACATGCTTGATAGGTTAGCTACCTATTGATATATAATTGAGTTAGCACTATCTGGTAACGCAAAAGGAAACGCAAACGCATTAAATTATTTGTATAAACTTGTGAACTCACCAGCCTTTGTGTTGACACTTTTAGTATGTTATTCTCAGGTAGCCAAGGCGGGCGCGCGGTATAGTACATGCATTCGCATAACACCATTGCTTTAAAAAAACTTCTTTAAATTTTATCTTGATAACTTGGGTTTTTAAGTCGTCCTGTGTGGCGCAACTTTTTGGTTTATAATTTGCGCTTCTGCATTTCATTTAAGACTTGATGTCTTGCTGGTTTTGAAAACTTTAAATATGGTTTTTGATTATAACTAATGATTCCGATCCTGTTAGTTCACACCCTCTGACTGTAAAACTCCGTTAGTGTATTTTGAGGGTGTGACAGTTTATTAGTGAGACCGAGAGGTGATCTAGCTATGTTGAGCGAACCTTAGTTGTGTCATCCTTTGATACCGGTGTCGTGAGATCATTCAATCCATTAACTTGTTGGACCTTCAATATGATTCTTACCTAGGTAGACGTTTTCTCCATTGTCAGTTAAGCTTCTAGGTTTCATTAAGTGTTTCATCAAGTCTCGTTAAGTTAGGTTAATTAATTTAGTCAAAGTAAATTAGGTCAAGTAAGTTTAATTATTAAAAATCAAATTAAAAAAATATTATATTTAGGAAGGTATTGTGTACGGTTTAGTTATCATAGGCGTTTTCACGTGTCTTTGTGTTCAATACTCGGACTTCTTAGGTCTTTAATACTTTTGATCGGTACACTTTCCGGTTGTGTGTGGTTTCGTTAGGAGCTTCGTTTTATAAATTTAAATCTTAGTTGTGAGTTCCATAGAAAAAGCATCATTAGACACACATCAGTTTCATACTTAGCCATTTTCAGAGAGGTTGAGAAGATTCCAATCTTCCTTATCTCTTTTCTCATCCTAACATTATTGATATCTAAATTTCATACTTTTAGTGTTTTTGTTTTGCATGTTTCCATTAACGGATAAGAGTGGTTACTATAACTTCTGATCATGGATGCTAAGGTAATGTTTCAATGTTTCATATTCATGTTTGATATATACTGATTCGAGATGGTCAATCTCTCGATAGACCCGTAGAGTGGGTTCGGCTCAAAAAACAAGAGAGAATAAGAGAAACCAAACTTGAGAAAAATTTGATGATTACTTTTCTTATTCTTCTTCAAACGAAGATTATAATATATAGGAAAACAAAGACATAAAAAAGATAAACAATAAGAAAACGTAACTATAATACAATAAGGAAACTAAATAAAAGATAAACTTAATTAATCAATTCAATTTAAATAATATTTATAATCATATCAATTCCTTGTCCTCAAAAATGGATGGTGTTTTCCATGTTGGTTGCCATTCGACTCTTCCATCTTCATTCGGTACAGTCACAATGGCTCGCCAAGGTGATTGGCATTTGCGTATTCCCATGGAATTAGGCTCAATTGCGACGTGATACCATGGTGGACGCCACTCCCTTCTCCCAACTTCACCTTCGAGCGATGATTCGGGGTTTCGTGCGGTGCGATGGAAGGTGGAAAGGTTCTGGGGTTGGCTCTGGTTTGTGCGTTGGTTTCGATTTTGATTGAATGTTACCGGCTTCAAGTGTTGCATGATTTGCTGAATAATGGTTTGAGATTTTAAGATTGAATTTGTTCAAAGTGGGGATATATTGCATGGGAATTACACTAGGTGGTGGTTTTATTTCTAAAGACATTTGGTTTTTCTTGTTAACAAAGAAAGCCAAATGAATGATCTTTTTGGGTGTCAGCATAGATAAGGGTCATGGTGGTTGTGGGGTTGCTGGTTCGGATAGGTTTTTGTTAATTGTGGAGATGGGGGCCTTGGTTTGATTGGCTACTTTTGGGAAGGTTATTGGTGGTGGTATTATGCTTGTTGCAACTGTTGGAGTTGGAGGCGATGGCTCTGGTTGATCCGAGGTGGTAAATTTGGTGATGTCGGGCGCGAGGGATGTGGTGTAGGTATGTAGAGCTTCAATGTATGTGGCTTGTTGAACGGCCATGGTGGCATTATGTTGCAGCAACCAGTCGAGTCCCTCAACCAAGCCCATGATCAGACCATCACGCGACAAGGGAGACATGAGTACGATTTATGAAAGTACCAAATTAATAGAGATCGATTCGAGATGGTCAATCTCCCGATAGACCCGTAAAGTGGTTTAGGCTTCAAGAACAAGAGTGAAGACGAGAAACCAAACTTGAGACACATTTTCTGATTATTTTTCATATTCTTTCTCAAACGAAGATTAAAATATATAGGAAAACAAATATACAAAAATAGAAAAAGATAAACAACAAAAAAACCTAACTACAATACAGTAATTAAACTAAATAAAAGATAACTTTACTTAATTAACAAATTAAATCCAAATATTATTTATGATCGTGTCAGTGTTGTTGCCATTTGATTTGTTTTTAGGAATAATTTCATGCTTTTTTTTGTAAATTATGTTAGCGCACGATTTTTTTCGTCTCGAGTCTTTGTAATCGATTATGTAGTTTATTATAATTTTAACGTAAAAGGGCATTTTAGTAATTAAGACCCATACATTATATTATGTTTAATTCGTTAAGAATGTTTAACGAATGAACCTTAATCATTATAGTTATATGTCCATTTGTTAACGATGTTTAACGAATGGACCTTAGCCGTTATTTATTGTATCCATTCGTCATGGAATGTTGACGAATGGGGTATAGCGATTGAGTCATTCGCTATACCATTTTGGTATCTTATGTAATGAAGACGAATGAAGGCCATTCGTTACAAGATGTGTAACGAATGGCAACTCGTCTTCTATAAAGGCTGTTATGCCTCACATAATTTAAGTGTTCTTAAATTAATGTCTCACATACTGTTACTCTTTCTATCTGTCCTCTCAACACTTCTATTAATATTATTAAGCTATACAAATCTTATAACGTATATCACATAACTAGATCCTCGGGTGGGTTAATCAATATGACGGATTCTGTTGATTGGAGCTCTAATTAGTGTTCAACAAGTGGTATAAGAGCTAATCCAGGGTTAGACCATTTTTCTGTTAAGGTATTTGTTATGAATTAAAGGTTTATTCATTGTTTGATTGCTAAAATATGATCTGATACTCTGTTTTGCAATTTTCATCGAATTAAGATGTCTGTCTGATAATTTTATATTGGATTGAGTATGTTTGGATTCTTATTTGATAGTGTAAGAGTTATTGGTACTGGAATTGGATTATTGAGTGAGTTTGATATGGATTGGTGTTGATTTCGGGTTAGTACGGAACAAGGTAGTTTGGTTATTGAATTATCGGTTTCGGACTTAGTTTGGTAAGTTGTTGGATGATCTAAATGGTTTGGATTTGTTCGTGGGATTGAGACGATTTGTTTGAGCAGTTGGTTGTGTAATTTGGTGTAGAATCGAGCGATTAATCCATAAGTTTGGATAAGTTTGGATTGAAGTTTGAATCTGGAAAATTTCCTGATCTAGAAATTGATTTGAAGGTTTGATAAAACACATGCTCATTTGTTATGATACACTTGATCATTCGTGACATGGGTATTGGTCATTCGCTGTTAAAGTATAACAAATAAATGCCACGTGCCAAGTTTGTTACAACAGAATAACAAACTCATTCGTCACTGTAGCTGATTCATTATAAACTCATTCGTCAGCCATTCTTGTGACATTCATGACAAAACGAGGTACACTATATTCTTTACGTAACAAGTAAACGATAAATCGGTTAATTCGTAGTGCTTAAACGAGTAACCGACTGATACTAACTATGACCCGTATACATACTGAGGGGTCATATACGAGTCTTATATATGTTATAGAGGCTAACATATTGATATTTAGGCCTCGGTACGTTTAAAACTCTTTAAACGAAAAAGGTTTCGTTTATCGATACGCTATAAGCTTAAACGCAATCGTTAATATCAAAACAAGCATTGTAGCATCCGTTAAGCCGAAAAAGATTTATAAAACACTTATATGACATGTTCTAAGCAATCCGTGAAAATATTTTGGAATTTTACAACGAGTCAGTACGTTTTTCTTATTTTACAAAAATAAGCTGAAAAACACTCGTTTTTACGCTATTTCTTACACCCGAATTAATTTTCTTGTGCAAAACCGGACCCGAACTAAATTTAAAATGGGCTTTTCATGTTTGGGCTTGTGTGTATAGTTTAATGGGCCAAAACAGCCCATTAAGGGCCTCCCAAGAGTCCGATCGGCAGCCCCCCTTTTTTAAACATCACACCTTTTAATACAAAGCTTACATCCTAAGTTTGTTTCATTCAATACAACATACAACACATTTTCAAGTCCAGCAGCTCTAAACCCCTGTGCTCTCAACATCCTTTCAAACCCTAAGGTGAGATCAAATTCCATAAAGTTTTAACAAAGTTTGATGTATATGATTAATATATAAACATGTTTTAATTAGTTTTAAACATGTTTAACCATCCAAAAACCCTAAAAATCAAGTAAAATTATGTGTTGATGTTAAACATGTTTACAAACCTGGAACATATATTTTTTTGGTCAAAAACGCGGATTAGAACATGAATACAACGTTTTTACAGTTAGAAAGTTCGGTTTGAACCCAAAACCGAAACCCTAATTATCAAGGCTGTTACATGGATGATTTATGCTTGGTTTGATGTTACATGATATGTAGATATACTGAGTTTGCATCCCGAGACCCGGAAAGTCGTTTAAGCTAGCAAAATTCATCGAAAACCGACAAGGTAAACCCGTAATACTCGTTTAGGGGCTGTTTAGTATTAGGTTGTGACGTGCTTGTTGTTAGCTTGTGAAAATTTTCAGAGACATTAGGGATCATATAAATGAGTCCCTGTTCAAATTTGGTAATTTTTCGATAAACGGAGAATATTTGGTGAATTTATTCCCGTTTATGAGCGTTTATTTGGGAAAAATAGCTAAACATATTGAAAAATTATGAAACTTGGTTTTGGAGTTTAATATGTGATGGTAAGATCACTGGTAAAGTTTGGGAATCATTGGAAATGTCTAAGTATGGTTTGTGCGATCATGGCTTAACCAAATTTTAACAGCCAAAAAACGCACAAAAAGGCATTTTGTCAAAAGAGTTAGGTTCTGGAAATTTTGCAGGGGCTATGTAATCACATTAAGGCCATTGGTAAAAATTATCGGATTTTTCGGAGGTCGTTTGATATAAACGGGCCATTTATTACACGATTATAACCTATTAAATGAATTTTTATAAATAAATAATTAATCATAAAATTTCTGGAAATATTTTTATAAAATTCTCCATGTCTTAATGTATTTTTACAAAAATTTACATAATTTATATATAATTACATATTTAATTATGATTTATCAAAGATTTAAATTATAATTGTTTTAACGAAACCGGCAGTTTTGTGTTTAACGGACTGACTGGTATGTCAAAATGTCAAAAGTGGTTAAAGATCATATTTTTGAATGATATTGATAAAAACAAACTTTTTACGAGAATTCCGGACAATTCGGGTGGATTGTACGCGTTTTGTAAAATCAAACCCGTGTAAAAACGGAAACGAACCCTGCAATCAAACCAGACACCGAAACCTTAAAATTCTTTCGTAAATCAAATTATTTTATCAATCAATATATTTACTTAAGTTTGATGTGATCTTACCTAATCCCGAAACGTATAAACGATTAACTGAGCTAGGCTCGGAAAACGGTGAAACTGAGCCAAATCCAGTTTTAAACATTTCATAGTATACAACGTCACAATCTAAGACTATGGTCATGTTCTGGGCCTAACAGCTATACCCAGATTATCTATACAGCCCGACTTAGCTTAAACACTGTACTAGTAATAACAATACGATACCGTTTATAGGAATCAGGCTATAAACGAGACATCTGACTATTTGATACGTGATTTCTGTGCGAACTACGATAAGGTGAGTTTCACGACCCCCACTTTCTAAACTGTGTTACGAACTTTTGGGGTGAAAAGCATGTTTACATAAACTGTTATACTTGAAAACGTGTGATGATGTGGATTATCTAAGTACTAACACTTGACAAGTCCCCACAAACACAAGTGATTAACTTCGTGCCGGTGGCGTGTGGATAGTACTATCGGTTTGACAAACCCAACTGTGACAGAGCCGGTGGGGTAAGCCGGAACATATGTAAAAACCAGTTGCACATTGTCATTATATATTTACATACTGCTATGTGGTGTTAGACATAGTACATACATGGGGCAAATTGGCTGTTAAATGCCAACAGGAGTGCATGGGCAGGAGAGGCCATGCAGTATAGCTCGTTTCGGTTTCACTTGTGGCTTAGTATAATGCATCATACACAGACATACATACATTCACACTGTAAACTTTACAAACTCGTGAACTGATTTCATTGATACTCGTGAAACTTGCACCAACTAGACGTAGTTGACCCGTTTTAACATGCTTTTCAGGTAAAGCAAAAGTGGAATGATTTGCTTACATGCTTGGTGTTAGGAAGAAAGTTGAATAGCTGTGAATAGACGCAGATGTAATACTATATAAGAAGCTCGTAAACCGGTTATGTGTTTTTCACATCTAGTTTGTAAACTTAGTACCAACCCATGTATTATGATGTAAATTAGCTATGAATTTCCTTATAAACAATGTTGTTGATACCAGTGTTATCTGTTACATTCCCGTATTACGCTTCCGCAACTACCTAGTCGGGGTGTGACAGAAGTTGGTATCAGAGCCATTGGTTATAAAGAATTAGGATGTCCCTTAGGATACCCTAAGATAACCGTAGGCTCGATTAACTCTGGGAATAAAATAATATTAAATAATATACACGAATGATTCTCGTGATGAACGCGAATGGACAAGTGGGTTATTATGGTCCGGAACGTAATAACAGACTTGTTTGTACGAGGAAATTCGAGAAGAAGTCGATAAACAATCGAATAGGTAAAAACAGCAACATACATGTATAAAATATAATAATAAATAAATATTTGTGTATATAAACGATTATTTGTGCTTATGTATATAATACCTGCATGTATTTTACTATGATTAATATAGAAGGATATTATTCTTATCACTAACCATTGTGCAGGAATATGTCAAGATCCACTGATCGTGTACCTAATGCCCTACCAGCAAGGCCTGAGGAGGAGGAGGAGGATCCGGAAGAAGAAACTGAGGAGGAACCAGAGGAGATAGAAGAAGGTGCAAACGCGGTAATTCCTCGCGAAGTACCCCCAGACCAACCCGACTTATCGGGTTATCGTTGTGACACCTACCCCCCTAGGGAATCCCCTAGGAATGTAGTAGAACAGGGAGCTACTAGTGCTTATCGTTCACCTGTTAGAGCACCCAGATCCCCTACTCCACCTGTACAGCATGCACCAGTACCCCCACCTACCATTAGAAACCGTCAGACTGCTCGCATTTCAGTGCGTCCACCTGAGCACACCTTTTCCCCACCTCGATCTACGTACCATAGGGGAGAAACATCGCGTGTCCGGGTAACAGAGATACCTATTCCTACTTGGGGTTTACCCACCCCGGTACCCGAGCCACCTCGTCATTCTGATTCAGCATGGTTTGGTTTAGCAACTGATCAGCTCTTAGAACACTCACATACGATAAATAGCCTAAATCGGCATAGACACGATATGTATGATCACATGAGGTATATGCAGCAGGAAATCAGAATTGTACAAAGATCCAGTGCTCACAGCCACGGGCGTCAGGATCGAGCGATGATACTACTGGGGGCGTGTTTAGCGGTTAATGCGGCCCTAGTGGCTGCTGTTGTTTGGTTGTGGTTTCATGTTGCAAAGAATGGATAGGACCTAGTAGTCTGGTCTTATGTATATAGTCTTTTGATATCCCAAGCAGCATTTTGTTACAGCGTGTTGGGCTGGCTTGGGAGTTGTTTGTGGTTTAGTACTATTTCAAGCACTGGCCCTTATCGGGTTAAGTCTACATGTCACTTAGTGACAAATTTTGATACGCATATACAAGCGCTGGCCTATACCAGGTTAAGCCTATGCGCTGATTTTGGATGCATATGTACAGTAATGATTATAATTAATACAAACGTGTTTTCTTTGGCATAGTTATGTGTTGTGAAAGTGTAATATCGTAAAGTTGTGCTGATCATAGTGAAATGATATTGATTATTCTATAGAATGGCCCCGAAGAAAACAAACCTTTTGTCTGAGGCGGAAGTGGCCGCAATGATTGCTCGTCAACTACAAGCAGTGATACCAACAATTGTAGCCCAAGTCACTGCAGGCATACGTGCTAACAATACTGTTAATCAACCTACGAGCACCACCACGGCCACTGTTAATACACCTCCGCCGGACACTAACGTAGCCCCGGGTGTTACTACCCCGGTGAATACTGATAATGTCATAAATAATAATAACACTCTCCCAACTATGAATGTCACTGGGAACCCAGAACCTGTTGTGCACCCTGATAATATCCCGAACCCGAACCCTGTACCAGTTGTTAACACAACTAACAATAATAATAACCGAGAACCCCCGCGTCAGGAGTACTCATACAAACAATTTACATCATGTAAACCGATTGAGTTTAAGGGTATTGAAGGACCTAGTGGACTGGTCAAATGGATAGAAAAGACCGAATCAGTAATTAATATCAGTGAGTGTCCACCGAACCGCGTGGTCAAATATGCTACCAGTATGTTTCTAGACCAAGCGCTGATGTGGTGGAACACGGTAGTCCAAATAAGGGGACAAGATGCTATTAATCGTATGTCATGGACTGAATTAAAAACCCTCATGCTAGAGCATTTTTGTCCTAAAAGTGAGATTCAGAGGTTGGAACACGAGTTATGGAATCTGGAAATGAAAGGAGCAGACCATGTGGGATACACGAATCATTTTAACGAACTGTCCCGCTTAGTTCCGTGGTTAGTTACACCGGAAGCGAAACGAATTGAACGTTATATCTGGGGACTGACCCCTGCTGTGAGAAGTATAGTGAATTCAGTTGTCCACCCGACATTAGAAAGTGCTGTATCTCAAACGGGTGTCGTTACTTTTGACCTGATGAGAAGTGGAGTGATAAGGATGCCAGGTGAAACAACAAGTTTAAAACGAACTGATTATGGGACAAGAATACAAGGAAACCCTCAAAATAAGCGGACTCGTCCAAATACCCGAAGTTATGCCATGACCAGTTCTAATGTAAAACAAGAGACCTATAAAGGGACGTTACCGAAGTGCAGAAGATGTAACTTTCATCATGTGGGTGATTGCAAACCGATAATCTGTCAAAAGTGTGGAAGAACGGGACACTATGCCCCCAACTGTAGAACCCCCACCAGCACTGTTAACCGTCCACCGCAATCAACTCAACTCCCTCGACCTCAACCAACCCGCCCACAACTCAACCAACAAACCCCACCTACCACGAACCTCCGTGCCTGCTATGAATGTGGCAGTACGGAACATTTTCAGAGATACTGCCCTAATTTGAACCCGAGTACAGTGAGAAGGCAGAATCAAGCACAAGCATCAACCTCCAACACAGCTAAGGGACGCGCGTTTGTATTAGGACCGGGTGAAGCGCGTCATGATCCGAATGTGGTGACAGGTACATTCTTAGTTTCGGGTCAGTATGCTTCAGTTTTGTTTGATACGGGCGCCGATAGAAGTTTCATATCTGTTAACTTCTTACCTTTAGAAAATATGCCGGTTAGTGAACTAACAAAACCATATACTATAGAACTCGCTAACGGTAAGCCTATACTTGTTAACCGAATAGTCCGAGACTGTTCCCTTATCTTAAACGACCACCCATTCCTTATTGATTTACTTCCAGTGGAACTGGGAAGTTTCGATGTTATAGTCGGTATGGACTGGCTATCTAGGTATAAAGCTGAAATTGTCTGTAAGGATAAGACCGTTAGGATACCTCTTTCGAATGATGAATCTATGATTGTTCAAGGTGAGAAATCTGGTACGGTACTGCCTCTCATATCTCAACTTATGGCATTGAGATATTTACGCCAAGGTTGTACTTTATACTTGGCGAGTGTAACAGTTAAGGAACCCGAGGAAAAACGAATGGAAGACATCCCAGTGGTACACGAGTATTCAGATGTATTCCCCGACGAGTTGCCTGGTTTACCACCGACCCGACAAGTTGAATTCCGTATTGACTTGATACCGGGAGCAGCACCCATTGCTAAGGCACCTTATAGACTTGCGCCTTCTGAAATGCAAGAACTGTCCAACCAGTTACAAGAATTACTGGACAGGGGTTTTATTCGCCCTAGTTACTCACCGTGGGGAGCACCAGTGTTGTTCGTAAAGAAGAAGGATGGGAGTTTTCGAATGTGTATTGATTATCGGGAATTGAATAAAGTGACTATAAAGAATAGATACCCCTTACCTCGAATTGATGACTTGTTTGATCAACACCAAGGTGCGAAGTATTTTTCAAAAATTGATCTTAGATCTGGTTATCATCAAGTGAGAATTCAGGAAGAAGACGTACCAAAAACAGCCTTCCGAACTCGGTATGGTCACTATGAATTTTTGGTTATGCCGTTTGGGTTTACAAATGCACCTGCAGTGTTTATGGACCTCATGAACCGAGTTTGCAAACTTTACCTTGACAAGTTCGTTATAGTGTTTATCGATGACATTTTGATATATTCGAGAAGTAAGGAGGAACACGAACAACATTTGCGGGAAATCTTAAAATTATTGAGGCAAGAGAAGTTATACGCAAAGTTGTCCAAATGTGAGTTTTGGCTGCAAGAAGTACAGTTTTTAGGACACATTGTGAACCATCAAGGAATCCAAGTAGACCCAAGTAAAATTGAGGCCATTAAGAATTGGCAAGTGCCTAAGTCACCAAGAGAAATTCGTCAATTCTTAGGACTAGCCGGGTATTATAGAAGATTCATTGAAAACTTTTCAAGTATTGCACAATCTCTAACCCTCCTAACTCAAAAAGATCGAGCATATGAATGGGGAGAAGAACAAGAAATGGCCTTTCAAACGTTAAAACAGAAGTTATGTGAGGCTCCAATATTAAGCCTTCCAGATGGAACTGATGAATTGGTGGTATATTGTGACGCATCTCGTAAAGGTTGAGGATGCGTACTGATGCAAAGAAAGAAAGTAATAGCATATGCTTCCCGACAATTAAAAGTGCATGAAAAGAATTATACGACCCATGATTTGGAATTGGGAGCAGTTATCTTTGCATTGAAGATTTGGAGACATTACTTGTATGGCACTAAATGTACCATCTATACTGATCACAAAAGCCTACAACACATATTCGATCAGAAAGAGCTAAACATGAGACAAAGGAGATGGGTAGAACTGTTAAATGATTATGATTGTGAGATTAAATACCATCCGGGTAAGGCCAACGTAGTAGCTGATGCTTTAAGCCGAAAAGACAGAATCAAACCATTAAGGGTACGAGCACTCGGAATGATTGTTCAAAGTAGCCTAACCGAACAAGTTCGCGTTGCACAAGATGAGGCCTTGAAGGCAGATCAGCTAGAAAAAGAAGAACTACATGGAAATGAAAGGAATTTTGAGAAGAAAATTGATGAAGTATATTATTACAAAAACCGGGTCTGGATTCCAACACTTCATAAACTCCGAAAGCTGATTCTTGATGAAGCACACAAATCCAAATATTCTATTCATCCAGGTACTGATAAGATGTATAAGGATGTTAAAGAATTTTACTGGTGGCCTGGTATGAAAAAGGATATAGCCGTGTATGTAAGTAAATGTGCAACATGTGCAAGGGTAAAGGCGGAATATCAAAAACCTTCGGGAATGTTACAACAACCCGAAATCCCACAATGGAAATGGGAACAAATTACCATGGACTTTGTGACACACCTTCCTAAAACCTCTCGAGGACACAACGCAATTTGGGTAATTGTGGACCGATTAACCAAATCCGCACACTTTATTACCATCCGTAACAACTACACCACCGAAAAACTTGCTCAAATTTACATCGATGAAATAGTATCTCGACACGGAGTACCTCTTTCTATTATTTCCGATCGAGACAGTCACTTTACTTCACATTTCTGGCAAGCAGTACAAGAAGCCTTGGGAACCCGAATCGACCTAAGTACGGCTTACCATCCCCAAACCGATGGTCAATCTGAACGAACCATCCAAACCTTAGAAGATTTACTTCGTGCTTGTGTACTGGACTTCAAAGGGAATTGGGATCAACACCTCCCGCTCATTGAATTCTCTTACAATAACAGTTATCACAGTAGCATACAAGCAGCACCTTATGAAGCTCTATACGGGCGGAAATGTAGATCACCACTATGTTGGACAGAAGTGGGTGATACTCAAATTTCAAGATCCGATTTAATTCAGGAAACCACCGATAAGATTCACCAGGTTAAACAAAAATTGAAAGCTGCCCGTGACCGACAAAAGAGTTATGCCGATATTCGCAGAAAACCGTTATCTTTTGAAATAGGTGATAAGGTATTCTTAAAAGTATCGCCATGGAAGGGTGTTATAAGATTTGGAAAGACTGGGAAACTAGCCCCGAGATACATCGGACCTTTTGAGATTATCGCAAAAATTGGTCCCGTAGCTTACCGATTAAAACTACCCTTAGAACTGAGCACTATTCACGACGTGTTTCATGTATCGAATCTGAAAAAGTGTTTGACTGATGAAACGACAATAGTACCACTGGAAGATGTTCAGATCAACGAAAAACTCAACTTCGTAGAGGAACCGGTAGAAATTGTAGACGGGAAAACCAAACAGTTACGACACAACAAAATTACATTGGTAAAAGTTCGGTGGAATTCAAAACAAGGACCCGAATATACTTGGGAACGAAAGGACGAATTCCGAAAGAAATACCCACACCTGTTCCCTAGAAAACCGATGACACGTTAAATTTCGGGGACGAAATTTCTTAACGGGGGGAGAATGTGACATTCATGACAAAACGAGGTACACTATATTCTTTACGTAACAAGTAAACGATAAATCGGTTAATTCGTAGTGCTTAAACGAGTAACCGACTGATACTAACTATGACCCGTATACATACTGAGGGGTCATATACGAGTCTTATATATGTTATAGAGGCTAACATATTGATATTTAGGCCTCGGTACGTTTAAAACTCTTTAAACGAAAAAGGTTTCGTTTATCGATACGCTATAAGCTTAAACGCAATCGTTAATATCAAAACAAGCATTGTAGCATCCGTTAAGCCGAAAAAGATTTATAAAACACTTATATGACATGTTCTAAGCAATCCGTGAAAATATTTTGGAATTTTACAACGAGTCAGTACGTTTTTCTTATTTTACAAAAATAAGCTGAAAAACACTCGTTTTTACGCTATTTCTTACACCCGAATTAATTTTCTTGTGCAAAACCGGACCCGAACTAAATTTAAAATGGGCTTTTCATGTTTGGGCTTGTGTGTATAGTTTAATGGGCCAAAACAGCCCATTAAGGGCCTCCCAAGAGTCCGATCGGCAGCCCCCCTTTTTTAAACATCACACCTTTTAATACAAAGCTTACATCCTAAGTTTGTTTCATTCAATACAACATACAACACATTTTCAAGTCCAGCAGCTCTAAACCCCTGTGCTCTCAACATCCTTTCAAACCCTAAGGTGAGATCAAATTCCATAAAGTTTTAACAAAGTTTGATGTATATGATTAATATATAAACATGTTTTAATTAGTTTTAAACATGTTTAACCATCCAAAAACCCTAAAAATCAAGTAAAATTATGTGTTGATGTTAAACATGTTTACAAACCTGGAACATATATTTTTTTGGTCAAAAACGCGGATTAGAACATGAATACAACGTTTTTACGGTTAGAAAGTTCGGTTTGAACCCAAAACCGAAACCCTAATTATCAAGGCTGTTACATGGATGATTTATGCTTGGTTTGATGTTACATGATATGTAGATATACTGAGTTTGCAACCCGAGACCCGGAAAGTCGTTTAAGCTAGCAAAATTCATCGAAAACCGACAAGGTAAACCCGTAATACTCGTTTAGGGGCTGTTTAGTATTAGGTTGTGACGTGCTTGTTGTTAGCTTGTGAAAATTTTCAGGGACATTAGGGATCATATAAATGAGTCCCTGTTCAAATTTGGTAATTTTTCGATAAACGGAGAATATTTGGTGAATTTATTCCCGTTTATGAGCGTTTATTTGGGAAAAATAGCTAAACATATTGAAAAATTATGAAACTTGGTTTTGGAGTTTAATATGTGATGGTAAGATCACTGGTAAAGTTTGGGAATCATTGGAAATGTCTAAGTATGGTTTGTGTGATCATGGCTTAACCAAATTTTAACAGCCGAAAAACGCACAAAAAGGCATTTTGTCAAAAGAGTTAGGTTCTGGAAATTTTGCAGGGGCTATGTAATCACATTAAGGCCATTGGTAAAAATTATCGGATTTTTCGGAGGTCGTTTGATATAAACGGGCCATTTATTACACGATTATAACCTATTAAATGAATTTTTATAAATAAATAATTAATCATAAAATTTCTGGAAATATTTTTATAAAATTCTCCATGTCTTAATGTATTTTTACAAAAATTTACATAATTTATATATAATTACATATTTAATTATGATTTATCAAAGATTTAAATTATAATTGTTTTAACGAAACCGGCAGTTTTGTGTTTAACGGACTGACTGGTATGTCAAAATGTCAAAAGTGGTTAAAGATCATATTTTTGAATGATATTGATAAAAACAAACTTTTTACGAGAATTCCGGACAATTCGGGTGGATTGTACGCGTTTTGTATAATCAAACCCGTGTAAAAACGGAAACGAACCCTGCAATCAAACCAGACACCGAAACCTTAAAATTCTTTCATAAATCAAATTGTTTTATCAATCAATATATTTACTTAAGTTTGATGTGATCTTACCTAATCCCGAAACGTATAAACGATTAACTGAGCTAGGCTCGGAAAACGGTGAAACTGAGCCAAATCCAGTTTTAAACATTTCATAGTATACAACGTCACAATCTAAGACTATGGTCATGTTCTGGGCCTAACAGCTATACCCAGATTATCTATACAGCCCGACTTAGCTTAAACACTGTACTAGTAATAACAATACGATACCGTTTATAGGAATCAGGCTATAAACGAGACATCTGACTATTTGATACGTGATTTCTGTGCGAACTACGATAAGGTGAGTTTCACGACCCCCACTTTCTAAACTGTGTTACGAACTTTTGGGGTGAAAAGCATGTTTACATAAACTGTTATACTTGAAAACGTGTGATGATGTGGATTATCTAAGTACTAACACTTGACAAGTCCCCACAAACACAAGTGATTAACTTTGTGCCGGTGGCGTGTGGATAGTACTATCGGTTTGACAAACCCAACTGTGACAGAGCCGGTGGGGTAAGCCGGAACATATGTAAAAACCAGTTGCACATTGTCATTATATATTTACATACTGCTATGTGGTGTTAGACATAGTACATACATGGGGCAAATTGGCTG
Source organism: Bidens hawaiensis (assembly GCF_021521415.1). Classification (NCBI taxonomy): domain Eukaryota; kingdom Viridiplantae; phylum Streptophyta; class Magnoliopsida; order Asterales; family Asteraceae; genus Bidens; species Bidens hawaiensis. The sequence goes on along the minus strand of NW_027491019.1, from coordinate 4,944,677 downwards.
TTAAATGCCAACAGGAGTGCATGGGCAGGAGAGGCCATGCAGTATAGCTCGTTTCGGTTTCACTTGTGGCTTAGTATAATGCATCATACACAGACATACATACATTCACACTGTAAACTTTACAAACTCGTGAACTGATTTCATTGATACTCGTGAAACTTGCACCAACTAGACGTAGTTGACCCGTTTTAACATGCTTTTCAGGTAAAGCAAAAGTGGAATGATTTGCTTACATGCTTGGTGTTAGGAAGAAAGTTGAATAGCTGTGAATAGACGCAGATGTAATACTATATAAGAAGCTCGTAAACCGGTTATGTGTTTTTCACATCTAGTTTGTAAACTTAGTACCAACCCATGTATTATGATGTAAATTAGCTATGAATTTCCTTATAAACAATGTTGTTGATACCAGTGTTATCTGTTACATTCCCGTATTACGCTTCCGCAACTACCTAGTCGGGGTGTGACAATTCTTCAACCACATTCGTCAACCATTCGTGAACATCATTCGTTAGCATCTGTTACTTCATTCATTAAACCATTCGCTACTTCATTCTCTACTTCATTCATTAACTCATTTATCAGTCATTCGTTAAAGCTTTTAGTACTCATCATTCGTCACTTTTTATTTGTCATTCGCTACTATTCATCATTCGTCATCACTCATCTTCATTCGCATTCTCATTCGTTACCAAATTTTCATTTAAGTTCTTAAGTTTGAATTTTGTCAAGGTTTAAACTTTTATTTGTGTAAGATGACTGGTTATTATGCACTGGCTTCTCAGAACGTGTTGATGCAACAAATTCTACATCTTGATGCTGAAATTGGATCTCATTCGAAATGTCCACGTTTGATGAAATTTAGTGAATTTGCTAAATGGGAACCACGTTTTAGAGCACATTTAGGGTATGTATACCCTGGTTGTTTACGTTGTCTTGACAATGTGTACATTGTTCCTATGGTTGGTAATGAGACTACTGGATTTACATCGAAAGCATTTACTTTATACTCTCAAGAGGAGAAGAAAGATTTAGAGATTGATACTAACTCATATTCCACTTTAACGATTGCATTACCTGACAATATTTTTCATCAAGTGGGAAGTATTAAAATTTGTGCATCTCTGTTTCAACATATCAGAATGAGAAGTATGGGTAATAGTAAAGAGATTAAAAAGGTGATGTTGAAATTCTAATTCCGAAACTTTAATCTATTGAAAGGGGAGATTGTTGAGAAAATGTTAACTCGTTTTAATCATTTGATTGCTGAAATGAATAAGTTAAAAATGGAACCAAATGAAAGTGCTAAGATTGATACTGTGAAAAATGCGCTTCCAAGTTCCTACTCAACGTTTCTCATGGTACTAAAAGAGAATAGTTTCTTTAAGAATGATGATCTCACGGCAATGGAATTTATGCAAAAGATTGAAGATAGAGAGTATGACTTGAAATGTCAAAAATCATCAAAAGAAACTCAAGAACCGACATTGTATGGAAGTTGTTTGCCTTTGAGTAGTTCTGTACCTCCAATCACTGCATTTCTCATTCAAACTTCACAAGAGGGGTCATCTTCTTATAGTGATCCTAATGTATGCTTCATGGCTTCTGGGTTTAATAACAATTATGGGGGGTCAACTACTTCTAATAGCTTCACTACACCACCTAGTGTTAACATGAAGGAAGTTGAATAAAATTTTTCTTTCCTTAGTGCTTTCATGACATCATATGAAAATTTGGTGGGTAGCAAGATTGCTACAAGTGAATTGACTGATGAAGACTATGATCAGATGGATCCTGATGATCTAGATTTAATGGATCTCAAATAGAATATGGCCATGATTGTTAGGAAGGTGAAGAATTTTATGCAACGAACTTGTAAATATTTACCATCTCTGAACAAACGAGTTGGTTTTGATAAACTGAAAGTCAAATGTTACAGTTGCCAAGAGTTTGGTCATTTTGCCAAGGAATGTGATAAGCCAAAGAAGGAGTATAATGGTCCTCGAAATCAAGATAGAAATTCTGGAAAGAAGGTCAATGATTCTCCTGAAAAGACTTCTAGAGAGAGTTCGTCTAAAGCTTCAGGGTCATAAGTTCTTCTCACGGTTGAAGGAACTGACTGGACTCAAAGATTTCTGTGTAATGGTAATCAAGCAAATCTGGCTACGTTGAGCAGACTGAAAGTTTTCAAGATTCTTATGGGAACAAATTGTCTTTTAACAATAAGACAAAATCGTATTCAGATGATTCTTGAAATATGCAACCATCTTCTTTTTCATGCATTGCTAAATTGACAAGGTTAGTTCTTCTTCTACTAAATTATCTGAAAATGTGATATGTTCTAAATATGAAACTATTAAGTCTAGAATTGACTACTTAATGCTAATAATGATTCACTAATGAAAGAGCTAGGGAGAAAATTGAGGGTCTGTCTATAAGTAATCATGATTTGAAGCAGAATTATCAGTAAAAGTGACCATTAATGATAAACAATTTCAAGAGATTCTTAAACATAGTACTAAGATAACTGAACTTGAAAATGAGGTTCTTGATTTGAAAAGTAAAATAGACATGTTTCGAAATTATTTATTTTTATTAAATGAAATCATTGAAGTATCTAGTAAGCAAAAAGGTTCAAAGAATTGTTTGGGTTTTGTTGAAATTCCTCCACCATTTCATGATGACTATTCTTCAAATCCGTTTGCGGGAAAGGAAGAAATTGTTTCGAAACCAGCCATCATTGAGGAAAAACCCAAATTCGTTAAAAAGACAACATCATTGATCGATCTTCAACTCAGAAATCTCATACTCAAAGTAACAAGGTCTTTGTTGAGAATGATGATAAGGTAATCATTGATGATGTAATTAAACCTGAAATCATACACAAAAACCAGAACATTCCACGTTCTAAACACATTTTGTGTGAACCTCATGAATTTGAGGAGGATGTGTATGGTTTAAATAAATCTAAAGTGAACAAAGAAAAATCGGCAAAGGTTAATGTTAAGAAATCAGCAAAACCAAAGATTTCTGTTAAGGATTTGTTGTGTTTCATCAATCATGTTCCTTCGAAGACAACACTGGTCGAGTGTTTAAACTGAAAGGTATTAGCAAAGTATTCACTGAGAAAGACATTCCGCTTAATCTTATCAAACCCGAATTGATAGAAAGCGTCTTTCAAAATGAAACTTCCAAGATACAAGATCTTGAACTTGCATTTGTTAATTCCAAAACATCAAACATAACAGATCCTTTGGTCAAAGCCAAACAATTGTTAAAATCTGATAAGAAAGTTCAATTTATTAATTCAACTAGAACTGACACTTTACAGAGTTTTTCTAACTGTTCAAATCTTGATTTTTACATGAAAAAGAAATCTGCTACGTTTGATGGTTTGAACAAAGGACCTATTCCTGGTGTGTTTCATAAATCATCTATCGCACAAGTTTCTGCCAAACCACAACGTGAGTGTGTCGACAAGAGAACATGTTTTCTATGTGGTGAACAAGGTCATGTTGTAAGAAATTATGGAATGAAGAAATCATAAAATCTTCATCCGTTTATCAAGGAACAAGTCAAACCTGTTCCTGTGATTAAAGAAATTCTGAAAAGACCCATGCCTTGTGATGATGAGACACACATCATGTTTTCAAATGTGAATCCACGCAAAGTGATTCATGTTGATGAGATGTCAGGTCGTTTTGGATCGGATCTTAATCAATCATGTCATAACTCACACAAAATTAATCGTGTTGACAAGCGAGTTAATGACGGGTTACTATGTTTAGAAAGATGACCGTTTGTTAAAGGCGGAATCAATAACAAACATACGGTTGCAATGAATATTCAAAATACGAAGACACACGAAGGATTCCCTCAAAATATTTCCATTTATATAACGTTAATCATACAAAAGGATAATCGATTAGGGTTTAGGAGGAATCCTAGGACATCCGTCACACACAAAATATTCTTTTAATCAATGTGTCGGTCTTATCCTCTCTGTCTCTCGTATTGCCTTCTTCTGGCGGCGTGCCCTAATTATTCTATTTATAGGCCTGCCAACCTAGGACAGCTGTCATTCCTTCTAGAAACCCTATCCGATAGTACATATTCAATTTACATATTCAAAAATTATACAAAGTGTAAAACAAGTCTTCCGGGTAGGCTTTTCATTAAACTTCAGTCTCCGAGTACGCAGTGTACTCGGCCATCCTTCAGACTTGGTAAAGATAGAGGTGTACTCGGAATCAGTTTCCGGGTAGACTTTACTTAACAAATATTTTACCAAGTAAAATATTCACCGAGTAGACTTCAATCTTCTTGGACTTATCAAACTTTACTCGACAAATCCTTACGAGCAACCTTGTTCTTCTATGATCCTGTTCGGCTCATTGTCAGTTGAATAACTTATTGATAAGGCGTACTCGGGAGTACATACCTTGCTTGAGCAGAACCTTACTCGATATAACTTAGAGATATTCCATCAACTCATCAAGTGTACTCGGACCATAATTATTAAAGAATACCTTGCCCGGTCTTCCATTTACTTGGCTTCTTGGACTTGGTTTGACCAAACCTTACTCGGAAGAGTAAAATACTTGGTCTTGAAGAACAACCCTGCTTGACAAAGTGAACCTTACTCGGATATGCCAAATTAATGAACCTAACTCGGAAATCACTAAAAAGCATACCTTGCTCGGATATCCACTTAAGAAGATTATTTGAAGTAAACCGTGCCCGGAAGGCAAAATCTCGTACTCGGCTAAGTAAAAGCTTACTCGAAGGTCCAAGGTGTACCCGGGTTCAATACTTAGCAGTTTCTGAGGAGGTTGAGAAGATTTCAATCTTCCATATTCTTCATTTTAGTCAAATCTCCTCATTTGGGTCAAACTCTTGACCCAACAATCTCCCCCTAGATTGGAACACCTCAGCTGACCCAAAACACTCTATGGTTACTTACACTTAGCAAAATACACATCAAATTTCATAATTGAATTACATAAGTAAAAATTACATAATCAAAGATTTGTCCGAAGACATTACAAAGCAAAGCCTAGTCTATCTCATTTGTCTTTTCCTCTCATTGTAGGCTGCTTGTCTTCTCAACTGGATCACAGATGCTGCTCTTTCTCTGAATATATTGAGCACTTGGTAGTGAGTGTGTCCTTCTGGTATCACCAAGTCTCTTATATCAGTAAGATCATCATTATGTAGGCATGTCAGATCTGCATCCTTCTTTATTGTCGCCAAGGCCTTCCCATCTGAGTTCCTCAGCACATAGTAGCCAGTGTCTTCTTTGTATTCAACTTCTGTAATGACACCGTTCTTCTGTACTGTGTAATTTGGCCTTCTCATCCTTCTTCCCAAGCTTATACAAGTCTCCATGTTGGACAGAGGATTTTGATCTCGGACTCTCATCTGGTAGTTCAGTTCAGCCCTGTCCATTTTCTTCAGTTTTTCTGACTTCTTTGACTTGTGAAGTTGGATCAGTCTCCAACTTCTCTTTTCTTTCAAAAATTTGAACCCATCAGCAGCCTGTTCTTGCAGATACTTAGATAAGTCATTCATTTGTCTTCCTGCTGATCTGTCTCTGTCCCTGAAATCATATAAGTGAAGTGACTCCATTCTTCTTAGTTGTTCTTCGTTGTATTCTCTGAAGTCATTTCTTACAACAATCTCCCGTAACTGCCTACTTTCCATTATGACTTTCAAAGAATCAGTAACTGAGTCATAGTAAAGCACTCTTGGTAGATCCACACCAGACTGTGGTCCATATGATCTTTGTTGTGCAGAGCTACTTGACTCACCTCTTCCACCATGACCTCTTCCTCTAGGGAATCTCTGATGAAATGGAGGTCTAATAGAAATGGACTTTCTTGGCTTTTCAGGACCCAAATTAAAGAATTTTCTGTATGTGGCCTCCACCATTTCAGTTGGTAAATTTTCAAGCTCTCTCACATTCACCCCATGCTTGTGAAGCTCATTCAACATCTTTGCCATTCCCACTGTATTTGCAGATCTGGCTGGTACAAACCTGCCATCTGCATAATACCTAGGGTTTTCACCCTCCCTTAAGGCCTTTTCCCATTCTGCCTTCTGGATATAAAATAAGTCTTTCAGATCAACCTTTTCCAGGGCATTGAAATCAGCTTCAGTCATGCCTCTTTGATGTATCATTATGTTCCTGAGGATGTTTATCATTTACTCATTCTCCCATGGCAAGAACTTCTCTTCATCAGACTCAGGCTCAGGCTGTTCTGGCTGAGGGATAGGAGTTTCATCAATTTTTTCTAGTTCCTTCTCTTTCTCCCTCACAGTCCTGATTCTTCTTCTCTTCACAGGTGGCTCACCATCAGTTTCTTTCATAATTGAGCTCTCAGTATAGACCCTTTTTAACTCTTTCTCTTTTCATTTGGAATACTGGTCAAATACTGCCTCCTTGCTCAGATTTCTCACAACCTCAGGCTTCATGCCTTTCTCAATCAAATACCCACACATGCCATCATATTTCTTTTTTAATTCTTCCAATTCCATCTTATCATTTTGTTTCACAAACTTTTCTGCAACTATCTCTTTCTCACTATTATAAAGATCTTGAATTTGTTCAGCAGTGTACTTTTCCAATGCAGCTTCAGGATAGCCTCTGACTTTCAAAAAAGTTTTATATTGCACAGTGTTTTTCTTTCTTTTCTCAACCTTCTTTAAGACTTCTTCTGCATTTATTTCAATTATGCCCCTTTGAATATAAGTCATTTCAGCTTGAGGGGTCTCAGCAGTAGAGCTTGTGCCAACTTTTTCACCTCCTTGATCAGGGTTGTCATCACCCTTTCCATCAGACTCCTCAGAGTCATCCTCCTCATCATCTGATAGATCATTCATGGCATCTATTTTTGGTTCATCAGAGGCAGGATGCTCTGGTTCAGTAACATCAACATCAGGGACCCCTGGTAGTTTTTCTCCTGGTTTCAGTGTTTTCAAGGGGATTGCCCTGATTGGTTCATCATTAGTCTGCTCAGCAGATCTCTTTCTTCTTTGATAAGTCTTTTCAAATCTTCTTTCTCCCCAGTTACCAGTAGGGTTCTTTTTCATGTCTTCTTTTACTTGTTCAACCCATTTCTTGGCAGCCATAGTTGCAATTGACTCACCAATTTCTTCTTCAGGAATTATATCAGTAGTTGGTTCAGCAGCAGTTTCTGATGTTTGACTTTTGGATTGGAACATGCTGACCACTGTGCCCAAGGAGTTGTCCATTTCCTCAACCCTCTTCATCTTAATCAATACTTCAATAACTTCTTGATCAGCCTCATCTTCAGTCAGTTCTTTTTCAATGTTGGCTTGTCTGATCAATAAGTCCTACTGTGCCAACTCTTCTTCAGTCAAGGAATGGGCAATTGCTTCCCTTTCCATTGATTCTTTAATAAGTCTTTCTCTCTCAGCAAGAGCAGCAGCAGCAGCAATATCCACAAAGGATACATCTTTCTCAACATATACAGCAGGCTCATCCTCTGTTGCTATCCCTTTGCCTTTTTCTTTCCTTTTTCTCAACTGCTCTTCATTCTCTTGTTCATCACTAGTTTCATATTCATCAATTTCTTTGAACAGTTGATCTAATTCCGAATCATGCTCTGCCTTCTTGGAACTAACTTCTTGATCATCTTCAGGTTCAGTGTTTATCAGTTCCTCAGTAGTAGCATTCTCATTCACATTCGCTACAGTCATCTCCTCATCCACAATATCAGTCAACTCTTCTGTAATCACATTCTCATCATCATTTGATTTTACATTTTTGTTTGTTTCCTCTTCACACACCTCTTCTTCATTCTCATCACTAACATCATAATCATTCATAATCAGTTTCAAACCATCAATCTTCTCAGCACTTTCAGCATTAGTCATCTCATTTTGATCCATATTCTCCCCCTGTTTTGGGGCAGCTGAGGTCTTCTCAACCTCCTGCACCAGGGTTCGAATCATTAATTCAGCATCAGCTAACTTTTTCAACAATATTTCATTTTCACTTGTTAGCTCGTCATTCTTTTTTCTCAACTCAACATTTTCATCCCTAACCTCCTCAACTCTCCTCTTTAATTCATCATTCTCCAACATTAGTTCAATATTTCTTTGAAGTGTGTTATCTTGTTGGCTTGAGGGTGGGGTTGTAGGGATGGTTCATAAGTGAGTTGTTCAGTGATGGATGGGGACTGTGTGTGTTGTGTGTGTTGGAATTACGTATGCCCGAGACACATACTTATACTAATGTGGCTAACTGTGTTTGATCCAAGTCGGGTCATACCCAATAACAAGCTAGACGACACCAAATGTATTCTTTTAATGAGTTGGTCATTTAAATGAATACCGAACACTACGTGTTTAGAAAATTGGTTTTCTAAACAAACACAGTTGAGGATTTAAATAAATTATCTGGGTAATTTGTTTATATAAATTAATTATTTAATTGGTTAAATAATTATGTAAATGCATGTACATTTTATAAAATAAGTTTTATAAAATAATTAGGAGATGTTTTAAATGGTTAAAACAAAAACACAAAAAAAAAAAAAAAGGAAAAAAAAAGGTAAAACCGGCCACCCATGTGGGTGGTAGTTTTGTCCAAACATATTTTGTCCTTTTGTGTTGACAACCTCCATATAGACCTCCAATCAAAAGACATGCAAATGTATCCTCCTTTTGTTATTTTGAATTAAAGTGAGTTGAAAGAAAAATAACAAAAACTCTCTATTCCTCCTCCAAAACTCACGGCCAAAGAGGGGATTTTGGGAGAGCTTGGTGAGCTTGTTTAAGTGTTCATAAATCCTAGCAATCAAATTGGTGTTGTCACAAATAGCTTGGGGTATCACTATCTTGAGGTCTTCTTCTTTGGAGGCTTGCCATTCATCCACCATCATCTTCAATATCTTACTTATTCTTCTAAAGGTAGAAGAAGGTACATTTACATTTTGTGAGCATATTGTTCTTGTAATTTTGATCCTTGTTCATTGGGTTTTGATTTTAACATAATGGTATGTTCATAACTAGATTTAAAATCTAAGCTTCCGTTGCGTTTTCTAGTTAAATATGGTTAACTTGACTTTGATAAACTTGTATAAAACCCAACAATGGTATCAGAGCCGGTTACAAGGACTTATGCTCCTTGCATGTTCATAGATTTCGGGTTTTTCATGGGTGAAAAAGGGGTCCGAAATTTTGGTGGATTTTACCCCTCATGGTTTTGTAAGATCTTGACATGCATGCAAAGATCTTAGGAAACCATTTAACATTTGGATGTTGAAATATCAAAATTGCAAAAATTTTGGGGGGGGGGGATGGGCCGTAGCCTCTTGGGGGGGGGGGGCCGATTCCTTTTGGTGATTTTGGGCATTGGTTGCTTAGGTTGCATGCTTAGAACATTTGGTATGTTTGATTGTGTCATAACCGAAACCGAGACCTTGGATGTGTTGATTGTTGTTTGTGTATGTTGATTATGTTTATTATTCAATATGGTTGTAATAATTCATAATCTTAGGCTTATGTAATTTATTTATTCATAAGTTGGTATGTAATAAATAGATTAGTTGCATTTTCTTTTTTTTTAGAAAAATATGTATTAGGATACATTTTGTAAAAAATTGAAGATGCAAGAATTGGTGGATTTGGGCCTTGGACCGAAATTTTGGGCTTGTTGGGCCTCACCGGCCCATCATGGGATTCAAGCCCATTAGGCCCATAAATTTCACTCTTGGGCCCAAGAAGACTTTTGGAAGTTTGGAGCCCATTTACAAGCCCAACAAGAACACAACAACTTGGAAAGGATACTTGAAGCATTTGGATGCAAGGTCAAGTGGGAGTCAACATTCCATCCTTGTGTCATGTTTTGTCCCTTAGGTGAGACTTATGACCTATACTTGTTTCGGCTAACAAGTATGGTCAAACTTAGCGGTTCTCGGTTATGACTATATTTTGCATGTATGCTTGGTTGTTTGTTTTACTTTATGTAATGTGTGGTTGATAGATATTAGGATATCCAAACCGTCACATAGGAACGACAACTAGCATAAAACGGGTTCTAATATATATTTGGTAATATCGCGTCAATTAGTTAATAAAATGGGTTTATTAAAACTAAGCGATTACTCACATATAATAAAATTGGTTTTATTATAACTAGAACCTTGAAAATTGGTTTTCAAAATCGCCATATTACTAAATGCATGTTAGGATATGGCATAATGTTTTTCAAACTAGAATATTGGAAAACTTAAAAATCCCTTTTTCATAATTACCAAGGAAACAAGTCTAACACCACCCTTTTGTAAGACACTTAACGTATTAGGAAACTTTAAATGGGATAAAGGTCACCTAACCATTTTAGAGCAAACTAATATACTTAAGGTAATATTAACATAATTGTGGGATAAAGGTCACCTAACCACTTGTATGTTAATCTTACATGTTTATACAAGTAGGACGACTTGAATTGGAAACCATGTGATAAAGGTCACCTAAGCATGGGGTCCAATGGTGTTGATGGGATAAACATGCCAACACGAAATAAGGATTTCGAATGGTCCCATACCTCTAGAAGTTGCAAAGGGTTGCAATTGTCAAGGTTGACTACCTTGTTAAATCAAATAACGGGATAAAGGTCACCTAACCGAAATTTGATTTATCGTTGGATTCTAGAATTTAATTATTATTTTAAAATTTGGAATAAAAGGGTATTAATAATTAAATTGTTTATAATACTAAAATAAAACTTTGTTAAATCTTGTAGATGGCCGCTAACAATGCAAACACCTCTACCCATAACACCCGTAACCTATCCTTAAGAACCATCCTTGAAAAGGATCGTCTAAACCATAATAATTTTATGGATTGGTATCGCAACTTGAGAATAGTTCTCAAACAAGAAGAGATATCATATGTCTTAGACGATCCCATTCCCGACGAGCCTAACGTGGAAGATGAGGAGGCTTATTACGATTGGGTTAAGTACACCAAAGATTCGGTGCAAGCCTCTTGCCTCATGTTGGGAACTATGATTCCCGAAATCCAAAAGGATTTCGAGCATCATGGGGCATACGACATGATAACTCAATTGAAGGAAATGTTCCTTCAACAAGCTAGAGCGGAACGTTTCGAAACGGTTCGAGCGTTTCATGCATGTCGTATGGAGGAAACACAAAGCGTCTCATCTTATGTCCTAAAGATGAAAAGCTACATTGAAAAGCTTCGTAGGTTGAATTGTCCCGTCTCTAATGAGTTGGCTACGGATTTGATCCTCAACTCTTTGACCAAAAGGTTTGAAACCTTTGTCATGAACTATAACATGAACGGGTGGGACAAAAGCATTGGTGAGCTTCACGCAATGCTAAGAACAGCCGAAGCGGGAATGGGTAAAAGGGTTTTACCCGTTCTAACAATCAATGAAGGCAAAAGGGGACATAACTCCAACCCCAAAGCAAGTGTTGCTAAGGGCAAGGGCCACGTCCAAGGAAAGGGAAAGAGGAAAGCCATCACGCCCTACAAACCGAAGGAAAAGAAGCAAAAGGTTGCGACGCAAGATCCATGCTTTGAGTGTGGAGAGATAGGTCATTGGAAAAGAAATTGTCCGACCTATCTCAAAGCGTTAAAAGATAAGAGGGATGCGGAGCAAACCTCAGGTATTATCTTTACTATATATGTTGAACTAAATGTTATTTCTTCAAATACATGGGTACTTGATACCGGATGTGGAACTCACATTTGCAATTTGTTGCAGGGGTTCAAAAGAAGTAAGCAACTCAACAAAGGGGACATTAGTCTCTTTATGGGCAATGGAGCAAGAGTTGAAGTCCAAGCTCAAGGAGACTACATGTTAAAGCTTCCAAGTGGTTTGGAAGTAATTTTGAAAAATGTTTTGTATGCTCCTAAGTTAAGGAGAAACATTATTTCCGTGTCCCTTTTAAAACAATGTGGCTTTGATCTTAAGTTTATTGATTATGATATTCATGTTTTGATGAATGGCATATTTTATTTTAAAGCTATACCCATGAATGGTATATATGAAATAGATCAAAGTGGTATGTCACATAGTAGTTCAATGTATAATGTCAACACCAAGAAACTCAAGAAGGACTTGGGTGATTCCTATCTTTGGCATTGTCGCCTTGGACATATAAGCAAGAATCGCATGCAAACTCTTCGCAAGAGTGGTATTCTAGAAACCAATGAGTTTGATTCATTTGATGTATGTGAATCTTGTTTACAAGGCAAAATGACAAAGCAACCCTTTAATAAGACTTTTGAAAGGTCAAAAGAATTATTGGGTATCATACATTCGGATGTATGTGGTCCTTTTAGACCAATGACTAGGAATGGTGAAAGATACTTCATTACATTTATTGACGATTATAGTCGATATGGTTATGTGTACTTAATGAAACACAAAGATGAAGCTTTTGAAATGTTCAAAGACTTCAAAGCTGAAGTAGAAAGACAACTCAAAACCACAATCAAAGTACTTCGTAGTGATAGAGGAGGTGAATACCTAAGTAGTGTTTTTCAAGATCATCTTAAGAGTTGTGGAATTATTTCACAACTTACTCCACCTGGAACACCACAACATAATGGTGTGTCTGAAAGGAGAAATCGTACCCTATTAGATATGGTTCGATCGATGATGGCTAGAAGCACTTTACCTCTATCATTTTGGGGCTATGCTTTACTTTCCGCTGTTCGCATATTGAATATGGCTCCAACCAAGAAAGTGGAGAAGACACCTTTTGAAGTATGGCATGGAAAGGCTCCATCGCTATCATTCTTAAAAGTTTGGGGTTGTGAAGCTTATGTAAAGCAATACACCCCAAACAAATTAGAAGTCCGATCCACTAAGTGTATCTTTATAGGTTATCCTAAAGATGATTTAGGATATTACTTTTACGATCCTAGTGAGCAAAATGTTATTATTGCTCGAAAGGGTAAGTTCTTGGAAACTAAGTTCCTTGAGGAAGGAACTAATAGTAGAACAGTGAAATTTGATGAGGATCAAGAATCACAAGATGATACACAATTGGTTGATACTAGCACTCAACAAGAGGTTGTTGAAAGTGATCAAGTGGTTGATCAAAACACACAAAACGTTCGCAGATCTGGTAGAATTAGCAATCCACCTGAAAAATATGGATTTTTTGTAGAAGGTTGCTACGTGGTAGATTCGGATGAACCGACCACATACCGTGATGCAATGTCCAAGAATGATTGTGACAAATGGCTTGAAGCCATGAACGTTGAGATGCAATCCATGTATGACAACCAAGTTTGGGAATTGGTTGAACCACCACTCAACTCCAAAGCTGTTGGAAGTAAGTGGGTTTTCAAAAGGAAAACTGATATGCATGGAAACTTGGATACTTATAAAGCAAGACTTGTAGCTAAGGGTTTCACTCAAACTCAAGGGGTTGATTATGATGAAACTTTTTCGCCTGTGGCAATGCTTAAGTCTATTAGGATATTATTTGCCATAGCTGCACATTATGATTATGAAATTTGGCAAATGGATGTCAAGACCGCTTTCCTAAATGGATATCTTGAGGAAGATGTCTATATGGTTCAGCCTGAGGGTTTTGTCGATCCGAAACATCCTAAAAAGGTATGCAAGTTAAAGAAATCAATCTATGGATTGAAACAAGCATCTAGAACTTGGAATCATCGTTTTGATGAAGAAATCAAAAATTTTGGATTCATCAAGAACGCTGATGAGGCTTGTGTGTATAAAAAGGCTAGTGGGAGTATAATTACCTTCTTAGTATTGTATGTCGATGACATTCTACTATTTGGAAATGACATTCCAACCATGGAAAGCGTTAAGGCTTGGCTTGGAAGTAGATTTTCCATCAAGGATCTTGGTGAAGCTGCCTATATTTTGGGAATAAAGATCTATAGGGATAGGTCAAGGCGCTTGATAGGTTTGAACCAAAGTACATACATTGATAAAATCTTGAAAAGGTTCAAGATGGAAAACTCCAAGAAAGGTTTTGTACCTATTCAAAGAGGGACCATATTGAGTTCAGCTCAATGTCCAAGCTCAAAGGGTGAGCAAAACATGATGAAACAAATCCCATATGCTTCTGCTATAGGATCCATCATGTATGCGATGATATGTACTAGACCGGATGTGTCATGCGCTTTGAGCATGACAAGCAGATACCAACAGAATCCAGGAGACAGTCATTGGATGGCTGTTAAGAGCATATTGAAATACCTTAGGAGAACTAAGGATATGTTTCTGATATATGGATCTGGTGAGGAGGAACTCGCTATAAAAGGTTACACGGATGCGAGCTTCCAAACTGATCGAGATGATTCTCGATCACAATCTGGGTATGTGTTCACTCTTAATGGAGGAGCTGTCTCTTGGAAGAGCTCAAAACAGGAAGTGGTAGCATTGTCCACTACAGAATCAGAATACATCGCCGCTTCATTGGCAGCTCAGGAAGCTGCATGGTTGAAGAAATTCATTACTGATCTAGGGGTGGTCTCTTCCATTCAAGACCCTCTAGAAATCTTTTGTGACAACGAGGGTGCGATTGCACAAATCAAGGAACCTCGTTCGCACCAAAAGACTAGACACATAGAGCGGAGATTCAACTACATAAGGGATGAAGTTGAAAAGGGAAAGATATGTATTCGCAAAGTTGGAACTGATCAAAATCTTGCGGATCCATTCACGAAGCTCCTAGAAAGACCGAAACATGAACGTCATGCGAGTGGCTTAGGACTTCGATATTCTAGTAATTGGATTTGATCTATTTTGTATTAAAGTTTAAAAGACTTTTGTAATTTAACTCTTTTATATGATTATGGAATCTTGAGTTAAATTCTAATTTTGCATGTTTAATCCATGAATAAGTTATCTTATTCTAAAAGTCCGTAGTCGATCACATTTGTGGGAACAAATATGAAGCAAGACTATTATGAACTAGGATTGGTAGATATTCATAAGGAATGAATATGGAGCATAGGATTGCTACCAAAGTTCATAGATATTTGTGGGATACAAATATTGGACTGACCCGCTCTCAATATTACTACATGGAGTCGATTGACTTGATCATTAGTAACCTTGAGTAAAGGAGAATTTCATATTATCCTTAGACCTGAGATGTATATTGGGTCTTGATTTTCACCGAGTATTACACTTTGACTCTCCCCTTCGCTATTCGTAAAAGATGGTACATAAGGATGAGCTCAGGTGGAGTATAAAGTGATAGTGAGAGGCGTATACAGTCAAGACGGAATTTGTTCCTCTTATGTGTTGAGAGTTTAGATGTCTAAGGCCTGATAAAGTTGAATTGTAAAGAGAATGATCACCTATGTCTCTTAGATTCAACATGACATCTAGTAACAAAGGGATATAATGATAGATTCACCTAAATCATATCAAGTAAGGGACTTGAAGGGATGATGTTATTGAATGGCACTTCGTCAAACACATTAGGGGTGGTGAACTGTTGTTAGGCGGTATTCACCACTTGCATTAATTTTCTATGTATCTCGTGCAAGTGGGAGATTGTTGGAATTACGTATGCCCGAGACACATACTTATACTAATGTGGCTAACTGTGTTTGATCCAAGTCGGGTCATACCCAATAACAAGCTAGACGACACCAAATGTATTCTTTTAATGAGTTGGTCATTTAAATGAATACCGAACACTACGTGTTTAGAAAATTGGTTTTCTAAACAAACACAGTTGAGGATTTAAATAAATTATCTGGGTAATTTGTTTATATAAATTAATTATTTAATTGGTTAAATAATTATGTAAATGCATGTACATTTTATAAAATAAGTTTTATAAAATAATTAGGAGATGTTTTAAATGGTTAAAACAAAAACACAAAAAAAAAAAAAAAGGAAAAAAAAAGGTAAAACCGGCCACCCATGTGGGTGGTAGTTTTGTCCAAACATATTTTGTCCTTTTGTGTTGACAACCTCCATATAGACCTCCAATCAAAAGACATGCAAATGTATCCTCCTTTTGTTATTTTGAATTAAAGTGAGTTGAAAGAAAAATAACAAAAACTCTCTATTCCTCCTCCAAAACTCACGGCCAAAGAGGGGATTTTGGGAGAGCTTGGTGAGCTTGTTTAAGTGTTCATAAATCCTAGCAATCAAATTGGTGTTGTCACAAATAGCTTGGGGTATCACTATCTTGAGGTCTTCTTCTTTGGAGGCTTGCCATTCATCCACCATCATCTTCAATATCTTACTTATTCTTCTAAAGGTAGAAGAAGGTACATTTACATTTTGTGAGCATATTGTTCTTGTAATTTTGATCCTTGTTCATTGGGTTTTGATTTTAACATAATGGTATGTTCATAACTAGATTTAAAATCTAAGCTTCCGTTGCGTTTTCTAGTTAAATATGGTTAACTTGACTTTGATAAACTTGTATAAAACCCAACAGTGTGGAGGTTTCAGGTTGGTCTAAGTTGAATGATTGAGGTGGTGTTTGATGTGGTGAGGTTGGTGGTGGTGAGTGTGGTAGTGTTGGGATAGGTTGTTCAAGTTCTTCATGTTGCTCCCCCTGTACTGGTGCCATCATCTCCATCTCCAAACCATCTCCCCCATCATTTCCATCATCATCAGAGTCTCCTCCAGCACTCTCATCATCACTCCCTTCTTCCTCCTCTGAGCTCAGCTCAGGCACAGGCATAACAGCCAGATCATGGTTTAATAACCATGGCAGAATTTCAAATGGAATACTTGCATCAAAATTGTTAGAGACACCAGGATTCTTTATTCTCTTGTAGGCATCGGGATCTTGCAGTTTATGGGTGGTTCCAATTGTTGGTAAATCTTGTAGTGTGCTATTGAATATGATCTGCAGGAATCTCGGGTACTGTAAAAATCTTTTTCTTTCCGGTTTCTTTAGATTCCCCACTAGCCCATCAAAGATCATCTTGGAAAAATTAAATGGCAGATCATAGATTGTTCCAACGGTGGCATTTGCTAGATCAAGACTCATCAGAGTCCATGATCCCTTTCTCGGAGCAAATCCATGTATGATCTGATGAATCAGAAATCTGTACAACATTGGAAATAAGCCCTTCTGAAATTGTCCCTCATGGACATTTCCTTGATACCCCATAGTTTCTCTGAAAATCTTCAACAGATGCTTTGTATCGAAGCTGATGTGATTGTGATCATCGTCATTCAGTCTTAAACATCTTCTGATCACTCTTTCAGTGATCTGTATCTCTTGTCTGGCCACGGTTGCCTCGATTCGTCTTTCATTACCGTCTTCAATAAGCTCTGCTGATCTCCAGAAATCCAAAGAGTGATTTCTGTAGATAATCGGGCATTCAGTGAGTGCAAAGCTAATGTTTGACCGTGCCATCCATACGATCATCCGAGCCATCGGTTCATTCTCTGGTGTTACATGTAGTAGTGCGCACATGTTGTGCTTTGGCTCAAACACATACTTTGGCTCGTTATCTGCCATATCTGTAAAACATAAACAAACATATTCAAAGTGAAATTAGACATAAAGTTTAAAACTTTTGACAATTTCAAGTTATAAAAATGAAGAAGAAAGATAGAAATCTTCAAGAACCTGTTCTTCGACAAATTAATAACCTAAACACATAAACAGAGTGTTAGTACTCGAATACATAATCAAGTCACAATAATAATCTAATCGTGATCGGAAAACATAAAATTTTATGCTTACCGAGTCGGAAATTAGTGGCTGATAAAAATTAGGGTTTGGATTAAACTTGAATTCGATAAGTCGGTTATTTTTCTTAGTAAGAGAGATTTGCAGTGGAAGGAGAGAGATAGAGGGAAATAATGTAGAGGAAATTTGCCTAAGTCCCTCTTTTATACATTTTGAAAGTGAGTTTTAAATGCTTTTTGTCTTCTTGTGAATTACTAGCTGTCAACCAGTAACGTTATCCACTTGATATATTAAAAACATTTAATCTCATTTAAAATCATAAGACCTTACTCGAAGAATTAATTTATCCAAAGTCTACTCGATCTTCTTCCACTAACAAACCTTACTCGGTCAAACATTACTCGAAAAGATTTTCATTTTGAATATAAAGTTTGCCTGAATACTTTTTTTTTAAACCATGCTCGATCAAGAAAATTAATTTAAAGTTAAGACATAATGAATAAAGCTTACCCGAAATACTTGATTTCTTGAGAAATAAATCACAAGACAAATAATCAAATATATTTATCAAATAAACATTCTTACTAAGAATCAATTAAGATCCTCCCAAAAATTTCTCAAATTCAAATTAAAACTTATCTAGCATGAACCCTAAAAATCATAATCACTAACATATTCAAACAACGTATTCATTCAAGTATGAGTCTAAACAATTTCATCATACTAACTCACATATTCAATCAATGCATTCATTCAAGTATACTTGTATGAAGATTGTGCTCGAGCACTCTTTCAAATGTAAAGTGTGCTCGGACAACAATCTTATGCAAAGTATACCCGAATAACTTTCATATAATACAGAGTGTGCTCGAAACTAAATTCTAGCAGACAATGTACTCGAAAAGTTAAATTTTGAAAATTACCAAGTATATTTAAGGAACACAAGTGTACCCAAAATATAAAGTGTGCTCGGAAAACAAAGTTTGCCCGAAAACACTTATAATTTCAAAGAGATCATAAACACATATATCACATAGCATGCTCGGAATGAAATTAAACACATAAACATTTAAGTGTGCTATAGTCTAAAATTTCATAGAGCTTGCTCAAAAATCCTAAGTCAGCACTAAGCTTGCTAGGATACACACATTCAATAATCAGGTATGCCCTTGTTCGAGGGAACTTATCATATCAAACCATACCCGAAAAATGACAAACTTAAACAGTAACATCTAAGCGTGCCCGGAAAGATTAACAAACCTTTCCTAACAACATATTCACACAAAGCTTACTCGGTGTACTTACTTCAGTTCACAAAGTTTGCTTGAAAACACAATCAGCATATGATATGCATAGCTTACTCGAAGCTAACATATAACGTGCATAGCTTACTCGAAACAAGAGTTTCTTGTTAACAGTTAGCTATTTCAACACATAATCATCTCAAGACTTCAAGCTTGCTCGGGAAGTGAGTACAACAGTGTACTCTACCCATAAAGTGTAAACACTTCAAAGCATGCTCGAAAATCATAAAGTTAGTCAGAAATGACTAAGCTTACTCGGAAAGGTTGAAAATTGTCAAACCTTACCCGAAACAACATATTTACACATAATCAACTGTTTTGTACTCGGAAAGGTTATAATTCAATAACCTTACCCGAAAATACATATTCAAACAGTTTGTGCTCGAGAAGGTTAGAAATCATCAAACCTTACTCGAACTTACATATTCAAACATAATCAACTATTCTGTACTTGGAAAGGTTATAATTCAATAACCTTACCCAAAAATACATATTTAAACAGTTTGTGCTTGAGAAGGTTAGAAATCATCAAACCTTACTCGAACTTACATATTCAGAATATTTTAGGAAAAATGCAACACTTTTTGACTTAAACCGCTTTTCAAAGAAATTTCTAAGTTATGTATCATTTCAGAACATAGTTTAAGAGCAAATGGTGCATTTAGAGATCAAATTTCAGTTATACTTCATTTCAAAATAATTTCTTTTATACACTGAAAAGATCTCAGGAATGGGATCATATTGACTAAGTAGCTATCTCATTACTTCACTCTCAGCATTATTATGACAACTTAAATAGGTTAACAGCAGGTATAAACTTAGCATGATTTTCATCTCTTTGGTGATATGATTAAGGTTCAATTTGAGCATAATGCAATAATGGTCAACACTGTGCTATGATGCCTCATATCTCTTCTCAAAGCTTATTTGGCTTTCCCCAGATCACCCCAATTTGACTCCAACCTCCTGTATTTTGTCAAAAATAGTTTTTGTATGACAGAACTTATTGTATTTTTGGACTTTTGATATTCAAACATGTATAGAGGTTGAACGTTGGTCTTACAGTTAGCAACATGCCTTTCATTCAAGATGAGACAGATTTTGTCAACATCTTTGTAGTTCTTGTTGTAACCCTCTTGTTTGATAAAATATTTAAAACACTTATCAACTTTTGGTTGATTTATTCATTCTTCCCCTTGTTTTTTTTTTTTTTGATATTTTCTCAAATTTTCTAAAAACATGTTCTTTGTCATATAAAAAATGTTTCATTTTGGTTGACCAAATAACAACAGGCTTGTGTATGACTGGGTAATCACTTTTCAGCCATATCATTCGGAGAGATCTATCTTGAGACATACAAAACAACTATGCATCTCCACATAAAGATTAGCATATTCAATAGGTTTATATCACCTTAAATTTTACATCATCATGGGAAAGCAACCATACATGTTAATGACTATACTAAGGCCTTTTTAGCCTAATAATTCCATATGATCAGCTAAGTAGTCAATGTACTATCATTTCCCAATAAATACAGTTTAATATTCAATCACCCAAATTTCTCTTCATTGTCAGGTTAATGGCTATCCTGTTTTAACCAAAAGTGGTCAAACAGGACCAAACATACATGTGAATATATGTCCTTTCAAAGTCAGAGTTATTGACATAGTTTTAAGTGAAGGAATAAGAAACAAGTCATAATTGCCCCAAATGCATTCAGTTTTCAGGTCAATGGCTATCCTTTGAATCTATAGAGATTTAAGGACCAAACATACACAAGTGCATGTCCTTCCAACTGGGCAAATGACATAATTTTCAGCAAAAACAACTGTTTGAGATCTTTCCCTTTTAAAAAATCCTTCTTTTAAGCTTCTTAAAAGCTTGAACTGAATAATCTTATCATATCTCTACACCATTAATCAACTTGCTCATGTTTTGACCAAAATATAGTATTTATGCAAAATTCATTATCAATTTCATTAAATCACTTAATTTTGACATAAAAACACTTTTTGACATAAACAGTTGCATCACATACTCAAATCTTAATCATTCTTACATCATCAAGAAAAACAGACTGTAATTCATTCAATGTCTATTCTACCATAACAAATTTAGAAGATCAGATTAAGAACATATTCAAGTAACCATAAACATGTGATTACTCATGACATTATAGAAGCAATTAATCTCACCTAAATCAAATTACTTATCATAACATCAGATCAGTTAATAAGATAGTCAAGGATTATCATCAAATTCAACCAAATTGCACAAATAGTTACCCAAACACCTATCAGTTAACATCAAAACAGTGACATAATCAAAGCATTTTAAAAAACATATTCAGCAGCATATTCAGCAACATATTCAACTTGTATAACCTCTTCTTAAATATTCAAGTAGCACATAGAGGTACACAACTAAGCATACATCCTTAATCAGATTTCATCAGAGTTGATCATTCCCAGGGCTTTCAAAAGAATGTTGAACCTGGTTCTATCAAGTGGTTTGGTGAATAGGTCAGCAGATTATCACTTGTATCAACTCTTTGCATTTCAATCAAACCTTTTTCACTACAAACTCTGATGAAGTGATGTCTGATTTCAATATGCTTAGTCTTAGAATGTTGCACAGGATTCTTAACAGTAAAATATGCAGCAGTATTATCAATCAGAATAGGGGTGTTTAGAAAGTTCAAACCATAGTCCAGCATCTGATTCTGAATCCAGAGAACTTGTGCACAGCATGCAGATGCAGCAACATATTCAGCTTCTGCAGTGGAGATTGACACTGTGGTCTGTTTCTTACATTGCCATGACACTAGCCTTTCACCCAAAAACTGGCATCCCCCTGATGTTGACTTTCTACTCATATTGCATCCATCATAATCACTGTCTGTATATGCAATCAGATCAAAGGATTGGTTCTTTGGATACCAAATCCCTAAGTCTGGCCTTCCCTTCAAATATATGAATATTCTTTTCACAGCATTCATGTGGGAGACTTTTGGATTTGATTGGAACCTAGCACATACACACACAGCAAACATGATATCTGGTCTTGTTGCAGTCAGATACATCAGAGATCCAATCTTTGCTCTGTATTCATGTTCATCAACTGACTCCCCCTTTTCATCAGCTATCATCTTTTCTTTGGTGTCCATTGGAGTTGAGGCAGCCTTGTAGTCATGACAGTTGAACTTATTCAGAATGTCCTGCACATACTTAGCTTGGTAAATGAAGATCCCTTCATCCTTTTGTTGAAATTGCAGTCCCAAAAAGAAATTCATTTCACCCATGGAACTCATGCTGTACTTGGACTTCATCACCTCTTCAAACTCCAAACACATATTTTCATTTGTAGATCCAAAGATGATATCATCAACATAGACTTGTACAAGCAGCAAATCTGACCCTTGTCTTTTGTAGAAGAGTGTCTTGTCAATGGCTCCCCTTGTGAAGCCATTTTCAAGTAAATGAGTTGATAACTCATCATACCATGCTCTAGGAGCCTGATGTAAACCATAAAGGGCTTTGTTTAGCTTATACGCCCTGTTTGGATACATGGGATCCTCAAAACCTGGTGGTTGAATCACATACACTTCTTCATCAATCTTTCCATTAAGGAATGCAGATTTGACATCAAGCTCGAATACTTTAATGTTCTTTGAGGCAGCATATGCAAGAAAAATCCTTATGGCTTCCAGTCTTACAACTGGTGCAAACACTTCCTCAAAGTCTATCCCTTCCTTCTGAAGACATCCCAGTGCTACAAGTCTAGTTTTGTTCTTAATCACTAAACCCCTTTCATCCCTTTTGTTTCTGAACACCCATTTGGTTCCTATTGCATATCTGTCATGTGGCTTGTCTACAAGATCCCATACATGTAAATCTCTAAACTGGGCCAATTCCTCTTGCATTGCCTCTACCCAACTATTGTCTTTTAAAGCTTGAGAAATATTCTTTGGTTCTAATTGGGATAGAAAGCAAGAGTACAGACAGATGTTAGCTATCTTAGAATGACTCCTTGTTACTCTTTCATACAGGTCACCAATGATATTTTCAGCAGGATGATTCTTTTCAATAGTAGGAGTTTGTATTATCATATTAGTAGACAAATTTGTGTCAAGATTTGTTTCATTGATTTCAGGTTCTTCAATGATCAAATCAGCTTCTGCATCATGAAACTCTGGTGCTTCATCATTGGTTTGTCTTGAAGTGGATGCACCATTGTTTCCCAGATTCAAACTTTGAAACAAGTCTTGAAATCTTGCAGTTGTTGCAGCTTCATCTTCATTTGATTTGTTGCCTGTGTCACTCCCATTATGAACATGATCATTTTGTACATCAGTACTATTTTGACTTGTCATTTCCTGATCTTGTTCAATGTCATTCTTTGAGGAGCTATTCACAAAAGTGTATTCCTTTTCTTTCCTGGCAACCTTTTTCCACAATTCTTCTAAGTTCAGTTCTTTCTTCTTATTTTCTTCAAGTACACTGGTCTTGTAGAATGTATCATCAAAGTCTTCAGAATAAATCTTGAATGACTTTATCAATTTTTCATGATCAAATAGCCATGTTGCACCACTGACTGTGTTGAATTGATTCTCATTAAAAATAATGTCAGATGACTCTATCACACTCATGTGATCTTTCACATAAACTCTGTAAGCCTTTGAGTGAGTAGAATATCCAACAAAGAAACAGTCTAGTGACTTAGTTTGAAACTTGTTCAAATAGTCTCTAGTGTTCAATAAGAAACATTTGCATCCAAAGGGCTTGAAGAATTTGATGTAAGGCTTTCTATTGTTGAAAATCTCATATGGAGTTTTATCATGCCTTTTGTTCACAAGCACTCTGTTCTGAACATAACAAGCAGTGTTGATTGCTTCAGCCCAGAATGTGACAGGTAAGTTAGCATCAGCCAGCATGGTTCTTGCAGCTTCTATTAATGTCCTGTTTCTCCTTTCTGCAACACCATTTTGTTCAGGAGTTCTTGGAGCTGAAAATTGTTGCAGTATTCCTTTCATAGCACAAAATTCTTCCATAACACCATTCTTGAACTCAGTACCATTGTCACTTCTCAGCATCTTCACTTTCTTATTCAGCTTGTTTTCAATCATTGTGACACAACCCTTAATCAACTCAGCAGTCTCATCTTTGGTACTTAGGAAATAAACCCAAGTATATCTTGAATAGTCATCAATGATCACCAAACAGTATCTTTTCTTTCCAATACTTGGTACACTCACAGGACCAAAAAGATCCATGTGAAGTAACTCAAGTGGTTGATCAATTGAGTTGATGAGCTTTGTCTTATGAGTAGACTTGTGTTGTTTTCCCTTCTGACATGAGTCACAATGATCATCTGACTTAAATTCTCTTGTAGGTAAACCGATCACATATTCACCCTTGACCAGTCTATTCATATTCTTTAAGTTCACATGACACAACTTCCTATGCCACAATTTAGATTCATTTTCAGTGGCTTTGGAAACAAAACATGCACCACCTCTTGAAATAGCATCTTTCATATTCAACTCATACAAGTTGCCATTTCTTGGTGCCATCATCATAATCATTTCAGGTGGGATCACAAACTTAGGTTTTAAGATGAAACAATGAGAATCATCAAAACTGACTTTGTAACCCTTATCACACATTTGAGATATACTCAACAAATTGTATTGTAGTCCCTCAACATGAAAGACATTGTCAAAAGACACCTTCCCATTTGTCAATATCCCTTTACCCACAATATTTCCTCCATTTTCATCACTCCCAAAGGCAACTGGACCCTCATACTTCTCTACATAATTCACAAGTGACCTCTTGTCACAAGTCATGTGCCTAGAACAACCACTATCCATATACCATATATCATTCAATGGAGAGGCCTGTTCCTGCACAAAGAGAAATTTGATTAGTTCAGTGATGAGATGCAAGCTTCTTCAACTTGCAACTTATCAGTGTCAATTTTAGTGGCAGCTTGGGAAGTGAGTGTAGTAGGTTCAGGATCTTCATGAGTGATCTCCAAGTTGTCTGAATGGTCAGTTTCATAACCACACGCTCTTGGTGTCTTGACAAGTGAAGCTGAATTGTCAAGCTCAACTGAGGCAGTTCTCTTTTCTTGTAAGACATAGTCCTTAGATTCTGAGAAGTCTCTTACATCAGTCACAGCTTCAATTTTAGCTTCAGTTCTAGGTTTCCATGTGAAACCTTGTGGTTCATATCCATGTTTTAACAAGAACTTTTCATCACCAGTGAGTACAGCTTGTTTCTTTCTTTGATATACAGTTTTTATTTTTGATTTCTCACTGCCTGATGATTCTTGTGACTCATCAGACTTGACTGAATGAGTATTTTTGGTAAATTTCAATGACTGGTTCCTCATTATCACCTGCTTTTGCTTCTGAGGTGATTTACTTCTTTTCACATTCTCAGTCATTTGCTTCTTCTTCTTGGTCTCAGCCTTCACTTCAACTCTTGTCTCTATGCTATTCACATTTCCCTTTCCCAAATACATGGCATACTTCTCTTTGTACAGAACAAAGTCTTGACCAAACTTTGTTCCATTTGGGACATGAAATGGCTGAAACTTGAGTCTCTCATTACATGAATCAGTATGGTGTCCATATTCATCACACTTTCTACACCACACCTTTCTTTTGAACATTTCATGTTATTTTGGTCTCCTGAATCTTTCACTTGGTTTGGGCTCTCTTACACCAATTGTCTTTTTGTTTTTCAGATTGTCAAAATCAATTGAGAATGGTACAAACTCAGCCATTCTAATGTCACTTCTTTCCACATTTCCTTTAACAAAGACAACCTTTTTCAAGTTCAGTGGTTGATCATCTTCATTCTCTCTATATCTTGACTTCCTTCTTTCATATTCCTCAACAGTTTCTACCTCTCCCATATCAAAGTCTTCAACACTTGAAAAGATAGGATAAATAGGAGTAATATATTCTATATCAATTTCTTCCTTATTTACCTTCCTTTTCTTGTTCTTTTCTAATTTTTTCAAAAACTTTTTGCTTGGAGGTCTGACAGCATTGTAACACACATTCTTCTTTTCACCAATGTCAAAAGAAACATGTTCTCTTTTCATTTGCTTATTCATTCTTTTCATTTTATGTGTAACTGGAGGATACTTTGGAAGTTGATCAACAGATTCAGGCTTTCTATATTTTCTTCCTTTTTCAGCAGCTTGAAGAAAACATACTACATCATCCAATTTCAATTCATTGAAATTTTGCTTTTGAAGGATGAATTTGCAAGCAGTATACCATTCTTTTGGCATTGAGTTGAGCAACTTTGTATTTAAATCAAAGTCAGTCATTACATAGTCAGTTGTTCTCAACTCATTCACAATACTCAGAAAACGATCTAGTATTGACTTCAACCTTTCACCATCTCTATACTTGAATCTTTCTAACTGTTGCTTTAGTCTTTGCTTCTTAATGTTCTTCAATTCAGTGTTCCCTTCATACATCTCAAGGATTGCATCATACATTGCCTTAGCACTTTGATGATGTGCAACCTTTGTGAGGATTTCCCAAGACAGACCAAGTTTGAGCATAGCCAATGCCCTATCATCAACCTTTCTCATTCTCTCTCTAATGGCAGCAATAGCATTTGCATTAGCACCTTCTTCAACAGCAGCTTGTGGTCCATTCTTGATAGAATTCCACATATCCACATCATTATAACAAACAGCATCCTCAAAAAGCACTTTCCACTTGGTAAAGTTCTCCTGACCATACAATCTAGGTATCTTATTAGTAGACACCTCTTGTTCCTCATATCCAGACATTTTCTTAAAACAAAAGTTAAGATCTTATCAAAAGTAGATTAAAACAATCAGATCTGAGAATAAATTCTTAGATCTGAGGTGTCTGATATGAATAGAACAAGATTCAACAATAAAAATCAAAGCTTTAAGTGAAATAAGGAAAAGAAAACACCTAAAACTTGTAGATCTGGAAGAAAAATGAAGAACAGAGCTTCTGACGTCACAAATCAATCGAACAGTGCTCTGCTTACGTCATTCTTCTTCAAAACTTAATCAGCAACAATCTTTTCAAAAATAGCAGCAATAGGCTCTGATACCACTTGTCAGGATCGGATCTTAATCAATCATGTCATAACTCACACAAAAATAATCGTGTTGACAAGCGAGTTAATGACGGGTTACTATGTTTAGAAAGATGACCGTTTGTTAAAGGCGGAATCAATAACAAACATACGGTTGCAATGAATATTAAAAATACGAAGACACACGAAGGATTCACTCAAAATATTTCCATTTATATAACGTTAATCATACAAAAGGATAATCGATTAGGGTTTAGGAGGAATCCTAGGACATCCGTCACACACAAAATATTCTCTTAATCATTGTGTCGGTCTTATCCTCTCTGTCTCTCATATTGCCTTCTTCTGGCGGCGTGCCCTAATTATTCTATTTATAGGCCTGCCAACCTAGGACAGCTGTCATTCCTTCTAGAAACCCTATCCGATAGTACATATTCAATTTACATATTCAAAAATTATACAATGTGTAAAACAGGTCTTCCGGGTAGGCTTTTCATTAAACTTCAGTCTCCGAGTACGCAGTGTACTCGGCCTTCCTTCAGACTTGGTAAACATAGAGGTGTACTCGGAATCAGTTTCCGGGTAGACTTTACTTAACAAATATTTTACCAAGTAAAATATTCACCGAGTAGACTTCAATCTTCTTGGACTTATCAAACTTTGCTCGACAAATCCTTACGAGCAACCTTGTTCTTCTATGATCCTGTTCGGCTCATTGTCAGTTGAATAACTTATTGATAAGGCATACTCGGGAGTACATACCTTGCTTGAGCAGAACCTTACTCGATATAACTTAGAGATATTCCATCAACTCATCAAGTGTACTCGGACCATAATTATTAAAGAATACCTTGCCCGGTCTTCCAATTACTTGGCTTCTTGGACTTGGTTTGACCAAACCTTACTCGGAAGAGTAAAATACTTGGTCTTGAAGAACAACCCTGCTTGACAAAGTGAACCTTACTCGGATATGCCAAATTAATGAACCTTACTCGGAAATCACTAAAAAGCATACCTTGCTCGGATATCCACTTAAGAAGATTATTTGAAGTAAACCGTGCCCGGAAGGAAAAATCTCGTACTCGGCTAAGTAAAAGCTTACTCGAAGGTCCAAGGTGTACTCGGGTTCAATACTTAGCAGTTTCTGAGGAGGTTGAGAAGATTCCAATCTTCCATATTCTTCATTTTGGTCAAATCTCCTCATTTGGGTCAAACTCTTGACCCAACATGAGAGAACGAGTAATTTGAAATCTAAATTTGTTCCTATGGAACAAATTTGTAAGAATGTGAACACAAATGTAGTTCAAGCTGCATATTTGAGACGAAAGTCAAAAAGACCTGTGACTTATTCACAAGCAGCTAAACCACATTTTGATTCTGTCAAAATTAACATTTCAAGTGAAACTAAAGAGGTGCCCAATACTGAGGCATGGGCTGCCTTTTTGAACTAATCATCTAACCTATATGTGCAGAGTTTATCCAAGACTATATCTGGTGAAAACTGGATTATGGATAGTGTATGCTCTCGTCATATTAC
This sequence comes from Bidens hawaiensis, assembly GCF_021521415.1. Classification (NCBI taxonomy): domain Eukaryota; kingdom Viridiplantae; phylum Streptophyta; class Magnoliopsida; order Asterales; family Asteraceae; genus Bidens; species Bidens hawaiensis. The sequence goes on along the minus strand of NW_027491019.1, from coordinate 4,916,068 downwards.
CAGCAACATCAACCTCTTAAAAATGTCAAAAATACCCAAGGAGGGTATGTACCTTTTGCGGGTAATTCGGGAGGAATGATTACAAAAGAAGGAGAAGTCTCAAATGGTAGTATTACATTTGAAAATTTTAATTATTGTGATAAAGTGGATCACAGTCTGTTGAGTGTTTCTCAGATTTGTGATAAAAAGTATACCATGTTATTTAATCACAAGGAGTGCATCATACTCAAACCGGGTTTTGTTGTTCCCGATGATATGGTGGTGATGAGATCACCTCGATCTAATGATATATATGTCTTAAACATGACTTCTAAGGTAACTACTACTGTTGTCTCAAAAGCAACTGAGAAAGACTCGATTTTGTGGCATAGGCGTATGGGTCATGTTCATGTTAGAAAGATGAATTATCTTATGGCAAATGATTTGGTTGATGGGGTTTCTCTGAAACACTTCAAGTTGACCGATCACTGTGCTGCATGCAAAAAAGGGTAAACAGAAAAATAAGTCACACCCATCTAAGTTAATTAATTCCGTTGATACTCCTTTGGAACGACTTCATATGGATTTTTTGGTCCTGTGAATCGTGAAAGTATTGTTGGAGATTGGTACTGTCTAGTTGTCACTAATGACTATTCAAGATATTCGTGGGTATTATTTATGAGTCCTAAAGATCAGACGTCGGTTCTTGAAGAAAATTTAATCACAAAGATCGAATCACTATACAAACTAAAAGTGAGACGTATTCGAAGTGATAATGGTACGGAGTTCAAAAACAATGTTTTGGATTTGTTTTGGATTTATTTTGTATTCAGAAAGGAATTCATCGAGATAGTGCTCCTTATGTACCTCAACAGAACGATGTTGCTGAAAGGAAAGATCGAACGTTGATTGAAGCTGCAAGAACAATGCTAGAAGATTCAAAGCTTCCTGTCCAATTTTGGAATGAGACGATGAATACTGCTTGCTATACGCTCAATCGGGTTTTGACTATGAAGAAGCTGCAAAAGACAAGTTATGAGCTTCTGATCAATCATAAACCAAATTGAAAGTTTCTAGAACCATTCAGGTGTCATTGTAATATGTTAAAGAAATATGCAGGAAAGTTCGAAGAAAAGACAATAGAAGGTTATTTCGTGGATTATGCATCACCTAACGGGTGTTCAATTTTACTTCGGGTTGTGTTGAAGAGTGTTACCATGTTAATTGTCAACAATACACCACACCTCCTAGTGGCAAGGGTCCTGATTGGATGTTTGATTATGAGATTTAATTTAATTCCTTTGCTCCCATAGTTAATCAACCTGATGAAAACTTGGTGCGTGCTTACTTAAAAGATCAGTTGTTTTCCACACCAAGATCTTCAATTTCTACTCAAGTTGATGTTACACAAGATGATCTTCCTGATACAGCTGATGTTATTTTTATCTCGTCAGATGATGGTCATTTTGTTGATTCGTCTTCAGTTCCATTTCCTGAATCTCATGAAATTGGTGAATCGTCTCATACTGTTGAAGAAAATATGACTAATTTGATTGATAATGTTGTTATGCCTGAGAATCCAACACTTCAGATTCATACGTATCATCCTTAAGAAAATATCATTGGTGATCTTGATGTTGGTGTGCAAACACGTCATCAGATTGCTAATTCAAGTGATGTTAATGTATTGTGTGCATATGCTGATATGCATTCATCGGGAATCATGAATCTCGCAAAATAAACTTGCTTTCTGTCTTAAATGGAACCAACAAGTGTTCGTATGGTGCTTGAAGATTCTTCGTGGGTTGAGGCAATGCAAGAAGAACTGCAACAGTTTAGTCGACTGGGTGTCTGGGATCTCATTGACAAGCCTGCTAGAGTTAAGAAGCCTATTCCAACAAAGTGGGTATTTAAATGCAAGAAGGATGATCGTGGGGTTATCGTCAAAAATAAAGCATGTTTGGTTGTACAAGGGTTTAATCAGCAAGAAGGCATACATTACACTGAAGTATATGCTCCCGTTGCAAGATTGGAGGCTATACGAATATTTTTGGCCTATGTAGCTTTCAAGAATATTAAGGTTTATCAAATGGACGTCAAGAATGAGTTTCTCGGTGGGGAACTTCATGAAGAGGTGTTTGTGTTGCAGTCTTCTGGTTTTGAAGATCCAGATTATCTAGATCGTGTTCACCGATTGAAAAAGGCTCTTTATGGTCTACACCAAGCCCCGAGAGCTCGGTACGGCAAACTTAGTGACCATCTAAGATAACGGCTTCAAACGAGGAACTGTGGACTGTACTCTTATTTATAGGAATGTTGCTGATGATTTGCTCCTCATCTAGATATATGTCGATGGCATCATATTTGGTTCTACAAACGACAAGCTTTATAAGAAGTTTGAGAAGTCGATGCAGACAAAATTTTAAATGAGCTCGATGGGGGAGATAAATTTCTTCTTAGGGTTGCAGGTTCATCATTCTAACACTGGAATTTTTATTCATCAGACAAAATATGTGAACGACGTCATGAGTCGATTCAAGATAACTGGCGGAAAAATCTCTTCGAAGCCTCTTCCTGTGGGTCACAATTTGTCACTAGATGAACTGGAGGATACCGTTGATCCAACCCTTTACCGGGCTATGATTTGTTCTTTAATGTATTTAACTGCTTCTCGTCCTGATAACATGTTTGTTGTTTGTTTATATTCTAGGTACCAATCGAGTCCCCGAGTGACTCATCCGGCAGCAGCTAAATGTATACTTCACTATCTGAGGGGTAATCCTTACACTGGGTTATGGTATCCCAAGGATGATAGCTTCGACCTCACTGTGATTTCCGATTCTGATTTTGGAGGATGCAGGATCAATTTCAAATCTACTACAGCGGGTTGTCCATTTCTAGGAAGCTGGCTTATTTCCGGGCAGTGTAAGAAGCAGACAACGGTCTCCACTTCAATCGCAGAAGCAGAGTATGTAGCAGCCTCGAGTTGCTATTCACAGGTTCTTTGGATCCGGCAACACTTGCAGGATTACGGTTTAAATTTTCTTACTACTCCCATCTTTATTGATAACTCCGCAGCTATTAGTATCACCAAGAACCCCATGCACCACTCTAATACAAAGCATATCGAAATTATCCGTGACTGTTTTGAAAAGAAATTAATTGATCTTGAGAAGGTGCACACGGATTTTCAGAAAGCTGATCTGTTTACCAAAGCATTTGACAAAACACGCTTTAACTTTTTGCTTTGTTTAAATAGATTGAAAACTCTTGCTGATATCCTTAAGCTCGGATAATCATCTTTATTTTTGTTCAGTTTATCTTGGTTTCATTATTTTATGGTTTTGGGTTTGGGGGAGAAAATGGAAAAACACAAAAATATTGTGATTTTAAGTATGTATAGAGAAAATCCTAAAACAGTAAAAAATTTGAAAAATACAAAAATATTGTGATTTCAGTATGTATATAGAAAAATGAAAAAATATTTGCACTCTTTCGCTTAAGTATGCCAGTTACTCAAATTTAAAGGGCATATACTTGTATATGTTTGGTCTTGATATTTACTTGTAGATATTCGGGATAGCCATTTACATGAAAATGGAAAGTAGCTGGGGCGATTGTTGTGTGTTTTTATTTAATTCTTTCGCTAAAAAATATGTCGGTTATTTAAGTTTGTGGAACATGTTTGCATGTGTGGTCATGTTATCTACTTGTAGATTTATAGAATAGCCATTTATCTATAAACTGAAAGTGACTGGGGCGACTGAATTTAAATGCTCCTGAAAAATGAGTTTTGAAGCAAAGAGAGAAAATGATAGTACATTGATCATCTAGTCCCATATCTATAAAGAAATAAGCTTAAAAGAATGTGTGCTTAATTGCTTGGTGCATTGATAGGTCTTAAACAAACTATTAAGTTAAAGTATGTGATATAAACATAAAGAACTGCCAAATTGAAAGAGGTGTTAGTCTCTTCCAAAAAGTTTCGGTAATGAAGGTAGAATTGTAATAGCCTGTCATACTCAAGTCTTATGTCTGCTTGATCACCAAAAACAAAAATTCTAAAAAAATTGTGTCTGGTTTATGGTTAACACTGCAATGGTATATGGTTTTATAATCTCAAATCTTGATAGAATGCATCCGGTTTCTGGACATTGTGAGTCTTTAAGCGGCTTAATTATCTGGGTATTCATAAACATGAATATTTCAAAAGCTTTTATAGCAAACCCAAAGTCATTAAACTTGATCACTATTGTACATTGTACAAATTCATTATTGACTTGATCAAAATCCGCTGTTAGTCATACATTATTCCCCCTTGCGCACATCTTAATACCATTAAGAAACGGACCCCAGGGGATACATGTCTGCAAGCCTATAGATGAACTCGTGAATACTCATTCACAGTAAAGGAAGCTTGGTGTATTGCTTGGTAACGGGGGTATACCTTGTAGTGGGGATTATGAGCTTAGATTGCTAATATAATCTACAAAAATCTATATTTTGATTAGTAGCATAATGGTTTAAAGTTAAATTAGGGTGACATGGTAAAAGTCAAATTAAGTCTGAACCGAGATTAGAGACTGATAGTTTATGAAATTGTGTGCCCTAATTGAAAATTAAGTTATATCACAAAAATACTCAAAGGTTTGTTATAAGATTTAAGTGGACAACAATATCAATGACCGACTTAACACTAGTCATAATAACGTTGAAATATAAATTTGCGATGGAAGGGCAATTTGGTCAATATGATTCTCTGCTAAACTCATAAAATTATGTACTACTTTCGTAGAATAGTTTTATATTTTTTGTTTGAACTCGATTAAACCTTAATCAATACACAGATCTTAGATCTGATACATGTATGAATACGATTAATCTAAATACAGATCTAGTTCATTATTACGTTTGATTGTACGTTATATGTGTATATTATCAATTTGTATGTATGTGTATAATATTAGTATGAATTTTGAGAGAGAATTGGAAGGCAATTCGTTAATATTAAAGCTCAAAACTTAAATTAACAGTGAAAATTGTTCACAATATATAGAAGATGGATCTAGTTCGTTACACATCCCGTAACGAACTAGCATCCACTTCGTTACATACATATTAAACAACTAAACTTAACGAATCACCCTCTGATTCGTTAAACATCCTTAATGAATCAGGAGGGATAATTACTTAGATCTAGTTCGTTAAACATTCTTAACGAGCTAGACTATTACTTAACGAACTACAAGAATATCTTAATAATTTATTACATAAATAAACGACAAATACATAAACGATAAATACAAAGACTCTAGACGCAAAACCGTGCACTAACAGACACCCCCTCGTCTTGAGCTCTTTGTCTTTACTTTACTTGAAGCGCTTGGACTACCAATCTCTGCAACTATGAATCCCGTTCTCAAAACATACACGCACAACGCGTTGGAACTGCATAGCCAGGTCAAAGTCTTCACTGCGCTCAAACAAAATCTTGTTCTTGTGTAGCACGTCATTGTCAGTCTCGGTTAAATTAACCAGCCACATTGGGTCAATGATCTTGATCAACTCAGTCTTCAAACCTTTGCCCAGAACAATGACAGCCTCGCCGGTTCGGTTGTCGTAATACCAGCGGTTGAAGAATAGATGCATGTGTTGGTTCAAAGTCTTCACTGGTACTTGCTTCATGGTCTTTGGCGGTTTGACTTTGAGAAGCAATTTTCTCCAACACGTCCTTGGATCAATATCATCTATACGTTTTCGGGTTGGCACTTGGGGCTTGAGGAACTTGAATCCAAAATTGACCTCGAATAGCAATTGTTGATGGAACCAATCTACTATCCAGTCACCCCCTTGATGATGAATGGACGATACGGGAGGGTACGAACATCCCAACGCGGTAAAGTAAGAACGTCCATTATCTTCTCATAGTATTGAACCCCCTTTTCTCATTTCACAATGCATACTTTAAGATCAGAATCATATAACCAAGAAATAATATTACCTTGAACCTTTGACACATTCTTGAATGAAGTCACTTAGTTAGTTTTGGCACGAGCAGCAGCTTCGTCCTTCCGCTCCTGATCTACATATCTGTATGCCTCAATAATCTTTCGGGTTTTCTTGCTTCGATACCCAAACCATCTTGCAATATCAGCATCAGTCGGGTTCTCAATTGAGTTGAATCTCGTATCAACCACCTTCTTACCCTTAGACACCTTCTCCAGATTATCCTCAGCGGCTTTAAACGTTTGCTCATTAAATACTGGAGCACCTTGATCAACATTTGTGTGTTGAAACAAGTCAGGATACTCCTCCGCTGTCACATCTTCAACCTCGACCTCTTCATCTTCATAAATAAAATCTGTGTTCATCTCAACAGTTGGATACACCTCAACATCAGGCTCAGCTTCTAACACGGTTAATTCGTCATTACTCAATCCAAGCAATAATGAAATCTGCTCTCGTGTTAGTGACCTTTCAACGAATTGACCCTCCTCAATCTCATTTCTATTCACCACACTCCTAACCACTCTCGATCCATCAACAAAAATTACAGTGTCAGTTTCTATCATCTCAATAGGTTTAGCAGCTGTGTAATCTCGATAAACAATAATTTGCTTATCCGAATCACCACCACCACTAGTACATGCACCTGAAGATGAGCCGTGCGTTTTCTTAGGCTCACTTCCTGCACCAGACTCATCAGGATCTTCTTCATCATTCATGATTTTCTTAAGTGCATCATCTTTGCATGTTACATACGGATCTAGTTCATTATTACGTTTGATTGTACGTTATATGTATATATTATCAATTTGTATGTATGTGTATAATATTAGTATGAAGCTTGAGAGAGAATTGGACAGCAATTCGTTAATATTAAAGCTCAAAACTTAAATTAACAGTGAAAAGTGTTCACTATATATAGAAGATGGATCTAGTTCGTTACACATCCCGTAACGAACTAGCATCCACTTCGTTACATACATATTAAACAGCTAAACTTAACGAATCACCCCCTGATTCGTTAAACATCCTTAACAAATCAGGAGGGATAATTACTTAGATCTAGTTCGTTAAACATCCTTAACGAACTAAACTATAACTTAACGAACTACAAGAATATCTTAATAATTTACTACAAAAATAAACGACAAATGCATAAACGATAAATACAAAGACTCTAGACGCAAAACCGTGCACTAACATTTGTTCTTGTTTGTGTCCTTTTTAATTCGAAAATATTCAATAATCCTAAAAATATTATGTTTTCAAAAACCAAAAAGATAATATCTATTTTCGAAAACATAATACTTTTCGTTTCTAGCTTTATTTTTGATTTTCGAGCTAATTCAATATTTGAAAAAGTAAATACCAAAAAGATTTTTCCATTTTATTTATTTCTTTTTTTGTTTTTCTAAGTTAATTCATTTAACTTATGTGTTTTGAATGCAAAGCACGTTAAGGTATTGCATCTTACTCCAAGTGGTAAGATTCTTAAGGTAAAGTTTATCGAGACACAGGTTTCAATGCATTATTTAATACATGAAATTTAAGATGATAAGGTTTCATTTTAAATTGGTTATTTATTGGCTATTCGTTATGAGAAGTTGTAACGAACAAAGTCCATTCGTTATCTATAAGGATAACGAATGAGGGTCATTTAGGTTTAAATTTGGATAACGAATAAGTCTATTCGTTATCATCATTCGCTTCCACTACACTGATAATGTATGACCCCATTCGTCATCATTATTGATAACAAATGAAGAGCAAATCTGAGTTGATTCGTTATCGTATTTAAGTTATTCTTCATTCGTTAACGGGGTTAACGAATGAACCAACGAATAAGAGCATTCGTTAATTTTGAATCAACGAATGGGTTCATTCGTTGTCTGGGAATGCGTGTAAAATTTGTCTCATATAATGAACAGGGGGTGAACGAATCGTTCATTCGCTCACCTCGATTATTGAAGTTACCGAGAGAAACTATTGCCAATTTTTCCTAGAAATTTCAACCATCACAAATCACACTTTCGTTGATCTTATAAGATTCATAAGGTAAAGATAACCTAAACGCAATGAATTTAGCAAAATTCATGAAGGATTGATAAGTTAATTAGTCAGTTTTGTAATCGGGTTTAAGTCTTGAACAAAAATCATACTGATGATGTATTTTAACCATCAGTTTTGGTTGGGGTTGTATATCGTTAATATTCTGAGTCTAAAGATGTTAAGATTACACTGATTCATCGTCATACATGATCTAATTGGAATTCTGATTGCATGTTGACCGTCAATGTTCTTCATTAATTTTGACTTTGACAATTGAAGGTCAAAAGTTGATAATCTCAGGGGTTATTCATTACAAATAACGAATGAACCCTCATCCGTGTCCAAAGTCCATTTGTGGTTTCATTCGTTGATTTAACTTAACGAATCAGTCTATTCGCATAGTTTAATAAAAAATGAACATTCATTCGTCTATTGATTCGTTAGTCATTCATTCGCTAACATGACCATAAGAATCATGTCAACGAATGGCACCATTCGTCATCATATATGACTTAACAAATGACACTTGGACTTAATTTTCAAAAAGAAATTTTTTTAAAAATATTAAATAAACTTATCGTATGTTCATCTTTATTAATTCTCGGGTTTATGAATTTTTAGAAATGGCTGATGGAAGAGTACAAGTTGTTCCAGTTGAGGATCCACAGTAAGTTGTTCAAGAACAACAGCCTGTACAACAACAACAACAACAACAACAGGCTCCTGATGTTCCTCTCTTGCCTTTTGACAAAAAGCACAACATCTGTGCGTTTGTACAAGATTATTTTGTTGACCATGATTTATTTGGAGATATTATTGCATTCCTACGACGTTCTAAGATCCACTATGCCATTACTGCAGATGTACCGGTTCACTTCAGTGTCATTCGTCCATTCTGGAACTCGACACTATATGTGGAGTCCGAGAATCACATTGTCGTTGAGATCAACAACAAGCCGATTATTATCTCTGTTGGGGTTATCCGACATGTGCTGCGATTTGATGATAATATGGATATTCCTTGTGAGTTCGAGAAGACGTTGATCCGTGGATTGTTTCAGAGATTACTTTATTCTGGAGACCTTGATCATTCCTAGTACAACAAGGCTTACTTGTGTGATCCGTACAAGTACTTACTACATGTTCTGATTCATTTCCTTGGAGGACGCAAGGATGGATATGACGAGTATCGGATTATGCTACAATCCGCATTCGTAGCTCTTATATTGAACAAGCCGTTCAATTTCTCTGAACTTATATTTTATCACTTGAAGGAGAATTGCTTGATCAAGAATCGTCGCAGCAAATTTCTTATGTACCCACGGTTCATAGAGTTAATTATTCAGGATTTAATTCCTGATTTGGTGATAAATCAGACGTTAGAGAATGAAGTGTTGAAGTTGGAACACATGAATGCTGATACGATGAAAAGGATGAAGACCTACCATGGTAAAGAACCAGAAGATCGTCCAAGAACCAAACGTCTGATTGGTCACTTGGCGAATCCAGCCTATGAATGTCCTTATGATGATCGTTGGATTCACGACGACTCGGATTCTGAACGTGAAGAAGGACCATGTGGGAACGGTGGTGGTAATGATGATGGTGGTGATGGTGGAGATTATGGGGGTGATGGACGACGTGTCAACGTTGAGGCAGCAAGATCAAAGGCTGCTCAACGAAAAACGAACGGGCAAGGCGATAGCTCAAGATCAACCGCCCAAGCGTCGTGTGACGCACGGTTCAGGTGTGGAAAATGGTCCACAAGTGCCGAGGTAGTCTGCAATACAAAGGCCGGTGGTGACGCTTACTACTAGCACCTCGGCACTTACATTGACAACGACCATCACTTCAGATTCAGGGCTTGGCGAAATTCCTCACTTTGTGTTATCTCCGATGCCAAGGCCTTCTGTTACATCAATGGTGGGTCCTCCTACACCTACCATGATTCCGACACAACCCATGGATATCTCATTTATGAGAATCAACCGTCCACAGGGCCCGGTGCAACCTGTTCTAACATCTTTTCATGCTTTGCGCCCTACCCATCAGATGGACATGCTTTTGAGTCTGATTCACTTATATGAGAATCGAATGGTGGCTGATCGTCATGTTCAGAGCATATGATGCTTTAACCTACGTGGTCTGATGGGGTATGTATCGTATTGCCAGAAGGAAACCAAAGAGCTGCGTGAGATTGTGGCGGCTCAGGGGGTGAAGATGAAAGATCATGAGGACCTTATTCTTCAGCTAACATGCAAAGACGATGCATTAAAGAAACTGAAGAACGATGACGAAGATAAGGATCCTGATGCTCCTGGTGCCAGTGGAAGTGAGCTGAAACAAGCTCACGGCTCGTCTACTGCTGGTACAAGTGGTGGTGATGAAGGCAAAGATCGGGAGATAGTCGTGTATCGAGATTCGACTCATGTTCAGCCTATCGAGTCGATCAAAGCCAACACCGTGTTATTTATGGATGCCAAGGGGGTGGTGATGAGTACTGCTAACGCTGACGAAATTAGAGAAGGTGAATTTGTTGCTTATGCCCTGACTCGCTATCAGATTTCACTATTATTAGGGTTGAACGATGAAGAATTAGATATGTTGGCGGCTAAGGAGGACGTGAGGGTTTTTAATGATGTTGAGGTGTTGCTTGATACGAGTATTCCACATGGGAATACGTCGTTTATTTATGAAGAGGAATACTCTGATCTTTCATCATTCAGGCGTTGATCAGGGTGTTCGAACATTCACTGAAGATTATGTTAAAGCTGCTGAAGATCATCTTGAGAGAATAACAAAGAAGAAAAAGACGATGCCAGAGAAAGAGTCTAGCACGTCTGAACTTGATATAGAAAGTTGCTTCAAGAACCGTCGCAACAAGACTCGAGCTTCAAAGATCATTGAAGCTTATAGGTTTGTTGATCGAGAACAACAACAGAATGTTGATGCACGGGACAAAGCTAATTGGAAAACCACATTCAAGGTCGTTACAAGATGTGGAACGAATGGCAACTAGTATTCTACATAAAGGGTGTTATGTGTCACGAAGTTAACCCTTAGACTCTCGTGCGGCTCTTAGTTTCCGACTAAGATCAGCCTTTCCAACCCAACAACAGCGATTCAGCGGAATTATAAAGGGAACAAAGATAGAATCAAGGGAACTCAGATTGCTTAGAGAACTTGTGTATGAAAGCTTGTTTATTAACACTTGAAAGGGTTTACAAGGTTGAGTCCAAATGAGCATATTACAACCTATTTATAGTTGGTCCCTAAGGTTCTAGATACTTCCAATCTGGACCCTTCTAATATTATTTAATTACAAATATTTAAGATATTTACATACCAGCTTTCTAGACTATTCTGGCCAGATTTTTCTAAGGAAAAATGCCTTGGAATCTAGAATTTTCTATGCTTGATGAGGCCTTGATCTTGCTGATTTTTCCGGAATCCCGAGCTGAATTTTGTAGGGTTGTGACATATGCCTCACATAATTTAAGTGTTCTTAAAGTAATTTCTCGCATACTGTCACTTTGTCCATCTGTCCTCTCAACACTTCTATTAATATTATTAAGATATACAAATCGTATAACGTATATGACATAACTAGATTCTCGGGTTAATCATTATGACGGATTCTATTGATTGGAGCTCTAATTAGTATTCAACAAATTATATAATTTTAAACAATTCAAAAACACATTCAAAAATAACATAATTAATAAAAGTTTCTTTTTGGATTTTACCTTTTAATAAAGAACTAGTAACTAGACCCACCGCGTTGCGGTGGGTACGTTAGAAAGAAAAAAATCCAGAAGCGTTTTGAGGCTGATATACATTACGGTTACATCATATTCTATCATTTCAAATAACATTCCGTCATCATAGCCCAAACGTAAGATTCAAGCGATTACTCAATGCTCAGATCGCTGCTATGACTGCAACGTTGGTTGCCTTATCAAATAACAAAGCGTCATCATAGCCTATACTCAACAAAGAAACACTGATTTCAACAAAATTGACTAGACCAAAATACCCCAACAGATTGTATATAAATGAACTGAACTGGGCTTTCTTATATCCAATATGCAGCCACTTGACCCATATCAAATTGCACTCTTGGTTTATGATCAGTTGCAGTTGAAACAAAAACGCAAAGAAAGCAAAAACAGTTGCATATGAGCCTAAAAACAAACAAAAATGTGTATAAGCAATTTTAGAATAAAACAACTGTGAAAATTTCTATCTCACTACCTTTACAATGCAATATAAAAGCAGAACTGAAAACCACAATTTGAAACGCAAGTGCTTAGATTGGTCTCAAAACAATTATCATAGCACCGGAAAAACGGATCATATAAACCCAAATGTGAAAAACGTGTGCTCAGATCAATGTCAAACGACCATCATAGCACAAAGACATCGTCGCCTATCATCTAACCACGCCTAGGGTTTCAACCAACGCTAGAGAGACAGCTCCGGAGGCTTGGATGAAGCCTAATTCATCATCATAGTCTTTATCAACTCAAAAATGTTAGGGTTCTAATTACCGACGTTTTCAATCTACAGACCAACAAGTAAACGTGTACATAAGCTGGAAAAAAAGCGTAGTTCACCGATTTCATAAGAATTTATAGTTATACCTCATATAAAATTTTTTACCGTCACATGAATCGTAAATGCATGAATGTGATGTCGGTGGCAACCAAACATCTGACAACCAAATTGAAATCTGCTGTAAAATTTATAGCTTGAAGTTTCAATTATAAACGTACAGTCGAACGAAGCACGAAAGGGATGCATGTAAAAAGCGTGGATTCTACTTCATCTGTAACTTTGTTGGCCCACTTGTCCTCCTATAAATAATAATCATAACTATTCAATCTAGTATGCAATGCAATAGCAATAGAATAAATGCAAGTCACATTACTGTTAATCCAACCACAAACTGTGAACAATATTATTAGAGTAAATGCAGTAGTTGGATAGCAATCTCTGTTTCAGTTAATTTCATAATCTTCTTAAAAAGCCAAAAATAATTTACTTGAAAATGACAATGGAATTTTGAATAGATATAATAAACCCCAAATGACCCCAATATGCATTAAAAAATAAGGCAACACATGGTTACCAGGCCATCGGTGTCTTTATCAATCCTAAAACTTATGAAAAGGTTGATGAAAACTTATAATATATGAATAAATAATGAATTATAATTTAGCAAACAAAGAAAGTTTGAAGCTGTGAATCAAAACTTCGATCAATAACTTACTCCAAGGACTCCTTCAAAGCTTTTTTAATCAAGTCTCCAGTGATGTGTCGTTGTTGTGGCTACGACATGATTGGGTCAAGGATGTAGACAACCAAAACTCGCCGGAAAACATCTGCCATCGTCACCACTGCCGCCTAGGGTTCCAATTCAACAATCGTAATCAGAGCACGGTGCACAGATGCCGAAGAACATCACTGACTCACCTCTGTCACAGCCATAGAAAACCAAAAGTGTTCAGTCTACGCCACCGCTACCGCCGTCGCCTAGGGTACCAAAATGGACCCGGCAACAACGACAGCACGCCCTCACCTAGGGTTTCAAAAATAGAACCCAGCAAAAGACAAATCGCAGAGGCAGCATACAAAATCGGAGGCAAACAATAAAGAAACCGGTGAAACCCAGTGATAATGATGAATGTAGAGAGAGAAGTTAGCTATAGAAGGAGAGAGAGAACTAATGGAAGGTAAAAAAGTTATACGTATAGATACATGTGTATGCTAGACGCGGCGGGTGTGTGAAACTGTATCATAAACCCTATTCTTAAGACAAAAATCAAACGAAACAACTAAGACGAAACTCAAATAAAACAAAAACGAAATTAAACAACATTCCAAGGAAACATATTCTCCCTCCCATCATAGCTCGCCAACCGCCACAGAAAACCAAATCTTATGGGACCACACAATCGCCTGAGAATAGAGCACCGTCTCCTACGTGTGTGAAATGGAAGACAGAAACATCCCCCATTGGACCCGCATGTAACTGTGGGTAGAGCCTAATTGAAATACATAGATATAATTATAGCACCAAAAAATAAAAATTAAATAACTACTTAACTTTTTATCAATTAATATTATTTGAAATGTTTGTATTCTTACTTGTTATTCTATGGACCCGCATTTAATATTATTTATTCTATGAAAAAAACGGGTGAGTCTATCTAACATTATGCAAAGCCTTTGAAATGTTTGTATTCTTGTTATTCGGTCGATCTCTTGTGCTTTCTTAAAATCTGTTCGACAAGATCCAGATACATCGAGTTTATGCATGCTTGACCCCTTCAGAACAAAGCCTTCACGTTTGTACTCTCCAGTTCCAGTGCTCGTGTAAATTATCGTTTGCACCACTTTTCACTACACATTAATATTATTTATTATTGTTTCCACATGACCCAAGGTTAGGGCTTGATGTTGGTTTGGAATTGGTATAGTACAAAGAATAGTGAATATGGTATAACTAATCGCAATTATTCTCTATGTTTTAGATGTGTTTAAATAATTAATTGAATTTTCTAGTATTTTTACACTGACAATTGATATAACCAAACCAAAGAACGACTCCAAAAAATGCAATAACTTGAAAATCAGAAATCAGACCATAGAAGCAGATGTCGTCGGGGTATGACGCCTTCTTTAATGCAAGCAAAACCATGATTACCATCGGTCTGGGAAAGAACCACAACCACTTTATGTTCAAGTGCTCTCACATACCATCATAAGCAAATATCAAAAAAGATTCATTCATAACACACTAGTTACCAGGAGGATGAAGGCGGTGGTGCGACGGTATTCAGGGCTTAATCTACGGCGGCGTCGCCGTCCGCCGCTGCCATGACGGCCACAAAGCCGCCGGCAACAGCAGGGTAACCACCGTCCGTCTGTAACTACATGGCCGGAAACCTCCAATTAAGCAATCGAGACCGTAACGACTACGCCAGAAACTCAAATGAAAGCTATATTCAGGCGGTGGTGAAGAAAGATATAGGGAGACGATGGTAACCTGTGGGTGCAAAAAAGAGTTCAACCTGAACTCGTCAATTCAAACTAAAACAAGTTAAATCAAAATGGGTCGGGTCAAACCCAAATGGGTTGAGTAAAAAAATACATTAAACAAATTACGTATTGACATGTAAACAATAAATTTCATTAATGATAAACAAAATACATATTACAATTGACCTCTACGTTATTTCATCTTTTGAAAACGGTCAATTACAGCTTCATTAAAGTGTTTCTTTTTCAACGCTACAAATTACACAAATATTTAAAAAATCTTCAGCAATTTGATTAGGTAAATTTGTCTTTATGATTTTTATTGGCGAAAAACATCTCTCAGTCGTTGCAGTTGCAATAGGCAAAACTAATGTTAGCTTTAATAATCGATATACCAAAAGAAAAGAGATGTTGTTTCCACCATAACTCTAGCAAGATCCGCAATATCATTCGGATTAGCAAATCTTTCATCTATTCGCACACTATCGATGTACAAACCAAGTTGATATGTAAGAACAATTTTGTCCCTATAAGGATTGAAAGCCAACATGTTTTGAAGTAAATTCGTGTTAATCTCATTAAAACGATCACTAAATTCTTGAATATCCATATCGACAACAATGATGAAACAATCAAAATTATAATAATTTATAATAATGTTGATTGGTGATTGTGTACCTTTGTCTTTTGGGTCTATAACCATTGTCATCGACGACATGTGAAGCCGTCATCACCCTAATTTGTTCGCCTCCGACAAATTCCAAAAGTTGAATTAAAGTGGTTAAGCAATTAAGTAATATAGGCTTAATTGGTATTGTTCATGATAAAATTAAATTTAGGCTTAAAAGTTGGAGCTTAAAATTTAAAAAGTTAAGTTTGGGGCACAAAAAAATTATGAATGGGTCACTAAAATTTTTTTGGCTGGTTCACTTGGGTCTTTGAACCTAATATATTACAAAATTATAAAGGAAACTATGGACTTGAGTTGATGCAAACACTCCTCTGACCGAACACCGGATCCGTCCCTGGTAACCTGTGGTCATGAAGAGAGTGAAAGAACAAACGTCTGAATGTCTGATATTATCCCAGACAAATAAAGGAGGGAAAAAAGATACGTGTAAGGTAGGATAACGCGTGCTACTCTCTTATGACAATGCAAAATGTACAACAAAGGTTGCACCAAATACAATAGGCTCAAACACAAAAGTAAAGGAATAGTGAATGTGAGTCTGATAGATTATTTCTCATTAATGATGACTTATGCACCAATTTAGTGGTGGTTCATTGACAAGCGCAAAATCTTTAAACACCTGAATTTAGGAATAAGAGGTCTTTGGTTCAAGTCCTATAAACAACAAGAGTATAAAAATGAATTAGCTATTAACAACTGCCGGGGGTTACATTTTCATGGTGTATTAACTAAATACATAAAGAGCACATTAGTAAATTGCTTTCCACCTAGACCCATATAGGATTTTTAATAGTTTTTGGTTTTTATGATGACTTGCATGATTTAACACGTTTTGTATATAGACTTTCTTACGTATATCTACTTTGTGATGAATAGTATAAAAAAAATTTAGATAAGATAACTAAAATTATTATTATTATTATTATTATTAAGATAACTAAAACTATTATTATTATTATATAATAAAAGAGGAGTTTGCGTCACTGTACTATTATTGGTTCATTTGACGACGCCTGATAGGGCCAAATTGTCACACCCCCATCTAGGGCCTAGGAGTATGACTACAGTTGGTACCATAATTGTAAATAAATCAGAGTTACGTTGTAAGCGGAATACTTTATAAAACTTTAAAGATCAAAATGTAACATATATATATATATACATGATTGATTATTTTGAGAACCACTCTGAGTTTTAAGAACTCGAAAGAACTCAACGTAACAACTTTTTTTCGAATTTTTTTTACACATGTGTAATACGTAATTGTAAGTGATGTATAAAAAATTACGTTATTTTTTTACACACCGAATCGACTTTTTACACATGTGTAACTAACGTTTAAACTTGTGTAATTATCAAAAATACTTATTCTCTCTCATGCTTCATTTTTTAATTAAATTTAATCTTAGCCACATATTTCATATCATTTAATTAAATTTGTGGTTCAAAATTGAATTCCTGAAGTTCTTAAAACTCACAATGGTTCTTAAAATAACCCTCCCCTATATATATATATATTCAAAAGACGGGATTATAAAATACCCGTTTAAGTTGTTAACAAAACATTATTTGTTATAATTACAAACCACCATTTTGGTATGTTAAGTTTATACAAAATAAATCCGAGCCATCGGATATTAGTAGCACTTCGTCATTCCAAGCGCTATCATTGTTCACCTACAAAATGTAAATAAAATACGTCAGCAACGGATGCTGGTGAACACGCTGACGCTAAAATATTTTCTTTTACTTTATTACCCCTCGAGACTACGCCTGCCTCGGCCCATCATGGCTTAGGAATAACAAAGTTAAAACAACCCAATTATAAATTCGAGCCTCTCACTAGGTCACCTCAGCAAACACCGCAGCGTTCGACTTAGTTAATTACCCGTAAGTATATACATGGTCGTGCTTCCTATAGGAAAGCGTCCAACAACCAAGCGTGGTGCTATGTGTCCACCGTGTACTACCACATATGAAAGGATCCAGACACACATATACTACAGCCTGAGGGCTAGGCTTATACCCTTATTTATAACGGTTTTAGAAACACATAGTTCCTTGTAAATAATTTTCATATAACATGTTTCACTCATTTGAAAACAAGTTTATAAAAGTTTGGGGGCGTATTCACCTTTTCTCTTTGGGATCGGCTTTAACACCGTCCGAGGGTCTTTCCCTTGCTATCTCGCACCTATAGTACGAGTATAACCATTTGTTAGTCGGATATACAATCCGGCTTATGACCTTTAATCTTATTTTATTTCTCTACCTCGATGAACCTTTAGTTCATAAATCTCTTTTACTTGAAAACCTTTAGTTTAAAAGTAATTTATAAACCTTTAGTTTATATATAAAACCCGACGTTTCTTCTTCTTTAAGAAACGTATTTTTTTTCTTTTATTATTTAAGAATACTCATTATTACTTAAATAATATTTTCATAACAAAGAATATACATATATACTTACACACATATTCAATCTTTTATTCTTTTCTTTGTTATGTTTATTTCACTTTTATCGAGGTATCGAGTATAACCTCGAATTAAGTCTTAAGTCTTTAATATAATATTGTATCATATTTATTTGTCGTTACGCCTAACCTTGTTGGCATTTTAGAAACCCTAGGAACTTGAGCATCACTCCAACGCCACATGATCAACGCTCCTCCTTGTCGTCAAGCACCAATCTTTAACACTCGTTGGCACGCTTCTCGAGACTCATCGCCATGATAACAAACGCCTTTCTTGGTTGTATGTGGGTGGAGGGTGGCACGCACTTTGAGGAAATGTCAACACGGGAATCAAGGAAATCGGGCACGCTTATCGAGGTATTATGGCACGAACTTCGACATATGATAATATGGCTAGAGAGATGTTAGAGAGAGATATGTGTGAGTTTTGGTGTGTGGAGAATGAAAGCCCGGATCTGCTATTTATAGACATGATTTTGGACCCCATCGCGGTACGCGATGGGTCCTTGATGAGCCTATCGCGTAGCGCGATATAGGACTGGTGAATCACCAACTAGACCTGCCATGTGGCGACATGTGGCAGGCGTTGCGCCACGTGGCGACACGTGGCGGCAGTGTTGCCACGTGGTTACATGTGGCAGCAGATGATGCCACCTGTGCCACGTGGCACACGTGTGAAATCGTGTCAGACCACGTCATCGCGATACGCGATGACGTAGGTCAACAGCGATCACGTATCGCTATTGATTTCTTCCAGAAGTTTTGACCAAGACCCATCGCGATACGCGATGGGCATATCTTTTGTCCCGTTGCGTATCGCGATAGAACAAGAATTCAGAATTTTCATTGTCAACCTTGGAGTTTGGAATTTGGCAGAATTGATCCCTAGACTTTGAAAACTTGTCATTTTTTGCTTAAATTTCCATGATGTTACATTCTCCCCACCTTGAAATAAATCTCGTCCTCGAGATTGCTTCACAAGAATAAGTGGGGGTATTTCTTTCTCATTTCCGATTCTAATTCCCATGTATACTCAGGCCCTCTACGCGAGTCCCATTTTACTTTTACAATTTTCAAAGTTCGTCGTTTAAGTTTCTTTGTTTTTGAATCTTCTATTTGTATTGGTTTTTCAACAAATTTTAAGTTTTCATTAATTTCCACTTCTTTTAATGGCATCGAAAGAGATTCGTTGGTCAAGCATTTTCGCAGATTTGAAACATGGAATACATCGTGTATCCCTTGCATTTCCTCGGGCTATCGCAAATGGTATGCAACAGTTCCGATTCGTTCAATTACCTCGAAGGGTCCAACGAATCGAGGAATTAAGTTTCCTTTCTTACCGAAGCGAATGACGCCTCTCCAAGGCGAGACTTTCAAAAGAACCTTATCACCAACATTGAACTCTAACGGCTTACGACGGACATCGGCGTAAATCTTTTGGAGATCGCGTGCCGTCTTAAGTCGTTCTCGGATTTAGAGAATCTTTTCGGTGGTTTCTTGAACTATCTCAGGTCTAGATAATTGATTGTCTCCAGTTTCAGACCAACACAAGGGCGTTCTACACTTTCGACCATATAAGGCCTCAAATTGTGCGGCTTGAATACTTGTGTGATAGCTATTATTGTACGAGAATTCCATTAGGGGTAAGTGGTCATCCCAACTTCAACCTAAGTCAATCACACAAGCCCGAAGCATGTCTTCCAACGTTTTAATCGTCCTTTCGCTTTGCCCATCAGTTTTTGGGTGATAGGCGGTGCTAAGGTTTAGCTTTGTACCGAGTGCTTGTTAGAAGCTTTTCTAAAAGTGAGACGTAAAACGACTGTCTCGATCAGAAATTATGGATAGTGGTACTCCATGCAAAGCAACGATGTTGTTCACATAGATACGTGCTAGTTTGTCCATTGAGTACGACTCATTGATGGGTATGAAATGTGCGGATTTTGTCAATCGATCCACAATGACCCAGATTGCATTATGTTGTTGAGTCGTTTTAGGGAGTTTGATAATGAAATCCATGGTAATTAACTCCCACTTCCGTACGGGAAGTTCGGGTTGCTGTAGCAATCCCGAAGGCTTTTGATGTTCAGCCTTGACTTTCAAACAAGTTAGACATTTCACAACATGCGAAGCGACATGCCTTTTCATTCCATTCCACCAATAGTTTGCTTTGAGGTTAGGGTACATTTTGTCGCTCCTTGGATGCATCATGTACTTGGACTTATGTGCTTCGCTCAGAATTTTCTCACGCAAGTTCCCAACGATTGGTACCCAAATTCTATTTCCGAGTCTAAGGATACCATCGTCACCCTTGACTAGTAAGTCATTGGTGTTGTTACGTTTTTCCTCGGAGATTTGATTTTCATTGATCGCTTGAGTTTGGGTAGATTTGATTTGTTCGAAAAGATCAATTTGAAGTTCTAACCTTAATGCTTGGACTCTTTTTGGCTTCTCGTGCTCTTTACGACTTAGGGCATCAGCCACAACGTTGGCATTACCTTCATGATAAACAATTTCGCAGTCATAGTCGTTTAGAGTTTCCATCCAGCTTCGTTGGCGCATATTAAGCTCTTTTTGATAGAAAATGTGTTTCAAGATTTTATGATCAGTTTACACGGTAAATCTTACTCCATAGAGATAGTGCCTCCATATCTTAAGTGCAAAGATTATGGCGCCTAACTCTAGATCGTGATTCGTATAGTTCTTTTCGTGCACCTTTAGTTGATGAGAGGCGTAAGCGATTACTTTCTTACGTTACATTCGTACAAATCCCAAGCCGGAGTGAGATGCGTCACTAAATACCACAAAGCCCTCAGTACCTTCTGGCAAGGCCAGTATAGGTGCTTGGGTGAGCTTTTGTTTGAGTATATCGAACGCCTCTTGTTGCTTTGTTCCCCATTCGTATTTGATGTTCTTACGAGTTAAGGAAGTTAGGGGAACAACGATTCGGGAAAAGTTTTCAATGAATCTACGGTGATAGCCAGCCAACCCTAAGAAACTTCGAATCTCAGTTAGCGACTTTGGGACCTCCCACTTAGAGATAGCTTCAATCTTAGCGGGGTCCACTTGAATACCGTTGACGTTGATGATGTGACCAAGAAATTACACTTCGTGCAACCATAACTCGCATTTCGAGAACTTTTCATACAACTTCTCGGTTCTAATAATTTCAAGCAACGTTTGAAGGTGGACTTCATGACCAGCCTTCGACTTAGAATAAATAAGTATGTCATCGATGAATACGATAACAAATTTATCCAAGTACGGCTTGCAAATACAATTCATCATGTCCATGAACGCAGCTGGGGCATTAGTATGTCCAAACGGCAAGACCGTGAACTCATAACTTCCATACCTTGTTCGAAAAGCAGTCTTTGGGATATCTCGGATTGGACTCTGAGTGGGTGGTAGCCGGAACGAAGATCGATTTTTGAAAAGAAACTAGCACCTTGAAGTTGGTCAAAAAGATCATCGATTCGAGGGAGTGGATAACGATTTTTGATTGTGACTTTGTTTAATCCAGAATAATCGATACACATACGCATAGATCCATCCTTCTTCTTGACGAATAGAATTGGTGCTCCCCAAGGCGACGAACTTGGTCGAATGAAGCCTTTCTCCAGAAGCTCATCGAGTTGTTTCTTCAACACCTTCATTTCAGTTGGCGCTAAGCGGTATGGAGCTTTGGCAATCGGAGCAGTATCGGGAATAAGATCAATCCTAAACTCTACTTCACGATCGGGAGGAATTCCGGGAAGTTCGTCGGGAAAGACATCGGAAAAGTCGGAGACTATAGGTACGTCCTTTATCTCCTTTGACTTTGATTCTTCAGTGATGTAGACCATAAATGCTAAGCATCCTTGATTTAAACATTTGTTAGCCCTAATCATGGAAATTATGCTAACTTGGCCAGCGTCTTTGTCCCCTTTAATTCGAATAGTTCGTTTATCGGGGGCTTGAAGTTCAACAGTTTTGCTATTGCAGATGATACGAGCATGGTTATCGGATAACTAATCCATACCAAATACAATATCAAAACCAGCCAGACTCATGGGCAACAAACAAATAGGAAGAATATAACCAGCTAAGTGAATTTTTCCGTTTTCAAGGACTTCGGAGATCTTAACGATTTCGCCACTAGCAGTCTCGACGCTTAGAGTTTTATTTAACTTTGTGACATAGCGTGATGATAAAATTGGAAGTCAAACATGTTGATTCTAAGAATACCCGTGAAGAACTTCCCAAAACTCTCAAAAAAACGTAGATCGTAAATAAGATAAATAATTGAACCTGTTGATTCACACGAATACCAGGATCAATTCTTCCAACTATCGTTGATTCACAAAGAATACCGATAATTAGGTCTTTCACACACTAACACACACTATGATAGAGAGGAAATGATTTTTTTATATATTCCAAACCTTATCTTCTTACATGACAAAATCTCAAGTATTTAAAAGAAACTATAAACCATTGGGCTTCTAATGATTAAACCAAAAGACATAAAATATTAATTATAAACTCTTGTAATTCCATAACCTATGTCTTCATTATTTGGTAAATGTTTGATCTCCCCACATCACTTTGTTAAAGGTTCGTTTAATAGACTTCAAAAACTATAATCTATAAAACTTAAATTGGCACCCGAATCGAATAAAACTCTAGCATAGGTGTCGTTGACTAAAAACGTACAGGTAATGGTTTCCGGCATGTCAGCGGCCTTCTTTGTGTCAAGTATGAAAACTCGAGCATTTCCCTTCTTGTTCTGGCCACTTCCACCAGCACCACCAGTCGCGAGTTTATTCTTTGGGCACTCGAAACTAAGATGGCCCATCTCTTTGCAATTGTAGCACGTCATCTTCTTCTTCCAACAGTCAGCAGCCGCATGACCCGTACGGTTGCATGACTCACAAACTTTAGGAGGCGGACGAAATTGCATCGACCCTTGTGGTACCTCCTACATGTATTGCATGGCGTAGCATTTGAATTGTATCGACTTTGGTGTTGGTTTACGCCTTTGCCTTTGTAGTTGGCGCTTCCTCCAGCTCTCCCTTGGGTTGTTGTTATTGTAACCTTCTTATCTTCTTCTTTGTTACGGATCATACCGCCCATCAGATAACCAGGCAATTCCATCACGGAGTCGGCGGTTTGTGGTAAGTGTGATCTCACCATGTCGCGGATTTCCCGCGGTAGTCCCCAAATGTATCGGGTAACTTTGCTGGATTCAGGATTTACCAGCTGGGGAACCAGGCGACAGTATTCGTGAAACTTGGTGTTGTATTCACAAAGATTCGTCCCCACGACCTTAAGATTGAGAAATTTCGTTTGGATTTGGTCGGTTTCATGCATGGGACAGAACTTTCCCATCAATATCGCCTTGAACTCATTCCAGTTCAGGCCATACATCACCTCTCTACCCTTGCTCATTATCATCGTATTCTACCACTCAAGTGCTTCTCTCTTGAACATAAGAGCAGAATGTTGAATTTTCTCCTCATCGGAGCACTGGCTTGTTATCACGATTGTTTCCATTTCCTCAAGCCACCTCACGGTTGAAATGGCTCCTTTATCACCATGGAACTCTTTTGGTCCATAGTACTTGAAATCCTTAAACGAACATCCACTAACCTTTAACTTTTTAAATTTTTGCCTAACTTCTCCATCAGCGTTAGACTCATGAACACTTTCCTTGACATGAGACGGATTCGGACGGGATTTTACGGATTTTCCGGAAGGATTAACGGAATGAGAATATTTCGAGTTTTTCGATTGAGACCTAGCCATTGACTCTTCTCTAACCGCATCCTTATCATTTTGTTTTTGGATCTTATATTTATCGGGGATAGGTTCTTTTTTTTCTCTCTCGGTACCTTTACCCTTTTCTTTTATTTCTTTTTCTTTCCAAGCATTCTCGTTGTTATTACTTTGTTCAGGCATTTTTCTTTTAACAACATTTCCTTTATTAAACATATATTTTTATTACACATTTATATATATATATATATATATCACAAAAGGATATATATATATATATATCTATATTTATTTCACTATGCATACACACTTATATATATATACCATTTGATATATATATATATATATATATATATATATATATAGATCACCCTATCTTTATTTCAAGAACGTTTTAACGTTCTTGTTATATACATATTTCACATAGCATACAAACTATATTATACACAAAACTTCATATTGCATTCTTTCTCCACCATCTTCAATCCTTTAAGAACTTCTTCACAACATTCGTTAACTTGTTACATTTGTGAAGAAGTGTTTCTCCCATTTTCTTCTTTTTCTTTCCTTCATCGGCCACCTTTTTTCTCCAATCGTCCGTTTCATGCAGAGCACGATCCAAATGTTCTTCGTATGACTGGGGAACTTTGTTGGGGGTATCGATATTGTGGTGGTGGGTCGCGGTAACCCAATGTCACCATCTCATAATGATTCCTTGGTTCTGGATACGGAACGTAAGTCATATCGGATGAAAGGTAGAGGTAAGTTTTAGCAGCTTGGTTTTGTTCTCGGATCTCATTAGCTTGCTCTTCAATTTATGAGATTTCTCCTTGGAATGGTGGAAAGCTTGATGAAGCTTGGTTCCTGAGTTTCTCGAGATATTGAACATATGGATCAACAGAACCGTAGCTTGGGTTTTGGGAAGTGAGTGATCCATCCATTGATGTTGATATCTCATTGGGATTATCGGGATGCTCTTCTTCCGGTTCAGACTCTTCCTCAAGATCTTCTTCTTTTTCGGGGTCCTCCTCTTCCTCCTCAGGTTCTTCCTCTTCTTCAGGTTCCTCCTCTTCCATATGCTGAGTGGTTTCATTGTTTACCGGGGACATCTGGAAACTTTCATAGGGCATCATTATCCTCATTCTAGGTTTGCGGGACGACCCTCTATTATTGTTTGGTTGGGAGTTGACTTCGTTGAAAGTGGAGCTTCCAATATGCCATCGTCATTGATCGGAGTGGCATTTCATCCAGTCGGAGGATGGGGATCTTGGTTCTTCTTTGATGGGTAAGTTGGAAAGGAAGGCATAGGATGGATGAGGATTTGGTGGTAGGTATCCAGTTGGGTAGTATTGCGGTATTTCTGAGGGATGGTATATGGGGACCTCAGATGGTTGGTGCATCGGTACTTCAGAGGGTTGGTACATTGGTATGGTAGCTCACTTCTTTGTTTTGGTGAACTTTCGGGAATGTCTATTGGATAGTGTTTACTTCCGGGGTAGTATACGGGTTTGGTTAAGTCATGTTCCATATCTTGATCAAAGTATGCTTCATAATACCCATCACTCATATTGTCCTCAGGGTAAGGTTTGGTGATTCCAGCCTCTTTTTCCTTGCGCACATAATTCTCCATTTAAGCTTTGAATGACATCTAATATTATGGGTGGTTTAGATTGTGGAGGGAAAGAAAAGGTTACCAACCTATCTTATCCCTAATAACAAATAAACAGTTATTTCCTATACTAGGATCGAAGCTAGGGTATTGTTTTATGATACCCAATTCGCTAAGATCGATGGCTCTGATACCAACTTGTCACACCCCCATCTAGGGCCTAGGAGTATGACTACAGTTGGTACCATAATTGTAAATAAATCATAGTAACGTTGTAAGCGGAAGACTTTATAAAACTTTAAGGATCAAAATGTAACATATATATATATATACATATATATATATTCAAAATACGGGATTATAAAATACCCGTTTAAGTTGTTAACAAAATTCCTTGTAAATAATTTTCATACAACATGTTTGACTCATTTGAAAACAAGTTTATAAAAGTTTGGGGGCGTATTCACCTTTTCTCTTTGGGATCGGCTTCAACACCGTTCGAGGGTCTTTCCCTTGCTATCTCGCACCTATAGTACGAGTATAACCATTTGTTAGTCGGATATACATTCTGGCTTAAGACCTTTAGTCTTATTTTATATCTCTACCTCGATGAACATTAAGTTCATAAATCTCTTTTACTTGAAAACCTTTAGTTTAAAAGTAGATTATAAACCTTTAGTTTATATATAAAACCCGACGTTTCTTCTTCTTTAAGAAACGTATTCTTTTTCTTTGTTTATTTAAGAATACTCATTATTACTTAAATAATATTTTCATAACAAAGAAGATACATATATACTTACACACATATTCAATCTTTTATTCTTTTCTTTGTTATGTTTATTTCTCTTTTATCGAGGTATCGAGTATAACCTCGACTTAAGGCTTAAGCCTTTAATATAATATTATATTATATTTATTTGTCGTTACGACTAACCTTGTTGGCGTTTTAGAAACCCTAGGAACTTGAGCAGCACTCCAACGCCACTTGATCAACGTTCCTCCTTGTCGTTAAACACCAATCTTTACCACTCGTTGGAACGCTTCTCGAGACTCATCGCCATGATAACAAACGCCTTTCTTGGTTGTATGTGGGTGGAGGGTGGCACGCACTTTGAGGAAATGTCGACACTGGAATCGAGGAAATCGGGCACGCTTATCGAGGTATTATGGCACGAACTTCGAGATATGATAATATGGCTAGAGAGATGTTAGATAGAGAGATATGTGTGAGTTTTGGTGTGTGGAGAATGAAAGCCCGGACCTGCTATTTATAGACATGATATCACGTGTTACTAGATGCAATACAACGTGTCTTTTGAGTATTGTAACGTGTGTTTACTTGTGTTTAACGTGTATCGTCTTCTACGCTCGTATCGTCTTACGTAGGGATTCCGCACCTACGTAGAACGAGATATTCCGTGTAGATCCGGCTGGGAACCTACAATTGGTATCAGAGCGTTTGCTCGTGATTGTGTGGTTCGGGATTATCACACGGGTGTAGAAATCGTTCCGTTCGACTATTCGCGGGACGAGTTTACGTTAATATACCGAGTTTTTGTGTCCTACTCACCTCCCACCATCAAAAACAACCCATTACACCTTCGTTTACCTCGCAAAACGTCAAAATCAAACCTGCAAAAACAATTGTTCATCAGGCGAAGTTGCCGCTACTGTTTGTAGGGTTTAGGCGAAGATATAAGGTCAAGCGAAGTTATTAACAACTTCGCCTACCTCACAAGTTCGCTTAACTTAAGCGAAGTTATCTACAACTTCGCCTAATCAGGCGAATTTAAAAAGGAGCGAAGTTAAGAATTCAAGCGAAGTTAAGACTTAAGCGAAGTTAAGTTTAACTTCGCCTACAGTACTGTTCAGAATAAAATTTTTATTTTTGGTTTCTTTGAGTGCTCGTTTGTATTTCTTCCAAAGATGACTTCTATAAATATTACGGAACTGGTGAAAATGGAGGTTGAAGCAGGTTCAGCTACTAAGGCACTGAAAATGCTTAAGGGTACCGATTTCGTGGCTTGGAAAGATCGGTTTGAGCAGTATGTTAAATATCAAGATGCTAAGATGTGGGTGTGCATTCAAGATGGATACATTCCACCAACGGCTTTGTATGAGGGTCGTGAACAAATTAAGAAATACAATAAGATGGAAGAGGAAGAAAAGAAGATGTATGAGGCTGAAAGCAAAGCTCATGCTGCGATAACAATGGCTCTTCCACAAGAGATTCTTCACACCTTCAGGAAATATAAAACCGCTAGAGAGCTATGGGAAGCACTTGAAAACCGATTTGAAGGTAATGTGGGGATACGTGCATCCAAGATTAAGCTACTCAAAACCCAATTCTCGGTGTTCAAGTATTTGAAGAATGAATCACTTGATGATATCATCACAAGATATTATCACCTGATGACCGAACTCAACAATTATTCCATTGTTTACAAAGAAGAGGATATTGTAGAAAAAGTCCTTGATGCTCTCCCACCGAAATGGGAGATGTACACTGTCTTGATGAGAGAAGATAAAGAGTTTGCCAACATTGACTTGGAAACAGCAGTCAACAAACTACGAACTTTTGAACTTAACATGGTTCAAAAAGAGACACCAACTGATCAGGTTCAGGATCCGGGAATGTATGGTGCGAAAGTTAATTCAAGTTCAAGTTCGAAGTCAGAATCATCTGCTTACTACTCAAAGGGAGACTCGAGCTCTAACTCAACTCATGATGGTCATGTAACTCTCAACATGGATGGTGATGTGTGTTTCGTAGCTGGTGGAACAAATTCTTCTAAACCTAAAACAACAAAGGGTAGTTTTTCTTCAAGTGTTCCGAACAACAACTACTCTCAGATGCCCATGAGTGTTAAATCTGTTGAACAGCAGTTTGCCCTCTATGCATCTTTCATTGCTTCTTACGAAAATTACATTAAAGGTAAAATCGTTGATCCTGCAACTTTAGACGAAGACTATGATTAGATCGATGCTGATGATCTGGAGGAGATGGATCTGCAGTGGCAGATGGCAATGATAGTAAGAAGAGTTAAAAGGTTTATGAAGAAGACTGGTAGAAAGTTTGTTGGCGAAAGACCAGGGTTTGATAAGTCAAAGGTTCGGTGTTATAACTGTCAACAGAATGGACACTTTGCTAAAGAATGCACAAATGAACGAGTAGAACGTAGTCAGAACAGGACAACACAACCGAATGGGGGAAGTAATGAAAATAAGGCTATGATATCCAGACAGAACGTGGAATACAATTGGAATCTGCAAGTTGAGGAAGTGTTCGAACAGGCCAATTTGGTTAACATCGAAACTGAAGGAAAAAACAGAGAGACAAGAGAAGATCAAGCTTATATGGCAGAGGTGACAGATCAGCTCTCTGAGGTAAGTTCTAAACTCCCTTGTACGAAATGTGAAAATCTGTCTGAACAGTTGAAAACAATAACTGATCAGTTTGTTAGTTTGGATGCTCAATTTAGAACATTAAAAGAAGATCATTATTACACTAAAACTAGAGAAAAAAAATTACACGGTAAAAATAAAAGCTAGTGAGAAAGATATCAGAAGTCTTAAAGCCAGTCTAGCTGAGAAAATATAAGTAATTGATCTTAGCTATGAAGTGTTAGAAGAGAAAACCAAACTAATTACTGAAAGGGATAAACAGATAGCTGATTACCAGGTGAAAGTGGTGGAACTAAACAGAAAGCTTGAGCAATTTAGAAATTCCTCCGCAATACTTGATCACCTCGTAAGTGATCAACGTTCCCCAGTTAAAAGGGGAGGAATTGGATATTCTGAAGTTCCACCACCTTATAATCATAACTATACTTATGATCCTAGTAATCGGAAATCTGTTGATGTTGAAATTGGTCAGACAGTTCCTGTTAAAGTTACGATTAAAGATCCAGAAGTTAGTAAAAGCGAAATGAGTAAGCCTGTTTCGAATGTTAAGATTTCTGTTCCTAGTTCAGTCTCATCAAATTCGGACAAGACATCCGAGTCTAGTGAGACAAAAGGAGAGGCAGTGTTACTAAAACGTGGAGAGGAACATAAACCAACTGAAAAGAATTCTCCACTAAACCCGTATGTCCCACCATATGTTAGACAAACGGGCAGTAATGCAACCTCAACATCTAAAACAACTATTGAGACGAAAGTTCAACACAGGAGCTGTTTCAGATGCAATCAAAAAGGACACCTGATTGCTGATTGCCCTCTGAATCAGAGATTCAGAGGTATGAGGCCTTCGAAAACTGAGAATAGAACTAACAGTAATTACTATAATGGTAAAAATGAAAACTCATCAAAGTTCAGATATTGGACTAATCCAGGTTTTCAAAGAAGTCGATCTCAGTTTTTCCCTGTTAACAACCAAATCATTAGTAATAATTCATTTAATTCACGAAGGTTTGGATGGCCTCATCGTCAATCTACTAGAAGGTATCCTTTTAGGACTTACAGAAATCATTCTAATACTAACTTAGAACAGCCAAAGCACGGGATGCCTTTTAACAGATTTAATCGACCCAAGACCAATAGGTCTTGGGTCCCTAGATTTTAATCCTTTGCTTTAATCGTGCAGGAACAGTTGAACAGGGCTACAAACAATCTATGGGTTGTGGATAGCGACTGTTCCCGGCACATGACGGGTAACAAGAATTTGTTACACGAATGGAAACCTGTTCTGGGAGGTAGAGTAAGTTTTGCTGGAGAGAGTGGTGGTAGAATTACTGGAATTGGGACGGTGACTAATGGTAAAATGAAGTTAGAAAATGTGAATTTCGTTGAAGAGCTGAAGCATAATCTGCTGAGTGTGTCTCAAATCTGTGACAAAGATTACACTGTGCACTTTACCAAAAATGAAGCGATCGTACTGTATCCTGGTTTCAAGATACCAGAGGAATGGATAGTAATGAAGGCTCCAAGGGAAAAGAATACATATGTTATGGACATGAGGTCGACTGAGATGGCAACAGAAGAATCATGTCTTCTGTCAAAAGAAACTGAATCGGAGTCCGAGTTATGGCATCGAAGAATGGGGCATATTCATCTTCGAAAAATGAACTACATTGTCAAGAATGGGCTGGTGCTGGGTGTTCCCTTGAAAAATTTCAACTTTGAAGACCAATGCTTAACGTGCAAAAAGGGAAAGCAACACAAGAAATCTCATCACACCAAGAAGGTTAATTCAATAGTCAGTACCCTAGACCTACTTCACATGGATCTCTTCGGTCCCGTGAATGTAAAAAGCCTAGGTGGAACATCATACTACTTGGTGATAACTGATGATTTCTCTCGATATTCTTGGGTATATTTCCTGAAGACAAAGGATGAAACGGTTCAGTTGGTAATGAATTTGATTACCAAGGTTGAGAATATATTGGGGAAAAAGGTTAAATACATCAGGACTGACAATGGGACAGAGTTCAAAAACTATCAAAGGGGAAAGATCGATAGCACACTGTTCGTTAAGAGAAAAGGAAGCGACTTTCTTCTGGTTCAAGTCTACGTGGACGACATCATCTTTGCTGCATCAAAAGTCGCCATGTGTCAGGAATTTGAAGCCGTCATGAAAAAGAGGTTTGAAATGAGTGCTATGGGTGAACTAACTTTCTTTTTAGGACTGCAGGTTGATCAGAAGAAAGATGGGATGTTCATTCATCAGACTATATATGTCCAAGACGTTCTCAAACGCTTCAAGATGGAGGACAGCACTCCATTTGATACTCCAGTTTGCGTCAACCATAAACTGGGTGCTGATTCAGACAGTGATGCAGACGTGGACCCCACCCAATATCGGGCAATCATAGGTTCTTTAATGTACTTAACTGCATCTAGACCTGATATTATGTTTGCAGTTTGTCTTTGTGCTCGCTTTCAGACAAACCCAAATGAATCTCACATGAAGGGTGTGAAGAGGATATTGCGATATCTCAAAGGCAAGCCTAAGCTAGGGTTGTGGTACATGAAAGGGGGAGACTTGGAGTTAGTCGCCTACACGGATTCTGATTATGGAGGATGCAATCAGAATCGGAAGTCAACAACAGGTGGATGTCAGTTTCTTGGAGGCAGATTAGTGTCATGGCAGTGCAAGAAGCAGACCTCAGTCGCCATTTCTACATGTGAAGCAGAATACATGGCAGCATCGAACTGCTGCTCCCAGGTTCTTTGGATACAACAGCAATTGCGCGATTACGGTCTGAATTTCACTCATACTCCTATTTGCATAGATAACACTGCTGCTATCTCAGTAACTAACAATCCCGTAAAGCATAGCAAAACTAAACACATTGACATCCGTCATCATTTCATACGGGATTGTGCTGAGAAGAAATTGATAGTGCTCGAAAAGGTTGATTCGTTAGATAATTTCGCTGATTTGTTTACTAAAGCGTTTGAAAAAACTCGTTTTCAAAACCTTGTTGAGCTAAATGGGATGATCAATCCCGAGTAACCATGTTTTTCGTTTTTACTGTTTAAAAAAAAAAACGTCACTATCGCTTAGAATTATGTCGGTTGCTTCAGTTTGAAGGACATATCTTCGGATATGTTTGGTCCTCATTTCTACCTGCATAGTATGAGGATAGCCATTAACCAGATGACTGAAAGTGACCGGGGCGGTTTATGGCGGGTTTTTATTCTTTCGCTGAAAATTAGTCGTTCATAAGTAGTTAGAAGGACACATACTCGTATGTGGTCGGTCCAGCTGATCCATTGGATCTTCAGGATAGCCATTTACCTGAAGACTTCGACTTGATCGGGGCGATAGAAGTTAAAAATATTTTTTTAATGGAGAGATGAAATAATTTTTCAAGTCTACTGCTTCGTAAGAAGTATCTATACAATGTTTAAAAGAAAATTGATCCAACCTTGGAAAGTGATGGACAAACTGATTCTGTGTGCTTAACTAGTGAAGTTATTAGGCCTAAAAGACTTTAGAACAGTCATTGTATGTCATGGTAGCTTTTTATGGTGCGTAAAAGTAGAAGTGATACTAACTAAATCTCCTCGATTTTACGTGGAAACTCCATAAGAGTTATGCATGTCTCCATATATATCTTTCCGAATGATAGGCAGAAAAGCGATTACCCAGTCATACACGAGCCCGTGAGTGTTCTGATTCCCGAGAAGATGGTGTGTCAACAAACTGCAGTGATCCAGATTCGGGACTTGCAGTAGTTTACTTGAAGCTGTGTAAATCTTATTATTTAAAAAAATAAATAAATAAATAAATAAAAAAAATAAAAAAAATTATTATTATGTGTTACTAAGACATTCTAGAGCTTATAATGTTAATACTTCTCAATCAAGATGCAAGAAAGAGAACGGGAAGAAGACTCTACAGATCGGCGTGTACTTACAATTTAATCAGACACTACGGGTCGAGGTCAACTCGGGGTGACTTGGGGAAAGCCAAATACTCTTTGAGAATAGATATGAGACGTCATAATCTCTGATGTGTTGCCCATTTAAGTTTTGAGCTTAATTGAACCTAACCCGTATCACAGAAGCGATGAAAACCATTTTAAGTTATTTACCTGCTTACAACCTGTTTCTTTATGTCATAATACAGCTGAACATGGATCTATGTGACAGTCACTTAATTAGTATGATTCCTGTTCGGATCTTTTCTAAAACATGTTGGTCCCCGACTAGACTGAAATTTGATCCCGTGTACTTTATTTCTAAGTTTTATTCTACTTATGTCATTTTATGACTTTATATCTGGTTACTTGGTCTTTGGTCGTAACATTCTACTCTTTAAAGGAAGGTTTAAAAGTTAAAAGCATAATGTTCAAATTAAAGGGTCTATTTTGTAACATGGTTATCAAGCGAAGTTAATATAACAGGCGAAGTTAAGGGGTAAGCGAAGTTAGCCCCAACTTCGCCTGTTCATCTTTGACCCTATATAAAGATATTATTGGTCAAACTCATTATTATTTTCAAACCCGGCGAACTTATCTTCCAGTAACCTAGGCGAAGTTATATCTCGATCACATCTTGTTGTTTTTCTCAGTTTCTAATCCGATTTAAAGGTGTGTAGTGTCATCATATCGTATAATCACTAACAATGGCGTTAATCAAAGGTCGTTTCGACCCCCCGTTCTTTCAAACATCCAACACCCGCTTTTCAAACTTGTTTTAACGTAGTCGTATTCAACTTGATCTCCGTCAAAACATGTTTGGTTGAGTCCGCAATCTCCAAATTGACCAAAATCACTTCGTTTGAACATCTAAACTGTTGCCGATTCATATTCAGGCGAAGTTACAGTTTAGGCGAAGTTATCCTTAACTTCGCCTAACGTTTAACTTCGCCTAATATTTATTTATGTAACAGTATATGAGGCGAAGTTGTGGTTAGGCGAAATTATCATTAACTTCGCCTGGCTCTTTTAATTTTTTTTATTAACTGTTATCAGGCGAAGTTAAAGTTAAGGCGAAGTTGTTCCCAACTTCGCCCCAACCCCTAACTTCGCCTATACAGAATAAATCATAACTTCGCTCATGGTAATAGGCGAACTTGTGATTTGACTTCGACGTTTCTCTAACTTAGACTGTTTGTGTTGCAGAAATGGCAGCTGTAGCTGGAGCAGGTGGTGCAGGTGGTGACGAAGGAGGAGATAACAATCGGCAGTTTTTCCCGGGGCATAACATGTACATAACTTTGGACCCGGATGCGAGCGGTGTTGATGATTTCCGCGAGATCATCACGTTTCTTATCCGCTCGCGTATCTTTCACGCTATTACCACAACACTGCCTATATATTTGCCAAACATAGAAGATTTCAGGCAGACAGTGGAGTATGATTGTCGAGTCGAGCCCCCGGTTATGCGTGCAACGGTTAACAATCAGATAGTGCAGTTCTCGTCTGAACAGATCAGGGAGGCTTTGCAGTTTGGGGATGAAACGAGAGACGATCCAACAGACTTCGTGGCTCCATTCAGAGATGGTGCTTTTCTGAGAATGGGATATTCTGGTCCATTGGGGGATACTCAAAGACGAAAGGGATTCTTGTTAGACCAATGGCGATTTCTTATGCACGTGATGATCGTGTGTATGTCAAAGAGAAAGGCTGGTACGGATGGAATGGGTGCGACCATGCAGTCAGCAATGACATCACTGACTTACAATAAGCGTTATAGCTTTAGTCAGATGGTATTCTACGAGATAGACCGTCAAAGACGAGCGGTGGCGAGTGAGAGATTTCTGATGTATCCAAGATTCCTTCAAATGATCTTGAATCATGTTGCTCCCACGTTACCTCAGCGCCGCCCAATTAGATATGTGGAGGGTGTAAGCAAGCGAATCTTCGCTCAGTGTAGATCCTCGAGTGCAAGAAGTAAACCTGAGCTCCGTCCTCGACATACTCCATTATTTGGGTACTTGATCAACCCAGAGTATGTCCCAGCTCGTGGGGACGAGTTTCGGGATCCGGCACCACAACAGGCTGGAGCACCTCAACCACCACCTGAGGTACAACAAGCTTTACCTGTTGCTCATGTTGTGGCACCGGAGGAAAATGTAGACCTTGAAGCTGCTTTTGGCGGTCAAGGTTTCTTCGATATGGAACGTGTTGATCCTGAGGAAGAGGTGCAAGTCTCGGTTGCACGGGTTTCTAGTGTGGATGTGTCGGTGGCAGCTACGACGGAGGCTGATTCTGATTCCTCAGATGATGATGTGGCTGAAGCTAGACGGATTTTAGTTACACAAGAAAGGATTCATGGGAAGAGGAAGAGAGACAACGATGACAGTGATTCGGACTTTGAGGAAGATTTACATCAGTTGGTCCGTAGATCGAGAAGGGAAAGGGCAGGTGCAGGTTCGGGAGTGTAGGTTCCCAGCCGGATCTACACGAGATATCTCGTTCTACGTAGGTGCGGAATCCCTACGTAAGACGTTACGAGCGTAGAAGACGATACGAGTTAACACACGTTACAATAAACAAATACTCGTTATATTGCAACCTTAAACACGTGATATCAATCACTGATTACAGGACTCGTAAACACGTAAACTAATAAACTGATTGAATTATTTCTAAAAACTTAAGCCGTAACCTAAGTTTATATAATCATGACAACTTCGCCTGGCATGTTCAGGCGAAGTTGTCCCTAACTTCTCTTAGTTCACAAGTTCGCCTGTATCAGCGAACTTGTGAGCTAACTTCGCTTACATACAAGAACACAAATCTAACAAACTCGATTACAGACACTTGACACTGAACTACTGACATCATGTACCAACAGACTCCCCCTTGGCAGTAGCTTCATCTCTTTATCTTCAATCACGTGTCTTGTAATCTTCAACAATCTTGTATCTTCATCTTTAAGCATTCACTCCTTCTCGTACACATACCGAAACAACTCTTTGATATTTCCTCGCTTCATCTTTCCAAGTAGGAATATAAAAGATTTTCTTCTCATTCAGCACCTGCAGATAAGCTCGAGACAGGTTCACTAGATGCATCGGATCATAGACTCTCAGCAGCTCTTGTTCATCTTCGTCTTCCATCACTGCTTCAGCTGTCTCACAATCTACACACCACCACTTCAACTCTTTGAACACATCCTTGGGCATTTGTTTCATCGGCACTTCTTTCAAGCACCGGATCGGCTTATACTTCATAATCATCAAAGACTTGCCATCTGCTCTCAATCCTCTATCTTTGTCTTCGATAAGTTTACCCTTCTGTGGTTTCAACAGCTGGAACTTCTTTTCCTTTTATACTTTCCTTCCAAACAATCTTCCCAATGACTCTAGCCATGTTGTCATCACTTCTGTTTATCAATCCCAATCTGGCTAAGTCTTTCACTCACACTCTGGCAATGTATTCAATGATCTCAACAATCTTTTGAAGTACTGAACGCCATCATACCTTTTAATCACAAAGAGCCTCAACTGCTCATCATATATCCAGCAAATAATCCCCTT
Source organism: Bidens hawaiensis (assembly GCF_021521415.1). NCBI lineage: Eukaryota > Viridiplantae > Streptophyta > Magnoliopsida > Asterales > Asteraceae > Bidens > Bidens hawaiensis. The sequence goes on along the minus strand of NW_027491019.1, from coordinate 4,879,523 downwards.
TCTCGATTCAGCATAGCTTCGAATGTTGTAAGTCTTCTTAAACATAGTAGGGACCGCTGGTTTCTTCGTTTTGACGAACCACTGAGCATAGCCTTCTTTCCATCTAGGCTGCTCTTCCCATTCAGTCTCATCATTCCCAATCTCTTGACTCATATCTGCGTTATCAACTTGCGGTATCTCATGCTCCACATTCTCCTCTACTATCTCTCCCTCTTCAATATCATTATCAATCACTATCTCTGCACCAATCTTCTCTATCTCATCCACCGGTAATACATCATCATCACCAATATAGTCATCATCCATCTCCTCAACCTCCACTACCACCACATCATCACCACCAGCTGCACTTGTTGACTCCCCCTGAGTTGTGGAAGTCCCAAGAGCTTGTACAGTTCTTGGCAACTCTCCACCTGCACCTTTCGATGCATTGGGATCATCGTCTCTATCATTGCGCTTCTTCGTCCTCAACTCATCGCCTTTACAGCTCGTCTCCCCCTGAGATGCCAAGAACTCCTTCAAAGCATCTATGATTTTGCCATGTTCTACCAGCAGGGACGACTGCATCTGGTTCTCAGCAACTAGGCGTTGAATAGCCTGGGTCTGGATAAGATTAATCCTTGACTGTTCTGCCACGACCCGTTCAAGTGCTGCTATTCGTTCTGAGTCTGATAAGGTTGCATCGAAATCAAACCTCAGATGTGATATATCTTGAGTGTACTGAGGAGGGATTTCCGATGTAACCGGGACCTCAGAAGTAGGCAAAGACGTAACCGCAGGTGGTATCGTCACCGATAACCCTGCAGTGGCCACAACCGTCGACTCAATAAAATGTGCCACGACCTCCGTTGGAGTAAGAGTTGGAGGTGGCAACGATACGATTTCCGGAGTCGGTAGTTGGAATGAAGTGGGTGGGAGGCCAAAAGATGATGAGGTAGCCACCACGGGAACGTCCGTGGCGCTTGGTCTTGTAATCTGTAATGATGAGGGAACCATTGTCATACCGGACAGTGCGGGTGGGGTGAAACGTACCACCCTCGAGCTCTCACCAGCTCCCGATCCTGCACCTGCCCATTCCCTTCTTGACCTCCGGATCAACTGTTGTACCTCTTCTTCATAATCTGACTCGCTGTCGTCATCAGTTCTCTTTCTTTTCCCATGAGTTCGTTCATGAGTTACCATAATTCTTCTCGCTTCGGCCAACTCATCATCAGAATCAGAGTCAGCCACCGTTGTAGCTGCCCTTGTCATGTTCACACTCGACACCCTCTCAACTGAGACTTGCACATTCTCTTCAGGGTCCACCCTTTCCATGTCAAAGAATCCTTGACCGCCAAACTCTGCGTCAAGATCTACGTTCTCCTCCGGTGAAACAACAGGAGCAGCAGGTATAACTTGAGGTGCTCCTGCCTGTTGTGGTGCCGGGTCCCGAAACTCGTCCCCTCGAGCAGGCACATACCCCGGGTTGATCAAGTACCCGAATAGTGGAGTATGCCGAGGACGGAGCTCAGGTTTGCTCCTCGCACTGGAGGATCTGCATTGGGCGAGGATCCGTTTGCTCACACTTTCCACGTATCTGATTGGGTAGCGCTGAGGTAGCGTTGGAGCAACGTGATTCAAGATCATCTGAATGAATCTTGGATACATAATAAACCTCTCACGCGCCACCGCTCTTCGTTGTCGATCTATCTCGTAGAAGAACATCTGACTAAAGCTGTAACGCTTATTATAAGTCAGAGCAGTCATCACCGACTGCATGGTCGCGCCCATGCCATCAGTGCCTGCCTTTCTCCCTGACATGCATACAATCATGACATGCATGAGAAAGCGCCACAGGTCAAGTAAAAACCCCTTCCTTCTCTGCGTATCTCCCAAGGGACCAGAGTATCCCATCCTTAGAAACGCTCCATCACGGAAAGGAGCCACAAAATCTGTCGGGTCATCCCTCGTCTCATCTCCAAATCGTAAAGCCACCCGGATCTGTTCAGATGAGAACTGAACAATGTGATTGTTGACTATTGCTCGCATCACCGGGGGCTCGACCCTACAGTCATATTCCACGGTCTGCCAAAAATCCTCAATGTTTGACAAGGATATTGGCAGTGTTGTCGTAATCACGTGGAATATACGCGAGCGTAGTAAGAATGTGATGATTTCGCGGAAATCATCAACTCCGCTCGCCTCCGGGTCTAATGTTATATACATGTTGTGACCCGGGAAGAACTGTCTTTGATTGTCTCCACCGTCATCACCGCCTGCACCACCTACCGCAGCCATATCTGCACCAAACAGGCTAAGTTAGATAAACATCAAAGCAAATCACAAGTTCGCCTGTTACCATGAGCGAAGTTGTGATCTATTCTGTATAGGCGAAGTTAGAGGTGGGGCGAAGTTGGGAACAACTTCGCCTCAACTTGAACTTCGTCTGTTAACTGTTAAGTAAAAAGGTCCAGGCGAAGTTAATGATAACTTCGCCTAACCACAACATCGCCACATAAACTGTTTCAAAATTAATTATCAGGCGAAGTTAAACCTCAGGCGAAGTTACGGATAACTTCGCCTAAACTGTAACTTCGCCGAATACGAATCGGCAACAGTTAGGTTTTACGAACGATGTGAATCGGGTCAATTTGGAGATTGCGGACTCCGTAAAACTTGATTTAATGACGATATAGACGATTAGATTGATTATGACCACGTAAAAATACGTTTGAAAATCGGGTATGAAGTTTCGAAAAACTGAGGTCACGAAAACGGGTCGAAATACCCATTGATTAACGTTAAGGAGCGTGATTATACGATACAACAATCGTACACACCTATAATACGGATTCGAACTTTAAAATAAGAACACAGAAGAAAATCGATAAGTTCGCTGTGGGTTTAGAGGTTAAGTTCGCTGGATAAGTTCGCTGGGTTTTGAAAATAATGAACCAGTTTGACCTTTAATTTCCTTTATATAGGGTCAAAATTATACAGGCGAAGTTATGGATAACTTCGCCTATGGCAGGCGAAGTTAGGCACAACTTCGCCGAGATTAAAATTTTCAAAACAAACCCTATAATTTGAACAATTTGCAATTAAGTTTTAAAACATCCTTTAAAGAGTTAAATGATACGATCAAGACCAAGTAACCAGGTATAAAAGCATACAACTACATAAGCAGAAAAATTTTAAAAATTAAGTACACGGGATCAAATTTCAGTCTCGATAGGGACTACCATGTTTTAGAAAAGATCCGAACAGGAATCATACTAACTACGTGACTATCACACAGATCCGTGTTCAGCTGTATTATGACATAAAGAAACAGGTTGTAAGCAGGTAAATAACTTAGAATGGTTTTCATCGTTTCTGTGATACGGGTTAGGTTCAATTAAGCTCAAAACTTAAGTGGGCAACAACTCAGAGATTATGATGCCTCCTATCTATTCTCAAAGCGTATTTGGCTTTCCCCAAGTCACCCCGAGTTGACCTCGACCCGTAGTGTCTGATTAAATAGTAGGAACTCTTCGATCTTTGGACTCTTCTTCCCGTTCTCTTTCTAGCATCTTGATTGAGAAGTCTTAACATTATGAACTCTAGAATGTCTCAATAACTCACATTTTTTTTTAAGTATTTACAAACTACAGAGTAGTAAACAACTGCAAGTCCCGAATCTGGATTACTGCAGTTTCTTGACACGCTATCTTTACGGGAATCAGAACACTCACGGGCTCGTGTATGACTGGGTAATCGCTTTTCTGCCTATCATTCGGAAAGATATATATGGAGACATGCACAACTCTTAAAGAGTTTCCACATAAAATCGAGTAGATTTAGTTAGTATCACTTATACTTTTACGCACCATAAAAAGCTACCATGACATACAATGACTGTTCTAAAGTCTTTTAGGCCTTATAACTTCACTAGTTAAGCACACAGAATCAGTATATCTATCACTTTCCAAGGTTGGATCAATTTTCTGTTAAACATAGTAAAGGAACTTCTTACGAAGTAGTAGACTTGAAAAATAATTTCATCTCCAGTAAAAAAAATTTTAACTTCAATCGCCCCGATCAAGTCAAAGTCTTTAGGTAAACGGCTATCCTGAAGATCCCATGGATCAGCTGGACTGACCACATAAAAGTATGTGTCCTTCTAACTAAGTATGATCGACTAATTTTCAGCGAAAGAATAAAAACACATCATAAACCGCCCCGGTCACTTTCAGTCATCTGGTTAATGGCTATCCTCATATTCTGCAAGAAGAAATGAGGACCAAACATATCCGAAGACATGTCCTTCAAACTGAGGCAACCGACATAATTCTAAGCGATAGTGACGTTTTTTTTTTTTTAATACTAAGACAAAAAGCAGGGTTACTCGGGATTGATCATCCCATTCAGCTCAACAAGGTTTTGAAATCTAGTTTTGTCAAACGCTTTCGTAAACATGTCAGCGAAATTATCTAGCGTATTATCCTTTTCGAGCACAATCAGTTTCTTCTCAGCACAATCCCGTATAAAATGATGACGGATGTCAATATGTTTAGTTTACTGTGTTTTACGGGATTGTTAGTTACTGAGATAGCAGTATTATCAATGCAAATAGGAGTATGAGTGAAATTCAGACCATAATCGCGCAACTGTTGTTGAATATAAGAACCTGGGAGCAGCAGTTGGATGCTGCCATGTATTCTGCTTCACAGGTTGAAATGGCGACTGAGGTCTGCTTCTTGCATTGCCATGACACTAATCTGCCTCCAAGAAACTGACATCCACCTGTTGTTGACTTCCGACTCTGATTGCACCCTCCATAATCAGAATCTGTGTAGGCGACCAACTCCAAGTCTCCTCCTCTCGTGTACCACAGCCCCAGCTTAGGCTTGCCTTTGAGAACCGTAGAATCCTCTTCGCACCCTTCAAGTGAGATTCCTTTGGGTTTGCCTGAAAGCGAGCACAAAGACAAACTGCAAACATTATATCAGGCCTAGAAGCAGTTAAGTACACTAAAAAACCTATTATTGCCCGATATTGGGTTGGGTCCACGTCTGCATCGTTGTCTGAATCAGCACCCAATTTGTGGTTGACGCAGACTGGAGTATCGAATGGAGTGCTGTCCTCCATCTTGAAGCGTTTGAGAACATCATGGACATACTTAGTCTGATGAATGAACATCCCATCTTTCTTCTGATCAACCTGCAGTCCTAAAAAGAAAGTTAGTTCACCCATAGCACTCATTTCAAATCTCTTCTTCATGACGGCCTCAAACTCTTGACACATGGCGACTTTTGATGTAGCAAAGATGATGTCGTCCACGTAGACTTGCACCAGTAGAAAGTCGCTCCCTTTTCTCTTGAAGAACAAAGTGCTATCAATCTTTCCCCGTTCAAACTCATTCTCAAGCAAGTAGTCGGATAGTGTGGAATACCAGGCACGAGGGGCCTGATGTAGCCCATACAGTGCTTTACTTAGCTTGTATACGTGATCAGGAAAGTCTGGGTCAGGAAAACCCGGAGGGTGCTCAAAGTACACAACCTCATCGACTTTACCGTTAAGGAAAGCACTCTTCACATCCAACTGAAAAACCTTCATCTCCTTATGTGCAGCAAATGCCAAAAACAAACGAATGGCTTCCAATCTTGCCACAGGAGCAAACACCTCATTGTAATCAATCCCCTCTTGCTGATTAAAACCTTTTACAACCAGCCTCGCCTTGTTCCTGATAATAATCCCTTTCTCATCTCTCTTGCATTTGAAGACCCATTTTGTGCCAATCGCATGCACATTCTTTGGTTTTGCAACCAAGTTCCATACCTCCATCTTCTTAAACTGGGCTAATTCTTCTTGCATGGCTTCGACCCACGAGTTGTCCTTGAGAGCCATTTGATAGTTCTTTGGTTCAATCTGGCTGATGAAGCAGGTGTACCAGCATTCGTTGATTATGCCTGAATCTTTAATGCTTGTATAAACACAGGTGTGCTCAGTCAAGCTTTGTCTTGTTTGTACACCGTCGGACAGATCACCTATCACATTCTCCAATGGGTGATTTTTGTGAACTCTCGTAGTCGGAACCGCACTGACTTGCAGATTGTCTTCCAGATTCGAAGATAGCTCATCAATGGGTGATTGTTGTTGAGAGTGAAACGGATTGAAGAATTCCTCTTCTGTAGAGGCAGCAGGGGTATTGACAGCATTTGACGAGGAAGGCTGACATTCATCATACTTCGGTCGTTGCACATAATTGTCTTCCTCATCAAAAATCATCTTCGAAGCAATTCTTTCATCTACTTCTGCACAATCCAAGTAACGTATATTAAAAGATTTGAAAAGTCTATCATAGTCGAAAACCCCAGCGGGTCCCGTGCTTGGTTTTGGTGATTTGTAACTTGTGATATCAGTGTTACACACCACCTCAACCTTGCTGGTCGATGTATTAAAGACACGTCTGTTGGGAGTCCCAACAACATATCCAACTAAAATTCCTTCGTCGGCTACTTCACCAAATTTTGAATTTGTCTTTAATATCGAACACGGGGACCCGAATGGTTCAAGACCACTCAAGTTGGGCTTTCTCCCATGCATAAGTTCATAACATGTTTTATTTAATCTTTTAACGGTTAACACTCGATTAAGGATATAACAGGCTGTTGCAACAGCTTCAGCCCAGAACACCACAGGAAGTTTCGAATCAGCCAGCATGGTTCTGGCTCCTTCAATTAACGTTCTGTTCTTCCTCTCAGCCACTCCATTTTGTTGCGGAGTATATAGAGCGCTATACTGGTGTTCTATTCCTTTCTGTAAGCAGAAGAGCTCCATCTGATAGTTCTTGAACTCAGTCCCATTGTCACTCATGATGTATTTAACTCTTTTTCCCATAATGTTCTCAACTTTGGTAATCAAATTTATTACCATCTGAACAGTTTCATCCTTTGACTTCAGGAAATATACCCAAGAGTATCGAGAGAAATCATCAGTGATCACCAAGCAGTACGATGTTCCCCCTAGACTTTTTACATTCACGGGACCAAAGAGATCCATGTGAAGTAGGTCTATGGTACTGACTATTGAGTTAACCTTCTTGGTGCGATGGGATTTCTTGTGTTGCTTTCCCTTTGTGACACCCGGTAAATTCCCAATCCCTTAAACTAAGTAATCAACCTAATAATTAGGTGATTGTAAATATTATGCGCGCCATATAGAATCAGCGCGGGCATTTGTTATGTTCGCCCTGCGCGAGCGCGCCATGTTAGTCAGCGCGTGCATTTGTTATGTTCGCCCTGCGCGAGCGCGCTATGTTAGAATCAGCGCGGGCATTTGTTATATTTGCCCTGCGCGAGCGCGCCATGTTAGTCAGCGCGTGCATTTGTTATGTGCAACCTGCGCGAGCGCACCATGTTAAGAACCAGCGTGAGCATATGTTATATGCGCCATGCGCGAATGTTTTGGCTTTATGTTTTCATGTAACTTAACGTTATGTTGTCTATGGGTTGACCATCCCGCATGATGCTAAGGCGGGTGCTTCCTAAATCGTTTATGCGCGAGCGGAAGGGAACTAACCTCCCCGCATGGCGGGAACATTGAGAGCTAGTTTGTCTGAAGCTCCAAGATGGAATTGACTTCAACATGACTGATCACTATGTTGAAATACCAAGACCACCTGGAGAATCTACAAATGAAACTCAATATCCCTAACTGCGAGAAGGTTACGCACCTACCCGCAGCAAAGAAATGTCCTTCACGCAGAAAGCTATGCGCACAAAGTGATGCGCACAGAACACTTAGTCTATTCTCCAGACATAAGGAGATTACTCCCGCCCAAAAGGAAACAGTAGCGTGTTTCAGAGATTTTCCACTTTTTACTGTACACTGACAAAAGTACCTGAAAAAGCACACTGTAACATGAAAAGTCAACTGTCAGCCACCCTACTCTCACCAACCCCAGACCTGCATGTCCTGTCCAAATCAAATCAAGATCTTCTATCCACTCCTCCACTTTTAAGTAAACAATAAACAATAATAATTTCCATGCTTTATCATCATTACACCTAGATATGAAAAGATTACAATCCCCTAAAGCAAGGGATTGTGTTCCCTTGAGTTTGCCTATAAATATGTAACCTAAATTATCACCCAAAACACACTTCAAAGAACTGCAAACTTGCACTAATCATCTCCCGAGCATCCGTTATTTTCGATTCCGTTCCAGTTACTAGGTAAGCCGAGGTTATAAACTTGAGATCTACTTTCCAAACCTTATATTCTCCTATTTCTTATATACTTCTTGCTATTTCATCATATTCTAGACCTTCAAATTCAAAGACCAACACCAAGAAAACCCGAATCTCGACTAAATCCCTTAACAAGAACCACAGGTGAGTCTCACAGCCCCTATTTTCACTGTTTTCACTATTTTTAAACTGTTTTCGGGGCGAGGGACACGTACTTAAATAATGTTTTATCATGGTATACTTACAAGCTATGCAAGCGATTATGTGTTTAAGTTATGTTTCATGATGAGCGATGCGAACGGTTACCTATGGTTTTTCAATGTTAGTGCACCAGATTCGAGTAAGTGATCACTTTACCATTGGAACTCTAAGGGTAGGGACTGCTGGTTTGATCCGCCCACTCGTAGGGGTCGCACCTCTTACACAGACGAGTGCCTAGTATGGTCATGGGGCAGTACTATGGGTTTGAGCCCGCTCGTAGAGGTCGCTCCTCTTACGCAGACGAGCGCCTTGTTTTCCGGCACAACGTCTGCGCGTAACCCGCGGGACGGTATTATTCGCTCATAGTGGCAGCGCCACTTACACAGACGAGCACAGTTCCCAGAAATGTTCGCGCGTAAACCGCGGAACGATTTTATCAGAATATGTTGATAGATCTATGTTTTACCAAGCATGTGTTTTAATGATGCTATCAGAATTATGTTTCAGAATGATTTGTATCAAGATTATGATGCCAACACGATTTATCAAGTTACTAAAACTTGTGAACTCACTCAGTTTATACTGATTCAAATGTTTTTACGTGTCTTTCAGGAGATAACTAGGTAGCGCATGGAGTCACACTTAGAGCACCTCACGCTGAACATCTAAAACTAGCTTTTTGGAAGATTTTAGTTCTATCCCTTCGATGCGCGTGGTTGTTCCCGCCGCGTAAGGGGATATGGCGTGGAAATCTTCAACAGTTTTTATACTTGGATGATTTTATGTAATCTTTAAACAATGTAATGTATTTGTATTAAACATTTCATGCGCAATGAAAATTCTATCTTGAATGTTTGCAATGACCCGTGCTTAAGTATCAATCCCCACTCGCGCGCGCCCGGCTGTTTCCGCCGTTCAGGGCCGGGTGTGACAGATTGGTATCAGAGCACTGGTTATAGCGAACTAGGAAAAGAAGTTTTAACCTAGACTATAACCGTTGGGGAATCGCATGAAATATTTTTCAAAGAAAATATTTTCAAAAGGAAACTATACACACACTTAGGAACACGGGTCACACTGTAGTAAATAATGATAACATTATGCGCTCAGAGTACATGCGCTAAGTCTGATATATTTTCACTCTTTTAAAGCAAGAATGCCTCCAACTAAAGCCAAAGGAATTACCATGACACCCGAGGAACTCGCGGAAATAATCGCGCAGGCGATTGCGACACATGAGGCCTGCAAGGCCGAATCAAGTCAGGGTCGTCAGAATGAGACCCCAGAACCCGAATCAGGAGCCTTGGACAAAGGATGCTCCTACAAGACATTCATGGCCTGTAAGCCTTGGCCATTCAAGGGTACCGAAGGGGCCATTGGGCTCTACAACTGGATTGACAAGATGGAGACAGTTCTCTCCATTAGCGGATGTAGTGAGAACCAGAAGGTCCTTTACGCGACCTGCATGTTCCAAGAAGCAGCTTCGTCTTGGTGGAAGCTTCAAACGAAAACATTGGGGCGAGAAGTTGCTCTCCACAAGACCTGGGAGGAACTGAAGGAAATGATGATGAGAAAGTTCTGCTCTCGCGCAGAAATCCAGAGTCTGCAGCAGGAATTCTGGAACCACACCATGGTAGGAACGGATATCGACGCCTACAACAACCGGTTCAACGAACTTTGCCAGTTGGTGCCAGACATGGCAAACACGGAGGAAAAGAAGATCGAGAGGTATATTTTTGGGTTACCTCCTGTTGTTAGGGTTCCGCTCAACGCCGCAGCGCCTCCAACCTTTGATGAGGCGGTAGCACGGGCCATCACCCTTACAAGGGATACGGTCCGTGCGGGTATGTTGACTACGCGCGTAATCGAGCAGCGAACCTCTGATCCCAAGAGGAAGTGGAACTCTCACCACCGAGGGTCCGACTCCAAGCAGCCACCGTTCAAGAAGCAGGAAAGCGCAAGGGTTTACGCGATCCAAGCCGCGGAGCCATCAAGGAAAGGATACAGTGGCCCTTACCCATGGTGCAACAAATGCAAGTTTCACCACGAGGGTGAATGCGCGAGCGTCACGTGCGCCAAATGTAACAGGCCAGGACACAAGACGGTGAATTGCCGTGCTAAAGAAGCTGGAGCCAATGACAACTGCTACGCATGCGGAAAGCCAGGGCATTTCAGTCGGGATTGCCCGCAAAGGGGAAACCAAGCTCGCGGGAGAGCTTTTGTGATCAGCGCGGGTGAAGCTAAAGAAGAGCCGAATGTGGTAACCGGTACGTTTTTACTTAACGGCCATTTTGCATCTGTCTTATTTGATACTGGCGCTGACCTGAGTTTTATATCTGCTGAGTTTAAAAACTCCCTAGGCTTAGCAACCCGTAAGCTAGACACGCCTTATACTATAGAACTAGCCAATGGTAGGCAGTTATGCGCGAACGAAAGAACTGAACAATGTGTTATAGTCATGGGAGGTCACGGGTTCAATATTAACTTGTTGCCAATAGACTTGGGAAGTTTTGACATTGTGGTAGGTATGGATTGGTTAGTCGAGAACCGCGCGGAAGTTATTTGCCATGAGAAGCAGGTTCGGATTCCACTGTTGAACGGAGAAACCTTGGTAATTCAAGGAGAAAGAAGGGGAGTTGCGACAAAACTGATTTTGTGCCTAAAGGCGCGCAAGTGCCTAAGGAAAGGGTGCTACGCCTTCCTGGCGCATGTCGTAGAGAAGAAAGGAGATGAGCGAAGAATTGAAGACTTACCAGTAGTGCGCGAATTTCCAGAAGTTTTTCCTGAAGATTTGCCCGGATTGCCGCTGCCGCGACAAGTCGAGTTTCGTATTGATTTAGTCCCAGGAGCTGCGCCAGTAGCTCGAGCGCCTTATCGATTAGCTCCATCTGAGATGCAAGAGCTATCCAATCAGTTACAGGAACTATTGGATAAGGGTTTCATACGCCCAAGCTTTTCACCTTGGGGAGCTCCAGTACTGTTTGTTAAGAAGAAGGATGGTTCGTTCAGAATGTGTATTGACTACAGGGAGCTGAACAAGCTGACAGTCAAGAATCGGTACCCCTTACCGAGGATTGACGACTTATTTGACCAGTTGCAGGGATCCAGTTATTATTCAAAGATAGATCTACGGTCAGGATACCACCAACTTAGGGTCCATGAGGAAGATGTGCCGAAAACAGCCTTCCGAACTAGATACGGCCATTATGAGTTCTTAGTGATGCCTTTCGGGCTAACTAATGCGCCGGCTGTGTTCATGGATCTGATGAACCGCGTGTGCAAACCATACTTGGACAAGTTTGTGATTGTGTTTATAGATGATATCCTGATTTACTCTCGGACCAAGGCCGAGCATGAGCAACACCTGAGATTGATTTTGGAATTGTTGAGGAAAGAAAAGTTGTATGCGAAGTTTTCCAAGTGCGAGTTTTGGCATAGAGAAGTTCATTTTCTCGGTCACGTTGTAAACGAGAAAGGAATACACGTTGATCCTTCCAAAGTCAAGGCCATCGAAAACTGGGAAGCGCCAAAAACCCCAACTGAGGTGAGGCAATTCCTAGGACTAGCTGGCTACTATCGACGCTTCATTGAGAACTTCTCCAAGATAGCTCTACCTCTGACCGCGCTAACTCAGAAAGACAAGAAGTTTGTTTGGGGCGAAAATCAGGAAGCAGCATTTCAAACGTTAAAACAGAAGTTATGTAGTGCGCCAATTCTGTCTCTGCCCGAGGGGACGGATGACATTGTTGTTTACTGCGACGCTTCACATCAGGGACTCGGATGTGTCCTTATGCAGCGAGACAAAGTCATAGCGTATGCCTCACGCCAACTCAAGACCAATGAAAAGAACTACACAACGCATGATTTAGAACTTGGAGCGGTTGTCTTCGCGCTAAAGATTTGGCGCCATTACCTCTATGGTACAAAGTGTATAATCTTTACGGATCACAAGAGCCTTCAGCATATATTTGATCAAAAGGATTTAAACATGAGGCAACGAAGATGGGTGGAGTTGTTGAACGATTATGATTGTGAAATTAAGTACCACCCTGGAAAGGCGAATGTGGTAGCAGACGCGCTAAGTAGGAAGGAGCGAATAAAAACGCTACGAGTCAAGGCTCTAAGGTTGACCATACACGCAGATCTCTCTACTCGCATCCGAGACGCTCAGCAAGAAGCCTTGAAACCGGAGTTTGTTAAAAACGAATCCCTTGGGGGTATGATTAAGGATTTGGAGCTCAAAGAGAACGGCACTCGGTATTTTGCTAACCGCATATGGGTCCCTCTCAAGGGAGGATTGCGCGAGCAAGTATTAAACGAAGCTCACAAGACGCGGTATTCCGTACATCCTGGCGCAGACAAGATGTACCAAGATGTTAAAACGCTGTATTGGTGGCCCAATCTTAAAGGCGCCATCGCGACGTATGTCAGTAAATGCCTGACGTGTTCGAAGGTGAAGGCTGAATACCAGAAACCATCAGGGCTGCTTCAGCAGCCAGAAATTCCCATGTGGAAGTGGGAACAAATCTCTATGGACTTCATCACCAAATTGCCAAGGACACCTGGGGGTTACGACACGATCTGGGTTATTGTGGATCGGCTAACTAAGTCAGCGCACTTCCTGCCGATCAAGGAAACCGATAAGATGGAAAAGTTAGCCCGATTGTATATTCGAGAAGTAGTTTCAAAACATGGAGTCCCAGTGTCCATCATTTCTGATAGAGATAGTCGGTTCACATCAAGGTTTTGGAGATCGTTACAAGGAGCTCTAGGTACTCGCCTTGACATGAGTACGGCATATCATCCTCAAACGGATGGGCAAAGCGAGCGAACAATCCAGACATTGGAAGATATGCTACGCGCGTGCGCAATCGATTTCGAAGGTAGCTGGGATACTCATCTCCCATTGGTTGAATTTTCTTACAACAACAGCTATCACACAAGCATTAAGGCTGCGCCGTTCGAAGCTCTGTATGGGCGCAAGTGTAGATCCCCACTGTGCTGGGCTGAAGTAGGTGACAAGCAAATGACTGGTCCAGAATTGATCCAAGAAACAACAGACAAGATTTTTCAGATAAGGGATCGCCTTAAGACAGCGCGCGACAGACAGAAGAGCTACGCAGATGTGCGAAGGAAACCATTGGAATTTCAAGTAGGGGATAAAGTACTTTTGAAAGTCTCTCCATGGAAAGGAGTCCCCCGTTTCGGCAAGCGAGGAAAGTTGAATCCACGCTTCATTGGACCATTTGAGATCCTGGAAAGGATCGGTCCGGTTGCTTATAAACTCCGTTTACCCGCCGAACTCAGTGGAGTTCATGATACGTTTCATGTGTCCAACCTCAAAAAGTGCTTATCTGACGAAACGTTGATTTTGCCGTTGGAAGAGATTCACATCGACAAACAGCTGCACTTCGTAGAAGAACCTATAGCAGTAACCGATTGGAAAGAACAAAAGTTACGCAGAAGCAAAATCAAGTTAGTAAAGGTTCAATGGAACTCGAGGCGTGGGCCTGAATTCACTTGGGAAAGAGAAGACCAAATACGCAAGAAATACCCACACCTCTTTCAGAGCATGGCTTCTGCCAGCAACGTCTCCTAAATTTCGGGACGAAATTCGTTTAACGAGGGGAGAATGTGACACCCGGTAAATTCCCAATCCCTTAAACTAAGTAATCAACCTAATAATTAGGTGATTGTAAATATTATGCGCGCCATATAGAATCAGCGCGGGCATTTGTTATGTTCGCCCTGCGCGAGCGCGCCATGTTAGTCAGCGCGTGCATTTGTTATGTTCGCCCTGCGCGAGCGCGCTATGTTAGAATCAGCGCGGGCATTTGTTATATTTGCCCTGCGCGAGCGCGCCATGTTAGTCAGCGCGTGCATTTGTTATGTGCAACCTGCGCGAGCGCACCATGTTAAGAACCAGCGTGAGCATATGTTATATGCGCCATGCGCGAATGTTTTGGCTTTATGTTTTCATGTAACTTAACGTTATGTTGTCTATGGGTTGACCATCCCGCATGATGCTAAGGCGGGTGCTTCCTAAATCGTTTATGCGCGAGCGGAAGGGAACTAACCTCCCCGCATGGCGGGAACATTGAGAGCTAGTTTGTCTGAAGCTCCAAGATGGAATTGACTTCAACATGACTGATCACTATGTTGAAATACCAAGACCACCTGGAGAATCTACAAATGAAACTCAATATCCCTAACTGCGAGAAGGTTACGCACCTACCCGCAGCAAAGAAATGTCCTTCACGCAGAAAGCTATGCGCACAAAGTGATGCGCACAGAACACTTAGTCTATTCTCCAGACATAAGGAGATTACTCCCGCCCAAAAGGAAACAGTAGCGTGTTTCAGAGATTTTCCACTTTTTACTGTACACTGACAAAAGTACCTGAAAAAGCACACTGTAACATGAAAAGTCAACTGTCAGCCACCCTACTCTCACCAACCCCAGACCTGCATGTCCTGTCCAAATCAAATCAAGATCTTCTATCCACTCCTCCACTTTTAAGTAAACAATAAACAATAATAATTTCCATGCTTTATCATCATTACACCTAGATATGAAAAGATTACAATCCCCTAAAGCAAGGGATTGTGTTCCCTTGAGTTTGCCTATAAATATGTAACCTAAATTATCACCCAAAACACACTTCAAAGAACTGCAAACTTGCACTAATCATCTCCCGAGCATCCGTTATTTTCGATTCCGTTCCAGTTACTAGGTAAGCCGAGGTTATAAACTTGAGATCTACTTTCCAAACCTTATATTCTCCTATTTCTTATATACTTCTTGCTATTTCATCATATTCTAGACCTTCAAATTCAAAGACCAACACCAAGAAAACCCGAATCTCGACTAAATCCCTTAACAAGAACCACAGGTGAGTCTCACAGCCCCTATTTTCACTGTTTTCACTATTTTTAAACTGTTTTCGGGGCGAGGGACACGTACTTAAATAATGTTTTATCATGGTATACTTACAAGCTATGCAAGCGATTATGTGTTTAAGTTATGTTTCATGATGAGCGATGCGAACGGTTACCTATGGTTTTTCAATGTTAGTGCACCAGATTCGAGTAAGTGATCACTTTACCATTGGAACTCTAAGGGTAAGGACTGCTGGTTTGATCCGCCCACTCGTAGGGGTCGCACCTCTTACACAGACGAGTGCCTAGTATGGTCATGGGGCAGTACTATGGGTTTGAGCCCGCTCGTAGAGGTCGCTCCTCTTACGCAGACGAGCGCCTTGTTTTCCGGCACAACGTCTGCGCGTAACCCGCGGGACGGTATTATTCGCTCATAGTGGCAGCGCCACTTACACAGACGAGCACAGTTCCCAGAAATGTTCGCGCGTAAACCGCGGAACGATTTTATCAGAATATGTTGATAGATCTATGTTTTACCAAGCATGTGTTTTAATGATGCTATCAGAATTATGTTTCAGAATGATTTGTATCAAGATTATGATGCCAACACGATTTATCAAGTTACTAAAACTTGTGAACTCACTCAGTTTATACTGATTCAAATGTTTTTACGTGTCTTTCAGGAGATAACTAGGTAGCGCATGGAGTCACACTTAGAGCACCTCACGCTGAACATCTAAAACTAGCTTTTTGGAAGATTTTAGTTCTATCCCTTCGATGCGCGTGGTTGTTCCCGCCGCGTAAGGGGATATGGCGTGGAAATCTTCAACAGTTTTTATACTTGGATGATTTTATGTAATCTTTAAACAATGTAATGTATTTGTATTAAACATTTCATGCGCAATGAAAATTCTATCTTGAATGTTTGCAATGACCCGTGCTTAAGTATCAATCCCCACTCGCGCGCGCCCGGCTGTTTCCGCCGTTCAGGGCCGGGTGTGACACCCTTTTTGCACGATAAGCATTGATCTTCAAAGTTGAAATTCTTCAAGGGAACACCCAGCACAAGCCCATTCTTGACAATGTAGTTCATTTTCCGAAGATGAATATGCCCCATTCTCCTATGCCATAACTCGGACTCCGATTCAGTTGCTTTTGATAGAAGACAAGATTCTTCTGTTGCCATTTCAGTCGACCTCATGTCCATTATATACGTATTCTTTTCTCTTGGAGCCTTCATAACTATCCAATCCTCTGGTATCTTGAAACCAGGATATAGCACGATTGCTTCATTCTTGGTAAAATGCACGGTGTAATCTTTGTCACAGATCTGCGAAACACTCAGCATATTGTGCTTCAGTTCTTCAACAAAATTTACTTTCTCTAACGTCATCTTTCCGTTAGTCACCGTCCCAATTCCTGTAATCCTTCCACCGCTCTCTCCAGCGAAACTCACTCTTCCTCCCTGAACAGGTTTCCAATCGTGTAACAAATTCTTGTTACCCGTCATGTGCCGGGAACAGCCGCTATCCACAACCCATAGGTTGTTTGCAGCCCTGTTCAACTGTTCCTGCACGATTAAAGTAGATGATTAAAGTCTGGGGACCCAAGACCTATTGGCCTTGGGTCGATACATCCCGTACCTTGGCTGTCCAAAGTTAGTATCAGAATAATTTCTGTAAGTCCTGAAAGGATATCTTCTTGGAGATTGACGATGAGGCCATCCAAACCTTCTAGAATTAAAAGAATTATTACTCATGATTTGGTTGTTAGCAGTGAAAAACTGAGAACTTTTTCTTTGAAAACCTGAATTAGTCCAATTTCTGAACTTTGATGAGTTTTCAGTTTTACCACTATTGTAGTTATTGTTAGTTATGTTTTTAGTTTTTGAAGTCCTCACACCTCTGAATCTCTGCTTCAGAGGGCAATCAGCAATTAGGTGTCTTAATTGATTACATCTGAAACAACTTCTGTGTTCAACTTTCTTTTCAATAGTTGTTTTAGATGATGAGGCTGCATTACGGCCCGTTTGTCTCAGATATGGAGGGACATACGGGTTTAGTGGAAATTTCTTTTCAGTTGTTTTATGTTTCTCTCCACTTTTTGGTAACACTGCCTTTTCTTTTGTCTCACTCGACTCGGATGACTTGTCCGAGTTTGATGAGACAGGACTAGGAGCAGAAATCTTCACATTAGACACAGGCTTACTCGTTTCGCCTTTACTAACTTCTGGATCTTTAATAGTTACCTTAACCGGAACTGTCTGACTATAATCAACATCAACAGATTTCTGATTACTAGGATCATAAGTGTAATTATGATTGTAAGGTGGTGGAACTTCATGATATCCAATTCCTCCCCTTTTGACTAAGGAACCTTGATCACTAACGAGGTGATCAAGTATAGCGGTGGAATTTCTGAATTTCTCAAGTTTCCTGTTTAGTTCCACCACTTTCACTTGGTGATCAGCTATCTGTTTATCCCTTTCAGCTATTAGTTTGGTTTTCTCTTCTAACACTTCATAGCTAAGATCAATTACTTGAATTTTTTCAGCTAGATTTGCTTTAAGACTCCTAATATCTTTCTCACTAGCTTTGATTTTTACTTTATAACTGTTTTCTCTAGCTTTAGTGAAATGATGATCTTCTTTTAAGGTTTTAAATTGAGCATCCAAACTAACATACTGATCAGTTATCGTTGTCAATTGTTCAGACAGATTTTCACATTTAGGGCAAGGGAGTTTAGTACTTACCTCGGTGAGCTGGTCTTTCACATCTGCCATGTAAGCTTCATTTTGAGCTTCTGCCATGTAAGCTTCACTTTCGCCAGTCACTTTCTCAGTATCTGCAGTTTCGATGTTCGCCAAATTGGCCTGTTCGAACACTTCTTCAACATGCAGATTCCAGTTGTACTCCCCATCTTTTCTGGAAATCATTGCTCTATTCTCATTACCACCCCCATTCTGTTGTGTAGACCTGTTCTGACTACGTTCAACTCTCTCATTCGTGCACTCCTTCGCAAAGTGGCCATTCTGTTGACAGTTGTAACAGCGCACCTTTGACTTGTCAAAACCTGGTCGTTCACCAACAAACTTCCTACCTGTCTTCTTCATAAACCTCTTAACCCTTCTCACAATCATCGCCTTCTGTCACTGCAGATCCATCTCTTCCAGATCATCAGCATCGATCTGATCATAATCTTCATCCAAAGTTGCAGGATCAACAATCTTACCCTGAATGTAATTTTCATACGAGGCAATGAAAGATGCATAGAGAGCAAACTGCTGTTCAGCGGATTTAACACTCATGGGCATCTTCGAGCAGTTGCTGTTTGAAACACCTGGGGAAAAACTTCCCTTGGTCGCTTGAGGTTTAGAAGCATTTGATCCTCCAGCTACAAAGCACACATCACCATTCATGTTGAGAGATACATGACCTTCATGTGTTGAGTTAGCGCCCGACTCTCCCTTTGAGTAGTAAGCAGACGAATCAGACTTCGAACTTGAACTTGAGTTAACCTTTGCACCATACATTCCTGGATCTTGAACCTGATCAGTAGGTGTCTCTTTTCGAACCATGTTTAGTTCAAAAGTTCGTAGCTTGTTAACTGCTATTTCCAGGTCATAGTCAGCAAAGTCTTTGTCTTCTCTCATCAACACAGTGTACATCTCCCATTTCGGTGGGAGAGCATCAAGAAGCTTTTCAACAATTTCATCTTCTTTGTAAGCAATTGAATAGTTGCTGAGTTCGGTCATCAGATGATAATATCTCGTGATGATATCATCAAGTGATTCATTCTTCAAATACTTGAAGACCGAGAACTGGGTTTTAAGTAGTTTAATCTTGGATGCATGAATCCCCACATTACCCTCAAAACGGTTTTCAAGTGCTTCCCAAAGCTCTCTAGCAGTTTTATACTTTCTGAAGGTGTGAAGAATCTCTTGTGGAAGAGCCATAGTAATCGCAGCATGAGCTTTGCTTTCAGCCTCATACATTTTCTTCTCTTCTTCTTCCATCTCTTTGTATTTCTTTATCTGATCACGACCCTCATACTCAGCAGTTGGTGGAATGTAACCATCTTGTATGCACACCCACATTTTAGCATCTTGGTACTTGACATATTGTTCAAACCGATCTTTCCACGCTACATAATCGGTTTTCTTAAGCATCTTCGGTGCCTTTGTAGCCGAACCCGCTTCCACTTCCATCTTCACCAGTTCTGTAATGTTTATTGAAGACATCTTTCTCAAAACTCAAAGGAACCCGAAAAATAAAAAAATTTTATTTTAAACAGAACTGTAGGCGAAGTTGTGGATAACTTCGCTTAAGTCTGAACTTCGATGATTCTGAACTTCGCTTCCTTTTTAAATTCGCCTGATTCGGCGAAGTTGAAGATAACTTCGCTTGAGATAAGCGAACTTGTGAAGTAGGCGAAGTTGTGGGTAACTTTGCTTGAGATAAGCGAACTTGAGAAGGTAGGCGAAGTTGTGGATAACTTCGCTTAACCTTATATCTTCGCCGAAACCCTACGAACAGTGACGGCAACTTCGCCTGATGAACACGATGGTTTTGCAGGTTTGATTTCTGGATTTTACGAGGTTTGTGAAGGTGTAATGGGTTGTTTATGATGGTGGGAGGTGAGTAGGACACATAAACTCAGTAAACTCGTCCCGCGAATAGTCGAACGGAACGATTTCTACACCCGCGTGATAATCCCGAACCACACAATCGAGCAAAAGCTCTGATACCAATTGTACGTTCCCAGCCGGATCTACACGAGATATCTCGTTCTACGTAGGTGCGGAATCCCTACGTAAGACGTTACGAGCGTAGAAGACGATACGAGTTAACACACGTTACAATAAACAAATACTCGTTATATTGCAACCTTAAACACGTGATATCAATCACTGATTACAGGACTCGTAAACACGTAAACTAATAAACTGATTGAATTATTTCTAAAAACTTAAGCCGTAACCTAAGTTTATATAATCACGACAACTTCGCCTGGCATGTTCAGGCGAAGTTGTCCCTAACTTCGCTTAGTTCACAAGTTCGCCTGTATCAGCTAACTTGTGAGCTAACTTCGCTTACATACAAAAACACAAATCTAACAAACTCGATTACAGACACTTGACACTGAACTACTGACATCATGTACCAACAGAGAGCTGGTGAGAGCTCAAGGGTGTTTCGTTTCACTCCACCCGCACTGTCTGGTATGACAATAGTCTCTACACCATTGCCAGTTACAGGGCCAATCGCTACGGATGTTCCCGTGGTGACTACCTCATCTTCCTTCGGCATCCCACCCACTACATTCCAGCTCTCGGCTCCGGAGATTGTGTCCTTGCCACCACCAACTCTTACTCCAACGGAGGTCGTAGCAAGGTTTGTTGAGTCGACGGTTGTTGCCACTGCAGGGTTGTCGGTTACGATACCACCTGCGGTTACGTTTCCACCTGTTTCTGAGGTGCCGGTTACATTGGGAATCCCTCCTCCGTACGCTCAAGACATATCATATATGAGGTTTGATTTCGATGCAACCTTATCCGACTCGGAAAGAATAGCAGCGCTTGAAAGGGTCGTGGCAGAACAATCAAGAGTAAATCTTATCCAGACTCATGCTATTCAGCGCCTAGTTGCGGAAAATCAGATTCAGTCGTCCCTCCTGATCGAGCATGGTAAAATAATTGATGCCTTGAAAAAGTTCTTGGCATCTCAGAGGGAGATGAGCTGTAAGGGTGACGAGCTGAGGACAAAAAAGAGCAACGATCGAGACGATAATCCCAATGCATCGAAAGGTGCAGGTGGAGAGTTGCCAAGAACTGAACAAGCTCTTGGGACTTCCACATCTCAGGGGGAGACAACGAGTGCAGCTGGCGGTTCAGGGGGTGATGATGTGGTGGTTGTGGATGCTGAGGAGGTGTTAGATGATGTTATTGGTGATGAGGATGTGTTACCGCTGGAGGAGATAGAGAAGATAGGGGCTGAGATCGTGATTGATAGTGAAGTCGAAGAGGGAGAGATTGTGGAGGACAATGTTGAACATGAAATTCCAGAGGTTGAAAAGTCAGATTTGGGTCAAGATACGGGATGTGATGAGACAGAATGGCAGGAGCAGCCAAGATGGAAAGAAGGCTACGCTCAGTGGTTCGTAAAGACTAAGAAACCGGCGGTCCCTACTATGTTCAAGAAAAGTTACAACATCAGGGGTTATGCTGAATCGAAAAAGGGGATTATATGCTGGTTATATGATGAGCAGTTGAGGCTTTTTGTGATTAAACGGTATGATGGGGTTCAGTATTTCAAGAGGTTGTTGAGATCGTTGAATACGTTGCCTGAGTGTGAAGTGAAGGACTTAGCCAGGTTGGGGTTGATAAACAGGAGTGATGATAACATGGCTAGGATCATTGGAAAGATAGTCTAGAAGGAAAGCATAAAGGAGAAAAAGTTCGAGCTGTTGAAACCACAGAAAGGAAAGCTCGTTGAAGACAAAGACAGAGGAATGAGAGCATATGGCAAGCCTTGGATGATAATGAAGTATAAGCCGATCCGGTGTCTAAAAGAAGTGCCGATGAAACAAATGCCCAAGGATGTGCTCAAAGATCTGAAATGGTGGTACGTTGATTGTGAAACAGCTGAAGCAGTAATGGAAGATGAAGATGAACAAGAGCTGATGAGAGTATATGATCCTATGCATTTAGTGAATTTGTCTCAAGCTGATCTGCAGGTGCTGAACGAGAAAAAGATATTTTACATTCCTGCTTGGAAAGAAGAAGCAAAGAAATATCAAAGAGTAGTTTCAGTTTGTGTACGAGAAGGCGTTCATGCTTGAAGATGGAAGATACAAGTTTTTTGGGATTACGAGACACGTGTTTGAAGATAGAGATATGAAGCTACTGCCAAGGGGGAGTCTGTTGGTACATGATGTCAGTAGTTCAGTATCTAGTGTCTGTAATCGAGTTAGTATGTTTTGTATTTAGAATTAAGCGAAGTTGTCTCACAAGTTCGCCTGATATGGGCGAACTTGTTGAACAAGCGAAGTTAGTGACAACTTCGCCTAAACATGTTAGGCGAAGTTGTCGAATGTTATATATGTTTAGATGCGGCTAGGTTTAAAAAGTTGTTCAGTTTTGTGTAATCGGTGATTGATATCACGTGTTACTAGTTGCAATACAACGTGTCTTTTGAGTATTGTAACGTGTGTTTGCTTGTGTTTAACGTGTATCGTCTTCTACGCTCGTATCGTCTTACGTAGGGATTCCGTACCTACGTAGAACGAGATATTCCGTGTAGATCCGGCTGGGAACCTACAGATGGGTCCCTGGGTGAGCCTATCGCGTAGCGCGATATAGGCCTGATTAATCACCAACTAGACCAGCCACGTGGCGACATGTGGCAGGCGTTGCACCACGTGGCGACACATGGCGACGCGTGGCGGGCAGATGATGCCACATTTGCCACGTGGCACACGTGTGAAAACGTGTCAGACCACGTCATCGCGATACGTGATGACGTTAGGTCAACAGCGATCGCGTATCGCTATTGACTTCTTCTAGAAGTTTTGACCAAGACCCATCGCGATACGCGATGGGCTTGTCTTTTGTCCCGTCGCGTATCGCAATAGGACAAGAATTCAGAATTTTCATTTTTAACCTTGGAGTTTAGAATTTGGCAGAATTGATCCCAAATTTGTAAGGTGGGGTTTAGTGCTAAGTTGATTATAACAATTATGAAACAGCTGCAAACACAAACACAAGGATTTGTTACGAGGAAAAGCCCTTGATCTTGGTCGGATCGCCGGAACAAAAACCCGGGTGATGACAATTGTCTATCACTACTTTGTTAATATCAAAAAAGAGGATACAAGGTTTGGAGAATATGATCAGTATTACAATGAAAGCTATGTGTGTGTCTACTTCTAGAGCGAGTTCTCAATGTATCTGGTATGTGTGAAGTGCCTGACTAACTGATCATAAACTCAACATAAATAAAAAGATAAATAACAACTAGTCCTATTTTCTCGCCATTCTTCCACTAGCCACTCCCACTCTTTGACCACGTGCTGAAAGAGTCTCGTAGCGAAATATTAGGCAGGCCAGGTCCTATAGCCGTTGTATCTGTCAATCACAACACCATTCAAACACAATCATTAGTAAACAAATGAGGATCTTTATCCTTCGTAACTTGGAATATATCTCAAGGATAAATGATCTAGAAGTTACTCAAGAATAGAGTATCCTCAGCATCAAATCTATAGCCTAACAATTGCCCCCAAAATGGCGGGTGTTTATGGGATACAACTGTCATTTTGAATTTTGAACTGCCTGCAAAAGATAAAACAATTAGACTTGTGTCAGATGCCATTATTATCATTAACCCTTATTATCAACTCTAGCCGCCTATATATGCAATTGGTATACTCCTTATAACCACACATCTTAACAGCTTAAACAGGTATTCTCTTTTCTTCTCTCTTCATTCTTATTGAATAATATTTTCTCTAAAGATATATCCAGCAATTCCACTTCTTATTCCGATCATTCAGAGTTATTAGAAACGCAATCCCAAAATCTTCTCACTAACCCATCCTTTGAGATCTGTAAATTTACGGATCCCGAAATTGACGACTTCCGGCCACTGTTCCCACCGGAAACCATTTTCCAACCTTTCGACTCTTTAATTCGATGCGACATCTACTCAAAGACTTGGGTTTGCTTCCCAACCTGTCCATTCCTCATCGGTTACACATATCCTTTCCCGTCTTTTACCCAAAGCTTCTTCGATGCAACAGGAATGTGTTACATTCAAGCCATGTCGATGATCTGGAGGGTCTTGTGTACCATTGAAAGAATCATATAGGAAGAGAAAATTGATTTCAGTGTCCAGGAGCCATCACACCTTTACACCTTAACTACTCATGGCTCAAACCGATTTGTTTTAAAATCTAAACCCCGACAGCCTACTCCGATTTTCAAAGTAACCCAGAATGGTTCCCTTTGGAGGAATCAATTCTTTTTTGTGAATCGAAGCTCCATTCCTCATGGGGCTTATTTACCATTTAAATGGGTGAAAAAGGGTAGGATCTTGGATCCTTGAAGAAGCTGCTTAGGATAATCGATTCTTTTTTTAACTATTTTATTCTATTCTTTCATCTTGTAGTGGACAATTTTGCTTCTTTGGCGAACCTGCCTAGAACACGAGAGAAAGCTAGAAAGTTTCTTGCCATGGATCCTAAAGTCCGTACTTTCCAGGCCAATTTATAGAGGCTTTTTGAGAAATCTCTTCAGAATCCACCAACAATATGTCAAGTAAGACTTAAAATTGTATAACAAAGTAAATTAGATAGAAGACTTGTCAGTTTTTTGTGCTTTGTAGGCGCTCGAAAGTCTAACAAGTCTGTCAGCAAGTTCTCCTTGGAGGACACTGATAGCCCCGTATCCCCAAAAGTTGTTAAGAAGGAAGCCCTGAAGGCGACTGTCGTATCCGAGCCGAGAACTGCCACTTTTGAGCCAAATCTGGAGCATTAAAGAGGAAAAGATCTTCGGAGCCAGGGAGTCCTTTTGACATTATCATTGTTTTAAGTATCCTTGATCCTGATATCCCTTATTTATAAATCAAAAATCTTTCCAACTTTGCATAATTGTTTGGTACAGGCTGTGAACTCTTCTAGAGATTACCATGAATAGATTGTGGGCCAACTAGGGGAGAGCCTTACTGGAATGGGAAGCACAGCAGTAGCGAAGGACGAAGACCTAGCCAAGCTCACCAAGGAAAAGAAACACTTGGATGATCTGTTATCCACAACAGAGTCCCAGCATCAAGAGGAGGTGAAGCAAGCTACCGAGGAGGCAAAAATGTGGGCGGCCAAGTCAGTGCTACAGGCTAGGATCAAGATGGCAATGGAAGCTGGTGATCCTGCTTTTGACAAGTCAACCTGGGATGTGGAAAAGTGGAGGCAAGCTTTGGTGGCGCTTGGTGTTGGAGACGATGAAGAGGATGCTGAGGTAGCTGGTGGAACCGGAGCTGGAACGAGCAGAGTGAAGGATGCGGATGAGATGGACGAAGGGAAGGAAGCAATAGCTGATGGAGAAGCTGTTGAGACGGGCAATGAAGGATAATATAGACAAGGCCCGGGCCCGTCTTTTTATTTGCTTGCTTGTGTTTAAGGATATTTGATTATGGTTTGTAATAGACAATATTAATTAGGATGAAGGATCCATGATCCTTAAGACAATTTCCAGGGGTAGCAAAGGTGGAGGGATCCTCTGTTTGTGGGGATAAAGCCTTTGATGCCCTTGTTTTATTTTCCTGCACTTTGATAAACAATTAGTAACACCTGCTTAACTCGGGTGGATGGTCCATCTTTTGAATGGTGAAATCCGGGTTAAGAATTTTGGGTAAGTCCAGGTGACTTATTATTAATGATAACTTAAAACGTTTGTCTATTTGCATGTTGTTTATCATTTTGAAAATATATTTGTTGTAATCTTAGATTTACCAGTAGTTTTGAGAAAAGTTTCAAGGATACATTATCCTTATAAAAACAGATTGAGAATACGGGACCCTTATATCCATAAAGATATAAATAAAAATCAAACAAGTATAAGTTGATAAACTGAAATCATACCACAAAATCTGGTTAGACCTAAGTTAACATAAGTACTGATCCTTCTGCAATCCTTATAAAACTGAATTAAGGATCTTGAATCCATAAGTATTGATCCTTCTATGATCCTCGTAATTGAATTTAGAATACCTGATGCAAATAACTTAAGATATTAACTGGGATTAAACCCAACAAACTGGGGACAAGCCCAAATAAACTGGGGACAAGCCCAAATAAACAGATGTTAAACTGGGGACTCGCCCGAACCGGGATTTAGCCTAAATGTAAGTGACGTGAAAACGCCAAAACCTTATCTAACATGAAAATGTTAGAAACCTTTGTCTTGAGATAACATGAAAATGTTATAAACCGGTGGTATGGTACGTCTACCATAGACCCCTGTTGAAGGATAGATGATCCTGGCTGAAGGAACGAGGATCCTTGAGTTAGTTGACCCATGGACCCCTGTTGAAGGATACATGATCCTTGAGCAAGTTGAGCCAAGGATCATTGAGTGGTGAAATCCAGCATCCTAGGCACCAACGGAGTCTGATCCTCCATTGGCCTCTTAGTTTTCTTGAGATCTTCTATCTCACGAAGGATCTTCTGATTAGTCCTGCTTTGCTGCTCCATATATGCTTTAACATGTGAACACATAGCAGAAACATCATTGTTAGAGTTAACCACCAAAATGGCAGCAGTGGTTTTTGATTTCTGGAAGACTGGGATTTGTGTCTTGTTTCTAGCCGCGGTGGTCCTTGGAGCTGCTGCTAGCGGAGGAGGCATCGGTGGTTAGGTTTTTGGTGGGTGAGAAACTGATGAAGGCATGGTGGATGAAGCAGAAGATTGTTGAGAAGCCATTAATTGTGGTATTGATTGAAAATGTTGAATATTGATAGCGTATTTTCTGGATTATAACGACAACTGCCCCAGGGTGGGCAACAAATTGTTTTGGTCAAAAATCAACTAAGGATAATGTAACCAAATTTGTAAGGTGGGGTTTAGTGCAAAGTTGATTATAACAATTATGAAACAGTTGTAAACACCAACACGAGGATTTTTTACGAGGAAAAGCCCTTAATCTTGGTCGGATCGCCGGAACAAAAACCCGGGTGATGACAATTTTCTATCACCACTTTATTAATATCAAAAATGAGGTTACAAGGTTTGGAGAATAAGATCAGTATTACAACGAAAGCTATGTGTGTGTGTACTTTTAGAGAGAGTTCTCAATGTATCTGGTATGTGTGAAGTGCCTGACTAACTGATCATAAACTCAACATAAATAAAAAGATAAATAACAACTAGTCCTATTTTCTCGCCATTCTTCCACTAGCCACTCCCACTCTTTGACCACGTGCTGAAAGAGTCTCGTAGCGAAATATTAGGCAGGCCAGGTCCTATAGCCGTTATATCTGTCAATCACAACACCATTCAAACACAATCATTAGTAAACAAATAATACTAAGGATTCTTGATACTTCGTAACCTGGAATATATCTTAAGGATAAATGATCTAGAAGTTACTCAAGAATAGAGTATCCTCAGCATAAAATTTGTGCCCTAACAGTAACTATTAATATTTTTGGAAGTTTTAGTTTCACTAAGTTACTATTTTATTTCTTTGTTAATTTGTAAATAAAAAAACATTAAGTTTAATATGGATTCAAAGAATCCCATTTCACATTTATCATATCATAACTATATTTTTTTTATTTCTTTTGAAAGCTTTATGCATTTAAAAATGTAATTTTAATTCATCATGTTTTTGTTTACTGTCAACTCATCGATTTCACATAAACAGACAATCAACTCTTTTGGACAACATCAAATCACTAAGTATTTGAAAAACAAACCATTATTCATATTAACCGATCATAATAATAACTTACACATTATTCCTATTAACCGATAATAATAACAACCTACACATAATTCATATTAACATACACCGATCATATACACATGATTTATATTAACCTACGCGGATCATAATGATAACCTACACCAATATTCTCTTTTATCTCCACTTCCTATACTCTCTTTTTTTAATTGAATTATGTCACTTTTGTAGGCGAATCTATTACCATTCATCAGTCGGGCAATAATCCCGACACAATGAAATTATTCATACACTCCAACATATTGAAATAATCCCTGCATAGTCTATCTAATATTAATATTATTCATTGAGTTGAAATAATTCATACACAATCCAATATTAGTATTAATATAACTCACTATAATGAAATATTCCCTACACAACCTACACACAGAAAAAAGAAATGAAAACTTTATGTAAAATTTGGATTAATAATCAAAAAGCAAACACACAATAATCCCTATCATCTGACTTTCACGAAAGTGTTGAATGGCAAAATGAGAACATACACAAAATGATTCTTCCTAAAATCCATTTCAATAGTATACCTAAACCATTCATAATAAAACATTGAACGAAATGCTTAGCTTTTGACAAAAGCCCTTGCCTTTCTCCACCAATTTGATTTAAATAGTTGATCTTGTTTTGGACAAAGAAAACGAGAAGAACACGAGACTGTGATTAGTAAATGGGTTTGATTTTATAGTATTGTGTAGGGCAGTCAAACACTTGTTTTCTAGTATGTTATTACTGTTAACCAAAAAGCATATAATAGTAATGAAAATCCAACTCAAAGATTGATTTGTTTGGAGTAGGAGAATTTACTAAAAATAGAAATATATTTATTGAGATTATAGAAACCGAACTTTTAATAAATGCTTATTGTCCAAGAAAAAATTTCATGATGCGCTTGTTATTAAAACCTTCCATAACTTTTTTATTTATTTATTACAAGTTTGCCATTTTAAATCTAGATCATTGATTACAACTAATCAATGGTTAAGATTCACTTCTCGTATTTTTCGCACTAATATCATTTCTTTCCTGAACCATCCCCTTTATGTGTGTGTGTGTACACATAGTAACAGAGTAATCACGGACATAAGATTATATTTTACAAAGTAAAAAACTGTCAATAAGATTTAATCATTTTACAAAATTATAAACTGTCAAGGTAGTTTGTAAGGAATAAAAGACGTCCTAAACAACAAATTAAACATATGGATAGAGTTTCCTTATATACTAACTGCCAGTTTATAATTTTAACTTAGCCAGTAATTACTTAAACCTTTACTTAATAATAATTAAGTAATATTAGAACCATTTCTTAAAAGGGTGTTTTATGCCATAATTCAATACTTTATGGGCGTAACTCATCATGGTATTTATAGACTTACAATAAAGTATAATAGAATCAAAATTTCTTACTTGCAAAAGAACGATAAAGATACACCAGCAGGACTCAAAAGCTTGAAGTTTTTATTAATAAGATGATTATATATATGTATATATATATATTAAGTTTGATATTTAGACGGTTATTCACGTCGACTCGCCACTACAATGCCCACAACAAACAACGCGCGGGGTTTACCAACGATTGGATTTTACAGACATATTTGTTTTAGTTCTGGAACAATAAAGATCGTAACTCGCACTGACTCACCACATTTTGTTTTAGTTTCGATGCCGTAAGAAACGTAACGAAAACCGATCGAATGCCAAATTAAATTATTATTATTTTTTGTGTTGTGTTTTAGTTCTGGTACCATAACAAACGTGATGGAGTCCGACCAAATTGGCGTAGACTCAACGCCCAGGAATGACAATGCTCAGCTTTTACCAGTCCCCGAGTTTACTAACCAACGCCACCCCATTTGTCTACTTCAATTTGTTATTTTTTTAGTTATGATACCATAACGCACGTAACCGAAACTGCACGAATTCGCATTGAGTTACCGCATCAACGTCCCACCGATAATGCTTCGGTTTTACCACCGCACGAGTTTTATTCATCTACCTGACGCAACGTGTCAGATAAAAACACTAGTTAAATATAAAAAGAAACAAATAATTGAATTTTCAACCATCTTTGACATGTTAATTTTAAAACTGTATTAGAATTTCAAACATGAATCACCAAGTAAAGCGTTCTACTTGAATGGATTGGAGAATGCTAACTTTTTTACTTTTAAAATGAAATAGACGTTTTTGTTTAATTATTACCAACAACAATAAAATCTTGGATTCAAAAGTTATAATATAATAACAAAATATAAATTTAATAAACAATGAGTTTTGACTTTTAAATGACATATATCAATGAGTTTGACTTCTAAGTTTTAAGTGACATATATCATTGCTTTAAATGACATAAAACGTGGTGTTGTTAATCATGTTTTTTTGTGTTTAAGTTTTAACCATTGGGTACTTGTTAGAAATTGAAAGTCATAGCTTTGCATTTCGATAAGGAACAAATTTTCTGGCTTTCTAAAATACTTTAGATAAGGATGTAATTTTTTTTTAGGTATCGGCTCTACTCAAAAACCCATATACTTAATACCGGTAGAATTAAGATAGAAATTATTGTATTTTCTAAGATATCTTCAAGGAACCGTAAATGTTGTGAGACAACTTAAATGGTTTTTTGAGGTCCGTTTGCACATTAATTTAATTTAAAATAGACAAAATATTCTATTTTATGTTTTATTTAACGTTTCTTGTGTTGACTTTTCAGTCAATGTATGTTGCCAAGAGCAAGAATGTTAAGGACATACAACGTGTGTCTATCTGAACCTTTTTTGAGTATGCGTGTTATTTTATCATCCGCAAGTGAAAAACACAAACTTTTACGCTAATTTTACTATATTGATGGAGATGACAACATCATCGTTTCTTGCATGCCCTTTGGTTAAAGTTCTAGTCTAAATCAATACGATCTTTTTTTGTTCTGCTTTATGGTTTATTTAAAATACATGACGGGTGATTGTATTTTCGGTATAGCGTCTAATGTTGATCTGTTAAGATCTAATAAGGGTAAAGTCATCCAATTTTCTTAAAGACAAAAGCGCATATTTTCAAACAACTGTGAGCACGTATATTGTAAAAACATATCTCATGATTTTTAGTTTAATGTTATATGTATTTATGTTAAAATCCAAGAATCCATATTGAATTCTCGTGTCATAAGAAAAAAAAAGAATCTGGAAAGAAGAAATTTTTTATTGATGTTGCTTCGGCGGCGTTTCGGCTTTCGCCTATTCCGTTTATTACATTGTATTTCTTAATTTTGGTGGTATAAATTGAAAATATTTGTAATAATTTATATTAGGTAAAATTGTTTTTTATTACCACTCGAAATATAGCAAAGATTACACTCGAGTTATTTATTCGCATAACTAAGTAATATCGTGGTTAATATAACCATGCTCGGTTATTTGAAAATGTGGATGATTAGAAAGTCAAGTTGAATAGTAACTTTGAATCCATAACTAGCTAACCCTAGTTGTTAAAATAGATTATCTTAACAATATTTTTATTAAAATGAGATTTTTGTGATATCGTTAAAGATTGCAATCTAATAATAAATTAGTCTTTTAATCCTTGTCAACATTAAATGATTAATATTTATAGTTGTATTGTGATTATTTTAAAAAGTTCATTTCTCCCGCGTGTTGTGGTGCACAAGTAATGCGTGAGTTATTTGATGGTAATGTTATTAAGGGTATGTTTGGCAAAACTAGCCGGTAGATGTAACTGGTGGCTGGAAGCTGATGACTGGAAGCTGTAGCTAGTAACTGTAGCTTTTTAGATATATTTAGATGTTTGGTAGATTCGCTGGAGCTTTTAATAAAGTGTATAAAATTACTAAAATGGTCATAACTAAAACCAATTATAGTAAATATATTTATTTTGGAAGGTTATTTAAGTAAATTAAAATACTAAAACCTTATAGCTCTTTATAAACGCTACTAGTAGAATCTTTAAGCTTTAAGTTTTTTTCCTGACCTCAAAGCTTCAAGCTCCTTGAACCAAACAAGACTTTTAATTGAGTATGAGATTTTTCTTAAAATATTAAAGCTTGAAGGTCCTAAAAGTTTCATGCCAAACATACCCGAAGTAACTGATCATATGCTTAGTAAAATATTTGTTGGGGTCGGGCACGAAAACCCTACTTGAGTTACACTTATGAAATTCGTAAATAGAAAAAAAATCAAAGGATTTTCTTTGCTTTACATACTCAACACACATGTATTTTGTTTCTTTCTTTACTGATATGCGATTGTGATACAGATTATGACGATTGGTATCTTCCTGTGGGGATACATCTGGTTGCATTCAGATTGTAGGAGAGACAACAATGAGTTGGCATCAGTTTTGGAAGTGATCAATGGCTTGAGAGACTCATGATCAAAGACGATAAAACGAATCAAATGTTTAAAAAACAATGTTCTTATAAATTAAACTTCAACCCAAAACTGTGTAAAACATAAACCCTAACACACTATTAATAATAAACGAAAAAGAGATACACTTGAAAAGGCAGTAAACATCTCATCTCACTTTTCTAATAATTTAAAATGTCTAAGACACGTGACGGCTGAAGAATGCATCTTAGAGGCAAAATCCCGCTCATTTACACATGGGTCGGGTTATGTTAAACGGATTCGATACCCACTTAAAATGGATCTTATATATAGTATGATATTATTCTCTTTCTAGCCTAATAAGCTCTCCACGTTATCATCCGCTTCTTTTATTAATATTTTTATTTTATTATATTTAGCACATTTGTATTTGTTTTATCTACCGGCCCTAGCAGTTATCCCACGTTTGAGTCCATGATGTTAAACATTTATTTCATTCGGTACCTATGTATTCGATGAAATGAATGAGAAACCTAATTTATGAGTTTTCTTTATAAGCTAGTTTACTTGTGGTTAAGAGAATTTGTAAGGCCTAGGTTCCGGTGTTAGGGATGACAATGAAACCTGAACCTGATGGGAAAACCCGAAACCCGACATAAATGGTACGGGTAATACCCGACCCATTAAGGTATAAGACTGATTGGGGATTAGTTTTAAAAGTTTTCGTGGGTTTGGGATTTCTAATATATCCGATTAACCGATATAGTTCATTATATATATATATATATACTATATTCCAAATATATTATTTGTCAAAACTTATTTATGTTAATTATTTGAGA
Source organism: Bidens hawaiensis (assembly GCF_021521415.1). NCBI lineage: Eukaryota > Viridiplantae > Streptophyta > Magnoliopsida > Asterales > Asteraceae > Bidens > Bidens hawaiensis. The sequence goes on along the minus strand of NW_027491019.1, from coordinate 4,846,526 downwards.
TATTTTATCTTCATGGTAACCATCTTTGTAATTGATTAGTAATATTTTGTCAAAACATGATGGGTTTTAAGCCGGGTATACCCTACGGGTATTTTATCAAAACTCGATAGGAAACCCGAAACCCGGTGGGAAAACCCGAAACCCGACGGGTAATTACTCGATTAAAACCCGACGGGTTTGGGACAGGTTTGGAATGGACTTTAATAACCGGGTATGGGTTTGGAAATACCTAAACCCGACACATTCTCATCCCTACCCGGTGCCCTACATTGGCGTTGGAGTTACACATAAACACAGTTTCAAATATGAGAGTGATTTAAAAATTTTGTAGAATACTTCAATCAATCAATCAATCAATCATACTCAGTAAAGTCCCACCAACAGCAAAGCTATAGGTAGGGTCTAGGGAGGGTGGGATGTAGGCACACCGTACCTCTATCCAAAGGGATAAAGAGGTGGCTTCCAGAGAGACTCTCAGCTCTAAAGTACATATATATAAAGCAATACAAAGGAAATCCAAGTTCAACTGTAATAATATATATATATATATATATAGGGGTGAGTTAACGTACAATAATGGCTTATCATACATTAGGTACGCGACATTCCAGAGCGTTTGATTAAAAAACGCGCGGTGCCAATTTTGTAAATAACCCAACAGTAGTTCGCGATCAAATTTCGTCGATTACAAATCAACTCTGATCCAAATTCGGAACTTGTCGCTCGATCTAATCTAATTTCTAAACTCTAATCACAACTTACCGTATGAAATCTCAAAAGTCAAAAACCAAAATTAAAATAGAACGTCACTGAACATTAAAAATCTTCAAATTGATCAAAAATTGATGATTTAATCAATCGAATTGATGTGTAAGAGGCTTTAGAATCATCAATCGATTATGAAAATACATATTAACACACTTAATTGAGCTATGATTAGGGTTCATGTTTAAACGTTCTACTCAAAGTTTATACGTTCTGACCAAATAAACACCAAAATGATGATTTTAATCAATCGAATTGATGTGTAGAAGTATTTAGAATCATCAATCGATTATGGGATTGCAGAAATAACGCACTCAATCGAGCTCTTATAGGGTTCAAAATGTTATGTTTAAACGTTCTGAACAAAACTGAAGACCTATAAACGTTCTGATACGTTCAATGAAGTTCTGGGTGTTAAAAAAATGAACATCTTTAAACGTTCTAATACTTTCAATGAAATTCTGGGTGTTCAAAAATCATGAACATCTTTAAACGTTCTAAGAAGTTCTGGGTGTTCAAAAAAGTTTAGAAGTTCTGAACTTCTAAACAGAACTTCTAAACAGAACTTTTAAACTAACAAAAAAAAAAATTAAACACCTGAAGTTCAGAACTTCTAAACAGAACTTCTAAACTAACAAATGTTAAATGTTGTGTTTTTTCAAATGTTAAACCTTTAAACGTTCAGGAAAAAAAGTTTAAACGTACAGGCAAAAGAGTTTAAACGTCCAGGCATAACCCACTAAAAATTGAAAAAATTAATCGACCAAATCTTCAAATTGATGATTAATTAGATCAATTTAAAGGTTAATTGATGAATTAGGTTCATCAATTTCAATTTCAATTTTATCAAAATATTAACAAACCTGTGAACAAATAATAGACGAAGATGTATGATGATTGTGGATGGTGGCTTCGACAATGGACGAAATCGTTGTACGATGAAGATTGCTGAATGGTGACGATGAAGGTGGACGGAATCGATGGGACAAGTGGATCAGATTTGACGAAAATTACAAAACTGCCATCGCGTTAAATTGAAGATCGACGGGTATACGAGTCGCGTACGTATTGTATGATAAACCATTATTGTATTGGATCCTTTATCTATCTATCTATATATATATATATATATATATATATATATATATATATATATATATAGGGGAGGGATACTTTGAGAACCATGTTGAGTTGTAAGAACTTTAAAAACTCAAATTTGGACCACACATTTAATTAAATGACATGAAATATGTGGCTGAGATTAAATGTAATTAAAAAATGAAGCAGGGGAGAGAGATTAAGTATTTTTGATAATTACACAAGTTTAACTGTTAGTTACACATGTGTAATAAGTCGATTAAGTGTGTAAAAAATACCGTAATTTTTTGTACATCACTTATACTTACATATTACACATGAGTAAAAAAAATTCAAAAAAAAAATGTTACGTTGAGTTCTTTCGAGTTCTTAACACTCAAAGCGGTTCTCAAAAGAAATCAATCATATATATATATATATATATATTTATATATATACGGAAAGAATATAGTAATATTATATATATGTGAAGAATGATACTAATAATAATAATAATAATAATAATAATACGAATACTATATATGTGACCAAAATAAGGTAAATAGAAGCCCTAAGGAATTCCTTTTTTCCTACAAATCCTTAACATTAATTCTACTTCTCCATGAATTCCTATCTTCAACCATGTCCTCGGAAAGGTTTAAGTCTATCAAATCATGTTTAATCCTCTCATCCCACGTCAATTTAGGTCGTCCTCTACCCCTCCTCCCTTCTATAGTAATGTTTTATACGGATCTAACAGGATTCGTCGTCTGTCTTCTCTTCACATGTCCAAACCATCTCAATCTCCACTCTCTTATCTTGTCTGCTATCTTCGACACCCCTAATCTCTCCCGAAACACAACGTTTCTTATTCGGTCTAACCTTGTGTGCCCACACATCCAACGTAGCATTCTCATTTCTGCTACCTCCATCTTCCGCACTTGTGCCTTCTTGATGGCCCAGCAATCCGTTCCATATAGCATTGCAGGTCTAACCTTGACCCTATAAAATTTTCCCTTTAGTTTAGTTGGAAAACTCTTGTCGCACAATATCCCTGTGGCTGCTTTCCATCTACACCATCCCACCTGAACTCGATGGGTCACATCACTGTCTAATTCCCTATCACTCTGAACAAATGATCCTAGGTACTTGAACTTCATTACCTGCGGAACCGCCTGCCCTTCAATGGAGATCTGTGCATCCTCATTGTCATTTCCCCCACTAAAATCACAGTGGAGGTACTCCGTCTTAGAGAGACTAATCCTTAAACCTTTTGTCTCTAAGGTTGTTCGCCACTCCTCAAGCCTCATGTTTAGATCTTGTTTTCTCTCAGCAAGTAACACAATATCGTCTGCAAACATCATGCACCACGGAAGCGTCCCCTGGATCAACTTTGACAACTCATCCAATACTACTACAAAAAGAAATATACTCAGCGCTGATCCCTGGTGAAGACCTACCTCTACTAGGAACAAATCAGTATCCCCCACTGGCGCACGGACACTTGTTTCCCTCCTGGTATACATATCCATAATTATCTCTATGTATTTCCTTGGTACTCCTCTACCCTCCAAGCACTCCCAAAGCACCTGTCGTGGCACACTGTCATAGGCCTTTTCTAGGTCAATAAACACCATATGCAGGTCACGCTTCTTCTCCCTATATTTTCCCATCAATCTTCTTAAAAGGTGTATTGCCTCTGTGGTCGAACGCCCCGGCATATGGTCAATAAACACCATATGTGGTGGAACGCTTCTTCTTTCTATGTTTTTGCAGAATACATAAAATCATTAAACATTCATACGTAAAAACATGTCTTTAAAGTTCAAAACATCATAAAACATATAACTTCAGATCTTCAGATGTCAGCTTCTTTATTTTTCAACCATAACGTGCTCCTCAAGCCAGCTCCTTTAATCTATTTATCTGCGTGCATACTAAAAGTCAGCTATGCTGACTAGGTTCTAGTTAATCAGGCAATATACAATACATTCACATACTTACATATATACGTATTCGAAGACACATATTACATAATTTACCTGTTAACATTCCTTTCATACATACATACATACATACATACATACATACATACACGCATACACACACACATACACGCATACATACACACATACACGCATACATACATACATACATACATACATACATACATACATACAAGCATGCATATATACTTTCATTCTTTTAACCTGTACTTTACATGCATAACTATATATACGTTTAAAGAGCATTTCGACCTAGAACCTTCGCAGATATTATTAGGGTCTGCTCTCTACATTCGTAGATATTATTAGAGCTTGTTCCCTACATTCGCAAATTGTTATTAGGGTCAGCTCCCTACATTCGCAAATATTATTACGGTCTGTTACCTACATTCACATATATTATTAGGGTATGTTCCCTTCTTACTCGTACAATCTTACATACAACTATATAAGTGCATCTTTACACATGTCATTTCACATACTTATAACAATCATAAGGCATACACTTACTACTTAAGATAAGTGTATTAACTAAACACATTGGAGTATGCACACAGCCCCGAAAACATAACAGAGAAAAAGGGGCTAGAAACTCACCTGCGTCATGTTCCTTTCCGAGTTTATGGTCACACCTCTTCTCATCTAGTCATGACTAACTGTGTAGCAATTAACAAGCATCACTTAATACTCCTAATTATATCATATTTCTAGGTTAATGAAACCCCTAGCTAACGTGGTTCTGAGGGCAGCGCCCTTGGCAGCGAGGTTTTAGGGGCGGCAGCCGCTAGCGGGGTCCAAGGGGCAAAGCCCCTGGCTGGGGTTAAGCTGAAGTTCAACCCCCGTATACGTTTCATTACATATCTGATGTATATGTTAATCCTACAAATCCGACGTATAAGTTAAGCTTCACATATCCGCCTTATATGTTAGGATTACTTATCTGCCATATAAGTTGGGGTTCACATATCCGTCGTATAAGTCGGGCTTCACATATCCGCCTTATAAGTTGGGTTCACATATCCTCCGTATAAGTTGGGTTCACATATCTGCCATATATGTCACTCAATATATACGCCGTGTATGTTGTCCAACACATCCGCCAGATATGTTTGTAACATATCCGCGGTATTTATACATATACGCCGTATATATATATATATATATATATATATATATATATATGAATATACGCTCCCCACTTATACCCTAGGCACATATCCGTCAGATATCTGTAGGTCAACCCATCTTTAACACGTGTTTAGGGGTTTTCATCTATTCTGGCACCGTCAGCCACCGTTAACCACCACGGTTGGTCGGATAATGATCGTTTATGGTCCATGTAGCTTCGGGGTGTCCAGATCCAAGCTACGGTGGCCCTTAAGCTCGTTTTTGATTGATTTAAAAACCCGATTAAAGCTAGATCAAGATTCAAACGACTCAGTTGGCATCCCGGGGCTGTGGATTCGGGTTCTAAAATGTTGGGTCAACTGAATGGAATAGTGTAGAGAGTTTTTGGCTTAAGTGTGTGTTTCTGATGGTGTATGCTAGTCTGTAGAATGGATGGAGATGGAATGGATTAGGGTTTTAGGGAGTATTTATACCCCTTAAGCTCATGGACCTTAGGCATATCTTCATTTTAAGTCCATAATTAATTAAATCTATTCTAGCCTACCATCCTTTTATCATTATTGTTATATTATTATTATTATTATTATTATTATTATTATTATTTATCTACCAACTCAAATTAATTCTTCCAACATAATTAAAATATTATTCATAGAAATTTTGGGATGCTACAGAATTATAAGCCTAACTTCTATATGTAATATATTTCGAAGGTTGCTCTATGATTACTAGTATTAAGGGTAATTTGTGGTCTATATTCCTACTAAGATCTAGTATTAGAGCTACTTGAAACACATAGCAATAATAATATGTCAAAGGTCTAGTCAAAAGGCAAAAAGCAATGAGCACAAGCAATAATAATATGTCAAAGGTCTAGTCAAACCAACATGAAGAAAACTACTATCGGTTAATCTTGATATCCAAGTAAACGTGTGAACTTGAAAGAGAGGATTTGAAAGAGAGGAATTGTCACTGCTAGAGTACTCAAGAACCATACTAGAGTTTGTAGGTTATATCTTGTCATAAAAATTTTGATCAGATGATACTAGGTTTAAGTCAAGTTAGGGTGACCCGATGCAACAAAACCATAATGAAGTAACTTAAATGTTATGGACGTTAGTTCATAATTATCAAACTAATAATACAAACTAATAATTGTGAAAACTTAGTAACTTAAATGTTATGGAAGTCCGTTCCTAATTATTAATTCAATTGCAAATTCTTTTTCGGGACAAAAAAACCTGTTGGTGCATAAATGTCAGTAGTTCATAGTCTAGTGTCTGTAATCGAGTCTATAATGTTATTTATGTTTTTGTTCAAGCGAAGTTGTCAACAAGTTCGCCTAGGCGAACTTGTTGAACAAGCGAAGTTATGGACAACTTCGCCTGAGGCGAAGTTGTCGTGTATTTATATTAGATGTTACGGCTTGTTTAAGTGAGATCGGTTTAGGTTGTTCGAGTGTTCGGTTGTTTGGTTATTCAGCTGTAACGTGTCTGTAACTGTGATATTCGTCACGTGTGTTTGAGCTAATATATAACGTGTGTTTGACGTGTGTTCGTGTGATTTGTGTTCTACGTCCGTAACGATCTACACAGGGATTCCGCACCTGTGTATATCGAGATATCTCGTGAGATCCGTCCAGGGAACCTACAATTGGTATCAGAGCTTTTGCTCGATTGTGTGGTTTGGGATATTCACGCGGGTGTAGAATTCGTCCCGTTTCGACTTTTCGCGGGACGTGTTTTCGGTGTTTTTGCTCATTCTAACCTCCTACCAGTGTGTTCAAGCCTTTAAACCGTCAAAAACCTCGTTAAAATCCGTTTTACAGATCTGCAGAAACTGTGTTGTTCATCAGGCGAAGTTGTTGTTCATCAGGCGAAGTTGCCGTCAGGATACGTAGGATTTCGGCGAAGATATAAGGAGAGGCGAAGTTATTCACAACTTCGCCTACTTTTTCAAGTTCGCCTAACTCTGCGAAGTTCTCTTCAAGTTCGCCTACTTCCTAAGTTCGCTCACCCTAAGCGAAGTTATTCTCAACTTCGCCCAGTCACGCGAATTTAAGAAAGATCCAGCGAAGTTATTACTTAAGCGAAGTTATTCTTAACTTCGCCTACAGTACTTTATTAAATAAAAAAAAAAATTATTTTTCAGGTTTCTTCTCTTCAAGAAGGATGTCGTCGATCAACATCTCGGAGCTTGTAAAGATGGAAGTTGAAGCGGGGTCAGCTACAAAGGCCCCAAGGTTGCTGAAGGGAACCGATTTTGTCGCATGGAAGGATCGGTTCATCCAATATGTAAAGTACCAGGATGCGAAAATGTGGGTGTGCATCCAAGATGGCTATATTCCACCTGTAATGGAGTACGAAGGTAGGGACCAGATCAAAAAGTACAGTAAGATGGAAGAGGAAGAGAAGAAGATGTATGAGGCCGAGAGCAAGGCCCATGCTGCAATCACAATGGCTCTTCCACAGGAGATCCTCCATACATTCAGAAAATACACATCAGCTAGAGAGCTTTGGGAAGCTCTTGAGAACAGATTTGAAGGGAATGTAGGAATTCGAGCTTCAAAAATCAAATTGCTCAAAACTCAGTTTTCCGTCTTCAAATTTTTGAAGAACGAATCTCTAGATGATATTATCACCCGATATTATCATCTAATGACTGAGCTGAGCAACTATTCTATTTCCTACCGAGAAGAAGAAATAGTTGAGAAGCTTCTCGATGCCCTCCCACCAAAATGGGAGATGTATACTGTACTGATGAGGGAAGACAAGGACTTCCCTACTTATGATCTTGAAACCACTGTCAACAAGCTCAGAACTTTTGAGCTTAATATGGTAAGAAAAGAAACATCTATGGATCAGGTTCAAGATCCAGGCATGTACGGTGCTAAAGTAAACTCCAATTCAAGTTCAAAGACTGATTCTGCCGCCTACTACACGAAGGGCGAGTCGGGTGCCAAGTCTTCACAGGAGGGGCAAGTGTCAGTAAACTCAAATGGAGATGTTTGCTTTGTAGCCGGTGGATCAAGTGGTACTAAACAGACAGCAAGCCAGAGTAGTGGCTCTTCAAGTTCTTCAAGCAATAACTACTCTAAGATGCCAATGAGCGTCAAATCTGCTGAAGAGCAGTTTGGCCTCTATGCTTCGTTTATTGCTTCATATGAGAACTATATCCAAGGGAAGGTTGTTGATCCAGCGATGCTGGATGAAGACTATGACCAAGTAGATGCTGATGATATGGAAGAGATGGATCTACAATGGCAGATGGCCATGATTGTGAGGAGGGTGAAGAGGTTTATGAGGAAGACAGGGAGAAAGTTTGTTGGTGGCAGGCCTGGGTTCGACAAGACTAAGGTGAGGTGCTATATCTGTCAACAAAACGGCCACTTTGCTAAAGAGTGCAGAAACGAGAGAGTTGAACGTGGTCAAGGCAGGTCTGCACAGTACAATGGGAGTAGTAAAGATTTCAGTGCCATGATGTCTAGAGAAGCAGGTGAATACAACTGGAACCTGCATTCGGATGAAACTTTTGAGCAGGCAAATATGGCTAAGGTTGAGAATGAAGAATGTGAGAAGGTCACCGGAGAAGTGAAAGCTACTGGAGAGGAAAAAGCTTTCATGGCAGATCTCAAGGACCAGTCCTCCGAGGTATGTTCTAAACCTATATGTACTAAATGTGAGAACTTGTCTGAGCAACTTGCTACCATAACTGATCAGTATGTTCGTTTAGATGCTGAATTTAAAACTCTTAAAGAAGATCATCACTTTATGAAAGCAAGAGAGAACAGTTACAAAATTAAAATAAAAGCGTGTGAAAAAGATGTTAAAAGCTTAAAAACAAAACTTGCTGAAAAAATTGAAGTGATAGATCTAAGTTATGAGGTTTTGGAAGAAAAGACCAAACTTATTGCTGAACGAGAAAAACAGATTGCTGACCACCAGGTGAAAGTGGTGGAACTGAACCGAAAACTTGAGCAGTTCAGAAATTCCTCAGCTATTCTTGATCACCTTGTTAGTGATCAAGGTACCTCTGCGAAGAGGGGAGGAATTGGTTATCACGAGGTTCCACCACCTTATAACCACAATTATACTTATAACCCTAGTGTTCAGAAATCTGTTGATTTTGAAGTTCCTCAGACAGTTCCAATCAAGGTTTCGAATAAAGAACCAATTGTTAGTAAAGGCGAAACAAGTTCGCCTGTTTCAAGTGTGAAAATTTCTGTTGCAAGTCCAGTCTCATCAGATTCGGAGAAGTCGTCCGAATCAGGTAAGACAAAAGAGGAGAATGTGTTAACCAATGGTGGAGAAAAAGATAAAACTAATAAGAAAAGTACTCCACTAAACCCGTACTCCCACCTTATGTGAAACGAATGGCCGGTAACATAGCCTCGAGATTCAAAACAACCTTTGAAAAGAAAGTGGAGCATAGGTGTTGTTTTAGGTGTAATAAATTAGGACATCTTGTTGCAGATTGCCCTCTGAAGCCGCGATTCAGAGGTGTGAGGCCTAATAAAACTGAGAATAAGACTAATACTATTAAAAATGAAAACCATTCAAAATTTCGAAATGAACTAATTCAGGTTTTCACAGAAACAAACCTCAGTTTTACAATGCAAATAACCAAACCACAAGATATAATTCTTTCAATTCACTTAGGTTTGGAAGGTCCCACACTCAATCTCCAAGGTGGTTTCCTAATAGGGCTTACAGAAATTATACGAATACTAACTGTGAAAAGCCAAAGTTCGGGATGTATAGATCCAAGACCAATTGGTCTTGGGTCCCTAGATTCTAATCCTTTGCTTTATTGTGCAGGGACAGTTGAACAGGGTTGCCCACAGTCTTTGGATTGTAGATAGCGGCTGTTCCCGGCACATGACGGGTAACAAATACTTGTTGCACGACTTAAAACCTGTTCAAGGAGCGAGAGTTAGCTTTGCCGGTGAAAGTGGAGGCAAAATTACTGGAAGAGGAACAGTGTCCAATGGAAAAATGACTCTTGAGAATGTGAACTTTGTAGAAGAGTTGAAGCACAATCTGCTGAGTGTGTCGCAGATTTGTGATAAGGAGTACACTGTTCATTTCACGAAGAATGAGGCGATCGTGTTGAAGCCTGGTTTTCAGATACCAGACGAGTGGATAGTGATGAAAGCTCCACGTGATACAAATACTTATGTGATGGATATGAGGTCTACTGAAATGGCCACGGAAGAAACATGTTTAATGACGAAAGCAAGCGAATCGGAATCCGAACTGTGGCACAGGAGGATGGGGCACATTCATCTTCGGAAGATGAACCACACTGTCAGGAATGGACTTGTGATGGGCGTTCCCTTGAAAAGTTTTAACTTTGAAGACAAATGTATAGCATGCAAGAAGGGAAAGCAGCACAAGAAATCCCATCTCACCAAGAAAGTAAATTCAATTGCCAGTACTCTAGAATTGCTTCACATGGATCTCTTCGGTCCTGTGTATGCAAAAAGTCTAGGAGGTACTTCATACTGCTTGGTGATCACTGATGACTACTCACGATACTCGTGGGTGTACTTCCTGAAATCAAAAGACGAAACGGCTCAGATGGTGAAGAATTTGATTACCAAAGTTGAGAAAGTTATGGATAAAAGGGTTAAGTTCATCAGAAGTGACAATGGAACGGAGTTCAAGAATTTTGAGATGGAGATCTTCTGTCTTCAGAGAGGGATTGAACACCAATACAGCGCTCCTTATACACCGCAAAAGAATGGAGTGGCTGAAAGGAAGAACCGAACGTTAATTGAAGGAGCCAGAACTATGCTGGCTGATTCAAAGCTTCCTGTGGTGTTTTGGGCTGAAGCTGTTGCTACAGCCTGTTATGTTCTGAATAGAGTCTTAACTGTTAAAAGACTGGGTAAGACATGTTATGAGCTTATGCATGGAAGAAAGCCCAACTTGAGTGGTCTTGAACCATTCGGGTCCCCTTGTTCGATTTTGAAGACAAATTCTAAATTTGGTGAAGTAGCCGATGAAGGAATCATAGTCGGTTATATTGTTGGGACTCCCAACAGACGTGTCTTCAATACATCGACCAGCAAGATTGAGGTGGTGTGTAACACAGATATCACAAGTTACCAACCGCCAAAACCAAGCAATGGACCTGCTGAGTTTTTCGACTATGTTAAACTTTTTAAGTCTTTTAACATACCGGATTTAGATATCTCTGAAGAAGAAGAAAGAGTTGCTACGAAGATGATCCTTGATGAGGAAGAAAATTTATTGCAAAGACAGCTGATTGATAAATGTCAACCTTCCTCATCAAATACTATCGATACCCCTGCTGCCTCAACTGAAGAAGAATTTATCAATCCTTTTCACTCTCAGCATGAAACAACCATTGACGAGCTCTCTTCTAACTTGGAAGACAATTTGCATGTCGGTTCTGTTCCGACCACGAGAATTCATAAAGATCACCCTTTGGAGAATGTGATTGGTGATGTGTCCTCCGGTGTACAAACAAGACGTAGCTTGGATGAGCACACCTGTGTTTACACAAGCATCAAGGAGACAGGGATAATCAACGAATGCTTGTACACCTGCTTTATCAGCCAGATTGAACCGAAAAATTATCAAATGGCTTTAAAGGGCAGCTCGTGGGTCGAAGCCATGCAAGAAGAGTTGGCTCAGTTCAAGAAAATGGAAGTATGGGATTTGGTTGAAAAACCGAAAAATGTGCATGCGATAGGCACAAAATGGGTGTTTAAGTGTAAGAGAGATGAGAAAGGGATTATCATAAGAAACAAGGCGAGGTTAGTTGTGAAAGGATTCAATCAACAAGAGGGGATTGATTATAATGAAGTGTTCGCTCCTGTCGCAAGGTTGGAAGCCATTAGATTGTTTTTGGCGTTCGCTGCTTATAAGAAGATGAAGGTATTTCAGTTGGATGTGAAGAGTGCGTTTTTGAATGGGAAAGTTGATGAGGTTGTGTATGTTGAGCAACCTCCGGGTTTTCCTGACCCAGACTTTCCAGATCACGTGTACAAATTGAGCAAGGCGTTATATGGATTACATCAGGCACCTCGTGCCTGGTATTCAACTTTATCAGATTACTTGCTCGAAAATGGTTTTGAAAGAGGGAAAATTGATAGCACGTTGTTCTTCAAAAGAGATGGAAGCGACTTCCTGCTGGTGCAAGTTTACGTGGATGACATTATATTTGCTGCATCAAAAGTCTCCATGTGTCAAGATTTTGAGGCCGTCATGAAGAAAAGGTTTGAAATGAGTGCTATGGGTGAACTAACTTTCTTTCTAGGATTGCAGGTTGATCAGAAGAAGGACGGGATGTTCATTCATCAGACGAAGTATGTTCATGATGTGCTCAAACGCTTCAAGATGGAGGACAGCTCTCCATATGAAACTCCAATCTGCGTCAATCACAAATTGGGTGCTGAATCAGTCGATGATGCAGATGTGGACCCAACTCAATATCGGGCTATAATAGGTTCTTTAATGTACTTAACTGCTTCTAGGCCTGATATAATGTTTGCTGTTTGTCTTTGTGCACGTTTTCAGGCAAATCCAAAAGAATCTCATTTGAAGGGTGCGAAGAGGATACTGCGGTATCTCAAGGGCAAGCCGAAGCTGGGGTTGTGGTACCCGAGAGGAGGAGACTTGGAGCTAGTCGCTTACACAGATTCTGATTATGGTGGGTGCAATTAGAGTCGGAAGTCAACAACTGGAGGATGTCAGTTTCTTGGTGGCAGATTGGTGTCGTGGCAATGCAAGAAGCAGACTTCAGTCGCAATTTCAACCTGTGAGGCAGAATACATGGCAGCATCCAACAGCTGCTCCCAGGTTCTTTGGATTCAACAACAGTTGCGCGACTATGGTCTGAATTTCTTACTTACTCCCATTTGCATTGATAACACAGCTGCTATCTCAGTAACTAACAATCCCGTGAAACATAGTAAAACTAAACATATTGACATACGTCATCATTTCATACGGGATTGTGCTGAGAAGAAACTGATAGTGCTTGAAAAGGTGGATACGCTTGATAATTTCGCTGATCTTTATACTAAAGCGTTTGATAAATCAAGATTTCAAAACCTTATCGAGCTAAATGGGATGATCAATCCCGAGTAACCATGCTTTTCTTGTAATATTTAAAAAAAAAAAGGGGGTCACTATCGCTTAAAAATATGTCGGTTACATCAGTTTGAAGGACTTGTCTTCGGATATGTTTTGGTCCTCATTTTCTACTTGTAGATTTTGAGGATAGCCATTAACCAGATTACTGATTGTGACCGGGGCGGTTTATGATGAGTTTTCATTCTTTCGCTTAAAATTAGTCGATCATACTTAATTATAAGGACACATACTAGTATGTGGTCGGTCCAGCTGATCCATTGGATCTTCGGGATAGCCGTTTACCTGAAGACTTCGTTTTGGTCGGGGCGATTAATGTTAAAATTAAAAAAAAAGGGAAATGAAATTATTTTTCAAGTCTTCTACTTCGCAAGAAGTTCGTTTGCTATGTTTAACAGAAAATTGATCCAACCTTGGAAAATGATACATATACTGATTCTGTGTGCTTAACTAGTGAAGTTATTAGGCTTAAAAGGCTTTAGGACAGTCATTGTATGTCATGGTAACTTTTTATGGTGCGTAAAAGTAGATGTGATACAAACTAAATCTACTTGATTTTACGTGGAAACTCCTTAAGAGTTTTGCATGTCTTCATATATATCTTTCCGACTGATAGGCAGAAAAGCGATTACCCAGTCATACACGAGCCCATAAGTGTTCTGATTCCCGTGAAGATAGTGTTTCAAGAAACTGCAGTGATCCAGATTCGGGACTTGCAGTTGTTTACTACTCGGAAGTCTAAAAAAAAAAAAAAAAAAATTATTATCAGTTATTGAGACATTCTAGAGTTAAAGATATCAAGACTTCTTAATCATGGAATAAGAAAGAGAACGGGAAGCAGATGAAGAGTAATTACAAACTAAGGGTCGAAGTCAATTCGAGGTGACTTGGGGAAAGCCAAATACGCTTTGAGAATAGATAGGAGGCATCATAATCTCTGAGTTGTTGCCCACTTAAATTTTGAGGCTAAATTGAACTTAACTCGTATCACAGAAACGATGAAAACCATCTTAAGTTGTTTACTTGCTTACAACCTGTTTCCTTATGTCATAATACAGCTAAACACGGATCTATGTGACAGTCACGTAGTTAGTATGATTCCTGTTCGGATCTTTTCTAAAACGTAGTAGTCCCTATCGAGACTGAAATTTGATCCCTTGTACTTTAATTCTTTAATTTTTTAAAGTTTTTCGTACTTAGGTAGTTTATGATTTTATAACTGGTTACTTAGACTTGATCGTGTTATTTAATTCTTAAAGGAAACCTTTAAAAGTTAAATGCAAAATGTTCAAATTTTAAGGGTTGATTTTGTAAAAATAGGCGATGTTGTTGAACAGGCGAACTTGTGAATAACTTCGCCTAGGCGAAGTTATCCGTAACTTCGCCTGTATAACTTCGCCCCTATATAAGGATTTTCAAGAGTCACAGTTCATATTTTTCAATTCAGCGAACTTATACCCAGCGAACTTATCCGGAATTTTTTTCATCCGATTATCCTTTTGTTTCCGATTTCATTCATCGTTCAAGGTGTGTTCGGGTTCTATATGTTATACTCGATGTTCGATGTCGTCATTCCTAGGTTGTTTCGACACCCGGTTAACGACCTCGGACGTTCGGAACCTATACCCGATTTCAAAACAAGCTTTTACGTGTTCATGAGCAAACTGATCGTCCAGATTCCCTTAATATCATGTAGTCTAGTCTACTTAATCGTCTAAACTAGCCGAAACATCAGATACTCGATGTTCGATAACCTTACTGTCGCCGATTCAGTTTCAGGCGAAGTTAAGGTTTAGGCGAAGTTATCCGTAACTTCGCCTGATGCTCAACTTCGCCTGAGGCGAAGTTATCATTAACTTCGCCTGGACCTGTTAAAACTTTAAAATTATTAGACGAACTTAAAGATGAAGCGAAGTTGTTCCCAACTTCGCCTCAACTTTAACTTCGCCTATACAGATTATCACAACTTCGCTCATGGTAACAAAGCAAACTTGTGCTATGTCTTTACGTTTATCTAACTTGGTTCGTTTGTTGCAGATATGGCTGCAGTAGCTGGTGCTGGAGGTGCAGGAAGAGACGATGGTGATAACCAACGGCAATTCTTCCCGGGTCACAATATGTACATTACCTTAGACCCGGAGGCAAGCGGTGTGGAAGATTACCGCGAGATCATAACTTTCCTCATACGCTCGAGGATATTTCATGCTATCACGACAACTCTGCCGATATCCTTACCGAATATCGAGGATTTCTGGCAGACGGTAGAATACGATTGTCGTGTTGAGCCCCCGGTCATGCGAGCGACTGTGAACAGTCAAGAGGTTCGGTTCAATTCTGAACAGATCCGAGTGGCGTTACGGTTTGGAGAAGAGACGAGGGACGACCCAACTGAGTTTGTGGCTCCGTTTCGTGATGGAGCGTTTCTCCGAATGGGCTATTCTGGTCCATTAGGCGATACACAGAGACGGAAGGGTTTTCTACTTGATCAGTGGCGCTTCCTTATGCACGTCATGATAGTTTGCATGTCAGGAAGGAAGGCGGGCACTGACGGTATGGGTGCGACCATGCAGTCCGCAATGACTGCACTGACTTACAATAAACGCTATAGTTTTAGTCAGATGGTCTTTTACGAGATTGACACACAGAGGAGGGCGATGGCTCGTGAGCGGTTCATTATGTATCCACGTTTCATCCAGATGATATTGAACCATGTGGCTCCGAATCTACCTCAGAGACGACCGATCAGATACGTGGAATCTGTGAGCAAGCGTATCTTCGCTCAATGCCGCACTTCGAGTGCGAGGAGCAACCCTGAGCTGCGTCCAAGGCATACTCCACTGTTTGGGTTTTTAATCAACCCAAAGTATGTTCCTGCTGGTGGGGACGAGTTCAGAGATCCTCAACCGCGACAGGCAAGAGCAACTCAAGCTGCATCTGTTGTGCCTGTTGTGACGGCTGAGGAGAATATTGATCTTGATGAAGTATTTGGTGGTCAAGATTACTTTGATATGGACCGAGTTGATCCGCTGGAAGAGGTGCAGGTCTCTGCTGCACAGGGTTCGGGTGTTAGTGTTACTAGAGCAGCAACGTCGATGGCTGACTCAGATTTGGATGAGATCATGAATGAGGGGAGACGGTTGATGGTGTCTCGAGAGAGAACGTTTGGGAAGAGAAAGAGGACGGAGGATGATGATGAGTCAGAAGAGGAAGAAGATATACATAAGCTGATACGACGTTCAAGACGGGAAAGGACAGGTGCAGGTATGGGAGCTGGAGAGACTTCAAGGATGGTACGTTTCGCTTCGGCTGCACTGTCTGGTATGTCTATCGTTCCTACTTCTGTACAGGTTACAAGTATAAGCACTGCGGATGTTCCCGTGATGGCTACATCATCTGCTGGCATTCCATCTACCACTACTATCCAGATGTCGACTCCGGAGATTGTGTCTCTACCACCTCCAACGCTTACTCAGTCGGTGGTTGCTGCACGATTTGTAGAGTCAACGGTCGTCACTACTGCAGGGTTATCAGGTATAGTACCACCTGCGGTTACGCCTGCTTCTGATGTCTCGCCTACGCCTACTTCAGACTCAGAGAGAATAGCTTCACTAGAGCGGATCGTGGCAGAGCAATCTAAGACTATTCAACGCCTAGTAGAAGCAAATCAACTACAGTCATCCCTCCTGGTTGAGCATGGGAAAATTATAGATACCTTGAAGGAGTTCTTGGCATCTCAGGGGGAGATGAGCTGTAAAGGCGACGAGCTAAGGACGAAAAGAAGGAATGACAAAGACGATGATCCCAATGCATCGAAAGATGCAGGTGATGATTTGCCAAGAACTACTCTAGCTCTTGGTACTTCCACAGCTCAGGGGGAGTCTGCCGACGCGGATGGTGGTTCTGGTGGTGATGATGTGGTGTTGGTTGATGATGAGAATATAGGTGATGACGTGATTGATGCGTTGAAAGAACTAGATGATGATATGTTCAGCGATGATATATTGTTTGATGAGGATGTGCTGCCGAGTGATGTGATTGAGAAGATCGGTGAGCAGATTGAGATTGAGAATGAGATTGAGGAAGGAGAGATAGTAGAGGAAAATGTCGAACATGACATTCCAGAGGTTGAGAAGGCCGATATGGGTGATCAGACGGCAGTTGAAGATACTGAATGGGAAGAGCAGCCGAGGTGGAAGGAAGGATACGCTCAATGGTTCGTCAAAACGAAGAAACCGGCAGTCCCTACCATGTTCAAAAAGAGTTACAATATTAAGGGCTATGCTGAAGCAAAGAAAGGGATTATATGCTGGATTTATGATGAGCAGTTGCGGCTCTTCGTGATTAAACGATATGATGGAGTTCAGTACCTTAGAAGAATGTTGAGATCGTTAAACACACTGCCTGAGTGTGAGGTTAAAGACTTAGCCAGATTGGGGTTGATCAATCGAAGTGACGATAATATGGCTAGAGTCATAGGGAAAATCGTATGGAAAGAGAGCATAAAGGAAAAGAAGTTTGAGCTGTTGAAACCACAGAAAGGGAAACTTGTTGAAGACAAGGATAGAGGTTTGAGAGCTGATGGAAAGCCTTGGATGGTTATGAAGTATAAACCAATCCGGTGCCTTAAAGAAGTACCGATGAAGCTTATGCCCAAGGATGTGCTCAAAGACCTAAAGTGGTGGTTCGTTGATTGTGAGACAGCGGAGGCAGTGATGGAAGATGAGGATGAACAAGAGATTCTTAGAGTTTACGATCCGATGCATCTTGTTAACTTATCGCAAGCTGATCTGAAGGTGCTTAACGAGAAGAAAATCTTTTATATTCCAGCTTGGAAGGACGAAGCAAGAAAGTATCAACGAGTTGTGTCGGTGTGTGTTAGAGAAGGAGTGCACGCGTGAAGATACAGGATTACAAGACAGATGCTGAAAGATCAAGATATGAAGCTACTGCCAAGGGGGAGTCTGTTGGTGCATAAATGTCAGTAGTTCATAGTCTAGTGTCTGTAATCGAGTCTGTAATGTTATTTATGTTTTTGTTCAGGCGAAGTTGTCAACAAGTTCGCTTAGGCGAACTTGTTGAACAAGCGAAGTTATGGACAACTTCGCCTGAGGCGAAGTTGTCGTGTATTTATATTAGATGTTACGGCTTGTTTAAGTGAGATCGGTTTAGGTTGTTCGAGTGTTCGGTTGTTTGGTTATTCAGCTGTAACGTGTCTGTAACTGTGATATTCGTCACGTGTGTTTGAGCTAATATATAACGTGTGTTTGACGTGTGTTCGTGTGATTTGTGTTCTACGTCCGTAACGATCTACACAGGGATTCCGCACCTGTGTATATCGAGATATCTCGTGAGATCCGTCCAGGGAACCTCTGTGTGGGGATGAGATGGCTGTCTATAATTCCTGTATTAATGTGACGTAATTTAATTTTTTTTATTTGGTTTGTCATTAAGATATTGATACAGAATTGGAACTTATGTGTGTGGTAGTTGGCGTTTCGGGGCTGTTCATCTTAGAAATAGAGCAATCTACTTGCCAACAGAAGTGTGAGACTTTGGTGGCGAACCAAGCCTCAAACTTCGGCGTCACCCGTCGAGAAGGAGTTATCTTATGGGAAGACATGAGAGTAGGCAGAGGATATGGGTTCGAGAATGAAAGCACTAATTAATACAGTTGATTCGAGAGATAACCACTCTTCCAGAACAAAATAGATTATGACTATAAATAATAAAAATAAAAACTATTCACAAATAAGAGCATTAAAGATAAGACGAATGTCATGGGAGATATTTACGAAGTCAAATACTGAACCCTTAAATTATGCATCTTTGAATTGACTTGTTCTTACATTCAAAACCATTTCGAGCGAGTTGTAGACTCTTTGATGGATCCTAATTAAGGTCGGGTCTTGGACATTGGGTTAATGGCCTAAAGATTATATCATAGAACATAAAGATCATCTGCAACAAGTAATTAAGGTACTTGCTATCGAGAAATTATATGGCAATTTGACCAAGTGTATATTTTTCGCTGCACATGTGTGTTTTCATAATTGTATTGTGTCCTCCACAAGTGTTTCAGTTGACCCCAATAAGGTTTAGGTCATTTGCGATTAGCCACCTCCATCTTCCATTCAACAAGTTTTTTAATTTTCATGGGTTGGCTTCTTTCTATCGCCGGTTTGTTAAGGATTTCATGCTTTCAGCACCATCGTTGCTCCCATGACCGAAATAACAAAACAAAAAATTTTGCGTGGAACCCACAAGCACAAGCGGCCTTCGAAAAGCTAAAGGATCGATTATCCTGAGCACCGGTACCTCCCTTGTTTCGATGACATTTTCAAGGTTGAATGTGGCACTTCAGACGACGTCAGGATAGGGGCTATTTTAATTAATTGGGTTTTATTCATACATATTAGTTTTTACAATGCGATTGTTGATTGGTGCTTTTTGTTCGATTAAAATTCCTAAAAATTTAAAATTCATTTTTTAGTTTAAAAAGATAACAAAATAAGAAACTAACTTAATTTTCGCTATTTCATTCTATTGAGCGCTAAACATCGCCTCGCTACACAATTCTCAATAACACTTGATATGAGCGTTATTAACTACCATTGCAAGATCTGTAATTCGGATTGGGTTCATATACACCTGTTATGAAACGTGGGAGAAGCTTAGTATTCTCATCATGATGTGATGAGTAGGTAGTGGAGGTAGATCCATGAATGTTTTTTTAAATACAATCAGTGTATCTATATTCTCAACTTGTTGAATAGAATATTAGAATTTCCAGGTCGGGTTCCAAATAAATTCAACGGTTCGGGTCGGGTTGAATCAGGTTAGAGAAATTGCCTAAAAGTTTCCTATCATGAATTCAAGTTCCACCTAAGAGTATTCTCATCTCATCCCCCTATAATTATGTGAGGAAAGTTTGCAAATTATAGGGTGAAGTTATGAGTGGTTGTGAGTGTAAATTATAGGGTGTAAAGAGAAATGTAGTGATTTTTTGTAAATTTGGGGACTCATTGCTTGCCCCTATCTATTTTTTAATATTTGTTTGATTGGTTGTGAGTAGATGAGAGAGAAAAATGTAATGATAAAAGTATAAAAAATATTATTTAATTAACCAGGAGAGAGAAATGTAGTGTTTTTTAGTGTATTATAGAGATAGGGCGAACGGGTTGAGAATGCTCTAAAGTCACTTTATTGGTGGTATTTGTTTTGTTTGTTTTAGTCCAAGTCCGTAGGGTACGTAACAAAAATCGATCGAAAACCAATTTTGTTTATGTTTTGTTTTGGTTATGGTATCGTAACAAACATGATGGAAACCGACCAGATTTGCGTAAACTCACCGCATTTTGTTTAAGTTTTAGTATCATAGCGAACGTAACAAAACCCAACCAAAATGTTAATTTTTTTTATTTCCGGAAACCGACCGAATTCGCATAGACTGACTGCTTCAACGCCCGGGATCGATAACAATGGGGTTTTTACGAACGATCGAGTTTTACCGACCAACTCCATCCCATTAGTCCCGTCCACCTCCAATTTTTTTTGTTTTAGTTCCCGTACAATAACACACGTAATTGTAACCGACCGAATTCATGTCGACTTACTGTCTCAGCGCTTGAGATTGACAACACTTGGGTTTTACTACCGCCGGAATTTTATCTGACAGTCAACAATAAACAATACCCAACTTACATTCCAAACTCTTAGACTAATAAACCCCAAGTAAATCACAAATGAAGTAATAAACAAGCAAACATAGTCGGTTATTTAAAAGAAATGGTCCTTGATCAGCCGATTATGATTCCAACTTTGCGGGTTCTTTTGAACAAAAATCTCTTGATAGTACTTAATAAAGTAATCAACAACGAGTAACCAATTGAATCTGAACAAAATATAATAACACAAAATCCTCATTCTAATACTAATCAACAATGACAAATCATAACTCATTATTAAAGGGTACTTTATCAAACAATCAAAGTATCAGACAATGAACAATTGAACGTACCCTGAATTAGTATTTTGGAACATACCCTGAATTAGATCTAACAAATAATAAGTGACAATGACTTTGATTTAGGTAATCTTAGGGCGTGTTCGTTTCGCGGAATTCAATGGAATTGGGCGGAATGGGATTTTAAATCCCATAGATTCCTATGTTCGTTTCACTATTAACTAGAATTGGAATGGAAAGAGAATCCCATCAAATCCCATTTTGATAGGATTTTAAAATCCCACCAAAACTAGAAGGATTCTTAAGGAATTTTTATAAAACCTAACACATAACATAGTCTCCTTCATATTATCATCTTCACCAACTCTCTGCTCCACCCCCTCTCTTCACCACCATGCTCCACCGCCGTTATCTACCACCGTGAACCGTCATCGTTCTCCTCCACCAGGAACCACCATCTTGCTCGTCTACCTCCACCGTCTTCTTCTCCATCATCGTTGTTCTCCTCTACTAGAGGTTAGGCTTTTGTATTAATATGTTATTGTTGGTGCATTATGTCAGTAGTTCAGTATCTAGTGTCTGTAATTGTGTTAGTTTGTTTTGTTTTGGTTTGTATAGGTTGTCTCACAAGTTCGCCTAATATAAGCGAACTTGTGGACAAGCGAAGTTATTGACAACTTCGCCTAGTCTGTTAGGCGAAGTTGTCGATAACTATATATGTTTGGCTTACGGGTTGTTTTGTAGTGATTTTAGAGTTTTTGGCGAGTACGTGTAATTGTGATTGAACATCACGTGTTAAAGTGTTGCAATACAACGTGTCTTTTGAGTATTGTAACGTGTGTTCGCGTTCGGTATTAACATAGTTTACATCCTACGCTCGTATCGTCTTACGTAGGGATTCCGCACTTACGTACTACGAGATACTTCCGTGTAGATCCGGCTGGGAACCTACAATTGGTATCAGAGCTTTTGCTCGTGATTGTGTGGTTCGGGATTATCACACGAGTGTAGAAATCGTTCCGTTCGACTATTCGCGGGACGAGTTTACGTTGAAATACCGAGTTTTTGTGTCCTACCCATCTCCCACTACCAAATATAACCCATTACACCTTCGCATACCTCGCAATACGTCAAATTAAAACCTGCAAAAACCTCGTGTTCATCAGGCGAAGTTGCCGTCACTGTTCGTAGGGTTTAGGCGAAGTTATAAGTTTAAGCGAAGTTATCAACCAAGCGAAGTTGATATCAGGCGAAGTTGTCATTAAGCGAAGTTAATCAGCAGGCGAAGTTAAGGTTTCAGCGAAGTTAAGGAATCAAGCGAAGTTAAGCTTAAGCGAAGTTAAAAATCAAGCGAAGTTAAGCTTAAGCGAAGTTAAGAATAACTTCGCCCACTGATCACTGTTCAAATTAAAAAAAAAAAAAAAAATTGTTGTGTTTTCAAGTCGTGTTTCTTTCAGCGATGACTTCGATAAACATTACGGAACTGGTGAAAATGGAAGTTGAGGCCGGTTCAGCAACTAAGGCTCCGAAAATGCTTAAGGGTACCGATTTCGTTGCTTGGAAAGATCGGTTTGAACAGTATGTTAAATATCAAGATGCTAAGATGTGGGTGTGCATACAAGATGGATACATTCCACCAACGGCCTTGTTTGAGGGTCGTGATCAAATAAAGAAGTACAGTAAGATGGATGAGGAGGAGAGGAAAATGTATGAGGCAGAGAGTAAAGCTCATGCGGCGATCACCATGGCTCTTCCACAAGAGATTCTTCACACCTTCAGGAAATACAAAACCGCTAGAGAGCTATGGGAAGCGCTAGAAAATCGATATGAAGGTAATGTGGGGATACGTGCATCCAAAATTAAGCTACTAAAAACCCAATTCTCAGTCTTCAAATATTTGAAAAATGAATCACTTGATGATATCATCACAAGATATTATCACCTGATGACCGAACTCAGCAATTACTCCATTGTATACAAAGAAGAGGAGATAGTCGAGTAACTTCTTGATGCTCTTCCACCGAAATGGGAAATGTACACGGTTTTGATGAGAGAAGATAAAGAGTTTGCCAATATCGATTTGGAAACAACAGTCAATAAATTACGAACTTTTGAACTTAACATGGTTCGGAAAGAGACACCAACTGATCAGGTTCAGGATCCGGGAATGTATGGTGCGAAAGTTACTTCAAGTTCAAGTTCAAAGTCAGAATCCTCTGCTTATTACTCAAAGGGAGACTCAAACTCAAATTCAACTCAGGATGGTCATGTGACTCTCAACATGGATGGTGATGTATGTTTCGTAGCTGCAGGAAGTAATTCTTCAACACCTCAAGCCACAACTGGTAACTTTTCATCAAATGTTCCAACCAACAACTACTCACAGATGCCCATGAGTGTTAAATCAGCTGAACAGCAGTTTGCTCTCTATGCATCTTTCATTGTATCTTATGAGAATTACATCAAAGGTAAAATAGTCGATCCCGCAACTTTGGATGAAGACTATGATCAAATTGATGCTGATAATCTAGAAGAGATGGACCTGCAGTGGCAGATGGCTATGATAGTAAGACGGGTTAAACGATTCATGAAGAAAACAGGTAGAAAGTTCGTTGGCGAAAGACAAGGTTTTGATAAGTCAAAGGTTCGATGTTATAACTGTCAACAGAATGGTCACTTTGCTAAGGAATGTACAAATGAAAGAGTCGAACGTAGTTAGAACAGGCCGGCACAACAGAATGGGGGAGGTAGTGAGAATAGGGCTATGGTATCTAGACACAATGGTGGGTACAACTGGAATCTACAGGTTGAGGAAGTCTTCGAACAGGCAAATTTGGTGAAAATCGAAACTGCAGGAAGTGAGAAAGAGACGGGAGAAAAATCA
Organism: Bidens hawaiensis; assembly: GCF_021521415.1. Taxonomy (NCBI): domain Eukaryota; kingdom Viridiplantae; phylum Streptophyta; class Magnoliopsida; order Asterales; family Asteraceae; genus Bidens; species Bidens hawaiensis. The sequence continues at coordinate 4,822,580 of NW_027491019.1, read as the reverse complement.
AGCTTATATGGCAGAAGTGAACGATCAGCTCTCTGAGGTAAGTTCTGAACTTCATTGTATGCAATGTGAAAATCTGTCTCAACAATTGAAAACAGTAACTGATCAGTTTGTTAGTTTGGACGCTCAATTTAAAACGTTAAAAGAAGATCATCATTACACTTAAACTAGAGAAAACAGTTACTCGGTAAAAATAAAAGCTAGTGAAAAAGATATCAGAAGTCTTAAAGCCAGTTTAGCTGATAAAATATAAGTAATTGATCTTAGTTATGAAGTGTTAGAAGAAAAAACCAAACTAATTGCTGGAAGGGATAAACAGATAGCTGATTACCAGGTAAAAGTGGTGGAATTAAACAGAAAAATTGAACAGTTTAGAAATTCCTCAGCAATGCTTGATCACATCGTAAGTGTTCAACGTTCCCCAGTTAACAAAGGGGGAATTGGATTTTCTGAAGTTCCACCACCATATAACCATAACTATATGTATGATCCTAGTAATCAGAAATCTGTTGATGTTGAGATTAGTCAGACAGTTCCTGTCAAAGTTTCGATTAAAGAACCTGAAGTTAGTAAAAGCGAAACATGTAAGCCTGTTTCGAATGTTAAGATTTATGTTCCTAGTTCTGTCTCATCAAATTCGGACAAGACATCCGAATCTAGTGAGATAAAAGAAGAGGTAGTGTTACTAAAACGTGGGGAGGAATATAAGCCAACTGAAAAGAACTCTCCCCTAAACCCATTTGTCCCACCATATGTTAGACAAATGAATAGTAATGCAACCTCAACATCTGAAACAACTGTTGAGACGAAAGTTGAACACAGGAGTTGTTTCAGATGTAATCAAATAGGACACCTGATCGCAGATTGTCCTCTAAATCAGAGATTCAGAGGTATGAGGCCACCGAAAACTGAGAATAAAACGAATAGTAATTACTATAATGGTAAGAATGCTTACTCACCAAAGTTCAGATATTGGACTAATCTAAGATTTCAAAGAAATCGATCTCAGTTTTTCCCAGTTAAAAACCAAACCAACAATTATAACTCAGTTAATCCACTAAGGTTTGGATGGCCTCATAGTCAATTCTCAAGAAGGTATCCTTTCAGAACTTACAGAAATCACTCTCAAACTGCCTTTGGGCAATCAAAGTACGGGATGCTGTTTAACAGATTTAATCGACCCAAGACCAGTAGGTCTTGGGTCCCCAGATTTTAATCTTTTCGTTAACTGTGCAGGAACAGTTGAACAGGACTGTAAACAATCTGTGGGTTGTGGATAGTGGTTGTTCCCGGCACATGACTGGTAACAAGAATTTGTTACACGAATGGAAACCTGTTCAAGGAGGTAGGGTAAGTTTTGCTGGAGAGAGTGGTGGTAGAATTACTGGTATTGGAACTGTGACAAATGGTAAAATGAAGTTAGAGAAGGTGAATTTTGTTGAGGAGTTGAAGCATAATTTGTTGAGCGTGTCTCAGATTTGTGATAAAGAGTACACAGTGCACTTTACTAAAAATGAAGCAATTGTTCTGTATCCTGGTTTCAAGATACCAGAGGCATGGGTGGTGATGAAAGCTCCAAGAGAAAAGAACACATATGTAATGGATATGAGGTCAACTGAGATGGCAACAGAAGAGTCATGTCTTCTGACAAAGGCAACTGAATCTGAGTCCGAGTTATGGCATCGAAGAATGGGACACATACATCTTCGAAAAATGAACTACATTGTCAAGAATGGGCTTGTACTTGGTGTTCCCTTGAAAAATTTTAACTTTGAAGACCAATGCTTATCGTGCAAGAAGGGAAAGCAACACAAGAAACCTCATCTCTCCAAGAAGGTTAATTCAATAGTCAGTACCCAAGACTTACTTCACATGGATCTCTTCGGTCCCGTGAGCGTAAAAAGTCTAGGTGGAACATCATACTGCTTGGTAATAACTGATGATTACTCTCGATACTCTTGGGTATACTTTCTGAAGGCAAAAGATGAGACGGTTCAGTTAGTAATTAATGTGATTACCAAGGTTGAAAATATTGTGGGAAGAAAGGTTAAGTACATCAGGAGTGATAATGGGACAGAGTTCAAGAACTACCAGATGGAGATGTTCTGCTTACAAAAAGGGATAGACCACCAGTACAGCGCCCCGTATACTCCGCAACAAAATGGAGTGGCTGAGAGGAAGAACAGGACGCTAATTGAAGGAGCCAGAACTATGCTGGCTGATGCTAAACTTCCCGTGGTGTTCTGGGCTGAAGCTGTTGCCACAGCCTGTTATATCCTTAATCATGTTTTAACTGTTAAAAGGCTAAATAAAAATTTTTATGAACTTATGCATGGTCGAAAGCCAAACTTGAATGGTCTCGAACCATTCGGGTCCCCATGTACGATATTAAAGACGAACTCAAAATTTGGTGAGAAAGCCGACGAAGGTATTTTAGTCGGATATGTTGTTGGGACACCTAACAGACGAGTCTTTAATCTATCGAACAGCAAGGTTGAGGTGGTATGTAACACTGATATTACAAGTTACAAACCACCAAAGCCTAGCACGGGACTCGATGAGGCTTTCAACTATGACAGACTATTCAAATCTTTTAATTTGCCTTATTTGGATTTTGCAGAAGTTGATGAGGAAATTGCTACACAGATTCTGTATGATGAGGAAGAAAATTTTTTGCAACATCCGAGATACGATGAATGTCAACCTTCCTCGTCAAGTGCTGTTGATACTCCTGCTGCCACTACCGAGGAAGAATTTTACAACCCATTTCATTCTCAACAACAATCACCCATTGATGAACTCTCTTCGAACTTGGAAAACAATCTGGAAGTCAGTACGGTTCCGACTACTGGAGTTCACAAAAATCACCCCTTGGAGAACGTGATAGGTGATCTGTCTGACGGTGTTCAAACAAGAAGAAGTTTGAATGAGCACACTTGTGTTTACGCAAGCATTAAAGAAACGGGTATCATAAATGAATGCTTGTACACCTGCTTCATCAGCCGGATTGAACCAAAGAATTATCAAATGGCTCTAAAGGATAGCTCGTGGGTAGAAGCCATGCAAGAAGAGTTAGCTCAGTTCGAGAAGATGGAAGTCTGGAAGTTAGTAGAAAAACCGAAGAATGTGCATGCTATTGGCACAAAGTGGGTCTTTAAATGTAAGAGAGATGAGAAAGGTATAATCATAAGAAACAAGGCGAGGCTGGTAGTTAAAGGGTTTAATCAGCAAGAAGGAATCGACTACAATGAAGTGTTTGCTCCTGTGGCAAGATTGGAAGCGATTCGACTATTTTTGGCATTTGCTGCACACAAAGAAATGAAGGTGTTCCAATTAGACGTGAAAAGTGCGTTTCTGAATGGTAAAGTCGATGAGGTAGTATACGTTGAGCAGCCTCCGGGTTTTCCTGACCCTGACTTTCCTGATCATGTGTACAAGCTGAGTAAAGCGTTATATGGACTACATCAGGCCCCTCGTGCCTGGTACGCAACCTTATCAGATTACTTACTTGAGAATGGGTTCGAAAGAGGAAAGATCGACAGCACGCTGTTGTCAAGAGAAAAGGGCGAGATTTTCTACTAGTTCAAGTCTACGTGGACGACATCATATTTGCTATATCAAAAGTCGTCATGTGTCAGGAGTTTGAAGAAGTCATGAAAAAGAGGTTTGAAATGAGTGCAATGGGTGAATTAACTTTCTTTTTAGGATTGCAGGTTGATCAGAAGAAAGATGGGATGTTCATCCATCAAACTAAATATGTCCAAGACGTTCTCAAACGCTTCAAGATGGAGGACAGCACTCCATTTGACACTCCGGTTTGCGTCAACCACAAACTGGGTGCTGATTCGGACAGTGATGAAGACGTGGACCCCACCCAATATCGAGCAATCATAGGTTCTTTAATGTAATTAACTGCATCTAGACCTGATATTATGTTTGCTGTTTGTCTCTGTGCTCGATTTCAGGAAAGCCCAAAGGAATCTCACATGAAGGGAGTGAAGAGAATACTGCGGTATCTCAAAGGCAAGCCTAAGCTGGGATTGTGGTACACGAAAGGGGGAGACTTGGATTTTGTCGCTTACACAGATTCTGACTATGGAGGTTGCAATCAGAACAGGAAGTCGACAACCGGTGGATGTCAGTTTCTGGGAGGAAGATTGGTTTCATGGCAGTGCAAGAAGCAGACCTCTGTAGCCATTTCCACCTGCGAAGCAGAGTACATTGCAGCATCGAACTGCTGCTCCCAGGTTCTTTGGATACAACAGCAATTGCGCGATTACGGTCTGAATTTCACTCAAACTCCTATTTGTATTGATAACACTGCTGCAATCTCAGTAACTAACAATCCCGTAAAACATAGCAAAACTAAACACATTGACATTCGTCATCATTTTATACGGGATTGTGTTGAGAAGAAATTAATAGTGCTCGAAAAGGTTGATTCGTTAGATAATTTCGCTGATCTTTTTACTAAAGCGTTTGACAGAACTCGTTTTCAAAATCTTGTTGAGCTTAATGGGATGATCAATCCCGAGTAACCGTATTTTTCGTTTTTACTTAAAAAAAAATGTCACTATCGCTTAGAATTATGTCGGTTGCTTCAGTTTGAAGGACACATCTTCGGATGTGTTTGGTCCTCACTTCTACCAGTAGATTATGAGGATAGCCATTAACCAGATGACTGAAAGTGACCTGGGCGGTTTATGATGTGTTTTTATTTTTTCGCTGAAAAATAGTCGTTCATACTTAGTTAGAAGGACACATATTCGTATGTGGTCGGTCCAGCTGATCCATTGGATCTTCAGGATAGCCGTTTACCTGAAGACTTTGACGTGATCGGGGCGATAGAATTTAAAATTTTTTTTTTGTGGGAGATGATATAAGTTTTCAAGTCTTCAACTTCGTAAGAAGTTTCTATACAATGTTTCTAAGAAAATTGATTCAACCTTGGAAAGTGATACACAAACTATTTCTGTGTGCTTAACTAGTGAAGTTATTAGGCCTAAAAGACTCTAGAACAGTAATTGTATGTTATGGTAGCTTTTTATGGTGCGTAAAAGTAGAAGTGATACTAACTAAATATTCTCGATTTAAAGGGAAGACTCATTCAGAGTTGTGTATGTCTCCATATACGTCTCTCCGAATGATAGGCAGAAAAGCGATTACCCAATCATACACGAGCCCGTGAGTGTTCTGATTTCCGAGAAGATAGTGTGTCAAGTACCTGCAGTGATCCAGATTCGGGACTTGCAGTAGTCTACTGTTTGAAGCTATGTAAATCTTTATTAAAAAAAAAAAGAGTTAAGCCTTCTGAAGCCTAGTGTGTTATAATTGTCAATCAAGAGGCAAGAAAGAGAACGGGAAGAAGACTCTAAAAGATCAAGATGTACTTACAGTTTAATCAGACACTACGGGTCGAGGTCAACTCGGGGTGACTTGGGGAAAGCCAAATAAGCTTTGAGAATATATAGGAGGCATCACAATCTCTGATGTGTTGTCCATTTAAATTTTGAGCTTAATTGTACCTAATCCGTATCACAGAAGCGATGAAAACCATACTAAGTTGTTTACCTGCTTACAACCTGTTTCTTTATGTCATAATACCGCTGAACATGGATCTATGTGACAGTCACTTAACTAGTATGATTCCTGTTCGGATCTTTTCTAAAACATGCTAGTCCCTGTCAAGACTGAAATTTGATCCCGTGTACTTTATTTCTAAAAATTTCATTACATATGTTGTTTTATGGTATAAAACTTGGTTACTTGGTCGTTGAACGTAACATTTAAATCTTTAAAGAAATTTTAAAAGACAATTGCATAATGTTCAAATTTATAAGGGTCTGTAGTGTAAATTTTAATACTAAGCGAAGTTGCTATAGGGCGAAGTTATGGATAAGCGAAGTTAACCATAACTTCGCCTGAGCTTTTTCAAGCATATATAAAGGTCAACACAGTCAAACCTTTCATATTCTCAAAATCAGGCGAACTTATCACATTATAACCCTCGGCGAACTTGTCTATTGAATCAAACCTTGTTGTTAATTGATTTCGATCCGTCTTAAAGGTGTGTAGGGTCTTTGATGCTTATAATTCTTGTTAATGGCGTTAATTAAATTTCGTTTTGGTCCGATTTCGGATCTCGTTCATGCAAACCATTACACACCCACTTTTCAAACTCTTTTTAACATGTTCGTAACCAATGTGATCGTCTAGATCTCTTTAGTAACATGTTTTTACTGTCCACAATCACCAAATTCACCAAACAAGCATCATCTAGCCTATGAACATTCGCCGTTTCAGTTCAGGCGAAGTTATAGTTTAGGCGAAGTTGTTCTCAACTTCGCCTTAGGCTTAACTTCTCCTGCTGCTTTAAATCTTTAACTAATCAGGGCGAAGTTGTTCAAGGAGCGAAGTTATGATTAGGCGAAGTTATCATTAGCTTCTCCTTATACCTAACTTCGCCTGTTTTTTTTTATATTATTTAAAAGCTTATCTGTTATCAGGCGAAGTTATAGTAAAGGCGAAGTTGAACTCAACTTCGCCCTTTCCCTAACTTCGCCTGTACACCAGAAACTATCATAACTTCGCTGTTGGTAATAGGCTAAGTTATGATCTGCTTTGACATTGTCCTAACTTAGACCGTTTGTTATGCAGATATGGCTGCTGTAGCGGGAGCTGGTGGTGCTGGTGGTGACGAAGGTGGTGATAACAACCGTCAATTCTTTCCGGGGAACAATATGTACATCACACTGGATCCGGATGCCAGTGGTGTAGATGATTTTCGTGAGATCATCTCATTCCTTGTTCGCTTGCGCATCTTCCACGCTATTACTACAACACTACCCATATCTCTACCGAACATTGAAGATTTCTGGAGGACGGTAGATTACGACTGTAGAGTTGAGCCCCCAGTTATGCGTGCCACCGTTAACAATCAAGAGGTGCAGTTCTCCTCTGAGCAGATAAGGGTCGCCTTGCAGTTCGGGAATGAAACTAGAGATGATCCTACAGACTTTACTGCTCCATTCAGAGATGGTGCATTTTTACGAATGTGCTATTCTGGTCCATTGGGTGACACTCAGAGGCGCAAGGGATTTTTGTTGGATCAATGGCGTTTCCTCATGCATGTGATGATCGTGTGCATGTCGGGTCGTAAGGCTGGTACGGACGGGATGGGTGCGACGATGCAATCGGCAATGACAGCACTGACTTACAACAAGCGTTACAGCTTCAGTCAGATGGTGTTTTATGAAATAGACCGTCAGAGACGTGCGGTAGCTTGTGAAAGATTCTTGATGTATCCAAGATTTTTGCAAATGATCCTGAATCATGTGGCGCCTATGCTACCTCAGCGCCGTCCCATTCGATATGTAGAGAGTGTCAGCAAGAGGATATTCGCACAGTGCAGATCGTCGAGCGCTCGAAGTAAACCAGAGCTTCGTCCACGACATACTCCGTTATTTGGGTATTTGATAAACCCGGCGTATGTTGCTCCTCGTGGAGACGAGTTTCGGTATCCGGCACCGCAACAGGCTGTTGTTTCTCAACCACCACCTGTGGTACAGCAAGCATTGCCTGCTGCTCCTGTTGTGGCACCTGAGGAACAAGTAGACCTTGAAGCTGCTTTTGGTGGCCAAGGATTCTTTGATATGGAACGAGTTGATCCTGAGGCAGAGGTTCAGGTCTCAGTTGCAGAGGTATCTGGTGTTGAAGTGTCAATGGTAGCTACGTCTGTAGCTGATGATGTTGCTGAAGCAAGACAGATACTGGTCGCCCAAGAAAGAATTCATGGAAAAAGAAAGAAAGACACAGATGACAGTGAATCTGATTTTGAGGAGGAGTTAGGTCGTTTGATTCGTCGATCGAAGAGGGTTAGAACGGGTATAGGCTCGGGAGCTGGTGAAAGCTCGAGGGTGGTTCGTTTCACTCCACCCGCCTTATCGGGTATGACTATGGTCCCTGCATCGATGACTATGACAGGACCGATCACCTCGGATGTTCCCGTGATATCTACATCATCTTCCTTTGGCATTCCACCCACTACTTTTCAGTTTTCGGCTCCAGAAATTGTTTCCTTGCCACCTCCTACACTTACTCCATCGGAGGTTGTTGTAAGATTCGTTGAGTCGACACTGGTTGCCACTGCAGGGTTATCTGTAACAATACCACCTGCGGTTACTTTTCAGCCTGTTTCTGATGTTCCGGCTACCTTGGGAATCCCTCCTCCGTATGCTCAAGACACCTCTCATATGAGGTTTGATTTTGATGCAACTTTATCTGACTCAGACAGGATAGCAGCTCTTGAGAGGGTCGTGGCAGAACAGTCAAGAATCAACCTGATCCAGACTCACGCTATCCAGCGCCTTGTTGTAGAAAATTAAATTCAGTCGTCCCTCCTGATTGAGCACGGTAAACTTTTTGATGCTTTAAAACAGTTCTTAGCATCTCAGGGGGAGACGAGCTGCAAGGGCGATGAGTTGAGGACGAAGAAGAGTAATGATAGAGACGATGATCCCAATGCATCGAAAGATGCAGGTGGTGAGTTGCCAAGAAGTGAACAAACTCTTGGGACTTCCACATCTCAGGGGGAGTCAGCTGGTGCAACAGGTGGATCAGGGGGTGATGATGTGGTGGTAGTGGATGATGAGGAGATGTTGAATGATGATACTATGGGTGACGACGATGTGTTACCGGTTAAAGAGATTGAGAAAATAGGAGCTGAGATTGTGATTGACAGTGAGGTTGAAGAGGGAGAGATTGTGGAGGATAATGTTGAGCATGAAATTCCAGAAGTTGATAAGTCAAATGTGGGTCAAGATATGGGAAGCGATGAGACTGAATGGGAAGAGCAGCCGAGATGGAAAGAAGGCTATGCTCAATGGTTTGTAAAGACAAAGAAACCAGCGGTTCCAACTATGTTTAAGAAGAGTTATAATATCAAAGGGTATGCTGAATCGAAGAAGGGGATTATATGCTGGTTATATGATGAGCAGTTGAGGCTATTTGTGATTAAACGTTTTGATGGAGTTCAGTACTTCAAAAGGTTGTTGAGATCATTGAATACTTTGCCGGAGTGTGAGGTGAAAGATTTAGCCAAGTTGGGGTTGATAAACAGGAGTGATGATAATATGGCTAGGATTATTGGAAAGATCGTGTGGAAAGAAAGTATAAAAGAGAAATAGTTCGAGTTGTTAAAGCCGTAGAATGGGAAGCTTGTTGAAGATAAAGACAGAGGAATGAGAGCTGATGGCAAACCTTGGATGATAATGAAGTATAAGCCTATCCGGTGTTTGAAAGAAGTACCGATGAAACTAACGCCCAAGGATGTCTTAAAGAATCTGAAATGGTGGTATGTCGATAGTCAAACAGCTGAAGCGGTCATAGAGGATGAAGATGAACAAGAGGTGCTGAGAGTGTATGATCCTATGCACTTGGTGAATTTGTCTCAAGCTGACTTGCAGGTGCTGAACGAGAAAAAGATATTCTATATTCCTGCATGGAAAGAAGAAGCCAAGAAATACCAGAGAGTTGTCTCTGTCTGTGTAAGACAGGGAGTTCTTGCCTGAAGACGGGAGAGACAAGATTTTGGGATTACAAGACAAGTGATTGAAGATAGAGATATGAAGCTACTGCCAAGGGGGAGTCTGTTGGTGCATTATGTCAGTAGTTCAGTATCTAGTGTCTGTAATTGTGTTAGTTTGTTTTGTTTTGGTTTGTATAGGTTGTCTCACAAGTTCGCCTAATATAAGCGAACTTGTGGACAAGCGAAGTTATTGACAACTTCGCCTAGTCTGTTTGGCGAAGTTGTCGATAACTATATATGTTTGGCTTACGGGTTGTTTTGTAGTGATTTTAGAGTTTTTGGCGAGTACGTGTAATTGTGATTGAACATCACGTGTTGAAGTGTTGCAATACAACGTGTCTTTTGAGTATTGTAACGTGTGTTCGCGTTCGGTATTAACATAGTTTACATCCTACGCTCGTATCGTCTTACGTAGGGATTCCGCACCTACGTACTACGAGATACTTCCGTGTAGATCCGGCTGTGAACCTACAGTTATTAATACATATTATTATTACTTGTTTGTGTTAGTAGTTGTTTTCATTGCTGTTATTATTATTATTTGTTTGATGGTAATGGTGTGATTGTGGTATGATTGGGGCTTGGGACTTGAAAGTTGGATATTATTATTATTATTATTATTATGTGATGTTGCTGAAAGCAGGTTGTTTGGTTTCAATTATTATTATTATTATTATTATTATTATTATTATTATTATACTTTGATTATTGTTTTTGTTTAAGTTCTTGTTTAATCTTGGAAATTTGTCAAAGGGTTATCAAAAGTTTTTAAATTATAACTATTTTTAACAAATGTTCATTGCACACCAACTGTTTGATGAAATGCTTCAACCAAATTTGTGCTTAATTAAATACTTTGATATAATTTGTTAAATATAAATTATCATAATATAGTTGTTTCAACAAATTTTAACTCGTTATGTGTTGGTAACATGTAAATAGGAAATGGCTCGACTTAGTTTACAAACTCGCAAACGTAACCAAAGGAACACGACATTGATTTTGGCATGGTGGAACCAACTTATTACAACTGTTTCTTTGCTTATGCTTTCACTTTACATGTTGGTAGTCAAATACAAAACAGATAAACCACGGATTCGACACTCTTCAGGAAAACTAGATCGATATTCAATATTGTATAGGTATGTTTATGAGAGTGACATCATGTCTATATCTCAAATTAGGATGAATCGAGCATGTTTTATCAAATTGTGTGACATGCTTAAAACATTTGGAGGATTAAAAGCAAATAGGAATATGGACATTGATGAACAAGTTGCCATCTTTCTTCACATCATAGCTCATAATGTTAAGAATCGGGTCAGGATATGTCGTTTTCATCGTTCGGGAGACACAATTAGTAGATGTGTTTCTCGAGTTTGTAATGCAGTGATTAGATTGCATTCACGTTTGCTTAAGAAGCCCGAACCTGTTCCCGAGAATTCTACTAATCATAAGTGGAAATGGTTCAAGCTATTATACAATCATTATACTTTTTCTTTGTTAACTTGCATTAGCGATTAGACATGTATAGTAACACTTTTTTTTACATTTTGATTTTAGAATTGTTTTGGGGCTTTGGATGGAACATATATAAAATGTTTAGTGCCTAGTGAAGAAAAGCCTAAATATAGAACAAGAAAAGGAGAGATTGCTACGAATGTGTTAGGTGTGTGTTCACAAGATATGCAATTTATTTATGTGTTACCTGGTTGGGAAGGGTCGGCGGCTGATGGTAGAGTCCTTCGAGATGCTCTTGATAGGCCACATGGATTGAAACTTTCATGGCCGGGTATGTAACAATATATCATTTAGGTGTATAGAATAAATATAGTAAATTGAGGTAGTTTTGGTGTTTATTAACAATAATGTATTTTTAGGTTATTATTTGGTAGACGCGGGATACACAAATGGAGAAGGTTTCCTTGCCCCTTATAGAGGTCAAAGATATCATTTAAATGATTGGCGTGATGGAAACCAACCCACTAATCCAAAAGAACTGTTTAACATGAAACATTCGTCTGCAAGAAATGTTATAGAAAGATGTTTTGGCATTTTAAAGGCAAGGTGGGCAATTTTGAGAGATCACTCATACTATCTCATTACCCAAAAAAATAGGATTATAATGGCATGTTGTTTGCTTCATAACTTTATAAGAAGAGAAATGTCAATAGATCCATTTGGTAATGAGGACGAGGACGAGGATGAGGACAAGGGCGAGGAAGAGACCGAGGTCGACAACGTGATTGCGGATGAAGAAGACGAGGAAGACGAAGATAATATAACTTATATTGGAACTTCAAATGAGTGGACAACATTTAGAAACAATCTTGCCCAAAACATGTTTGACTCTTGGAGTGCCAATTGATTAAGAATGTCTTAGAAACTAATTGATTATGCTATTTTTTGTGTTGATTATGTTATTTGGTGATGTTGAATTATTAAATACTTGCTTATGATTTTTGGTGTTGATTATGCTATTTTGGTGGCGTTGGATGATTAAATATTTTTTTGTGATTTTTTTTGTTTGTTTGGTTTTGTTTATTATGAATTTTAGGTGATTCTTATGTTATATATATATATATATATATATATATATGTTTTAGTTCATGTTTTTCTATAGAAATGAAGAAAAATAGAAAATATCGAGGGTGGAGTGTCGACGAAGATGCAAAATTTATTGAGGCCTTTGTAGACTTGGTTAACACGAAGGGATTTAAATCCGACAATGGATTTAGAACCGGGTACTTGAAGCATCTTGAATCATCATTGAAAGAATCACTTCCCGGAACGGACATTTTAGCTAGACCGCACATCGAATCAAGAGTCAAAACAATGAAGAAAGAGTGGGCAATCGTTCAAGAAATGTTAAAAACTAGTGGATTTGGTTATGATAAAGAACGTAATTGTGTGACCGCTGAAACTCCCGTGTGGAAAGCTTATGTTAAGGTATGTGTTAAAGTTTTATGTTATTAACATTTTTTATTTGGTTAATCATAAAACGTATTGATGTTTTGTTTATTATAATCTTATATTGTCAATAGAGTCATCCAACGGCAGATAAATGAAAGCGTAAAAGTCTTCCTCATTATGAAGAAATGTGTGTTATTTTTGGAAATGATCGAGCTCAAGGCGATGGAGCCAAAAGTGTGGCCGAGATGGAAGAAGAGGCGAATAGGGAGGAACTAGAGGACCAAATGGATGATGAATTTGATGAATTTAGTCATAATGAAGGAACTAATGCAAGTGTTCAAGTTGAAGAAACTTCAAGTGGTCGAGGTAAGAAGAGGAAACGTGCGGGCCAAGTTAATTCTTTGTTTCAAAATTTCAATGATGCGGTTGCTTTATTTGGTGACCGTCTTAAGGAAACGTCGGCCGAATTGAGTGAAGGGATAAAGTATGAACTTGAGAAAGAAAAGAAAACAACAATGATCACTTCCGAGATTAAAAAAATGGCATCTTTATCTCAATTGGAAAAGTTTAGAGCTATTGAAGAAATCAAAAGTGACTATAACAGGGTGTCGACCTTTTGGGATTTGGGTGAAGAAGAAAGAGAAGATTGGGTAAGGTATTTGTTGTCTAAGTAAAAGTTTGGTATGTCATATGCTCGTATTTTGGTACTTTTATTAGTGGTGTTTACAACTTGTCGTCATATGTTGGAACGACTTTTATTCGCATTTTGAAAACTCTCTAATCGTATGTTTGAACATTGGTTTTAGTATTATTGGTCTAGACATGTATGATGAAGATGGGTGATATGGGTTTTTGAACTTAACCGTATCAAATGTTTGTTTATGGTGGTGTTATGACGTGTTATTGTGTGACAAGCATAAAAACATATATATATATATATATATATATATATTATATATATTTGTTTTTTATTATTTTCTTAAATTTTTTTAGTAGTTCTAGATTTTTTATACTAGTTTTAATTTTTTTAAATTATTTTTAACTTTTTTTTATATATTTAATATATTTTTTATTTTTTTTAATTATTTTTTTTGTTTGGTTTTTAAATAAATTTTCAATTTTTTAGTTAATTATATATATATATTTTAAAATTTTCATTTTTTTTGTTAGTTTATTATTTATATGTTAGTAGATTGAAGAGAAATGAATAAATTGGAGAAGATTGCAATTCCAAAGACATATTAACCAACCAAACACATGATAGGGATTTTCAAACATTCCATTCCAATTCCAATTCAAATTCCAATTTCAATTCCTTTAAAAAAATTCCATGAAACGAACGCACCCTAAGGGTCATTCGTGTAATTAAAATTAACGAAGTTAGTAGTAGTTAGTCTTGGATAGTTATTGATAACAAAGTTGAAAGTTGGGATTACCACTAGTTAGATTGTTAGTTGATTTATTATTGGTTAATAGTTAATGGATTAGATTATTTATATCCAATTTTCCAAAGGAAAACGATAATGGGCTTAACGCCGGAGCTAACCTCTCCTTTCGGTGGTGCGATTGAATCAAACCCAAGGAATATTATCACAAGTGTGGTGGTATTTTATCATGTGTTGGTACAGTTAAAAGAGAGAGATTAATGGATGTATGTTGTTTTTGAAGTTTTAATATAATTTTACAATTTTAGAGTAGAATTGTTCATGTGTATAACATTTGCTTGTAGGTTTGGGTTGTGTAAAACTTTCGTTGTCATATCGGGTTGAACCCGCCATTTTGTAATAGACACGTATGGATACGGATACAAGTGTTCGGGATACGGTTCTCATTCCTAGATATGTAAATGCCCGGGATATTAAAAGGAAACTTATCAAGTTTACCTTTTATAAACATTTGCCACAAATTTTTTACAAATATACATTTTGGCCATGAACAATATGCACAAACTTTATTTCATTGGACTTTCTTCAGAAAACTTTCGTATATATATATTTTTGGTCCTTGAACTTTATTTACAAATTTTATTCATTAGACCTTTTGTCATCATTCTTTACATATATTTCGGCTCTTGAACTTTATTTAAAAGCTTAATATTTCATTTGACTTTTGTCATATTTCGTGTATATATTTTTTAACCTCTTAGCTTTATTTACAAACTTTGATTTATTAGACTTTTGCCACAAAAGTTTTACATGTATATTTTTTGGACTTTCAACTTTGTTAATAAAACTTTTGTCACAATACTTTTTCCATAACGAATTAAACTGGTAATGACCGACTTCCCGTCGCAATATGCGATAACGTTCGAATATGTAATGCATTAAAACTATTACGCCGCAACGCGCAACTTGATGTACTTGTAGTAGTAGTTGTGGGAGTAGCAGTAGCAGTAGTAGTAGTAATAATAATAAATAACAGTTTTAATAATAATAACAACAACAACAATAATAATAATCATCATTATCGTACTCAGTATATCCCATCACTAGCAAAGCTATGATAGGGTCTGAGGAGAGTAAGATGTAGACAACTTTATCTCTACCCTTTAGGAATAAAGAGACTGCTTCCAGTGAGACCCCGGCTCTATAGTAGTTTTTTGCATCAAGCCTTGGACATCTGGACACCGCAGATTGGTGCATGTACCCTTGTCTTTTTGCTATCAACACCACAACATGATGCCTGATTAACCTTCCGTCACTTTTAACGTTATTTTCACAAGATTAGTAAAATGACGTCAAAATTAGTGCAATTTAACTTTTGCCCACCCGATGGTTCACACATTTATACAATATATGCGCGCACCGCAAGTAGGGTGAGTAATAATAATAATAATAATAATAATAATAATAATAATAATAATAATAAGGGTGAATATAAATATATAATACCGGAATTTTGGTTTTGGGGTGGGCTGGACAGGTCAATGCCCAATTTAGAGGTGGGTAAATATGGGTTTTTTTTAATTCAAGAACTGATCCTGAATAGGAACTGGTTTTGAGTTTGGTCAATAAAAGTCAAAAATCGGGTATGAAAGGAGCTAGCTCCAAGTAAGTTCGGGTTTTTATCTCATTTTGGCCTGGTCGAGTCACATTCAGGCTCGAGAACGGTTCCAAAGAGAAACTGAAACCTGATTTATACGTATGGATCGGTTCTGGTCGGGCCTAGAACCAATTTTTTTGTCCACCTCTAAGGTGGGAGCTTGATAACTTAATGAATATTAATGAATATGTGTTTAAGTTTATTTTTTGGTAAAATTTGGTCCCAATCAAAATTAATTATTTTATCTGTAGATTTCTTTTAGATTGAATTTATGCATTTTCAAGACAATAGGGGAATCTATATTAGAGTTAATAGGATTAGCTATGGGTAATCCCCATAATATTCATTTTATAAAATGGTTTTTAAAATTTGTTTATCATTTACAAACAACTAGTTTTTTACCCGGCGTGTTGCGCCAGACAAGTTAGCAAAACTTGGACGGTGGTAATACGTAAGTGTTGTCAGCCCCAAACATTGAGCCGGTAAGTCAACGCGAATTCAGTCGGTTTTGGTGACGTGTGTTATTGTACCGGAATTAAAAACAAATATAAAAAAAAAGTATAAAATTTGAGGTGGACCAATAGTGTGGCGTCAGTCGGTAAAATTCGAGCGTTGGTAAAAGTCGATCGTTGTCGATCCCGGGAAACAAAAAAAAATTGACGTTCGCTCGGTTTTCGTTACGTTTGTTACGATGACTGAATTTGCGTCTGGCAGTTAGTAAAACACGGACAGTGGTAAAACCAAGTGTTGTCGGCCCCAACCATTGAGCCGATAAGTCGACGCGAACTCGGTCAGTTTCGGTGACGTGTGTTATTGTGTCGGAATTAAAACCAAATATAAAAAAAACTATAAAACTTGAGGTGGACCAATAGGGTGACGTCATTGGTTAGAACACGAGCGTTGGTAAAAGCTGATCGTTGTCGATCCCGGAACTAAAACAAAAAAAAAAACCAAAAAATTGACGTTCGCTCGGTTTATGCTGCATTCGTTACGATGACTGAATTAAAGAAACAAAACAAACTTTGCGGACCAGTTTGGTGCCGCAAAGTGGCTCAATAGCACTTGCGACACTAAACTTTCTATTTGTTATCTATATTATTACCTATAATACATATTAGATGTCTAAAATGGTAATTTCGCCCCTATCGCATTCTCTCTCATGGAGACGCCGCTATAATTAATATACATTCATCGCCGGCGACTTTATCCTTTCAATCTTACGGTTCCTGAGTTCTCTCCGGCCAACTTGTTCTCCTTTATAGAAGGTTATTTGAAGATGGTTTTTTAGCTTAATCTCGTTTAATTGCTCCAATCAATGGCAATAAATATGAATATAGTACTATATACATAGCTGCTATATATATGCAAATCCATCAACAAATATTTGATGGTTATCTATATCATTCGGTTACAGATTACTTCTTTAAAGCTTGTATTAATTACTCGGTTGTATATGAATAGTGATTTGGTGGTATACGAACCGCATGTCTCCGTTAATAATTACTTTCTTCAAAACCGACCTTTCCACCCAATTGTATATGAATAGCGACACTTCAGTGAGCTCGCCAGCGAGAATCCCTTCAATTTTTTTGGCAGGTATGTGTTTTATTCTCAGGTTTTTTGAATCCTTTGCTTGATTAATCTCAATCTTTTGTTTTGTTCTGTTGTAGGCAGTTTGAATTCCTTCAATTTTTAGTAGGTATTTTATTCTCAGTTTTATTATATTTGTTACATTTGTACCCAAATTTGGTTACTTTGATGGGTAAATTGGTGTGTAATTTATGTGGGTTATGATTAATGAAAAGGTGTTAAATTAACAATCTTTATTCTAGATTTCAACCGAATTAAGGTTGATTATTACAAATTATTATATGGGCATGCTTAAAGACACTTTATAATCATGTGTTTGTCAACAATTTCTTACTTTTTAGCAAAAATTTGTTATATTTGCACTCAAATTTGGTTAATTTTTTCTTTGATGGGATTGGTGTGTATTTTTTGTGGGTTTTAGATTAATGAGAAGGCAATGATGAAGTGTTGGAAGTGGAGCAGAAGTTTAATGAGGTTAGGAAGCCGGTTTATGATAAACGGAGTGAAATCATCAAATCGAGTCCCGATTCCTGGCTGACTGCTGTGAGTAATACATTATGTAATTATTATGATTTGTATTTTCTTATGATGGCGTTTTTTATCTGTTTTGAGGCTGATCTGTTTTTGTTTATGCAGTTCTTGAGTCACTCAAAACTCTCTCTGATCTTCTTAATGAAGAAGACCAAAAGGTTAATCCTTATGTTTAATTTAATGATTTTGTAACCCGTTTAAGATTCGTTAAATAAGTAAATATTGTTATGTATATTTTCTACTAGATCTTTAAGCATTCCACCTCTATTGAAGTGGAAGATTTCAAAGATATGGAGATACATACAGGCTCAGATCACTGATGACTTGGCACACCAAATCTACTCAAGTGTATTCTTTTAAGGGTAACCACATCACACTCACTCAAAACTCTTATCTGATTTTAACAAGATAGGAGTGTAAACGAGCTGAGCTTTAGTTTGGCTCGCTTTGTTTGCATCCATAAAACAAGAAAACGTCATTTAAGTGGACTGTACTCTTTTAACTTGTGCATTATGGGATTTCTTGTTTTCTGACAGTTTACACGAACGAATCTACTTTTTGTTGTTGGGGCAGCAAATCTGTAAGACCCCTTGCTATGGGGCTCCGTTGGGTTGGTTGGCGGGCACCCTTGGGCGCGGAACACCACCAAGGGGCGCCCTAAGTGGTGGGGCGCGGTGGTGCTCTTCCTTCCAACGGTCGGCGCCTTTCTTCAAAATATGGTGGTCCCCCTCTAACGGCTATGTTCAACGGTAATAAAAAAAACTAATTATATTCTATATAAATACAAACCATTTTATCAATTTTTACTCAAAACAAATATCAATTTTCACTCAAATAAACTCTCAAATTTCACTCTAAAAATCTCTCAACTCTCTACCATGGATCCTTTCTCAAATTTCACAAGCTTGAGCTCAAACCCGAGCCCAAACCCGAACACGAGCTCGGGTTCGAACCCAAACCCAAACCCGAACCCGTGGGATCCGGCTCAAAGGTGGCGTCCTCTGTTAGTAATAAACTTGTGTGCAACTAATGATTAATGGGATAATAATGTCTGATGAAAAATTGCATTATCTATCATTTCTTTAGTTTAAAAATGTTGGTTGTTAATATAATTATTTTGCAGCTTGGTGATCATGGTTTCAATCTAACAGTGGAAGAACTTCAGATCCATACTATATCTGCTAGGAAAACAAATTTCGGAAGATGGTTAAATATTTTCTAAACGATTAGTGCAGGTGCGTATTTTTTTTAAGTGTAGTTCCTTACTTTCAATGAAAACTAAGTAAAACCATGCCCAATCGGTTTGGATTTCTGGTCGTTATTTTACTTTCACTTCTGACCGGTCAGTTTCAAGAATTTCAAACCGGTTTACTTTGCAACTTATATCAACAAAATTGGTCATATAAATCAGGCGGAATTGTGAGATTGATGTACACTCTTCTTTCACATATTTTATATTAAGTATTATTAGTTATTTATTTTAAAGCATTTATGTATATCTTCACATCAATAGATTGCTTGTTTTCTTAGAAGCAGATCATTTTGAGATAGATTTTTTAAACATTTCTAGAAACATATTTTTTTATATATTATGTACTTTTTAAAATAGTCCTAATAAAGCCCAAACCATTAGTAACCGTTCGGTTGAATCGTTATTACTTTTGGTTTTTGATGATTAAAAGTTCGTTACGTTCAGTTTGATTTTTGATAATTAAAAAACCATTACTAACAGCTTGGCTCACCGTTTAACCCAAAAACTGTGAAAACCGAACCTTGAACACCTCTAACACACACATTGAGGGGTGTTTCTTTAAGATTCTATATTATGATGAGAACTTTTGTAAAGTATAATACAAACATATTTTGGTCATGACCAGCTTTGACTTGAACATATTTTTGTTATAACCCGTTTTTTGCTGCTTCTAACCGAGAATAAACACGCATTGGGTTCTTTGGTTTTACTTCTGTCAAGGCCCGGAACACAACCCGGCCCCGAAGCTAAAAAAAAACCTCCCGGGTCAGCTTACATGACCCGTTACAAAACAGCCCGGGTTCGAGTTCAGGTGTATACATACAAATGGCCTGCCCCGTTAACACGTTTACATCTAAATTTTAAAACCAGCTTCTCACCGGGAATAAACACGCATTGGATTTTTTGCTTTTACTTCCGTCAAGGCGCGGAACACAACCCGACCCTGAAGCAAAAAAATAATGTATCCATGTAAAGTGAAATCATTACAGATTAGCCATTTGATGAGAAATATATTTTTACCCGAATTTAATTTTAATTAAGTTCATTGGTTTAGGAATTGGGGATTAACTATTGGGCTATTAATTTATAAGAGTTTAAATTGGACTTATCCCTTATAGGGCTAGACATTGTGGTGGTAGAAAATAGTGCCATCCAGTGTAGTGAACACCGGCCGAGCATCACCAAAAGGCTTCATCCTATAGTCACCACCAAGACCATCACGACGCCACGGGGGAATTTGGTTGTGGAATTTGATTCAAAATTTGTGTAGCCGTTAGGCAACGACTAATTTGAAAGTAATATATATATATATATATGTATATATATATATGTATATATATGGAAAGAACTAGAGAACAAATAATGAAATATTTTTAATTTAATAAAAAAAATATTTTTAAAATATTTTTCTTTCATCCTTCTTATGTGTTATTATTCTTCACCACAAAAAAATATAAAAATGAAAAAAAATAAAAAAAAATAAAAAAAATAAACGAGTAATGCATATATGCAATACAATGACTTTTTTTATAATGCATATGTGCAATAGTGTGCATTTGGATATTTGAAATAGTGTTGAATAGCATATATATAGTTGTTTGTATTGTATATTTGCAATAGTGTTATATAATATACAAAAATTAAAAAAAATCGATATAGTGCATATGTGCATTAATGTTGTATTACATATGTGTGATAATGTGTTTTGCATAAAATTATTAGTGTTGTATTTGCATATATTCAATAGTGTGTATTGGATAATGCAATTGTGTTGTAATATATGCAATAAAACACTATTGTATATATATGCAATAGGCATTAGTGCACATATGCACTACAGTACTACACCGACAAGTTTTTTTTTGTTTTTTTTAGTATCAATATCATGTTATTAGGAGGAAAGAAAAAAAAAACACAAAATAAATTTTTTAAAATAGTTAAAAATAATTCCTTACTAGTTCTCTCTTTAAAATGAGTTATCTCTAGATCCCACCCCTATATATATGTATATATATATGGGTGTGATCTAGAGATAACTCCTCTTAAAGGGAGAACTAGAGAACTAATAAATAATTATTTTTATTTAAAAAAAACATTTTTTGATTTATTTTTGTTTACTCCTAACAAGTTGATACTGTTCCTTAAAAAAACTGTCAATATAGTGCATATATGCAATAATGTGTATTTTATATATACAATAGTGTTTTATTGCATATAATACAACACAACTGCAATATACTATTACATTATTGAATATACGCAAATACAACACTATTTATTGTATGCAATGCACACTAATACATATATGTAATACAACGCTAATGCACATATGCACTATATCGATTTTTTTTATTTTTGTAAATAATATAACACTATTGCAAATATATAATACAAACAACTGCATATATGCTATTTAACACTATTCCACATATCGAAATACACACTATTACACATATGCATTATAAAAAAGTCGACGTGTTGCATATATGTATTACAATGAGTTTTTTTTTTATTTTTTATATTTTTTGTGGTGAAGAATAAACACATATAAGAAGGATGAAAGAAAAAAATTTTAAAAATATTTTTTTATTAGTTCTGTAGTTCTCTCTATAAGGAGGAGTTCTCTCTTGATCCTCTCTCTCTATATATATATATATATATATATATATATATATATATATATATATAAGGTTAATGCACATTTAAATCTTAACATGAGAATGTATGAAATAATATCAATTTATAAGAAAATGAGAACATAAGAAACAATACCAGCTACAATACCAATACACATAAACAATGATTTGTAATAACAAAGAAAAAAACCTAAAAGTTGCAACAAAAGAATCAAAATCAAGAAGAAAATAATAACAGCAAATACCAACAAATACTTATAACAACAAAAGAAAAAAAATCTAATAATAACAACAAAATATTAATCAGCAAATACTTATAACGTCTCATAATCGAAAATTAGCAAATACAAATAGAATATAACAACAAACACCTATAAAAATAAACTTAATAATAACAACAAATTGGTTCTCACTGTTTTCATGTTAATAATAAAATGTATTTGATCATGTTTCTATATATATATATATATATATATATATATATATATATAGGGTAAAGTTAGAATACAAAGAACAAAAAAAATGAGAAGGGTGAGAAGGAATCCAGCCCATGTCCATTAATCTTAGATTAAATGGCTGAGATTAATTTAATAAATTAAAATTGATGAAAAGGGTATGAAGGTAATAACCCACATTTGTTGACTTTCTCTCTCCACATGCAAGACACATGTCAATTCCCCCATCATTTTAAAATGTCTATAACTTTTTCATACGACATTATTTTAAAAAAAATGCATCATAATAATAAGCGTTTTTTTATCTTTAATATGAGTATCATATTGTTATATATATATATATATATATATATATATATATATATATATATATATATATATATATATATATATATATATATATATAAAACTAATGGGTTTTTTAATTAATTGTGTTTTTTTGTTGTTCATTGTGTCTTTTAGTTGAGATTTCATATGAATAATATTATATTTCGATCATTATATTTTTCAATTGGTACTCATATTAAAGACAAATGTAAAACAAAGATTATGTCATTATTTCGTTTTGTTCGTCATTAACTTTTAGTTATTGTGTAATACGTTTATTGTCTTTTATTCAGATTGACATATGACACATTCATTTAATTTGAGAAAAATAGTATTGCGTTCATTGTATATTACGTTCAAGTCATTGTGTAATATGTTGTTTCCATTGTGTTTTACGTTTCAAGTCATTGTGTTATATATATTCACCATTGTGTCTTACGTTTTAGGTCATTGTGTTATACGTATTCACCATTGTGTCTTACATTTTAGGTCATTGTGTTATACGTATTCACCATTTTGTTTTACGTTTCAAGTTATTGTGTAACATGTATTAATCAATGTATTTTATGTATTAGATAATTGTTTTATTTTATCATTATTTTTACATATTATTATTACACAACGGTGTTATTAGTATTTTAAAAAACATAATGATGAGTTGAAAGACACAATGACGAAAAAAGACACAATGATAAGCGAAAAGACACAATGGTGTGCGAAAAGACACAATGGCGTGCGAAAAAACACGATGACGAAAAAGACACAATGATAAGCGAAAAGACACAATGGTGTGCGAAAAGACACAATGACAAAAAAGACACAATGATAAGCGAAAAGACACAATGGTGTGCGAAAAGGCACAATGGTGTGCAAAAAGACACAATGATAAGCGAAAAGACACAATGGTGGGCAAAAAGATACAATGATAAGCGAAAAGACACAATGACGTAATTTTTGTTTTAAATTTTATATAATAAAAATCATACTCATATTAAAGATAAAAAAAACACTTATTATTATGATGATTTTTTTTAAAAAATATCATACGAAAAAGTTATAGACGTTCTAAAATGATGAGGGTATTAACACGTGCCTTGCATGTGGAAAGAGAAAATGTGTACAATTACCTCCATACCCTTTTTCTTTTGGTCCCCACTTGACACATGTCAATTGTTTATGGCTTCTCACACTTCTCATTTTTTTTACCCTTTGTAGAATAACTTGACCCTATATATATATATATATGGTTCAGGTGAAAAATCAAGTTAGTGCGAGAAGTTAATTATAACCGTTGATTATATTGATCAATGACCTACATTTGTTATGGCAGTTTTATAATTAATTGGTTAATGGATTTAATCAGTTTTTAAGAGAATGGCATGGCAATAATTTTATCGCAGGTTGAAACGTGAAACGTTGAAAATTCTACTAGTCAATCAATTCAGTGTACATCACGCTACAATCTCAATACATGTTTCATATCTTCCAAATTAAGCAGCTACCAAATCTAGAGATTTTATTACAAATCCTCTCTGTTGGAAAACATTAGACTTCAACTTTGTATAAAAGGAGGGATTTTGATAATGAAAACGTAGTTTTTTGAAGTGATGTAGGCAGAAGCTTGGACGATTAACAGAGGTTAGAATTTTTCTTTCTTTACTTTCACTTTTATTTTTGACGATTTAGGGGATGCGATGACCTTATTACGTTTAGGATTACCGTATTTGTTCAAAAACTACCCAAGCAATAATTGAGCAAATTAGTGAAGTGAGGTAGTGCGCTTTTCAGTAGTGAGGTAAGTGGTAAGTAATATAGTTGACAAATGTGGTAAAAGTAAAGGTTGACACAACGATATAGCGAGGAAAAAACCTTAGATCCCGGTGAGGATCCTCGGAAAACAACCTCGAAAATTTCCCCCCGCCTTAATTTATTAATGAACATGATGTTTACTGCTTGAGAACTAGTTGAAAACGAATGCTAGAATACAAGTATGAGCATTGTAAGTGCAGGATGTGTCGTATAACATTCTTAATAGACTCACTTATATAGGAAATAAAAACAACAAAAAATGCTATAAATCCGGGAACCATAGCCGCCATGACAAATTAATGACCCAGTCTTCATCCTACGTGTATTTCAGCCGTTTCTCCGAACTTGTAGGTAGAATAAGTCATATAGCTGTTGTAGACCATTTAAGTATTGCGTAACCTACAAGCACAACATAAGTATAACAAATATAGTCAGTTAGTTTAGGATGCCGCCTCTAGCTAGGAATCCTAGCTGCCAGGGTAATGATCAGGATCACGTTAGGGATAAAATGACCCCTAACAATTGTCCCCCAAAATGTTACAGCTGTAAACCATTAATGCCCAGCTGTCACATTTTTCCCGCTTGATAATATTTTCAAATTTTGACGGCATGAGGTAACTTGATAAGACTTGAGCGCAACTTCCGAGGTTAATTCACCGCCTCATATTTTATCTTGAGAGAAACCCCTATAAATACTCTTCATTTGTTTTAAAATACCCATCCATCTTCCTTAATCAGGTAATCTCTCTCTCTCTTTAAGGTTTTCTCTCCCTATAAATACTCTTCATTTGTTTTAAAATACCCAT
Organism: Bidens hawaiensis; assembly: GCF_021521415.1. Taxonomy (NCBI): domain Eukaryota; kingdom Viridiplantae; phylum Streptophyta; class Magnoliopsida; order Asterales; family Asteraceae; genus Bidens; species Bidens hawaiensis. Next base: position 4,797,636 of record NW_027491019.1, on the reverse strand, counting down.
CCATCTTCCTTAATCAGGTAATCTCTCTCTCTCTCTTTAAGGTTTTCTCTCTTCTCGTTCTTTCTGCCGATCCTGACTAGAAAATGACCATGAGAGTCCGCTTCCTTTAGTGTGAGCATACATCCTGACTTTGAATGTCAATATATCCTCACTGAGCCCACTTTATCTGATCTCGATCTTTCATATCTTCAGTCTGGTAACGTTTTCCCCTCCAGAGCTAAATTCCTTCATTTTGACCAAACTCTGTTCTGACTGTATTTCAACGAAATCGGTTGACTTTCTTGCTTATCCTTTTACCATTGTCTTTCACCTATCCTTTTCCTGATTTCATCGCTCGTTTCTTCAAAGTCACCGGTATTAGCTACATTCAAGCTATGCCAATGTTGTGGAAGGTCATGTACATGCTCAACAAGCTCATCACAAGTCACAACATTGAATTGCAAGTATTCGATTTAGCCGCTGTTTATAATCTTAAAACCCATGGCTTTAGCTATTTCGTGCTCCAAGTGAAATCCGACCAAGTTCCCCTAATCCTAGAAACAAAGAGAATCAATGGACAATGTTACAGAAGATTCTTCTTCGTCCAAAGGGATTCTATTCCCGGATGCGATGAACTTCCTTACCAGTGGGTTAAGGAGGGTAGGAAGTAAATTTAGGGTTTTTAAGAAATAAAGCACATAATTAATACATATCTTGTTTTTTATCTCTGATTTCCAGCGAAGTTTTCTGATATCGTGACTCCAACGTCTTCCGCTCTAACGAGGATTCCGGCCATTTTGGGGATTCCGAAGGTAGATCGCTCCTTCCAGCTCGATGTCTTAATTTCTTCGGAATCCGAGCAATCATTAAACGAAACCATGTCAGGGGAGATTTTATCTTCATATCTTTTGGTTATTTGAGATACTGGTATCTTTGGGATCATAATATGTTTCATAGCTGGCCAATGACTAGGTTTGGATGATTTGGACATCTTTATCTCCAAGAGGGAACCCGCTATTGTAGAAGTTAACAAGACGCTTCCTCCAACTTCCCGAACCAGAGTTTTTATATTGAGGCATCAGAAGCTACTGTTGAATCACTCAACTTTGACAATGCCGAGCCATTCCTCATCCAGGTTAGGATCCTATATCTATTCTTATTTGTAGGTAATTTTTATACTAAACATCCCTGTTTTTGTAGGGACTTCAACACTTTACCAAGATTTATCGAGATGCTCTCCACGAGGTCAAAGTGCAGAAGCTGAAAGCGAATGATCTCAACAACATAGCCGAGACTATGTCTCTTTATATTGAAAAGATGGCCATACAGTTTGATCACTTGAAGAAGGAGCAAGCTGACTCAAAGCATCCCATGCCAAGGAGCTTAGTAACTTCAAGACCTAACTCAGGAAGCATGCCGCTCACTCCGAATGCTGTGCCATAATCAAACTGATGGATGAGGCCAGGAAGCCCTACTTTGATGCATTTTCTTGGAACATTGAAGGGCAAAAAGTGAGGGACGCAGAGATCAGGGTTGAAATGGGCTTGGCTTCTCAAGAGGATCCCGCAGAAATACGCTAGGCTGTTGAGGAAAAGGCTGGAGATGCTGGGGTGAAAGGTGGAGATGGAGACAAGGTGGTGCAGGCTGGGATTGCAACTGGTTTCTCAAAGGGGCAGTGAAGGATGATGAAGACAAGTGACGAGCCCTCTTTATTTTATGACTTTGATATGGTTGTACCCGTGAGCAATTTACTATTTCTATTATGCGCTGTGGTTTTGGGACAATTTACGGTTTATGCTTTTAGGACAATAGACAGTTTAAGGTGGAGGGATACTGAGTTCAGGATGAAGCCTTAACTATCCATAGTTTATATAGGAAAAGTTTTCTAATATCTCTGATGGAGGGATCCTGAGTTTCAAGACAAAGTCAAAGATATTAATCTTGATAAATATAATGGTAACCTTTTGCTTGTACTTATGTCTATTTAATTTTACTTGTTAAAAGATTATTGGTAAAAACATTGGTTGAAAAAAAATATTTAGAAGAGTAACTCTTTACCACATAGCTAGAAAAGTAAATAAATGATCAAACCTGATAGGGATAGGATAAGGTTTACTTTGATAGGCTTCTACATTTCTAAGATTCCAATCAATTGTCACATTTTCTACTTTGGTTTAGACTTTTAAATATGTAAAATAATGTTAGCATGATAACTGAGATTGTTAAATGATCTCAAAGATCCGGGGGAAGATCCCAACAGTAGTTTTAACCAGAATGATCCCTAGAATAATCTTGAAAACAACTTTAATCTTGAGTTAATAGATAAATGTCGAAGACTTGGGATAAGTGTCATGAAAATGTCAAGACCTTACATAGATACTTGGGACAAGCCAATTGTGAGTGACATGAAAATGTCAAAGCCTTTTGTAATTACTTGGGACAAACCACTGTTGTATAATATGTCCATGTTATTTCATTGATAATATACTTAAAAATCCTCCATGTAACCAACAACAACGAGATTGTCAACCACCATTAAGATGAACTGGTCCCGCCATCTTGAATTACATGTGAACACGTGGGCTCCTAGCGAGGGGTTTAAACCCAATTTGTACAAAAGTGAAAAACTTTAAACCTTTGAAGGGATTTATACCTTAAACTTAAAGAGGTGGCAAAACCCTTAGGAATGCATTCACTTCTTAGTCTGGATCCCAATTCTGTAACACACTTGAACCTTTGTGAGGGTGCGTGTTAGCTCGGCTAACACCCCTCCGATGCTTAAGTCAGTAATGGGTTTCAAGAATAATAATAAAAATAACTAAAAACGTAAAGTTAGAAAACATACCATACCAAGTCAGAAATAAAATTTTAACTACACGAAGTAGAGTTTAAGGTGAACAACATTCCAGGATCTTGGTAGGACCCTGCCATCCAATACAGATAGCTTATATGTTCCTTTTCCTGCCTCAGCTTCGATATTGTACGGTCCTACCCATTTGGGTGCTAATTTTCCATCCTTAGAATCCGTTGTATTCTGAAATGCCTTCCTTAGTAGTAGATCTCCCATTTGAAATCTTATTACCCTGATGGTCTTGTTGTAGGATTTAGTGATCCTTTGTTGATAAGCTGCCATTCGGATTCTTTTAGAATCCTTAAGTTCATTTATTACGTTAAGATCATCGGCAAGATCCTGATTGCCGGTTTCAGGATTCTGGAGGTAGGATCTTGTAGAATGGATCACTATCTCGGTCGGAATCATTGCTTCAGTCCCAAACGCTAAGGAGAAAGGAATTTTCCCGTTGTGTTCTTTGATTTAGTTCGATCTGCCCACAACACAAATGATAGCTCTTCAGCCCATTTTCCTTTTTTTGCCCCCAATTTCTTCATCATATTGTTGACAATGATCTTGTTTGAAGACTCTGCTTGTCCTTTGGCTTGAGAATGCATTGGTGTGGAAGTAATCACATTTATCCTCCATGTGGCATAGAATTCGGTGGTTCTTTTGCCAATGAATTGAGATCCGCTGTCATAGTTCATCTCGGCTGGGATTATGAAACATGTCAGGATACTTCTTTTGATGAAGGAGATCATATTTTTCTCTGTAACTTCGACAAATGCCTCTACTTCAAATCATTCGAAAAGTAACCTGTCATCGCTAACATGAAAACCTTTCCTCCTGGAGCCTCTGGTAGTTTACCAATAATATCCATTCCCCACTTCATGAAGGGCCAAGGGGATGCAATCGGATGGATAGGTTCATGCCGTTGATGAAGGATGTTGCTATGTCTTTGACAGGAATCAAACTTTTGAGCATAGACCATTGCATCCTTCCTCATGGTTGGCCAATAGTAACTAGTTCTAAGGATTTTGGAGAACAATGATCGACCCCCTAGTGTGATTCCCATAGTTTCCTTCATGTATGTCTTTTAGAGCTTCTCGTATTTCAGGATCCTCTAGACATCTCAAGTATGGACCTGCAAGAGATTTTTTATAGAGAATATCATTTAAGTTACAAATCTAGATACCTTCATACGAAAAGCTTTAGGATTATCATCCTTAGGGATCTCGTTGTGTTGAAAATATCTCTTAATAGTTTGAGCCCATGATTCTTCATTAATTTAAGAATCATGATTAACTGTATCTTCAGAATCCGCTATTTCATTAACTTCGGAATCATTATTTGCATCATCTTTCATTGTCTCCTTTTTAACGAGTGAAGGCATCTTTGTAGCTGGATTCAGGATATGTATGATCGGAATTTTCATTTCCGTTGGAATCCTGAAGGCATATCCAAGATGTACCAAGGCATCTGCTTCAGCATTTTCCTCCGTATGTATCTGTTCAATAATAAAATAATCAAATTTCTTCGCATGATTTTTAACTATCTTCTATTAGTTTCTCACTTCTAACGGCATAAGATCCATTGAAGGGGTTAAGAAGCAGTAAGGCATCCACAAATACATGAATATTTTTAATTTCTTAATTCTTAGACAACTGAAAGACATCAAATAAAGCTTTATACTCAGCTTCACTATTGGTGGCTTGGAAATTACATCTGATTGACTAGGGTATTATTGTTGGGTTTTAACAAGATTATCAAGGTCATATAAACCCATTTATATGAAAAAGGCAGCGGATTAATTTTTTATAATCTTGTTATTTAGATTAATATAAAACCGATTTTATATGTAAAAACCCAAGCCCCAGATCCATATACGAAATTACATGCTTACCAAATTAAACAACCAAGTATTATACCTTCAAGACTCAAAGAAATGAAGGAGATGATAATTTGAAAGGCTAGTCTTCAAGGAGAGAAGAGCCTCAAGCTTGTATACCCACAAGCATCCAACAAACAACCTTGTATGCTAGGATTTGATAACACTTGTGTTAGGGCATGAATTTTATGCTGAGGATCCATTATCCCTGACTATCTTGTGGATAGATTATTCTTAAGATATGTTTTTGGTTATGAAGGATCAATGATCCTCGGTATTATTTGTTTACTAATGATTTCATTTTTAATGGTGATGTGTTAGCTAGGTATAACAACTTTATGATCCAGTCTATCGTACAAAAGTGAAAAACTTTAAACCTTTGAAGGGATTTATACCTTAAACTTAAAGAGGTGGCAAAACCCTTAGGAATGCATTCACTTCTTAGTCGGGATCTTAATTCTGTATCACACTTGAACCTTTGTGAGGGTGCGTGTTAGCTCGGCTAACACCCCTCCGATGCTTAAGTCAGTAATGGGTTTCAAGAATAATAATAAAAATAACTAAAAACGTAAAGTTAGAAAACATACCATACCAAGTCAGAAATAAAATTTTAACTACACGAAGTAGAGTTTAAGGTGAACAACATTCCAGGATCTTGGTAGGACCTTGCCATCCAATACAGATAGCTTATATGCTCCTTTTCCTGCCTCAGCTTCGATATTGTACGGTCCTACCCATTTGGGTGCTAATTTTCCATCCTTAGAATCCGTTGTATTCTGAAATGCCTTCCTTAGTAGTAGATCTCCCATTTGAAATCTTATTACCCTGATGGTCTTGTTGTAGGATTTAGTGATCCTTTGTTGATATGCTGCCATTCGGATTCTTTTAGAATCCTTAAGTTCATTTATTACGTTAAGATCATCGGCAAGATCCTGATTGCCGGTTTCAGGATTCTGGAGGTAGGATCTTGTAGAATGGATCACTATCTCGGTCGGAATCATTGCTTCAGTCCCAAACGCTAAGGAGAAAGGAATTTTCCCGTTGTGTTCTTTGATTTAGTTCGATCTGCCCACAACACAAATGATAGCTCTTCAGCCCATTTTCCTTTTTTTGCCCCCAATTTCTTCATCATATTGTTGACAATGATCTTGTTTGAAGACTCTGCTTGTCCTTTGGCTTGAGAATGCATTGGTGTGGAAGTAATCACATTTATCCTCCATGTGGCATAGAATTCGGTGGTTCTTTTGCCAATGAATTGAGATCCGTTGTCTTAGATCATCTCGGCTGGGATTATGAAACATGTCAGGATACTTCTTTTGATGAAGGAGATCATATTTTTCTCTGTAACTTCGACAAATGCCTCTACTTCAAATCATTCGAAAAGTAACCTGTCATCGGTAACATGAAAACCTTTCCTCCTGGAGCCTCTGGTAGTTTACCAATAATATCCATTCCCCACTTCATGAAGGGCCAAGGGGATGCAATCGGATGGATAGGTTCATGCCGTTGATGAAGGATGTTGCTATGTCTTTGACAGGAATCAAACTTTTGAGCATAGACCATTGCATCCTTCCTCATGGTTGGCCAATAGTAACTAGTTCTAAGGATTTTGGAGAACAATGATCGACCCCCTAGTGTGATTCCCATAGTTTCCTTCATGTATGTCTTTTAGAGCTTCTCGTATTTCAGGATCCTCTAGACATCTCAAGTATGGACCTGCAAGAGATTTTTTATAGAGAATATCATTTAAGATTACAAATCTAGATACCTTCATACGAAAAGCTTTAGGATTATCATCCTTAGGGATCTCGTTGTGTTGAAAATATCTCTTAATAGGTTGAGCCCATGATTCTTGATTAATTTAAGAATCATGATTAACTGTATCTTCAGAATCCGCTATTTCATTAACTTCGGAATCCTTATTTGCATCATCTTTTATTGTTTCCTTTTTAACGAGTGAAGGCATCTTTGTAGCTGGATTCAGGATATGTATGATCGGAATTTTCATTTCCGTTGGAATCCTGAAGGCATATCCAAGATGTACCAAGGCATCTGCTTCAGCATTTTCCTCCGTATGTATCTGTTCAATAATAAAATAATCAAATTTCTTCGCATGATTTTTAACTATCTTCTATTAGTTTCTCACTTCTAACGGCATAAGATCCATTGAAGGGGTTAAGAAGCAGTAAGGCATCCACAAATACATGAATATTTTTAATTTCTTAATTCTTTGACAACTGAAGGACATCAAATAAAGCTTTATACTCAGCTTCACTATTGATGGCTTGGAAATTACATCTGATTGTCCAGGGTATTATTGTTGGGTTTTAACAAGATTATCAAGGTCATATAAACCCATTTATATGAAAAAGGCAGCGGATTAATTTGTTTATAATCTTGTTATTTAGATTAATATAAAACCGATTTTATATGTAAAAACCCAAGCCCCAGATCCATATACGAAATTACATGCTTACCAAATTAAACAACCAAGTATTATACCTTCAAGACTCAAAGAAATGAAGGAGATGATAATTTGAAAGGCTAGTCTTCAAGGAGAGAAGAGCCTCAAGCTTGTATACCCACAAGCATCCAACAAACAACCTTGTATGCTAGGATTTGATAACACTTGTGTTAGGGCATGAATTTTATGCTGAGGATCCATTATCCCTGACTATCTTGTGGATAGATTATTCTTAAGATATGTTTTTGGTTATGAAGGATCAATGGTCCTCGGTATTATTTGTTTACTAATGATTTCATTTTTAATGGTGATGTGTTAGCTAGGTATAACAACTTTATGATCCAGTCTACCGTACAAAAGTGAAAAACTTTAAACCTTTGAAGGGATTTATACCTTAAACTTAAAGAGGTGGCAAAACCCTTAGGAATGCATTCACTTCTTAGTCGGGATCCCAATTCTGTAACACACTTGAACCTTTGTGAGGGTGCGTGTTAGCTCGGCTAACACCCCTCCGATGCTTAAGTCAGTAATGGGTTTCAAGAATAATAATAAAAATAACTAAAAACGTAAAGTTAGAAAACATACCATACCAAGTCAGAAATAAAATTTTAACTACACGAAGTATAGTTTAAGGTGAACAACATTCCAGGATCTTGGTAGGACCCTGCCATCCAATACAGATAGCTTATATGCTCCTTTTCCTGCCTCAGCTTCGATATTGTACGGTCCTACCCATTTGGGTGCTAATTTTCCATCCTTAGAATCCGTTGTATTCTGAAATGCCTTCCTTAGTAGTAGATCTCCCATTTGAAATCTTATTACCCTGATGGTCTTGTTGTAGGATTTTGTGATCCTTTGTTGATATGCTGCCATTCGGATTCTTTTAGAATCCTTAAGTTCATTTATTACGTTAAGATCATCGGCAAGATCCTGATTGCCGGTTTAAGGATTCTGGAGGTAGGATCTTGTAGAATGGATCACTATCTCGGTCGGAATCATTGCTTCAGTCCCAAACGCTAAGGAGAAAGGAATTTTCCCGTTGTGTTCTTTGATTTAGTTCGATCTGCCCACAACACAAATGATAGCTCTTCAGCCCATTTTCCTTTTTTTGCCCCCAATTTCTTCATCATATTGTTGACAATGATCTTGTTTGAAGACTCTGCTTGTCCTTTGGCTTGAGAATGCATTGGTGTGGAAGTAATCACATTTATCCTCCATGTGGCATAGAATTCGGTGGTTCTTTTGCCAATGAATTGAGATCCGCTGTCATAGATCATCTCGGCTGGGATTATGAAACATGTCAGGATACTTCTTTTGATGAAGGAGATCATATTTTTCTCTGTAACTTCGACAAATGCCTCTACTTCAAATCATTCGAAAAGTAACCTGTCATCGCTAACATGAAAACCTTTCCTCCTGGAGCCTCTGGTAGTTTACCAATAATATCCATTCCCCACTTCATGAAGGGCCAAGGGGATGCAATCGGATGGATAGGTTCATGCCGTTGATGAAGGATGTTGCTATGTCTTTGACAGGAATCAAACTTTTGAGCATAGACCATTGCATCCTTCCTCATGGTTGGCCAATAGTAACTAGTTCTAAGGATTTTGGAGAACAATGATCGACCCCCTAGTGTGATTCCCATAGTTTCCTTCATGTATGTCTTTTAGAGCTTCTCGTATTTCAGGATCCTCTAGACATCTCAAGTATGGACCTGCAAAAGATTTTTTATAGAGAATATCATTTAAGTTACAAATCTAGATACCTTCATACGAAAAGCTTTAGGATTATCATCCTTAGGGATCTCGTTGTGTTGAAAATATCTCTTAATAGGTTGAGCCCATGATTCTTCATTAATTTAAGAATCATGATTAACTGTATCTTCAGAATCCGCTATTTCATTAACTTCGGAATCCTTATTTGCATCATCTTTCATTGTTTCCTTTTTAACGAGTGAAGGCATCTTTGTAGCTGGATTCAGGATATGTATGATCGGAATTTTCATTTCCGTTGGAATCCTGAAGGCATATCCAAGATGTACCAAGGCATCTGCTTCAGCATTTTCCTCCGTATGTATCTGTTCAATAATAAAATAATCAAATTTCTTCGCATGATTTTTAACTATCTTCTATTAGTTTCTCACTTCTAACGGCATAAGATCCATTGAAGGGGTTAAGAAGCAGTAAGGCATCCACAAATACATGAATATTTTTAATTTCTTAATTCTTAGACAACTGAAGGACATCAAATAAAGCTTTATACTCAGCTTCACTATTGGTGGCTTGGAAATTACATCTGATTGTCTAGGGTATTATTGTTGGGTTTTAACAAGATTATCAAGGTCATATAAACCCATTTATATGAAAAAGGCAGCGGATTAATTTTTTATAATCTTGTTATTTAGATTAATATAAAACCGATTTTATATGTAAAAACCCAAGCCCCAGATCCATATACGAAATTACATGCTTACCAAATTAAACAACCAAGTATTATACCTTCAAGACTCAAAGAAATGAAGGAGATGATAATTTGAAAGGCTAGTCTTCAAGGAGAGAAGAGCCTCAAGCTTGTATACCCACAAGCATCCAACAAACAACCTTGTATGCTAGGATTTGATAACACTTGTGTTAGGGCATGAATTTTATGCTGAGGATCCATTATCCCTGACTATCTTGTGGATAGATTATTCTTAAGATATGTTTTTGGTTATGAAGGATCAATGATCCTCGGTATTATTTGTTTACTAATGATTTCATTTTTAATGGTGATGTGTTAGCTAGGTATAACAACTTTATGATCCAGTCTACCGTACAAAAGTGAAAAACTTTAAACCTTTGAAGGGATTTATACCTTAAACTTAAAGAGGTGGCAAAACCCTTAGGAATGCATTCACTTCTTAGTCGGGATCTTAATTCTGTATCACACTTGAACCTTTGTGAGGGTGCGTGTTAGCTCGGCTAACACCCCTCCGATGCTTAAGTCAGTAATGGGTTTCAAGAATAATAATAAAAATAACTAAAAACTTAAAGTTAGAAAACATACCATACCAAGTCAGAAATAAAATTTTAACTACACGAAGTAGAGTTTAAGGTGAACAACATTCCAGGATCTTGGTAGGACCTTGCCATCCAATACAGATAGCTTATATGCTCCTTTTCCTGCCTCAGCTTCGATATTGTACGGTCCTACCCATTTGGGTGCTAATTTTCCATCCTTAGAATCCGTTGTATTCTGAAATGCCTTCCTTAGTAGGAGATCTCCCATTTGAAATCTTATTACCCTGATGGTCTTGTTGTAGGATTTAGTGATCCTTTGTTGATATGCTGCCATTCGGATTCTTTTAGAATCCTTAAGTTCATTTATTACGTTAAGATCATCGGCAAGATCCTTTTAGAATCCTTAAGTTCATTTATTACGTTAAGATCATCGGCAAGATCCTGATTGCCGGTTTCAGGATTCTGGAGGTAGGATCTTGTAGAATGGATCACTATCTCGGTCGGAATCATTGCTTCAGTCCCAAACGCTAAGGAGAAAGGAATTTTCCCGTTGTGTTCTTTGATTTAGTTCGATCTGCCCACAACACAAATGATAGCTCTTCAGCCCATTTTCCTTTTTTTGCCCCCAATTTCTTCATCATATTGTTGACAATGATCTTGTTTGAAGACTCTGCTTGTCCTTTGGCTTGAGAATGCATTGGTGTGGAAGTAATCACATTTATCCTCCATGTGGCATAGAATTCGGTGGTTCTTTTGCCAATGAATTGAGATCCGTTGTTTTAGATCATCTCGGCTGGGATTATGAAACATGTCAGGATACTTCTTTTGACGAAGGAGATCATATTTTTCTCTGTAACTTCGACAAATGCCTCTACTTCAAATCATTCGAAAAGTAACCTGTCATCGGTAACATGAAAACCTTTCCTCCTGGAGCCTCTGGTAGTTTACCAATAATATCCATTCCCCACTTCATGAAGGGCCAAGGGGATGCAATCGGATGGATAGGTTCATGCCGTTGATGAAGGATGTTGCTATGTCTTTGACAGGAATCAAACTTTTGAGCATAGACCATTGCATCCTTCCTCATGGTTGGCCAATAGTAACTAGTTCTAAGGATTTTGGAGAACAATGATCGACCCCCTAGTGTGATTCCCATAGTTTCCTTCATGTATGTCTTTTAGAGCTTCTCGTATTTCAGGATCCTCTAGACATCTCAAGTATGGACCTGCAAGAGATTTTTTATAGAGAATATCATTTAAGATTACAAATCTAGATACCTTCATACGAAAAGCTTTAGGATTATCATCCTTAGGGATCTCGTTGTGTTGAAAATATCTCTTAATAGGTTGAGCCCATGATTCTTGATTAATTTAAGAATCATGATTAACTGTATCTTCAGAATCCGCTATTTCATTAACTTCGGAATCCTTATTTGCATCATCTTTTATTGTTTCCTTTTTAACGAGTGAAGGCATCTTTGTAGCTGGATTCAGGATATGTATGATCGGAATTTTCATTTCCGTTGGAATCCTGAAGGCATATCCAAGATGTACCAAGGCATCTGCTTCAGCATTTTCCTCCGTATGTATCTGTTCAATAATAAAATAATCAAATTTCTTCGCATGATTTTTAACTATCTTCTATTAGTTTCTCACTTCTAACGGCATAAGATCCATTTAAGGGGTTAAGAAGCAGTAAGGCATCCACAAATACATGAATATTTTTAATTTCTTAATTCTTAGACAACTGAAGGACATCAAATAAAGCTTTATACTCAGCTTCACTATTGGTGGCTTGGAAATTACATCTGATTGTCTAGGGTATTATTGTTGGGTTTTAACAAGATTATCAAGGTCATATAAACCCATTTATATGAAAAAGGCAGCGGATTAATTTGTTTATAATCTTGTTATTTAGATTAATATAAAACCGATTTTATATGTAAAAACCCAAGCCCCAGATCCATATACGAAATTACATGCTTACCAAATTAAACAACCAAGTATTATACCTTCAAGACTCAAAGAAATGAAGGAGATGATAATTTGAAAGGCTAGTCTTCAAGGAGAGAAGAGCCTCAAGCTTGTATACCCACAAGCGTCCAACAAACAACCTTGTATGCTAGGATTTGATAACACTTGTGTTAGGGCATGAATTTTATGCTGAGGATCCATTATCCTTGACTATCTTGTGGATAGATTATTCTTAAGATATGTTTTTGGTTATGAAGGATCAATGATCCTCGGTATTATTTGTTTACTAATGATTTCATTTTTAATGGTGATGTGTTAGCTAGGTATAACAACTTTATGATCCAGTCTACCGTATATTTCGCTACAAGGCACCTGCAGCACATGGTCAGGACTGAAGACTAAGCTAATGGGAGAAATGGCAGAATAATAAGACTTATTTCCGAGTCACCAATTGCTGAGTACTAAGGACAAGATATGTTATTCTTGAAGACGTGCTTAGATCAATTATCCTTCTGAAGAATTCTTTAGCTAAGTCTGGATCCAAGATCCTTAGTCAACATTGCTATTAATGGATGATTTTCGTATGAAGACTGATGTTTAAATAACAGCAACGGCTTATAGACTTAGTCTACAACTTATTTCGTCATTGAGCTTCTATAAGAACGTGGTCAAAGAGCACGATGGAGAAGAGTGGAAGACTAGCGATTTTATAGGATCTATTCGTTAGTTAGTTATTTTTTATTTTCTTTATATACACTGAGTTGTGATCAACATTAGACACATTCGCACATACTCTAGCTGCTAAGTCATTTGTAATCACACACACACACACTTAGCTCGATTGTAATCGTTGATCAACAACTCCAACCATTGTACCCTTTTTTTGTGATTAATAAAGTGGTGATCGACGTGTTGTCATCACCCGGGGTTTTTTACTTTTGATCTGAACAAGATCAAAGGGTTTTTCCTCGCAACAAATCACGGTGTTCATCTCCATTTCATTCATATATTAGTTGTTGCCATTTTAGCACAAGACCTCACATAACAGATTTGGATACATTATCCTTAGCAGATTTTTATCAAAAATAATTTGGCGCCCGCCGTGGGACAATTGGTGCTATAATCCATATTACTCTTATCAATTTTGGTTTTTTTATACCCATATCACTGTCAATGGCCTCTCAATCAACCTCTACTTCATCAACCATGCCGTCATCGGTTCCTCTCTCATCAAGGACTTTGCCATCAATACCTCCGCCAATCACGGGAGCACAAAGACCTATTGCTGCTGGAAGCAAGACGCAACTACTAGTCTTCTAGAGCTCAAAAACCGCTGCTGCTGCACCGGTGGTTAATACTAACAATGATGTTTCATCTATGTTTTCGCAGGTAAAGGCATACATGGAGCAGCAGAACAAGACCAACCAGAGTATCCCTCATGAGATAGAAGATCTCAAGAAGACTAAGAGGCCAACGGAGGATCACACCCCTCTGATGCCCAGGTTGCTGGATTTCACCAGTTCAGAATCCATGGCTCAGTTCTCGCCAGGATCATCTATCCTTCAACAGGGGTCCATGGGTCAACAGGCTCAAGAATCCTCACTGTTTCAGCCAGGATCATCTATCCTTCAACAGGAGTCCATGGGTCAACAGGCTCAAGGATCCTCACTGTTTCAGCCAAGATCATCTATCCTTCAATAAGGGTCCATGGGTCAACAGGCTCAAGGATCCTCATTATTTCAGCAAGGATCATCCATCCTTCAACCAGGATCCTCTGGATTATATCACCAAGGATCCTATAATTCCCAACCTCAAGGATCCTTCTTCCAGAATCAAGGATCCTCAGGAATCCAACATCAACGATTCTCTGAAGTCCATGAAGGAGATTTCATTCCCATGCAAATTATCGCGTTGGGTGGTCCAACTCCAGTCGCAGACTCTTCTTATCTCAGCTACTCATCCGGAATGCCGACCTTCTCTCAGCAAAGAGGTAATTTGTATGATCCTTTATCCTTAGATGCCAACCGTGGTTCCACGCAGGATGCAGGTATCAACCAAGCCATGGCTAAAGAACTACAAAAGCTCAAGGATATGTTATCCAGTGTTCCCGGGGTGATACGTCCAATCCCCGAAATACCGAAGGGAAGCCACAAATTGTTCAGATTTTCTCCACCTATCTGTGATGCTGAAATCCCGAAACGATTCCAAACCCCCAACATGAAGACCTATGAAGAGACCACTGATCCTGAGGAACATGTGGCATAATACAGAGAAAGGATGGAAATCAATCCTATTCCAGCGAGACTCAAGGAAGCCTGTCTATGCAATGGCTTCGGATCCACATTAACAGGATCAACATTAAAATGGCTGCTAAGTCTTCCTCCCTTTTCAATTACTTCTTTTTCACATTTAGTTAACTTGTTAAACAATCAATTTTCCTGTAGTAGGAAATTTGAGAAGTTAACTAGTGATTTATACCGAGTTATCCAACCAAGTGATGAGTCCTTTAGGGATTTTGTTACGAGGTTCGGCAGGGAAGCTCTGGAAATCCCTAATCTTGACATGGCTACTGCTGTTGAAGCCTTCAAGATGGGACTTCAGAGGGGCTCCCCCTTTTATGATGATCTTGTGATGACTCCTTGCAGGTCACTAGATGAAGTAAGGAAAAGAGCACTAAGGTTTATACAATTGGAAGATGACAAAAGGATCCAAGAAAGATTAGGGGCTCAGACAAAACAAGAATCCCCTGACAAGAATACAGGGTCCTCGGATATGAACAACTCAAAGCCGTACAACAAGTTTAACAATCAAAACGTGCGAGCAGTCGAAGAAGGAGATGATGATGAAGACTATCCGTGTATCTCTGAGTATTGTTTCTCCGTAGATACCCATGGCTTGATTTGTGCCATGAAGGATCTAGGGGAGAAAGCAAGGTGGCCCCGAAAGAACGAGAAGACGACCACCTTCAAAGATAAGTCTAAGTGGTGTGCCTTCCATGAAGATTTTGGCTACATGACAGACGAGTGCATTGGCTTAAGGAGGGAAATTGAATACCTCCTGAGCAAGGGTCATTTTAAAGAGCTATTGGGAAGGAAGAAATCCAAGATCCGGGATCTGAAGATCTTCCACAAAAAGCAACAACACCACCACCAGATGCTCATGTGATCAACTTTGTCTCTAGAGAATACGACAGATTTCAAACTTCTTGTCCTGCAGCAGAAAAACCCACAGAAGAATTCAAGTTGGACGATGAAAGAAGACTGCTCATCCCTACTACTCGAATAACTGATAAGAGAATCTTCTTCGACTCGAGTATCCAGGATCCTCACAGGATGAACTGGATGTGCGAATGGTCAATTTCATCTCTAGAGGTTCAGACATATGTGGAACTTCCTTATCCGCAGCAAAAAGGCTCGCCAAAGAGATCAAGTTGGATAACGGATACCGACCAATAGTATCCACCACTTGACGACATACTAAAGGATCTTCTTCGATGAGGAAGACAAACTAAACATCCAGCATCCTCACCATGACGGTATTCTCATTTAGAAAAGTCAATTCTTGCACTTATTATGGCTTCTACTAAATTGAGACATTACTTTGAAACTCATACTATTATTTTGAGAACTAATTATCCTGTTAAGAATGTCCTTAGAAAGCCAGAGTTGTCAGGTAGAATGGCCAAGTGGGCTGTGAAACTGAATGCATATGATATTCTGTACGAGCCAAGAACAGCCATTAAGGCACAAGCACTCGCATGCTTTGTGGCTGATTTCAGTAGCGACATGCAGAAAGAAGCTGACCTGGAGGTCCAACAACTAGAAGAGACTAAGGATCCTTGGATACTCTTCACAGATGGTGCTTCCAACGTAAGATGAACATGATTAGGGATGCTACAGAAATCGCCACAGGTGGACATATTACCCTAGTCTATAGCCTGTGAGTTTCAAGCAACGAATAATGAGGTAGAGTATGAGACTTTGTTCGCAGGTTTGCAATTAGCTAAGTGCATGAGGATCATGTATCTTCAAGTATAAATAGATTCATTATTTATTGCTAACCACTTTAATGGCTCATATGTTGTTAAAGGAGGAAAACTAATCAAATATCTAGATGTTGTGAAGGAATTAGCAAAATCCTTCAAATTGTTTAGCATTGTACAGGTACCAAGGGAAGAAAATGCCGGGGCAGATGCTATGGCAAATTTAGCCTCATCTTTAAATATCCCAGAAGACATGAAGATACCAATCACTCATGTTCTCTCGCCAGCAATATGAGAACAAGAAGTTGGAGAGATAACAAATGATAAGGAGATTGTACTTTGGGATCCATTATCCACGAATAATCAAGAATCATGGATCCTCCCAATCAAGAAGTACATTCAAACATGAGAGATTCCAATCACTGAGAATCCCAAATCCTTCAAACTCAAGGTATCACAATACATTTTATTAGATGATATGCTATATAGGAAATCTCTTGCAGGTCCATACTTGAGGTGCATCGAGGATCCTGAAATCCAAGAGGTGCTCAAAGATTTTCACGAAGGTGATTGTGGTAATCATACCAGAGGTAGAGTCCTGTTTTCTAGGATTCTAAGAACAGGATACTTCTGGCCAACAATGAAGAGAGATGCAACAAAATATTCAAAGAAGTGTGATGCTTGTCAAAGACATGCAAACATCCTTCACCAGCCAGCAGAACCTATGTATCCTATATCCTCTTTATGGCCTTTCATGAAATGGGGTATGGATATTGTAGGCAAACTACCTAAGGCACCAGGAGGAAAAATATTCATGCTTGCAATGACGGATTACTTTTCAAAATGGATAGAAGCAGAAGCTTTTGTTCAAGTATGCGAAAAAGAGGTGATATCTTTCATTAAAAGAAATGTTATTACTAGATTTGGTATCCCCTCGGAAATTATTTGTGACAATGGTTTCCAGTTTATCGGGAAAAGAACCACTAACTTTTGTGACAGCTGGGGCATCAAGATGATAACCTCTACTCCAGTTCATCCTTAAGCTAATGGTCAAGCGGGGTCTAGAAACAAAATCATCATCAACAATCTCAAGAAGAAGCTAGGATCAAAGAAGGGAAAGTGGGCTGAGTAGCTACCTTATGTTCTTTGGGCCGACAGGACAACACCCAAAATGCAACAGGCCAAATACCCTTCTCGTTGGTGTTTGGCTCAGAGGCAGTAATTCTTACAGAAATGGTGGTTCCCACAGCCAGAACAAGTAGACGTGATCCTGAGGTCAATGAAGAAATCCTTCTTGAAGACTTGGATATTGTTGAAGAACTTAGAGACCTTGCTAAGATCTGAATGGCAGCCTATCAACAAAGGGTAGCTGGGGCATACAACAAAAATATAAGGATTAGAATATTTCAAGAAGGAGATGTAGTTTTGAGGAAAGCCTTTCAAAACACGACCAATCCGGCTGATGGGAAATTAACACCCAAATGGGAAGGTCCTTATTTGATCAAGTCAGAGGCAGAAAGGGAGCATATCATTTGCCCACGATGGAAGGCAACAGGTTACCAAGAGCATGGAATGCTATCCACCTCAAGAAGTACTTTTTCTGATTAGGATCCAGAATCCCGTGAGGATATATTATCCTTAAAGGATCAAGGATCCCCAAAATCGTTTTAAGTATCAATGCAGGATATTATTAAGATGTGTAATAACCAAGAGGTTGGCCACATCTCCTTTACATTCAAGGTACTTTACTATTTCCCTTGGCCTAGCCCACGATTGGATATGATCCCCGATGGTCATATCCCCTAAGGTTTAAAGGTTTTCACCTTTCTTATAAATTAGAGTTTCTACACTCTCGTCTGGAGCGCACGCTATCCAACGTATAGTCCGGGGCAGCGGGACCAGTACACACTTAATGGCTGACAATTTCGTTGTCTTCGGCTATATGGAGGATCCTACGATTTATGGTAGACGTACCATACCACCGGTTTATAACGTTTTCACGTTATCTTACGTTTGGGCTAAATCTCGGTTTGGGCGAGTCCCCAGTTAACATTCGTATTTGGGCTTGTCCCTAGTTTCACGGGCTTGTCCCCTGTTGCACGGGCTTGTCCCCAGTTTATTATTCGAGCTTGTTCCCAGCTTAATGGGTTTGATCCCAGTTAACGTTATAAGTTGTTTGCAACAGATTTTCTAAGTTCATCACGAAGACAAAGTCCTATGGTGTGACAATCGTCAATTTCAGGTTAACTCCGTTAACTCAACTCCGTCAATTCAAACTTAAAGATTACTGAATCTATAACGCACACCTCATTACATTTAAACTAGGGTTTAAATGACGCTTGACACTTACTACATGTGTAGTCTTTCGGGAATTGCACCGAAACGCAAACGAGTTGACGCAAACAATTGGTGAATAAACGAAAAACGTCAAAACAATAATTATGTGATAATTATGTGTTAGACTTATGTGTTATGTGATAACATTGTTATAAACGTTAACTCAATGTGCTAGAACTAGTTAATTAAGCTAGAAAAGTAACATTTGAAAGTGGAGGGACCTAGATGTAATATGATTATTATTAATAATATTATAAAACCCTAACTCCCCTCTCTCTTTCCCTCACAAAACCCGACGGCAGCCTACCCCCCCTCTCCTTGCGATCGGCCCTCATACACACACATATTGCTTGGTTCTTGATCTTGGTTTTCACAATTGAGGCATCCTACACCCGATTCTAGTCACATTCTACCTTCCCCTTGCTTATTTTTGTGCTTTGGAAGGTATAATTATAAACCCTAGAATCTGGAAATTATATACATGATGTTCATATGTCTTGTTTTGATTGAAAGATGTATTGATTGTTGAATTGATAGCTAGTATTGGTGTTATTGCATGTTAATCGTTTGTTTCTTGATTTTGAGTTCAAGTAAAACCCTAATCATGGATGTAATGTGTATTTTATGTGCATGGATAATGATTATGG
This sequence comes from Bidens hawaiensis, assembly GCF_021521415.1. Taxonomy (NCBI): domain Eukaryota; kingdom Viridiplantae; phylum Streptophyta; class Magnoliopsida; order Asterales; family Asteraceae; genus Bidens; species Bidens hawaiensis. Next base: position 4,778,537 of record NW_027491019.1, on the reverse strand, counting down.
TGTCTATAAGGTCATATGAACGGATTATTGTCCATAGATAGTTAATAGGTTGAGTTTTGTTGCAAACAGTTTCTGGACAGATTGTGTTGTTGATGTTCAATTGACTGTATCGGGGTGTAAATTTAAAAATTGGTTGAGATTATTGATACTACAGTAAACTAGGTTGAGTCTAGTTTCTAAAGAATATAAATTTGCAATTTTTGGACGTGTAAAAGTTAACCTTTATGATTTTACAAAAACGTTATGCAAAGCTGAGTTGTTAGACCTGCTGTTAGGTTGTTTTGTAAATGTTATATCTCATGAACCACGAGACCAATTGAGTTGGTTCCACTTCTGGAAGGTGACTTGTTGAGTTAGAAACCTAACCCAAGTGGTCTTTTATTTGTTGGATTTTTCGTTTTACGGGAATTTCAAATAACATTCTGTTGCGCATGAATTTGACTGTTATGAGTTTGCTGTAATGATTTGATTATTGTGAGAAACCTTTGTAGAATAAAAATATAATAAAATATGTTCTGGAAACCTAAGACATACATTCTTTTGTGATGATTTTTTGTAAATTAATTGAGATGCTATGATCGGTGGAATAGACTAGTTTTTCAAGTAGAATTCTGTCAATAAGAAAATTTGTTGCTGAATTTTGTAAAAGTTGCATGAAACATGGTAGTTGCTAATTGATTGTCGTGTTTTGACCAAATTGCCCTTGCGGGGAATAATTGCTAGTTAATTGTTATAATTTGACCAAATTGCCCCTGCGGGGAATAGTTGCTAGTGATGTACATTATTAATACATGACACGTAAATAATTGTTCACACCTGTATCGTATCACAAATGTACTTGTTAAGTCACACACGATTCACAAACAAACACGAAACGTATCTTGTGCTTAGGAATTATGTGCCGGGTCTAGAGACTCGATATTATTTCCGATACTTAGAAAATCTCCTTGTTGTTTTAGAACGCTAGAGAGAGTTTTCTGTGACGCGCATCACTTGGTGATTTATTTTCGGAATTCTTCGCAAACAGTGAGTTCACTTACCCCTCTAAACTATTTTCAAACGCTTTTCACTTGGGGAGATAACATACTCCGAAAACGCATTTAAGATTTTGTTAATATAAATTATATATCACTTGTAAAGACTAAGTGGCAAACGCAATAACTAAAGTCCTTCATTCACATCGAACCGTTTAGTATTGGATAATAGCGAGTCATTGTTGAGTAGTACTACTGGGTTTGACAAACCCCACCCAACGCTAAACTCGACTGTTGGTCGAGTGGGTGTAATCTTTGCTAAACACATACCATGGTCGGGATAGACCTGGTGGCAAGGCAAATGATAAACAGTCAGCTTCGGTGTCGAACACTTAGTAATACTTGTTTTATAGGCTAGCTACCTATAGATATATAATTGACATAACACTATCTGGTAAACGCAAAACGCTGAACGCAAAACGCTGAACGCAAAACGCTAAACGAAAAACGTTGAACGCAAACGCTAAACGCTTTATTTTATATAAACTTGTGAACTCACCAACCTCGTGTTGACACTTTTTGTATGTTATTCTCAGGTAGCCGAGGCGGGCGCGCGGTATAGGATCATGCGTGGTTTTTGAACATTCTGATATGCAAACATGTTTTTAACTATTATTACTTGGGTTTTAAGTCGTCCTGCGTGACGCAACTTTTGTCTTTTGGTTTTTAAGCTTCCGCAATTATTTTCATTTAAACGTTTTTACGGTTTGATTATAACTAATGATTCCGATCCTGTTAGTTCACACCCTCTGACGGTAAAACGTAAAACGAAGTTAGCTGGGATTGGTACCCTAATATGATCAGACGTATGGTCTACCGTGAACAAGTTCCCCCGCTACCTCACCCGAGCCATCCTGCTTACCCCAACACCCTACCACCTATAACCGAACCTGTAGAGCGTGTGCTCGCAGCTGTTGTTTCTTTTTTGGAGCGTGATGTTGGTTACATGCGCTATACGAGAGCGAACGTTTCCGGACTGTTAAAAGATGGAACCGAAACTAAGGAGGAAATTTCCCGCATGACAGCGGCCATGAAGGAGATGCAAGAGGCTAGCGACCAACAGATGAAAATTATGAGAAGGATGCAAGCTGAGATGATAGACTTGCAAGAGCAACTCCAAGTAGCAAGGACCCGAACAGAAATAGCACTAGCAACGTTTTCTTATCATCCAGCCGCTTCATGATCCATACCAACCGGCGGTCACCATCATCCACCCGGTCAAGCAGTCATTGTTTCAAGATATAGGAGATATCTAGGATTATGTTCCCTTTCTACTAGATGGATGCTACTGTTTTACATAGTGTGCGACTCCAAAGGCTAGTGAAGATGCTACCGATGGACTAGACTACTTTCATAAAATCTTATACACATGCAAGGTTGCAAAGATCGGTAAACGAATCCTAGGCGACCGACAGAGGAGTTGAGTGTACTTGGAGCAGCCGGAAAGTACTCGGACAAGGAAATGGCAGGAAGAAACGCTGGACACGGACGTGGTGACATCAACTTGACTGCAGCAGAACTCCAAACTCTGCTGAACGACCACGCGGCGGCCGCTCTAGCCGCACATGTACAGAACCAAGTTGGAGGTCAAATAGGAACGTGTACCTTCAAGAACTACCTTGACTGCAAGCCCAGTACGTTTAAGGGCACTGAGGGAGCTATAGGCTTCCTGCGTTGGGCGGAGAAGGCCGAATCGGCGTTTGAGATGTGTAATTGTCCCCCTGCCAGTAGAGTCAAATTTGCTGCTGGAACACTTGAAGATTCTGCTCTCACTTGGTGGAATTCGAACGTACAGATTCTTGGATTGGAACTGGCTAACGCGATGAACTGGGAGGAGTTCAAGAACATGATGCGAGAAGAGTACTGTCCTAGAGAGGAGATTGCAAAGTTGGAGTCAGAGTTTTGGTCATTGAAGATGGTGGGTTCAGAAATCGAGGCCTACACTACCCGTTCTCACGAGTTGGCCGTGATGTGTCCACGGATGGTAGACCCACCGAGTAAGAGGATTGAAATGTATATTGATGGGTTAGCACCGCAAATTCAGGGCATGGTGACGTCTTCCAGACCAGCGACGATTCAACAAGCGATTCGGTTAGCTCACAAACTAACGGATCAAGCAGTGACCCAAGGTACGCTACCACCTAGGGGTTCAACCACTAAAGCCCGTGACAACCCGATCACTGACAACAACAGCAACAACAACCCGAGCAGCGGAAAGAGAAAGTTTGACAATACCAGATCCTCATCCTCGAACCCCCCACAGCAGCAACACTACCGAAAGCCCGAATTCACCCGGAGCTTCAGCAATCAGGGTCACAACTACAAGAACAACGGTAGCGGGCAGGGTTCGAGCGGATATGAAATATCCGAGGTGCAACAGGTGCAATTATCATCATGCTGGGCCGTGTGACTGTAACACCCCGTAACCGCAGCGGAAACGTACACGGGATGCAACAGACACATCTGATATCAACAGCATTGCTTATAAAGAAAATACCACTACATTAATTTATAACATATTACATTGTTGCGAGATTCATTACTGTCTAGGTGATACACACATATTTTACCGATAAGACATTAATAAATTCATTACAAAACAAAGAGCAGCAAGCTTCCAACAGGTAGCACAGATAGTTAAGCACACATCAATCAATCCAACTTGGGCATACCTAGAAAACATGTAAAGAAAACGGGTCAACTACGAATAGTTGGTGAGTTTCACTAATTTAAATAAACACTGACAAATCATTTTAATAATCATTTATTAACAATATAATCATGCTGGGAACTATGTTACCCCAGAACATTTCCAATAACTTTCTGGGAACTATGTTACCCCAGAACAATAATAACCCTGGGAACTATGTTACCCCAGAACAATAACAACCCCTGGGAACTATGTTACCCCAGAATAATAATAACCCCTGGGAACTATGTTACCCCAGAACAACAATAACCCCTGGGAACTATGTTACCCCAGAACAATAATAACCCCTGGGAACTATGTTACCCCAGAACAATAACAACCCCTGGGAACTATGTTACCCCAGAATAATAATAACCCCTGGGAACTATGTTACCCCAGAACAACAATAACCCCTGGGAACTATGTTACCCCAGAACAATAATAACACCTGGGAACTATGTTACCCCAGAACAATAATAACCCCTGGGAACTATGTTACCCCAGAACAATAACACATTATAAACATTTTATATATTCTATGCATCAGTCCATATATATATAAATGTACAAGTAGTTCCATACGATCGGTATGTACTTAAATACTTTAAATAAGACATGTTTTCCGCCCCGGGAAAATATAATTAAAACAATTCATTAAAAGGGGCTCGTGAAAACTCACCTTGTCGTGAGTTGGTGAGTAATATAAGGAACAGCTACGTGCCTGGATCTGTAATATAATATCTAGTCGTTACTATATAATTCCCATAACTTAAATACATATCAATCGGTACATCTGGGAACATTGTTAACCCAGTACTGTACTCGATTCGGGGACAATGTTAACCCCGTGACACTTCTAAGGACTCAGATTGACATTGCTTAGAGTTTGACAGTCAATTTAGTTAAGGTGATGAAATTATAGCTCGGTTTGACACCCCGTTTGGCCGTGAGGCCCGTTTCCGGTATTTCGGTGCCGGAAACGGTAAAATCGGGTAAAATTACCCAAATCATCCGAATTATTTTCGGATGATTTATTTTTACTTAATTTACTTAGATTTATGAAATAGTCTATTTTTAAAGTTTTCATGTACCAGTCAGCTCGCTTATGCGAACTTTGCCGGTTTACACGTTTTAAGCTTTAAAAACTTGTTTTTATGTTCTTTTTAGCACAAATAATTACCCGATTAGTCTCGGGTCTTGAAATTTTGCACAAAACTTAATTTGACAGAAAGGGATTTTGTAAAAATTTTCCAGATTTATTTTCTTATATTTATATTTATTTATCTATTTTTAAATCTTATTAAAATACTAAATATATCAAAAATACCAAAACACTTTAGAAAAATCCCAAGTTTTTCTGGGATGATCTTTATCATCCTCATAACTTTCTGGAATTTTCCCAGATTTATTTTCCTACATTTACATTTATTTATCTATTTTTAAATCTTGTTAAAACACTAAATATATAAAAAATACCAAAACACTTTAGAAAAATCCCAAATTTTTCTGGGATGATCTTTATCATCCTCATAAGTTTCTGGAATTTTCCCAGATTTATTTTCCTACATTTACATTTATTTATCTATTTTTAAATCTTGTTAAAACACTAAATATATCAAAAATACCAAAACACTTTAGAAAAATCCCAAATTTTTCTGGGATGATCTTTATCATCCTCATAACTCCCTGGAATTTTTCCAGAATTTAAAACTTATTTTTCAAGCCATTTTCACCCAAAACCGAGCTAGAAAGCCCTAGAACTCGTTTCACCGAAAAGCCTACTTAGACTTTTCCAACTGAGCTCAAATTTTGTGGGTGACTTTTATCTGTTATAAAAAGCTTATCTTAAATTTTCCGGAATTTGTCATCATGTTTTGCTATTTTTCACTATTTTTGGCCAAAACCGAGCATTAAATTCACCAAATATTCATCTTTTATCCAAAAATTACCAAAAATTCACAGATCTCATATTTTCATGTGTAGATCATCTCTGTGAAATTTCGTGACCCGACTCTAAGCACACGTAAATCTGTCCATTTTTTCATAATACACGAAAACCGAACTATTTTGTGTTTTCTAGCTTTAGATCGCAAGGATCTCGGTTTCTAGCCTTTGCTAGCCGCTAGATACAACACTTACAAGCACAATATCACTACACCAAGCAAGTTACACCAATAACCAAACCATTTCTTTCAAAGTGTCGGTTTTTAAGTAAAAACAAAGGTTTTAACCGTAGAAATCCATTCCCGACTCTTTTTACTCATTTCTTGGACCAAGATCCCTTGTATAACATGTATACATCTCTTGATCATGCAAGAGTCGGTTCCATCTCGGTTTTTCACCCATCTTTCACTTGGAAACTCATTTAACAAGATTTTAACCGTAAAATTTTATTCTAAACACTTTTAACTCATTTCTTGGATCAAGATCCTTTGTATAACTTGTATACATCCCTTGATCATACGAGAATCGGTTTTATCTCGGGTTTTCACCCGTCTTTCACATGGAAACCTCCTTTTCTCAATATTGTAGAATTAGAATCAAGATTTAAGCATAAAAACCATGTTTATACCTTCAAAGTCTTGTTAGAAATCAAGGATTTTGAATGAATGTTGAAAGGATTTGAGAGATTGAGAGAGTTTTGATTGTGTTAAGTTAGAAAAAAAAAGAAATGAATGTGTGTGTGGGTGTATAATGGCCGGCCAAAGAGGGGGTGTGGGGGGGGGCCCACATCTCAAATATTGTCCACACATTTGGATTGTGTAATCCGGATAATGTTGTGGATAATCTGGTTCAGTTCGTTTCTCGTTTAAACTCGTAATTCGGCTTGAAACGGGCCTAAAATGGTTGTTTTTCGGGTTAAAATAAAATTTATATAAAACTGATTTAAAAACTTTAAAAACTTAACCCATGACATTAAAACATCGTATTATTAATAATTATGCATCTTTTTCGACTTGATTGATCGTCTCTTGCTTGGTTTGGTGATAAAGGTTTCGTTTAGCGTACCGACGTACCATTAAATCGAAATCCTTTTTCTGTGCTATAATTTACTTATCCCGAAGCATTAATACCTCGTAAATATCACTAAACATTATATACTTCGTCTATAATGTAATTCCCGATTCGTTCGGGTTTCAATAACCGATCAATGATTAATTGTAATTCTAATACGATTCACTATATAATTGAGTATGATTCATACTGTGAACCATATATATTCGTATCAATGTGCTATAACTCATATAATCAATATTAAATAACACGTAAATAGTATATTCCGGCTAGGGTATACCTGGAGTTGCCGGAATCGTTACATTCTCCCCCCGTTATAAAAATTTCGTCCTCGAAATTTTATGCGTCAACTACTTCCTTTTGAGGAAATAGGTGGGGGTATTTCTTCCGAAATTCATCCTTTCGTTCCCAAGTAAATTCTGGGCCTCGTTGCGAATTCCATCTAACTTTGACCAACGAGATCTTATTGTGTCTAAGTTGCTTGATCTTACCGTCTACTATTTCGATGGGCTCCTCTACGAAGTTGAGCCTATCACTTATTTGCACACCCTCTAAGGGTAACACCGATGTCTCATCCGACAGACATCTTTTCAAATTCGACACATGAAACACGTTATGAACTGCACTTAGTTCCTCAGGCAGTTCTAGTCGGTAAGCTACCGGACCGATCTTTGCAGTAATAATGAATGGTCCAATATATCTAGGGGCCAACTTCCCCGCCTTTCCAAACCTGACCACTCCTTTCCAGGGTGATACTTTCAAATATACTTTTTCACCCTTCTCAAATGACAACGGTTTTCGACGGGTATCGGCATAACTCTTCTGCCGGTCCCGCGCGGCTTTTAGGTTGTTCTTAATTTCAAGAATCTTGCTGGTCGTCTCCTGGACCAGATCCGATCTAATGACCTGCGGGTCACCCACTTCAGACCAGCAAAGTGGTGATCGGCACTTCCGCCCATACAATGCTTCATAAGGTGCTGCCTTTATACTGCTGTGATAACTGTTATTATAGGAAAATTCAACGAGTGGGAGATGTTGATCCCAATTTCCCTTAAAGTCCAGTACGCAAGCACGAAGCAAATCCTCCAAAGTTTGAATGGTCCTCTCAGACTGACCATCGGTCTGAGGGTGGTAAGCTGTGCTTAGGTCAATACGTGTTCCCAATGCTTCTTGGACAGCTTGCCAAAGTTTGGAGGTGAAATGGCTATCCCTATCGGAGATGATCGAGATGGGGATGCCATGACGAGACACTATTTCATTTATATAAATTTGCGCAAGTCTCTCAGTGTTAAAAGTATTCCTAATTGGAATAAAATGTGCCGATTTGGTTAATCGATCCACGATTACCCAAATCGCATCATGACCTCGGGGTGTCTTGGGGAGGTGTGTCACAAAATCCATTGTGATCTGCTCCCACTTCCATTCGGGAATTTCCGGCTGTTGTAGCATTCCCGAGGGTTTCTGGTGTTCCGCCTTAACTCTCGCACACGTCGTACACTTGCCGACGTATGTGGCTATATCCTTTTTCATACCTGGCCACCAGTAAAATTCTTTCACATCCTTGTACATTTTATCTGATCCCGGATGTATGGAATATTTCGATTTATGTGCTTCATCCATGATCAAATCACGAAGGTCATGGAGGGTCGGGATCCAAATCCGATTTTTGAAATAAAGAATTTCGTCCACACGCTGTTCGAAATTCTTCTCATTCCCGTAAAGTCCTTCTTTATCCAATTGGCCCTCTTTCAACGCCTCGCGTTGAGCGACTCGAATCAAATCTGAAAGGTTCGACTGGACTATCATCCCCAACGCTCGCACACGTAGTGGCTTGACTCGATCCTTTCTACTTAAGGCATCGGCTACGACGTTAGCCTTGCCGGGGTGATATCGTATGTCACCGTCATAGTCACTCAGCAACTCGACCCATCTTCGTTGCCTCATATTCAGTTCTTTCTGATCGAATATGTGTTGCAAACTTTTATGATCAGTGAATATGGTGCACTTTGTACCGTAGAGATAGTGTCTCCAGATTTTAAGTGCAAAGATGACTGCTCCCAGTTCCAAGTCATGAGTAGTGTAGTTTTTCTCATGAACTTTTAACTGTCGAGACGCATAGGCTATGACCTTTTTATTTTGCATTAACACGCACCCTAACCCTTTACGGGATGCGTCACAATATACAACAAATCCATCGTCTCCGTCGGGGAGACTTAAGATTGGCGCTTGGCACAATCTTTGTTTTAGCGTTTGAAACGCCGTTTCCTGCTCTTCACCCCATTCATATTTCCGATCCTTTTGAGTCAGGAGGGTTAAAGGTTGGGCGATGCTGGAAAAGTTCTCTATAAATCGACGATAGTATCCAGCTAAGCCTAAGAATTGGCGGATTTCTTTCGGAGATTTAGGCGCTTGCCAATTCTTAATAGCTTCAACCTTACTCGGATCAACGTGTATTCCTTTGTGGTTTATAACATGACCGAGGAATTGCACCTCTTGTAACCAGAAGTTACACTTGGAGAATTTTGCATATAACTTCTCCTGATCCAGGAGCTCTAAAACTAACTTTAAGTGTTGCTCGTGCTCCTCTTTACTCTTCGAGTATATCAAAATATCGTCAATAAATACAATGACGAACTTGTCAAGATAGGGTTTACAGACTCGGTTCATGAGATCCATGAACACTGCTGGCGCATTTGTTAGCCCAAAAGGCATAACTAAAAATTCGTAGTGGCCGTAGCGAGTCCGAAACGCGGTTTTTGGGATATCCTCCTCTTGAATTCTAACTTGGTGGTATCCCGATCTAAGATCAATTTTTGAGAAATAGCTCGCACCTTGCAGTTGGTCGAACAAATCATCGATTCGGGGAAGAGGATATCTATTTTTGATGGTTAATTTGTTCAATTCCCTGTAGTCAATGCACATTCGAAGGCTTCCGTCCTTCTTTTTTACAAATAGTACAGGTGCACCCCACGGGGAATAACTGGGACGTATAAATCCCTTATCCAACAATTCCTGCAACTGGTTGGATAGTTCTTGCATCTCGGACGGTGCAAGTCTGTAAGGGGCCTTAGCAACAGGGCCAGCTTGAGGTAATAAGTCGATTCTGAATTCGACTTGTCGGGTTGGCGGTAATCCAGGAAGTTCCTCTGGAAAAACTTGTGGAAATTCGCGTACCACGGGAATATCGTCCACCCGTTTTTCCTCAGAATCAGCGGCCGTCAGGCTCGCTAGATACGCCACACATCCCTGACGTATATATTTCAACACCTTGAGGTGGGATATAAATGGTATCATGGTGCCGGATTTTTCTCCCTGCACTAATACCTCCTCGTCATCCGACACCCGGATCTTGACGGTTTTCTTTTCACAGTTTATTTCTACCCTATTACGAGCCAACCAATCCATTCCCACTATCACGTCAAAACTACCCAATTCTACCGGTAACAAGTCAATCAGGAAGGATTGTTCGCTCAGAATAAAAGGGCAATTCCGAACAATCCGATTGACTATCATGGTTTTACCGTTAGCGACCTCTACGGTGTAGGGTTCTATGGTTTCACCAATAGGAATGTTTGCTATCGAAAGGAACCTAACGGAGACAAAACTTCTATCGGCGCCTGTATCAAATAATACAGAAGCGTAATGATCAGAGACGAGGAAGGTACCTGTCACTACGCTGGGGTCCTGGCGCGCCTCGTTCGCTCCCATCACAAATGCTCGGCCTCGCGCCGGATTGGAAGCCGATGGCTGACCCGCGAGTTGTCTCCCGTTTCCTCCCTGATTCAGTTTCGGGCAGTTCCTTTTGAAGTGATCCGTGCTGCCGCATTCGTAGCAAGCACGGCTAGTGGTCACCAACTGGTTTCCTTGCGGGTTCTGCTGTCGGGCTGGTTGAGTTCTAAATGGTTTCGCACGAATAGGTTGCGGTTGACGGTTCAGGTTGTTCAGATTTGTCTTACAATTTGGTGCGTAGTGTCCAACCCTGCCACACCGGTGGCACACCACCTCCTTGCACACACCACTATGGTGGTAACCACATTTCCCGCATTTAGGAAACGTTCCCCTCCGCGGTTCTTGCCTTCCGCCCGAACTAGTCATGGCATAGCTCCGGGCAGCGGGCCTAGCTCGTTTGTTTTGCTGCTTCTCTCGGATCCTATTGTCATACGTACCTCGCTTTCCCCCAGCCGACTCTCCCGTCGCCTTTATCGATCCGCTCCTCAAGAAATCATACGTGACAATACCAGCCTGTGTCACTGCACCCTCATACGTCTGGTGCCCTCCCGCGTTAACTATGCTCCTCACTACTGGAGTACGTCCCCAAATATAACGTTCCACCCTTTTTGACTCTGGGGTGACCAACCACGGCACTAATCGTGACAGTTCATTAAACCGGTTGGTATATCCCAAGTGGTCCGCCCCATGCATCTCTAGGTTCCACAACTCATGTTCCAGTTTCTGCAATTCATTCTTTGGGCAGAAATGTTTCAAAACAAGATCCTTAAGCTCTGCCCAGGTCATGCGGTTTGTCGCCGCCTGACCTCGAGTCTGTACTATGGTGTTCCACCATGTCAAGGCATGGTCTGTGAACGTACAGGTGGCGTACTTAACGACACAATCCTCGGGACAGTTGCTGATATTTACCACTGATTCTATTTTCTCTAACCATTTCACTAACCCATTCGGTCCTTCCGACCCGTTAAATTCTAAAGGCTTGCATAACATGAAATCCTTGATTGAACAACCCCTGGATGGTCCAGTGCGGTTGGTCTCTACAGTAGGGATAGGGCCATTACTGTCGGTAGCGACCACCGTAGGCGGTGCGTCAGTACTCGGCATAGTGTTATCGGTAGGTGGAGGATTAGCATTATGTTCCCCGCCATTATTTATGGGCGTTTGATTGCTCGGAGGGGTTGGATTAGACGAATTATTAATGCTGGCGGCGATGCGCGATACTATATCCGGTATCGCCGCCTCCAACTGTTGAGCAATCAAACGGCTCACATCTACTTCCGATACTTTCGTTGATCGTTTCGGTGCCATTCTACACAATCATCAAAGAAATATATATAATCAATACCATCTCAAGATATAAAACACAATACATACTTCATTCATTAGTAAACATTGATTCATATTACACAAACATCAATTTACATACTTCCAGTCAACATTACATAACTACGTTTTAATACAAAGGGCCTATGTTGGTATCATCCTCGACATAACCCGCAATGGGTCAGTGCTTGAATGATACCCAAAAGTATCGATAATGATATGCCCTACAAGAGACCCCCTATGGGCCAGTGGTTGTACTATAGCTAAACAAGATTCACTCCGTGTTAGTATCACCACTAACTACTTACACGGAGTATCAAAAAGCGGTTCAAAATTCTACCATCCAACACGTCTACACATGGTGGTAAACCAACCCCACCAACACCGCCACCAGCACCACCAGCACCGCCATCATAACCCGCATTCGGGTTTCCATCTGGTCGATCAACCAGTGGGAGTATGAGCACTCCCTTTTTAACTGGTTGATAGCATACTGGTGGTCCAGTATGCTGTCCCCGAGGTACGCCCGCCTCTGTACCCCCACGACCAGGGCGGCAGAGTGCTCGTTCACCTGCTCGGTGAGAACACGTAGCCAAGCCGCCAAGTCCCGCTCCTGCCTTGGCAGACCCCACACAGGTAGGGTTGCAGGTTCGGGTTGGGGGCGGGAAGACTCGCCCCGGTGGTATGTGGATCTGGGTGGGGTAACAGTGGGCGGAACATACGGGGCACTGATCCGCGCCGTGAGGCGAGGACCGCGCCTGAGGGGAATCGGGGCGGTCTGTGGTGCGGGCGGTGTAGGAGACCTGGTAACCCTAGCAGGGGAGGGTACACTAGCACTCCTAGCTGGGGTGGTCTGTCTAGAAGTACTATGACTAGCCTCCGAAGGCTCGGAGCTGGGTGCTACACTTGGGCTTCCAGAGGCCCCGGAACTAGCCTCTTCCGGGTCCTCTTCCGTCGACACACTAGGTGTTCTTGCCATTATACCTGCACACAAGTTAACAAACATATAGTCCTTTTCGTAGTGTAATTCATAATTAAATTAACACATACTTATTTATACAACTTTACCACATAATAATATTATCATATATTTACACATATGTTGCCAATTTTACCTATTTAAGTCCCCCGTGACTTCCCCTGAATTCCCTCGTGCAGACAAGTCTGTTATTATGTTCCGGACCATAATAACCCACTTGTCCATCCAAGTTCATCCCGATCTCGTCACAATATATTATTAGTTGATATTCAGATCCTATAATACTTGAGCTAATGGTTATATTTTAGGTATCTTTTTCAGACATCCTAATTCTTTATAACCAATGGCTCTGATACCAAGTTCTGTAACACCCCGTAACCGCAGCGGAAACGTACACGGGATGCAACAGACACATCTGATATCAACAGCATTGCTTATAAAGAAAATACCACTACATTAATTTATAACATATTACATTGTTGCGAGATTCATTACTGTCTAGGTGATACACACATATTTTACCGATAAGACATTAATAAATTCATTACAAAACAAAGAGCAGCAAGCTTCCAACAGGTAGCACAGATAGTTAAGCACACATCAATCAATCCAACTTGGGCATACCTAGAAAACATGTAAAGAAAACGGGTCAACTACGAATAGTTGGTGAGTTTCACTAATTTAAATAAACACTGACAAATCATTTTAATAATCATTTATTAACAATATAATCATGCTGGGAACTATGTTACCCCAGAACATTTCCAATAACTTTCTGGGAACTATGTTACCCCAGAACAATAATAACCCCTGGGAACTATGTTACCCCAGAACAATAACAACCCCTGGGAACTATGTTACCCCAGAATAATAATAACCCCTGGGAACTATGTTACCCCAGAACAACAATAACCCCTATGTTACCCCAGAACAATAATAACCCCTGGGAACTATGTTACCCCAGAACAATAACAACCCCTGGGAACTATGTTACCCCAGAATAATAATAACCCCTGGGAACTATGTTACCCCAGAACAACAATAACCCCTGGGAACTATGTTACCCCAGAACAATAATAACACCTGGGAACTATGTTACCCCAGAACAATAATAACCCCTGGGAACTATGTTACCCCAGAACAATAACACATTATAAACATTTTATATATTCTATGCATCAGTCCATATATATATAAATGTACAAGTAGTTCCATACGATCGGTATGTACTTAAATACTTTAAATAAGACATGTTTTCCGCCCCGGGAAAATATAATTAAAACAATTCATTAAAAGGGGCTCGTGAAAACTCACCTTGTCGTGAGTTGGTGAGTAATATAAGGAACAGCTACGTGCCTGGATCTGTAATATAATATCTAGTCGTTACTATATAATTCCCATAACTTAAATACATATCAATCGGTACATCTGGGAACATTGTTAACCCAGTACTGTACTCGATTCGGGGACAATGTTAACCCCGTGACACTTCTAAGGACTCAGATTGACATTGCTTAGAGTTTGACAGTCAATTTAGTTAAGGTGATGAAATTATAGCTCGGTTTGACACCCCGTTTGGCCGTGGGGCCCGTTTCCGGTATTTCGGTGCCGGAAACGGTAAAATCGGGTAAAATTACCCAAATCATCCGAATTATTTTCGGATGATTTATTTTTACTTAATTTACTTAGATTTATGAAATAGTCTATTTTTAAAGTTTTCATGTACCAGTCAGCTCGCTTATGCGAACTTTGCCGGTTTACACGTTTTAAGCTTTAAAAACTTGTTTTTATGTTCTTTTTAGCACAAATAATTACCCGATTAGTCTCGGGTCTTGAAATTTTGCACAAAACTTAATTTGACAGAAAGGGATTTTGTAAAAATTTTCCAGATTTATTTTCTTATATTTATATTTATTTATCTATTTTTAAATCTTATTAAAATACTAAATATATCAAAAATACCAAAACACTTTAGAAAAATCCCAAGTTTTTCTGGGATGATCTTTATCATCCTCATAACTTTCTGGAATTTTCCCAGATTTATTTTCCTACATTTACATTTATTTATCTATTTTTAAATCTTGTTAAAACACTAAATATATCAAAAATACCAAAACACTTTAGAAAAATCCCAAATTTTTCTGGGATGATCTTTATCATCCTCATAAGTTTCTGGAATTTTCCCAGATTTATTTTCCTACATTTACATTTATTTATCTATTTTTAAATCTTGTTAAAACACTAAATATATCAAAAATACCAAAACACTTTAGAAAAATCCCAAATTTTTCTGGGATGATCTTTATCATCCTCATAACTCCCTGGAATTTTTCCAGAATTTAAAACTTATTTTTCAAGCCATTTTCACCCTAAACCGAGCTAGAAAGCCCTAGAACTCGTTTCACCGAAAAGCCTACTTAGACTTTTCCAACTGAGCTCAAATTTTGTGGGTGACTTTTATATGTTATAAAAAGCTTATCTTAAATTTTCCGGAATTTTTCATCATGTTTTGCTATTTTTCACTATTTTTGGCCAAAACCGAGCATTAAATTCACCAAATATTCATCTTTTATCCAAAAATTACCAAAAATTCACAGATCTCATATTTTCATGTGTAGATCATCTCTGTGAAATTTCGTGACCCGAATCTAAGCACACGTAAATCTGTCCATTTTTTCATAATACACGAAAACCGAACTATTTTGTGTTTTCTAGCTTTAGATCGCAAGGATCTCGGTTTCTAGCCTTTGCTAGCCGCTAGATACAACACTTACAAGCACAATATCACTACACCAAGCAAGTTACACCAATAACCAAACCATTTCTTTCAAAGTGTCGGTTTTTAAGTAAAAACAAAGGTTTTAACCGTAGAAATCCATTCCCGACTCTTTTTACTCATTTCTTGGACCAAGATCCCTTGTATAACATGTATACATCTCTTGATCATGCAAGAGTCGGTTCCATCTCGGTTTTTCACCCATCTTTCACTTGGAAACTCATTTTAACAAGATTTTAACCGTAAAATTTTATTCTAAACACTTTTAACTCATTTCTTGGATCAAGATCCTTTGTATAACTTGTATACATCCCTTGATCATACGAGAATCGGTTTTATCTCGGGTTTTCACCCGTCTTTCACATGGAAACCTCCTTTTCTCAATATTGTAGAATTAGAATCAAGATTTAAGCATAAAAACCATGTTTATACCTTCAAAGTCTTGTTAGAAATCAAGGATTTTGAATGAATGTTGAAAGGATTTGAGAGATTGAGAGAGTTTTGATTGTGTTAAGTTAGAAAAAAAAAGAAATGAATGTGTGTGTGGGTGTATAATGGCCGGCCAAAGAGGGGGTGTGGGGGGGGGGGGGGGGCCACATCTCAAATATTGTCCACACATTTGGATTGTGTAATCCGGATAATGTTGTGGATAATCTGGTTCAGTTCGTTTCTCGTTTAAACTCGTAATTCGGCTTGAAACGGGCCTAAAATGGTTGTTTTTCGGGTTAAAATAAAATTTATATAAAACTGATTTAAAAACTTTAAAAACTTAACCCATGACATTAAAACATCGTATTATTAATAATTACGCATCTTTTTCGGCTTGATTGATCGTCTCTTGCTTGGTTTGGTGATAAAGGTTTCGTTTAGCGTACCGACGTACCATTAAATCGAAATCCTTTTTCTGTGCTATAATTTACTTATCCCGAAGCATTAATACCTCGTAAATATCACTAAACATTATATACTTCGTCTATAATGTAATTCCCGATTCGTTCGGGTTTCAATAACCGATCAATGATTAATTGTAATTCTAATACGATTCACTATATAATTGAGTATGATTCATACTGTGAACCATATATATTCGTATCAATGTGCTATAACTCATATAATCAATATTAAATAACACGTAAATAGTATATTCCGGCTAGGGTATACCTGGAGTTGCCGGAATCGTTACAGTGACCGTGTCAAGTGTCTGAGATGCGGAAAGATGGGTCACCAGGCAAAGGAATGTAGAGGAGACCTTGTTGCAAAGGGTGCTCCTAAACCACCTATGACGACGAAGGGATGTTTCGAATGTGGGCAGGAAGGTCATTTCAGGAAAGATTGTCCCAAGCTGAAACATAACGACAACAATGGAGGTAATGGAAGTGGCAGTGGTGGTGGAAACAATGGTAAAGGAAGAGCTTTTGTTATTGGGTCGGGTCAAGCCCGCAATGATCCGTACGTGGTGACTGGTAAGTTCCCTGTGAACGATTGTTTTGCTTCTGTACTGTTTGACACAGGAGCTGATAGGAGTTTTGTGTCGAAAGCCTTTAGTCAACTCTTAGACCTAACTCCAACCCCGTTAGATGCTAAGTTTCCAGTAGAATTAGCCGACGGAAAGTCTGTAGAAACGACTCATGTACTTGCGGGATGTAAGTTAAAACTGTCAGATCATATTTTTGATATCGACCTCATACCTTTTACGCTTGGTAGTTTCGATGTCGTGGTCGGCATGGACTGGTTATCCGAGAACCGAGCGGAGATTATATGTCACGACAAGATAGCCCACATTACTACCCCTTCCGGCGAGATCTTTTCGATCCGGGGCGAGAGAAGCGGCATGACCACCAGGGTATTCACCCTCATGAAGGCGCAGAAGTATCTACGAAAGGGTCATCCGGCAATTTTGGCGTAGATTGTTGAGAAAACCCGCGGAAGAGAAGCGAATTGAATAGATACCGATTGTGCGAGAGTTTCCGGAAGTTTTCCCGGAGGATTTTCCTGGACTCCCTCCTATTCGACAAGTCGAGTTTCAAATCGAATTGACCCCCGGTGCAGCACCTATAGCACGAGCCCCGTATCGGCTCGCACCGGCGGAGCTTCAGGAACTGTCCACTCAGTTTCAAGATTTATTGGATAAAGGTTTTATCCGACCAGCTCATCGCCATGGGGAGCCCCCGTCTTATTTGTCCGAAAGAAGGACGGGACTTTCGGCATGTGTATCGACTACCGGGAGTTGAACAAGGTGACGGTCAAGAACCTTTATCCTTTACCCCGAATTGATGATCTGTTTGACCAGCTCCAAGGATCGAGTTACTACTCGAAGATCGATCTGCGGTTTGGTTACCATCAACTAAGAGTACGCGAAGAAGATATTTCAAAGGACGGCTTTCAGGACTCGGTATGGTCACTACGAGTTTTCGGTTATGCCTTTTGGCCTAACCAACGCACCAGCCGTATTTATGGATCTCATGAATCGAGTATGCAAGGCGTACCTGGACAAGTTTGTGATTGTTTTCATTGATGATATTCTCGTCTACTCCAAGGACGAAGTTGACCATGAAGAACACTTGAGGATAATTCTGGAATTATTGAAGAAGGAACAACTGTACGCTAAACTCTCGAAATGCGAATTTTGGCTTCGCGAGGTTCACTTTTTAGGACATGTGATCAACGAGAACGGTATCCATGTCGATTCCGGTAAGGTAGAGGCCATCAAAAACTGGGAAGCACCGCAAGAATCCGCTTTCCAACTGTTGAAAACCAAACTCTGTAGCGCCCCTATTTTAGCCCTCCCCGAGGGAACAGAGAATTTTGAGATACATTGTGACGCATCGATACAAGGTCTCGGTTGTGTGCTGATGCAACTCGAGAAGGTTATAGCCTATGCCTCTCAACAACTACGGGTTCACGAGAAGAACTACACGACCCATGATTTGGAACTCGGAGCTGTGGTGTTTGCTCTTAAGATATGGAGGCATTACTTGTACGGTACCAAGTTTACCATTTACACCGACCACAAGAGTCTCCAACATATCTACGATCAGAAGGAGCTGAACATGCGACAGCGTCGTTGGGTCGAGCTGCTTAAGGATTATAATTGTGCCATCAAGTACCACCCTGGCAAGGTCAATGTAGTGGCCGATGCCCTCAGCAGAAAAGAAACCGATAAACCCAGGCGAGTGCGAGCACTGCAACTCACGATTCAAGCCAACTTACCCGATCAGATTCGCGATGCGCAACTCGAAGCCTTGAAGGATGATAACCTTCCATCAGAACTCATGCGGGGCATGAACAAGTAACTTGAAACCAAATCGGACGGGGTTCGATATTTTGAGAACCGGATTTGGGTTCCACGGTAAGGAGAGTTGAGAACTCTGGTGATGGACGAAGCACACAAGTCCCGATATTCTATCCACCCTGGCTCAGATAAAATGTATCATGACTTAAAGGCACTTTACTGGTGGCCAAATATGAAAGCCGACATTGCCACCTACGTGAGCAAATGCTTGACTTGTGCCAGAGTCAAAATAGAATACCAGAAACCGTCTGGCCTGCTACAGCAACCGGAACTTCCAATGTGGAAATGGGAACACATTTCAATGGATTTTATCACGGGATTACCTAAAACACCGACGGGATGCGATACCATCTGGGTGATCGTTGACCGGTTGACTAAGTCGGCACAATTCTTAGCGATTAAGGAATCAGACAAAATGGAAAGATTGACTCGCGTCTACATGAAAGAAGTGGTGTCTAGACACGGAGTGCCTGTCTCAATCATTTCTGATCGAGATTCCCGTTTCACTTCGCACTTTTGGAAGTCACTACAGAGTGCCCTAGGCACACGCCTTGATATGAGCACAGCATACCATCCTCAGACGGATGGGCAAAGTGAACGAACTATTCAGACCTTAGAGGACATGTTGCGTGCATGTGTGTTGGATTTCGGAAAATGTTGGGAACCTCACTTACCTTTGGTAGAGTTTTTGTATAATAACAGCTACCACGCAAGTATTAAAGCAGCGCCGTTTGAAGCGCTGTACGGACGGAAGTGTCGATCACCTCTCTTCTAGGCAGAGGTGGGTGACAGCCAAATCACTGGTCCAGAACTGGTACTCGAAACTTCGGAAAAGATTGTTCAAATCCGAAACCGCATGGCAGCAGCACGAGATCGCCAAAAGAGTTACGCCGACAAGCGCCGAAAACCTCTCGAATTTCAAGTGAATGACCAAGTATTACTCAAAGTCTCACCTTGGAAAGGTGTGGTTCGCTTGGGAAAGCGAAACAAACTCAACCCACGATACGTTGGCCCTTATCGAATAACTGAGCGCATTGGTCCGGTGGCGTACCGACTGGACCTACCAACGGAACTCAGCAGTGTACACAATGTTTTTCACGTATCCAATTTGAAGAAATGCCTATCTGATGAAACCCAAGTAGTCCCTTTGGACGAACTGCAAGTTGATGAACAGCTACGCTTCATTGAAGAACCAGTTGAAGTTTTGGATTGGGAAACCAAAACGCTCAAGCACAGCAAAATTCCAATCTTTAAGGTTCATTGGAACTCGAGACGTGGACCGGAGTTCACGTGGGAACGCGAGGATCAAATGATGAAAAAGTATCCTCACCTTTTTGAAGGGCTGACCAAACACAGAAAACCGCGAAACCCGACAAACCGTCAGAAATCACCGGAGGTATGAATTAAATTTCGGGACGAAATTTCTTTCTACTAGGGGATGATATGACAAACTGAAAATTTTTCTTACTTTTTCAGACACTCATCACGACTTGACTCAAATTTTAGGGACGAAAATTCTCTAACATGGGAATGATGTGACAATCGTCAATTTCAGGTTAACTCCGTTAACTCCGTTAACTCAACCCCGTCAATTCAAATTTAAAGATTACTGAATCTATTATGCACACCTCATTACATTTAAACTAGGGTTTAAATGACGCTTGACACTTACTACATGTGTAGTCTTTCGGGAATTGCACCGAAACGCAAACGAGTTGACGCAAACAATTGGTGAATAAACGAAAAACGTCAAAACAATAATTATGTGATAATTATGTGTTAAACTTATGTGTTATGTGATAACATTGTTATAAACGTTAACTCAATGTGCTAGAACTAGTTAATTAAGCTAGAAAAGTAACATTTGAAAGTGGAGGGACCTAGATGTAATATGATTATTATTAATAATATTATAAAACCCTAACTCCCCTCTCTCTTTCCCTCACAAAACCCGACGGCAGCCTACCCACCCCCCTCTCCTTTCGATCGGCCCTCATACACACACATATTGCTTGGTTCTTGATCTTGGTTTTCACAATTGAAGCATCCTACACCCGATTCTAGTCACCTTCTACCTTCCCCTTGCTTATTTTTGTGCTTTGGAAGGTATAATTATAAACCCTAGAATCTGGAAATTATATACATGATGTTCATATGTCTTGTTTTGATTGAAAGATGTATTGATTGTTGAATTGATAGCTAGTATTGGTGTTATTGCATGTTAATCGTTTGTTTCTTGATTTTGAGTTCAAGTAAAACCCTAATCATGGATGTAATGTGTATTTTATGTGCATGGATAATGATTATGGTGTCTATAAGGTCATATGAACGGATTATGGTCCATAGATAGTTAATAGGTTGAGTTTTGTTGCAAACAGTTTCTGGACAGATTGTGTTGTTGATGTTCAATTGACTGTATCGGGGTGCAAATTTAAAAATTGGTTGAGATTATTGATACTACAGTAAACTAGGTTGAGTCTAGTTTCTAAAGAATATAAATTTGCAATTTTTGGACGTGTAAAAGTTAACCTTTACGATTTTACAAAAACGTTGTGCAAAGCTGAGTTGTTAGACCTACTGTTAGGTTGTTTTGTAAATGTTATATCTCATGAACCACAAGACCAATTGGGTTGGTTCCACTTCTGGAAGTTTACTTGTTGAGTTAGGAACCTAACCCAAGTGGTCTTTTATTTGTTGGATTTTTCGTTTAACGGGAATTTCAAATAACATTCTGTTGCGCATGAATTTGACTGTTATGAGTTTGCTGTAATGATTTGATTATTGTGAGAAACCTATGTGGAATAAAAATATAATAAAATATGTTCTGGAAATCTAAGACATACATGCTTTTGTGATGATTTTTGGTAAATTAATTGAGATGATATGATCGGTGGAATAGACTAGTTTTTCAAGTAGAATTCTGTCAATAAGAAAATTTGTTGCTGAATTTTGTAAAAGTTGCATGAAACATGATAGTTGCTAATTGATTGTCGTGTTTTGACCAAATTGCCCTTGCGGGGAATAATTGCTAGTTAATTGTTATAATTTGACCAAATTGCCCCTGCGGGGAATAGTTTCTAGTGATGTACATTATTAATACATGACACGTAAATAATTGTTCACACCTGTATCGTATCACAAATGTACTTGTTAAGTCACACACGATTCACAAACAAACACGAAACGTATCTTGTGCTTAGGAATTATGTGCCGGGTCTAGAGACTCGATATTATTTCCGATACTTAGAAAATCTCCTTGTTGTTTTAGAACGCTAGAGAGAGTTTTCTGTGACGCGCATCACTTGGTGATTTATTTTCGGAATTCTTCGCAAACAGTGAGTTCACTTACCCCTCTAAACTATTTTCAAACGCTTTTCACTTGGGGAGATAACATACTCCGAAAACGCATTTAAGATTTTGTTAATATAAATTATATATCACTTGTAAAGACTAAGTGGCAAACGCAATAACTAAAGTCCTTCATTCACATCGAACCGTTTAGTATTGGATAATAGCGAGTCATTGTTGAGTAGTACTACTGGGTTTGACAAACCCCACCCAACGCTAAACTCGACTGGAGGTCGAGTGGGTGTAATCTTGGCTAAACACATACCATGGTCAGGATAGACCTGGTGGCAAGGCAAATGATAAACAGTCAGCTTCGGTGTCGAACACTTAGTAATACTTGTTTTATAGGCTACCTACCTATAGATATATAATTGACATAACACTATCTGGTAAACGCAAAATGCTGGACGCAAAACGCTGAATGCAAAATGCTGAACGCTAAACGCTGAACGCAAACGCTAAACGCTTTATTTTATATAAACTTGTGAACTCACCAACCTCGTTTTGACACTTTTAGTATGTTATTCTCAGGTAGCCGAGGCGGGCGCGCGGTATAGGATCATGCATGGTTTTTGAACATTCTGATATGCAAACATGTTTTTAACTATTATTACTTGGGTTTTAAGTCGTCCTGCGTGACGCAACTTTTGTCTTTTGGTTTTTACGCTTCCGCACTTTTTTTCATTTAAACGTTTTTACGATTTGATTATAACTAATGATTCCGATCCTGTTAGTTCACACCCTCTGACGGTAAAACTCCGTTAGTGGATTTTGAGGGTGTGACATATGGATTCAAAATACTAAGGTTACTTCTTCAAGGATCATTGAGGGTTCTATACTTTTGGTAACTTAGGTCTACTTAGACCTTCTGGTATGGTTTCTATTAATGAATTTACATTGTCTTAGTTGCAATGGTTTTTAAATGTTTTAGGGGTTATCTCTTTAAGGATACTCTATCCTGCAATTTATTCTTTAAGAATATTATATCCTAAATATTTTTCGTAAGGATTGTTTATCCTAAAATTTTTTATTCAAGATTATTTCTCAAAACATTCAACTGGATTAAATCTGTATCAAACAAACTTTCAGAATAATAAGTAACACCACAAATAGTTAAAAGTTTTATATTATTAAATATAAGTCACCAGGACTTATCCAAAATCCTTAACCCGGACTTCACTATGCAAAAGATGGACCATCCACCCGGGTTAAGTAAGTAGTACTAACTGTTCATAAGTGCAGAAAAATTAAAAACAGGGGCACCAAAGGTTTCATCCCCAAAAACAGAGGATCCATACAACTTTGCTACCCCCGCAAATTGTCTTAAGGATCATGGATCCTTTACCCTAGTTACTACTGTCTATTACAAACCATAGTTATTGTTCATAAAAACGTTACAAAACAAAATAAAGAAAACGGGCTCTGGCCTTGTCTTCTGTATCCTTCATTGCCCGTTTATGCAGCTGCTTCAACCTCCACCGCTGCTTCATTTCCTCCATCAGCTTCACCCGCATCCTTCGCTCCGCTCGTACCGGCTCCAACTGCATCAGCCATCTCACCTTCTTCTTCGTCCTCACCTCCACCCAAGTCAGCCAAAGCCTGCTTCCCCTGTGCGATGTCCCATAAGGATCTGTCGAAGGCTGGGTCATTAGCTTCAGTCACCAGCTTGATTCTGGCCTGAAGAACTGACTTTGCTGCCCAGATCTTTGCCTCGTCGGTTGCCCGGTTGATTTCATCCTGCATTTGGACCGCAAGTGTGGATGCGTGATCCTCTGGCTGCTTCTTCTCATTGGTCATTTTGAAGAGGGCCTTGTCTTTAGCAGCAGCCATGGATCTCATTGCGGCAAGGGTCTCTTCATACTCTCCAACGATCTTGTCATGATGGCTTCGAGCGGAATTGATGGCCTATAAGAGAAAACATGATAAACTTAGAAGAATACTTGGACAATAAAGATTGAAAGAATAAAGGATCCTTACAGTCGAAAGCATTTCCAGAAGCTGTTTCTCGGTCTCAAAGGGGTTCTCTGTATCTGAGCTTTTCTTCCTCTTAGCTCCTGACATGGCTCGGGTTGTGATTGGACGAGGCTCGGACACTGGAGTTGGTTTCGGGGTCTCCTTCTTGGTGAACATGCAGTCGATATCTTCAAGGGAGAACTTGGAAGTGGATTTTCCTGACTTTTGAGCACATATAAACAGTAATTCACATATAAGTTTTCAATTATTTCTCTTTTTAATAATAAAAATTTTATTCTTACTTGACATGTTTCACTCTGAGTTTGTCTCCTGAAAAGCTTCGATGAACTTGGCTTGAAAGGTTCTGATTATAGGATCCAGTGATAGGAATTTCTCAACTCTCTCTTCGACTCCAGGAAGCTCAGACAGTAAGCAAAATTTTCAACTGCATAAGAAAAGA
Source organism: Bidens hawaiensis (assembly GCF_021521415.1). Taxonomy (NCBI): domain Eukaryota; kingdom Viridiplantae; phylum Streptophyta; class Magnoliopsida; order Asterales; family Asteraceae; genus Bidens; species Bidens hawaiensis. Next base: position 4,753,939 of record NW_027491019.1, on the reverse strand, counting down.
AAAGTATTAATAGAAGAATCAAGTATCCTATTATTACAACCTAAGGATCCTAGATCCTACCCTTCTGGATCCACCTTTTGGGAAGATCGACTCCACCCGGAATGGAATCCCTTTTTACAAAGAAAAATTGGTTCCTCCAGAGAGTACCATTCAGAATAACCTTGGAGATAGGGATCACTTGTCGAGGTTTCGATTTAAAGACAAAAGCGTTTAGAGCCGTGGGTAACTAGGTTGTACAGGTATGATAACTCCGCCAAGCCGAACTAGACACCTTCCTCTTCGATTATCCTCTCTATGGTATGAAGGACTCTCCACAACATCGGCATGGTTTGGATGTAGCTAATTCCCGTCAAGGTAAAGAATCTTTGGGTGAAATCAAGAAAGGGATATGTGAAGCCTATGAGAAATGGTTGGGTTGGAAAGCAAACCCAGTTTTTTGATATACTATCACTACGGGCTAGAGAATCGAAGGGTCAGAAAACTTTATTGGCCGGAAAGTGTGATCGGGTTTCGTCAATCTCCGGATCTGTGAACTTACAGATCTCGAAGGAAGGGGCCTGAAGGATGCCTTGCGAGTAGAGATCATCGGGCTCGGACGATTGAAAGAAGAAGAAGAGGATACAGAAACAGTTAACATATTGAAAGAAAAATAAAAAGATGAAAGAAGGATACTTGAAAGACGGCTGGATGTGTGGTTATAAGAGGCTTATGTTCATCGCATATATAGGCGGCGTATAATTATGGTTTATTAATAATAACCTCCTGACACACGTCTAATCATCTTCTTTTTTGCAGGGATTTGAAATTCAAAATGACAGCTGTGTTACACATCACCCGTCATTTTGGGGGGAAATTGTTAGGGCATGAATTTTATGCTGAGGATCCATTATCCTTGACCATCTTGTGGATAGATTATCCATAAGATATGTTTTTGGTTATGAAGGATCAATGATCCTCGGTATTATTTGTTTACTAATGATTGCATTTTTAATGGTGATGTGTTAGCCAGGTATAACAACTTTATGATCCAGTCTACCGTATATTTCATTACAAGGCACCTGCAGCACATGGTCGAGACTAAAGACTAAGCTAATGGGAGAAATGGCAGAATAACAGGACTTATTGCTGAGTCACCAATTGCTGAGTACTAAGGACAAGATATGTTATTCTTGAAGACGTGCTTAGATCAATTATCTTTCTGAAGAATTCTTTAGCTAAGTCTGGATCCAAGATCCTTAGCCAACATCGCTATTAATGGATGATTTTCGTATGAAGACTGATGTTTAAATAACAGCAATGGCTCCTAGACTTAGTCTACAACTTATTTCGTCATTGAGCTTCTATAAGAACGTGGTCAAAGAGCACGATGGAGAAGAGTGGAAGACTAGCGATTTAATAGGACCTATTCGTTAGTTAGTTATTTTTTATTTTCTTTATATACACTGAGTTGTGATCAACACTAGACACATTCGCACATACTCTAGCTGCTAAGTCATTTGTAATCACACACACACACTTAGCTCGATTGTAATCGTTGATCAACAACTCCAACCATTGTACCCTTTTTTTTGTGATTAATAAAGTGGTGATCGACGTGTTGTCATCACCCGGGGTTTTTTTCTTTTGATCTGAACAAGATCAAAGGGTTTTTCCTCGCAACAAATCACGGTGTTCATCTCCATTTCATTCATATATTCGTTGTTACCATTTTAGCACTTGACCTCACATAACAGATTTGGATACATTATCCTTAGCAGATTTGTTGAGACCCGTATCAATAACAATCAACAGATCTTAGATCCGAATCTATACTATCAATACGTTTATAGATCTAGCTCATAATTAACCTTGATTTAATGTTATGTATGTGTAATAACGTTAATGTGAAGCTTGAGAGAGAGAGTAAATACTTTAAAACTTTTCTGAATAATGTTATATCTCTCTAAAACTCCTTTTTTTACAAGTGAACAGTTGTTCACTATATATAGAAGGCGACCTGGTTCGCTAACATCCCCTAGCAAACCAGCTTCCCCTTCGTTACATAACTTAACTTAATGAACCACCCCCTGATTCGTTAACATCCCCTAACGAATCAGGAGGGAATACATTATAATGTCTTAGTTCGCTAACATCCCTAGCGAACTAGACTTAATCTTAATGAACTAGTCTTAGTTCGCTAACATTCCTAGCGAACTAGACTTAACCTTAACGAACTAGTTAAATATAAACATTAAATATTACATTAATTGATAAATAAACATTAACGATAAATACAAAGACTCCAGACGCAAAACCGTGCACTAACAGACACCCCCTCGTCTTGAGCTCTTTGTCTTTAACTTATTTGAAGCGCTTGGACTGCCAGTCTCTGCAACTATGAATTCCATGTTCGTGACACACACGAACAACTCGTTGGAATTGCATAGCCAGGTCATAATCTTCTTGGCGTTCAAACAAAATCTGCTTCCTGTATAGCACGTCGTTGTCTGTCTCTGATAAATTAATCAACCACATCGGGTCGATTATCTTTATGAGCTCGGTCTGCAGTCCTCGACCACAAACAATAACGGCCTCGCCAGTACGATTGTCATAGTACCAACGGTTGAAAGACAGATAAATATCTTGAGACATTGTCTTCACAGGAACCTTTTTCATTGTCTTTGGCAGCTTTACTTTCAAGACAAGTTTCTTCCAGCTGGTCCTTGGATCAATCTCATCAGTGCACTTACGTCTTGGGACCTGGGGCTTGAAGAATTTGAAGCCATGGTTGACCTCGAACTTTAAGTGTTGATGAAACCACTCAACCGTTCGGTGATTCCCACGATTGATAAATGGACGTCTCGCGAGAGTACGTATATCCCAACGCGGTAGAGTTAAAACATCCATTATCCTCTCGTAATACTGGACACCCTTTTCCCACTTGACTATACATACCTTAAGGTCTGAATCATAGAGCCAGGAGACAATATCACCATGAACCTTAGAAACAGTCTTGAAGGTAGTCACCTGATTCGCCTCAATCCAAGCAGCATCGATATCTTTTCTTTCTTGATCTACATACCGATAAGCACTTATAATCTTACCCACTTTGTGACGTTTGAACCATCTTTCAATGTCATCATCAGTCACTTCTTTGAGTGAGGGAACTGTTCGCTGCACAATCTTCTCCAGTTCATCCTCAGTCTCTTTAATTGCGTCTTCATGAAATACCGGAGCACCTTGATCAACGTTTGCGTGTTGATACAAGTCCGGGTACCCTTCAGCTGTCACATCCTCCATCTCAATCTCCTCGTTCTCATAAATAAAATTCGTATCCATAAATAACGGATCAACTTCCATTTCATCCTCATTGATCACTTCGACATCAGGCTCAAGTCTCTAAAGCAGTCAACTGATCGTCATTCAGCCCAAACAGAATCGAAATCTGCTCCCGTGTCAAAGATCTATCCACAAACTCACCGACCTCTATCTCATCTCTGTTCACCACACTTCTAACCACCCCTGATCCATCAATAAATATCACCGTGTTAGCCTCAATCATTTCAATTGGCTTGGCAGCTGTTGGATCTTGATAAATAATTATCTGCTTGTTTGAATCATCACCGCCACTTACACCTGCACCAGAGGATGATTGTTTAGGCTCACCTCCTGCATCAGATTCGTCAGGATCATCATCTTCATTTTTGAGTTTCTTGAGGGAATCTTCTTTACAAGTTAATTGTAAAATTAACTCTTCTTGTTCTTTAATTTCACCCCCTGAGACTCAACAATCGTACGCAACGATTTAGTCTCCTTCTGACATAAAGAAATATAACTCATCATTTTTCGTTGATTCTCCATAAGTCGTTCTTGAGTTTGGCGATCAGCTGCCATTTGATTTTCATATAAATGTGGAAGATATAGCAGCATTTCAGTTTGACGACCTGGTGGCAAGTTGTATACGGATGGATGAACAGGTTGAACAGGTCCTTGAGGCCGAGTTATTCTCATGAATGAGACATCACTAGGCGGAGGTGGAGGAAGAGTAGTTGTTGGTAGAGGAGGAGGTTTCATTGATGTGGTGGAAGATACTGTAGAGAACACAGCAGGAGGCCTCGGTATCTCGGTCAACGCCATTTGAGGAATAAGACCGAGCCTCTCATGTGACACCATCGTCGTTGTCAAGGTGAGCATCGGAGTGCTAGTAGTTAGCGGCACCGCCGAGCTTTGAGTAGTTGATTGACGTGGTGGTGGAGTTCCAATAATTACTCCAGCCCCAGCAGACACACGGGGCTTCTTTGATGGTTCACCAGTAGCTACAGCTTTCCCCTTTCGTTTTCTTTCTAGCTGAGCTTTCATGGTGGCAGCTAGAGCAGCATCGACTGCATCTTGTTGTTATTTAAGAGCTCGTTCACCAGCTCCACCATCACCATCATTATCATCATTGTCACCATCATCATCTCCACCATCATTGTTCCCACCTTCTCCCCCTTCACGCTCGGAGTCCGAATCATCATGGATCCAGTGCTCATTAGGAGGACATACATAATCTGGATTGATTATATGACCAATCATCCGTTTATCCTGTGGCTTGTCTTTTCGATAGATTAACATACGATGCACTGTTTCAGCTTTCATATGTTCCATATCAAGAACATCGTTCACCAACGATCGATCAATCACTAAATTAGGAATCAAATCCTGAATGATTAGCTGTAAAAAGCGAGGATACATCAAGAACTTCTTCGATGGTAGAGTTTGCTGAACTTGCTCTTTCAGATGATCAAAGATAAGTTCTGAGTAGTTGAATGGCTTGTTCAGGATTAGTGCAACAAACACCGATTGTAAACTTAGTCTACATTCATCAAAACCACCGCGACGTCCACTCATACAGTGAAGTAAAACATGCAGCAGATACTTGTATGGTGGACACAACCCATTCTTGTTCAACATAGATCTACGAATATCACCCCCATAATTTAATCGTGTGAATAAACCCCGAACCAATGTCCTGTCAAATTCACTCGGGTAATCATCATTATCGTTAAATTGAAGTACCCGACGAATGACCTCAACATCAATCGTGATAGGAATCTGATTAATTGTAGCTCGAACCCAATTATTTTCCTCAACAAATTCTGCCGTGTTCCAAAACTGCATGATTATACTAAGATACACTTTAGGTTTAGCAGTGATTGCATAATGTATCTTCGAACGTCGTAAGAAAGTCAACATAGCTCCAAACGTTCTCAAATCAGTCACATCTTGCTCAACATAAGCACAAATGTTGTGCTTCTTATCGAACGGCAATAAGATTACTTCTGCTTGTTGGTCTTGTTGTTGTGGTTGTCCTTGTGGAGGTTGTTCCTGTGGCGGTTGATTTTGTTGTTCTTGATCAGCCATGTTTTACTGTATAAATAAAACCGAATATGAGAATAGATATCACAATCTATCATTCAAAGATATCTGTAATTAATCTAGTTACGCGTATTAGACGATTTAAATCCTTTGATTAAATTAAATGAATATTAAAATTAATTTATTTAATTAAATAAAAATTAATTTATTAAAAAAAAAATGTCATTCGTTAAGAATCACACTGATTCGTTACAATGAGATAACGAATCAGGCGATTCGCTATCAAGTAAATATCTTAACGAACTGAACATAGCGAATCACTAAATAATTTTAACGAACTAAACTCTAGTTCGTTATATTTTAAGCGAATCAAACTCTGATTCGTGTAACATATTATTCGCTTAGCTAGTTCGTGTAAAATCTTAACGAATTGGACACGAAACAGTTCCAATTCGCTAAGACTAACGAATGGTCATAAATAAGACTTATTCTTTGACTTCACAAAGTCAAAGTCAAAATTAGAATGAACAACAATAGTCAACATGGTAAACCCAGATACAATTGGACCATAACTATCGTTGAAACATCAGGATAACCAGCTTGTTGAGCTCGGAATCACACTAGTAAGTTTAGGTGGATGAGATTGAGACTCAATACCTAGATGTACTAAGGATTAAACGAACCAACAGTAAACACCAATAACACGAAACAATAATTAACCCGGCAAACAACAATCAAATTAAGATTTAAGTCCACCAAGGGTATCGGAAAGTGATGCCGATCATAATGACATCAAAATCATACAATTATGAACATAAATTATACACAAATGAGTTTCAAAAGTTCAAAACCCTTAAACCCCTAAAATTTCATAATTCAGCAGTCAACACATGGCCATTTTTGACGAAAATGATATCGCCAAGATCAGTTATACCTTAGAAACTCAAATAGATCTTTGAAGTATCCAAACGAAAAGGTCGAAATTTCAGAGAGAATTTGAATAGGTTTCTTAAAGATGAAGAAAGAAGGCGAATAGTGGAATACTATTCATTTTCTTGTCTTACATATCAATGCACATAACCCTAGGTACAACTTGTACGAATCAGACGATTCGTTTAACTTAAGGTTAGCGAATTAGCCCATTCGCTAACTCAATTCGTTACCTTATGTAGGCGAATCGCTACTTGATTCGTTAAATTAAAGGTAGCGAATCAAGACATGATTCGTGTCATGACTCGTTAAATATGCATAACGAAGGGATGATTCGTTACAGAGTGCGGAAGCGAATTAGGTTAGCGAACCAGAAGCTAGTTCGCTATGAATCACCTAGTTCGTTATCCATAAATAACGAATTGTATTTTAGCGAATTAAACTCTTTTATTTAATTTTAAATTAAATAATAAATTGAATAAATTAATGAATTAATTAAATAATAAATAAATAAATTAGGTTATCGAGAAACCCTTTTATCCCGACAACCAAATACGTTAAAAAATGTTTCAGATTTCCGAAACATAACTTAAAAATTTATTTAAGTATTTTGTACTAAGAAGACGAAAATATTTTTGGTATTTTGTAAAAATTTAAAGAATTAAAGAATGTATTTACAGAAGAATATCCAAACCTTTAAAATAAACCATCTTTTTGTGTTTTCAATGATTTTATCAAAAACAGTACATATTTTTGTATTTTAGTTGAGTTTGAGCAGAGAATCATATTGACCAAATTGCCCTTCCATCACAGTTTTATATTTCAGCGATATTATGACTGACGATAAGTCGGTCATTGGTATTGTTGTCCACATAAATCTAATAACACACATTCAAGTATTTTTGTGATATGATTAAAATTGTTCAATTAAAGCAGAGAATATCAGAAATTATCAGCCTCTAATCTCGGTTCAAGCTTAATTTGATTTTTGCCAAATCACCCCAACTTGACTTAAACCATTATATTGTTGATCAAAATTTTGATACCAATTGTAGAAATTTTGAGCAATGCATCAAGTTTCCTTTACTGTGAGTGAGTATGCACGAGTCCATCTGTCGGCTTACATACATTGTATCCCTTGGGGTCCGTTTCTTAATGGTATTAAGACGCACGCAAGGGAGGAACAATTGTATGACTAACAGCGGATTTTGATCAAGTCAGTAATTTAAATTGTACGAAGTACAGCGGTGATCAAGTTTAATGACTTTGGGTTTGCTCTAGAAGGCGAGTGAAATATTCATGCTTATGAATACCCAGATGGTTAAGCCGCATAAAGACTCACAGTGTCCAGAATCTTAACGCTTGTTATTTGCTTTATTTGATTTTTGGGTGATCAACAAATATAAGGCTTGAGTATGACTGGTTATTACATTTCTGCCATCCTCACCAAGACTTTTGCTAGAGACTAACACCCCTTTCAATTTGGCGTTTCTTTATGTTTATATCACATACTTTACTCTACTGGGTTGTTTTAAGACCTACCAATGTACCAATGCAATTAAGCACACAGTCTTTTACGCTTACTTTTTGCTGAATTTGGGGTCAAGATAGTCAATGTACTATCATGTTCTCTTTTTGCTTCAAAAACTCAAAAATTTTGAGAATATAAAATAAAGAAAAGATAAATTTAATCTCCCCAGTTAACATAAGATAATAAATAAATGGCTAACCATCAATTCACGAGTGAATCATAGGACCAAGACATGCAAGCATGATTCACAAACTTAAATAACCGACGTAAATTTTCAGCGAGAAAATAATCTAAAAACGTCTACAAAAATCTTTTTGGTTTTTCTCTGTACAAACTTTAAAAACACAATATTTTTGTCTTTTTCAATTTTCTTATAAATAAAATAAACTTCACAATCTTTTTGGATTTTCGGATTTTTCTGTACAAAACATAAATCACATTCTTTTTGGTTTTTCAAAATTTTTAAAATGTTTTTGGATTTTCTAAATATTTAAAGGAAAAACATTAAAGAACAGAAATCACAATATTTTTGAATTTTGAAATTTTTAATGTTTTTGGATTTTATCTATACAAACGAAAACACACTCTTTTTGTATTTTCTAGATTTTCACCCCCTAAAACCAAAATAAGTTTTAAAAGAAAGATAAGACATAAAATAAAGATAGTCATCCTTGTTTAAGGATATCAGCAAGGGTCTTCAAACCGTTTAAATCTAGCAAAAATTTAAAACGCGTTTTGTCAAAAGCTTTAGTAAACAGATCGGCTTTCTGAAAATCAGTGTGTACTTTCTCAAGATCGATTAATTTCTTTTCATAGCAATCCCGTATAAAATGATATCGAATTTCGATATGTTTCGTTTTAGAATGTTGTACGAGATTCTTGGTGATACTAATAGCAGCAGAATTATCAATCAAAATAGGAGTAGTAAGAAACTTCAAACCGTAATCGCGAAGATGTTGTTGTATCCACAAAACCTGGGAACCGCAACTCGAGGCTGCAACATATTCAGCTTCGGCGGTTGAAGTGGAGACCGTTGTCTGCTTCTTACACTGCCAGGAAACAAGCCGGTTTCCTAAAAATTGACAGCCTGCAGTCGTTGATTTGAAGTTGATCTTGCATCCTCCATAATCTGAGTCTGAGTAGGCAGTAAGAACGAAAGTATCATCCTTGGGGTACCACAACCCGATGTCTGGATTTCCCCTCAAATACTGAAGAATTCTCTTGACTGCAGCTAGGTGAGTCACTCGTGGACTTGCTTGATACCTAGCACAAAGACAAACAGCAAACATAATATCAGGGCGAGAAGCCGTTAAGTACATTAATGAACCAATCATGGCACGATAAAAGGGTCGGATCAACGGTATCCTCCAATTCATCCGGTGATAAATTGTGACCCACTGGAAGAGGAGTTGAGGGGATTTTTCCGGCAGAAATCTTGAATCGGCTCAAGACGTCGTTCACATATTTGGTCTGGTGAATAAAGATTCCATGAGCAGACTGGTGAACCTGCCACCCTAAAAAGAAATTCATCTCTCCCATCGAGCTCATCTCGAACTTTGTTTGCATGGACTTCTCGAACTCCTTACACAATGTGTCGTTTGTAGACCCAAAAATAATATCGTCAACATAAATCTGGATTAGAAGAAGATCATCACCAACAGTTTTATGAAATAAAGTGCAGTCAACAGTTCCTCTTTTGAAGTCATTATCAGTCAGATGGTCGGCGAGCGTGCCATACCAAGCTCTCGGGGCTTGATGTAGACCATACAGAGCCTTGTTTAAACGATAAACACGGTCTGGATAATCAGGATCTTCAAAACTAGGTGGTTGTTAGACAAACACTTCCTCGTGTAATTCACCATTGAGAAAAGCACTTTTAACATCCATTTGATAGACCTTGATATTCTTATAAGCTGCATAAGCCAGGAAGATTCGAATCGACTCTAATCTTGCAACTGGAGCATATACCTCTGTGTAATCAATACCCTCTTGCTGATGAAAACCTTGCACCACTAGACGTGCTTTGTTTCTTACAATCACCCCTCGATCATCCTTCTTACACTTAAACACCCACTTAGTCGGAATAGCTTTCTTGACTCTAGCAGGTTTTTCTATTATTTAAGATCTCGTAGCTTGTCTTCTTGAGACGTTTCACTGTTAGAACTCGATTAAGTGTATAACAAGCTGTATTCACTGCCTCATTCCAAAATTGGACAGGAAGCTTTGAATCAGCGAGCATTGTGCGTGCAGCTTCAATCAGAGTTCTATTTTTCCTTTCAGCAACACCATTTTGTTGAGGTACATAAGGTGCACTATATTCTCGGTGAATTCCCTTTTGAATACAAAAGAAATCCAATATAGTGTTTTTTGAATTCAGTACTATTATCACTTCGGATTCTCCTCACCTTTTGTTTGTACAGTGATTCGATCTTAGTAATAAGGTTTTGTACCAAAACTGATGTTTGATCTTTTGAACTCATAAATAACACCCATGAATATCTTGAATAATCATCTGTCACTACAAGATAATACCAGTCTCCAGAAATACTCGCACGATTCACTGGACCAAACAAATCCATATGAATTCGTTCAAGAGAAGTATCAATGGAATTCAATAACTTAGAGGGATGTGTCTTCTTCTTCTGCTTGCCCTTTTTGCATGCAACGCAGTGATCAGATAACTTAAAATTCTTTAACGAGACACCCTCAACTAAGTCATTTGCCATTAAATAATTCATCTTTCTGACATGTATGTGACCCATTCTACGATGCCATAGAATCGAGTCTTTCTCGGTTGCTTTCGAGACAAAACATGTTTCGATCGATGTTGATATCTTAGAACTCATATTTAAGACATAAATATCATTTGATCGTGGTGATCGCATGACAACCATGTCCTCGGGAATAACGTAACCCGGTTTCAAGATAAGACACACTTTGTCAGTAAATATCGTAGTGTACTTTTTATCGCAAATCTGCGATACACTCAATAAGTTATGATCAACCTTGTCGCAATAATTCACTTTCTCAAATGTAATGTGACCATTTGAAACTTCACCTTCTTGTGTGATCATGCCCCCAGAATTCCCCGCAAACCACCTTGAATATTTCTTATGTTGGTTAATAGGTTGAGATTCCCAGTGATATGACGAGAACATCCGCTATCCATGATCCAGTTTTCACCAGAAATGGTCTTGGATGAACCCTACACACAAACAAAAGTGATTAGTTCAAAAAGGCAGCCCAGGCCTTAGTCTTGGGCACCTCTTGATTTTCTCTTTGATTATTAACTTTAACAGATTTCAAATGTTGTTCAGCCACTTGTGAATAAGTTACCGGCTTCCTAGACTTTCGTCTTAAGTAAGCTGCCTGAACAATGTTTGAATTCTTGTTTTGACATATAGGTTCAATTGGAATGAATTTTGATTTCACTTGACCGTGTGTCTCATTGATATGAAAAACCTTCCGAGGATTCACATCAGAGAACAAAATATGAGTATCATCAGCATACGACACAGGTCGTTTCAGAATCTCCTTAACCACTGGAATTGGTTTTGATTTGTCCTTGATAAAAGGATGAAGATTCTGATAGTTCTGTTGACAACAATTCCTCACAACATGACCTTGTTGACCGCATAAAAAACAAGTTCGCATGTCTACACGATGATGTTTAGAAGTAATTGGAATAAATGATGCCGATGATTGATGATGACTCACATTTTTAGTCATGCTCTTAGCAAACTCATCAGATAAGTCAGATTTCTTCTTTAAATAAAAATCTAAATTAGAACAGTTCAAAAAGCTTTTTAGTGTATCTGTTCCAGTTGACTTCACAAAGTTAATCTTCTTAGCTTGTTTTAAAAATTGTTTTGCCTTAGTCAATGGATCAGATTGAACTGAATTTTTTGTTTGAGCATACACACGTTCAAGTTCTTGAATTTTTGAAGTTTCATTGACAAAAACACTCTCAATAAGTTCAGGTTTAATGATACTGATTGGAATGTCTTTTTCAGTGAACATTGTGTCCATTCCCTTTAACTTAAAACCTCTAGCCGAAGAAAACTTAGAACTCGAAGGATTAATGAAACGCATTAAGTCCTCGTCAGATGTCTTTGGTTTAACTGACTTCTTTGTCCTCACTGGTTTAGTTTTCACAGTTTCTTCCTTGTTCATTTGAGACTTGAATGAACCATACACAGCTTCCTCAAACTCTTGAGGTTCGCAAAGAATATGATTAGAACTAGGAATGTTCTTATTCTTGTGTATTATATTAGGTTCAAACACATCTTCAATAATCACTTTATCAACGTTTTCAACAAAGACCTTTTTACTTTCCACATGAGGTTTTTGAGGAGCAACTTGTGATTTGACAATTTCAGGTTTAACCATTTTAGGTTTTTCAGAAATCACAGATTCCTTTTGAATCAAATCTTCTTCTTTTCTTGCAAAAGGATTAATTTTATAATCATTATGAAAAGGTGGTGGAATTTCAACAAAACCAATACCTTTCTTGGAATCTTTTTGTTTTCAAGATACTTCAATAATTTCATTCAACAGAAACGATGAATTTCTAAATTTCCCCAATTTGTGTTTCAACTCAAGAACCTCATTCTCAAGCTCAGTTATCTTAGAACGATGTTTCAAAATTTCCTGAAACTTTTGTTCATTAATGGTCATCTTCACAGATAACTCGGCTTTGAGATCGTGATTACTTGTCGACAATGCTTCAATCTTTTCTCGAGATCTCCTTTGAGATTCAAGAGATTGTCGATAAGTATCCTTAAGAGAATCAATTTCTCTTATAAGATTATCATTTTGATTTTTCAATGTTTCTAACTTTGATTTGTTAGATTCACAATCAACACATGATACTTTAACACATGAAGTAGTAGAAATAGAATTACTAACCTCATTGATCTTGGCCATGCAAGCAAACATTGATTTAGAAGGCTTGTCGCAAGAGTAGTTAGAATCAGATCCAGTATCATTATCGGAAGACATCTCACTACCAGTAGCATCTTGACAATCTTCATGTAACCCAAACATAGCCAAATTTGCTTGAACATCATTGCATAGTAGCCGTTGTGACCAATCAGTTCCGTCTGCTAACATTGCTTGTGTTGTAGAAGAAGATGGTTTCTTTTCAGCATCACTTCCTCTTGGTGAAGAAGCATTTTGACTTTGACCACGAGGTCCAGTGTATTCTTTCCTTGGCTTGTCACATTTTTTCGCGAAATGCCCAAATTCTTGACAATTGTAACACTTTACTTTTAATTTGTCAAAACCCAACTTCTTGTTTAAAGCTGGAAGATCTTTTCCAGTTCTCTGCATGAATCTTTTAACTTTACGAACGATCATCGCCATGTTCCATTTCAAATCCATGATTTCTAGATCATCTGGATCTATCTGATCATAGTCCTCATCTGTTAAATCACTTGTGGCAATTTTACTACTCACTAAGTTTTCATATGAAGACATAAAAGCCGTCAGAAAAGCAAAGTTTTGCTCAGCTTCCTTCATATTAATACTAGGTGGTGTAGCAAATGGATTGGTACTTGTCGAACTTCCAGAACCACCCGAATTACCAGCAGAGTAGAAACAAACTTTTGGATCATTAAACACTGTTGATTCTTTTTCACTTGCCGCATGAGTAAGAAAAGCAGTGATTGGAGATATTGTTGAACTAAGAGGCATACTTCCACCATAGAAAGCAGGATCTTGATTTTCTTTGGAGGATTTTTGACCCTTAAGATCATATTCTCAAGCTTCGATCTTTTGTAGAAATTCAAGTGCCGTCAAGTCTTCATTCGGAAAATAATCATTCTCTTTCAAAACCATTAGAAATGTTGAGTAGGAACTTGGAAGCACACTTTTAATAGTGTCAATTTTATCTCTTTCAGAAATTTCCATTTTCATCTTGTCCATTTCAGCAATTAAATGACTAAATCTTGTAGTCATCTCTTCAACTGTTTCTCCTTTCAATAAATTAAAGTTTCGAAATTGAAACTTGAGCATCACTTTCTTACTTTCAGCAGTGTTTCCCATGCTTCTCATACGCAGATATTGAAATAAAGACGCATATCTCTTGATACTACCAACTTGATGAAAGATATTTTCTGGTAATGCCATAGTCAGAGTAGAATATGCTTTTATCTCGATTTCTAAAGCTTTCTTCTCTTCTTGTGATTATTGAGAAACAGCTTTTGGAGTATATCCAATTGTATCATCACCAATCATTGGTGCAACATAAACTTCATCAAGACAATATGAGCAGTCAGGATGAACAGATCCCAAATGTGCACGAAACCGAGGTTCCCACTTGGCAAAGTCACTGAACTTCATCAATCTTGGACATTTAGAATGTGAACCTATCTCGGTATCAAGTTGCAACATCTGTTGCATCAACATGTTTTGAGACGCTAATGCATACATACCAGCCATTTTTGAAAATTGAATCAAATAATGAAATATCTTAACGAATTAGTGAACAGCTATAGCGAACTGTGAACAGTTGTAGCGAACTGTGAACAGTTGTAGCGAATCAATCCTTAATAAAATTAAGACTGATCAGTAACGAATCAAAAGTCAACCGAACGAGTCAACTTAACGAATTACAAATAAGGTTAACGAATCACTCAAATGGCTAAACAGATAATGAATGAGATGAAGGTTTAACGAATCACAAGTCAACTTAACGAATTGACCAAAACGAATTGACCAAACAAATTGACCAAGTCAACTTAACGAATTGACCAAACGAATTGACCAAACAAATTGACCAAGTCAACTTAACGAATTGACCAAACGAATTGCACATGATTAGTTTAGCGAATCAGATGATAATTAATAACGAATCGCCAAAATAAACTTAGCGAATCACTAAGAAGTGCTTAGCGAATCAGCTACAGTGGATTAACGAATCACACTATAGCGAATCAGGTTGTTACAACCGTTTGTAACAAACTCTGACACCTTATGCCACGTGGCAAAGGTTGTTATGACACAAATCCCAAGAAGAACACGTGTCACACGAATCGGTTAATCTAGTTAACGAACTAGATAACACGAATCAATAACTCACACGAATTGGCTAACGAATAAGATAACGAATTAGCACTGTTGATAACGAATCACAGTGAAACATATAGCGAATCACCATGAAGAAGATAATGAATCACATTCATCTTCAAATCTTCAAATCTTCAAACTCATTTCTAGAAATTATGAAGATTAACCCAGAAACCCAACAATACCAAATCTGTAATACTACTTCGTTTCTCAACCAAATTGCACAAATAAACTACCAAAATACTTGTAAACCAAATCCGAATCCAATACACATTACCTCGTAACCGATTAACACCAATAACCAAACCAATTTGATCAAAAACAAATCCCTGTTTTCGGACTTAAACCAAAACCAAAACCAAAACACACAAATCCAATCCAAATCTCAATTCGTCCAATCCAAACCTCGATAATACCTTAACCAACACAAATTCAATCCAATTTGTCCATAATTCGACCAAAATAAACACAAATTGATTCAATATCAAATAAAACCAAAAACTAACAAAGACGAAATAATTAACACACCAAATCAAGTGTACTGAGCACCAACAACTCTGATACCACTTGTTGAGACCCGTATCAATAACAATAAACAGATCTTAGATCCGAATCTATACTATCAATACGTTTATAGATCTAGCTCATAATTAACCTTGATTTAATGTTATGTATGTGTAATAACGTTAATGTGAAGCTTGAGAGGGAGAGTAAATACTTAAAAACTTTTCTGAATAATGTTATATCTCTCTAAAACTCCCTTTTTTTTACAAGTGAACAGTTGTTCACTAGTAAAAAAAAGGCGACCTGGTTCGCTAACATCCCCTAGCGAATCAGCTTCCCCTTCGTTACATAACTTAACTTAACGAACCACCCCCTGATTCGTTAACATCCCCTAACGAATCAGGAGGGAATACATTATAATGTCTTAGTTCGCTAACATCCCTAGTGAACTAGACTTAATCTTAACGAACTAGTCTTAGTTCGCTAACATTCCTAGCGAACTAGTCTTAACCTTAACGAACTAGTTAAATATAAACATTAAATATTACATTAATTGATAAATAAACATTAACGATAAATACAAAGACTCCAGACGCAAAACCGTGCACTAACAAGATTTTTATCCAAAATAACTTGCACTTCAAAAAACTTCTTCCTTTGGTTCTCTTTTTTGGCTGATTTTAGAGAGAAGAGAGAGAGGAGGGAGAGACTTCAATATTGCATGCAAAGTTATTGGTGTAACTTGTGTTGTGTCCCAAGGAAAAATAAAAGAGAGAAACTTTATCCAAACAAAAGGGTGGAAACTTTCCCCCCAAAATGGCTGGTCCTAACTTTCCCCTCAAAATGGCTGGTCCTACCAGAAAATATTCACTTTTTTTCATAGCAACAGACTAATACTCCTTGTACTAGTCGCAAGACTAATACTCCATGTACTAGTCGTAGGTCTATTGAAACTTTATGACATTTAACACTTTTAACATGCCATAAGTTTCATGCAATATATCATAACCATTATGTATATATATTTATATATATATATATATATATTATTTAACCAACATAAATAATATCATAAGATAATCTCTCTAAATAAATTATCCATAAAGTGCAAATATTTAGAAACCCATTTTCCAAATATCATAAGTGTTATTATTTATTTGTTAGATCATATCTACAATAACTATTATGGTGTTTGTATAGCTTGTTATTGGGTATTGTTAGTGCACAGAAATTTGACACTGTGGATATGTTATCCTGGCATATGTTTTGGATAAGTTATCCTTAGCGTGTGTTCCAGATCTCGTCAGGATCAAGGATCCACAGTACTTATTATTTATTAACGGTTGTTCTCATGTGTAGTCTTATATTTAGCAGGTATAACGGTTAGAAGACTCAGTCTATCCACTAACTTGCAGTCAAGAAGATATTGACGTGTCTGGATCAATTATCCTTCTGAAGACTTCCAGAGCTACGTCAGGATCAGTGATCCTCAGTACTTATTGCTTATTAACGATTTTCCTTTGTTATGTTGATATTTTTGGCAGGTATAACGGCTAATGACCAAGTCAAAGCTATAATATCGAAATCTAATTAATATACCGCGTGGATAATGAAGGAAACAATCACAATTAAGGAATGGCTTGATTGGCGGCTTAATTAGTGATATTTGTTATTCTTTTCTTGTATATAATGAAGATATGATCAGCTAGGTAAAACACATGTACGAACACACACACTAGAGCAGAAGCAAACATTCTCTCTACATACTAGCTTACTTTGTAATCTCGATCATATACTCCACAACACTTGTAACCACCTTTTATTATCAAAATAATCGACGGTGATATTTTTCACCGTCCGGGGGGGTTTTTGTGCCGGAGACCACGATAATCATATACTTATCGACCAAAGGTTACCTTGTTGATCATTGACTAAAGTAATTCGACCAAAGATTATCTTATTAATCCTTGACCGAAGTTGTTTTACCAAAGATTACCTAGATAAGTTTTGACCGAAGTAAGACTATCGTATTCAAGGGCTTTTTCCCTCGTGATCAAATCATTGTGTACATAAAGATTTCGATTACAAATTCGTTATTATCAACATAGCACTATACCTCACTTTTCAGATTTGGATACTTGATCCTTAGCTGATTTTTATCCAAAACAATTTGGCGCCCACCGTGGGGCAATTGGTCCTATAATCTAGATTATTTCCTATCAATTTTCAACTTTTCATACCCATATCACCATCAATGGCCTCTCAATCAACCTCTGCTTCGTCAACCATGCCATCCTCGGTTTCTCTCTCATCAAGAACTTTTCCGCCAATGCCTCCTCCAATTACGGGAGCACCAAGGACCACCGCGGCCGGAAACAAGACACAAATTCCAGTCTTCCAGAGCTCAAAAACCACTGCTGCCACTACGGTGGTCAAATCTAACAATGATGTTTCTGCTATGTTTTCACAAGTTAAGGAATACATGGAGCAGCAGAACAAAAGCAAGCAGAGGATCCTACATGAAATTGAAAATCTCAAGAAAAGAAAGAGGCCAGCGGAGGATCAGACTCCCTTGATGCCTAGGGTGCTGGCCTACTCCAGGATCCGTGGCTCAACATACTCAAGGATCCTCGATCCTTCAGGAAGGATCATCTATCCTTCAACAGGGTTCCGTGGGTCAACAAACTCAAGGATCCTCGTTCCTTCAACAAGGATCATCCATCCTTCAACCATGGTTTGTGGGTCAACAAACTCAAGGATCCTCGTTCTCTCAGCCAGGATCATCTATCCTTCAACAGGGGTCCATGGGTCAACAAACTCAAGGATCCTCGTTCTTTCAGCCAGGATCATCTATCCTTCAACAGGGGTCCATGGGTCAACAAACTCAAGGATCCTCGTTCTTTCAGCCAGGATCATCCATCTTTCAGCCAGGATCCTTTTGGTTGTATCCTCAAGGATCCTTCAGCTCCCAACCTCAAGAATCCTACTAGTAGAATCAAGGATCCTCAGGAATTCACCATCAAAGGTCGTCTGAGGTCCATGAAGGGGAAATCATCCCCATGCAGACCATTGCCTCTGGTGGACCTTCTACTATAGCAGATGCCTCTTATCTTAACTACACTTCTGGGATGCCAACGTTCAACCAACCAAGAGGTAACGCCTATAATCACATATCCTCAAATACTAACCTTGGCTCTATGCAGGATACAACTATCAATCAGGCTATGGCTAGGGAACTTCATAAGCTTAAGGATATGATATCCAGCGTGCCAGGAGTGGTTCGTTCAATTCCTGAAATACCAGAAGGGAGCCACAAGCTGTCCAGATTTGCTCCACCGATATGCGATTCAGAGATCCCGAAACACTTTCAAACCCCCAACATAAAAGTTTATGATGGGACCACTAATCCGGAAGAACACGTGGCTCAGTATAGGGAAAGGATGGAGATCAATCCAATTCCTGAAAGACTCAAGGAAGCTTGTCTATGCAAGGGTTTTGGATCCACACTAACAGGATCTGCACTTAAATGGATGCTAAGTCTTCCTCCTTATACTGTTACATCTTTTTCACATTTAGTTAACTTGTTCAACAGCCAGTTTTCTTGTAGTAGGAAATTTGGGAAGTTAACTAGTGATTTATATAGAGTTGTCCAACCTTATGATGAATCCTTAATGGATTTTGTTAGAAGGTTTGGCAGGGAAGCCTTATAAATACCTAATCTTGATATGGCTACGGCTGTTGAAGCATTCAAGATGGGACTTCAATGGGGCTCCCCATTTTATGACGATCTTGTGATGACTCCGTGCAGGACCTTAGATGAAGTCAGGAACATGGCGTTAAGATTCATCCGATTAGAAGACGACAAGAGGATCCGGGATCGTCTTGGGGGAAAAACGAAACAAGAAACTCCCGAAAAGAATAAAGGATACTAGAACAGGAACAACAATTCAAAGCCGTACACCAAGTTCAACAATCAGAACGTACGAACAATTGAAGAAGGAGACGACGATGAAGACTATCCCCGCATCTCTGACTATTGCTTCTCTGTGGACACTCATGGCTTGATCTGTGCCATGAAGGATCTGGGAGAAAAAGCAAGGTGGCCCCGAAAGAATGAGAAGACGACCGGCTTCAAAGACAAGTCTAAGTGGTGCGCCTTCCACGAAGATTTTGGCCACATGACAGACGAGTGTATCGGCTTAAGGAGGGATATTGGATACCTCCTGAGCAAGGGTCACTTTAAAGAACTCCTGGGAAGGAAAAAAATCCAAGATCCAGGATCCTGAAGACCTTCCACAAAAAGCAACGCCACCACCACTAGATGCTCATGTAATCAACTTCGTAGCCAGAGATTACGTCATGTTTCGAACCTCTTGTCCTGCAAAAGTTGAGCTTGCAGAAGAATTTAAGTTGGACGATGAAAGAAGACCGCTCATCCCCACTACTCGAGTGACTGATCATAGAATTTTTTTCAATTCAAGGATCTAGGATCCTCATCAGGATAAGCTGGATATGCAAACGGTTAATTTCATCTCCGGAGGATCGGACATATGTGGAACTTCTTTCTCTGCAGCAAAAAGACTTGCCAAAGAAATCAAGATGGATAACGGAGATCAACCAATAGTATCGACCACCTTGACAACAGACAAAAGAATCTTCTTCGATGAGGAAGACAAGCCAAACATTCAGGATCCTCATCACGATGGTTTTATTATTACTTTATTTATTTCTAACATTATGTACGCAGGATCCTAGTGGACGGTGGCAGCTCGGTCAACATTATCCAGCATGATGTCCTCAAGAAGATGAATATACCGGATTCAGAGATCATTCCTAGAACATCAGTGCTAGTCTGTTTCAGTGGTGAAACCAAGAAGACATTGGGGGACATCAACCTCCCAATCTATATTGAAGGGTTAAATTCATATAAAATATTTTGTGTTATTGATAACCTTTCTTGTTGCAATGTTATTTTAGGCAGGCCCTGGCTGCATGGAATGAAGGCGGTGGCCTCAACTTACCACCAATGCATCAAATTACCTACTCCGTGGGGAGTTGTGAAGATAGTTGGTGATCAGGCATAGGACAAGAACTATTATTCTTCATCGATGAAGCCAACGACCAAGCAAACTATAGCATAGCAATTACAGCAACATCCTAGGGACGTGCTGGAATCTCAGGAGAAGGACCTTAAAGAAGTATCTTTGGACCCCAAGGATCCAGAGATAAAGGTGTTCCTAGGATCCAGTATCCCTAGCAAGATCGAGGAGGATCTCATATCCTTCTTAGGGCGAAGAAGATATACCTTTTCCTTCAAGCATTCTGACATGACAGGTATTTCAAAAGAGGTAATCACTCATAAACTCGGCCTTGATTTATCTGTTAAACCCGTCCATCAGAAGCGAATAAAATTCGCTCCTGAAAGGAACAATATCATACAAGAAGAAGTTGAAAAACTTCTTAAGGCCGGTATGATCAGAGAGGTTAAGTATCCTCGATGGTTAGCTAATGTGGTTGTTGTTTCTGAAAAGAATGGAAAGTGGAGGGTGTGTGTCGATTTTACTGATTTAAAAAAGGCATGCCCCAAGGATCCTTTCCCGTTACCACATATAGATTCCATGGTGGATGCAACGGCAGGACATGAAATGCTTACCTCTATGGATGCTTCCTCTGGATTTCAACAAATTCAGATGGAACCATCTGATTAAGAGGATACAACATTCATGACTCTTAACGGCATATACTGTTATACTGCTATGCCGTTTGGACTAAGAAATGAAGGGGCAACATACCAAAGACTAGTCAACATGATGTTCAAGGATCAGTTGGGCAAGACTATGGAAGTATACATCGATGACATGGTGGTAAAGTCAAAGAAAGCTGAGGATCACCTTAAAGACCTCGAAGAAGCATTCAATATCCTCGACCAATATAACATGAAATTGAATCCGTCAAAATGCCACTTTGGTGTTAAGGGTGGAAGGTTTCTGGGATATATGGTGACTAAAAGAGGAATTGAAGCAAGCCCCGAGCAGATTGAAGCCATCATCAACTTGAAAACTCCTGCACATGCCAAAGATGTCCAAAGGCTCACGGGAAGAATAGCCGCTCTCAACAGGTTCATCTCAAGATCCTCCGAGAAGTGCAAAGACTTCTATGAAATTCTGAGAAAGAATAAGAAGTTCGAGTGGACGGAAAAACATGAGGCTGCACTCAAAGCCTTGAGTGATTACTTATCCTCAGCTCCAGCTCTGATGAAGCCTGTGGATGAAGAATCCTTAAACCTGTACCTAGCTGTCTCAGGAAACGCTGTAAGTGCTGTCCTTGTGAAGGATCATGAAGGTGAAAAACATCCCGTTTATTATGTAAGTAAAAGTCTTTTAAATGCAGAAGTCAGGTATTCTCATTTAGAAAAATTAATTCTTGCACTTACTATGGCTTCTACTAAATTGAGACATTACTTTGAAACACATACTATTATTTTGAGAACTAACTATCTTGTTAAGAATGTTCTTAGAAAGCCAGAATTATTAGGTCGAATGGCCAAGTGGGCTGTGAAGCTGAGTGCATATGATATTCAGTATGAGCCTAGAACAGCCATTAAATCACAAGCGCTTGCAGAGTTTGTGGCTGATTTCAGTAGTGACATGCAAAATGAAGCTGATCTAGAGGTCCAACAACTTGAAGAAACCAAGGATCCTTGGATCCTCTTCACAGATGGAGCGTCCAATGTAAGAGGAACAGGTTTGGGCATACTACTAAAATCGCCACTGGGGGACATAATACCCCAGTCCATTGCATGTGCATTCCAAGCCACCAATAATGAAGCGGAATACGAAGCTCTAATCGCAGGTTTGTAATTAGCTAAACACATGAGGATCAGGTATCTTCAAGTATATGTAGATTCATTATTGATGACTAACCACTTTAATGGCTCATATGCTGTTAAAGGAAAAAAACTAATCAAGTATCTAGATGTTGTGAAGGAACTATCAAAGTTCTTCGATTCTTTTAGTATTATACAGGTACCAAGAGAAGAGAATGCTGGGGCAGATGCTTTAGCAAATTTAGCTTCATCATTGAAGATTCCAGAAGATACGAAGATCGCAATCATCCATGTACTCTCACCAGCAATAGGAGAACAGGAAGTTGGGGAGATAACAACTAACAAAAATATTGTGTCTTTGGATCTATTATACTCAAGTAATCAAGGATCTTGGATCCTGCCGATCAAGAAGTTCATTCAAAATGGAGAGATTCCAGCCACAGAAAATCCTAAGTCCTTCAAACTTAAGGTATCACAATACATTTTATTGAATAATATTCTGTATAGGAAATCTCTTACAGGCCCATACTTGAGATGTATCGAAGATCCTGAAATTCAAGAGGTGCTCAAAGACTTTCACGAAGGAGATTGCGGTAATCACACTGGAGGTAGAGCCCTATTCTCAAGAATTCTGAGAACAGGATACTTCTGGCCTACCATGAAGAGAGACGCCATGGAGTACTCAAAGAAGTGTGATTCATGTCAAAGACATGGCAGTATTCTGCATCAGCCAGCAGAGCCTATGTATCCTCTATCCTCATCATGGCCTTTCATGAAGTGGGGCATGGATATCGTGGGTAAGCTACCTAAAGCGCCGGGAGGAAAAGTATTCATGCTTGCAATGACTGATTACTTTTCAAAGTGGATAGAAGCAGAAGCTTTCGTTCAAGTCCGCGAAAAAGAGGTGATATCCTTCATTAAAAGAAATATTATTACTAGATTTGGTATCCCTTCAGAAATTATTTGTGACAATGGTTCCCAGTTATCGGGAAAAGAACCACCAGCTTTTGTGACAGTTGGGGCATTAAGATGATTACCTCCACACCAATTCATCCTCAAGCTAATTGTCAAGAAGAATCAAGTAACAAGATTATTATCAACAACTTGAAGAAGAAACTAGGATCCAAGAAAGGCAAGTGGGCCGAAGAGCTACCATATGTTCTTTGGGTTAATAGAACAACACCAAAGAATGCAACAGGTCGAACACCCTTCTCCTTGGTGTTTGGCTCAGAAGCTGTAATCCCTACGGAGATGGTGGTTCCTACTGCCAGAACAAGCATCCGTGATCCTCAAGCCAACAATAAAATCCTTCTCCAAGACCTGGATACTGTTGATGAGCTCAGAGGCCTAGCTAAAATCAGAATGGCAGCATATAAACAAAGAGTAGCTAGGGCACACAACAAAAATATCAGGATTCGAAGATTTTAAGAAGGAGATCTAGTTTTGAGGAAAGCCTTCCAAAACACAACTAATCCAGCAGATGGAAAGCTAGCGCCTAAGTGGGAAGGTCCCTACTTGATCGAATCAGAAGCAGGAAAAGGGGCATATCACATGTTGACTATGGAAGGAAACAGGTTACCTAGAGCATGGAATGCTATTCATTTCAAGAAATACTTTTTCTAATCATGATCAAGTATCATCAGAAGGACCAGGGATCCTGAAATTGGTAATATCTATCCGATCAATTATTCATTTCAGATTCTTATTAATTTAAGGATAATATGTTTTTAACATTTGTCTTTTTCCAAGTTTTAAATAACAATGCAGATTTCAAACAAGAGGTTCAATGTCTAAGAGGTTGGCCACCTCTCCTTTACATTTAAGGTACTTTACAATTTTCCTTGGCCTAGCCCACGATTGGATATGACCCCCGATGGTCATATCCCCCAAGGTTTAAAGGTTTTCACCTTTCTTATAAATTAGAGTTTCTACACTCTCGCCTGGAGCGCACGCTATCCAACGTATAGTACGGGGTAGCGGGACCAATACACGCTTAGTGGCTGACAATTTCATTGTCTTCGGCTATATGGAGGATCCTACGATTTATGGTAGACGTACCATACCACCGGTTTATAACGTTTCACGTTATCTCAAGACAAATGTTTCTAACATTTTCATGTAAGCTAAGGTTTATAACTTTTTCACGTTATCTCACATTTGGGCGAGTCCCAAGTTAACATCCGTATCCTTGGGCCAGTCCCCCGTTTGGGCTTGTCCCCAGTTGCACGGGCTTGTCCCCAGATTACACGGGCTTGTCCCCAGTTGCACGGGCTTGTCACAGTTTCTTTAATGGGCTTGTCCCCGGTTTATTGGGTTTAAACCCAGATAATATCATAAATTATTAGCATCAGGTATCATAAATTAGTTTCTGAGGATCACCGAAGGATCAATACTTATGGATTGAAAATCCTTTAATTCATTTTTATAAGGATTGCAAAAGGATCAATACTTATGGGAGAAGGATATACAGCCGGAAGTGATGTTTCCAAGGAAACTCCATTGATATGTGACAATTATATCCAGCTTGTCAAATCTCATATGTTTTTGAAGAAAGTTTGAATTCAAAGGCAAAATGACAGCTGTGATCTTATCATAACCGCCATTTTGGGGGCAATTGTTAGTGCACAGAAATTTAACACTGTTGATATGTTATCCTGGCATATGTTTTGGATCAGTTATCCTTAGCGTGTGTTCCAGATCCCGTCAGGATCAAGGATCCACAGTACTTATTATTTATTAACGGTTGTTCTCATGTGTAGTCTTATATTTAGCAGGTATAACGGTTAGAAGACTCAGTCTATCCACTGACTTGCAGTCAAGAAGATATTGACGTGTCTGGATCAATTATCCTTCTGAAGAGTTCCAGAGCTACGTTAGGATCAGTGATCCTCAGTACTTATTGCTTATTAACGATTTTCCTTTCTTATGTTGATATTTTTGGCCGGTATAATGGCTAATGACCAAGTCAAAGCTATAATCTCGCAATCTAATTAATATACCGCGTGGATAATGAAGAAACAATCACAATTAAGGAATGGCTTGATTGGCGGCTTAAATTAGTGATATTTGTTATTCTTTTCTTGTATATAATGAAGATATGATCAGCTAGGTAAAACACATGTACGAACACACACACTAGAGCAGAAGCAAACATTCTCTCTACACACTAGCTTACTTTGTAATCTCGATCATATACTCCACAACACTTGTAACCACCTTTTATTATCAATATAATCGACGGTGATATTTTTTACCGTCCGGGGGGGTTTTTGTGCCGGAGACCACGATAATCATATACTTATCGACCAAAGGTTACCTTGTTGATCATTGACTAAAGTAATTTAACCAAAGATTATCTTATTAATCCTTGACCGAAGTTATTTTACCAAAGATTACCTTGATAAGTTTTGACCGAAGTAAGACTATCGTATTCAAGGGCTTTTTCCCTCGTGATAAAATCATTGTGTACATCAAGATTTCGATTACATATTCGTTATTATCAACATAGCACTATACGTCACTTTTCAGATTTGGATACTTGATCCTTAGCTGATTTTTATCCAAAACAATTTGTAGACCCCTAACATGAAGGATTATGATGGGACCACTGATCCTGAGGAGCATGCAGCTCAATACAGAGAAAGGATGGAGGTCAATCCTATTCCTGAGAGACTCAAGGATGCCTGTCTATGCAAGGGCTACGGATCCACACTGACATGATCAGCATTAAAATGGCTGTTAACATGAAGGATTATGATGGGACCACTGATCCTGAGGAGCATGCAGCTCAATACAGAGAAAGGATGGAGGTCAATCCTATTCCTGAGAGACTCAAGGATGCCTGTCTATGCAAGGGCTACGGATCCACACTGACATGATCAGCATTAAAATGGCTGTTAAGTCTTCCTCCCTTTTCAGTTACTTCTTTCTCACACTTATTTAACTTGTTCAACAATCAATTTTCCTATAGTAGGAAATTTGAGAAGTTAACTAGCGATTTATACCGAGTTATCCAACCTAGTGATGAATCCCTTAGGGAGATCGTTACGAGGTTTGGCAGGGAAGCTCTGGAAATCCCCAATCTTGACATGCCTACTTCTATTGAAGCATTCAAGATGGGACTTCAGAGGGGCTCCCCCTTTTATGATGATCTTGTGATGACTCCTTGCAGGTCCTTAGATGAAGTAAGGAACATAGCACTAAGATTTATACGGCTGGAAGACGACAAAAGGATCCAAGAACGATTGGGGGCTCAGACGAAGTAAGAATCCCCTGACAAGAATAAAGGATCCTCATACAGAAACAACAACTCGAAGCCGTACACCAAATTCAACAATCAAAACGTACGAGCAGTTGAAGAAGGAGATGATGATGAAGACTATCCCTGCAACTCATAATATTGCTTCTCCGTAGATACCCATGGCTTGATTTGTGCCATGAAGGATCTAGGGGAGAAAGCAAGGTAGCCCCGACAGAACGAGTAGTCAACCACCTTCAGAGACAAATCCAAATGGTGTGTTTTCCATGAGGATTTTGGCTACATGACGGATGATTGCATCGGTTTAAGGAGGGAAATTGGATACCTCTTGAGCAAGGGCCATTTTAAAGAGCTCTTGGGAAGGAAAAAGTCCAGGATCCAGGATCCTGAAGAGGTTCCTCAAAAAGCAACTACGCCCCCACCAGATGCTCAAGTGATCAACTTCATCTCCGGAGGATCAGATATATGCGGCACTTCCTTCTCCGCAGCTAAGAGACTTGCCAAGGAAACCAAGTTGGATAACGGGGAATGACCGGTCATATCCACCACCTTAACGACTGACAAAAGGATCTTCTTCGATGAAGAAGATAAATAAAACATACAGGATCCACTCCACGATGGTTTGATTGTTACTATGTTTATTGCTAACCATTATGTACGTATGATCCTGGTAGATGGTGGGAGCTCGGTCAATATCATCCAACATGATGTTCTTCAGAAGATGAACATACCAGACTCGGAGAACATCCCGAGGACATCGGTGCTAGTTGGTTTCAGTGGAGAAACCAAGAAGACATTTGGGGACATTAACCTCCCAATATACATCGATGGGTTAAATTCTTAACAAAGATGATAACCTATCTTGTTGCAATGTTATTTTGGGTAGGCCTTGGCTATAGAGAATGAAGGCAGTGGCTTCTACTTACCATCAATGTATTAAATTGCCGACCCCTTGGGGAGTAGTAAAGATAGATGGTGATCAGGTGGAGGCTAAGAATTATTATTCTTCGTCTATGAAGCCAACATCCAAATAAACAATAGCATAGCAACCATAGCAACATCCTAGGGACGTGCTGGAAGCTCGGGAGAAAGAAATAAAAGAAGTATCCTTGGATCCCGAGGATCCAGATATAAAAGTGTTCCTAGGATCTGGTATCCCTAGCGAGATTGAGGAGGATATAGTATCCTTCCTAAGGAGAAGAAAACCCACTTTTGCCTTCAAACATTCATATATGATAGGTATTTCTAAGGAGGTAATTACTCATAAGTTAGGCCTTGATTTATATGTTAAACCCGTTCATAAGAAGCGAAGAAAATTTGCTCCTCAGAGGAACGCGATCATACAAGAAGTTGAAAAACTTCTTAAGGCCGGTATGATCAGAGAGGTTAAGTATCCCCAATGGTTAGTTAATGTGGTCGTTGTTTCTAAAAAGAAAGGAAAGTGGAGGGTGTGTGTCGATTTCACCGATTTAAATAAGGCATGCCCCAAGGATACTTTCCCATTACCACATATAGACTCCATGGTGGATGCAACGGCAGGACATGAGATTAGGGGTGAGCAAAAACCGGTTCGGGCCGTCAGAACCGAAGAACCGGAACCTAACCGGTGCCTCAGAACCGCTAATGTGTGTACCGGTTCGGTTCTCGGTTATCAGAATTTGCATTAAACGGTTCCCGGTTCGGTTCCGGGTAAAACCGGCGGTTCTAGGCTTGGAACCGAAGAACCGGAATATTCAAAACGTGTTAAATAAACTTATCAATCCCCACTTTTTATAGAGTAACTTATAAACCGGCATCCATTCAATCATTTTATAATTCAAATCTTCTTTCTTTACTTTCAATAACTAGCAACCATAATTAATTTTGACTTAAGCTATCAAGGTAATTTAATATAAAATGATATGATCTTTCATTATTCTATCATTTCTAATGATTTATTTGACTTCAACACTTAGGTTTTAATAACGGATGTTGATGTTGTAATCTAAATTTGTTTTACCTTGAAAGAATACATACAATTGTATAAACTTGTTTTGTAATTTGTAAAGTTTGCATAACTCATTTGATAAATAAATGATCGAACCGGTTGTAGCCAGAACCACTTAGCGAGAACCGGCTTTAGCGGTTCTGGAACCGAACCGGTTTACTATAATAGGTTCCGGTTCTATTTTTCACTCATTTTCAGTTCCGGTTCTGGTTCGGTTCTTGCGGTTCTGAACCGTTGCACAGCCCTACATGAGATGCTTACCTTTATGGATGCTTCTTCTAGATTTCAACAAATTCAGAGGGAACCATATGATCATGAGGATACAACATTCATGACTCCTACCGGCATATACTGTTACATTGCTATGCCTTTTGGACTAAGAAATGCAGGGGCAACATATCAAAGATTGGTCAACATGATGTTCAAGGATTAGTTAGGCAAGACTATGGAGGTCTACATAGATGACATGGTGGTGAAGTCAAAGAGTGCTGAGGATCATCTTAGGGATCTTGACGAAGCATTCAATATCCTCGACCAGTATAACATGACACTGAATCCATCAAAATGCCATTTTGGTGTTAAGGCGGGAAAGTTTCTAGGATATATGGTGACCAAGAGAGGGATAGAAGCAAGCCCCGAGCAGATAGAAGCCATCATCAACTTGAAGTCTCCTGCAAATGCTATAGATTTCCAAAGGCTGACAGGAAGAATAGCTGATCTCAACAGATTCATTTCCAGATCCTCCGAAAAGTGAAAAGATTTCTACAACACTCTTAGGAAAAATAAGAAGTTCGAATGGACGGAGAAGCATGAGGCTGCACTTAAAGCCTTAAAGGATTATTTATCCTCAGCACCAGCTTTGATGAAGCCTGTGGATGGAGAATCCTTATACA
This sequence comes from Bidens hawaiensis, assembly GCF_021521415.1. Lineage (NCBI taxonomy): Eukaryota > Viridiplantae > Streptophyta > Magnoliopsida > Asterales > Asteraceae > Bidens > Bidens hawaiensis. The sequence continues at coordinate 4,724,605 of NW_027491019.1, read as the reverse complement.
TGTACCTAGCTATCTCAGGAAATGTTGTAAGTGCTGTCCTTGTGAAGGATAACGAAGGTGAACAACATCCCGCTTACTATGTAAGTAAAAGTCTTTTAGATGCAGAAGCCATGTATTCTCATATAGAAAAATTAATTCTTGCACTTATTATGGCTTCCACTAAATTAAGACATTACTTTGAAACTCATACTATTATTTTGAGAATTAACTATCCAGTTAAGAATGTTCTTAGAAAGCCGGAATTATCAGGTAGAATGTCCAAGTGGGCTGTGAAACTGAGCGCATATGATATTCAGTATGAGCCCAAAACAGCCATCAAGTCACAAGCACTCGCAGACTTTGTGGCTGATTTCAGTAGCGACATGTAGAAAGAAGCTGACTTGGAGGTTCAACAACTAGAAGAGAACAAGGATCCTTGGATACTCTTCACTGATGGAGCTTCCAACGTAAGAGGAACAGGATTAGGTATCCTACTGAAATCGCCACAGGGGGACATATTACCCCAGTTTATAGCCTGTGAATTTCAAGCAACGAACAATGAGGCAGAGTATGAAGCTCTGATCGCGGGTTTGCAATTAGCTAAGTGCGTGAGGATCAAGTATCTTCAAGTATAAGATTCATTGTTGATTGCTAACCACTTTAATGGCTCATATGATGTTAATGGAGAAAAAATAATCAAATATCTAGATGTTGTGAAGGAATTGGCAAAATACTTCGAATTGTTTAGTATAGTATATGTACCAAGGGAAAAGGACGCTGGGGCAGATGCTTTGGCAAATTGAGCCTCATCTTTGAAGATTCCAAAAGAAACGAAGATCCCAATCACCCATATACTCTCACCAGCAATAGGATAACAAGAAGTTTGGGGAGATAACAATTGACAAACAAATCGAACTTTGGGATCCATCATCCTCAAACAACCAAGGATCCTGGATCCTCCCAATCAAAAAATACATTCAAACTGGAGAGATTCCAGCCACGGAGAATCTTAAATCTTTCAAACTCAAGGTATCACAATATATTTTATTATATGATATGCTGTACAGGAAATCTCTTGCAGGTCCATACTTGAGGTGCATCGAGGACCCTGAAATCCAAGAGGTGCTCAAAGACTTTCACGAAGGTGATTGTGGTAATCACACTGGAGGTAGAGCCCTGTTTTCTAGAATTCTAAGAATAGGATTCTTCTGGCTAACAATGAAGAGAGATGCCATGTAATACTCAAAGAAATGTGATGCTTGTCAAAGGCATGCAAATATCCTACATCAACTAGCAGAACCTATGAATCCTATATCCTCATCATGGCCTTTCATGAAGTGGGGCATGGATATTGTGGGTAAACTACCTAAGGAAACAGGAGGAAAAGTATTCATGCTTGTAATGACTGATTACTTTTCAAAATGGATAGAAGAAGAAGCTTTTGTTCAAGTACACGAAAAAGAGGTGATATCTTTCATTAAAAGAAATATTATTACTAGATTTCGTATTCCTTCAGAAATTATTTGTGACAATGGTTCCCAGTTTATCGGGAAAAGAACCACTAACTTTTGTGACAGCTAGGGCATCATGATGATTACCTCTACCCCAGTATATCCTCAAGCTAATGGTCAAGCGGAGTCTAGAAACAAGATAATCATAAAAAATTTGAAGAAGAAACTAGGATCCAAGAAAGGCAAGTGGGCCGAAGAGCTATCTAATGTTCTTTGTGCTGATAGGACAACACCCAAGAATGCAACGGGCCAAACACCCTTCTCAATGGTGTTTGGATCAGAAGCAGTAATCCCTATAGAGATGGTGGTTCCTATAGCCAGAACGAGCATCCGTGATCCTGAGGTAAAAAAGAAATCCTTCTCGAAGACTTGGATACTGTTGAAGAACTCCGAGACCTAGCCAAGATCAGAATGGCGGTATATCAACAAAGGGTAGCTGGGGCATACGACAAAAATATAAGGATTAGGAGATTTCAAGAAGGAGATCTAGTTTTGAGGAAAGTCTTCCACAACTCAACCAATCCGGCATATGGGAAGCTAGCACCCAAGTGGGAAGGTCCTTATTTGATCGAGTCGGAAGCAGGGAAGGGGGCATATCATTTGCTAACTATGGAAGGCAACAGGTTACCAAGAGCATGGAATGCTATCCACCTCAAGAAGTACTTTTTCTGATCAAGGATCCTAAAATTGGTAATATCTATCTAATTACTTATTCATTTAAGATTCTTATTAGTTTAAGGATAACGTATTCTTAATATTTGTTTTTTCCAAGTTTTAAGTAACAATGCAGGATATTAGTAAGATATTCAATGATCAAGAGGTTGGCCACCTCTCCTTTACATTCAAGGTACTTTACTATTTCTCTTGGCCTAGCCCACGATTGGGTATGACCCCCGATGGTCATATCCCCTAAGGTTTAAAGGTTTTCACTTTCTTATAAATTAGAGTTTCTACACTCTCGCTTGGAGCGCACACTATCCAACGTATAGTCCGAGGCAGCGGGACCAGTACACGTTTAGTGGCTGACAATTTCATTGTTTTCGGCTATATGGAGGATCCTAAGATTTATGGTAGATGTACCATAACACCAATTTATAACCTTTTCATGTTATCTCACATTTGGGCTAAATCCCGGTTTGGGCAAGTCCCTAGTTGACATCCGTATCCTTGGGCCAGTCCCCAGTTTGGGCTTGTCCCCAGTATTTGGGCTTGTCCCCAGTTTAACATCAGTTTGGGTTTGTCCCCAGTTCACGGGCTTGTGCCCAGTTGCACGGGTTTGTCGCCAGTTTATTTTATGGGCTTATCGCTTGCGTGTTGGGTTTAATCCCAATTAATATCGTAAGTTGTTTACGACAGGTATCCTAAGTTCAATTATAATGACCGCAAAAGTATCAACACTTATGGATTCAAAATCCTTAAATTGCTTCTAAAAGGATCATAGAAAGATCATTACTTATGGTAACCTGGATCTAATTGGATCTTGTGGTATGATTTCTACTTGTCATTTTACATTTATTTAGCTAAGATCTTTGTAAACCCTTTTACTTAAGGATTTAAAATCTTTAAAATAATTTTTGGAAGGATCTTTTATCCTAAAACTTTTTACTCAAGATTATTTCTTAAAACATTCAACCAAACTAAATCTATATAAAACAAACTTTCACAATAACAAGCAAATAGTCAAAAGTTTTATATTATTAAACATAAGTCACCTGGACTTACCCCAAACCCTTAACTCGGATTTCACCATATGAAAGATGGACCATCCACCCGGGTTAAGCAGGTCTTACTAATTTTTCATAAAGTGTAGGAAAGCATAAAAAGACAGGGCCAACGAATGCTTCATCGCCACAAACAGAGGATCCTCCACCTTCGGTACCCCTGAAGATTGTCTTGAGGATCATTGATCCTTAAACCCTAATTACTGTTGTTTATTACAATCGATTATCCATAAAAACATCGACATAAAAAAATGGGCTCTGGCCTTATCTCTATTATCCGTCATCGCCCATTCATGCAGCATCTTCACCCTCTGCAGCACCAACTCCTTCTTCGGCCTCCATCACATCCTTAACCCCGCTTGCACCAGCTCCATAAGTTATCTCCACATCCTCTTCGCCACCTTGAGACACCAGACTTGCTTTCCACTTCTCAACATCCCAAACAACCTTGTTGAAAGCAGGGTCACCAGCCTCTGTCGCCATCTTGATCCTAGCTTGCAAGACTGTTCTCGCAGCCCACATCTTTGCCTCTTCGGTAGCCTGTTTCACCTCTTCTTGACGTTGAGCTTCTGCTAAGGATAGCTGATCCTCCAAGTGCTACTTGTCCTTCGAAAGTTGGATTAAAGCTTTATCTTTTGTGACCATAGCAGTTCCCATCCCAGACAGCTTCTCACTCATCTGGTTCACAATTTTTTCATAGTGGTCTTTGCAAGTGTTCACAGCCTATAGCCAACATTTAGATAAAGGTTAAAAGGATATCAGATCCTTAAATTCAAGACGACATGATATAAGATACTTATTGTGAGGATCATGTTAAAGTGGGTTTTAGGCTCAGAAGATCTCTTTCTCTTAGAAGCAGCTGACTTGGTTTTGGTAGTTGCAGTCTTTGGCTCATAAGTGGTTGCCGCTTTCAAAGCCTCCTTTTTGATAGTTTGGGGAGTAATCATGCTGTCGATGTCCTCCAAGGAAAACTTGCTAGCAGACTTCTGAGACTTTTGAGCACCTACAAGAATAAGTTAACAAATAAGTATTCTATCTAATATTATTTATTTCAGATTATTATACTAATCTTACTTGACATATTAGAGTCTGAGGAGATTTCACAAAAAGCTTCGACAAATCAGGCTTGAAAAGTCCTAATCTCGGAATCTAGAGCAAGGAATCGTTTTGTTTTTTCCTCTGTTCTAGGTAGCTTATCCAAGGAAGCAAAGCTCTCAACTGCAAATAAAGAAGATTCAAAGTTAGATCAGTCATCACGGATCATGTCTATGTTAAAGGCCCATGATCCTATCCTTTCTGACCCATTTTAAGGGTAAATCAGCCCCAGCGGGTATGGAATCGCGTTTCACAAAGAAGAACTGATTCCTACAAAAGGAATCATTTAGAGTGACTTTTAAAATCGGATGGGTTTGTCTAGGTTTGGATTTCAGTATGAATCGGGCAGGACCGTGAGTAGTAAGGATATAAAGATGAGACAATTCTTGAAGACCGAAGTCGATTTTTTCTTCCTCGATAATTCTTTCAATGGTGCTTAGAACTCTCCAAAGCATCAGCATAGCCTGGATGTAGGATATGCTAGTGGATTTAAAGAAACTTTGTGTAAAAGGAGGGAACGGATATCGATAACCGATGAGAAAAGGGCAAGCCAGAAATACAACAAGGTTTGAGAGTAGATATCACATCGGACGCCGGAATCGTATGGTCGGAACACGGTTTCCGGTGGAAATAGTGAGCGGAACTCATCGATCTCGGGGTATGTGAGCTTGCAGATTTCAATAGACGGATTGGCTATGAGGTTTTGAGGTTGCATCTCTGTCAACCCAGAGTCATTGAAAGACTGATCGGACTGGTTAGAGGTAAGAGAAGAAGAAGAGGCGACTGACATTGTTATCAAAATAATAAAAAAGTAAAGATAGAAAAGAAGGATACCTGCTGAATGGTCGGGATATGTGATTATAAATGGGTTATAGGAATCACATATATAGGCGGTTATGATTATATCAAGGGTTAGATGATAAATATCTCTGACGGCAGTCCTATCAACTAATCTTTTGCAGCAAATTCAAATTTCAAAATGCTAGCTGTAAAGCATAACACCCGCCATTTTGGGGGAAATTGTTAAGCCAGATAAATTTGACTCCGAGGATATGTTATTCTTATTGACAGATCTGGACCTTTTATCCTCCTGAAGGGCTCCGGAACTGGGATAGGATCGAGGATCCTCAGATTTAGGTATTATTAACGATTGTTTCTTGTGTATTGGCTGATATTTATCAAGTGCAATGGCTCAAAGACTTAGTCCACCATCTATTTCGCTACTGGACTTCAACGGCACGTGGTCAAAAGGCACGAACGAAGAGAGTGGAGAAATGTCGGATTTATAGGGCTAGTTAGTTAGTTGTTGAATTTTTCTTTTTCTTTATAAACCGAGTCACACAGTTACACTCGCACACGTAGCTCCCTGTAATCACATTCACTTAGCGTTATTGTACTCGTTGATCATAAACTCCTTCCATTATAACCCTTTTTTGTTATTAATAAAGTGGTGATAGACAATTGTCGTCACCCGGGGTATTTTCCTTTGATCTAAACAAGATCAAGGGGTTTTTCCTCACAACAAATCACGGTGTTCATCTCCATTTCATTCATATATTCATTTTTATCGTTTTAGCACTAAACCTCACATAACAGATTTGGATACATAATCCTTAGCATATTTTTATCCAAAACATGGTGAAAATCAAGACCCAATATGTATCTCTGGTCGGAGGATACTATGATATTCGCCTTTACTTAAATTTACTTATGATCAATCACAAAGATTACATGTAGTAACATTTGAGGGCAGGCCAGTCCAATATTTATATCCCATAAATATCTATGAACCTTGGCAGCAAAGCCTTGCTCTATATTCATACCTTATGAATACCACCAATCCAAGTTCATAATTGTCTTACCTTCATATTTGTTCCCACAAATATGAACGACTACGGGCATTTAGAATAATTAACTTATTCACGGATTTAAACATGCTAAAATGGAACATAACTCAAAAGTCATAATCATAAACCATAATCATGTGAATGAGTCAAAATAACAATTGTTCCGATATCCAAATATAAAATAGATCAAATCGAATCACTAGAATATCAAAGTCATAAGGCGCAAGTATGACCCTCATGCTTCGGCCTCTCAAGAAGCATCATGAGTGGATCAACAATGTTTTGATCGGTGTGAACTTTGCAAATATATATATTTCCCTTTCAACTTCATCCCTTATGTAGTTGAATCTCCGCTCAACCTGGCTTGTCTTTTGATGTGCACGAGGTTCCTTTATTTGAGCAATCACACCCTTGTTGTCACAAAATATCTCTAGAGGATCCCGAATGGTATGAACCACACCTAGGTCGACAATGAACTTTCTTATCCATGCAGCTTCTTGAGCTGCCAATGAGGCGGTGATGTATTCCGATTCAGTGGTGGACAATGCTACCACATCTTGTTTTGCGCTCTTCCAAGAGACTGCCTCACCATTTATAACGAAAACATATCCCGATTGTGATCGAGAATCATCTTGATCGGTTTGGAAACTCGCATCTGTGTAACCCTTTACAAAGAGTTCCTCCTCACCAGAGCCATATATTAGAAACTTATCTTTAGTCCTTCTAAAGTATTTCAATATACTCTTAACCTCAATCAAATGGCTACTTCCCGGATTTTGTTGGTATCTACTTGTCATGCTCAAAGCACAAGATACATCCGGCCTAGTGCATATCATGGCATACATGTTGGATCCTATAGCCGAAGCGTATGGGATTCCTTTCATTTTCTCTTGCTCATCCGTTGAGCTGGGACATTGGGATGGATTCAATATCGTTCCTCTTTGAATAGGTACCAAACCTTTCATTTTCTCCATCTTGAACCTTTTCAAGTTTTTATCAATGTATGCACTTTGGTTTAAACCTATCAACCGCCTTGATCTATCCCTATAGATCTTCATTCCTAAAATATAGGCGGCTTCACCAAGATCTTTGATCGAAAAACAACTCCCAAGCCAGACTTTTACACCTTCCATGGTTGGAATGTCATTCCCAAGCAATAGTATGTCATCAACATACAATACTAGGAAAGCAATGATGCTCCCACTAGCTTTCTTATACACACAAGCCTCATCAGCGTTCTTGATGAATCCAAATTCCCTAACCTCTTCATCAAAATGGTGATTCCAACTCCTAAATGCTTGTTTCAATCCACATATTGATTTCTTTAACTTACATACTTTATTAGGATGTTGTGGATCGACAAAACCTTTGGGCTGAACCATATATCTTCTTCAAGATGTCGATTTAGAAAAGCGGTTTTGACATCCATTTGCCAAATCTCATAATCATAATATGCGGCTATGGCAAATAATATCCTAATTCACTTTAGCATTGCCACTGGCAAAAAGGTCTCATCATAATCAACCCCATGAGTTAGAGTAAAACCTTTTGCTACAAGTCTTGCTTTATAAGTATTAAAGTTTCCATGCATATCGATTTTCTTTTTGAAAACCCACTTCCTTCCAACCGGTTTGGAGTTAAGAGGTGGTACAACCAAATCCCAGAATTGGTTGTCATCCATGGATTGCATCTCAACGTTCATAAATTCAAGAAATTTGTCACAATCGGATTGTGACATTGCATCGTGGTATGTGGTGGGTTCATCCGAATCTTCCACGTAGCATCCATCCATGAAAAATCCATATCTTTCAGGTGGATTACCAATTCTACCAGATCTTTGAACGCTTTGTGTGTCTTGATTAACCATTTGATCATTCTCAACAACCTCTTGTTGAGTGCTAGTATCAACCAAATGTGTATCGGCTTGTGGTTCTCGATCCTCCTCATGTTCCACCGTTCTACTAGTTCCTTCCATAAGGAACTTAGTTTCCAAGAACTCGGCCTTTCGAGCAATGAACACCTTTTGCTCGGTTGGGTTGTAGAAATAATATCCCATAGAGTATTTGGTATATCCTACAAAGATAAACTTAGTTGATCGGCTTTCAAGTTTGTTTTGGGTGTTGTGCTTAACATAAGCCTCACAACCCCATACCTTTAAATATGATAATGATGGACCCTTCCATGCCATATTTCAAAAGGTGTCTTGTCCACTTTCTTGGTTGGTGCCATATTTAGAATACAGACTGCGGAGAACAATGCGAAACCCCAAATGATAGAGAACAATGTGCTTCTTTCCATCATAGATCGAACCATATCCAATAGATTTTGATTCCTCCTTTCAGAGACACCATTATGTTGTGGTGTTCCAGGTAGAGTAAGTTGTGAGATGGTTCCACAACTCCTAAGATGATCTTGAAAAGCATCACTAAGGTATTCACCTCCTCTATCTGAACGAAGTACTATGATGGTTTTATTGAGTTGATTTTCTACTTCATTTTGGACGACTTTTAACATTTCAAAAGCTTCATCTTTGTGTCTTAACAAGTACACATACCAATAACGACTATAATCATCGATAAAGATAATGAAGTATCTTTCACCATTCCTTGTCATTGCCATAAAAGGACCACATACATCCGAATGTATGATACCTAATAAGTCTTTTGCCCTTTCGTTAGTTCCACTAAAGGGTTCCTTAGTCATCTTTCCTTATAAACAAGATTCGCACTTATCAAATGAATCATCATTTGATTCCAAACGACCATTCTTTTGAAGTGTATGTATGCGATCCATGTTTATGTGACCAAGGCGACAATGTCAAATATAAGTCTTACTCATATCCACTTTGAGTTTCTTGGTGCTTGATTGGTACAACGTGTTATCAAAGGATGTGTTATCATGAACCAATTCATATATGCCATTAGACGGCATCGCTTAAAAATAAACGACATCATTGAAGAAAACACAAATACCATTGTCTACAAACTTCAAATCATAACCATATTATCTTAAAAGAGAAACAGAGATAATATTGCCAGTCAAGCTAGGAACATACAAAATGTTTTTCAAAACAACTTCAAACCATTTGGAAGCTTCAAAATGTAGTCTCTTTGGGCTTTGACTTAAACTTTTGCTCTGTTGCCCATGAAGAGACTTGTATCTCCTTTTTTGAAATGATTATTTCTTTTGAACTCCTGCAAAATGCAAATATGAGTTCCACATTCTGTATCTAATACCCATGTGTTAGAAGTAATAACATTAAGTTCAATATGGATCATGAAATTTGTACTCGAGGTTTACCCCGCCTCCCTCTTTGGTTTCAACTCTTTGAGATAGGTTGGACAATTGCTCATCCAATGTCCTTTCTCACCACAACCAAAGCACGGTCCTTCGAGCTAACCTTTAGCTTCTTCTCCTTCGGTTTGGTTGGTTCCGCTTTAGACTTTCCTTTGAACTTACCCTTGACGTTTCCCTTACCTTTGGCAACCATTGCCTTAGGTTCCGGGTGATGCCTCTTCTTATTGCCACATTCATTGATCATGAGAACCGGTAAAACCTTTTTACCAATTCCCGCTTCGGAGCATTGCGTGAAGCTCACCAATGCTCTTGTCCCATCCATTCATGTTGTAGTTCATGACAAAAGTCTCAAATCTTTTGGTTAGGACATTAACGATCATATCCATGGCTAACTCTTTTTAGACGGGACAATTTAGCCGTTCGAGTCGATCAATATGGATTTTCATCTTAAGCACATAAGATGAAACCGATTGGGTTTTTTCCATACGACATGCATGAAGCGCTAGAACCGCTTTGAAGCGTTCCACCCAAGCTTGAGTGAGGAACATTTACTTAAGTTGGGTGATCATGTCATATGCCCCATGATTTTCAAAATCCTTTTGAATCTCAAGAATCATAGTTCCTAACATGAGGTAAGAAACTCGCACCGAATCGTCGGTGTATTTCAACCAATCGTTATAGGCATCCAAATCGTCAATGTTTGGTTTATCGGGAATAGGATTGTCCAATATGCAGGATTTCTTTTCTTGTTTGAGAATAATTCTCAAATTTTAGCACCAATCCATAAAAGTTTTATAGTTAAGATGATCCTTATCAAGTATAGATCTTAGTCATAGGTTATGCACGGGTGGGATAAGTGCGTTAGGTGGATTGTTGATTGCGACTACCAACATAATTTAACAAGGCTCAATTTTAATATTTTCGATATCATTTAATAATTATAATCTTTAATACCCTTTATGTCTTCAAGACAATTAATGATTAAAATCTAGAACCCAGCGTTACATTCACATAGTAGTTCGGTGACCTTTATCCTACTATTGAATTAACAAGGTAGTCAACGTTTGACGATTGCGACCCTTTGCAACTTCTAGTTTTATGGGATCGGTTATAAATCATATGTTTAGTTAGCATGTTTAATCCCATCAAAACCTTTGTACACCATGCTTCGGTGACCCTATTCATATGGTTTCCAAATCAAGTCGTCCTACTTACACACACATGTGACTTTGCACATACAAGTGGTTAGTTGACCTTTATCCCCAAAATATGGCAAACCCACCTTAAACTCACAAGTTTTCTCCAATGTGGTTAGGTGACCTTTATCCTACATCGAGTTCCCAAGTGATTCGAGTGTCGTATAGGATGTTGTTAAACTTGTTTTAAAAGGGATTTAAGTTTTCTAAATACTAGATTGGAAAACTATTTATGTACCTTGCATCTGCATGCATTCATATGTATGATACTTTGTTTGAAAACCAATTTTCAATGCTCCTTTTAATAAAATCCATTTTATTGTGAAATCATTAACCTTTAATAAAACCAATTTTATTACCTAATGATTTCTAAGGAACCAATTTTATGCAAGTTGTTGATATTAAGTTTGTTAATTATCCTTATCCAAATAAGATAAAACAAAATATAAATCAACCATGCAAGCACAAATAGACAACCAAAAGTTCATAACCAAAGCCTCCTAATTGGCCACACTTGTCGACCGAAACAAGTGTGCCAAAAGTCTCTCCTAGGGAACCAAATGAACAAAGGCATGACCAAATTTACAAAGGCATGACCAAATGAACAAATGCATGACCAAATGAACAAAGGCATGTATCGGTGAACTCCCACTTGATCCCGCATCCAAATGCCTCAAGTGTCCACTTTTGTGTTGTGACTTCTCCACTTTATTTGGGCTTCCTTTTGGGCTCCAACTTCAGCTCCTAGCTTTCTTGGGCCTCCATGTTTGGGATTTGGCTATTGGGCTAAAATCCCATCTTGGACTATGAGGTCCATTAAGGCCCAAAACCAAAACCATAACCTTGTTGCATCTTCTTTTACAAAAAATATATCCTAATACTTTTTTCTCTAGTAAAAGTAATACAACTAATCTACTTATTATTACAAACCAATATGAATAAATATATAGATTACAAACCCAAATAAATGAATAATACAACCATATTGAATATTGAATAAACCATAACACAAACACACATCCAAACACAAGGTCATGGCTAGGTTATGGACATCCAAATGCACATCCCAATATGCAAGTATTACATGTTTAAAATGGTTCATCTTTTTAACCTCAAACTTTAGGCCAAGGATAAGGGAAACCGAAAGTTTCGGGTTTTGTCCAAACAAAACAACCAATCATCCAAATGACTTAATTCTTCAAGATTATGACATGCATGTAAAGTATAATCTTGAAAAGCCAAGGGGTAACCAAAAGCCCCCAAAATATTTTTGGCCATATGGTGAACCATAGCATAAAAACCAAAAAATTTTAGATCTATTGAATCATGTATCCGTATAAGTGGCTCTTGATTCCATTGTTGGGTTTTAACAAGACTATCAAAATTATATAAACCCATTTATATGAAAAACGCAGTAGATTAATTTGTTTTAAATCTTTTTATTTATATGTAAAAAACCCAAGCCCCGAATCCACATACGAAATTACATACTTACCAATATAAACAACCATAGGGTGTTTAAGTATTATTCTTTCAAGACTCAAAGAAATGAAGGAGATGATGATTTGAAAGGCTAATATTCAAGGATTTAGGAGCCTCAAGCTTGTATACCCATAAACATCCAACAAACACCCTTGTATGCTCGGATTTGATAAACTTGCACTTCAAAAAACTTCTTTTTTTGGTTCTCATCTTTGGCAGATGTTGGAGAGAAGAGAGAGAGAGAGGAGGGAGAGACTTCAATATAGCATGCAAAGTTATTGGTGTAACTTGTGTTGTGTCCTAAAGAACAATATAAAAGAGAAAATTTATTCAAATAAAAGGGTGGGAACTTTCCCCCCAAAATGGCTGGTCCTACCAGAAAATATTTTATGTTTCTTTCCTAGAAACGTACTAATACTCCATCTACTAGTCACATGACTAATACTCCATGTACTACTCGCAGGACTAATACTCCATGTACTAGTCGCAGGTCTATTGAAACTATATGACATTTAAAACTTTTAACATGTCATAAGTTTTGATATAGGCTAAATTATATATAAATATTATAAATATTTCCTATATTTTATATAGCTTTTGACTTTATTTTTATTTCATATTACTCTCAATTGACTCATATTTAAAGTTTAAAGGTTTCATGAGACAACAAATTTAAAACTAAATAAATGATTGTGTGAATGCATTGTAGGTGTTGAAGTCTTCGATTTAAAATTTTACAAGAGATATGTGCTGAGCCCACAAGAAGATCAAAAGAAATAAAGGATTTGTGACCAGAAAATAAACTCGTGAGCTTTAAGATGTGTTGGAGCTAAAAATAAATTAAAAAAAACCCTAAGATGAATAATAATATAAAGGAAGGACAGCAAAGTCAACAGGAGATATTATTTTGAGTTTTCGGCGGCGATGGAGGTGAAGCAAAAGAAGGTAGGCTAAATTATTTTGTGGTGGAGAATTCTTGGTGGTGATCACGTGAAGGCAGATCAAGGGAGCAGAATTGAAACCATTATCTAAAGTCAAACGTGAAGTAAAAGAAAAAAAGAAAGAAAGCTACGTGAATTATTTTTGTGGTAGCTACTGTGCAAAAAAGGAATATAACAGAGAAAGCTAAGTTTTGTGGTGGTCAAGAACTCTTTGAAGGTAATTTGTAAGCACGTAAAAACAATAAGAGTTTTTTTTTTCGATGAACTTTATTTTATTGGTTTTTGTTTCAGACGTTATTATGAGTAGCTAAATAATTTAATTGTCTAGGTTTTGGTTGAGTACTATGTTACATTAATTGTTTGACAAACTGTTATTTGACGTTGGTTGATTTAAAATTATGGTAAAGTTTTTTATTGGTTTGGTCATAATATTGTTGAGTAATTGAATCTAGTTTATTAATTTAATTTTTATTCCACTTGTGTTTAATAGTTTTTGGTGATTGTTAGGCGCATGATTAGGTTGTCTACTTTGAGTTTTCAACTTGTTTGCGGTTTATGGACGAAATAACCGTAGGAGATTTTATTGTTCTATCATTAGAGAGACCGAGAGGTAATTTAGTGTTGTGTCATTTTTGTCTTTTGCGGGTTTGGGTAATAATTGCACGGAAGTGAGTTATCCTAGGTCCCTTAGATTATTGTGATACAAGTTGTGTTCAAGTTAATTAAAAATACCTTCTTTATATTAATATATATTGAATTCGAAGATACTGGGAGGTGATTTGGATTTTGGGGTACCATAATATTATTAGGCAAGGTGAGACCGGGTGGTGATCCAAACCTTTAACAATTGAGCTTCACATGTCATTAGAGTTCTAGGGTGTCGTTGGTGAGGCCGGGAGGCGATCTAGCGTACTTTAGTGTCATATTTTTAAGATATTGTTTTTCAACCAAGTCAAGTTCGTTAACTATTTATTTAACTAGTAGGATTCCATTACCTAGATAGTCGTTTCTCATATTTATTAGTAAAACCCAATTTTTTATAAAGTATTATTTTTAGTTTAATTATTAATTAGTTAAGTATTATTAGTTTAATTAATATAAAAAAATATAAAAATTAAAAGAAAGTCTAGATTAGTAATCTTTTAGATTTAATAATAAGAGTTTACCCATAGTGTCCTAGGTTCGATATCCGTTCTTACTTGCTAGCTACATTGCGTCCGGTACACTTGCCGATTATGTGTTGTTTTTTAGGTGAATTCGGTAAAACTTGGTTTTTAATATTATATACGTTTTTCACACATCAAGTTTTTGGCGCCGTTGCCGGGGACACTGGCGAATTCTTTGTTTAAACTGAGTTGATTATCTGATCTGTTGTAGGTTCCCAGCCGGATCTACACGGAAGTATCTCGTACTACGTAGGTGCGGAATCCCTACGTAAGACGATACGAGTGTTTGATGCGATATACGTTAAAACCAAGCACAAATACACGTTACAATAATCAAAAGACACGTTGTATTGCAACTCCTTTAACACGTGATATACAAATCACAATTACACGTTCTAGACTCCATTAATAAAACAAGCCGTAACATATGTTTATATATGTTACGACAACTTCGCCTAACAGTTTAGGCGAAGTTGTCAATAACTTCGCTTGTCCACAAGTTCGCTTATATCAGGCGAACTTGTGAGACAACCTTTCTAAATCAAACCAAAACCAACTAACACGATTACAGACACTAGATACTGAACTACTGACATTATGTACCAACAGACTCCCCCTTGGCAGTAGCTTCATATCTCTATCTTCAATCACTTGTCTTGTACTCCCAAAATCTTGTCTCTCCCGTCTTCAAGCATGAACTCCCTGTCTTACACAAACATAGACAACTCTCTGGTATTTCTTGGCTTCTTCTTTCCATGCAGGAATATAGAATATCTTTTTCTCGTTCAGCACCTGCAAGTCAGCTTGAGACAAATTCACCAAGTGCATTGGATCATACACTCTCAGCAACTCTTGTTCATCTTCATCGTCCATCACCGCTTCAGCTGTTTCACTATCGACATACCACCATTTCAGATTCTTTAAGACATCCTTGGGCATTTGTTTCATCGGCACTTCTTTTAAACACCGGATCGGCTTATACTTCATTACCATCCAAGGTTTGCCATCAGCTCTCATACCTCTGTCTTTATCCTCAACAAGCTCCCTCTCTGTGGCTTTAACAACTCGAACTTTTTCTCTTTTATGCTTTCTTTCCACACGATCTTCCCAATAATCCTAGCCATATTATCATCACTTCTGTCTATCAACCCCAACTTGGCTAAATCCTTCACCTCACACTCCGGCAAGGTATTCAATGATCTCAACAACCTTTTGAAGTACTGAACTCCGTCAAAACGTTTAATCACAAATAGCCTCAACTGCTCATCATATAACCAACATATAATCCCCTTCTTCGATTCAGCATACCCTTTGATGTTGTAACTCTTCTTGAACATAGTAGGAACCGCCGGTTTCTTTGTCTTTACGAACCATTGAGCGTAGCCTTCTTTCCATCTCGGCTGCTCTTCCCATTCGGTCTCGTCACTTCCCATATCATGACCCACATTTGTCTTATCAACTTCTGGAATTTCATGCTCAACATTATCCTCCACAATCTCTCCCTCTTCAATCTCACTGTCAATCACAATCTCGGCTCCTATTTTCTCAATCTCTTCAACCGGTAACACATCGTTGTCACCTACAATATCATCATCCAAACTTTCCACATCATCCACTACCACCACATCATCACCCTATGATTCACCAGTTGCACCAGTAGACTCCCCCTGAGATGTGGAAGTCCCAAGAGTTTGTTCAGTTCTTGGCAACTCACCACCTGCACCTTTCGATGCATTGGGATCATCGTCTCGATCATTTCTCTTCTTCGTCCTCAACTCATCGCCCTTGCAGCTCGTCTCCCCCTGAGATGCTAAGAACTGTTTTAAAGCATCAAAAAGTTTACCGTGCTCAATCAGGAGGGACGACTGAATCTGATTTTCTGCAACAAGGCACTGGATAGGGTGAGTCTGGATCAAGTTGATTCTTGACTGTTCTACCACGACCCTTTCAAGAGCTGCTATCCTTTCTGAGTCAGATAAAGTTGCATCAAAATCAAATCTCATATGAGAAATATCTTGAGCATACGGTGGAGGGATCACCCAATGGACCAGAATATCCCATTCTTAAAAATGCACCATCTCTGAATGGAGCAACAAAGTCTGTAGGATCCTCTCTCGTTTCATTCCCAAACTGCAAGGCGACCCTTATCTGTTCCGATGAGAACTGCACCTCTTGATTGTTAACTGTGGCGCGCATGACTGGGGGCTCGACTCTACAATCGTATTCAACCGTCTGCCAGAAGTCTTCTATGTTCGGCAGAGAAATGGGCAGAGTTGTAGTAATAGCATGGAAGATACGCGAGCGAATAAGAAAAGTGATGATCTCGCGATAATCATCAACACCGCTAGCATCCGGGTCCAGTGTGATGTACATATTGTGTCCCGGAAAGAATTGACGGTGGTTATCACCACCTTCGTCACCACCAGCACCTCCCGCTCCTGCTACAGCTGCCATATCTGCACAACCAATGGTCTAAGTTAGAACATCGACAAAGCGAATCGTAAGTTCGCCTATTACCATGAGCGAAGTTAAGATAACCTTTAGAGGACAGGCGAAGTTAGATATAGGGCGAAGTTGCGTACAACTTCGCCTATACAAAAACTTCGCCTGATTACAGATTAAAATGTTAAATAATATAAAGCACTAGGCGAAGTTAGGTATAAGGCGAAGTTAAGGATAACTTCGCCTAACCATAACTTCGCCCCTTGAACAACTTCGCCTCTGATTAGTTACAAATTAAAGTAACAGGCGAAGTTAGGCCTTAGGAGAAGTTAAGAATAACTTCGCCTAAACTATAACTTCGCCTGAACTGAAACGGCGACAGTCCAGAAGGCCAAACGAGGGTTTGTTTGTTGAAATTGATGATTGTGGACACTAAAGAACATGTTATCAAAGAGATCTAGACGATCACATTAGTTACGACCACGTCAAAAAGAGTTTGAAAAGTGGGTGTTTAAAGGTTTGCATGAACGAGGTCCCGAATCGGACCAAAACGACCTCTGATTAACGCCATTAACAAGAATTATAAGCAACATAGACCCTACACACCTTTAACACGGATCGAAATTGAGAAAAACGATGTTTGATTCGAGATGTAACTTCGCCGAGGGATATTAGATATAAGTTCGCCGGGGGTGATTAGAGTATAAGTTCGCCTGAATTTGAGAATATGAAAGGGATTGACTAAGTTGACCTTTATATAGGTCTGAATATGCCCAGGCGAAGTTAAGGTTAACTTCGCTTACCCTTAACTTCGCCCCTTAACAACTTCGCCCCTACACAACTTCGCTTAATATTAAACTTACAAAACAGGCCCTTATACATTAGAACATTATGCACTCGTCCTTTAAAGCTTCCTTTGAAGATTTAAATGTTACGATCAAATACCAAGTAACCAAGTTTTAAACCATAAAACGTCATATGCAATGAAAATTTTAGAAATAAAATACACGGGATCAAATTTCAGTCTCGACAGGGACTAGCATGTTTTAGAAAAGATCCGAACAGCAATCATACTAATTAAAAAGACTGTCACATAGATCCATGTTCAGCGGTATTACGACATAGAGAACAGGTTGTAAGCAGGTAAACAACTTAGTATGGTTTTCATCGCTTCTGTGATACGGATTAGGTTCAATTAAGCTCAAAATTTAAACGGACAACACATCAGAGAATGTGATGTCTCCTACTATTCTCAAAGCATATTTGGCTTTTCCAAAGTCACCCTGAGTTGACCTCGACCCGTAGTGTCTGATTAAACAGTAAGTACATCTTGATCTTTAGAGTCTTCTTCTCGTTCTCTTTCTTGCCTCTTGATTGACAATTATAACACAATAGGCTTCAAAAGGCTTAACATCATTTTTTTTAAATAATAAAGTTTTACATAGCTTCAAACAGTAGACTACTGCAAGTCCCGAATCTGGATCACTGCAGGTACTTGACACACTCTCTCCTCGGAAATCAGAACACTCACGGGCTCGTGTATGATTGGGTAATCGCTTTTCTGCCTATCATTCGGAAAGATGTATATGGAGACATACACAACTCTTAATGAGTCCCCACTTAAAATCGAGGAGATTTAGTTAGTATCACTTCTACTTTTACGCACCATAAAAAGCTACCATAACATACAATGACTGTTCTAGAGTCTTTTAGGCCTAATAACTTCACTAGTTAAGCACACTGAAATAGTTTGTGTATCACTTTCCAAGGTTGGATCATTTTCTTAGAAACATTTTATAGAAACTTCTTACGAATTTATAGACATGAAAAGTTATATCATCTCCCTAAAAAAAGTTTTAAATTCAGTCGCCCCGATCAAGTCAAAGTCTTCAGGTAAACGACTATCCCGAAGATCCAATGGATCAGCTGGACCGACCACATACGAGTATGCGTCCTTCTGACTCAGTATGAACGACTATTTTTTAGCGAAAGAATTAAAATACATCATAAACCGCCCCGGACACTTTCAGTCATCTGGTGAATGGCTATCCTCATAATCTACTGGTAGAAGTGAGGACCAAACACATCCGAAGATATGTCTTTCAAACTGAAGCAACCGACATAATTCTAAGCGATAGTGACGTTTTTTTTTTTTTTTTTTTTTTTTTTTTTTTTTTTTTATTCAAAACGAGAAACACGGTTACTCGGGATTGATCATCCCATTTAGCTCAACAAGGTTTTGAAAACGAGTTCGGTCAAACGCTTTAGTAAAAAGATCGGCGAAATTATCTAACGAATCAACCTTTTCGAGCACAATTAATTTCTTCTCAGCACAATCCCGTATAAAATGATGACGAATGTCAATGTGTTTAGTTTTGCTGTGTTTTACGGGATTGTTAGTTGCTGAGATTGCAGCAGTGTTATCAATGCAAATAGGAGTTTGAGTGAAATTCAGACCGTAATCGCGCAATTGCTGTTGTATCCAAAGAACCTGGGAGCAGCAGTTTGATGCTGCCATGTACTCTGCTTCACAGGTAGAAATGGCCACTGAGGTCTGCTTCTTGCACTGCCATGACACCAATCTTCCTCCTAGAAACTGACATCCACCGGTTGTCGACTTCCTATTCTGATTGCAACCTCCATAGTCAGAATCTGTGTAAGTGACCAAATCCAAGTCTCCCCCTTTCGTGTACCACAATCCCAGCTTAGGCTTGCCTTTGAGATACCGCAATATTCTCTTCACTCCCTTCATGTGAGATTCAGTTAAATACATTAAGGAAACATAATATCAGGTCTAGATGCAGTTAAATACATTAAGGAACCTATGATTGCTCGATACTGGGTGGGGTCCACGTCTTCATCACTATCCGAATCAGCACCCAGTTTGTGGTTGACGCACACTGGAGTATCAAATGGAGTGTTGTCCTCCATCTTGAAGCGTTTGAGAACGTCTTGGACATATTTAGTTTGATGGATGAACATCCCGTCTTTCTTCTGATCAACCTGCAATCCTAAAAAGAAAGTTAATTCACCCATTGCACTCATTTCAAACCTCTTTTTTATGACTTCTTCAAACTCCTGACACATGACGACTTTTGATGCAACAAATATGATGTCGTCTACGTAGACTTGAACTAGTAGAAAATCTCGGCCTTTTCTCTTGACAAACAGTGTGCTGTTGATCTTTCCTCTTTCGAACCCATTCTCAAGTAAGTAATCTGATATGGTTGCGTACCAGGCACGAGGGGCCTGATGTAGTCCGTATAGCACTTTACTCAGCTTGTACACATGATCAGGAAAGTCAGGGTCAGGAAAACCTGGAGGCTGTTCAACATACACTACCGCATCGACTTTACCATTCAGAAAGCACTTTTCACGTCTAACTGGAACACCTTCATCTCATTGTATGCTGCAAATGCCAAAAATAGTCGAATGACTTCCAATCTAGCCACAGGAGCAAACACTTCATTGTAGTCGATCCCTTCTTGCTGATTAAACCCTTTTACTACCAGCCTTGCCTTGTTCCTTATGATTATCCCTTTCTCATCTCTCTTACATTTGAAAACCCATTTGGTGCCAATAGCATGAACATTTTTCGGTTTTGCAACCAATTTCCATACTTCCATCTTCTCGAACTGGGCTAACTCTTCTTGCATGGCTTCGACCCACGAGCTGTCCTTTAGAGCCATTTGATAGTTCTTTGGTTCAATCTGGCTGATGAAGCAGGTGTACAAGCATTCATTTAAGATACCCGTTTCTTTAATGCTTGCGTAAACACAAGTGTGCTCATTCAAGCTTCGTCTTGTTTGTACACCATCAGACAGATCACCTATCACGTTCTCCAAAGGGTGATTTTTGTGAACTCCAGTAGTCGGAACCGAACTGACTTGCAGATTGTCTTCCAGGTTTTAAGAGAGTTCATCAATGGGCGATTGTTGTTGAGAGTGAAATGGATTGAAAAATTCGTCTTCAGTTGGGGCAGCAGGGGATCAGCAGCAGTTGACGAGGAAGGTTGACATTCATTGTACTGCGGACATTGCACAAAATTTTTTTCCTCATCATACAGAATCTGTGTAGCAATTTTCTCATCAATTCTGCAAAATCCAAGTAAGGCATATTAAAGGATTTGAACAGTTTAACATAGTCAAAAGCTTCAGCGGGTCCAGTGCTAGGCATTGGTGGTTTGTAACTCATGATGTCGGTGTTACATACCACTTCAACCTTGCTGCTCGATAAATTAAAGACTCTTCTGTTGGGTGTCCCAACAACATATCCGACTAAAATACCTTCGTCGGCTTTCTCACCAAATTTTGAGTTTGTCTTTAATATCGTACATGGGGACCTGAATGGTTCGAGACCATTCAAGTTTGGCTTTCGACCATGCATAAGTTCATAACAAGTTTTATTTAGCCTTTTAACAGTTAAAACACGATTAAGGATATAACAGGCTGTGGCAACTGCTTCAGCCCAGAACACCACGGGAAGTTTAGCATCAGCCAGCATGGTTCTGGCTCCTTCAATTAGCGTCCTGTTCTTCCTCTCAGCCACTCCATTTTGTTGTGGAGTATACGGGGCGCTAAACTGGTGGTCTATCCCTTTCTGTAAGCAGAACATCTCCATCTGGTAGTTCTTGAACTCTGTCCCATTGTCACTCCTGATGTACTTAACCTTTCTCCCCACAATATTTTCAAACTTGGTAATCAGGTTAATTACTAACTAAACCGTCTCATCTTTTGCCTTCAGAAAGTATAGCCAAGAGTATCGAGAGTAATCGTCAGTTATTACCAAGCAATATGATGTTCCACCTAGACTTTTTACATTCACGGGACCGAAGAGATCCATGTGAAGTAGGTCTAGGGTACTGACTATTGAATTAACCTTCTTGGAGAGATGGGGTTTCTTGTGTTGCTTTCCCTTCTTGCACGATAAGCATTGGTCTTCAAAGTTGAAATTCTTCAAGGGAACACCAAGCACCAGCCCATTCTTGACAATGTAGTTCATTTTTCTAAGATGTATATGCCCCATTCTTCGATGCCATAACTCGGACTCTGATTCAGTTGCTTTTGACAGAAGACATGATTCTTCTGTTGTCATCTCAGTTGACCTCATATCCATTACATATGTGTTCTTTTCTCTTGGAGCTTTCATCACCACCCATGCCTCTGGTATCTTAAAACCAGGATACAGAACTATTGCTTTATTTTTAGTAAAGTGCACCGTGTACTCTTTGTCACAAATTTGAGATACACTCAATAGATTATGCTTCAACTCCTCAACAAAATTCACCTTTTCCAATTTCATTTTTCCATTTGTCACAGTCCCAATACCAGTAATTCTACCACCACTCTCTCCAGCAAAACTTACCCTATCTCCTTGAACAGGTTTCCATTCGTGTAACAAATTTTTGTTACCAGTCATGTGCCAGGAACAGCCGCTGTCTACAACCCACAGATTGTTTACTGCCCTGTTCAACTGTTCCTGCACAGTTAAAGAAAGAGATTAAAATCTAGGGACCCAAGACCTACTGGTCTTGGGTCGATTAAATCTGTTAAACGGCATCCTGTACTTTGGTTGCCCAAAGTCAGTTTGAGAATGATTTCTATAAGTCCTAAAAGGAAACCTTCTAGAGTATTGACTATGAGGCCTACCAAACCTTAGTGAATTAACCGAATTATGATGGTAGGTTTGGTAGTTAACTGGGAAAAACTGAGATTGAAATCTTTGAAATCTTGGTTTAGTCCAATGTCTTAACTTTGGTGAGTTTGCATTGTTACCATTATAGTAATTACTATTCGTTTTATTCTCAGTTTTCGGAGGCCACATACCTCTGAATCTCTGATTTAGAGGGCAATCAGCAATCAGGTGTCCTATTTGATTGCATCTGAAACAACTCCTATGTTCAACTTTCGTCTCAACAGTTGTTTCAGATGTTGAGGTTGCATTACTACCCGTTTGTCTAACATATGGTGGGACAAACGGGTTTAGGGGAGAGTTCTTTTCAATTGGCTTATATTCCTCCCCACGTTTTAGTAACACTACCTCTTCTTTTATCTCACTTGATTCGGATGTCTTGTCCGAATTTGATGAGACAGAACTAGGAGCTGAAATCTTAACATTTGAAACAGACTTACATGTTCACTTTTACTAACTTCAGGTTCTTTAATCGAAACTTTGAAAGGAACTGTCTGACTAATTTCAACATCAACAGATTTCTGATTACTAGGATCATACGTATAGTTATGGTTATATGGTGGTGGAACTTCAGAAAATCCAATTCCCCCTTTGTTAACTGGGAAACGTTGAACACTTACGATGTGATCAAGCATTGCTGAGGAGTTTCTAAACTGTTCAATTTTTCTGTTTAATTCCACCACTTTTACCTGATAATCAGCTATCTGTTTATCCCTTTCAGCAATTAGTTTGGTTTTTTCCTCTAACACTTCATAAATAAGATCAATAACTTGTATTTTCTCAGCTAGACTGGCTTTAAGACTTCTGATATCCTTTTCACTAGCTTTTATTTTTACTGAGTAACTGTTTTCTCTAGTTTTAGTATAGTGATGATCTTCTTTTAACGTTTTAAATTGAGCGTCCAAACTAACAAACTGATCAGTTATTGTTTTCAATTGTTCAGACAGATTTTCACATTGCATACACGGGAGTTCAGAACTTACCTTAGAAAGCTGATCGTTCACTTCTGCCATATAAGCTTTATTTTCTCCCGTCTCTTTCTCACTCCCTCTAGTTTCGATGTTTACCAAGTTAGCCTGTTCGAACACTTCCTCAACTTGCAGATTCCAGTTGTATCCCCCATGGTGTCTAGATACCATAGCCCTATTCTCACTACCTCCCCCATTTTGTTGTGCAGGCCTGTTCTGATTACATTCGACTCTCTCATTTGTACATTCCTTGGCAAAGTGACCATTTTGTTGACAGTTGTAACATCTAAACTTTGATTTGTCAAAACCTGGTCTTTCGCCAACGAACTTTCTACCTGTTTTCTTCATGAATCGTTTAACCCGTCTTACTATCATAGCCATCTGCCACTGCAGGTCCATCTCTTCTAGATCATCAGCATCAATTTGATCATAGTCTTCATCCAAAGTTGCGGGATTGACTATTTTACCTTTGATGTAATTCTCATAAGATGCAATGAAAGATTCATAGAAAGCAAACTGCTGTTCAGCTGATTTAACACTCATGGGCATCTGTGAGTAGTTGTTTGTTGGAACATTTAATGAAAAGTTACCAGTTGTGGCTTGAGGTTTTGAAGAATTACTTCCTGCAGCTACGAAACATACATCACCATCCATGTTGAGAGTCACATGACCATCCTGAGTTGAATTTGAGTTTGAGTCTCCCTTTGAGTAATAAGCAGAGGATTCTGACTTTGAATTTGAACTTTAAGTAACTTTCGCACCATACATTCCCGGATCCTGAACCTGATCAGTTGGTGTCTCTTTTCGAACCATGTTAAGTTCAAAAGTTCTTAATTTATTGACTGCTGTTTCCAAATCGATATTGGCAAACTCTTTATCTTCTCTCATCAAAACCGTGTACATTTCCCATTTCGGTGGAAGAGCATCAAGAAGTTTCTCTACTATCTCCTCTTCTTTGTATACAATGGAGTAATTGCTTAGTTCGGTCATCAGGTGATAATATCTTGTGATGATATCATCAAGTGATTCATTTTTCAAATATTTAAACATCGAGAATTGGGTTTTTAGTAGCTTAATTTTGAATGCACGTATCCCCACATTACCTTCATATCGATTTTCTAGCGCTTCCCATAGCTCTCTAGCGGTTTTGTATTTCATGAAGGTGTGAAGAATCTCTTGTGGAAGAGCCATGGTGATTGCCGCATGAGCTTTACTCTCTGCCTCATACATTTTCCTCTCCTCCTCATCCATCTTACTGTACTTCTTTATTTGATCACGACCCTCAAACAAGGCCGTTGGTGGAATGTATCCATCTTGTATGCACACCCACATCTTAGCATCTTGATATTTAACATACTGTTCAAACTGATCTTTCCAAGCAACGAAATCGGTACCCATAAGCATTTTCGGAGCCTTAGTTGCTGAACCGGCCTCAACTTCCATTTTCACCAATTCCGTAATGTTTATCGAAGTCATTGCTGAAAGTAACACAACTCAAAACACGAGGAAAGTATAAAATAATTTTTTATTATTTTGAACAGTGCCCAGTAGGCGAAGTTATGCTTAACTTCGCTTAAGCTTGACTTCGCTTATACTCAACTTCGCTAAACCTTAACTTCGCTTGCTTCTTAACTTCGCCTGATGTTAACTTCGCTTATTGACAACTTCGCTTAATTCAAGCGAACTTGTGAGACAAGCGAAGTTAATGATAACTTCGCTTAAACTAATATCTTCGCCTAAACCCTACGAACAGTGACGACAACTTCGCCTGATGAACACAAGGTTTTTGCAGGTTTTAATTTGACGTATTGCGATGTATGCGAAGGTGTAATGGGTTATATTTAATAGTGGGAGACGGGTAGGACACAAAAACTCGGTATTTCAACGTAAACTCGTCCCGCGAAAAGTCGAACGGAACGATTTCTACACTCGTGTGATAATCCCGAACCACACAATCACGAGCAAAAGCTCTGATACCAATTGTAGGTTCCCAGCCGGATCTACACGGAAGTATCTCGTACTATGTAGGTGCGGAATCCCTACGTAAGACGATACGAGTGTTCGATGCGATATACGTTAAAACCAAGCACAAATACACGTTACAATACTCAAAAGACATGTTGTATTGCAACTCCTTTAACACGTGATATACAAATCAGAATTACACGTTCTAGACTCCATTAATAAAACAAGCCGTAACATATGTTTATATATGTTACGACAACTTCGCCTAACAGTTTAGGCGAAGTTGTCAATAACTTCGCTTGTCCACAAGTTCGCTTATATCAGGCGAACTTGTGAGACAACCTTTCTAAATCAAACCAAAACCAACTAACACGATTACAGACACTAGATGCTGAACTACTGACATCATGTACCAACATCTGTTTATTTGTTTAATTGTTTATTTGCTTTTTAGTTGTTATTTTTTCCTTTAGGTGATTTTACTTGCTATTTGTGCCTTTAAGTTTTCTTTAAAAAAATTAATTAAATATTTTTTGTTTTAGTTTATGCATAATACCCGTTCTCAAGGCCCACCTTTATTCACTGCATCAAAAGAGTCCGAGAGAGAGTTTTAGGAGCGACTTAAGGAGACTACTTATAGCGATAGCGATTCACTCAAAATCCAGGTTAGCGCCACTACTCCTAGAATAGATATGGGTGACGCCGCTCCACCATCGAGACAAACCGTTCATGCTAGAGCCAGTGATGGCATCATGGGAGCCCGATCTGCAATTGTTCGACCTGCTGCGACTAATAATCATAACTGGCAAATTCCATCTCATATCATGAATTCTATCACTAATTCTGCTCAGTTCCATGGCTTGGATGACGAAGATGCTCCGGGACACACCTGTCCCGATTCGTGTGGTTATGCGAAACTTTTAATATTAATAATATCTCATCTGACGTCATTCATCTTAATTTATTCCTGTTCTCACTTTCCGGTCGTGCTGCTACATGGTTTGACTCTCTTCCAAATGCCTGAATCGCCACATGGGCCGACTTACAATCCAAGTTCCTTTGGAAGTATTTCCCTCCATCAAAGGCCAGGCGTCTACGCGAGCAAATTCGTTCTTTCCAAACTCTTATAAGTCTATGTCCTCAGCATGGCCTAAACGATTGGGCTATGGTTGAAAAATTCTATAACGGTCTTACTCCTGAAACCCAACAGCGGTTCAATACCGCCGCCGAAGGAAACATGCTTGATAAACTCACCATAGAGGAGACTGAAGAAATGTTCGAGAGCATTGCATTAGGGGATCAACGTTCACCGAGTAAAAGGTCCGTCTCAGCTGCCAAGGCCGCAACCATCTCAGCATCACGTGAAGTGCATCATGTTGATCAGAATACGAATGTGTCGGAAGATGTGGAGGCACTGAAGAGGGAGGTTAAAGAGCTTAAGTTACAAGCTCGTAGGTGCAAGATATGTCGTGGAAATCACGAGACAGCCGATTGACCCGATGATTGTCAGGAGGAGGTAGATTTTCTTGCTAATCAAAACTGTTCCTTCAATTCAAGGTGGTGAAACAATAATTCTAATTCTAATTGGCGGGCAGGTAACTCCGGTTATCAGCAACGCTAGAATCTGTTCCAAGAACCCGCCCCCGAACTTGCTCCTGTACCAAATAATACTTCCAAGATCGAGGAGATGTTGGGTAACCAATCTCAATTGTTAAATCAGCTCTTACAAAATGATGCCAACACCAAATCCACTCTTTTGCAGCATGAGACGTTTATGAATGGACAACATGTCACGTTTCAGAATCTTGAGGCCAAGTTTGGTGAGTTATTCCCAAAGATTGCTCAACGACCCTCGAGGAGTCTTCCAAGTAACACCGTCTCTAATCCCGGTCCCACCTATTTTAAACCATTTCAAAATGCTCAGGCCAAGGCAGTAACTACCCGAAGTGGGAGATGGGTCGTTAGAGATACACCAAGAGAGGAGGAGGAAGTTGACGAGGAGTTGGAGTTAGAGACACCTCCTGATAAGGTGAACCATAAGCGAGGCCCAGTAAGTACCTCATGGTCAGGCGGTATATCAGTTGAGAAGGAGAAGCAGGTTAAGCAGGAACCGGTGCTCGTCTATAAGCCAAAGCCGCCATATATGGGTCATCTGGTGAAGAAGAATGAGTTGGAGCAGTATTCTAGGTTTCTCGACATGCTTAAGAAGCTTCATATGAACATTCCGTTTATAGAAGCTCTCGCGAACATGCCAAAACATGCCATGTTTCTGAAAGATTTGCTCACTAATAAGAAGAAACTTGAGGAGCTTTTGACTGTTACGCTTAGTGAGGAGTGTTCTACCGCCGTACAGAACAAGCTTCCTAGGTAGATGACAGATCCATGCAGCTTTACCATTCCTTACTTGATTGGTAATCTTCATGTTTGCAATGCTTTGGCTGACCTCGGTGCAAGCATTAACCTCATGCCCTATTCTGTGTTTGCCAAACTTAACGTTGGAGAGCTGCTTCCCACTCGAATGAGTATCCAGCTGGCAGACCGATCTGTGAAGTTCCCAAGGGGTATTGTGGAGAACATGTTAGTGCAGGTGGACAAATTCATGTTTTCGGTCGACTTTGTCATTCTCGATATAGATGAGGACTCGAAGGTTCAACTCATCCTCGGTCGTCCTTTCTTAGCCACCGCACACGCTTTCATTGGTGTTTCCGATGGCAAATTGACTCTTCGAGTTCATGATGACATGGTCACATTCGACGTGCAGAAATCCATGAGGCATACTCAGCAGCATGATGAAACTCTCTACTTCATCGACACTTTCATGATGCATGTAGGCGACTATCTTACGAAGGTCTGCCAGAGAGACACGTCCGACACCCAGATCATCGATGTGGAAAATCAGTCATTCGAGATGACAGAATTTGATTCTGAGTTGCAGGAGAAGGAGGAGCAGCAGTTACCTGAGACAGGAGGACACGATCCGATCTTGAGTTCCCAAATATTTTCTAATGTCCTTGGGGTTGAAGAGGGAGAGTTTCCGATCGAAAAACCATCTGTTGAGAACCCCCCATCTTTAGAGCTAAAAGATTTACCATCTCACCTCGAGTATGCGTTTTTAGGTAAGGGGTCAACTTCCCGTCATCATCTCTTCGAGTTTGGAGACGGAGGAGAAGGAGAAGTTGATGGTTGTTTTGAAATCTCATAAGCATGCCATCGCATGGAAGCTTATGGATATCAAAGGTATAAACCCGTCGTTCTGCACGCATAAAATCTTTATGGAAGACGAGTTTAAACCTGTGGTGCAACTGCAGAGGAGGCTTAACCTGAACATGCAATAGGTTGTCAAGAAGGTTATTAAGTTGCTCAATGCTGGTTTGATTTTTCCGATATCCGACTCCGCATGGGTTAGTCCAGTCCATGTGGTCCCTAAAAAGGGCGGCATGACAGTTATAGCTAACGAAAAGAATGAGCTCATACCGACACAGACTGTAACAAGGTGGCGAGTTTGCATCGACTACTACAGACTTAACGAGGCCACACGAAAGGACCATTTCCCGCTTCCATTCAGTGATCAAATGCTGAGCGTTTGTTAGGACAGTAGTTCTACTGTTTCCTTAATGGATTTTCCGGTTATTTTCAGATCCCCATCGCCCCGGGTGATTAGGAGAAGACCACATTTACATGTCCCTTTGGCACATTCGCGTACCGACGCATGCCATTTGGATTGTGTAATGCTCCAGCTACATTTCAGCGATGCATGGTTGCCATTTTTTATGAGTTAATCGAGGATTCCACGGAAGTCTTTATGGATGATATTTTAGTCTTTGGAAATTCCTTTGATGATTGTCTGCGTAACTTAGATCGAGTGCTCGCTAGATGTAAAGAGACGAACCTTATGCTTAGTTGGGATAAATGTCATTTTATGGTTTGTGAGGGTATTGTTTTAGGTCATAAAATTTCTAGTGCGGGGATTGAGGTAGATAGAGCTAAGGTAGACACCATTTCCAAATTTCCACCGCCCACTTATGTGAAGTCTATTCGTAGTTCCTTAGGTCATGCGGGATTCTATGGCTGATTTATAAAATATTTCTCTAAAATATCCTGTCCGATGACCCAACTTCTAGAGAAAGATAGGTCGTTCAATTTTAGTGAGGAGTGTTTTAAGGCCTTTGAGTTGCTTAAGGAGAGGTTAGGTAGTACTCCTATTCTTGTTGCTCCCGATTGGACTCTTCCATTTGAGATCATGTGTGATGCAAGCGATTTTGCTGTTGGAGCCGTGTTAGGGCAGCGTTGAGAGAAACATTTTCATCCCATCTATTATGCTAGCAAAACCCTTAACGATGCTCAGGAGAATTACACCACGACAGGGAAGGAGCTTCTTGCAGTTGTTTTCGCGTGCGACAAATTTCGTACCTATCTTGCGCTTTCTAAGACTATCATTTTCTCTGATCATGCGGATCTGCGGTATTTGTTCACTAAGAAAGATGTGAAGCCTCGACTCCTTAGTTGGATCCTTTTGCATCAGGAGTTCTATATAGTAATTAAAGATAAAAGAGGAGCTGAGAATGTCGCCGTCGACCACTTGCCACACCTAGAAAATCCCGACATGGATGAGACCCAGGAACAGGGAATTGGTGGTGATTTCCCGGGTGAGACTTTATTGTATTTAAAGGCGAGTGATGAGCGGTTTCCATGGTTTGCTGATCTTGCGAATTATCTATCCTCTGGTAAGTTAGTGCCCGGACTGACATATCAGCAAAAGAAAAAGTTCTTTGCAAATATCAAGTTCTACATTTGGGAGGATCCATACTTCTTCCGTATTGGGTCGGATCAGGGGATTAGAAGATGTGTTTTTGGTGATGAAGCTCGTAGTATTCTTCGACATTGTAATGAGGGACCGATTGGTGGCCATTTTGGTGCGACTTATACCGCCAAACGCGTGTTTGATGCGGGATTCTGTCCAGTGGGCATTACAAAGCAAAACCTAAGCTAGAAACATAGTCTTATCTTCTTGAGCTTGAGGCTGATTGTCTTCTTCCCAGCTTTACTGATCCAGCTCTTTCTATAAACATGAACAATTTCTGATTATGAGGGTGGTTGTTAGGCAGATTACACCTCATAATATCGTTCAAGTCATCATCATGCAGAAATGTCAGATCTTCATCTACTCTAATAATTCCCAAGGCAAGTCTATCTGAATTTCTGAGAATGTAGGAGTCATCTTGTTCTTTATAATCAATTCTAGCAATCCTACCATTTCTTTGGACTTCAAGATCAGGCCTTGTCATTTTGCTTCTCATACTTATTCAAACCATCAAATTTGTCAGAGGGTCTTTCTCCTTCACATTCGAAATGTAGTCAATCTTAGCATATTTTATATTCTTCATCCTCTTTGCCCTTCTGGTCTTCTCTTATTCAGAAAATTCCCATTTCCTCTTTTTACTCACCATAGGGAATGATTTCCTTGCCTCATTCTTTAGATGTTTAGATAATTCGTTTTGTTGTCTTCCTGCAAATCTATGGCTGTCATGATAATCAAAAAGATCCATGGTTGCCATCTCCTCTAGTTGTTCCCATTTAAATTCAGCAAAATCATCCTTGAAGATGATTTCCTTCAGTTCTCCACTCTTCATAATTACCTTCAAAGTTTCAGACACAGAGTGATAAAAGAGCATTTTAGGAAGGTCCACATCATATGGTGGCCTATTTTGTCGTTGGTGTGAAGCTCTTGTTGTAGAAATCTGTGCTCTTGAGGCTGAGGGCCTAGACGGAATTGCCATTCTGTGTTTAGTGGCCCTCAATTCCCCAAATTTCTTTTCAAACATGGAAATTACCATTTCCAATGGCATAGCCATCAAATCAAGAAAATTTTCTCCTCCTTTTGTGGCAAGTATTGCAATCATGCCCATCACTCTTTCATCTCCAAGTTGACCAGCGGGAACAAATCATAATCCAGTCGGTTCATCTTCAAAATTTTGAGGATTTCTCTGTTCAGCCTCCAGTCTCTCCCATTCATCCTTTTCTTCATAAAATAATTGTTTCAGTTGACCCTTTCCCAAATTATCAAATACAATTTCAGCCATACCTTTGTTCATCATCAACCCTTTTTGGGTTCTGATTCCGTTCCCATCATCCCAGGGATCTCGTTGTTCAATTGGCTCAGGTTTCATTTGCACAATGATAAGGACTTTGGCAGCCTTTGAAGATTGGCCCTTTTCTTGTTCATCTCTTTCTAACTCAGATTGATATGGGGCCATCCTTTCACTTTTGTTCAACCCATGGATCACATTCAAACTCTCTCTTGCCTCCATTAATCTTTCAAGCAATTTGAGTTGTTCATCCTCCCACTTCTTTTTCTTTGCAACTTTCTCCTTTTCAGCCAAAGCAACGACTCTTGGCTTTTATTGCAGTCTTGAAAGATTCATCTTTCATTGACAGTTTCCTGAAGTGGGATTCAACTTGAGCTTTTGAAATGCTATCAACCATCTCCAATGCCATGCCTCTATCAATCAAATACTTACACTTGCCTCCAAATTTCTTCATCAGCTCATCAATCTTTTCTTCCTGGTTTGCTTCTTTTCTCAATCTTTCCTGTTCCTTTTTCTTCACCCTTTCCACATTCATATTATAGTGTTCTTCCAAGTCATCAAACTTCATCGTACTTAAGTCTTTGTCAGACAAACCATGCACCCTTATATAAGATCTATACTTGTGAGAATCATGGTTCTTTTCCTCCATCCTCTTCTTTATCTCTTCAGCCTCCTTATCAACCAATCTTTGCAACTCCTCATTTGACATAGGAGCCAAAGTTTCAAATTTGTATCCGTGTTTAATCAGACTCAAGATCAAAGGATGGTTTCTCCTTGCATCATCCAAAATTTTATGTATGTTCTCTTTTTGTTCATCTGTCATATCAATGTGAGGGGAGTCAACAGTATCATTTTTAGCTGCATTGTCATCGACATTATCATCATTAGCAGTATCATCATCTTTTTCAGTTGATTCATCCAATGCCTCATTTCTTGATTCATTCAGATCAGGCTCAGCTTCTGGCATAACAACCTGAAAAGGAATAGCCATCACATGGCTTTCATGATCTTTTGGGCTTTCAATAGTGTATTCAGGCTTATCAGCCTCATATGTCTTCCTTTTCTTGAGTTCCTCTTCATCATCATCTTTTGTGTCTTATTTACTCCTTTTTATTTTGTAAATCTTTCCAAAATTGATTTTAGGCTCATCATCATAACTCAACTCATCAGGAGAATTATTCTCAATATTTTCTTTAACTTCTTTTAACCACCTTTTGGCTGCAATTTTTGTTGCTGATTCTCCAGCCTCATCAGGCACCACCTGCTTGCTTGAATTCTTTTTTAGTGTGTTCAACAGTGGTTGGAGATTCAGTCTCATGATAGGATTGATTAAACTTGCTTATTACAAGCCCTAAGGTGTTATCAACCTCTTCCACTTGCTTCATCTTTATTAGCACCTCAATAAACTCCTGCTCAACTTATCGTTCTTCATTTAATGTTTTGGAAATGTGAGCTTGCTCCAATAGGGTTTCTTGCTGTACAAACTCATCCTCAGTCAAAGATCTGGCAACTTTTTCACTTTCCAATATTTCTAGTAGAGTATCAGCATGCCTCTTGGCAGCTTGTTCAGCCAACTCATCTTTATCAAACATATCATCATTAGATTTATCCTGTGTATCAACAGGTGAATTTTCACCAATATCAACAACAATCTTTATCAAACATATCATCATTAGATTTATCCTGTGTATCAACAGGTGAATTTTCACCAATATCAACAACAGACTCTCCTTTTGCTTTCCTCATTCGTTCTTCCTCAAATTCATTTGGAAAGTTTCAATGTCATCCATTAGATTTCTCATCTCCTCATTATCCTCAACAAACTTCTTGAAAGTAATATTATTTACAATTTCTTCAGTCAAGACTACTTCCACAGTTTCCGCACCTTCATCAACAATCACATCTGTCAAGGTTTCAGTGCCAATAGCATCAGTTGTTATGGCCTCTGTAGTCAAAATTTTTTCTGTAAGCACAACATCCTCAACATTAGTTTCCTTCTCCACCTACTTCTCCCTCTCCTCATTCACTTTTTCTACTTCATCTGCATCATAATCTTGTTCACCAATAACAGATTTGAGTCCTTCATATCCATCATCATCAAAACCTCTCACTTCACTGTTATCTTCCTCATCACTCTCACCATAAGCATTAAATACTGTTTTCAAACCATCTTCAGCAGCATTTACTTCCACATTCACATCCTCTTCCATATCAACAACAACATCAATTGCAATAGGAATATTCTCCCCTTGTTTTGGTACAACTAAAGTCTTGTCAACCTCAGCCTCCAGGGCTTGAATTCAGTTTAAAGCTTGTGTCAACTTTGCCTTTAAATCTTTATTTTATTTCATCAACTCCTCATTACTTCATCTCAACTCAACATTTTCCACCAGGAGATCCAAGTTTCTTCTGAATAGATAAGCACTAGGGGAATGGGATTGGGTTGGTGGGTCAGTTTGGCGTTGGAATGATTCATGGGTAGGGATTGGGTCATGTGTAGGGCTTGGGCTTTCAAACATGTTTGTGCTTGTTGGGGGTAGTGGGTTGATGTTTTGGATTATATGTAAGGGTTTGTAGGTATGTATGATTTCAAAGGTTGGTTGGTTTTTTTGGTCTTGGGTTTGGGAATGGGTTGGGGATTGGAATGGTG
This sequence comes from Bidens hawaiensis, assembly GCF_021521415.1. Lineage (NCBI taxonomy): Eukaryota > Viridiplantae > Streptophyta > Magnoliopsida > Asterales > Asteraceae > Bidens > Bidens hawaiensis. The sequence continues at coordinate 4,690,568 of NW_027491019.1, read as the reverse complement.
TTTCTGGAAGGTTAAGTAGGTGGGCTGGCATTTGTTGTGGGATGTAAGGTTCATGTATGTCTTGGTTTTGGTCTTGGATTAGGGTTTGGGTTTGGGTTAGGGGTTGGTTAATTGTGTGAGGTGGGCTTTGGGTTTGGGTATGAGTGGGTGGTGATGGAATATATGGGTCATTTTGTGGTGGTGTCGATGTTGTTTGGTGTTGTGGTGGGGATTGGATGTGTTGTTGTGGTGGGCTTGGTGGTGAAGCTGGTGGTGTAGGTATGGGTTGTTTTTGGATCTCCCCATGTGCATGTGCATTGATTACATCATCATCAGCCAAGTTTCCTTCAAAACCTCTAGCTCCTCCATCATTCCCTCCATTATCTCCATCATCAATATTGTCATAATCATCATCCTCCTCATCCTCATCTTCACTCTCCTCCTTCTAAGAAGTCAACTCTGGTACAGGCATAATCACTACATTGTTGTCAATTAACCTTGGTAATATATCAAAGTCTGCTCTAGGAATGAACTGACTTGTGATGGATAACTTCTCTATTCTTTTAAACATATTGGGATTTAAACACATTGGGATCTTGTAGCACATGAGTTGTCCCAGTTGTTGGTAAATCTTGCAGCACCCTGTTAAATATGATTTGTAGGAATCTTGGATAAGCCAAAAATTTTTCTTTGTTTGGCTTTCGGAGATTGCTAACCAAAATTTCAAAGATCATTCGAGAGAAGTTGAATGGCAGATTTTATAAAATTGCCACAGTGGCATTTGCCAAATCATGGATCATTAACGTCCAAGAGCCTTTCCTAGGGGCATATCTTTGAATGATATGATGTATCAAGAACCTGTAAAGGTTAGGAAATATCCCCTTTTGAAACTGCCCCTCATGGACATTCCCTTGATAACCCATCATCTCCTGAAATATCTTCAATAAATGATCAGTGGAGAAGTAAACAGGGTTATGATCATCATCGTGTAGTTGTAGGCTTGATCGAATCAATCGTTCAGTAATCGTGACTTCATGATTTGCCACGGTAGCCTCTATTTGCCTACCATCTTCATCGTCATGTAGTTCGGCCGGGTGCTTGAAATCCAAGTGGTGGTTTTTATAAATAACTGGGCACTCAGTCAAAGAGAATCGTGTGTTTGACAACTCAAGCCATCGTGTCATTAAAGCCACTGGTTCATTATTAGTAGTCACTTGAAGAAAAGCGCACATGTTGTGGTTCTTCTCAAAGGGATATGTCGGTTCGTCCTTCATATCTATACATACATAAACAAAAACATATTCAAAGCAAATATTAGTCATAAAGTTCATAGCTTTGACACATTTGAGGTTATAATTTAAAGAGGTAAAGAGAAGAAATGTCTCTTAAGAACATGTGCTTCGATAAATTAATAACTTACAAGAAAACAAAGATATCAGGTAATATTGAAATTAACAGTTTAAATTTACATAATCTTTGTCAGAAAACATTCAATTGAAGCTTACCGAGTCGGATTAAGTGGGCTGAAAAATTAGGGTATGGAAAAAATGTAAATCTATTGATATTCTTGAACAAGAGCAAGATAAAGTGTTTGGAGAAAAAAGCTAAGCTTGAAATTTCACTATGTCCCTCTTGTATACCTTTTGAAAGTGTGTTTTAAATGAATTTTGTCTTATTGTGAGAAAAAGCTGTCATGCAATTAAAAATATTAAAAAAAATATCTTTTCCCATTTTAAAAACCTTGCTCGATAAAGTACATGTTATAAACCTTGCTCGAAAAGGTTAATTCTTAGAAGTTTTCTAGTATTAATTCCACTTATCAAAGCTTGCTCGTTCCATAATTTATTCAGAAATTATAGAGTAAATAGAAATAAACCTAAGAGAATAAGATGAAGGGAGCGTACTCGAAATACAAGATTGCTAGAGAAATAAATCATAAGACAAATAATCATGTATAAAGCATAAAATAGGCAACCTTGCTTGGAATCATTTCTAAATGTCAACCTTGCTCGAATTTTTGAATAACACAAATCATGCTTGAAAATAAATAGTTCACCCATATGCAATCAAGTATATTTAAAGAATAGTATGCTCGAAACACTTTAAGAATGCAAAGTGTGCTGGAGAAGGACTCTAACCACAAAGTGTACTCGAAAAGTAAAATTTTGAAATTATCAAGTATATTAGGAGAACACTTGAAGCATTCAAAGTGTGCTCGAAATATATAGTAGGCTCGGAAAACAATGTTTACTCGAAAACACTTGCAATTTCAAAGAATCACATTCACAATCATGAACTATGCTAGATAAGGACATATTTCAATTAAAACAACAAAGTTTACTTGAAATAGACATGTAAAGTATATTCAAATAGATGTAACATAATCATCAATTATGCTAGACAAAAATAACCTTCAGAACATCTGTGTTTACTCGAAAGCTACTAAGTTTTAAAGTGTACTCGACAATATATGAATAAATCATTTAATTACTAAACATCACAAAGCTTGTTAGAATGAGTTTAAAAACTCAATCAAAACACCTAAGTTTGCTAGAAAGTTCAAAAACACTAAAGCTTGCTAGAAGTAACGTATTCAATCAAAAAGAATCACCTAAACAAACTATAAAACAATTAAGTTTGCTAGAAAGTTCAGAAACCATCAAAGCTTGCTAGAATCATCATAATAAAAAATATTCAAACATCAATCTTGCTCGAAAGAATTAAACTTCAAATAAAACAGTAAAGTCTACTCGAAAGTTTGTAAAACACTAAAACTAAGCAGTATAAGATTTATATCACCGACTACATGGCATACTCTAACATTAAACCTACCCACGCATCATATGATAACGTATTCAAATTCTTAAAATTCATAACATTTATAATATTTTCACATTTCATACCAAAAATTGAGGCTTGAGTGTGGCCTGAAGTTTCATTACTTATCTTCCACAGACAAAACGTTTACTCACAAAAGATTTTCATTTTACTCATTTTATCAAATTGCCCTTTCATTCCCAAGGCTGAGCCTACTAACACATCCCAAGTTAAGTGCCTTTTCTTTTATATTATCTCATATTATTAGTAGTTTGAAAAACCATTTTCCAATTTTTTCTATCATCTTCCACTTTAATGCAAAAATCTATATTCAACGGACATTTTTCAAAACTATTTTTTTAATTTTTTTATAAGTTAGAATTAAACTATGACTCAAATCCCTACACTTAAATTTTTCATAGTCCATAATGAAAGGATAAAGATGACTTAAAATAAAAATAAAGTCGGACTATAAAAAAAACTAAAAATCTAAAAACAAAAACAAAACTAAAATAAAAAAAATTAATAAGCAAGATAATGGAAAAGACTTAGCTGGTAATATGCGTATGAAATATGATACTGAAGTCTTATTTCCATTAATTCCCTCCAAATACGAACGTGCTCAGCAAAACGGAATCTCCTTCTTCTCACATGCGAAAATAAGTGGCAAAAAATTCAACAATATCTAAAATATAATAATCATGAGCAAATAAATAAACATGAAGGATACGGCTCCACTGCTCCATCATCCCCTCACTTGTTTGTTGGCCCACACGTCAACCTAAAATAAACTTAAACCAAACAAAACCAAAAGACACTACAAACTAATGACTCAATACATGTACAAATTACAAGAAACCTCCCCACACTTGAACTTAATCAGGAGGTTTCTTTTTGATTTGGACCCTATCAAACCCGTTTAGTTCCACCCGGAATTTATGAAACAGTAATATATCAAAGATGTAACCGCAAAATAATAAATTAGAATTAAAAATCAATAACGGGTCAGACCACGTATATTTAAACTTACCTAGCAAGAGTCGAATGTGTTGTAAGTATCGAGAAGATTGGTCGTGTTTGACATGCAAATGCATTTTCATTCCTGTAGACCATCTCCTAAAATGTACGCAAGTTTGGTTTTTAGGTAATTTATCTTCCTCGACCTTCTCCCGTGGTGCTGATTCTAGTTTAACATTCAAAACACATCCTATGGCCGGTAGTGGTGTGCATCCTCTAACACCACATCATCCTCTACAACGTCCTCTACATGTAGGGCCTTGAATAACGCAATTTCCCAATGAACATCCATTGTACCCCCTCGTCATACTCTGACAATCCATCCTTCTCCAGATCAATGAATTCATCTTCCTTACTCAAATCTTTCACAACCTCCTTAGAACCAAACATCAGCTCGAGTGACTTTCCCGAATCTACATCTTTCTCAAACATGGGTTTCACCACATATGATTTAAAATACGTAGCTTGCTCTTCTTCGTCTATTTCATCATCGGAGTCACTATAACAATTTGCAAAATCAACAACGCATAACTGTGTGGCTTTGATATGAGAATTTGTTTCCTTTATGGTGAACAAGGTCGTGTAGTCAGAAATTATGGACTGAAGAAATCACAAAATCTTCATCCTTTTATCAAGGAACAAACCAAACTCGTTCCTGTGATTAAGGAGATTTTGAAACGACCCATTTCTTGTGTTGATGAAACACATCATGTTTTCAGATGTATATCCTCGCAAAGTGATTCATGTTAGTGAAAATTTGAGTAATTTAAAACCCAGATTTGTTCCCACTGAACCCATTTGCAAGAATGTGAATACGAATGTTGTTCAAGCTGCATAGTTTAGAAAAAAAGTCGAAACGACCTGTGACTTATTCACAAGCGGCTAACCCACATTTGGATTCACTCGACATTAAAAATTCAAGTGAAACTAAAGAGGTGCCAAAGACTAAGGCCTGTGCTGCCTTTTTGAACTAATAATTTTTCATTTATGTGCATATTTCAACCAAGACTATTTCTTGTGAAAACCTGATAATGGATAGTGGATGCTCTCGTCATATTACCGGAAATATCAAACTTTTAACAAATAACAAGAATATTCAAGGAGGTTATGTTGGTTTTGCTGGTAACTCGGGCGGAATGATTACTAGAGAAGGTGATGTTTCAAAAGGGTGTATTACTTTTGAGATGGTTAATTATTGTGACAAAGTTGATCACAACTTGTTGAGTGTGTCACATATTTGTGATAAGAAGTACACCACTTTATTTAATGATAAGGAGTGCATAATACTTAAACTTGGATACGTTATTCCAAAAGACATGGTAGTTATGCGATCTCCTTGATGAAATGATATTTATGTGTTAAATATGACTTCTAAAGTAACTACTTCTGTTGAATCGTGTTTTGTCTCAAAAGCCATCGAGAAAGACTCTATTCTATGGTACAGATGTATGGGTCATATTCATGTTAGAAAGATGAACTATCTTATGGCTAATGAATTGGTTGATGGGGTTTCCTTGAAACGTTTCAAACTGTCTTACCACTGTGTTGCATGCAAAAAGGGCAAACAAAAAAGAAGTCACACCCTTCTAAGTTAATTAATACAATTGATACTCCATTGGAATGACTTCATATGGATTTGTTTGGTCCTGTGAATCGTGTGAGTATTGTTGGTGAATGGTACCGTCTAGTTGTCATTGATGAATATTCAAGATATTCTTGGGCGTTATTTATGAGTTCAAAAGATCAAACACCTATTCTGGTTCAAAATCTAATCACGAAGATCGAATCACTGTATAAAGTTAAGGTGAGACGAATTCGAAGTGATAATGGTACGAAGTTCAAAAAGAATGTATTTGATTTTTTTTGTATTCAAAAAGGAATTCATCGGGAATACAGTGATCCATATGTAACTCAACAGAATGGTGTTGTGGAAAGAAGGAATCACACACTGATAGAAGCTGCACGAAAAACGCTAGCAGATTCTAAGCTTCCTGGTCAATTTTGGAACAAGGCTGTGAATACTACTTGCTACACGCTTAATCTTGTTCTGACTATGAAGAAGCTACAAAAGACAAGCTACGAGCTTCTGAACCAGAGAAAGCCTAATTTAAAGTATTTGGAGCCATTCATGTGTCCTTGTACTATGCTGAAGAAGAATGTGGGAAAATTCGAGAAAAAAGCGATTGAAGGTTATTTCTTGGGTTATGCATCTCCTAAGAAGCGTGTATTTAATTTTACTTTGGGTTGTGTTGAAGAGTGGTACCATGTCGATTTTCAACAATACACCACACCTCCCACTGGACAAGGACCTGATTGGATGTTCGACTATGAGAGTTTATTTAACTCATTCACTCAAATAGTTGACCAACCAGATGAGGACTTGTACATGCTTATTTAAAAGATCAATTCTTACCTCCAAGATCTTATGGTACTAATTATGATGATACTCCCTTAGATGATCTTCCTGATACATCTGATGTAATTTCTATCTCGTCAGATGATGGTCATTTTGTTGATTCTTCTTCAGCTCCATTTCCTGAAACACATGAGATTGGTGAATCGTCTCATGATGCTGAAGAGAATCTGACTAATTTAGCTGATAATGTTGTTGTGTATGAGAATCCAACTTTTTCGGATTCATTCTTATCATCCACAGGACAACATCATTGGTGATCTTGATGTGGGTGTGCAAACACGTCACCAGATTGCTACTTCTAGTGATGCAACTGTATTATGTGCGCATGCCAATATGCGTTCATCGGGAATTATGAATCTTTCAAAATACACTTGCTTCTTATCTCAGATGGAACCAACGAGTGTTCATAAGGCACTTGAAGACTCTTCATGGGTAGAAGCAATGCAAGAAGAATGGCAACAGTTTGCTCGACTGGGTGTTTGGGATCTTATTGACAAGCCTGCTCGTGTTAAGAAGCCAATTCCAACAAAGATGATCTTGGGGTAATTGTAAGAAACAAAGAGCGATTGGTTGTTCAAGGTTTTCATTAGAAAGAAGGCATAGATTACACGGAAGTATATGCGCTAGTTGCTCGATTGGAGGCTATACAAATATTCTTGGCCTATGCTGCTTTCAAAAACATTAAGGTTTATCAAATGGATGTCAAGAGTGCGTTCCTCAATGGGTAACTTCATGAAGAAGTGTTTGTGTTGAAGCCACCTAGTTTTGAAGATCCAGATTATCCAGACCGTGTTTACCAATTGAAAAAGACCCTGTATGGTCTACACCAAGCCCCGAGAGCTTGGTACGGCACAGTTGCTGACCATCTTACCGATAATGTCTTCCAACGAGGAACTGGGGATTGCTATCTCTTTTACAAGAATGTTGGTAATGATTTGCTCATTGTCCAAATATATGTTGATGACATTATGTTTGGTTTAACAAACGACAAGCTATGTAAGGAATTTGTTAAATCAATGCAGACGAAGTTTGAAATGAGCTCGATGGGAGAGATGAATTTCTTCTTAGGGTTGCAGGTTCATCAGTCTGACACGGGAATTTTTATTCATCAGACAAAATATTTGAACAATGTCTTGAGCCGATACAAGATAACTGTCTGAAAAATCCCTTCGACTCCTCCTCCTGTGGGTCACAATTTGTCACCGAACGAATTGGAGGATAATGTAGATCCAACCCTTTACCAAACAATGATTGGTTCTTTAATGTATTTAACTGCTTCACGTCCTGATATAATGTTTGTGGTTTGTTTGTGTGCTAGTTAACAATCGAGTCCCCGAGTGACTCATCTAGCGGCGGTTAAACGTATACTTCACTATCTGAGGGCTAATCCTGACACCGGGTTATGGTATCCCAAGGATGATACTTTTGAAGTCACTTCGTTTTCTGATTCTAACTATGGAGGATGCAAGATCAATTTCAAATCGACTACAACGGGTTGTGAATTTTTAGGGAGCCGGCTTGTTTCTTGGCATTGTAAGAAGCAGACAACGGTCTCCACTTCAACCGCCGAAGCAGAATACGTGGCAGCCTCGAGTTGCTGTTCACATGTTCTATGTATCCAGCAACATTTTCGGGACAACGGTTTGAAGTTTCTTAATACTACAATTCTTATTGATAACTCTGCTGCTATTAGTATCACTAAAAATCCTATGCAACATTCTAATACAAAACATATTGAGATTCAATATCATTTCATTCGCAATTATTTTGAAAAGAAGCTAATTGATATTGGAAAAGTGCACACGGATTTTCAACACGCTGACTTGTTTACAAAGGCATTTGACAAAACTCGTTTTAACTTTTTGCTTGGTCTAAATGGGTTGAAAACACTTGCAAATATCCTTAAACAAGGATAATTATCTTTAATTTTATTTTGGTTATTTTCTTTTCTTTATTTTTTTATGTTTTGGGTTTTGGGGATGAAAATGAAAACACAAAAATATTGTGATTTATGTTTGTATAGAGAAAATACAAAAACATTAAAAATTTTGAAAATCCAAAAATATTGAAAACTTGAATAACCAGAAAGATTGTGTTTCCGTTTTTATAGAAAAATATGAAAATTCAAAAAGATTGTGATTTTAGTTTGTACAGAGAAAAATAAAAAATAGTTTTACACACTTTCGCTTAAAATTATGTCAATTACTCATAAATAAAGGACATGTACTTATACTTGCTTGGTCCTAATATTTACTTGTAGATGTTCGGGATAGCCATTTACCTGAAAATGGAAAGTACTTGGGGTGATTGTTGTGTGTTTTTATTCTTTCGCTTAAAATTATGTCGGTTATTTAAGTTCGTGGAACATGTTTACATGTCTCATCCTATTATCTACTTGTAGAATTATGAGATAGCCATTAATCTATGAACTGAAAGTGACTAGGGCGATTGAATTTTTATGCTCCTCAAAAATTGAGTTTGGAAGCAAAAAGAGAAAATGATAGTACATTGATCATATGATCCCATATCCAGAAAGAAATAAGCTTAAAAGGCTGTGTGCTTAACTGCATTGGTGCACTGATAGGTCTGAAACAAGCTGCTAGGGTAAAGTATGTGATATAAACATAAAGAAATGTCATATTGTAAGAGGTGTTAGTCTCTTCCAAAACTCTCGGTAAGGATGTTAGAAATGTTATACTCAAACCATATAGTTGTCTGATCACCAAAAAGAATAAAGCAAATTAAAAGCATTCGGCTTATGGACACTGTGAGTCTTTATACGGCTTAATCATCTGGGTATCCATATGCATGAATATTTCAAACGCTTTTAGAGCAAACCCGAAGTCATTAAACTTGATCACCGATGTACATCGTACAAATTTAAACTACTAACTTGATCAAAATCCGCTGTTAGTCATACATTTGTTCCTCCCTTGCGCGCGTCTCAATACCAATAAGAAACGGACCCCAGGGATACAATTTATGTAAGCCTACATATGGACTCGTGCATACTCACTCACTTTAAAGGAAACTTGATGCATTGCTCAAAAATATCTATAAGAATATAAAATTTTGATCGGCAATATAATGGTTTAAGTCAACTTGGGGTGATACGGTAAAAAAAAATTAAGCTTGAACCGAGATTAGAGACTGATTGTAACACCCCGTAACCGCAGCGGAAACGTGAACGGGATGCAACAGACACCTCTGATATCAACCACATTGTTTATAAAGAAAACTGAATACATTAATATACTTCAAATTACATTATCTCGTATTTCATTACCGTCTAGGTGATACACACATCATGCAATACGATACATAATTCTATTTATTATAATGTATCCTAACGTCCCGCACGCAAATCTTACACACATCAAGCACTTAGCACGTAAGCAATCACTTCATCTTAATTGTACCTGAAAAGCATGTGAGAAAACGGGTCAACTACGAATAGTTGGTGAGTTTCACAATTCGAGTAAACCATGATAAATCATTATCAAAATATAATATTATCGATGTAATTATGCTGAGCCCACAAGTGAAACCTCTGTTAACCCAGTACTGTACCCGTTCCGGGGGCAATGTTAACCCAGAAACACTTCTAGGGACATCTGGGGACACTGTTATCCCAGTACAGTACCCATTCCGAGGGCATTGTTAACCCAGAAACACTTCTAGGGACATCTGGGGACACTGTTAACCCAGTACAGTACCCATTCCGGGGGCAATGTTAACCCAGAAACACTTCTAGGGACATCTGGGGACACTGTTAACCCAGTACTGTACCCATTCCGGGGGCAATGTTAACCCAGAAACACTTCTAGGGACATCTGGGGACACTGTTAACCCAGTACTGTACCCATTCCGTACGATTCCCGTACAATCAAATATTTATAAATACACGCAAATCCATTCGTTCAGTATGTACTTAAACATTTCAATAGTAACATGCTTTCCGCCCCGGGAAAATATTTAAAAACAATTAAGAAAAAGGGGCTCGTGAAACTCACCTTAGCACATGCAAGCAGGTAACAGTCGTTATCAGTTAACATGTCCAATCTGTAATATGATCCTTACGATCGTTACCATACAATCACTATTAATATAACTTTAACCGTGTTAACCGGTACGTCTGGGGACACTGTTAACACAGTACTGTACCCATTCTGGGGGCAATGTTAACCCAGAAACACTTCTCCGGACTCAGATTGTGATATCGTTTAGAGTTCACTAGTCAAATTTCTATTAGTCGTTTTTCCCGTTTTGCGTGCCTAGCACGGTTATCCGTTTTTACGTTTCAAAAATGGGTTTGGTCACACGACCCGAAAATAGTGGTTGACTGATAATTTAATTAAAGTTGTGAAATTAGAGCTCGGTTTAGACGCCCCGATTGGCCGCGGGACCCGTTTCCGTCTTTAGTGCACCGGAAACTGTTAAATCGTTTAAAATTACCCAAATCATCCGAATTATTTTCGGATGATTTATTTTTACTTGTTTAACTCAGTTATATGAAAATAGTTCATTTTTCAGGGTTTTTATACACCAGTCAGCTCGTCCACCCGAACTATGCTGGTTTACGCGTTTTATATTATAAAAGTTCACTTTTATTCCAAATAAATATCCGTTCATCCTCGGATCTTGAGATTTTGCACACTTTTTGACAGTGGGGAATTTAATAAAAATATTTCCAGAATTAATTTTTATATTTAAAATTTATTTATCTATTTTTAAACACCATTTAAACACTAAATATGTCGTAAATACCAAACGACCTTAGAAAAATCCCAAATTTTTCCTGGATGACCCCTGCCATCCACATAGTCCCCTGTAATTTTTCCAGAACCAAAATCTCTTTTTACATGCGATTTTCACTAAAACCGAGCTAGGAAACCCTAGAACTCGTTTAACCGAAAAGCCTACTTAGACTTCTCCAACTGACCTAAAATTTTGTGTGACTTTTACATGTTATAAAAAGCTTATCGGCAATTTTCCAGAATTTTTCATGATATTTAACTATTTTTCCCCATTTTTGGCCAAAACCGAGCATTAAATTCACCAAATATTCATCCTTTGTCCAAAAATTACCAAAAATTCACAGAACTCATATTTTCATGTATTTAACAACTCTGTAAAATTTCATGACCTAACTCTAAACCGTCAACAATCTGTCCAAAAACTCATAACCGAACATAAACCGAATATACCTTTTGTTTTCCGCCATTACAAGCTACAAACTCGTCTTTCCGCCTTATCTACCACTAAATACAGAACCTACAACCAACATACCACAATACCAAGCAAGTTACACTCACGATCAAGCCTCTTACACTATAGTTTCGGTTATTGTTTCAAAACTAAAGTTTGAACCGTAAAAATTCGTTTTTGGTTCGTTGAACTCCTTTCTTGGACCAAGATCCCTTGTATAACCCGTATACATCACTTGATCATGCAAGAATGGGTTTTCATCTTTTAAAACCTCATTTTCTTGCAAATAAACTCAAGAAATGAAGATGGAAACGTAAATAACTCGACTTTTTACCTCGGTTTTCTTGCTAAAATCTCGGTTTTTGAGTGGAAATGTTGAGAGAATTGAAGAATCAAGCTATGGTTGTTATAAATAAAAATGAGGCAATGGGGTGGAATCCCCTTGGTCCGATCGGGATTAAAGGGGAGGTGGGGTGGGACCCACCTCTCCATTCTTGGCCACTCATTTGGATTTTCGCAATCCGGATAATGTTTTGGATAATCTGGTTCAGTTCGTTTTTTGGTTAAATGTTTAATTCGGCTTAAAACGAGGCTAAAACGGTCGTTTTCGGCTAAAAAAATGAAATTTATATAAAACCGATTTAAAAACTTTAAAAACTCAAACCATGACATTTATTAACTTAAAACATCATATTATTAATAATTGCGCATCTTTTTCGGCTTGATCGATCGTCTCTTGCTTGGATTGGTATTAAAGGTTTCGTTTAATGTACCGACGTACCATTAAATCGAAATTCTTTTTCTGTGCCGTACTTTACTTATCCTGAAGCATTAATGATTCGTAAAATCACTAAATATTATAGATATCGTCTATAATTGAACCCTCGATTCGTTCGGGTTTCAATAACTATCGATCGATTAATCGCATATTCAATACGATGAATTATATATTCACGTACAATCAATACAGTGAACCATGTATCCTCGTATAATTACTATGGTAATTCATGTACCCGACATTAAATATAACGTAATTATTGTCTACCGGTTAAGGTATACATGGTTTAGTCGGAATCGTTACACTGATAGTTTCTGATATTTTGTGCTTTAATTGAACATTTAATCATAACACAAAAATGCTCGAAAGTTTGTTATAAGATTTAAGTGGACAAAAATATCAATGACCTACTTAACGCCAGTCATAATAACGCTGAAATATAAAACTACGATGGACAAGCATTTTGGTCAATATGATTCTTTGCTTAAACTCATAAAAACATGTACTGCTTTCATAGAATATATTTTATTTTGATTAAGGCTCATTCAAAAATACATAAATATTTTGGTTTCTACTTTATTTTTGTTATTCGGGTTTAAGTGTAAATATTTGAAACGAAAAAGAAAATACCAAAAAGATTTTCATTTTTATTTATTCATTTAAATATTATTTAATAATCTAAGTTATCTGATTTTAATTTATGTGTTTTTGAGCATAAAACATGTTAAGGTATTGCTTCTTACTCCGATTGGTAAGAATCGTAAGGTAAAGCTCATCGGGACACGGGTTTCGATGAATTATTTAATTTTTTATTTAATTCATTATTTGATTCTTTTGGTTTAAAATGAAAATGATTTTAATTTTGATTTATTGTCCATTCATTATCCTTTTGGATAACAAATTAGGGCCATTTAAATAACGAATTCATCCAAATTCGTTATCCCTAATTCGCTTCCGCAACTCTGTAACGAATGACCCCATTCGTCCTCTGTTTGATATCGAATGAAGCATGAGTTTCTTTTAATTCGTTTTGATTGTTAACATATTGCTCATTCGTTACTAGTGATTACGAATGACATAACGAATTAGCTCTTTCGTTAATTTTGAATTAACTAATTAGCTTATTCATTGTCTGAGAATGTGTGACATTTCGTCATATTAAATGAACAGTACTAAGACGAATCATCTCATTCTTCCACTTCGATTTTTGTTCATACCTAAGAGATACTCTGCCAAATTTTTCCAAAAATCTCAAACCTCTCTAAATCCAGTTTTGATCATCTGTTCGGATTCCTAAGGTAACCACGATCGAAACCTGATAAAAAAAGTCAAAATTAATGGACATTTCAAGGGCTAATTAGATGATTGAGGTATCAGGTTTTAATTTATGAACATACATCTATATAAACCTAATTATAACTAGTTTTTACCTATAATGGTTGTCATGTATCGGCTATCGATTTTATTGCGAGCCGATTCGTGTTCGTTATTGATTCTTACATCGTCAAACACGGATCAATTGAATCTGATAGTCAAAGTTATTAATTATCGGTGACCATTTGTTATGCGTTAATGAATGGACACCCATTTGTGTTCAATTCGTTATGTTCAGCATAACGAATCAACTCCTTCATATGGTTTGATAACGAATTAACTCACATTTGTTTCTTAATTTGTTAATATTTTGTTATTGATACGTTATGATTTATTCATATTGAATATTAATAACGAATTGAGCAATTTGTTATTGTGAATGACCTGATTCTTATAATGAATTAGCCAAGGTTAATAACAATGACACTTTGAATTACTATCAAAAATCAAAAATTAAAATTATTAAACAATTTAATGTTTGAATGTTTGTTTTACTAATTCTCGGGCCTATATATTTTTAGTGATGGCAGATGAACATGTTCAGGATGCTCCCATAGCTGATCAGCAACTAGGTCAGCAACCTCAAAAACCTCAACTCCCGATGTTGCCCTTTGATAAAAAGCACAACATTTGTGCTTTCGTTGCGGAGAATTTTGCTGACGAGGACATATTTCATGATATGCTTGCTTTTATCCGATGATCTTGTATAGGCTATGTTGTTATTGCTGATATGACGATCCACTTCAGTATTATCCGACCGTTTTGGAATTCGGCTCGCTACTTTGAGTCCGAAAACCATATCGTTGTCGAGGTCAACAAGAAGGCGGTGGTCATTACACCTGGGGTTATTAGACGGGTGTTGCGGTTTGTGGAAAATGTGGACAATCCGTCTGAGTTTGATAAGGGGTTAATCTGCGGATTATTTCAATGAGTCTTCTATGCTGGCGACCTTGAACGTTCCATGCACAACAAGGCTAACTTATGCCCCAAGTACAAGTATCTACTACATGTGCTTATATGTAACGATTCCGGCAAATCCAGGTATACCCTAGCCGGAATATACTATTTACGTGTTATTTAATACTGAGTGTATGAGTTATAGTACGTTTATACGAATATATATGGTTCACAGTATGAATCATACTCAATTATAAAGTGAATCGTATTGGAATTACAATTAATCAATGTTCGGTTATTGAAACCCGAACGAATCGGGAATTACATTATAGACGAAGTATATAACGTTTAATGATATTTACGAAGTATTAATGCTTCGGGATAAGTAAATTATAGCACAGAAAAAGGATTTCGATTTAATGGTACGTCGGTACGCTAAACGAAACCTTTAACACCAAACCAAGCAAGAGACGATCAATCAAGCCGAAAAAGATGCGTAATTATTAATAATATGATGTTTTAATGTCATGAGTTAAGTTTTTAAAGTTTTTAAATCAGTTTTATATAAATTTTATGTTAACCCGAAAAACAACCATTTTAGGCTCGTTTCAAGCCGAATTACTAGTTAAACGAGAAACGAACTGAACCAGACTATCCACAACATTATCCGGATTGTGTAATCCGAATATGTGGCTTAGAATGGATTTGTGGGACCCACCCCCACCTCCACTTGGACCAACCGGCCCTATATGCACACACACACACTTCATTTGTTATTTTTTTTAGACCAAAAACTCTCTCAATCTCTCAATCCTTTCAACATCCATTCAAAATCCTTGATTTCTAACAAGACTTTGAAGGTAAAAACATGGTTTAGTTGGTTAAATCATAGTATTGATTTCTTTATTTTGAGTTGTTTTGCAAGAACAAGAGGTTCCAAGTGAAATATGGGTGAAAACCCGAGATGGAACCGGTTCTCGTGTGATCAAGGGATGTATACAAGTTATACAAAGGATCTTGATCCAAGTAATTAGTTAAAAGTGTTTAGAATGAATTTTTACGGTTGAAATCTTGTCAAATGAGTTTTCCTTGTGAAAGACGGGTGAAAACCCGAGATGAAACCGACTCTTGCATGATCAAGAGATGTATACATGTTATACAAGGGATCATGGTCCAAGAAATGAGTAAAAAGAGTCGGGAATGGATTTCTACGGTTAAAACCTTTGTTTTTACTTAAAAACCGACACTTTGAAAGAAATGGTTTGATTATTGGTGTAACTTGCTTGGTATAGTGATATTGTGCTTGTAAGTGTTGTATCTAGCGGCTAGCAAAGGCTAGAAACCGAGATCCTTGCGATCTAAAGCTAGAAAACACAAAATAGTTCGGTTTTCGTGTGTATATGAGATTTGGACAGATTTTCGTGTGCTTAGAGTCGGGTCACGAAATTTCACAGAGATGATCTACACATGAAAATATGAGATCTGTGAATTTTTGGTAATTTTTGGATAAAAGATGAATATTTGGTGAATTTAATGCTCGGTTTTGGCCAAAAATAGTGAAAAATAGCAAAACATGATGAAAAATTCCGGAAAATTTAAGATAAGCTTTTTATATCATATAGAAGTCACCCACAAAATTTGAGCTCAGTTGGAAAAGCCTAAGTAGGCTTTTCGGTGAAACGAGTTCTAGGGCTTTCTAGCTCGGTTTTGGGTGAAAATGGCTTGAAAAATAAGTTTTAAATTCTGGAAAAATTCCAGAAAGTTATGAGGATGATAGAGATCATCCCAGAAAAATTTGGGATTTTTCTAAAGTGTTTTGGTATTTTTGATATATTTAGTGTTTTAATAAGATTTAAAAATAGATAAATAAATGTAAATATAGGAAAATAAATCTGGGAAAATTCCAGAAAGTTATGAGGATGATAGAGATCATCCCAGAAAAATTTGGGATTTTTCTGAAGTGTTTTGGTATTTTTGATATATTTAGTGTTTTAATAAGATTTAAAAATAGATAAATAAATGTAAATATAGGAAAATAAATCTGGGAAAATTCCAGAAAGTTATGAGGATGATAGAGATCATCCCAGAAAAATTTGGGATTTTTCTGAAGTGTTTTGGTATTTTTGATATATTTAGTGTTTTAATAAGATTTAAAAATAGATAAATAAATGCAAATATAGGAAAATAAATCTGGGAAAATTCCAGAAAGTTATGAGGATGATAGAGATCATCCCAGAAAAATTTGGGATTTTTCTAAAGTGTTTTGGTATTTTTGATATATTTAGTATTTTAATAAGATTTAAAAATAGATAAATAAATATAAATGTAAGAAAATAAATCTGGAAAATTTTTACAAAATTCCTTACTGTTAAATTAAGTTTTGTGCAAAATTTCAAGACCCGAGACTAATCGGGTAATTATTTGTGCTAAAAAGAACATAAAAACAAGTTTTTAAAGCTTAAAACGTGTAAACCGGCAAAGTTCGCATAAGCGAGCTGACTGGTACATGAAAACTCTAAAAATAGACTATTTCATAAATCTAAGTAAATTAAGTAAAAATAAATCATCCGAAAATAATTCGGATGATTTGGGTAATTTTACCCGATTTTACCGTTTCCGGCACCGAAATACCGGAAACGGGCCCCACGGCCAAACGGGGTGTCAAACCGAGCTGTAATTTCATCACCTTAACTAAATTGACTGTCAAACTCTAAGCAATGTCAATCTGAGTCCTTAGAAGTGTCACGGGGTTAACATTGTCCCCGAATCGAGTACAGTACTGGGTTAACAATGTTCCCAGATGTACCGATTGATATGTATTTAAGTTATGGGAATTATATAGTAACG
The DNA here is from genome assembly GCF_021521415.1 of Bidens hawaiensis. Classification (NCBI taxonomy): domain Eukaryota; kingdom Viridiplantae; phylum Streptophyta; class Magnoliopsida; order Asterales; family Asteraceae; genus Bidens; species Bidens hawaiensis. The sequence continues at coordinate 4,673,235 of NW_027491019.1, read as the reverse complement.
ACTAGATATTATATTACAGATCCAGGCACGTAGCTGTTCCTTATATTACTCACCGACTCACAAAAAAGGTGAGTTTTCACGAGCCCCTTTTAATGAATTGTTTTAATTATATTTTCCCGGGGCGGAAAACATGTCTTATTTAAAGTATTTAAGTACATACCGATCGTATGGAAATACTTGTGCATTTATATATATATGGACTGATGCATAGAATATATAAAATGTTTATAATGTGTTATTGTTCCGGGGTAACATAGTTCCCAGGGGTTATACTGTTCTGGGGTAACATAGTTCCCAGGGGTTATTATTGTTCTGGGGTAACATAGTTCCCAGGGGTTATTATTGTTCTGGGGTAACATAGTTCCCAGGGGTTATTATTGTTCTGGGGTAACATAGTTCCCAGGGGTTATTGTTGTTCTGGGGTAACATAGTTCCCAGGGGTTATTATTGTTCTGGGGTAACATAGTTCCCAGGGGTTATTATTGTTCTGGGGTAACATAGTTCCCAGGAAGTTAAATGAAATGTTCTGGGGTAACATAGTTCCCAGCATGATTATATGGTTAATAAATGATTATTAAAAATGATTTGTCAGTGTTTATTTAAATTAGTGAAACTCACCAACTATTCGTAGTTGACCCGTTTTCTTTACATGTTTTCTAGGTATGCCCAAGTTGGAATGATTGATATGTGCTTAACTATCTGTGCTACCTGTTGGAAGCTTGCTGCTCTATGTTTTGTAATGAATTTATTAATGTTTTATTGGTAATATATGTGTGTAACACCTAGACAGTAACGCAACTCGCAACAATGTAATATGTTATAAATTAATGTAGTGGTATTTTCTTTATAAGCAATGCTGTTGATATCAGATGTGTCTGTTGCATCCCGTGTACGTTTCCGCTGCGGTTACGGGGTGTTACAGAACTTGGTATCAGAGCCATTGGTTATAAAGAATTAGGATGTCTGAAAAAGATACCTAAAATATAACCAGTAGCTCAAGTATTATAGGATCTGAATATCAACTAATAATATATAGTGACGAGATCGGGATGAACTTGGATGGACAAGTGGGTTATTATGGTCCGGAACATAATAACAGACTTGTCTGCACGAGGGAATTCAGGGGAAGTCACGGGGGACTTAAATAGGTAAAATTGGCAACATATGTGTAAATATATGATAATATTATTATGTGGTAAAGTTGTATAAATAAGTATGTGTTAATCTAATTATGAATTACACTACGAAAAGGACTATATGTTTGTTAACTTGTGTGCAGGTATAATGGCAAGAACACCTAGTGTGTCGACGGAAGAGGACCCGGAAGAGGCTAGTTCCGGGGCCTCTGGAAGCCCAAGTGTAGCACCCAGCTCCGAGCCTTCGGAGGCTAGTCATAGTACTTCTAGACAGACCACCCCAGCTAGGAGTGCTAGTGTACCCTCCCCTGCTAGGGTTACCAGGTCTCCTACCCCGCCCGCACCACAGACCACCCCGATTCCCCCCAGACACGGTCCCCGCCTCACGGCGCGGATCAGTGCCCCGTATGTTCCGCCCACTGTTACCCCACCCAGATCCACATACCACCGGGGCGAGTCTTCCCGCCCCCAACCCGAGCCTGCAACCCCACCTGTGTGGGGTCTGCCAAGGCAGGAGCGGGACTTGGCGGCTTGGCTACGTGTTCTCACCGAGCAGGTGAACGAGCACTCTGCCGCCCTGGTCGTGGGGGTACAGAGGCGGGCGTACCTCGGGGACAGCATACTGGACCACCAGTATGCTATTAACCAGTTAAAAAGGGAGTGCTCATACTCCCACTGGTTGATCGACCAGATGGAAACCCGAATGCGGGTTATGATGGCGGTGTTGGTGGTGCTGGTGGCGGTGTTGGTGGGGTTGGTTTACCACCATGTGTAGATGTGTTGGATGGTAGAATCTTGAACCGCTTTTTGATACTCCGTGTAAGTAGTTAGTGGTGATACTAACACGGAGTGAATCTTGTTTAGTTATAGTACAACCACTGGCCCATAGGGGGTCTCTTGTAGGGCATATCATTATCGATACTTTTGGGTATCATTCAAGCACTGACCCATTGCGGGTTATGTCGAGGATGATACCAACATAGGCCCTTTGTATTAAAACTTAGTTGTGTAATGATGACTGGGAAGTATGTAAATGGATGTTTGTGTAATATGTACTAATGTTTATTAATGTATGGAATGTGTTTGTGTTTCATAATTTGGAATGGTATTAATTATATGTGATTCCTTGATGTTGTGTAGAATGGCACCGAAACGATCAACGAAAATATCGGAAGTAGATGTGAGCCGTTTGATTGCTCAACAGTTGGAGGCGGCGATACCGGATATAGTATCGCGCATCGCCGCCAGTATTAATAACTCGACCAATCCAACCCCTCCGAGCAATCAAACGCCCATAAATAATGACGGGGAACAAAACGCTAATCCTCCAAGGAATGACAACACTATGCCGAGTACTGACGCACCGCCTACGGTGGTCGCTACCGACAGTAATGGCCCTATCCCTACTGTAGAGACCAACCGCACTGGACCATCCAGGGGTTGTTCAATCAAGGACTTTATGTTATGCAAGCCTTTAGAATTTAACGGGTCGGAAGGACCGAATGGGTTAGTGAAATGGTTAGAGAAAATAGAATCAGTGGTAAATATCAGCAACTGTCCCGAGGATTGTGTCGTTAAGTACGCCACCTGTACGTTCACAGACCATGCCTTGACATGGTGGAACACCATAGTACAGACTCGAGGTCAGGCGGCGACAAACCGCATGACCTGGGCAGAGCTTAAGGATCTTGTTTTGAAACATTTCTGCCCAAAGAATGAATTGCAGAAACTGGAACATGAGTTGTGGAACCTAGAGATGCATGGGGCGGACCACTTGGGATATACCAACCGGTTTAATGAACTGTCACGATTAGTGCCGTGGTTGGTCACCCCAGAGTCAAAGAGGGTGGAACGTTATATTTGGGGACTTACTCCAGTAGTGAGGAGCATAGTTAACGCGGGAGGGCACCAGACGTATGAGGGTGCAGTGACACAGGCTGGTATTGTCACGTATGATTTCTTAAGGAGCGGATCGATAAAGACGACGGGAGAGTCGGCTGGGGGAAAGCGAGGTACGTATGACAATAGGATCCGAGAGAAACAGCAAGGTAAACGAGCTAGGCCCGCTGCCCAGAGCTATGCCATGACTAGTTCGGGCGGAAGGCAAGAACCGCCGAGGGGAACGTTTCCTAAATGTGGGAAATGTGGTTACCACCATAGTGGTGTGTGCAAGGAGGTGGTGTGCCACCGGTGTGGCAGGGTTGGACACTACGCACCAAATTGTAAGACAAATCTGAACAACCTGAACCGTCAACCGCAACCAATTCGTGCGCAACCATTTAGAACTCAACCAACCCGACAGCAGAACCCGCAAGGAAACCAGATGGTGACCACTAGCCGTGCTTGCTACGAATGCGGCAGCACGGATCACTTCAAAAGGAACTGCCCGAAACTTAATCAGGGAGGAAACGGGAGACAACTCGCGGGTCAGCCATCGGCGTCCAATCCGGCGCGAGGCCAGGCATTTGTGATGGGAGCGAACGAGGCGCGCCAGGACCCCAGCGTAGTGACAGGTACCTTCCTCGTCTCTGATCATTACGCTTCTGTATTATTTGATACAGGCGCCGATAGAAGTTTTGTCTCCGTTAGATTCCTTTCGATAGCAAACCTTCCTATTGGTGAAACCATAGAACCCTACACCGTAGAGGTCGCTAACGGTAAAACCATGATAGTTAATCGGATTGTTCGGAATTGCCCTTTTATTCTAAGCGAACAATCCTTCCTGATTGACTTGTTACCGGTAGAATTGGGTAGTTTTGACGTGATAGTGGGAATGGATTGGTTGGCACGTAATAGGGTAGAAATAAACTGTGAAAAGAAAACCGTCAAGATCCGGGTGTCGGATGACGAGGAGGTATTAGTGCAGGGAGAAAAATCCGGCACCATGATACCATTTATATCCCACCTCAAGGTGTTGAAATATATACGTCAGGGATGTGTGGCGTATCTAGCGAGCCTGACGGCCGCTGATTCTGAGGAAAAACGGGTGGACGATATTCCCGTGGTACGCGAATTTCCACAAGTTTTTCCAGAGGAACTTCCTGGATTACCGCCAACCCGACAAGTCGAATTCAGAATCGACTTATTACCTCAAGCCGGCCCTGTTGCTAAGGCCCCTTACAGACTTGCACCATCCGAGATGCAAGAACTATCCAACCAGTTGCAGGAATTGTTGGATAAGGGGTTTATACGTCCCAGTTATTCCCCGTGGGGTGCACCTGTACTATTTGTGAAAAAGAAGGACGGAAGCCTTCGAATGTGCATTGACTACAGGGAATTGAACAAATTAACCATCAAAAATAGATATCCTCTTCCCCGAATCGATGATTTATTCGACCAACTACAAGGTGCGAGCTATTTCTCAAAAATTGATCTTAGATCGGGATACCACCAAGTTAGAATTCAAGAGGAGGATATCCCAAAAACCGCGTTTCGGACTCGCTATGGCCACTACGAATTTTTAGTTATGCCTTTTGGGCTAACAAATGCGCCAGCGGTGTTCATGGATCTCATGAACCGAGTCTGTAAACCCTATCTTGACAAGTTCGTCATTGTATTTATTGACGATATTTTGATATACTCGAAGAGTAAAGAGGAGCACGAGCAACACTTAAAGTTAGTTTTAGAGCTCCTGGATCAGGAGAAGTTATATGCAAAATTCTCCAAGTGTAACTTCTGGTTACAAGAGGTGCAATTCCTCGGTCATGTTATAAACCACCAAGGAATACACGTTGATCCGAGTAAGGTTGAAGCTATTAAGAATTGGCAAGCGCCTAAATCTCCGAAAGAAATCCGCCAATTCTTAGGCTTAGCTGGATACTATCGTCGATTTATAGAGAATTTTTCCAGCATCGCCCAACCTTTAACCCTCCTGACTCAAAAGGATCGGAAATATGAATGGGGTGAAGAGCAGGAAACGGCGTTTCACACGCTAAAACAAAGATTGTGCCAAGCGCCAATCTTAAGTCTCCCCGACGGAGACGATGGATTTGTTGTATATTGTGACGCATCCCGTAGAGGGTTAGGATGCGTGTTAATGCAAAATAAAAAGGTCATAGCCTATGCGTCTCGACAGTTAAAAGTTCATGAGAAAAACTACACTACTCATGACTTGGAACTGGGAGCAGTCATCTTTGCACTTAAAATCTGGAGACACTATCTCTACGGTACAAAGTGCACCATATTCACTGATCATAAAAGTTTGCAACACATATTCGATCAGAAAGAACTGAATATGAGGCAACGAAGATGGGTCGAGTTGCTGAGTGACTATGACTGTGACATACGATATCACCCCGGCAAGGCTAACGTTGTAGCCGATGCCTTGAGTAGAAAGGATCGAGTCAAGCCACTACGTGTGCGAGCGTTGGGGATGATAGTCCAGTCGAACCTTTCAGATTTGATTCGAGTCGCTCAACACGAGGCGTTGAAAGAGGGCCAATTGGATAAAGAAGGACTTTACGGGAACGAGAAGAATTTCGAACAGCGTGTGGACGAAATTCTTTATTTCAAAAATCGGATTTGGATCCCGACCCTCCATGACCTTCGTGATTTGATCATGGATGAAGCACATAAATCGAAATATTCCATACATCCGGGATCAGATAAAATGTACAAGGATGTGAAAGAATTTTACTGGTGGCCAGGAATGAAAAAGGATATAGCCACATACGTCGGCAAGTGTACGACGTGTGCGAGGGTTAAGGCGGAGCACCAGAAACCTTCGGGAATGTTGCAACAACCGGAAATTCCGGAATGGAAGTGGGAGCAGATCACAATGGATTTTGTGACACACCTCCCCAAGACACCCCGAGGTCATGATGCGATTTGGGTAATCGTGGATCGATTAACCAAATCGGCACATTTTATTCCAATTAGGAATACTTTTAACACTGAGAGACTTGCGCAAATTTATATAAATGAAATAGTGTCTCGTCATGGCATCCCCATCTCGATCATCTCCGATAGGGATAGCCATTTCACCTCCAAACTTTGGCAAGCTGTCCAAGAAGCATTGGGAACACGTATTGACCTAAGCACAGCTTACCACCCTCAGACCGATGGTCAGTCTGAGAGGACCATTCAAACTTTGGAGGATTTGCTTCGTGCCTGCGTACTGGACTTTAAGGGAAATTGGGATCAACATCTCCCACTCGTTGAATTTTCCTATAATAACAGTTATCACAGCAGTATAAGAGCAGCACCTTATGAAGCATTGTATGGGCGGAAGTGCCGATAACCACTTTGCTGGTCTGAAGTGGGTGACCCGCAGATCATTAGATCGGATCTGGTCCAGGAGACGACCAGCAAGATTCTTGAAATTAAGAACAACCTAAAAGCCGCGCGGGACCGGCAGAAGAGTTATGCCGATACCCGTCGAAAACCGTTGTCATTTGAGAAGGGTGAAAAAGTATATTTGAAAGTATCACCCTGGAAAGGAGTGGTCAGGTTTGGAAAGGCGGGGAAGTTGGCCCCTAGATATATTGGACCATTCATTATTACTGCAAAGATCGGTCCGGTAGCTTACCGACTAGAACTGCCTGAGGAACTAAGTGCAGTTCATAACGTGTTTCATGTGTCGAATTTGAAAAGATGTCTGGCGGATGAGACATCGGTGTTACCCTTAGAGGGTGTGCAAATAAGTGATAGGCTCAACTTCGTAGAGGAGCCCATCGAAATAGTGGACGGTAAGATCAAGCAACTTAGACACAATAAGATCTCGTTGGTCAAAGTTAGATGGAATTCGCAACGAGGCCCAGAATTTACTTGGGAACGAAAGGATGAATTTCGGAAGAAATACCCCCACCTATTTCCTCAAAAGGAAGTAGTGGACGCGTAAAATTTCGAGGACGAAATTTTTATAACGGGGGGAGAATGTAACGATTCCGGCAAATCCAGGTATACCCTAGCCGGAATATACTATTTACGTGTTATTTAATACTGAGTGTATGAGTTATAGTACGTTTATACGAATATATATGGTTCACAGTATGAATCATACTCAATTATATAGTGAATCGTATTGGAATTACAATTAATCAATGTTCGGTTATTGAAACCCGAACGAATCGGGAATTACATTATAGACGAAGTATATAACGTTTAATGATATTTACGAAGTATTAATGCTTCGGGATAAGTAAATTATAGCACAGAAAAAGGATTTCGATTTAATGGTACGTCGGTACGCTAAACGAAACCTTTAACACCAAACCAAGCAAGAGACGATCAATCAAGCCGAAAAAGATGCGTAATTATTAATAATATGATGTTTTAATGTCATGAGTTAAGTTTTTAAAGTTTTTAAATCAGTTTTATATAAATTTTATGTTAACCCGAAAAACAACCATTTTAGGCTCGTTTCAAGCCGAATTACGAGTTAAACGAGAAACGAACTGAACCAGACTATCCACAACATTATCCGGATTGTGTAATCCGAATATGTGGCTTAGAATGGATTTGTGGGACCCACCCCCACCTCCACTTGGACCAACAGGCCCTATATGCACACACACACACTTCATTTGTTATTTTTTTTAGACCAAAAACTCTCTCAATCTCTCAATCCTTTCAACATCCATTCAAAATCCTTGATTTCTAACAAGACTTTGAAGGTAAAAACATGGTTTAGTTGGTTAAATCATAGTATTGATTTCTTTATTTTGAGTTGTTTTGCAAGAACAAGAGGTTCCAAGTGAAATATGGGTGAAAACCCGAGATGGAACCGGTTCTCGTGTGATCAAGGGATGTATACAAGTTATACAAAGGATCTTGATCCAAGTAATTAGTTAAAAGTGTTTAGAATGTATTTTTACGGTTGAAATCTTGTCAAATGAGTTTTCCTTGTGAAAGACGGGTGAAAACCCGAGATGAAACCGACTCTTGCATGATCAAGAGATGTATACATGTTATACAAGGGATCATGGTCCAAGAAATGAGTAAAAAGAGTCGGGAATGGATTTCTACGGTTAAAACCTTTGTTTTTACTTAAAAACCGACACTTTGAAAGAAATGGTTTGATTATTGGTGTAACTTGCTTGGTATAGTGATATTGTGCTTGTAAGTGTTGTATCTAGCGGCTAGCAAAGGCTAGAAACCGAGATCCTTGCGATCTAAAGCTAGAAAACACAAAATAGTTCGGTTTTCGTGTGTATATGAGATTTGGACAGATTTTCGTGTGCTTAGAGTCGGGTCACGAAATTTCACAGAGATGATCTACACATGAAAATATGAGATCTGTGAATTTTTGGTAATTTTTGGATAAAAGATGAATATTTGGTGAATTTAATGCTCGGTTTTGGCCAAAAATAGTGAAAAATAGCAAAACATGATGAAAAATTCCGGAAAATTTAAGATAAGCTTTTTATATCATATAGAAGTCACCCACAAAATTTGAGCTCAGTTGGAAAAGCCTAAGTAGGCTTTTCGGTGAAACGAGTTCTAGGGCTTTCTAGCTCGGTTTTGGGTGAAAATGGCTTGAAAAATAAGTTTTAAATTCTGGAAAAATTCCAGAAAGTTATGAGGATGATAGAGATCATCCCAGAAAAATTTGGGATTTTTCTAAAGTGTTTTGGTATTTTTGATATATTTAGTGTTTTAATAAGATTTAAAAATAGATAAATAAATGTAAATATAGGAAAATAAATCTGGGAAAATTCCAGAAAGTTATGAGGATGATAGAGATCATCCCAGAAAAATTTGGGATTTTTCTGAAGTGTTTTGGTATTTTTGATATATTTAGTGTTTTAATAAGATTTAAAAATAGATAAATAAATGTAAATATAGGAAAATAAATCTGGGAAAATTCCAGAAAGTTATGAGGATGATAGAGATCATCCCAGAAAAATTTGGGATTTTTCTGAAGTGTTTTGGTATTTTTGATATATTTAGTGTTTTAATAAGATTTAAAAATAGATAAATAAATGCAAATATAGGAAA